>NC_041731.1:50518529-51787904 GCF_004115215.2 Ornithorhynchus anatinus | reverse complement strand
AGGCCAGGGAATTGACCCCAGGGCAGAGCAGTGATGGAGCACCATCACAGCCCCAAGAACTGGAGCCATTCTGAGATGAACCCATTGACTTTGCCCCAACAGCTTTTTGATCAAGGCAGGGAGCTTGGCTGCTAGTCTGCAGCCAGGCTCCTTATCACGTCACAGCAAGACAGGGCCTAGCTGGGCAGCTGAACCAACAGGGATCCAGGGTGCCGCAGGCCGAAGCCCACTCCTGTCTATGGCTTGAGCAGTGAACAAGTTCACTGGCCCCAGCCTTGAGAAAGCACTGGTTTTCTGGGCCCTTTCTCAGTCTGATCCGTTTCTAAGTTTCCCTGCCATTCCCCATCTGCATCTGTGATTCTGCTTCCTGTCAGAGTGGATCCCCTCCTTGCTTCACTCTGTTCTTCTGCTCTTGTGCTCCTAGGGCCCCTGCCTCCGAGTGGGTCTGCATTTCTCCCTCCTACCCATGTGTGCTTGTGTTTTGCCCTTTCCCTGTTCCCACTCATGTACCTGTCTTTCATTTTGTCCCTACATGCAAAAGAAAAATATAATAATGATAATAATAGTAATAATAGACTATTTCTTAAGCAATTACTAGGTGTCAAGTATTTGGGCGGAGACCATCAGATCGGATACAGACTCTGTCCCACTTGAGGCTCACAGTCTAAGGGAGAGGGACAACAGTGTTTAATCTCCATTATACAGATGAGGAAACAGATACAGAAAAGTAAGTAACTTGCCCATGATCACCCAGTGAGCAAATGGCAGAGCAAAGATTAGAACTCAGGTGTCCTGACTCCTGTATGCCTTCCACTAGGCCACGCTCCTTTTCAACAGCATGGATCCCTCTGTCCATTACCCATCCGTATGACATAAGAAAATTATGTTGGACTGGCACAGTTTGCTCTTCACAAACCCAGTCTGTGATAACTTCCAGTTGCTTTTGTTTTATTATTTATTTCTTTATTTTGGTTTGTGACTTGCCTTAATGTCTTTATAGGAATTTTTAAAGTGATGAGTCTGTCATTTCTGAGGCCTAACCTTTTTGCCTTTTTAAAAATGTAAACAACATTTTCACTTTTCCAATTTCAGGGATATTTCCTGCCCCTTTGATTTCTCATAAAGAGTCACTAACAGAGCTCTAACCCCTTTCACCATTCCTTAGACCTCTCGGGTTGAATGTCATCAAGTCCTGATGAGTTGACACATCTAGGTTTGCTTTTCATGCATTCTTTATTTTCCTGTTCTAGTTCAGCTTTCCAATCTTCCATCACAAGGGAATTTGTGCGTGTCAACTGTTTACAGTTGACCTTTTTCAGAAAGACAGGAAAGAGCCACTGAGCCCTAGTCTCTTCTCCAAAGTTTATATGTACTAAAGTACACATCATGTCCCTAAATTTCATTTTAAATTATTTCCAAGTCCTAGTCTATGTGCTCATTTCTGTACAGTGACAGTGTGTAGGATCTAACAAGGCATTCATTTGAAACCAAGATTATTAAATATCAATCACTTAATAGCATTTATTGTGTGTACCCTTTGCAGAGTACTATACAAATCGCTTGGCAGAATGTAATAGAGGAAGAAAACAAAATCCCTGCCCACAAGGAGCTTACAATCTAACAGGTTAAATAGGAAAAACATAATTTTCAGATATGAGGAAGAGTTGCTCAATCAAATTTGTGAATCAATATGTACAATAGTATGACAAGAAGTTGTAAGTGCTGAAGTCCTGAGGCCCTGCAAAACTGCTGAGATGATAGGGAGGATATATGTATATTAATGTCCATCTCTCACTCTAGACTGTAAGCTCATGAAGGCAGGGAACATGTCTACCAACTCTGTTGTATTGTACTCTCTCAAGTGCTAAGTATGGTGCTCTGCACACAGTAAGCACTAAATAAATAATATTGATGATGATAATGATGACTTATAGGGTAAAGTAAAATTAATTATGGGAAGCCTCTTGGTAGAGGTGGGATTTCAGAAGGGCTGTAAAGAAGAGTTGAGGTCTGGCAGATATGAATAATAGTAAGAATAATCGTGGTATTTGTTAAATGCTACTATGTGGCAGGCACTGTACTAAGCACTGTGGTGGATACAAGCAAATTAGGTTGGACACAGTCCCTGTCCCACCTGGGGTTCACAGTCTTAATCCCCATTTTACAGGTGAGGTGACTAAGGCACAGAAAAGTTAAGTGATTTGCCCAAGGACTCACAGCAGACAAGTAGCAGAGCTGGGATTGGAACTCAGGTCTTTTTGATTCTCAGGCTCATGCTGTATCCATTAGGCCACAGAGGGGAAGGAAGTTCAAAGCAGGAGGAAGGGTGTGATCTGAGAGTAGGGTCAGAAGTATGAAGATGAGGCACTGTGGGAAAGTGGATTTTGCAAAAATGGGGAGTGCGAGTTGGGTTTAGTAGAAAGTTGTGGAATGGTAAGAGGGAAAGTGCTGATAAAGTGCCTATCCCCGCTCAACTGCTTGTCAGCTGTGTGACTTTGGGCAAGCACTTAACTTCTCTGTGCCTCGGTTACCTCATCTGTAAAATGGGCATTGACTGTGAGCCCCACGTGGGACAACCTGAGCACCTTGTACCCTCCCCAGCGCTTAGAACAGTGCTTTGCACATAGTAAATGCTTAACAAATGCCATCATTATTATTACTAAATCCAATGGACAAATATTTATGTTTAATATGAAGATGAATGGCAGGTGTTTGAGGAATGGAGAGCTGTTTTAGAAAGGCAAGTCAAACAGCAGAGTGAAGAAGATGGATTGAAGAAGGAAGAGGCTGGAGGCAGGGAAGTCAGTGAGGAGGCTGTTACAGTACTCAATCTGGGATGTGATGAGTTCTTGACCCAGAGTGGCAGATGGGAGAAATGTTGAGGAGGCAAAACCAACAACATTTAGCAGCAGAATGAAGGTGAGAACAAGGGATGAAGGATAATGCTGAGGTTGCAGGCTTCAAAAACTGGAAGGTTGGTGATGTTGCTGATTGAAATAAGAAAGAGAAGTGGAGAAGAGTAATTTGGGACAAGGGGGTAGTGAGTAGAGTTTTTTACCTATTCAGCTTGAGGTGCTGCCAAGCCATCTTTATGGAGATTCCTGGCTGGCCAAAGAAAATGCAATATTTACAACTAGATCGGTTAAAAGAATTAATAAACAAATATACATGAGTACCTTGGGAGTAGAGAAATTAATTCGTTCATTCATTCATTCAATCATATTTATTGAGTGCTTACTGTGTGCAAGCTCTTGTACTAAGAGCTTGGGAGAGTACACTATAATTACAAATATGTACATAAGTGCTGTGGGGCCACAGCGGGGATGCATAAAGAGAGCAAGTCAGGGTGACGCAGAAGGGAGTGGGAGAATAGGAAAGAAAGGCTGATTCAGGGAGGGCCTCTTGGAGGAGCTGTGCCTTCAGCAAGGTTTTGAAGATGGGGAGAGTAATTGTCTGTCAGATTTAAGGAGGGAGGGCATTTCAGACCAAAGGCAGGGTGTGGATGAGGGGTTGGCAGCAAGATAGATGAGACCAAGATACATTGAGAAAGTTGGCATTAGAGGCTGGGTTGTAGTAGGAGAGTAGTGAGGTGAGATAGGAAGGGGCAAGGTGATTCAGTGCTTTAAAGCCAAAGGTTAGGAGTTTTTGTTTGATGAGGAAGTGGATGGGCTACCACTGGAGGTTCTTGAGGAATGGGGAAACATGGTCTGAAAGTTCTAATCCCGGCTCTGCCACTTGTCTGCTGTGTGACCTTGGTCAAGTCACTTCACTTCTCTGTGCTTGTTACCTCATCAGTAAAATGGAGATTAAGACTCTGAGCCCTACGTGGGACAACCTGATTACCTTGTATCTACACCAGCGCTTAGAATAGTGCTTGGCACAGAGTAAGCACCTAAATACCATACTTATTATTATAATGAGCAGTGGGCTCAAGAGAAGGGATTCATAGTATGGGGAAAACTTGGGCATTTTTAAAATCAGTGGAAGGGTGCTATCAGAGAATAAGTGAGCTTTCGAAGGTGGTGGTTAAGGAAAGAAGAAGGATGGGAGCAAGATTTTCTAGAAAGTGAAAAGAAATGGGGTCAGAAGTCCAATCAGAGGGAGAAAAAGAGTGACGTGTTGGAAAGATATTGTGGCAACTTTGAGGAGCTGGTACCTGAGGGTTTCAGTTTTGCTAACAAAGAAATTGACAAAGTCATCCGGGCAAGAAGGGTGGAGGTGAGTGCACTAGGCATTTAAGAAGAATGTTAAAGGTCTTGAATAATTGGCAGGGGGGAATGGGCATGGGAGTTGATGAAGGAGGAGAAATAATGTTGCTGAGGTGAAGAAATGGCAGAGTTATAACTATCTAGGGTGAATTTGAAGTGGCTGACTGTTGCCTGCATTTCCACCAGGAGTACTCAGGAAAACTAAAAATTAAACTTCAAAAAAGAGTGCAGTTTAGTTAGTTGGGTGAGCAAAATTTCAACAGTCCAAAATCAATTTTTGGTGAGTAGGCTAACCATGAAAGGGGCACTAAGATTTTGGACTGCTAGGGTAGAGAAGCAGTGTGGCCTGGTGGAAAGAGCATAGGCCTAGGAATCAGAGGACCCAGGTTCTAATCCCAGGTATGCCACTTGTCTGTTGTGTGACTTTGAGCCTCAGCTCCCTCATCTGCCAAATGAGGATTCAGGACCAGTTCTCTCTCCTACTTCGACTTTGAGCCTCATGTGGGATCTGATTATCTTGTATCAACCCCAGCTCTAAGTACTTAATCTCTTAACAGAAACCTTAACAATTAGGGTAGCCAGTTCAAGATTCTGAGCAGAGTAGGACACCATCGGAAGCCCCCACTTTCTCACTGTGTGCAGAGAATGTGTCTACTTTTGTATTGCACTATTCCAAGCTTTTAATACAGTGCTCTGCACACAGTAAGGACTGAATAAATACCATTGACTGACTGAATGTTTGAATGTTAAACACTGGGAATGAGCTATCTCGCCCAGAAAAAAAGAGCCACATCCTTTTTTTTGTGGGGCTGGCATCGGGATTGGAGGAACCCATTTTCTTTTTCTGAAGTTTTCATATGCTAGGCAATGTCCTTTAGGCTTGAAACATCTCCTGGAGAAATTATAAAATACAAGAGCCAACATTGAGGTAGAATTTATTCAAAATGCTCTTTCTCTGGCTCAAGAGCATTAATTAACTAGCCAATACTATCCCAAGAGCTCCATTGGCATATTGATGAATGGTGATGATGGTATGCAAATAAGAGGTAAACAAAAAAAGAATGTTAATTTCAACCTCCATTAGATACCCTTGTTGGGGGGAGGGGAAATCAATGACTGACAAATGGAAAATGACAAAATCAGTAAGAAGGGACTTTTATTCTCAATTTCAATGCCTTGGCACACAATGGAGTCTAACAAAGAAATATAAACCTACAAAAAGCACACTTGACTAGGTCTATTTAAAAGGCCCTATCCAAGACTACGATTATATAGCATGCACTGCTTATTTTCAGTGATCAGAAGCAATGTAATAGCTTATTTGCTTTCAAATAGGTATTTTTGTCTTCTGAGAGGTATTTACTTAGTGGAAGGAAGGCTTGGGCCCAACCTGAGATTTCGATAGTTATGCCTATGCACTCTGCAAGACTATCCTGTGTCCTTCAGCAGTTTTGAAACTCAATCTATCAATGGTATTTACTGAACACTCTTTTTGTAGAGTACTGTACTAAATGCTTGGGTGAGTACAATATATTTGGCTTCAAGTCATTGAGACATCAAGCTGTCGGAGGGGTATGACTTGATGATAATAGCTCTATGCTTCCTTCACAGGCCTTGCTTTGGGGCCCAATAGAGCACTGCTGTTTTCTCTCTCTGAATTTGCCTGTATTTTTGATTGCCACAGTCATTCTATTCAGATTGCTAAATTTTAAGCAGTTAGTTCTGTTAGTTTCTCAACCTCGACTATATTTACCATGATCTTGGAAGCAAGTTAATCAATCTGGACACTGTCCCTGTCCCACTTGGGGCTCACAGTCTAAGAGGGGGGTAGAACTGGCATTAAAGCCTCATTTTACAGATGAGGAAACTGAGACATACAGACATCAAGTGACTTGCCCAAGGTCACACAGCAGACAATGGTAAAGTGAGGATTAGAACCCAGGCCCTCTGATTCCTAGGCCAATGCTCTTCCCACTAGGCCACATTGCTTCCCTGTCACAATATATACTTTGCCCAAGAAATATCAGTCTTCACTGGGCAAACATCTCACAGAATACCTACCACCTTTACTTGAGCCAAACATCTGTTAGTGGAAATCCAGCTTGCCCAATAAGTGGAACAAAAGATGGAAGGAGGAATATATTTGAAAAATAAGTACCGTACGTAATTGTTACCAGCTAACCATCAGGAAAAGTGACACATTTAGAGAAGAAACTTTTAGCGAGAGGCAGAATTGAAACAGCATCTGACACAGCAAATAGCCAATGGATCAGCACCACAAAGGAAGATCTTATTTTACGAGCAAAAGATGGAAGGTGAGCATTGGTCTTTTTCAGCCACTCCCACACACACACAAAAAAAATCTCACCTTGAGTAGTGTCATCTTTAAACAAACAGCAGTTCCCTGCACATCTGATAAGCAGTTCATTGTATGATTAATGGTGGTGAATTTATTTTGTGTTCCAAATGAGTGCAAATTATATTTTCATTTTACTTTAGCTATTTCATCTGATCTGTCCTCTATAGACTACTGGGGTCAAGAAACACATTTCTGAAACACTGCCATACATTTGTCTCCATAACTTCTAAAATAAGCTACACATACCCTGTTATTTCACTGACCTTGAATAGTTACTTTTTAAGACTTTCTGAGCTAGATTCTCTCCATGCATGGAGTGTGTTAGATGCTTTGATGAGCTGCTCTAAATCCTTCAAGACACCAGGATAGCAATTAAGAAGAATTTTGACTTTCAGGTACTTGACAGAGAATTCTATTCTTCACATGACGCAGGTCTCGTCAATGCAGATACATAAGAGTGCGTACAACAGTTGTATCCTAAACTATAGCAGCCATCTGTGTGATCCTCCAGTGCCTTTGCTCTACACAATCCTGCATAATCCAACTTCCCTCCTCCTTTCAAGTGGAGAAGCAGATGCATTGTTACTCTTCAGATTAACACAAATGAGTTTCCTCCCATCCTCATGCCTTGAGAGGTGTTTCCCAGGACTGCCAAA
Source organism: Ornithorhynchus anatinus (assembly GCF_004115215.2). Taxonomy (NCBI): domain Eukaryota; kingdom Metazoa; phylum Chordata; class Mammalia; order Monotremata; family Ornithorhynchidae; genus Ornithorhynchus; species Ornithorhynchus anatinus. The sequence continues at coordinate 51,780,681 of NC_041731.1, read as the reverse complement.
CATAAGCCATTGGGAGAATTGTGCTCTTTCACTAGATGCTTCCAGTTCATAGGTTACGACCTGAATATCAGTTCATTCAGGTGTAATTATTGAGCACTTACTGTGTGCAGAGCATTGTACTAAGTGCTTGGAATGGGACAATTCAACAATAAATAGACACATTCTCAATTCAGCCCTTTTCTTGATGCACTGACTCTTTTAGGATAGGAGGATACCAAGAACAGCTTCAGAAATTTGGCCAACCTGAGACAAGCAAAAATTTGCCCTATCCCTTGCCATTCAACATGATGCCATTACACTTTGCTGCACTCTCAGCACTGTTACATACTCCCCATTTTGCAGAACTCCAAAGATTTAAACAAAAGGCAGAAGGAGGAACATGGTTGAAAAATAATTATTGTGCAAAATTGTTACCAGCTAACCATTAGGAAAAGAATGACACATTTAGAGAAGAAACTTTTCTTGAGGCAGAATTGAAACAACATCTGGCATGTTGTATGGCTGGTATCTGGTATGGCTGAAGCTAGAGTGTTTTTCTGTTGGGAATCTGGACCCCTGGCCCTTGTTTCAGAGCCAAAGTGTTCTCCATACAGGTCCTTGCTAACATAAGTGTCTCTTCCAATGGGGAGACTGAGTCTGGGCAAGTTCTTTTCCTATCTATGCAGCTGCCTGGCAAATGCCTTCTCTAATCATTCTCCTGGAAGTGGATATCTTTCTTGTGTACCATCACTGGTCCTGAGGGGTATTATTCATCAATCAACCAACCAATCGATGGCATTTTGGTTCAGTGGAAAGAGCACGGGCTTTGGAGTCAGGGCTCATGAGTTCAAATCCCAGCTCTGCCACTTGTCGGCTGTGTGACTGTGGGCAAGTCACTTAACTTCTCTGTGCCTCAGTTCCCTCATCTGTAAAATGGGGATTAAGACTGTGAGCCCCACGTGGGACAACCTGATTCCCCTGTGCCTACCCCAGAGCTTAGAACAGTGCTCTGCACATAGTAAGCGCTTAACAAATACCAACATTATTATTTATTGAGTTCTTATTGTGTGCAGACCTCTTTACAAAGTGTTAGGAATTCAGTATTATTTTATATGTTAGGTTATTTGTTTTGTGTTATAACAAGCATCATTATTATTCCCCTCTCAGGGTCACACCTGGAGAGTTTCCAGTACTCTACCAGGCTCAACTAGGGGAGGGAGAGTCAAGTAGGGGAATGGCAGCTCCCACTGAAAGCTTTCCCACAAAAACCACCACTGATGATGCTGCTCCCCAGTAATTTATGGGGAATCTAACATAATAAAAATACCATTTGTTTGCTATTTAATTCTCAGACTTATTTTAATCATTTTTAGATGGATTCAGGGGAAATGAAGAAACATTATCGAAGTTCAGTAAAGTTTCAGGTAACGTGCATGTTTTTTCCAGAATTGCTCACTTGAGTAGCTTACTACCCTTTCCAGGGTGAATGATGAATAGGCACTTCTCCAGGATGTTGTCTGTTCAGAGAGTCATCAAAGCTAGGAGCTCAATGACTGGATGCTACCAAGACTGGTTTAATGAAAATGAGTTAGGGATTAATGCAGCAATACAGCTGAATGTTGGGAAATGCCTGAGGGGCACAGACCAGTCTCATGGACTGCAGTCAAGAAAAGGTGGCTTATTTCAACCAGTTGTTTCCCGAGCTGAAAATAATGAGATACAATCCTTGCATGTAAATGTGACTGAAGACTGCACATAAAAATAGATCTTTACCAAACTAAAGGGGCTGGTCCCATTCAGATCTCATCTGTTTTCAAGCTTGCTTCTTGGAATCTCAACTTCTATAAAGTCTTTGGATGTGGAAAGTACCTTCTTTCCTGACTGCTGCCCCTTACATAGGCCTGCCTGCTACATTGATTTCCTAATTATCCACTGCTATCTCAGTATGTTTGAGACTATGTTTCACTATACTTATAAATAATTTATTCCACCCTCCTGGATTGTATGGTCCATGTTTCAGTCCAGAATATGGCCACTGCTTTAGTATTTTGTTGTCATTCATTCTCCCCAGCAGTGGCTTCATCTTCAAAAACAAATGACTCTATGGTGGTGACGAGTTGGCTGGAGATAGATTCAAAATTTTCACATCTCTCTAATTACTGCAAATGTTGTTAAATGTGTATGAACTCTTAATTCAGAGATGATTGTTATCTAAACCACTCTAGTTTAAATTCATTTTAAAAAGTCATTAAGAAATAAATCTGGGTAATCTTCAAATTGGATAGTCAATTCCCAAATAAATTCCATGTGAGCAGAGAATGTGTCTACCAAATCTGTTTTACTGCACTCTCCACAGCACTTAGTATAGTGCTCTGCACATAGTAACTGGTCAATTAAAACAATTGATTTATTGATTGAATAAGATCCAACTGTGAAATGAAAATATAACCCAAAAGTAAAATATCAGAGCCTCGTGGGTCTGAGGGGGTCCCTCAGGGACCTCAAATTGGATTTCATATTTGTTAGCCAACATTCTTAAAATACCAAGTATACCCCATGATGCAGCCATGAAGTGTTCCTTGGAAATGTGGCTGAATTTTGAACAGCTTTACTGTGCAACATGCTTTTCCCATTACTTGCTGTAGCTTGGGAATATGTTCCAAAACCTCTGTAAAAATAATATGACATTCCTTTATGTGCTATATACTGTTACATAAATCATTACTAAGCTACCATTTAATCTTTGTTAAAATAATCCAAAGCAAAACATGACAACTTTAAAGGAGGAGTTATAATATGATTCGGAATCTTTACAGGAGGCTGCAACTAAGTAATATTAAACAACAGCCTTCTTGTTTGCACAAAATGCCTTAAAGCAGACCAACTCCTTATGATCACTTCTTCATACCTTTGAACTCCTTTCTTTCTCTGTTATCTTCTTCAGTCATTTTTTATGAAGTTTAGCTGGAGGTGGGAAGACCATCACTTCATCATCTGTTTTGACATCTAGAAGTAATGTGTTGGGTTTTGGAGGTGTAGAACAATAATGGCCATATCCCCAGGTTGTGAGATTTGAGGGGAGGCCTTAGCCTGGGTTAAGGCATTAAACCATAATATCTGTAGCTATTTGTCTTAAGAATCAAGGAGAAACTGTAACCTAGGGCATGCCTGCACTGATAAAATGTACTTTCAATACATGTTATGTCATAGGTTAAAGACCTATGATGATTCAACCCCATAGTTTTTTGGTCAGCCAATTCCCACTGCATGAAGGGCCTAAAAAGTAGAAAATCCCTGAGTTTTTGATGCACAATATGTTTGTGTGAGCAGTACATGATACAAAGAGGGGTTCTTGTTTTCACAGTGATAAATGCAACTTGTCAGTGACTCAGAAAATTGCACTGAGAAATACTGGGAGGAAGACTCCTTAGACAGTAGGAAACTGCCCAGTGAATACTAAATCCACTTAGAAACATAAAAGCATATGAATCCATGATACTGAACTGTTTTACCAACCAAACTGTGTTCTTCCAACAGCTTGATCTGGCATCAGTAATACCATTCGATGCTCTTTATCTCTTCTTTGGATTTAACCCAATGTTTAGAGCAAATAGGCTATTAAAGGTAAGGCAGCCAATGGTACATTGTTATTTCTCTTTCCCTATGTGAAAATATTTTGGAACACTTTAGAGATGTAATTAGAAATTCTAATTCAACTCGTTGCTCTCTAAATGGTCACCTACCTCCAGCTCTCCATGAAAGTCAAGAAAAAGTCAAAGAAAAACTATATTGGTTCCACTGATGTGATTACATTTCCTCCCATGGTGTTTATTCTTCATCTTGGATGGCATTTTAGTATTCCAGGTTAGAATGCTTTCCAAATGTCCAACTACAGTCATTAATATTTGACCCTTTTTAAGGCATAATTGGTTATGTTTGTTCTCTCCTATTGGCCTGTTTAAAGAAAAGATTAATTCCTTTTGCATTTGACTGTATAATGGCTAAAAGAGGAGGTCCCAAGAAATAAATAATTTAATTAAATGATAACCCTATGCAGACCCTTAAAAGGAAATAGTGGCTGTGGCCACACGGCTTTGGATTATTAATAGCACCTTTTTCCTGATGAAGCCAAAGCTTGGTGCAAAAATGAGCTCATTAACCCTCCTGCCATCCCTGGGAGATTGTGAAACATTGAAAAGCCGCCTAGAGGCACTGAGAAACTCCAAAGTGCCCATCAATCATCATTCAGGGGCGGGAGCTATGGCCTGAGTAAGTTTGTATGGCATTCCTACCATTCAATGCTTCCAGCTCAGGGACCTTCCTCACCACATTCCCAAATTCATGGGCCTTGGAATAATAATAAATAATTGTGGTATTTACTAAGCACTTCCTATTTTCTAAAGGCTGGGTTAGGCACAAGATTTTCAGATCAGACCCAGTCCCTGTCCCACATAGAACTCACAATCTATCCTAGCACCATTTTACAGTTGAGAAAACTGAGGCCCAGAGATGTTCCATCACCTGCCCAAAGTCAAACAGCAGACTTAGTGGATAGAGCACTAGGAGTCAGAAGGACATGGGTTCTAATCCCAACTCCTCCACTTGACTGCTGTTTGCCTTGGGCAAGTCACTTCACTTCTCTGTGCCTCAGTTACCCCATCTGGAAAATGGAGATTAAGACTGTGAGCCCCATGCAGGACAGGGACTGTGTCCAATCTGACAACCTTTTATCTACCCCAGTGCTTATTTTATGCCTGGAACATAGTAAGCACTTTACAAATGCTATTCAAAAACAACAAAAACCAACAAAACAATAAAAACCCAAGTCTCCTGATTACTCATCCAGTTCTCTTCTCACTAGGCATCACTGCTTTCTTGTGCTGTTCTAGGAAAACTGAGGCATTAGGTAGCTACAGGTTGGCTGGGTGGTAAGGCTTAGTTTACATCATCAGTAAGGTGCAGTCCTATTTTAATAGTAGTAGTCCTAGTAGTGGTAGTAGTAGCAGTAGTAGTATTTATTGAGTGTCCTCTTGGGGCAAAACAACCCTATTAAACACTTGGGCCCGAAACTTCCCTCTCTAAGGTCACCAATGACCTCCTTCTTGCCAAATCCATTGGCTCCTACTTTATCCTAATCCTCCTCGACCGCTCAGCTGCCTCTGACACTGTCAACCATCCCCTTCTCCTCAACACATTATCCAACCTTGGCTTCACGGATTCCGTCCTCTCCTGGTTCTCCTCTTATCTCTCTGGCCGTTCATTCTTAGTCTCCTTCGCGGGCTCCTCCTCCCGCTCCCATCCTCTAACTGTAGGGGTTCCTCTGGGGTCAGTTCTTGGTCCCCTTCTGTTCTCCATCTATACTTACTCCCTTGGTGAACTCATTCGCTCCCACGGCTTCAACTATCATCTCTATGCAGATGATACCCAAATCTACATCTCCTCCCCGTTCTCTCTCCCTCCCTCCAGGCTCATATCTCTTCCTTCCTTCAGGACATCTCCACCTGGATGTCCGCCTGCCACCTAAAACTCAACATGTCTAAGTCTGGACTCCTTATCTTCCCTCCCAAACCCTGTCCTCTTCCTGACTTTCCCATCACTGTGGACAACACTACCATCCTTCCTGTCTCACAAGCCCGCAACCTTGGTGGCATCCTTGACTCCGCTCTCTCATTCACCCCACACTTCCAATCCATCACCAAAACCTGCCGGTCTCATCTTCACAACATCTCCAAGATCCACTCTTTTGTCTCCATCCAAACCGGGACCTTGTTAGTACAATCATACATCATAGCCCAACTGGATTACTGCATCAGGATCCTTTCTGATCTCCCATCCTCCTGTCCCTCCCCATTTCAGTCTATACTTCACTCTGCTTCCTGGATTATCTTTCTACAGAAACGCTCTGGGCATGTCACCCCGCTCCTCAAAAGTCTCCATTGGTTGCCTATCAACCTTTGTATGAAGCAAAAACTCCTCACTATTGGCTTCAAAACTCTCCATCACCTTGCCCCCTCCTACCTCACCTCCCTTCTCTCCTACAGCCCACCCCTTTACACTCCACTATGCCGCTAACCTCCTCATGATGCCTCGTTCTCACCTGTCCCACTGTCGACCCTTGGCCCATATCCTGTGTCTGGCCTGGAATGCCCTTCCTCCTCTCATCTGCCAAACTAACTCTCCAACTATCCCCCCTTCAAAGCCCTAGTGAGAGCTGTCCTCCTCCAGGAGGCCTTCCCAGCCTGAGCCCCCCTTTTCCTCTGCTCATCCTCCCCTCCCCATCGCCCCTACTCCCTCCCTCTGCTCTACCCCCGCCCTACCCCACAGCACTTGTGTATGCATGTACATATTTATTATTCTATTAATTTTATTAATGATGTGTATATATCCATAATTCTATTTATTTATTTTGATGCTACTGATGCCTACTTGGTGTTCTTTTTGTCTGTCTCCCCCTTCCCCCTTGTGAGCCCGTTGTTGGTTAGGGATTGTCTCTATCTGTTGCCGAATTATACTTTCCAAGCACTTAATACGGTGCTCTGCACATAGTAAGTGCTCAGTAAATACTATTGAAAGAATGAATAAGTGAAAAGAACAAAACAAGCAGGGGCACATTCCTGTGCAAAAGAAGTCTATTCTCTAATGGGATGAGAAAAATAGTGTAGTGGATGGAGCACGGGCATGGGAGTCATAAAGTCATGGGTTCAAATTCTGGCTCTGCCTCTTGTCTGTTACTTGACGTTGAGCAAGTCACTTCACTTCTCTGTGCCTCAGTTACCTCATCTGTAAAATGGGGATAAAGACTGGGAGCCCCATATGGGATAGGGATTGTGTCCAACCAATTTGCTTGTATCCATCCCAGTACTTAGTATAGCGGCTCGCACATATTAAGCGCTTAACAAATACCATAATCATAATTATTATCATCACAGACCAATCAAAAATATTGAAAGTACAATTGAAGTAATGTATACAGTTAAGTGCTGAGGATGAGTATAGATAGATACACAAGATAAACTTGAGGAGACTCTCCCCTTTCCCGCTCCTCAGGCAGCCCCAAAACAAAGGTTCCTGGGCTCCACCTCATCTGGATGTGTAATATCAGGGAGACTGGGGCCCAGGGAACTATAATGTGAAGCTATGGGAGAAAGCTAGAAGGAGGGACAGGACAGGCTGGGGTTGCAAACCCATGATGCAAGGCATCATTTATTCCAGAATGTGCAGGTCATCGAGCAATTCCAAATCCAAAAGTGCATGGTCATTTTGTCACAGCCAAGGGTGCCATTTTAGGGAGCATCCCTCTGAGTACCAGATTAGGAGAAATAGCATGGCATAGTGGATAGAGCACGGGCCTGGGAGTAAGAAGGTCATGGGTTTTAAACCCGTCTTCGCAATTTATCTGCTGTATGACCTTGACCAAGTCACTTCACCTCTCTGGGCCTCAGTTACCTCATCTGTAAAGTGGGGATTGAGATTGTGAGATTGAGTAGTACAGAGACTTTTTCCAATCCAATTTGCTTGTATCCACCCCAGGGTTAGTAAAGTGCCTGGCACATAACAAGCACTTAACAAATGCCATTATGATTATGATTATTAATAATTCATTCATTCATTCATTCAATAGTATTTATTGAGCGCTTACTATGTGCAGAGCACTGTACTGAGCGCTTGGGATGAACAAGTCGGCAACAGATAGAGACAGTCCCTGCCGTTTGACGGGCTTACAGTCTAATCGGGGGAGACAGTCTAATCGGGGGAGACAGTCTAATCGGGGGAATAATAATAACTATAAAAGAAATTGAGGACTGCAGAGGCTCAGAAAATGGTACAGTCATTGCCAAATAATGGAAATGGGAGTTAAAGTCCAAAAACCCTTCTTTAAACACACATCCTAGAGTATCCCAAATTTCAATCACCTTTTTCCAGGAATTGAAATTTTTTTCATGTTTTCTCAATGCCCATATTCTGCAAATATTCTGAAGCAAAAATATTTCCTAAATCTTCAGAGTTATCTATCTAGTTGATGATAATGATGATGGTATTTGTTAAGCCACTTACTATGTGCCAAGCTCTGTTCTAAGCGCTGGGGTAGATACAAGGTTATCAGATTGTCCCATGTGGACCTCACAGACTTAATCCCCATTTTACAGGTGAGGTAACTGAGGCACAGGAAGTTAAGTGGCTTCCCCAGAGTCACACAACTGACAACTGGTGGAGGAGCGATTAGAACTCACCACCTCTGAATCCCAGGCCCGGGCTCTTGCCACTAAGTCATGCTGCTTAGAATTATTTTCAGAGGCATTCTTTTCACATCCATAAAATTAAAATCATGGCTTTTTTGTCTGCTTTATATTTCCTGTTGTTTTTGCTGTTGTTTTTGTTGCAGTGGTTTGATTATTTTTAGACCATTGGAAAATGTGGAAACAGGAAATATTCTAAGTTGATCACCAGTTATTTGAGCTATTTCAAAAGCAAAATCCAAATAATACTGTTGGAAAAGACAGTTTCTTGAAGAGTGCTCCCAGATCTCCCATCCAATAGGATTAATCAATCAATCAATCAGTGGTATTTATTGAGTGCTTACTGTGTACAGAGCTCTTTTACTAAGTGATTAGGAGACCACAGTATAACAGAATTGGTAGACTTGTTCCCCATCATAATAGTTTTAACATTCTAAATCATGGGTGTTTTCCCCACAAGAGAATAGACCTTTGATCTAGGTTTCTGAGTCACTCCCCCTACATAAATCCATGGAAATTTCCATTATTGGCTGTTACTGTCATCATCAATTAATATTTACTGAGAGCCCCTAGGTGCAACCATTTTCTCAGCACACATCAGATTGTCGCTGTGCATAGCAACACACCCAAAGGAGAGAGATGCTGGGAAGACAAAAATCATTATTATTTGCCTAAACTCTCCTAAAACAAACCAAAACTGAAATAGAAGCAGTACACTAGTCTAAGGACTCTGTGCTAATATCAAGGACCACAGTGATCAGTGGGGTGGAAAAGAGAAGAATGATTCCTGAAGAGTCACCTAGGGGGCTTTGGGGCAGGAGACAGAGATAGGAGGCCCAGTAGGAAGCCCAGGTTTTAGGGTTCTCCCTGACTCCCTGCAACGCTTTATGTCCCCCAAATCCCCTCTGCTTCCTTGAGCCTCCTCAGGGCCACCCACTCATGGCCCTGCTTGCTAATCCTTAGAGGAGCCAGCAGCATGGATGTTGATTCATCAGAAATTCCTTAAAGCAGGTGAACAAGTAATACGGAACCCCCCACCTCCTTACTGAATTCACCGAATGAATGGGCAGATGGTACATTAGCATAGCTATACATCCCAAAATAATGCTCTCGAGCTGATGGGTTAGGTGGGGATGTCCAAAATGCCCCGAAAATGGGGATGACGGGGATGAACGGCGTGGGGAGACTGCCCCAGTCAGCTGGCATCGAGCCTACTCTGGGCTGCTTGTGGTGGCCCTCGCTCTCCTTGCAACTGTAGCCTCTTGCTGGGCTTGGGGAGGAGGGGAGGGCAGCCCCACCCCTCCACAGTGTCCTGCATGCTGATAGATCATAAATGTACTGAACTGCTGGATTCTTCCTGCTGCTTCTCATTTCAGCAGCATGGGCTAGTGGATAGAACACGGGGCTGAGAGTCAGAAAGTCATGCATTCTAATCCCAGCTCAGCCACTTGTCTTCTGCGTGATCTTGGTCAAATCACTTCAGTTCTCTGGGCCTCAGTTACCTCATCTCTAAAATGAGGAATGAGACTGTGGGCCTCATGTGGGACAGGAACTATGTCCAATCCTAGCTGCTTGTAACCACCACAGAACTTAGAACAATGCCTGGCACAAGAACAGTGCTTTGCACATAGTAAGCATGTAACAAATACCATCATTATTATTTTCTCCTTTGTTAGGAAAGCACTGCTGTGATTTCAGGGTTTTACCTGGCACACTCACTCTCCCTCTGACTTTCACAGAGAAATAGACCCAAGAACCTGATGCAGCAAGAGCAAGGGAGAAGAGAAACAATCCTTCCTGGTGCCACTGTCCTCACTGGCTTCCAGAGCTCATGTTTCAGGGCTGCGGGGCCCCTCCTTGCTGAATGAAGCTCAAACTCTATGTAGCTAATGGTGGTTTGCATTGGGAAGCAGCGTGGCTCAGTGGAAAGAGCACGGGCTTTGGAGTCAGGGCTCATGAGTTCGAATCCCAGCTCTGCCACTTGTCAGCTGTGTGACTGTGGGCAAGTCACTTAACTTCTCTGGGCCTCAGTTCCCTCATCTGTAAAATGGGGATTAAGACTGTGAGCCCCATGTGGGACAACCTGATTCCCCTGTGTCTACCCCAGCGCTTAGAACAATGCTCTGCACAAAGTAAGCGCTTAACAAATACCAACATAATAATAGTTTGCAGGGGCAGGGGTAGTTTCTGGCCCCACTTGCTGTGGCTGCTGATGCTGCACTGCTTCTTGCTACCCTCTAGACTGTAAACTCATTGTGGGCAGGGAATGTGTCTGTTTGTTGTTATATTGTACTCTCTTCAGTGCTTAGTACTGTGCTCTGCACACATTAACACTCAGTAAATATGACTGAATTAATGGTTAGGTTCTCAGATCATCAGGGAACCCAGCAAGAAACAGATCAGAACCAGCAAGAGCTGCTCCTGCCATTGCCCCTAATAATAATAATAATAATGGTATTTGTTAAGTGCTTACTATGTGCCAGGCACTGTAACTTAGTGTCAGAGTGCATACTAGGCTACTCCAGGTGATTTGTTCCCTAGTTAAATACCCATATTCAGTTCTCTTTTCTTTCTCCCTCCCTCTCTCTCTTTCTCTATTTCTCTCCATCTCTTATTTTTTACCTGTTAAAGACAAATTTAAAATCAAGTTCTTTCATAAAATGGACTCAGATTAAAACCCAGCCCTGAACAAGTCTGAGAAGCTTCATGGTCTAGTGGATAGAGCACAGGCCCGAAGTCAGAAAGACCTGGGTTCTAACCACAGCTGTGCCACTACTGTGTAACCTTCGGCAAGGCATTTCACTTCTCTGTGCCTCAGTTACGTAATTGGGAAAATGAGAATTAAGAGTATGAGCCCCTTGTGGGACATGGACAGTGTCCAACCTGATCAACTTGTACCTAACCCAGGGCTTAATAGAGCACCCGGGCTGGAGTAAGCACATAGCAAATACAAAAAAAAAGTCACAGACAGATAACAATTTTGGGTAATAATATTAACAATACAAATAATAATAATTGTGATATTTGTTAAGTGCTTTCTATGTATGCCAAGCATTGTACTAAATCCTGGGGTGTATGCCAGATAATCAGTTTATACATAGTTCCTTCCACATATGGCAGAGCCCCTATCCCAAATGCGTCTCACAGTCTTAATACCCATTTTACAGATGAGGGAACTGAAACCCAGAGATGTTTAGAGACTTGCCCAAGGTCACACAGCAGACAAGCGGCAGAGCAGAGATTAGAACCCACATCTTCTGACTCCCAAGCCTGTGCTCTTGCCACTAGGCTACACTACTTCTCCATAGATGACTGGCAAGAAATTTGCAGGTACCTAGCTGTTGATACAATTTTCAAGCCAGTTGCATACCTCTATATAATCGGGCACCTTAAAGGGTGTGTTTATTCGTGCTTATTTTCTAACATCATTTCATATTTATAGCCACAGGGTAAGAATCAAATGGAGAGAAGTTTTAGAATTCAGGAGTCAGATCGCAGGTAGTGGTGGAAGAAAACCACTGTGGAGCATAATCATGTCAAACATTTAAACCAAATGTTTAAGAAGACATGCTAATGAAAAATCCATTGTTTTTGAAGCATGTAACAAGAAAAGCAAATTCCATTTGAAATTTAAGGATCTGTATATACAACTACACATGGTTGGATTTCATTTTGTTTCCTTTCTCTTCAGTATAACACATTTTTTGAATTCAACGATCGCCTAGAAGCCATAATGGATAAAGCCTATATCTACAGGTAAAATACAGTGTAACTGAGATTCTTGAGAAAATAATAGAGTGATCCACCCTATCAGACAGGCTCCCCAAGACAAGCAAAAAGATGTTGGAGGGATGGATGCGATGACATTGAGTTTGCCTCATTTTCCTTCATGGGCTAATTCATTTTTAAATGAAATGTAAGTCTAAAAGTGTCCCATCTGGGACTGTGCTGGGTTCTGAAGAGTTAACTGAGCTCACCTGCTGATTCAAAGATAACCCTTTTGCAAGATTATCCTGGTGGCTCTACCACCTCATGACAAACATAGCCTCAAATATATTCTGTCCCAGATTTGAAGGGGTCTTGAAAAATCAACATCAACAGTATTTATTGAGCACTACTGTGTACAGAGCACTGTATAAAGCTCTTGGGAGAGTGCAGTGCAACTGATTTGTAGACACATTCCCTGCACACAACAAAAGGGGTCTCTAGTCACCCTGAATAGTACCTGAGCACCTATGAGTACCCTACAGCTTTTTCTCAGGTCTCCAGGTAAACAATCAGGATTTCTGAGACACAGGATAATGTGTTCAGCACTTACTGTTGCCAACCATGATACTAAGTACTGAGGGAGATAGAAAATAATTTGATTAGATATACAGTCCTTGTCCCATACAGTCCCTGTCCCATAAGGGGCGCAAAGCTTATGGGAGAGGAAGGACAGAAATCAAAGCCCCATTTTACAGGTGAGGAAACTGAAGCACAGAGAAGTTAAGTGACTTGCTCAAGGTCACACAGCAGGTAAGTAGCAGAGCTGGAATTAGAACCTAGGTCTCCTGACTCCCAGGTATATGCTCTATCTACCCATCCATGAAATAGCAGTGACTCTAAGGATCACTCCTTTCAAGGAGGTGACTCCTGCCATCTGGAAGCAGGAAGAGTGTCAGCCTGAACCAAGGTTAGAGCCAGGAAATAGACAATGGCACCAAAGAAAGGAGCTCCATTGAAAACTCCACTAGAGAAAAAAATACCAGATATGCAAGTTTTAAATTCTAACACAAGTACTGAAACTGTGGAAATTGTGGTTCTTCACAGAGTCATTCGGACGACCGGATACCTTCTGTTTACTCTACACATTAATGCTTGTATCTATTACTGGGCTTCAGACTATGTAGGTATTGGCAGTTCCAAGTGGGTGTATAGCGGTGAAGGAAACAGGTAAGTCTATATTTAAGAGACAGACTTTAATTGGTTTTCTCAGCTTCTCTTCCTTTTTACTACTGTTTGGATAGCTAACTTTTAGCAGCTCTACTGCTGATTGTTAGTAATGAATGATGCTAATTATTTGGAAGGCAGGTGCATGAGTAATTAGCTCACTACTCTCAGTTTTATGGGTTTATGACTCAGCTATAACCACTAACTTAATTAAACATTTAGAAAGGAACAAGGGTCATAAATTAAACTCGCCAATTAAGCTTGCCTTTGCTCAAGGCATAGAGGCTCACTGGAAAAGATCTGTGAAGAAGAACAAGGACTAAGTAGTCTCTAGTAGGATGCCACTGGACTGTTAAAGAGAGATTTTTGCCTTACTGAAGCATAAGGATAGCAGACTTTCAAAGGCTCTGCTAGCTTTCCGCTCCAGTTAAGGACCACAGCCAGTCTATTTCAAGGCAGATCTCCAATAGGGAAGTGCTAGTATTGACATGCACTGTTCTGGGCAGTCCAGTAGTTGCAGAGAGGATGGCAATTATCAAGTGAAGTGCGAGTATTGACATGTGCTGAGCCCAGAAATTGCAGGGAGGATGGTAATTGTAGAGTGATGAAAGAAGGTAATCACCGGACAACATTAAGCAGTGTTTACTATGTGAGGATGTATTCTTCCCCATGCTATGATTCCATGTGATTCCCATAAGAACCTTAGGCCAGGAAGATGCCATTCTGGATTTTCCTCACCTTTCACTAAGAGTACAGAGGAAGGCTAAGAGCAGACACAGTTCCCAGCCACAGGAAAGATCTTAGCCCCTTCCACCAACCTGGCTGTAATATGTGGAAGGCTGTAAACTAGATGTGGTCAGGGAATGTCCCTGTTTATTGTTGTATTCTACTCTTATAAGATCGTAGTACAGTGCTTTGCACACAGTAAGCACTAAATAAATGCATTTGAATGAATGAATGCATAGATGGTCCTGTGTGGAGTGGTGAGGAGCCTCAGGTCTGCACCCAGGCCAGCTTGAATACTTGCTTGCACTACACATTTGAATATAAAATAATTTTTAATAGTATTTATTAAGTGCTCATTAGGTGCCAGGCACTGTACTAAGTGCTGGGGTAGATACAAGATAGGTTGAACATAATCCATGTGCCACAAGGGGCTCACAGTCTTAATCTCCATTTTACAGATGAGGGAACGGAAGCACAGAGAAGTTAGGTGACTTGCCCAAGATTACAGAGTAGATAAGTGGCTGAGGGGGATGAGATCTCAGGTCCTCTGACTCCCAGTGCCACACTCTTCCCACTAGGCCATGATTATTTATAGTTCAGTTATAGTTCATTTAATGCTCCATCATTAAATCCTGACGCTTCCACCTTCGCAACATTGCTAAAATCTACCTTTCCTCTCCATCCAAGCTACTACCACGTTAATACAATCACTTATCCTATCCAACCTTGATTACTGTATCAGCCTCCTTGCTGATTTCCCAGCCTCCTGTCTCCAATCCATACTTCACTCTGCTGCCTGGATCATTTTTCTGGAAAAACTTTCAGGACATGTTTCTCCTCAAGCAACTCCAGTGGTTGCCATTCACCTCTGCATCAAACAAAAACTAATCACAATTGGCTTTAAAACATGCAATCACCTTGCTCTCTCTTACATCACCTCACTATTCTCCTACTACAACCCAGCCCTCACACTTTGCTCCTCTGATGCTAACCTCCTCACTGTACCTTAATCTTGTTTTTCTCACTGCCCACCCCTCGCCCACAGCCTCCCTCTGACCTGAAATGCTCTCCCTCCTCAATTCCAACAGACAAATAGTCTCCCCTCCTTCAAAGGCTTATTGAAGGCACATCTCCTCAAAGAGGCTTTCTCTAAGTTCTCCTTTCCTCTTCTCCCACTCCATTCTGCATCACTCTGACTTGCTTCCTTTATTCATCCCCCTCCCAGCCTCACAGCACTTCTGTACATATAGGTAATTTATTTATTATTATAATCTCTCTCCCCCTTCTAGACTGTGATCTCGTTGTGGGCAGGGAGTATATATTGTGCTTTGCCAAGCACATAGTACAGTGCTCTGCACACAGTAAGCACTCAATAAATACAATTGAATGAATGAATGAATGAATGAATTATAGCCTCTGTTCCCAAGTATTCTCACCCTCCCATTGTACTTATGTACATTCTTTCATACATCATTACTTCCTCCTAGCTGGAATTTACTTTAGTGTCTACCTCCCTTGCTAGACTTTAAACATTAGGAGAACATCTCTACTAATATCATTGTATTCATCCAAGGGTTGTATTCATCCAAGGGCTTATAACAGTGCTCGGCGCAAAGAGGACGAGTAGAGAGGTAGAGAAGCATCATGCCCTAATGGATAGAGTATGGGCCTGGGAGTCAGAAGGACCTGGGTTCTAATTCGGGCTTCCTTACTTGTCTGCTGTGTGGCCTTGGGCAGGTGACCTCACTTTTCTGGGCCTCAGTTACCTCACCTGTAAAATTGGGATTAAGACTGTGACCCAGATGTGGAACAGGAACTGTGTCCAACCTGATTAGCTTATGTCTACCCTAGCACTTAGTACAGTGCCTGTCACATAGTATGTGCTCAATGAATACCATTAAAAAAATCACCACCCCCAGTGCTTCCCTGGAGTTGATCCCCCATCACTCTTGATTCTGGATATTCAGGGTAGCACTCCTATCCATTTCCTTCTAATTTGGGTGGGGGCTCTACCGATCAGGAAGTTATCAAAACTCTTCTCAATTCTAACATGTCTAACTTCTTCCCTAACATCCTTAACTGGGTCTTAAATCTGGATTTCTCAACCAACTATTCTTGAATCCACTGATAATTTCAGCCTTCACAAGCACTCGAGGTCATAAATTCCTTATGTTTGCCGCCTTCTAGGTGAAAAAAAATGTTTCCTTTGGTTTGTTTTGAACCACTATCTTTAAAATTCAGTGAGTGTCCCTCACACTGGTGTGAGATTTGGGAAACAACTATTTCATGCTCCCACTTTCCACACCCTTCATAACTTTGTGGTTGTAGAAACAGTAGAAGTTGTAATAGTAGTGATAGGGTAAGGAGGAGGAAGAGGAGGAGTTGTAGGAATAGTAATAGTAATAGTTGTAATATAAGTAGTCGTAGCTTTAATTGACTGTCCACTGGGGACAATGCACTGTACTAAGAGTTTGGGAATGTACAACAAAAAGAAGAAACTTAATCTCTGCCCACACAGAGTTTTTGTTCTAATGGGGAGACATCCATAAAACTACTTTTAAATAGAGAACTCAGGATAATTGAATACCCAATTGACTATGTGTGTGCCCAGCTTCGCCACTTGTCTTCTGTGTGACCTTGGGCAAGTCACTTCACTTCTCTGTGCCTCAGTTCCCTCACCTGTAAAATGAAGGTTGAGACTGTGAGCCCCATGAGGGACAGGGACCGTGTCCAACTTGATTTGCTTGTATCCAGCCCAGTGCTTAGTAAGTGCCTGGCACCTACTAAGTGCTTAATAAATACCATCAGTGCTTAAATGCAAAAGACATCAAGTGGGTTGATGCAACTTGGAGTGTTGGGAATTCATTGGGAAAGGCTTATTAGTGAAGTGGGAATTTGGGGGAGGGCTTTGATCTATCAGATTTGGGGAAAGAGAGACTTTCAGGTGAAAATAAAGAACAGTTTGAGGAAAGGGGTAGACACAGGCCAGTTGAGGACAAGTTTCAGTTAGAAAGTTATTTAAGAGAAAATGAAGGGAGCAAACTTGGGGATGGAAAGTGAAGAGAGCCCCAATCTTAGCCTATCTTAACCTTTGTCCTTTCACAGTACAGACAAACTTTCATGCTACCCTCTTACAGAAGGGTCTCCATCCCCTTGGAAATTTTCTTTACCCTTTACTATCTCTCTAGATTTCTTATATCATACCCAGCTACTTGTTCTCACAACCAGTTTTACAGGTGCAGCAGGGAATAAATCTTTCTGCCAACACATGTGTTTTCAGCAGGCATTTTGGCTAGAATTTGGCAGCAGAATTATTCTGACAGTGTGCACATGTCTGAGTACAGGTTCGTCAGAAGAAATGGAGCCATTCATGCACACAGTGTCAGGTAAAGAGAATACTATAATGTGAGTCTTCCTTAACTCCCACATTATAATAGCACTTGGAGTATTTCAAATTAATTGGAACAACAACTCAGAAAACCTGAGAATATAAGCTATAAATTTCTTCTAGCTGTTTGGAGAATATCATCGTGCATGCAGGATGGG
Source organism: Ornithorhynchus anatinus (assembly GCF_004115215.2). NCBI lineage: Eukaryota > Metazoa > Chordata > Mammalia > Monotremata > Ornithorhynchidae > Ornithorhynchus > Ornithorhynchus anatinus. Next base: position 51,763,261 of record NC_041731.1, on the reverse strand, counting down.
GTAAAAGGATGTCACGTCATGTAGTTTCTATAGCATCGTGTGTGAAATGGCATGTGGCTGATCAAATCCATTTCCTCTGAAAAAGCTCCCATTTCCCAAAGGATTCTAGGAATTGCAGTCCTCTAGAATTCTGTGCTATGTACTCCCCAGGAAGGAGAGGGGATTTACTGGAACAGACTTCAGGCATCTCCTTCAACAATAATAATAATTGTGGTATTTGATAAGCAGCGTGGCTCAGTGGAAAGAGCACAGGTTTAGGAGTCAGAGGTCATGGATTTCAGAGGTCATGGGTTCTAATCCTGGCTCCGCCACCTGTCAGCTGTGTGACTTTGGGCAAGTCACTTTCCGCTGTCCTGGAATGCCCTCCCTCCTCACCTCTGCCAAACTAATTCTCTTCCCCTCTTCAAAGCCCTACTGAGAGCACACCTCCTCCAAGAGGCCTTCCCAGACTGAGCTTCCCCTTTTCCTCTGCTCCCTCTGCTGCCCCTCTACCCCCCCTTTCACCTCACCTCAGCTAAGCCCCGTTTTCCCCCCCTTCCCTCTGGTCCTCCCCCTCTCCCTTTCCCTCCCTCAGCACTGTGTTCATCCACTCATTTGTATATATTTTTATTACCCTATTTATTTTGTTAATGAGATGTACATCCCCTTGATTCTATTTATTGCCATTGTTTTAATGAGATGTACATCCCCTTGATTCTATTTATTGCTACTGTTTTTGTCTGTCTGTCTCCCCTGATTAGACTGTAAGCCTGTCAATGGGCCGGGATTGTCTCTATCTGTTGCCGAATTGTACATTCCAAGTGCTTAGTACAGTGCTCTGCACATAGTAAGTGCTCAATAAATACTACTGAATGAATGAATGAACTTCTCAGTGCCTCAGTTACCTCATCTGTAAAATGGGGATGAAAACTGTGAGCCTCACATGGGACAACCTAATTACCTTGTATCTACCCCAGCACTTAGAATAGTGCTCGGCACATAGTAAGCGCTTAACAAATACCAACATTATTATTATTATTGTAAGTGCCTGCTGTATGCCTAGCACTGTACTAAGCCCTGGGGTAGATATACGATAATGAGGTCCCACAAGGGACTCACAGCCTAAGTAGTGTGATGATGATGAGGGAACTGAGGCATAAAGTAGTTAAGTGTCTTGCTCGAGATCACACAGTTAATGATAGAGTCAGGGTTAGAACCCAGGTCTTCCAACTCCCAGGCCCATACTCTTTCCACTGCAGTATTTTTTTAATGGTATTTGTTAAGCACTTACTATGTGCCAGACACTGTTCTAAGCTCTGGGGTAGATACGAAGTAATCAAGTCGGACAAAGTCCGTGTTCTACATGGAGCTCACAGTCTTAGTCCTCATTTTGCAGATGAGAAAACTGAGGTCCAGAGAAGCTAAGTGACTTATCCAAGATCACACAGCAGACAAGTGGAAGAGCGAGGATTAGAACCCAGGTCCTTCTGACTCAGAGACCCATGCTCTACCCACTAAACCACACTGCTGCTTCCCTTCAGTCCCCTGTCAGTCACAGTACTATAGGTACTGAAATATTTGCACAACTAGTATCTACCAGTAGATCCAAATCCATCTATCAGTGGTATTTATTGAGCACTTACTGAGTATAGAGCACTGTACTAAGTGCTTGGTAGAGTACAAAACAACAGAGTTGGTAGACATGCTCCTTGCCTACAGTGAGCTTACAGTCTAGAGGGAGAGACAGACATTATTATAGATAAATAAATTACAGGTCTGGACATAATTCCTGTGGGGCTGAGAGTGGTGTGAGATACCAAGTGCCCAAAGGGTACAGATCCGGGATTTTTAGACTATGCCTTAAATATTCTGAACCATGGAAATGGCAATCAGTGGGAGAGTGACCTAGACAGACATTATTTCTTTCTTATACTTGCTATATGGCTGATAATTATAATTGCAATGTTGAGTTCTTAATTGTTTCTATGTTTTCTTTTCCCCCTAGATTATGAGTTCCTTGAGGTCAGTGTCTAATTAATTTTACCTCAGTATCCCAAGAGCCTATCCTAGTGTTCTACACAATGAAGGCAATCCATCAGTACCTTTGATAAAGATGACAGTAGTGATATTAGGAACAAACATGAATCATTTTTCATTTTCACGATATCCCTCTTGTCCTAAATAATGAATATATTTGTTTTGCTATTCTTGTACCAAGTCCATAAATGACTCCATATGCCATATGACATTTATTCACAGGTATCTGAGATGTTACTACTGGGCAGTTCGAACACTAATTACCATCGGAGGCCTTCCCGAACCACAGAGCATGTTTGAGATTATCTTTCAGCTTTTGAATTTTTTCTCTGGAGTCTTCGTCTTCTCCAGTTTAATTGGTCAGGTAAATTCAGAAAAGAATCACCAGACATGGGGTGCATTCAGTTTAAGAAACCTAAACTGTAGGTAAGAAAATCCAAATCTCTGTGGTTCTGCTCTGCTTTGAAATTAGAATTTTGTGAATTTCCTTTTCAATCCAAACTTTCAGCTACAGGAAATGCCTGGAAATTATTGTTTTATTTAAGATTCTTAAAAATTGTTAAAAATTTTTGTTTACCAAATAGAACTTATTATTCACCAACACCTCCTGGAGAGGCAGCAGATTCTCTTGTTTGAAGCCCTAAAATCAAATTTGGGGTTACATGTCTCCCCTGAACAATCCTAATAGGTTGAAATTTTTTTCCCAGATTACACCAGAGTCTTAGCCACATTATCAGTACCTGATTCTTTGTCAGATAACAATGAAGATATTGGTTATGCATACTCTTCATCCCATTTCAGCATGGCAGACAGGACTAGAAATATTAGGTTTAATTTGTGGAGATAGCTTTTTCTTTTCCCCAGATCAAACATACTCAAGTGTGATTCTTCACTGGCTTGGTTTCTCTGTAGTCATCTGTTATCTCTGCCATCTCCCCTCCTCCACCCAATTTCATCCCTGTCCCATCAGCCACTTTAACTCTGGGCACTCTTCCCCTTCACTCCCTCCCCACCTCTTAGCTCCCCTGGGCAGAGATAAAGTGGAGCAAAGACCTGGTTGGTGAGGCAGGGGAAGTTGGAAAAGTCTGAAATGCTATCTGTCATCCAGACATATGTGCTGAGGTCTGAGTTCCCGGAGCAACTTAAAAGACAGGATTAGTGATACATGACTCTGAAATATTAATCTTGTCGGTATGGCACAATCCTAGCTAATGTTAGAACCACTTCATCTTAAATTTGCCCAGGAAGATTCAGACCCCAAAGAGCATTTTTTTTTACCAAAGTTGCACCTTCACAAAACACCCTTGTCATTCATTCATTCATTCATTCATTCATTCGTATTTATTGAGCACTTGTTGTGGGCAAAGCACTCTACTAAGCACTTGGGAGAGTACAATATATCTAAGAAGGCACAGCTCCTGACATGCTGTAGGTATTCAATCATTCAATTAACCAATGACATTTATTGACCACTTACTGTGTTCAAAGCCCTGTACTAAGCACTTGGGAGTTTACAGTACAACAGAATCGGTAGATACATTCCCTGCCCATGAGCTTACAGGCTAGAGGGGGAAACAGACATTAATATAAATAAATAAATTATGAATATGTGCACATGGCAGTGCTGTGAGGTTGAGAATGGGATGAATATCTAGTGTCCAAAGGGTAAAGATTTAAGTGCATAGATAAGTGGAAGGGAGATGAAGTCAGAGAAAATAGGACTTAATCAGGGAAGGTTTCGTGGAGGAGATGTGACCTGATAAGGCTCTGGAGATGGGGAGAGTGGTGAACTGTTGCCAAATTGTACGTTTCAAGCTCTTATTACAGTGCTCTGCACATAGTAAGTGCCTAATAAATACAATTGAATGAATCTGTAGTGTATGAAGGGTTAGGGAGTTCTAGGCCAGAGGGAGGACTTGGGCAAGGGGTTAGCAGCGAGATTGATGGGATCAAAGTATAGTGAGTAGGTCAGTGTTAGAGGACCTAAATGAGTGTGCTGGTTGTAATAAGAATTTAGTGAATTAAGATAGGAGACTGTAGACTGCCTAGATTATGAGCTTATTGTGAGCGAATTCTGCTGTATTGTACTCTCCCAAGCACTTAGTACGTTGCTCTGAATATAGTAAGCACTCAATATATAACACTGATTGATTGATTGATTGATTGATTGAGATAGGAGGGTCAAAGGTATTTGAGAACTTAAAACCAATGGGAAAGAGTTTCTGTTTCATGCAAAGGTGAATGGGCAACCACTGGAGGTTCCTGAAGAATGGGGAGACAAATCTGAACTTCTTTTAGAAAAATGATCCAGGCAGCAGAATGAACTATGACCTAGAGGTGGGAGGAGATAGGAAGCAGGAAGGTTCAACATGAAAATTGATGCAGTAGTCAAGAAGGGATGTGATAAGTGCATGAAGCAGCATAGTAACAATTTGGATGCAGAGGAAAGGGTGGATTTTAGCAATGTTGTGTAGGTAGATCCAACAGAATTTGGTGACAAATCGAATACAAGTTGAATGAGAGGATGAGTCAAGGATAATGCCAAGATTACAAGCTTGTGAGAAAGGGAGGATGGTGGTGATGTTTACAGTAATGGGAAAGTAATGGAGAGATCAGGGTTATGGTGGAAAAATGAGAAGTTCTTTTTTGGATATGTTAAGGGACATCCAAGTAGAAATGTCCTGAAGACAGGAGGAAATGCGAAGTCTCCATAGACGATTTAGGTTGTTTACCTCTTTGCGTTTGACGTACATCTGTCATGACATATACCCTTCCTCACAGGGATATAGTGAGCATCAGGGTGAAATATCTTTGCATCTAAATCAAGAAACCTAAACAAATGCAGTTAAAAAAAAAGTCATAAAATCTGTCAATTTCTGGGTCTGAACCTGACCACGAGGGCTCTTACTGAGCAACTGTTTCTTTGAGCAGATTTTTATGACTGAGTTAGAAACAATTTCTGGTGCAAATCCTGACAGACTTTTAAGTATGAAACAACTAGGTGTTACTGCTTATCCAGGGGAGATGGTGATAAGGAGGTTTGGGGTAAATTTCAAATTTCTACTTGAAATTCCCTGTGGGTTATCTATGGAGATGGTGCTTAACAGGGGAAATCCCTGAGAAGCCACTTTAAATTTAATGAAAATCCCAAGAAGAACCACAGTCCACTCCCTCCCAAATCTGCTGCCAACCAGGAATCAGTTAAGGTTGCCACCACCCACCAGGCAATAATGTGCCAGGGATTCACAAGACTTTCAAAAAATTCAAAAGATTTTTCTAAATGTTCAGATCCCTTATTTTATTTTCATTTTTATTTTGAAATTGAAAATTTCAATTTGAAATTTGAAAAGAATTGATAATTGATTGAATCCTGCCCAAAGAGAATGCCGGTTCTCATGAAAAGAAGCTAATGGTGATATTTGCATTTACAGATGAGAGATGTAATTGGAGCCGCTACTGCTGGTCAGAACTACTTTCGTGCTTGCGTGGATGACACTATCTCTTATATGAACACATATTCAATTCCCAGGATTGTGCAAAATCGGGTTCGGACATGGTATGAATATACATGGGACTCTCAAAGAATGCTGGGTAGGTATAGCTATCGGAAATTACTCAGTCATTCTGAAAACATTCTCTTTGGATAGCCAAAAAGCACAAAAACTTCTCTTCTGGGGTGGTGAGAGGTGTTATTTTTGTTAGATAGAAAGTAGTCTGTAAACCAACCAATCTGTAATTCTATGCATTTATTAAATAGAAAAACCAGTCCATAAAATGGAATTTTCTCTAAATATTTAGCTTGTTTGGCAAGATTATCAATAGTCCAGAGATGAGACAATGCTTTTGTGAGGCCAAGGAAGCAAAGTATGGAGCTGGTATTAGAACACAGGTTTCCTGATTTCCAGTCCCGTGTTCTTTCCACCATCCATGCTGGCCACAGGGGGCTTCTTCACTTGAATTACATCCCTGGAGACTGAACCATTATTGGATTAGGATTTTGTTCTGAGATTGGGAATAGAAAGAAGATTCAGTCAATTATTATCATTAGTATTATTATATTTGTTAAGCTCTTCTATGTTAAGCACTGTTTGGGGAAGCAGCTTGGCATAGTGGAATAGGGCACGGGGCTGTGTGTCAGAAGGTCATGGGTTCTAATCCTGACTCTGCCACTTGTCTGTTCTGTGACCATGGGCAAAGTACTTCACTTCTCTGTGCCTCAGTAATGTCATCTGTAAAATGGGGATTGAGACTGTGAGCCCCAAATGGGACAAGGGACTATGTCCAACCTGATTTTCTGGTATCCATCCCAGTGCTGAGTATGGTGCCTGGCACATAATAAGCACTTAACAAATACCACAATTATTATTCTAAGCACTGAGATAGATACAAGATAATCAGGTTGGACACAATCCCTCCCCCACACGGGGCTCACAGTCAAAGTACCAGAGAGCTGGCCAATTCCAAACCCAGAGGGCCTTAGTAAACCTTCCTAAATTCATTCATTCATTCACTCATTCAATTGTATTTATTGAGCACTTACTGTATGCAGAACACTCTACTAAGTGCTTGGAAAGTACAATTCAGCAATAAAGAGAGGTAATCCCTGCCCATACCAGGTTTACAACCAAGAAGGGGGAAGACAGACATCAAAACAAGTAAACTGGCATCAATATAAAAAAAAAGAATTATAGATATATACATAAATCCTGTGGGGGTGGGGGTTAGAGAGTAGAGGTGACGCAGAAGGGACGGGGAGCTGAGGAAAAGGGAAACATAGTCTGGGAAGGCATCTTTGAGGAGGTGAGCTTTAATAGGGCTTTGAAGGGGGAAGAGTGATTGTTTGGCAGATATGAGGAAGGAGGGCGTTCCAGGCCAAAGGTAGGATGTGGGTCAGGGCCGATGGTGGAGAGGCAAGATCGAGGTACAGTGAGAAGGTTAGCAGCAGAGGAGTGGAGTGTGTATGCTGGGATGTAGAAGGAGAGATGTAGAAGGAGAGAAGGGGGGTGAGGTAAGAAAGGGTAAGGTGATGGAAAGCTTTGAAGGCAATAGTGAGGAGTTTTTGTTTGATACGGAGGTTGATAGGCAACCACTGGAGATTTTTTTGGTGGGGAGGAGGGGCTGGGGGACTAACATGCCCTGAACGTTTCTGTAGAAAAATAATCCAGGCAGCAGAGTGAACTATGGACTGAAGCTGGGTGAGGCAGGAGGTTGGGAGGTCAGAAAGTAGGCTGATGCAGTAATCCAGGAGGGACAGAATGAGTGATTGTACTAATGTGGTAGCAGTTTCGATAGAGAGGAAAGAGCAGATATTGATAATGTTGTGAAGGTAATACTGGCAGGATTTGGTGATGGATTGGCTATGTGGGGTCCAGAGACTGTAGAACTTTAGTTAGGGTTAAAGTCTTGGCTAAAGAATAAGAGCATGTAATATGACTAAATTTTTTTGTCCTTTGGACTTAATATGGATGCTGACTAGAACTGTATGGTCTATCCCTTAAATGCTCAACTCTTACTTGTTCTGTTTCCTAACAATCAAATCTTCCTTTAGATTACATTTGACGTTTTATGAGGCAAATCTTTGTGTGTATTGCTTCTTTGTATCTACAATCTCATTTACAATCATACTATAGGAAGAGAAGTTTGGGGTATTTACAACATTTTTATCCCCTTCTTCTGACCCTATCACTGAATGGGGCTGATTTAATTAGTATTTATGGCTCTTGGTTTCAGAAATAAATATATTTGTAGAAAAGAAGGGAGTGTTCTATAATTTTTAGGAAAATACTTTTCTAAATGTTCAGATCCTTATTTTATTTTCCTGTGATCCGAGGCATTAATTAGCTCCCTTTCTTCCTTTTGAAGATGAATCTAAGTTACTGGAACAGCTGCCTACCAAGATGCAACTAGCCATCGCCATTGATGTGAACTTCGCCATCGTCAATAACGTCGACTTGTTTAAAGCAAGTGTTTTCAGAAGAGACAGGGGGGATGCATTCTTTCTATATAGTTGGTGAAATCTGGTTACTGCCTTAGCTGCCTAAAGAGAATTCACACTACGTTAAATTATGTTCATAGCAAAATAAGATCGGAAGTTTCCTTGAGGGGTGAAAATCATTAAAATTCGACAGCCATCTTGAGAAAAGATGGCTAGTTTCTTACTAGCCTCTGTACCAATTAGAGACTAGAAAGAGCATAATTCTTCTGACTAGTCTTGCATTAGTTACCTAACACCCTATCGCTTGTTTCCTTTTTCAAATGTACAATGTGAATTTCTATTTCTCCAACTGGATATTAGTGAGGCAAATCTACTTAAATCTTCAGTTAAGTCTAGCTTGCCTTCAATCTCTGAGTTTGTAGCATACTCCCAGGGCCAATTTATGATGTTTTGGGGAATAAAACCTTCCAGTATTTATTCTATTTGCATATTTTAGCAAATGAGTGCTAACACTAGGTTATCCAGTGTGCTATTGAAAGACAGGCTGCACATCTCCTACATATATCTAATCCACAATTTTAAGTGAAAAATTTGATATTGGGCAGACCCATGGGTGGCCTTCCTCTTTGATTCTGATGCAGCTGCTCTCTTAATGAGGCAGCTACACCTCAAATTAACTCAGGCTTAATATTGTTCCACCCCCTACCCTTCTCACCCCCCTCCCCAACCCCCGATGCATTGAAGCGCATTGTACAGGCAGAGAAGGCAGCCCAGAATCATGTTGGGTTAGATTTCTACCCTCATGATGTAGAGACACTGCCTAGGAGAGATTAGAAAATGACTGTGCTTCCTTCTGGCATTGCATTTTCAAAGCTATGCTCCAAATCCTTGGACTGGTAAGAAAGGATTAAGAATGTTTTACATGACCTTTCTGAGGTTTTGTTTTGACTTAGGATTTTAAATTGGATAGGATTTGAAGTGTGTTCTACAAAACTATATTTCACCCAATATGAGGAATCATGCTTTTCAACTTCTGAGGCTAAAATTTCAAAACCGAACTGGAAAAATTTAAGAAGAGTTAGCAGGACACCTGGTGGCTAAACCTAAAGTCGCAGAGGCAGCTAACCAGAATAAAGAGCAGAAATAATCTTTTTTACTGAGTTCCTGCTATCTCAATCAATAAGTGGTCTTTATTGAGGACCTGCTGTGTGCAGACCACTGTCCTAAGCCCTTGGGAGAGTATAATAATAATAATGCTGGTATTTGTTAAGTGCTTTTTATGTGCAGAGCACTGTTTTAAGCACTGAAGTAGATACAGAGTAATCAGGTTGTCCACGTGAGGCTCAGTCTTAATCCCCATTTTACGGATGAGGTAACTGAGGCATAGAGAAGTTAAGTGACTTGCCCACAGTTACATAGCTGACAAGTGGCAGAGCTGGGATTTGAACCCATGACCTCTGACTCCCAAGCCCATGCTCTTTCCAATGAGCCACACTGCTGAAATAACAGCATTGGTAGACACATTCCCTGTCCATGATGAGCTTATGGTCTAGAGGGATATGAAGGGGGAAGGGGCTCCAAGCAGGAGGAGTTGGAGTGGATACAAAATAAATGATTTTACACCTGGTTCCTGTGCCGCAAAAGGCCTTATAGTCTCAGTCAGGAAGGACAGACATTTAGATCCATCTAAAGAATTTATAGAGAGCTTGCTGTGTGCAGAGTACCAAACTAAGTGCTAGAGAGAGTACAACAGAATTAACAGAGATAACCTACCCTCAAGGATTTTTCTATCTAGCAGGGGTGACAGATAAAATAAATTACAGGTAGGAGGAAGCAACTGAATATAAAGACATGCCCAAGTCATCTGGATACCCAAGTGTTTAGATGACCCAAATGTTGAGGTGGCAGTCTGGGGATATAAAGTGGTGAAGCCGGGATTAGAACCAAAGTCCTCTGACTCCAAAACCCTTGCTTTACCCACTAGGCCCCATTGCTTCCTACACTGCTGCTGTGTTGTTACTGGCATTTGGCCATCAATCATCTGTATTTATTGAGCATTTACTGTATGCAGAGCACTGTACTAAGCATTTAGGATAATTTGATAGAGTCAGTAGACATGTTCTCTACCCACAATGAGCTTACAGTCTAGATGGGGAAACAGACATTAATATAAATAAATTATAAATATGTACAGAAGTGCTTTGAGGCTGACAGAGTGGGAGAAGAGTGCAGTGAATAGAACACATGCCTGGGAATTAGAGGGACCTGTGTTCTAATGAAGCCTCTGTCACATGTCTGCTGTGTGACTGTGGGCAAGACACTTCACTTCTCTGTGTTTCAGTTACCTCAGCTGTAAAATGTGGGACAAGTGATTAGCTTGTATCTGTCCCACCACTAAATACAGTGCCTGGAACATAGTAACTGCTTAACAAACACCACTTAAAAAAAAAAAAGATGAATTGAGGGCCTAGTTGGGGAAGGCAGCTTGAAGGAGATGTGCCTTCAAAAAGACTTTGAAGATGGGGAGAGTAATTGTTGGATATGAAGACAGAGGGCATTCCAGGCCAGATACAGGACATGGATGAGAGGTCAGCAGTGAGATAGAAGAGATAGAAGTACAGTGAGTAGGTTGGCAAAAGAAGAGTGAAGTATATGGTCTGGGTTGTAGGAGGAAAGTTGTATGGTAAAGTTGGAGGGAAGTGACTGAGTGCTCTGAAGCCAATAATAGAGAGTTTCTGCTTAATGCAGAGGTGGTTAGGCACCCACTGGAGGTCCTTGATGAGCGGAAAAACATGGCCTGAACATTTTTCTAGAAAAATGATCTGGGCATCAGAGTGAAGTATGGATTAGATTGGGGAAAGTCAGGAGGCAGGGAGGTCAACAAGGAGGCTTAACCAGTAGTCAAGGCAAAATAGGATAAATGCTTGGATTAATGTGGTGGCAGTTTGATGGAGAGGAAAAGGTAGATTTTAGCAATGTTGTGAACATTGAATTTACAGGATTTAGTGATAGACTGAATATGTGAATTGAATTAGATGAATTGTGGATAATGCCAAGGTGCAGGCTCATGAGAGAGGAAGGATGGTGGTGTTGTCTACAGTGACAGAAAAGTCAAGGGGAGAACAGGGTTTGGGTGGAAATATAAGGAGTTCTGTTTTGGACATGTTAAATTCACATGTTAAGTTCACAACATCATGTGGAATGGAGTGGGGAGAGACAGAAGGCAGGGAGGTCAGTGAGGAAGCTGATACAGTAATCAGGCAGTTTTTAGGGTAAGTGCTTGGATTAATAATAATAATAATGTTGGTATTCGTTAAGCGCTTACTATGTGCCGAGCACTGTTCTAAGCACTGGGGTAGACACAGGGGAATCAGGTTGTCCCACGTGGGGCTCACAGTCTTAACCCCCATTTTACAGATTAGGTAACTGAGGCACAGAGAAGTTAAGTGACTCACGCACAGTCACACAGCTGACAAGTGGCAGAGCCGGGAGTCGAACCCATGACCTCTGACTCCGAAGCCCAGGCTCTTTCCACTGAACCACGCTGCTTCCCCTGCTTCCCCTGCTTAATGTGGTAGCAGTTTGGAAGCAAAGGAAGGGATGGATTTTAGCAGTGTTGTGAAGATTGAGCCAACAGGATTTGGTGACAGATTGAATATGTGAGTCAAATGAAAGAGATGAATTGAGGATAATGCCAAGGTTACAGGCCTTTGAGACAGAAAGATGGTGGTGCTGTCTATAGTTATGGGAAAGTCAGGGGAAAATAGAGTTTGGGTGGGAAGATGAGAAATTCTGCTTTAAACATGTTAAATTCACAACACTGCTAAAATTCACCCTGTCTTCTCCATCCAAACTGCTACCACGTTTATCCAATCACTTCTCCTACCCCTCCTTGATTACCACATCAGCCTTCTCACTCACCTCCCAGTGTTCTGTCTCCCCCGACTCCCGGACATATTTCACTCTGCTGCCTGGATCATTTTTCTACAGAAACGTTCAGTCAATGTTTCCCCACTCATCAAAAACCTCCATTGTTTGCTCATTCACCTCCACACTGAACAGACACTCCTTACCATCAGCTTTAAAGCTCACAATCACCTTGCCCCCTCATACCTTACTTTGCTGCTCTCCTACTACAACTCAGACCACATGCTTCACTCCTCTAGGGCCTACCTACTCACTGTACCTCGATCTCATCTATTTTGCTGCCGACCTCTCATCCACATCCTGCCTCCTGCCTGAAATGCCCCCCACCCCCACCCCCGGCCCTTCATATCCAGTAGACAATTAACTCTCCTCACCTTCAAAGCCTTCTTGAAGGCACATCTCCTCTAAGAGGATTTCCCAGACTAAACTTCATTTTTCCTCATCTCCCACTCCCTTCTGTGTCACCCTAACTTGCTCCTTTTGTTCTTCTCCCTTCTCCCAGCCCCACAGCACTTATGTATATATCTGTAATTTTATTTGTATTGATATCTGTCTCCCTTCTTCTAGACTGTGACCTCATTGTGGGCAGGGATTATCACTGTCACTGTTCATTGTTGTACTGTTCTTTCCCAAGAGTTTAGTACAGTGCTCTGCACATAGTAAGTGCTTAATAAATACAATTTGAATGAATGAATGAGAGCGAATGAATTTTCCAAGGGAGTGATTGTAAATGGAGAATAGAAGGGGACCAAGAACTTAACCTTGAGGGACTCCCACAGTTAGGAAGTGAAAGAAAGAGGAGGATCCCATGAAAAACTGGTAACGAGAGGTCAGAAAGATAGAAGAGACAGGAGAGAACGGTGCCAGTGAAGCCAAGGTTGGATAATGTTTCAGGAGAAGGGGGTGGTCCACATTGTTAAAGGAAACTGAGAGGTTGAAGAGAATTAGGATTTGGCAAGAACGAAATCATTTGTGCCCTTTGAGAGGGAGGTTTCTGTTGGGTTAAGGGGTCGGAGCCTGATTTGAGGGGGTCAAGGAGAGAATTGAAAGGGAGGAACTGGAGACAGTGGGTGTAGACAACTCAGTTAAGGGGTTTGGAGAGGAATGGTCTGAGAGAGATGGGGTGATAAATGGGGGTGGAGAGGCATGGGATCAGGGGGAGGATTTGGTTTTTTTTTAGAATAGGGGTGCCATGAGCCTGTGTGAATGCAGTGGGGTAAAAAGCCATTGGAGACCAAACAATGGAAGATGGTGGTCAAGGACGGAAGATGGAAAGGGGGCAAGTGCTTCAATAAGGTGTGAAGGGATGGGGTCGCATATGCAGGTGAAGGAGGTGGATTCTGAGAGAAGAGATTTCTCTTGAGATACTGCTGACACAGAGGCCCAGTTGTGTCCTGGAAGGCTGGGTTTATCACTCATTCACTGAAAACTGAAAATATTGTGGTAAATCTCCAGGATATATCTTAAGGAAAGCGGCAGACTCATATGTGTCCCTTTCTGAAGGACAGAGGGTGAAGTAAATAATTTGCTGTTACCCTTCTAATCTAATCATGCCTGTCCTGGCTCTCTGACTAGATGGCTATTAAGTACAGTTGTAAGAGTGGAACATAACCAGCCATGTAAGTAAGTGATCTGTATTTTTTTTTCTGATGAAATCAGAATTTGCTTATGAAAACTAAGCAATGAAGTGCTATTTTGGATTCACTTGTCACTATGATGTAATAATAATAATGTTGGTATTTGTTAAGCGCTTACTATGTGCAGAGCACTGTTCTAAGCACTGGGGTAGATACAGGGTAACCAGGCTGTCCCACATGAGGCTCACAGTTAATCCCCATTTTACAGATGAGGTAAATTAGGCACAGAAAAGTTAAGTGACTTGCCCACAGTCACACAGCTGCCAAGTGGCGGAGGCAGGATTCGAACCCATGACCTCTGACTCCCAAGCCCAGGCTCTTTCCACTGAGCCACGATATCCTTAATGAGTTCTAGTTCTTTCCATTTTCTTGTCAATCAGAGGTATTTATTGAACACTTACTGTTTGCAGGGCACTATACTAAGTGCTTGGGAGAGTACAACACAATAGTGTCCCCTTTCCCTCTCACCTAATAAAAGGTGAAACTGGACTGGAATAAGGAGAGGGCAGATCCTATGTCCCCATCAATAGTTTTCCAAGGGAATGGAGAAAAAAATTATCTCTCCTCACCTGACCCACACCTCCCAATTCAATCAATAGCATAAATTGAGCACTCACTCTATTCAGATCACTTAGGAGAGTACAGTAAAGTTAGCAGACCTGATTCCTACCCTCAGAGATATTTTTTCCTTATCAATCAATGATATCTATTTTTAATGGTATTTGTTAAGGGGTTTACTATGTACCGTGAACTATATTTAATGCTGCAAAACAATCAGGTTGGGCACAGTCCCTGTCCCACATAGGGTTCATAGACTTAATCTCCAATTTACAGATGAGGTAACTAAGGCACAGAGAAGTTAAGTGACTTTCCCAAGTCATGCAACAGATAAGTGGTGAATCTGGTATTAGAACCTAGATCCTTTGTTTCCTAGCCCTGTGCTCTTTCCACTCGGCATTCTGTTCCTATTGAGTACTTACTACATTCAGAGTACTGTACTAGGCATTTGGGACAATACAATAAAAATAATAATAATAATAATGTTGGCATTTGTTAAGCACTTACTATGTGCAGAGCACTGTTCTAAGTGCTGGGGTAGATACAGAGTAATCAGGTTGTCTCATGTGAGGCCTCACAGTTAATCTCCATTTTACAGATGAGGTAACTGAGGCACAGAGAAGTTAAGTGACTTGCCCACAGTCACACAGTTGCCAAAGTGGCAGAGCCGGGATTCGAACCCATGACCACTGACTCCCAAGCCCGGGCTCTTTCCACTGAGCCACGCTTCTTTATAGAGTAAGTAGACCCCATCTTTGCCCTTGAAGAGCTTACAATCTAGCAAGAAAGACACTGAAATAAAGTGTAGGTCAAGGAAGCAATTGAGTATAAAGATAAATGCATGAATACTAAGAGAATAAGAGGTGGGTTGAGTACTTAGGTGCTTAGTATGTATGGACTCAAAGTTAGGAGGGAAAATAGGATGGGGAGGTGAGAAATTAGTGATGGAAAGGCTTCTGGAGGAAATGTACTTTTAGTAGGGCTTTGAAGATGGGGAGAGAGGTGGTCTGTCAGATCTGAATAATAAGAATGAAAAAATTATGGCTTTTTTTAGTGCTTACTATGTGCTAAGCACTGTACTAAGCTGTGGTGGGTACATGCAAATCACGTTGGACACACTCCCTGTTCCATGTGGGGCTCACAGTCTTAATCCCCATTTTACAGATGAAGTGACTGAGGCACAGAGAAGTGAAGTGACTTGCTATAAGGTCACACAGCAGAGAAGTGGCAGAGCTCTGAATTAGAACCCAGGTCCTTCTGACTCCCAGGCCCCTCATCTTCCCCAAGTGGGAGGGAGTTCTGGACCAGAGGGAGGACATGGGTAAGTGATCAAGGGAGAGAGATGAGAGCGAGGCCCAGTGAACAGGTTGGTATTAGAGAAGTGAAGTGTGCAATCTAGGTTGTAGCAAGAGAGTAGTGAAGATTGGGAACAGGGAGAGAGCTGAAGTGAGCAGGATGGCCAGGGGTCTATTTATGTCCATCTGCGGCCTTTGGACACTTGACATTCACTCCACACCTAACCCCACTATGCTTATGCACATTTCTTTAAATTACATATTATAAATTACTTATATTAATGTCTGTCTCTCACTCTACACTGTGAACTCTTTATGGGTAAGGAACGTGTCCGCTAAGTTTGTTGCTTCATACTCTCCTAAGCACTTAGTACAGTGTTCTGCACATAGTAACTGTTCATGCATTTAATCATATTTATTGAGTGCTTACTGTGTGCAGAGCACTGTACTAAGCACTTGGAAAGTACAATTCATCAGTAAAGAGAGAAAATCCCTGCCCACACCGGGCTAAATGCCATTGATTGAGTGGATGAGGAAAAGGCAGGGAAGAGTGGAACTGGAGAAAATCTTGAGAATGATAATAATAACAATAATGATAGTATTTATTAAGCACCTACTATGTATGCAGTACTGTTCTAAGCTCTGGTGGGGGGATACAAGGTGATTAGGTTGTCCCACGTGGGGCTCACAGTCTTAATCCCCATTTTACAGATGAGGTAACTGAGGCACTTAGAAGTTAATTGACTTGCCCAAAGTCACACAGCAGATAAGTGGCCGAGCTGGAATTAAACCCACAACCTCTGACTCCCAAGCCCAGGATCTTTCCACTGAGCCACGCTGTTGATCTAGATCTCTCTGCCTCCTGCAAAGCAGCCTTGAGTCTGAAAAGGATTGGTTTTGTCTGCTTCCTCAAATGAGCAATTCTCCAAAACTTGATAGGCTTTCAGAATTTGGAAAGAGCCAGGAGGGAGAGCTGCTTCCACTCTTACACAGTTGGAAGGGAAGATTAGACTGACAATTTATGATAATTTAGAATTTGGAAAGCTCACTATCAAAGGGAATCTTTTCTACTTCTAATTACTGAGAGTCACCATTCCAACAGACTTTGCATTTAGAGGAAAAATGAACTTCTGTTTGAGGTTTATACAAGCCCAAAACTATCACTAATCTCTAAGTCTCCAAGTCCTTGTGTAGTATTTCCTATTGTTGATTACAGCATTGCTATATTTACTAGCGTCTAAGGAGCACTCTTCAACTTTTTCTACCAGCATTAATTGTGTGATACTAAACAGCAGAGAACCCACAGTGGAGATATTAACAGGAGAAAGACATAAGCGCTCAACATATACCATTGATTGATTCCCATCTTTAAGGTTACAGTTTACTATCTTAGAGTCTCATCTGTCATATAGTGCTGTTAATTCAAAACATTTTAGGTTTTATATTAGCTTAATCAGCTCCTGCATCTGGATCTAGGCTTGGACATTAGCTGAATCCAAATTGTGGAGTGGCAAAATGATCACGGCATGCCTAGAGGGAGGCTAACGCGGGTTCCTGTCTGAGTAAGCCTGGCTTCCCAAAGGGCTTCAGAGCTCATGCTCTGAGAGAATCAGGCTAAGGTGCTAGAGTTATTCCTTCCTTCCTTCCTTCCTTCCTTCCTTCCTTCCTTCCTTCCTTCCTTCCTTCCTTCCTTCCTTCCTTCCTTCCTTCCTTCCTTCCTTCCTTCCTTCCTTCCTTCCTTCCTTCCTTCCTTCCTTCCTATTTGTTGAGGGCTTACTGTGTTCAAAGAACTGTACTAAGCCCCTGGGAAAGTGAGCTCACTATGGGCAGGAATATGTTTGTTTGTTGTTGTATTGTGCTCTCCCAAGTGCTTAGTTCAGTACGTTGCACACGCAGTAAGCATTCCGTATTCATTCATTCATTCAATAGTATTTATTCAGCGCTTACTATGTGCAGAGCACTGTTCTAAGCACTTGGAATGTACAATTCGGCAACAGATAGAGAAAATCCGTGCCCAATGACATGCTCACAGTCTAATCGGAGGAGACAGATGGACAAAAAGAAGAAAGCATAATCACAATAAATAGAATCAATAACAATAATAATAATAATAATGTTGATATTTTTTAAGCGCTTACTATGTTCAGAGCACTCTTCTAAGCGCTGGGGTAGATACAGGGTAATCAGATTGTCCCACATGAGGCTCACACTCTCAATCCCCATATTACAGATGAGGTAACTGAGTCACAGAGAAGTTAAGTCACTTGCCCACAGTCACAGAGCTGACAAGTGGCAGAGCCAGGATTCAAACCCATGACCTCTGATTCCCAAGCCCATGCTCTTTCCTCTGAGCCACACTAAGGGGATGTACACCTCATTAACAAAATAAATAGGGTAATAAAAATATGTACAAATGAGCACAGTGCTGAGGGGAGGGGAAGGGGGGAAGAATAGAGGGAAAGGGGGCTGAGCTGAAGGGAGGTGAAGGGGGGCAGCGAGGCAGCAGAGGGAGCAGAGGGAAAAAGGGAAGCTCAGTTTGGGAAGGCCTCTTGGAGGAGGTGAGCTCTCAGTAGGGCTTTGAAGAGGGCAAGAGAGTTAGTTTGGCGGACGTGAGGACTGAGGGCATTCCAGGACAGCAGGGGGACATGGGCCAGAGGTCAATGGCGGGATGGGCGCGAACGGGCGACAGTGAGGAGGTGAGTGGCAGAGGAGTGGAGTGTATGGGGTGGGCAGTAGAAAGAGAGAAGGGAGGTGAGGTAGGAGGGGGCAAGGTGATGGAGACCCTTGAAGCCAAGAGTGAGGAGTTTTCATTTCGTGTGAAGGTTGATAGGCAACCACTGGAGGTTTTTAAGGAGGGGAGTGACATGCCCAGAGTGTTTCTGCAAGAAGATGATCTGGGCAGCGGAATGAAGAATAGACTGGAGCGGGGAGAGACAGGAGGAAGGGAGATCAGAGAGGAGACTGACACAGTAATCCAGCTGGGATATTATGAGACCTTGTTCCAGCATGATAGCTGTTTGGATGGAGAGGAAAGGGCAGATATTGGCAATATTGTGAAGGTGAGATCGGCAGGTGTTGATGATGGATTGGATGTGTGGGGTGAATGAGAGAGCTGAGTCAAGGATAACACCAAGGTTGTGGGCTTTGCGAGACGGGAAGGTTGGTCATGCCGTCCACAGTGACGGGAAAGTCAGGAAGAGGACTGGTTTGGGAGGGAAGATAAGGAGCTGAGTTTTGGACATGTATAATAATGTTGGTATTTGTTAAGCACTTACTATGTCCCAAGCACTGTTCTAAGTGCTGGGGTAGATACAAGGTAATGAGGTTGTCCCACGTGGGGCTCACAGTCTTCATCCCCATTTTACAGATGAGGGAACTGAGGCACAAAGAAGTGAAGTAACTTGCCCAAGGCCACACAGATGACAAGTGGCAGAGCTGGGATTAGAACCCATGATCTCTGACTCCCAAGCCCAGGCTCTTTCCACTGAGCCATGCTGCTTCTCAATAAATACGATTGGACGAATGAATGAATACAACAGACTCATTCCCTGCCCACAAGGAGCTCACAGTCAGGTCATTCAGTCAGTCATTCATATTTATTGAGTGCTTACTGTATGCAGAGCACTGTACTAAGTGCTTGGGAGAGTACACTATAACAATAAAACAGAACATCGCCTGCCCACAGTGATCTTACAATCTAGAGTTGTCACCTTCCTGCTACTCTGGCCATCTGCGGCCATGTTATTGCTGGGAAAGCCTAATGTTTGGCTCTTCTGGGCTGTGTACAGGTAGGAATCAGTCATATTTACTAGTGCTTAACATACACAGAGCACTGTACTAAGCAGTTGGGAGAATTCTGTGTGGAAGGAAGGCATGAACTCCGCATTCAGGGAGTTTACAATCTAATGGGAAGTTGCCTACTGATGGACACCTAATGGAGAGGAGAGACCCATTGGAAGAGGAGAGGAGAAGCTTTCTTGATCCCAGAGCTCATCTCACCCCTGACTTTGACCTCTACAGCAGCTGCTTTCTGTGGGCAGGACCCAAGAGGCTGCCAATCTCAGCACCCACTACAGTGGCAGAATGCTGCAGCCCTGGCAGGTTGGCACTGAGGAGTGGCAGTGATCCAACCAGTCACCCCCAACAACCAACAAGGCTCCCATGCCAGGTGCTGATCCACGTGACTCCTCTCAGGCCCCATCCCTTGGCATCTTCTCAAAAAACAAGCCCTCCACTCTTCTTCCCTTCTGTGTTGTCTTGTCAACCAATCATATTTATTAAGTGCTGATTTTGTGCAGAGCACTGAAGTAAGCACTTGATCGAGAACAGTAGAGTTGGTAGACTGAAAGTAGGGAGCACGACTGTCAGATATGAAGAGGGAGGAAGTTTCAATCCAAGGGTAGGATGTGGCCGAGAGGTTGGCGGCGAGCTAGATGAGCTCGAGGTAGGGTGAGTAGGTTGGCATTTGAGAAATGAAGTTTGCAGGCTGGCTTGTAGTAGGAGAACAGTGAGGTAATAATAATGTTGGTATTTTTTAAGCGCTTACTATGTGCCAAGCACTGTTCTAAGCGCTGAGGTAGACAGAAGGGAATCAGGTTGTCCCACGTGGGGCTCACAGTCTTAATCCCCATTTTACAGATGAGGTAGCAGCTTGGCTTAGTGGCAAGAGCACAGGCTTGGGAGTCAGAGGTCATGGGTACTAATCCTGGCTCCGCCACTTATCAGCTGTGTGACGTTGGGCAACTCACTTACTTCTCTGTGCCTCATTGATCTCATCTGTAAAATGGGGATTAAGACTGTGATTCCCCATATGGGACAACTGATTATCTTGTATCTACCCCAGTGCATAGAACAGGGCTTAGCACATAGTAAGTGCTTAACAACTGCCATCATTATTCCGTGGCTCAGTGGAAAGAGCCTGGGCTTCGGAGTCAGAGATCATGGGTTCGACTCCCGGCTCTGCCACTTGTCAGCTGTGTGACTGTGGCCAAGTCACTTAACTTCTCTGTGCCTCAGTTACCTCATCTGTAAAATGGGGATTAACTGTGAGCCTCATGTGGGACAACCTGATGACCCTGTTTCTACCCCACCGCTTAGAACAGTGTTCTGCCTATAGTAAGCGCTTAACAAATACCAACATTATTATAGGAGGGGGCAAGGTGACTAAGTGCTTTAAAGATGATAGTAAGGAGTTTCTGTTTGATGTGGAGGTGGATGGGCAACCACTGGAGGTTCCTGAGGAGTGGGGAAATATGGACTGAATATTGCTGTATAAAAATGATCCAGACAGCAGAGTGAAGTGGGGTCCTGAAGTGGGGAGAGGCTGATACAGTAATCAAAGCAGAATAGGATAAATGCTTGGATTAAGTGTTAGTAGTTTGGATGGAAGCGAAAAGCAGAGGCACTTAATAATAATAATGTTGGTATTTGTTAAGCGCTTACTATGTGCTGAGCACTGTTCTAAGCGCTGGGGTAGACATAGGGGAATCAGGTTGTCCCACGTGGGGCTCACAGTCTTAATCCCCATTTTACAGATGAGGGAACTGAGGCACAGAGAAGTTAAGTGACTTGCCCACAGTCACACAGCCGACAAGTGGCAGAGCTGGGATTTGAACTCATGAGCCCTGACTCCAAAGCCCGTGCTCTTTCCACTGAGCCACGCTGCTTCTCTGTATCTTGGCTCTGTATCACTAAACTTTGATATTCACCCCACCCTCCAAGCACTTGATATTCATCCTACCCTCAGCCCTACAGCACTTATGCACATATCCTATTCTCTTCCATTTCCCCTATCTGTAATTGATTTTAATGGCTTTTTTTAATGGTATTTGTGAAGCATTTAATTCGTGCCAGGGCGAATACTAAGCCCTGGGATAAATAAGGAGCAGTGTGGCCTAGTGGAAAGAGCCCAGGCTTGGGAGTCAGAGGACTTGGGTTCTAATCCTGACTCTGCCACTTGACAGCTGTGTGACCTTGGGTAAGCCACTAACTTCTCTGTGCCCCAGTTACCTCATCTGAAAAATGGGGATTAAGACTGTGAGCCCTACGTGGGACAACCCGATTACTTTGTATCTACCCCAGTGCTTGGAACAGTGCTTGGCACATAGTAAGCGCTTAACAAATACCGAAGTAATAATAATAATAATAATAGATACAAGTTACTCAGGTTGGACATAGTCCATGTCCCACAGGGGGCTCGCAGTCAATCTGATTTTATAGATGAGGTAAATGAGGCCCAGAGAAGTTAAGTAACTTGCTCAAGGTCACACAGCAGACCAGGGTTAGAACCGACATCCTTCTGACTTCCAGGCCTGTGCTCTAACCACGAGGCCATACTGCTTCTCTGTCTTTCCATCTGGCCTGTAAACTCACTGTGGGCAAGAATCCTGTCTAGCAACTGTATTGCACTGTACTCTTCCAAGCACTTAATACAGTGTTCTGCATGCAGTAAGTATTCAGTACATGCTATTGATTGATTGGTTTAAGTCTATTTCAGCATGTTGGTTTCAGTCTTTGCACGCTGGATATGAAACTAATAAATTTATAGGTGCAAAGTGTAGAATGCTTAGTTATCATCTGGGGATTTTCATATTCTTGATTTTTTTTCCCAAAAGAATTCTCAACCAAGTTTTCAGATTGCACACGGAATGGAAGACAATAGATATATGAGAAGATCTAGCAGTTTGATTAGAAAGTTTAGAAAGGAAAGAAATGGAAACTGAGGGCTAAGAGGTAACTGCTGGCTTATCATTGGATTTCAGTCATTCAGATGATCCCTATCATCCTCTATCAGGGGATTTACTGATCACATGCACAAACAGAGCAACTTCAGAAGAGAAATTTTCATGACGGTAAAACTCACTAACTGAAAATAATTGATTTTTTAGATTACTGTATTGCTGATAGGCTACAGTGTACTAGATTCAACTTTATGACTCCAAAGTGCCCACATTGTGTCTTTGAGTATAAATCTAAGATAAGGCTATTTATTTTCATAGCATGATCCAGTCTGTTCTGTTCTTTGTGAGACAGGGATTTCCCAAGTCCAACATACTCTTTTTCTTTAACAGGGTTGTGATACACAGATGATTTATGACATGTTGCTGAGGTTGAAATCCACTGTGTATTTGCCTGGTGATTTTGTGTGCAAAAAGGTAAGTGAACTCTTTATATTTCTGTTGTGAGAACATTGAACATTTTAGATGAGAGGTTCAGACAAAGGTCGAGAGAATATTTTAAACAAAGCTCATCCTGGGTAAAGTTGAGTAGAGAAATAATTGTGATTGATTATGCAATAATAACATGATCACAGATTTCAAAAGAGAAGAATTTTATTATTGGTAGAAAATGATGATTTGAGAATCTGAAACTCCTTTTTAGACATGCAAGTACTCCACAGACACACACCATTATTTTAAAAATTTAAACATGTAAAAAGGAGAATATGTTTCAAGTATAGGTTCCTTTCTTCACCTATCTATAGTATATTAATAAACTTGGGCCAATAATTCCAATTTCATATGTGAAGGTGTGAACTTGCAAATTTAAAAAGCTATGCAAATTAAACCGCGCCTGCAGGATCATGGTTTTTAATAAATCAATCTGACACTAAAAGAAATCAGGCTGAGGGCAAATAAGAATTTTAATTAAAAATCTAAAGTATGACCCACAAAACTGCTTAAGGATACCAATGTCCATTGCTTTAGGATACAATATCTGCTTAACCTTTCCAAGAGGCGGGAGATTTTCTGACAGTCTCTCCAGTATACACTCCACAACTTTCAATTGCCAGTTTACTAATGGCTAAAGATATTCTGAACTGATCAGTGAGAGAAGAGATTCCAAGATACCCACTTTCTGAAACAAAGCCAATGGAAAACAGTTTACAATATTTGGCCTGTCAAGTGATGACCTATTGGCTACTGTGAGTTTCTCTTTGGAGTTGTGGTGACTTTCTGTCTCATGTGGAGCCTGTTCTAGTACCAACCTCTCCCTCACTGCCCAGATCTTTAAGGAGTGTAGCCTGTCACGGCTTTAGTGGCCAGAATCTTGCTTTCTAGATGAGCCTGGATCATCACCCACCTTTAGCTTCATCACCCAGAGGGTGAGAGGAAGCACAGGGTTTGGGGTTTTTTTGGCCTGAATCATAGGATTTTTTTTTCTATTTGGGTCTATTGCATAGCTGTCAACTCTCTCCATCCAGACAGGCCAGCCCTTCACTAGTCATTGTGGGCAAGGTATGTGTCTACCAAGTCTTATGTTGTACTTTCCCAAGCACTTAGTATAGTTCTCAGCAGTCAGTAAGCACTCAAATACAATTGATTGATAGCAAAGAAAACTGAAGAATTTAGGCAATTAGTTTGATCATTTAACCTTTTCCCCAATGCTTCTGCCTTAGGGTTTTTTATTTTTATTATTATTAGTATGAATTATCCAAGTGGTAGTTACAATCCTCCTCTTCACTTTACCCTTGTGAAAGATCTTGAACTGACCTAACCAAATACCTCCTAGAAACTGACCAGATGCCAAGTTCCCCTGAAATTGCCTTGATTGGACTGGACTCTATCTGATTCATTCTGTGCTCACTTTACCCCATGTTATGTTGACTTCATTTGATGGCAATTTGGATCATCATCATCATCATCAGTGGTATTTACTGAGCACATACTGTGTGCAGAGCACTGTACTAAGTGCTTGGGAGAATACAACAGATTGGTAGACACATTCCACAATGATAGCATAGCATAAATTTTCTTTACAATAGTTCAAAAATAGTGGCAGAATAATACTGGTTTGTTAGTTATTTGTAATATTGAAAATGAGGATAATGATTATTAGAAAATGTTTAAAAGATTGAATTACACTGGTGCCCCCAAGATGTACTTCTTGCACCAGCATTAATGAATTCTATGTCTCCAACTCTCTGGGACTGTTCTACATCATAAATTGAGACTAGGTGCTCGCCTTTCACTACCTCCAGAGTTTCAAGCCAAATTATTTTCATTTGTCTCAACTATATTGGATTTTTTTGTATTTCAAATAAAAACACAAGTGGTTTAAGGATTGCCTGTCAAAAAGCAGCATGGCCTGGTGGAAAGAGCACAGGTGTGGAAGTCAGAGGACCTGGGTCTAATACCTGCTTTACCACTCACCTGCTGTGTGACCTTGGGCAAGTCACTTAACTTCTCTATGCCTCAGTTCCCTCATCTGTAAAATGGGGATTCAATTCCTGTTCTCCCTCCTACTTGTATTGTGAGCCCCATGTGAGACCTGATGACCTTGTATCTACCCCAGAGCTTAGAACAGTGCTTGGCAAATAGTAAGAGCTTAACAAATATCATGGTTATTATTAGTATATTTAAAATAATGTGTTTATTATGATGGGTTTATCAATAAGATTTTCTTGATCATAATATCTACTAGTCTGATTCATTCATTCAATGGTATTTACTGAGCACTTTCTATGTGCAGAGCACTGTACTAAGTTCTTGGGAGAGTACAATGCAACAGAGTTGGTAGAGACATTCCCTGCCCACTAGAAGCTTAGAGTATTGGAGGGGGAGGGCAGACAAACATTAATATAGATACAATATATAATGAAAATATGTACATAAGTGCTGTGTAGATGCAGCAAGAATGTGAATTGAGTACTGGAAGCGCCTGAGAATGCAGTCTGAATTTCTAAACCAATTAACATCAGTTCTGCCAAAGCTGAGGCTCCCACTTTACCATCTCCCCTCTTCACCCCAACAAATCTTCCAATGGAGCCATTAAGCAAGGAGACATTATTAAAACGATAAAGTCAGCTAGCTTTAATATGTGCAGATAATGTGCTTCATGTTACCTTGAACACAGAATGAAAGGTTCACCGTTTTCCTCTTCGTGTTTGCCTCCAGGGAGAGATTGGCAAAGAGATGTATATCATCAAACAGGGAGAAGTTCAAGTTCTTGGAGGCCCAGACAACACAAAGGTTCTGGTTACTCTGAAGGCTGGGGCCGTCTTTGGGGAGATCAGGTATTTTCCAAGACTCAGGGTCTCAAGACTCAAATTGTTTTAAATAACAATCACAGAGAAGCTGTGTAGCCTAGTGGAAAGAGCGTGGGTCCAGGAATCAGAAGACCTGGGTTCTAATGCCAGCTCTGTGACTTGTCTGCTGGGTGATCTTGAGCAAGTCACTTAACTTCTCTGTGCCTCAGTTTCCTCCTCTGTAAAATGGAGATTAAGACTTTGAGCACTACATGGGACATGACAGTGTCCAACCCTTGTATCTTGTATCTACCCCAGGGCTTAGTACAGTGGCTGGCACAGAATTTATAAGGTCTTAACAAATACCATAAGCAAATTACTGGGTCCACAAACAGTTAATATGGAACAAAGTCTGCATCCCTTTTGCTTATCCTGACCCACCATCTATTGTCTCAGTGCCTTCTCCTTGCCCCTTTCCCTACTTCATTAGGTCCAAACACAAAGTATCTACTCCAAACCTTTCATGATTTTGTTAATGATCACTCAGTAGTAATTACTGAGCACCTATTGTGTGCAGAGCACAATACTAAGCACCTGGGACAGATTAGTAGATAGAGCCTTGCCGGAATTTACAGTCTAACAATAGCCATAAAGCATTACCCTGCCTGTCTCTCCAGAAGGCACTGAAAATGAATGGAAGCACATTGATAAAGTGCTTGGAACTCCTGGGAGAAAAGACCTCTATAAATACAAGTTATTGTTGTCATCACAGCTGATATCCTTCCAAGCATTACTGGTCTTCTAAAACGAATCCAGGCGCTGTTGGGAGGAACCTGGTTTTTGACCAGCATTTGCAACACTAAATTCTCCTGTGGACATCAGTTTGCGATGACCAAAGCTGAGGCAAGAACTGAGTCCATTTTCTAGCTAATTCAGGCAAAGTTATTTAGGACCCAAATTACCCAGATTACTTCCTCAAACCTTCTCTTTATTTTGATTCTGGGAATAGTCATTTTCTTTTTCATGACCAATAGGTAGATCTGGGTCAGAATCTGTGTAGTGGCTGTGAAATACTCAGGTGCGAGGACCAACTGAACTCATTATCTAGGGGTGCCACTTCTGCAGCAAGATATTCCTTCTATGTATGGCATAGTGGATAGAGCCCGGGCCTGGGAGTCAGAAGGGCATTAGTTCTAATCCCGGCTCTGCCACTTGTCTGTTATGTGACCTTGGGCAAGCCACTTCATGTCTCTGTGCCTCAGTAACCTCATCTGTAAAATAGGGATTGAGACTGAGCCCCACATGGGACAGGGACTAAATCCAACCCAATTTGCTTGTATCCACCCAGTGCTTAGTACAGTGGCTGACACATAGTAAGTGCTTAACAAATACCATGATTATTATTATGATGATATTTTAATTACACATTCCCCAATTTTTAAGGATAAGCAGTAGTGACCCAGTGTGTAAGGAAAGATGTGGGGGGCTCATGTTTACCTTTAACAGGGTGGAGTTAGCCAAGTCCTCAGGAAAAGGAATTTTTTAATGGTATATTATTGATAATAATGATAATGGTATTTGTTAATAATGATGGTATTTGTTAAGTGCTTACTATGTGCCAAGCACTGTTCTATGCTCTGGGGTAGATACAAGTCACGTGGTGTAGTGGATAGAGCACAGGCCTGGGAGTCAGAAGGTCATGGGTTCTAATTCCAGCTCCACCACTCTTCTGCTGGGTGACTTTGGGCAAGTCACTTATCTGTTCCTCAGTTCCCTCATCTGTAAAATGGGGATTAAGACTGTGAGCTCCATATGGGACAGGGACTGTGTCCAACCTGATTTGATTGTATCCACCCCAGCCCTTAGTACAGTGCCTGACACATAAGCACTTAATTACCATAGTTATTATTATGAGAAGCAGCATGGCTAAGCAGAAAGAGCATGGGGTTGGGAGTCAGAGGTCATGGGTTCTGATCCCCGCTCTGCCACTTGTCAGCTGTGTGACTTCGGGCAAGTCATTTAACTTCACTGTGCCTTAGTTACCTCATCTATAAAATGGGGATTAAGGCTGTGAGCCCCACGTGGGACAACCTGATTACCTTGTATCTACCCCAGTGCTTAGAACAGTCCTTGGCACATAATAGGCGCTTAACAAATACTGTAATTATTATTATTACAAGGTAATCAGGTAGTCCCACATGGGGCTCACAATCTGAATCCCCATTTTGCAGATGAGGGAAATGAGGCACAGAAAAGTTAAGAGACTTATCTAAAGTCACACAGCTGACAAATGGCAGAGCCGGGATTAGAACCCAAGCCCTTTGACTCCCAAACCCATGCACTTTCCACTAAGCCATACTGCACACTTATGTGCTAGCCACTGTTCTAAGTGCTGATTTATAAGCACTTACTGCCAGAAACTATACTACTTGCTGGGGTAGATACAAGTTTAGCAGGTTGGACCCAATCCATGTCCCACACGGAGCTCACAGTTTTAATCCCCATTTTAGAGATGAGGTAACTGAGGCACAGAAAAGTGAAGTGACTTGCCCAAGGTCACACAGCAGACAAGTGGATCAATTGGGATTAGAACCCATGACATTTTGACTCCCAGGCCCATGCTCTGTCCACTGTACCATGCTGTTTCTTATGGTGGTGGTCATTGAAATCATGAGAACAAATGAGCTAGTGAACCTACTGTACATGACACTTATTAAGTAGGTATAGATCTCACACCCATGTAGAGTGTTGGACACTGAGAAGCAGCATGACACAGTAGAAGGAACGCAGGCTTGGGAGTCAGAGGATATGGGATCTAATCCTGGCTCCACCACTTGTCTGCTGTGTGAATTTGGGCAAATCACTTAACTTCTCTGTACCTCAGTTACCTCATCTGTAAAATGGGGATTAAGACTGTGAGTCCCACGTAAGACAAACTGATTACCTTATATCTACCCCAGCGCTTAGAACAGGGCTTGGCACATAGTAAGCACTTAATAAATACCATTATCATTATTATTACTACTACAGTAGGCTTGTAAACCTTCTATTTGACATGGAGTTTTATGCCTCAGCACCACCCCACTTCTCTACTGGGGAGAACATTGGGAGAACTGTAATTTCTAGACTAATGAGGTCACTGTGGGTAAGGAGCAGATCTGCCAACTCCATTGTATTGTGCTCTCCCAAGCGCTTAGTATAGTGCTGTGCACATAGTAAGTGCTCAATAAATACCATTAATTGATTGACTGAGAATGGATGACAGCAGGATACCCAAACTGAAACTGGAAAGGGCACACACAACCCAGGGGAGCAGAAAAAAAAAATTATTAAAGACATGGTGAAGCATAATCTTAAACAGTACAACAGAGCAATGGACTATTTGGAGACCAGGGCAGCAGTCTAGCTGGGTAAGTAGAAATCAAGATAGGGGTTGCTTTCCTATCATCCCGCAGTTCATCCCACAGCGCCAGTTCTGCTTACCAAAAGTGGCCCACTGGGCGGCTCGCATTCCACGCCCGGCTCCACGCCAGCGAGCCGGGCTTCTTACCCATTTAAAGTTTGAGAATAGGTTGAGATCGTTTCGGCCCCAAGACCTCTAATCATTCGCTTTACCGGATAAAACTGCAATCATTTTGTCCTAAGGGAAAGACCAGAGAATTCGGAGTCAGGAGACCTACATTCTAATCCTGACTCTGCAGTGTGCCTGCTATGTGACCTTGGATATGTCACTTAACTTCTATAAAATGGAGCTTAAATACCTTTTCACCCTCCCTCTTAGATTGTGAACCGCCTGTGAGACAGGGACTGTATCTAATCTGATTATCCTGAATCTATCCCTATGCTTAACACAGTGTTTGCTCATAAGGAACCTTTAAGTATCTTATTATTATTAAGAGGAAGAGGATAGTGTTCTGCACATAGTAAGTGCTCAATAAATACTATTGAATGAATAATGAAACTATAGACATGAAGATCACTCCAGAGTTTCTTTCCTGTCAATCCATTACAAAACCTATCCAGAATTTGGCTTTTACACGTGGCTTTGTCAGTTTATGACCACAACAGCTCCTATGGGGAGTGGAGAAGCAGAGTAGAACTTGACCTATAATGCCCTCAAAAGCCACTCCAGGTAGAAAAACTTTTGCTCAGACTCTTCTGGGGGAGGTTTGTAAGAAGTCACCTGCGACAGAGCTTTCCAATACTGTTGACCTGGATCCCCAGGCATCTCAAAGACAACTTGTGGTAGGAGGAATTGGCCACTATCCCATTAAATTTTAACCCCAATAGGAAATTTGTGTCTGACTGTAAAAATAAATGAAGCTAAATTTCTCACTTACTCTTGATGTATGTAGTAGAGAACAGCTGGACTTCCATCTACTGTAGAACAAGTCAACTCCTGAGTGATGGAAATCTGAGAGCTTTGAATTTTCTCTAAGTAGAAAAATGTCTCTTTATAGCCAAATATCATCCCTTGCCTCCCAATCACCAATTTACTGCTCCAAATTAGTGCCATTCAGATAGAGATTGTCAACTAGTCTGCGTAGAGCTGAGAAATCATGTCACTTGCCCTCTCCCTCCATTCCATGTAAATAATTTATAAGACAACATCTATTTCATAAATTATTTATTTATACTAATGTCTGTCTCCCCCCTAGACTGTAAGCTCATTGTGGGGAAGAAATGTATCTACCAATTCTATTGCGTGGTACGCTCCCAAGCACTTAGTGCAGTGCTCTGCACTTAGTAAGTGTTCAATAAATACCATTAACTGATTCTGTTCTCCCCTTCTCCCAACCCTGCTGATCACACTCTCTTTGCCCAACCTGAGGGTCAGCAGTTGGGGGCAGCAGCTGCAGGGAATAACTAGCTTTGAGTCTTGTCTAATACGACACAAGAAGTTTCAATTGGAGTTGGGAATAGACTCCCCCCCACTAAAAAAAAAATCTAATAATAATAATATTTAAGTGCCTACTATGTGCCAACCACTGTGCTAAGCACTAAAGTAAATACAAGGTAATCAGGTTGGATACAGTCCCTGACCCACACTGAGTCTCACAGTGAAATTAGGAGGGAGAACAATAACACTACTACTAATGATAATAATTGTGATATTTGTTAAGTGCTTACTATGCTCCAGGCCCAGTACTAAACTCTGGGGTGGATACATGCAAATCAGGCTGAACACAGTCTCTGTTCCACATGGGACTCAGTCTTAATTCCCATTTTAATCGATGAGGTAACTGAGGCACAGAGAAGTGAAGTAACTTGCCCAAGGTCACACAACAGACAAGTGGCAGAGGCAATATTAGAACCCAGGTCCTTCTGGCTCCCAGGCCCATGCTCTTTCCACTAGGTCATGCTTCATCCTCGATAAAGCTTCAAAAATGAAATCTAAGGCTTGTCCACTGGACCAACATAGTCCAAAATCAGTCCACAATTACAAAAAGTCACTGCTCCTTGTCTTTGAGCAGTATCATAAGGTAGGTACATTGGGAGCCTCTTTCTGTTGGATGAGATAGACAGAATTCTCTTACTGGGAGAAAGTGCTGGAAAAGCATTTTGTGGATGAGAGAAGGCTATTTTAAGCTGCTCTTGAGAGTTTGGGTAAAATCCATCTGGCAGGCAGACTATTGCTTCCTTTCAAAAGTTCGTCAAGTTCTTCAGATCTTGTGACCTGTAGGCAGGTTTAGTTGAAGCTGGAGAAACCTCAAAATAGTCTGACATTTAAATGTGTTATTTTGGGATTATTCTCATGGTCTTCTATCCCCCCCCGCCCCCCCCCCCACCCAAGACTCAGAGTCAAATAAAAAGTGAATGTCACAGAGCACTGTGAAAACCCACAAGCTTCGGTCTTGCTGTCCATTTATGCCTACTGGTGAAAGGCCCAGGGCTTGATTGAGTTTTCAGGGCTTAAACTGGGCAGAACCTCAATGGATCCAGCACCATTTTCAGTGGGGTCAAAGAGAAGAAGCTGAGAATTATGTCAGGTCCCAGGAAGGGAAGATGTCTGTGCCTCTATCAAGCAGGCATTTAAATACTGACTAAATGGGTGACAAACAAGGGTTTGTCAGTCCTAACCTCGTTTGCTGACAGCATGGGATCAGCTCCTCAATTCGTTATGTCCTCTGTGGTACTTGAGGAAGTCCATCTGCAAAAAGCCAAGGATCTGGAGGTCAGAGAATAGCTTACTGGATAGAGCACTAGCCTGGGAGTAAGGAGGACCTGGGTTCTAATCCTGACTCTGCCATTTGTCTGCTGTGTGATCTTGGGCAAATCACTTCACTTCTTTGTGCCTCAGTTTCCTCATCTGTAAAATGGGGACACTGTGAGCTCCATGTGGGACTGTATCCAACCTGATTAGCTTATGCCTTACCCCAGTTCCTAGAACAGTGCTTGATACATAGTGAGTGTTTCACAAATACCATCATCATCATCATAATCCCAGCTCTGCCGTTTCCTTGCCACATGACCTTCTGCAAGTCATTTTACTTCTGCGTGCATCCCCACTTTAAAGATGAGGAAACGGAAGCACTATACTAAGCACTAGGGTAGATTCAAGATGGACTCAGAGATTGAGCAGGAGAGAAAACATCTCTGAGTCCATCTTGAATCTACCCTAGTGCTTAGTATAGTGCTTGTCACATAGGAAGCCCTTAACAAATACCACAGTTTTGAAAATTATCATTAAAATTACTATTAAAACTTCAAGGCTGGTGTGCCAAAGAGATTCAGGCCCACCCTTTCCCCTTCCTCAGGGATCTCTAGGCAGAATGAACTTTTCCATTCCAGTTTCCATAAAAGGGGGAGATGAAGATCTCCACTGCAAAGATTCAAACAGTAGGTAAAGTAGATACACAGAGTTGCACTCCTTGCTCTGTTTGGTTCTTGATAACTAAACATCCAGGTTCAGAAAAACATGAGCTCTCTTTCTCTCTCCAGAACCTGATTACTAAGGTATCCAGACAGCTTAGTAAAGTGCTCAAGCACTTAGTACAGTGCTTTCACACAGAAAGCACTCAATAAATACAATTGAATGAATTTAGTACAGACCCAAAGTACTGTGGTTAACTCACATAGAAGGACTCTTAATTGGAAATGGTGCTATTTTTGATTATCTGGATGGAAGCAAATGTGTAATAGGGAACTATGAAAATCCTGAGGGTTTAGCCCAACTCTAGTTGAACAAGGAGAAAGACTATAGTGAGACCATCTTGTAACAATCCTTCTTTAATCATTCAATCAATCAATGGTATTTATTGAGTGCTTACTATGTGCAGAGCACTGTACTAAGTGTTTGGGAGAGTAAAATACAACAGAGCTGGTAGATCATTCATTCAACTGTATTTATTGAGCACTTACTGTGTGTAGAGCACTGTCCCAAGAGCTTGATAGAGTACAATATAACAATAAACACATTCCCTGCCCACAATGACCTTACAGTTTAGATGAGGTCCACTGCCTGCCCACAAGGAGCTTTCAGTGTAGTCTTTAGTAGGAACTTCATTGCTCTGGGATGAAGAATGATGTTCATGCTTCCTGACATTTTGGGAACAAAAAAAACCCAACTCCCAAAAGAAGGGCTGGGTTAAAAACAGGGCTCTCTACTACAGTGACCATAGCAGACAGTGGAGAAAGAATTATGAGCAGGACAATTGTTGAAAAAAAAAAAAAGGACAAGGAAACAAACTATATGGATGTTTCCACTCCAGAAATTGAATGGCGCATGACTTGTGACAGACATCCAGCCAGGGTCAGGGTCAGTGGAGTGCATTTCATAATAATAATAATACTGGTATTTGTTCAGTGCTATGTGTCTAGTACTGTTCTAAGGACTGGGGTAGAGACAGACTAAATTGGTTACAGTCCCTGTCCTACATGGGGCTCACGGTCTTAATCTCCATTTTACAGATAAGGTAATTGAGGCATAGAGAAGTGAAGTGACTTGCCCAAGGTTACACAGCAGACAAGTAGAGCAGGATTAAAACCCAGGTCCTTCTGACTCCTAGTCTCTATCCACTAAGCCATGTTACTTACACCAAAGACACAACCAAATTGCCCTAGAATGAAGAAAGTTCTTGTCTAAAACTGAGCTCCTTATCTTCCCTTCCAAACCCTGTCCTCTCCCTGACTTCCCTGTCACTGTGGACAGTACAACCATCCTTCCGGTCTCACCTTAGTGTCATCCTTGACTCAGTTCTCTCATTTACCCCACACATCCAATCTGTCACCAACACCCGTCGGTCTCACCTTTACAGTATCACCAAGATCCGCCCTTTCCTCTCCATCCAAATGGCTATCGTGCTGGTACAAGCTCTCATAATATCCCAACTGGATTATTGTGCCAGCCTCCTCTCTGATCTCCCTTCCTCCTGTCTCTCCCCAGTCCAGTCTATTTTTCATTCTGCTGCCTGGATCATCTTCCTACAGAAACGCTCCGGGCATGTCACTCCCCTCCTCAAAAACCTCCAGTGGTTGCCCATTGACCTTTGCATGAAACAAAACGCCTCACTCTTGGCTTCAAAGTTCTCCATCACCTTGCCCCCTCCTACCTCACCTCCCTTCTCTCTTTCTACTGCTCAACCTGTACACTCCACTCCTCTGCCACTCACCTGCTCACTGTCTCTGGTTCACGTCTATCCCGCCGTCAACCCCTGGCCCACATCCTACCGCTGTCCTGGAATGCCTTCCCTCCTCATGTCCTTCAAACTAACTGTCTTCCCCTCTTCAAAGCCCTACTGAGAGCTCACTTCCTCCAAGAGGCCTTCCCAGACTGAGCCTCCCTTTCCCTCTGCTCCCCATCCCCTCCTCTCCCCCCAGCCCTCTGCTCCTTCCCCTTCCCCTCCCCTCAGCACTGTGCTCATTTGTATATATTATTTATTACCCTGTTTATTTTGTTAATGAGGTGTACATCTCCTTGATTCTATTTATCTTGATGATGTTGTCTTGTTTTTGTTTTGTTCTGTTTTGCTTTGCTGTCTGTCTTCCCCATTTAGACTGTGAGCGCATCATTGGGCAGGGATTGTCTCTATCTGTTGCCAAATTGTACATTCCAAGTGCTTAGTACAGTGCTGTGCACATAGTAAGCACTCAATGAATACTATTGAATGAATGAAATGAAAGAAGCTCTAGAGATTCTCAAACAAATTCAATGATCAACTATTGGTGTCTCAAGGAGTCTCAAAAGGCTTCCGCATAAAATTTTATACAAAAGTTCCCAACAGATAATAAGATGGTCTCCTGCCATGAAAGAACCCTAAAAGAGGCAAGGGCATGGTTGGAAATTATGTTCTCTAGCTCTTTGTGATCATGAAGGGGCAAAAGATTTTTCTTCTGAGAGGTGTCAGCATGGGAACTTTATGAAAAACAAAAACCAAAAAAAGCAAGCATACAAACAATAAAAAGGCAGTAAAGCAGACACTATAAGGGCATGATGGAGACAGCATGATAAACAGAAAATAGACCAGACAAGAGCTTCGTCTGTACAGTTCAAGGTCACATGAGGCGATTTTGAATTGATCTTTTGTTTACTCTTCATAGCCTACCTAGGACGTAGAGACTTGTGGTTCTGACCTCTTCCCCATCTCCCAACCCATGACCTCATCCTTGGGTAGATCTCAAGGGCATTCCTCTAGACATGGAGACAGCCATGACTGATGATGGTTTATTCTTTTTTGTGTGTGTATCAAAGAGCATTATGGCCAGAGGAGAGAAAAAGATGGATAACACTGAAGAGGTCACTAAAAACAAACTTCAAAACTCTCTGGCTAATAGAAATTGAATGAGCCTCTCTTAGCAGATGAGAGCAATCCAAGGGTTTATCAGACTGTCTAGACCTCAAACATTTTCCCCAGTAGAGATATAAGCACGGGCTTCGGAGTCAGAGGTCATGGGTTCTAATCCTGGCTCCACCACTTGTCAGCTGTGTGACTTTGGGCAGTCAATTTCTCTGTGCCTCAGTTACCTCTCATCTGTAAAATGGGAATTAAGACTGAGTCCCACATGGGACAACCTGACAACCTTATAACTACCCAGTGCTTAGAACAGTGCTTGGCACATAGTAAGTGCTTAACAAATACCATTATTATCTCCCCCTTCTAGACTGTGAGCCCGTTGTTGGGTAAGGATTATCTCTATCTGTTGTCGAATTGTACTTTCCAAGCGCTTAGTACAGTGCTCTGCACACAGTAAGTGCTTAATAAATACGATTGAATGAATGACTGAAAACCCATGGGGAGCCAAATTTTTGGTTTTGCCCCTGACTCAGTGATTAGCTTGAGGTAAATCCTCAGTGTCCTTGTGTAAAGAAAGGGAACACCAGACTTCTTATCTATCTACTTTCCAGAAATTGTGTGTAGCATGACAATAATCTCCATAATGTGCTTCAAAACACCAGGAAATGGTATCATTAGGAAACCAGCTTTCTCTTTGATTAGTTAAGTTGTAGCAGGATTGCTTGCATTTTCCATTTACACATAGAAAAAATTTAAATACCATAAAAATTTTAAAAGGAACTGAAATGCTGATTAAAAAAACATGGGTCAGTACTAGCCTTTTATATTCAAGTTCATAGGAGCCAGTCACTTCTCATAGCTGAGAGGTACTATAAGAATTAGAGAATCTGGAGGTAGTTCGGTAAGCAGGCAGCCATGTTTAGGTTGACCATAATAGCTCCATCCTCAATCAGGAAAGACTAGTTGATAAGATTGCAGTAATCAGGGGAAGACAATTATGGTTAAAACCAAAGATTACCATATCAAAGTTTAAACCTCCTCTAAGTTTTCTGAAAGAAACATAAATGACCATGAAAACATTTTATGGGAGAAAATA
Source organism: Ornithorhynchus anatinus (assembly GCF_004115215.2). Taxonomy (NCBI): domain Eukaryota; kingdom Metazoa; phylum Chordata; class Mammalia; order Monotremata; family Ornithorhynchidae; genus Ornithorhynchus; species Ornithorhynchus anatinus. The sequence goes on along the minus strand of NC_041731.1, from coordinate 51,727,096 downwards.
AAATGAATAAACAGAAACAAAAGCTCTACTCCCTAAATTGCAGTTTCTGCCTTGAAAATTTCTCCTAGAATTACTCCAATAAACTTTGAATACTTGGGGAAGTACAGAAGACCCAATCATCAGGGAAGGAATGACATTTCCAGAGAATTCTAGAGAAAAAACATCCCCAACTGCTGAGATGAGCTCTGGGAAACCCAGAAGTGTGGATGCCTCAAACATTAAGAACACCTCCAGAGTTTCCCTCCTCTCACTCAGAGCCTGTTTTAGGCATGAGTGAACCAGGCAATCACCCAAGCTGCCAAGCTTAAGGGATCTTCAGATGGCAATACCAGAACCCTGGAACCAATTTCTCATAGACTTGGTGTGGGGGGAAGTTTTAACCACTGAAAATCCAATAAGGAGGTCTGCTCATAAGCCCTTCCACTCCCCCAAACTATTCCCAGAAAGTGGGATCCGCCCAAGGCCACCTCCTTCTTGGAGAGGTTTGAGAAGCCATGAGCCAACTGAGGTACAAATGGCTTCCTGCTCACCGAAACCTCCAGAGGTTGCCTAGTTCTCTCCACATCAAGCAGAGAAGCTGCAAGGCCTAGTGGAAAGAGCATGGGCCTGGTAGGCAGAGGAACTAGGTTCTTTATCACAGCTCTGTCACTTGTCTGCTGTGTGATCTTGGGCAAGTAACTTCATTTCCGTGTACCTCAGTTTTTTCTTCAAATGCCACTGAGGCATTTCCAACCCGCAGCAACTCCATTGACACCCTCTCTTCAGAACATCATATTTTCTGTTGTAAGCCATTCTGGTATGTGTCTCCGTAGAGCTTTCCTAGTAAAGATATGAAAGTGGTTTATCATTGCCTTCTTCTTTGCAGTAAAAACTTTAGACTATGCTGCTGTCTTTGATCATTGTTTTGAACACTTGGTGATTCACCTTTGACTTTTTCCCATGTCACTCCTGCCCAGCACAGGTGAATCAACTTTGCTTGACGCTTCAACTTAGGCCTTTCCACTATGGGTAGCCCTATATGGCATAGCTCTAAGCTTCATCAGCATAAGCAAAGTGGCCTGCCACGATAAGGTGTTGATTCCTAGGAGAGGTACCTCAGTTACCTCACCTGTAAAATGGGGATTAAGACTGCGAGCCCTGTGTGGAACACAGACTGTGTCAAAGCTGGTTAGCTTGTATCTACCCCAGTGCATAGTAGAGTGTCTGGCACTTAGAAAGGTCTTAACAAATACCATAAAAAAAGCAGAAATTCCTGTCCATCAGATTGAAGGAACTCTACTTCTTACCTTTTTCCTCTCTTCCCCAAACACATCCCAGTTTGCCCTCATCATCCCTTTCAAGAACACCTATTCTCGATGCCTCATTCTATTCTCCACTGCCAAACACCCGCTTGCTACTTTGCCCCCTGCCTGGATCTAAATCCAACAGACTACACTGTTCTCCCTATCGTCCGAAGCCCTTCTGAAATTATGTGTCCTCCAAAACCAGTCCCCAATTTCTCTCTCATCTCCTCAGGTTATATCTTCCCTTCTGCAGTACTTCTGGACTATATTTTACATACCCAATTTCTTAGGCCTAGTGCATGTGTGTGTGGATAGGGATTGTCTCTATTTGTTGCTGAATTGTACATCCCAAACACTTAGTACAGTGCTCTGTACACAGTAAGTGCTCAATAAATACAATTGAATGAATGCAAAATCTCCGTTTCTTTCTTGCCTCTGTCTGCAAATCATTTTAGTATCTGCCTCCATTATATTCCTTGTCTTTTTTTTGTTGTTAGTGGTCTTTGTTAAGCATTTGCTATGTGCCAGGCACTGTGTTAAGCTCTGGGGTAGATGCAAGCTAACCAGCTTGGACACAGTCCATGTCCCACATGGGGCTCACTGTCTTAATCCCCATTTTATAGATGAGGTACCCCGAGGCACAGAAAGGTGAAGATACTTGTCCAAGGTCACATAGCAGGCAAGTGTCAAAGAGTTGGGATTAGAACCCAGGTTCTCTGACTCCCGGGCCCAAGCTCTTTCCATTAGGCCATGCTGCTTCCCGAGATCCTTGAGTGCCTAGTACAGTACTCTGAACACAACTGGTGTTCAATTAACCCTATTCAGTGATTATGTGCTGGATCTGGCTGAGGCTGCCAATTGTATTGAACCACTGGGCTGTCTCTCTTAATGTTCCAATATGCAAACTTCTTCTCCCACAGGTTCATTCATTCATTCAATAGTATTTACTGAGCGCTTACTATGTGCAGAGCACTGTACTAAGCGCTTGGAATGAACAAGTCGGCAACAGATAGAGACAGTCCCTGCCGTTTGACGGGCTTACAGTCTAATCGGGGGAGACAGACAGACAAGAACAGTGGCAATGAATAGAGTCAAGGGGAAGAACATCTTGTAAAAACCCATGGTAACTAAATAGAATCAAGGTGATGTACATTTCATTAACAAAATAAATAGGGTAATGAAAATATATACAGTTGAGCAGACGAGTACAGTGCTGAGGGGATGGAAAGGTAGAGGGGGAGGAGCAGAGGGAAATGGGGGGAAAAGAGGGTTAAGCTGCGGAGAGGTGAAGGGGGGCGGTAGAGGGAGTAGAGGGAGAAGGGGAGCTCAGCACTGGTAATAACAGCAAGTGAGAAGGCTGAACCTTCCAGGTGTAAACCGTTTTTTTTGTCTTGCAGCCTTCTAGCCTCTGGGGGAGGAAACCGTCGAACAGCCAATGTGGTGGCGCATGGGTTTGCAAATCTCTTTATTCTTGACAAAAAGACTCTCAATGAAATCCTGGTGCACTACCCGGACTCTCAAAAGCTCCTGATGAAGAAAGCAAAGTATGTCCATTTTAACACAGAGAGTTGGGATTTGGGTTTGTAAATAACTAGAATTGCCCTATCAGGAATCCATGAATGCCAGCATCTCACACTAATTTCCTCCTTGAAGAGAGGGAAATAGCATGGCCTTGCCTTGTGGAAAGAGCGTGGACCTGGGAGCCAGAAGACCTTGGTTCTACTCCTGGCTCCACCACTTGCTTTCTGTGTGACCTTGAACAAGTAATTTCACTTCTCTGTGCCTCAGTTTCCTCACCTGCAAGTGGGGATTTAATACCTGTTCTCCTTCTTACTTAGGCTGTGTGGTCCATGTGGGACAGAACTGTCTCCAGCCTGATTAACTTGTATCAACCCTAGCACTTACAACAGTGCTTGACTCATAGGAAGTACTTAACAAATATCATTAAAAAAAGGATAGAGGAAATGAGCTAAGAATTCTAACGCCAATAACCACACAGGTACTGCTGACTTCTGAATGCCTCTCCTGTAGCACCCATTGAGAAACAGGCTGGAGAGCTGCCAGGTTTGACAATTAGGTATAAGGCACAAAGGATTTTTGTTGTTTTATTAAGTAAAACCCATAAATCTGGTTACCTTAAGTGGAAGAGGCATGGGGGTAGGAGGAGGACAAGCCCAAACTGTGTGCGTGGTGGGGTGCAGGGAACAGACAGAAAATAAAGACATAGGTGAGAAGGTAATGGGGAGGAATGGAAAAGCTAAAGGGGGAAAGGGAAAAGAGAGAAAGGTAAGAGGAGAGAAAAGTAAGAGGAATTATGGTAGAGGGGCAAAATGGAAGAGAAGTAGAGAGGGGCAGAACTTACCTGTACACCCACCTCTTTCTCAGTAGCTTCTGCCCAGTGCCTCAGTGGAGAAATGGCCAAGGTGGCAGCATGTTGGCACTGACTCTGGGTGAACCAGCCCATCCTGTGCTGATGGACTGATAGCTGCCACAGAGCCTAGCGTGAGCAGTGCATTGAGCATGGGTGGCTGAGGCCCCTTTCAGGTCGGAACCGCATAAAATAGAGGCCCCGGTAGGTAAGCTGGACCTGGTGTTCTCTGGATGGGTGTGGTCCGTCCATCCAGGGACTCGGCCAAATGGGCAGCCATGGGCAGTCCCAATTCCTCTTCCCCCATCTATGCAACTGACCATTTTATTTGTTTAGGTTCTCCCATCGTCCTGCAGAACATTAAGCAGTGGCAGAAGAAATCCTTCAGGATTAGGGCTGTGCTCCCAGAGCCCAGGAGGACTTTGGGGGTACTGGTTGGGCCCATGTCCCACCAGAGGAGTGGTGTGGGAATGCACACATGAATGTAAACAAGACCCAGTGAGGGGGAGGCGGGGGAAGGAGACACCGAATGTATCAATCAATCAACGGTACTTGTTGGTGCTTTCTGTGTGCAGAGCACTGGACTAAGAATTTGTTTGTTTTAGGGTCCTTATTAAGCACTTGCTCTATGTCAAACACTGTTCTAAGCTCTGGGATAAGTACGAGTATATTAGGTCTGTCACACAGCCCCTGTTCTGCATGGGGCTCAAAGTTGAAATAGTAGGGAGAACAGGTATTGAATCACCATTTTACAGTTGAGGAAATTGAGGCACAGATAAATTAAGTGATTCGCCCAAGGTCACGCAGGAAACATTTGACAGAGACCAGATTAGAACTCTGGTCCTCTGACTCCCAGGCCCATGCTCTGAAGAGTACCACACAACAGAGTTGCTAGATATATTCTCTGCCCACAAAGAGCTTGCAGTCTAGAGCAGAAACGACAAAGTTTGAGATCTTTGATCTGAATTTAAACTTGCCCTCAGGATTCCCCCCAGAGCTCTCATCGAGTGTCTTAAATGGCTTTCATGTTCTCTTTCCCACAGGGTCCTCCTCAAACAGAAGGCCAAGCCCGCAAATGAGCCTCCACCAGTAAAAGGACTGGCTTTTCTCTTCCCACCGAAAGAAGAGACACCCAAGATGTTCAAAGCTCTGCTGGGTGGTTCAGGAAAAGCGGGCCTTGCAAGGTTGCTCAAACTGAAGCGGGAACAAGCAGCTCAGGTAACAAAGGAGGAAATGAACCATTCTGGTTCAGCCTGCCGAAACAGAGGCTGGTGCTAGCTTTCAGTCCCAGAACTTGAAGTTCCAATCCCAGCACGTGAACCAGAACCCGACTAAGGCTCATTTAGGCATACTGTAGATTGGCAGGCCACGGATGGGTTGGGACCCAACTCCACTAATAACAATAATAATAATGATAATTATGATACTTAAGTGCTTACTATGTGCCAAACACCATTCTTAGTGCTGGGGTAGATACGGTTGGACACAGTCCCTGTCCCACATGGGGCTCACACTCATAATCCTCCTTTTACAGATGAGGTAACTGAGGCCCAGAGAAATGAAGTGACTTGCCCAAGGAGAAATGAAGTGACTTGCCCAAGGTCACACAGTAGACACGTGGGGGAGCAGGGATTAAAACCCAGGTCCCACTGACTCTCAGGCTCATGCTGTATCCACTAAACCATGCTGCTTCTCAGCCATGCTGCAGTCTGATCCTTCAGTCAATATTCAAAGAACAAAACTTAAAATTTACGCTATCTACTTTGCAATATTTGGGGAGGGTTGAGGGGAGTTATCTCTAGACTGGAAGCTTGTTGCATGCAGGGAAAATATCTACCAACTCTGCTGCATTGTACTTTCCTATGTACACAGTCAGCACTCAATAAATACTATTAATGGATTGATCAAATTAATAATATTGAGTGTCAACTCAGCAGAGGACTATTCTAAAGTGTGTAGAAGAGTACAAAAGAATTAGTAGGCATGATTCCTAGTCTCAAGGAGCCTACGCTGTAGCTGGGGAGACAGACACTAAAATAAAGAACAGAAGAGAGGAAGTGAGAGAGTATGTCAAAGATGCCTAGAGCTGCAGGGAAAAACATTACTAAAGTTAAAGGAATGCCCTAGTGTTGTTTTCTACCCTAGAGTGATAAGCACTTAGTAAAGTTCTTTGCCCACAGAAAGCTCTCAGTCAATACGATTGAATGAATTTGAGGAAACCATGCAAGAAAAGGAGCTATTGTCTCCTGCTCTTTGGGAAGCCATGGATAAAGCCTGGGCCTGGGAGCCAGAAGATATGGATTCTAAACCCAGCTTTGCCACTTGTCTGCTGTGACCTTGGGCAAGTCACTTAACTTTTCTGTGCCTCAGTTTTGTCAAGTGCAAAATGGAGATTCAATACCTGTTCTCCCACCTACTTAGACTTTGAAGCTCATGTGGGACAGGGACTGTATTCAACCTGATTAGCTTCTTGTATCTTCCCCACACTTATTACAATATTTTATACACAGTAAGCACTTGATGAATATCATTAAAAATGGTCTCAGCTTCTGAGAGTTTACCTGCTCCTACTGGGGCTGAAGTGACTTCCATAACAATAGTAGTTTCAATAGTATTTGAGCATGTACAGTGTAATACACTGTATTAAACACTTGGGAAAATGCAATAAAAGCTCAAGACAAGATTCTCTGGTTTACTAGGTTCCTTTCTTTTCTCTGTGCTCCATCTTGGAAATCAGAAATTCCTTTTTTCCTCTTGATTCTACAGCAGACATGGGTGGGCTCAACCTTGCCTAGGTCCCTGTGGGTAAATAAAAATCCCTCTTTGCCTGGGGAGTCAATTAGTTGGGTGACTGACAGGAAAGCAGGGGATCATATAGCCAAACCTTATCTTCTCTTTAACCGGGCTGGAGGGTGACTCTTCCACAGATCCAACCAACTAGGGCCAGGACCAGAAAAAGGTATTAATTTAATACTAAGTGATAGGAATCTTTCACTTACCTTAGAATTCACACTTTGAAAATCATATTGGATTAGTTTTAGGACTAAGATAAGGACTTTCCAGACAAAAACATATAAATCCTAGGGCTCCTTATTAATTTGCAAATCCCAAATCTTACTCATTTCTTGACACAAAAGTACTATTAGAACAATACTACTATTACTTTTACTTTGAACTAATAAGAGTGCTGCTATTTTTCCAAATACTTTCAACACATCTTACTTTATCCTCCAAATATCTCTATAAAATAGGGAAGTAGAGTGGCCTAGTGAAAAGAGCACAGACCTAGGAGTCAGAGGACCTGGCTTCTAATGCTGGCTCTGCCACTTGCCCGCTGTGTGACCTTTGATAAGTCACTTCATTACTCTAGACTATAAGCTTATTATGGACAGGGAACATGTCAACTAATTTTGTTGTATTGTATTCTCCCAAGAACTTAGTACAGTGCTCTTTACATAGTAAGTGTTCAAAAAAATACCATTGAAACTGGGCCTCAGTTTCCTCAACTGTAAAATGAAGATTCAATACTTAGACTGAGCCCCGTGAGGAATGATTGGTATGTACCACAGTGCTTAGAAAAATCTTGACATCATAAGCCCTTAAAAAAATGCCATTATTTTTTTTTTAAAAAAAGGTAGATAGGAATTACCCCCATTTTACAGATAAGGAAACTGAGGCCCAGAGAGGTTGTCACTTGCCCAAAGTCACACAGAAGGGCAGTGACAGACCTGGGATCTAGGTCTCCTGATTCCTATCCAATGCTGTTTCCTCTATACCACACTGACTTTCCAAGAAACAGAAAACACGTCCTATTTATACTAATCCAGCAGTTCAGGATCTCAGCTGTAACCTATAATTATGGTATTGATGAAGTGTTTTCTATACATCAAGCACTGTTCTAAGAGCTGGGGTAGATACGAGATAATCAGGTTGGATACTGTCCCTGTTTCACATAGGCCTCACAATCTAAGTAGGAGGGAAAATAAGGAATGAATCCCCATTTTAAGAAACTGAAGCACAGAGAAGCTAAGTGATTTGCTCAGGGTCACCCAGCAGGCAAGTGGCAGAAAAAGAATAAGACCAGGGCCTCTGACCTCCAAACCCATGGTCTTTCTACAGGGCCATGCTGCTTCTCCTGCGAATTCTTTAATATACACTACCTGAAGGGAGTTGACTCTTGGCTTGGATTTAAGTCTAAATTTCTTCTTCCAGGAAAAGCCAGAAAACCCTGAAGGAGAAGAAGAGAAAGGAAGAGAGCATGAAGAGAAGCCATTGGATAGTCATAAATGTCAACCAAGCCCGATAAAAGGAAACCCAACTCCTCAGCCATCATCCAAAGCAGTCTTATGCTGGGGAACTACCAATCAATCACTTATCATTACAATGACCCCTTCCCCTAATGCAGGAGAAGGAGAGGTACTTACTGTTCAAGTCAAAGAGAAGCCTAAGCAATAGACGCTTGATGTTGTGGGTTGGAGTCTTGCACTGTCCCTGGATGGTACAGTTAGTCAAAGGGCATTGCATCTACTCCTGAGAAATCACCATTAATTCACTAGAACACAGTTTGCAGAGCTTGATTTGAAGGTGGTGTTTTCCTCATAAGTCAGAAATAGATGATCATTTTCCTCTTTGCTTCTTTCTTTCCTGTTACCTCGTTGGGTTTTGCTTTACTCTTGCCCCTCATGTTTCTAGCATATAGTTTCCCCTTGAGCTTCTCTCTTGAGTTTTAGTGCTGTTTTGTGGCCATGAATATGGATCTACTCTCTCTCAGATTAGGTTATGCTGCTTTATTAAGTGATGTGGGTTCAGATGATGGTCAGATATCAACCACCACCTTTCAGGTGCTAAATGATCAGTGCTCCACTCCTCATAAGATCAACAGTGGTGGCAGAAGTGAAGAAGAACAAATTATCTTTGGAGTTCTCAGAGTGCTTACTGTGTGCAGAGCACTGTACTATGCTCTTGGAAAGTACAATTCAGCATCAAATAGAGACAATCCCTACCCAATAACGGGCTCACAGTCTAGAATGGGGAGACAGACAAAACATTCTATAAAATGGCAGTTAACACGAGTCCAGTGTGGAGCATGGACTGTGTCCAGTCTGATTAGTTTGTATCTACCCCAGTGCTTAGTACACGGAGGAAGCACAATGGCCTAGTTGATAGAGTACAAGCCTGGTAGTCAGAAGGACCTGGGTTCTAATTCTGGTTCCACCACCAGTCTGTTGTGTGAAGACTGTAAGTTTATTGTGGGCAGGAAATGTGTCAGTTTACTGTTATATTGTACTCTCCCAAGCACTTAGTACAGTGCTCTGCATGCAGTAAGTGCTAAATAAATATGATTGAATGAATGAATGAACCTTAGGCGAGTCACTTAACTTCTCTGCACCTCAGACACCTCATCTGTAAAATGTGGATTAAAACTGTGAGCCCTATGTGATACTGGGACTGTATCCAACCAAATTTGCTTGTGCTTGGGACATAGTAAGTGCTTAACAAATACCAGTTATTATTATTATTATAATGTCTAGCACATAGTAAGTGCTTAGTAAATGCCATAAAAGAAAAAAAACTCATGTAACTTTGTCACGATATAGTTACTCAAGTCCATCAGGGCCCTTCCAGCTCTATTCATGGGGATGAGACTTCTCTAGTGTCATCGTCCACCACACACTCACAACCTCAAAGCATGATTCACTTACCATGTGCCAAGGGTCTCATCTCTCCATCTTGAGTCAAATGCAGGCACATGCAAGTACACCTGGAGCATTGGACAAGCACCGGAAGGCCTTAAACCTATAACAGCTGCTTATCAACAAAAGATTTAGCTTTCTTTTTATTCTGAGTTTCTTTAAGTGAGTTAGTCACCTACCCCAGAGAGCTGAGCAATATTCCCGAATATGTCTCAAGTAAATAGGTCCATTTGTAGGAAGGGCCACCCGGAGTAGCCTGTGCTGAGGCCTCCTCAAGAAGTCTTGCTACGATTTGTTACAGGAAAGGAACATTCTTTTTAAAGTTGAAATAGGGGGCTCAATCAATCATTGGTACTTATTGAGCATTTACTATGTGCAGAACATTGTACAAACCATTTAGGAAAGGACAATAGAGAGGTAAGGCAATCAGCTCGCTCCTTCCTGTCTCACTACTCTCCTACTACCATCAAGCCCACACACTTCGCTCCTTTAATGCCAACCTTCTCACTGTACCTTGTTTGAGTCTATCTCAACGCCAACCTCTTGCCCTCTGGCCTGGAACACCCTCCCTCTCTCATATCTGTCAGACAATTACTCTCCTCCCCATTTAAACCCTCACTGAAGGCACATCTCCTTTAAGAGGCCTTCTCTAAGCCCTGATTTCCTCTTTACAACTCCCTCTGTGTCACCCTGACTTGCTCCCTTTATTCACCATCCCTGCCCTCAGTCCCAGAACACTTACATACCTATCTGTAATTTATTTAATATCTGTCTCCCCCTCTAGATTGTAAGCTCACTGTGGGCAGGGAATGTGTCTGTTATAGTGTTTGAATTTTCCCAAGCGTTTAGTACAGTACTGCACACATAATAAGCATTAATAAATAAACCTGACTGATTCTTACCTTGCCTTGTTGATCTTCTACTTCAATCAAATGTGCACGCTCCAGTCCTAGAAAGCCAGCCTGCCCTCTGAGTCTTGCGCTCCTCTTTCCTGCAGTTGATGCCTCCCACATCCTCCCTCTGGCTTGGAACTCCCTCCCTCTTAATATCTGATAGTCCACCACTCTCCCTACCTTTAAAACCTTCTTAAAAATCACATCTTCTCCAAGAGGCCTTCCCTGATTAAGCCCCTCCTTTGCCTGTCTGGCCCCCTTCACAACTATGTCCTTGTCTGACTAGCCCTTCAGCACTCATCTCAGCCCCAAAGCACTATGTAAGTACCTTATTCTCTACTACTTATCCTATCTGTAATTTACTTTAATGCCTGTCTCCCCTCCCCTGTCTCCCCTCCTATCTCTCTAGCCATTCATTCTCAGTCTCTTTTGCAGCTTCTCCTCTGCCTCCCATCCCCTAACTGTGGGAGTCCCTCAGGTTCAGTTCTAGGTTCCCTTCTATTCTCCATCTTCACCCACTCCCTTGGAGAACTCATTCACTCTCATTGCTTCAACTACCACCTTTATGCAGATGATTCCCAAATCTACATCTCCAAACCTTATCTCTTTCACTCTCTGCAGTCTGGCAATTCCCCCTGCCTTCAAGACATCTGTACTTGGATGTCTGTCACCTCAAACTTAACCTGTCCAAAACAGAACTCCTCATGTTTGCACCTAAACCCTGACCTCTCTATCACTGTAGAAAGCATCACCAATCTTGTCGTCTCACAAGCCCATAAACTTGGTGTTATCCTTGACTCATCTCTTTCATTCAACCCACATATTCGATCTACCACTAAATCTTGTTGGTTCAACCTTCACAATATTGCTAAAATCTGAACATTCCTCTCATCCAAACTGCTACCATGTTAATCCAAACACTTATCCTATCCTACCTGATTATTGTATTAGCTTCCTTGCTGACCTCCCCACCTCCCATCTCTCCCCACTCCAGTACATACCTTACTCTGCTGCCCCTGTCATTTTCCTACAAAAATGTTTAGGCCTTGTTTCCCCATTCCTCAAAAATCTTCAGGAGTTGCCTAGAGGCCTTCCCTAAGCCCTCCTTTCCTCTTCTCCCTCTCCCTTCTGCATTGCTCTGACTTGCTTGTTCCCTTTATTCACCCCACTCCCAACCCCCCAGCACTCAATCTACCTATCTTTGTACATAAGACTTTGTATTAATGTCCATCTCATCTAGACTGTAAGCTCACTGTGAACAGGGAATGTGTCTGTTATATTGTACTCTCTCAAGCCCTTAGTACGGTGCTCTGCACACAGTAAGAGCTCAATAAACACAATTAACTCTGGTCAACAACCCACTGTTGTTGAAGAAGGCCTCTTAGCTTATCTGTTGCCGACTTGTTCATTCCAAGCACTTAGTACAGTGCTCTGCACATAGTAAGCACTCAATAAATACTACTATTGAATGAACTGTGACCAGACTCTGCCTATTTCCCCAAAGTCTTCCTGGCCTTCTTGAATCAGTTTTGTATTTATTCATCCATGTAGATACATACATATGTAAAAATATATTGAAAACTGAATCACAAAGGATAAAGTATTATATAGGTAGCCAAATTTGGTGACAGTATTAGTTTCATGTTCCCTAATTCCTCTAAAATTAAAAAAAAACCCACCAGGTCTTTCATGCCCTTCAGGCTTTTCCCTCTGTCCTTACCCCAGAAAGCACCAGAACATTTAAGACCCTCCTCTATTGTGCCACAGAGAAGGGTAAAATATGTACCCTTTAATTTAATAATAATGAATTGGGAAACTTTAATAATAATAATGGTATTTTATCAGCACTTACAATGTGCCAAGCACAGTTCTAAGCACTGAAGTATATACAAGTTAATCAGGTCAGACACAGTCTATGTCCAAACATGGGGCTCACGGTTTATCTAGGAGGAAGAACAGGTACTAAATCCCCATTTTACATTGAGGAAACTCAGCTGTAGGGAATTTAAGTGACTTGCCCAAGGTCCAGAGCAGAGAAAATTAGAACTCAGATCCCCTGACTCCCAGACCTGTGATCTTTCCACTAGGCTACGCTCTTTCTATTGCTTCAGTTGTTCAGTCTCTAATCTTCTAGTCTGCTTCAGACTACAGGTCACGGAGCTTCAAATCACTGACAGAGTGAATCATAACAAAATGAAAACAGGACACTTTTCATCTCACATCCAGTATTAATTTTATCAAGTGAAATTCAAAGGGGAGGGTGCACTTAAACATCTGGCCATATATTAGAAATAGCTATATATATATTAGCAAAGAGATCATTTATTAAAAAAAACAAACACATAACCCTCTAGTTCAGTGATTATCAACCAGGTTTTGGGTTATCTCTGGGGATTTCGAACTCTTCCCCCTAACACCTAGCTCCTGAGAACTCTATAACCTCTCAAGCTTCCCTCCGCCCCCCCCCAAAAACTGGCAGAATGTCAATGTTTCTTAGCTTCAGAGAAGGTGTTAGAGTATGTTAGTCTCTTCATAATTGGAGTAGGAAGAAATGTTACTTTCAGAAAAAGGAGGGAAAAGACCCAGTGGGTGAGGTATAGGAGTAGAAAACAAATCAGAGAGATCAGAAGGTGGGGGGTGTGAGCAGGAGAGCAAATCCTAACCCAGATAATGGAAGTGGAGGGAGAAGCTTCAACTGCCTTAAGAGTTGTTCCTGATGCTCCTGTCTTCTATTCCTTCTGTACTCTGGGGGAAGTAATCCTGTTACATGATGTAGCTTAAATATCCCCCCCAAAAAAAGAAAAATTATTTAAATGTTAAGCAAAAATTGTCATCACAAAAACGTATTGAGGCTAAAATATTTTAAGCTGTCAAAGAAATGAAGCATAAAAGGAAGAGAGGTATCGAGTGTATTTTGAAAAGGGCAGGAGGAGAGGGTGACACCCTAAAGATTAGCCAATCCTGGGTCTGACACCTACATTTCGTTGAAAACGTCCATTCAGAATTTCTACCACAGGGTGGCATCTGAAGCTGCAAGCAGGATTGTGTACAAGTCTTTCAGATCAAAGCAGAAGGTATAAACTTCTGTCTTGATCCTGTGAGCACCCACCTCGGCAGAAGCAAATTTCACTTGCCATTGTATCATGCATTGGGTACTAAAAGGTATAGGCCTAGGTTGCAGCATACCGTGTCTTTAACTACAGTTTAAACGGGAGCACTTGTGTGAGTATGATATGAAAGGAGATGATGTAATTCAAGAGAAAAGTGTTAAGTAGCAAGAGATCACATGGACTGAATTTCTGAAATCTATTTTCTTAAAGTTTGACAAATTGGAAAATATAAATGCCTCTACTCACCGCTTACCCTGACCTACAAACATGTCCCTTTAAAATAATGATATCTACTAAAGCATCTTCATGTAACATTTTTCTCTAATAAAAGCACATATAAAAATAGGAGAATTATAAATCCTCTTGATTGATAGCAGACAAAACCCTCAACTTAGCTGATGGTCAGAACAGAAATTCAGGGCAGGACATTTCAGTGTCTCTAAACAAAGGCTGAAACTACCCCTTGCTGTGGGAATCCTGATATAACAGCAAGGGGTTTTCCCATGTTTGCTGATCCTCCATCCTGTTCCCAGTGAAGACTGGGCTATCATAGAAGCTGCCGCAGACACCAAATAACCACGAAAACGCCTGATATGGCAAGCCAGGTTCCTTCCTCCTGGAAGACACTTCCAAGGAGCTAAGATCAAAGTAGCTCTCTGCAGGGTGACTGCCCCTCTCACTACCTGACAGGGAAGGAACCCAGGCAGGTGAGATTTGCAAGGGTTTGTTTCAATTCTTGAAATTGGGGGTGGGGAGGGTGGGGAGAAGGGAGAACTCTTCCAAGAACAAAGTGTTCTGTGGAATAGGACCATCACAGGGAAGATATTATTTTCAGGGAAAGCATTTAAATCATCAAAACGATGAAGTCAAAGCCTTGTAGTGTATGTTAGCCTGTAGAAAGTGAGCTTGCAGATGATTCAGATGATCTTTAGCCTAACTACAGGGCATGCGCAGTGCCTGAGAAATGCAACTGCTTCTAAACATTTGCAATATCTGCATCTCCTTATGAAGCCTTGTCTCTCACATGGTCACTGTTATCATTAGCAAGCTCCTCAGGCCAAAGGTGCTCAAAAAGCAGGATACAGAAAGAAGTGGAATTTGATTAAGAGGTCAAAGAGATTTGCTGCCCTGTGCCCAATCAGCAGCCACACAGAAAGCATGCCAATGGCAACCATTTTGGTCCAGAAAACCACCCAAAGCAAAACAAATGGGAGGACTGAACCAACCCAGCTGAACAGAGCTGAAAGAGAAAAATCCCTTATGATTTTAGAATCCTAAAGTTTCCTAGTGGTTGATTAGAATTTACACCCTGTTACTTCTTTAAAGATAATACCTTCCTAACCTGTTAGATTGTGAGCCCCCACAAAGACAGGGATCACTGTCTAATTCCCATCTGGGTAATCTTTCCCAGCTCTTCATACAGTGCTGTGCCTAAAGTAAGCACTTAAACTAGATTGGAGACCTTAAGCTCATAGCGGGCAAGGAATGTGACTATGAACTCTGTAATATTGTTATATTGTACTCTCTCAAGCACTTAGTACAGTGCTCTGCACACAGTAAGTGCTCAATAAAAATGACTGATTCTATTACTAGTTCCTTAGATGGAGAACGCTAAAAGCAATGGGAGGGAAAGAGGCAAACGCAAAACCGTTTGTAGGACAGGTTTATGCTATTTGATGACTGTACAGTACAAAACCAAATGCATGTCCCCTTTTCCAGCCAACAGATTGGGGTTTTGATCTGGGCAAATCCACAGGATCAACATCAGCTGCCCAGTTCCTAGGAAACACAAGATGCCTCAGGGAACGAGTCCAGGAGGTTTACAACCTGCAGTGCATAAGCTAATTGGGAAGGCATGGAAAATCAGTTAGACTCCAGGTGTTATTGGGTGCAAGAACTTTATCTTGATCAAGGGTGAAAGTTTAATATGCACATAGGCCACTAACTGCCAGGAGGGCAACATGTGGGTGACCTGCCTTTACCATTCTGACTCTTCCACCTAACCTTCAGGAACAGTGAGTTCATTATATTTGCATTCATTAAATGCAGTGAACAACAAAAACAAAAATCAGCTTCCCTGATGCTTCCTTATATCACCTGCCTCATGATAAGTGCAAATCACCAGCAGTACCTGACGTGATTAGGAAAAGATTAACTTGGCACTTAAAATTTCAAGAGTACAAAAAGCTTATTCCAGAAGAAATGCATTAAATGGGTATGGTTTGGTGCAGAAGGATATTTCTCATAGAAGCAGGGAGAGGCCCAAGAAGCTACATGGCGGGATGATGCATTTGGGTGACTGATCCCTTGATCTTCGCTGCATGGATGAATTCGGCCAATGTGGACTGGGTCTCATCTTCATTTGGAAGGTGGGTTCTTGGGAGGGAGGAGTTTGTACGTGTTGAAGTAGCCCACGACTTGCTGGGGAACCTCCGCCAGAACACACTGAGCAAGCGCTTCTTTGGGGGCCTGGAAAAGAAAATAGAGTCCAAGGTTGCAAGCTAGAAACTGGGCTAAAGACTCAGGCCCTACTTTCACCCCTTTCCTGCCAGGAGCCTAGACTTGCTTCTTAATACCAGCAGCAAGGGGCAAGGGACTGGATAACAAACAGACTTCATACAACAGACATATTGCTTCATGCCATCAATTTCTCATTCTGGAGTTCTGGAAGTATTGTCCACTTCTTAATACCTGAAAGGAAGCCTTTCCCAACTAACCTCATCTTCCCACTGAAAGATTTTCCCACTACTGAAAAAGAAGCATGATGTAGTGGATATAGCATAAGTCTGGGAGTCAAAAGGTCATGGGTTCTAATCCCTGCTCTGCCACCTGTCTGCTGTGTGACCTTGGGCAAGTCACTTCACTTCTCTGTGCATCAGTTACCTCATCTGTAAAATGGGAATTGAGACTGAGCGCCCCACATGGACAGGGAATGTGTCCAACCCATTTGCTTATATCCATCCCAGCAGCTTAGTACATTGCCTCGCATATAGTAAGTGCTTAACAAATACCATTATAACAATATTATTATTATTATTATTATTATTATTACAGTAGCACCATCCTCCCTATCTCACAACTTTTCCATTATCCTTGGCTCATCTCTCTCACTCAGCACACATATTCAATCTGTCACCAAATCCTGTCAGTTCTATCTTCACAACATGGCTAAAATCCACCCCTTCCTCTCCATCTAAACTGATACCATGCTGATGCAAGGACTTCCTATCCCACCTTGACTACTGCATCAATCTCCTCACTGACTTCCCTGCTTCCTGTCACTCGCCTCTCCAGTCCATACTTTATTCTGCTATCTGGATCATAATCTAAAAAAAGTTCAGTCTACATCTCCCGCTCCTCAAAGATCATCAGTGGTTCCCTATCCAACTCCTCATTAAACACACAACTCCTTATCAATGGCTTTAAGGCACTTAATCAGCTCTCACCCTCCTCCCTAACCTCACTGATTTCCAACTCCAACCCAACCCACACACTTTGCCCTTCTAATGCCAACCTACTCACTGTACTTCTAACTCATCTGCCTTGTCATTAACTGTTTGCTCACATGCTCCCTTATGCCTGGAACTCCCACCCCCTTCATGTCCAACAGCACTACCCTCCACATCTTCAAAGCCCTACTAAAACTGTATCTCCTCCAGAGGCCTTCCCTAACTAAATTTCCCCTATTCACACTACCTTCTGCATTCACCTCACCCCCATCCCTACAGCATTTATATACATAGCCTTATACTCTGCCTCTTCCCCTTCCTGTACTTTATTTTAATGTCTGTCTCCCCCACTACACTTTAAGCTCCTTGGGGGCAAGAATTGTGTCTACCAATTAAACCGTATTACTCTTCCAAGTGCTTAATATAGGTCTTTGCACAATATAAGGTCTCAGTAAATAGCACTGATTGATTGATTGATTGATTGATAAGAAGACTGAAGCACAGATAAATCTACTGGGTAACTAAGGCAGCACTAGTGACAATTCATCATTCATTCAATCATATTTATTGAGCACTTACTGTGTGCCAAGCACTGTACTAAGTGCCTGGACTAGTCAATCATTCAATAGTATTTACTGAGACCTCACTGTGTGAGAAGCACTATCCTTATCCTAAGTGCTTAGAAGAGTGCAGTATAATAGAGTTAGTAGATATGATCCCTGCCCTCACGGAACTTTCAATCTAGTTGGGGAGACAGAAAATGACAAAAAATACACATAGGGGAAGAAGCAGAGTACAACAATCAATCAGTGGTATTTTTTGAACATTTTGTGCAGAACACTGTACTAAGTACTTGGGACAGTACAACCAACAGAGTCGGTAGTCATGTTACCTGCCCATAATTATCTTACTGTCTAGAAATTTTGTATATAAGTACTGTGGGCAGGGGTGAGTACTGAAATGCTTAAGTGCTTAAGCCCCTTAAGGGAGGGGCTAATTAGTAATTGGCTTCTCAGGAATTTTAAGGATTTATGATTAAGACTAATAGTCCAATAGTGGGATTTGAGAGTGGGAGGGAGGGAAGGCAGAGCAGATGGGATGCTTAAGAAATGGACGTTCCTTTATTTCCACTGTACTGTTCTCCTCCCTGCTCCTAGCCACTTTGAGGTGCAAGTCAATTACAGAGGCACAAAGAAACTCAAGTAGATTCCATAACAAACAATAATCATAACTGTGGTATTTGTTAAGTGCTTATTATTTGCCAGGCACTGTACCAAGTGCTGGGGCTGGGGGGGATACAAGCCAATTGGGTTGGACATTGTCCCTGGCCCATATCAGACTCACAGTCTTAATCCCCATTTTACAGATGAATTACTGAGGCAGAGAGGAGTGACTTGCCCAAGGTCACGAGCAGACAAATGGCAGAACTAGAATTAAAACCTATGTCTTCTGCCCCCAAGCCCATGTTCTATCCACTAGGCAATACTGCTTCTCTTGTAATTCCCACCAATTCACATGAACAAATTGCCCATGGAGACTCTTAGGAATGTGACACCCAGAGGAGATTCTCCAATGTACTAAGGTTAGTCTGGCCATGAAAGTGGGGGGTGCTGACCGTTTATCCCCTCATTACGGCCCCAAGACCTATGCTTGGTGCATCTGAGGATCTAAGTGCATAAATGGCTCAGTGAAAACAAGTTCTTCTACGAGTAGTTCTTGCAGAAAACTGGCAGTAGTAAGAGTCTTGCATGTAGCTTTCAGGAGCATCATTAGATTTAGCCAGTGAAGCAAGACCTGGAGTTTCCGGCTGGGACCCAATAAATAATAATAATTATGATGATTGTTATGTGTCAAGCACTGTTCTAAGCACTGGGGAAGATACAGTTTAATCAGGTTGGACACAGTCTCTGTGCCCATTTTACAGATTAGGTAACGGAGGCACAGAGAAGTTAAGTGACTTGCCCATGGTTACAGAGTAGACATGTAAAGGAGTCTGGATTAGAACTCAAGTCCTTCTGATTTCCAGGCCCTTGCTTTATCCACTAGGCATGCTGCTTCTTGATAAACAATAGGCCAAACAGTAGATTTGGCTTCTACAGGAAGAATGGGGGAAGTGGGCTCAAAATTCCCCCGACTTCCAGCTTGTTCTGCAGCTAGGTACTACAAGGACCAGTGGAAGGGGAGGGAAAAGTTTTAGAGACAGAGTCCAGGGGCTCTAGTGGAATAAGCTGGGGACAATAGCCTCAGGTGGAAGGCGAGGGGGACCATAAAATGGTAACTATGCAAAGTAAGGGATGTCTAAGAAAAATGATGGACAATAGAGAATCTGTTAACTTGTTACATCAATCAATCAGTGGTATTTATTGAGTGTTTACTGTGTGCAGAGAGATCGCACTTGGGAGATTATAAATCAAAGAGTTAGTAGACACGTCAAAAAAAGTAATTCTGAAGACCTATTCCCTAGAATTACCAAACTAGGTCTGTTTTAGTAAAACAAAATAAACGACCAACCTAATAATCTTCCAATATGAAGGAAATTAATTGTAAAATGCCAGACCCTCCAGAAATCACAATGCCACTTTCTTATAGAGTTGACCATGTATGTAAAAGCAAACCTGAAGAACATACAGTAAAGTTCTCTCACATTGTCTTTTAACAAAAGAAAAATATATAGTTATATAAATGGGACCTAAAAATTTAGACATGGCGATGAAATACCTGAGGAGTTCATGATAGAGTGTTGGAAAAAAAAAAAGATAAAACAGCTTCTCAGTATGTGGCTAAAAGTCTTTTTCATTCACTCTATCTTCTGTCTCCCATTCTAATTTCAGGAACCTCAAGAAGCTCCACTGGTTGCCCATCCATCTCCACATCAAACAGAAACGCCTCACCAATGGCTTTAAAGTACTCAACCACGTTACCCCCTCCTACCTCATCTTGCTACTCTTCTTCTACAACCCAGGCTGCACACTTCGCTCCTCTAACGCTAACCTATTCACTGTACCTCGATCTCGTCAATCTCGCCGGCCACCTCTCGCCCAAGTCCTGCCTCTGACCTGGAACACGCTCCCTCTTCATATCCGACAGACAATCACTCTCCCCACCTTCAAAGCTTTAATTAAGGCACATCTTCTCCAAGAGACCTTCCCTGACAAAGCCCTCTTTTCCTTTTCTTCAACTCCCTTCTGCACTGGCTCCCTTAATTCATTTCCCCCTCAATATACATAACTGTAATTTATTTATATTCA
This sequence comes from Ornithorhynchus anatinus, assembly GCF_004115215.2. Taxonomy (NCBI): domain Eukaryota; kingdom Metazoa; phylum Chordata; class Mammalia; order Monotremata; family Ornithorhynchidae; genus Ornithorhynchus; species Ornithorhynchus anatinus. The sequence continues at coordinate 51,707,052 of NC_041731.1, read as the reverse complement.
TTCAATTGTATTTACTGAGCGCTTACTGTTTGCAGGGCACTGTACTAAATGCCTGTCTCGCCCTCTAAACTGTAAACTTGTTATGGGTAGGGGATGTGTCTGTTATATTATTGTATTACACCCTCCCAAGCACTTAGTCAGTGCTCAGCACACAGTCAGAGCTCAAAAAATACAATAAACTGACTGACTGACAAGAATTCCAAATTTTCAGTTCTGCTGCCAGAGCACCAGCTGGCCAGGAGCCCAGATGGACCCATGGCCCTTGGTGCCAGAAGAGTTCAGTGGCATTGAAACCAGTTGGTCATGCCCCATAGGATGCTAGTCCAACAGCACCGAGGACAGACATGGAATACTCACGTTCTGGAATTGTCGGAAAGGCACAAACTGGACAATGTCTCGAATGGCTGCCTCGCCCGTTGGGGACCTGAGGACCCCACCATCCCCATCCAGGAACTCCATGGCACTGAAGTCAGCTCCGCCGACGCCGACGATGATGATGGACATAGGGAGCTTGGAGGCATTCACAATGGCCTGACGGGTGGCGTCAAGGTCGGTGATTACTCCATCCGTAATTATCAGGAGCACAAAATATTGCTGTCAGACAAGACAGACCTGGTTATGCTCACAAGTAATCAGTGCCCTGCTCATCAGGAGGGAGAGAGGAAGAAGTGTCATGGCTTCCCCAACAGGCTCCAAAATTGAAGGCCACTTCTTTTTCCGAACTACCCCTGACTTGTAGCCTTTATTACTCCTTTTCTTTGCTCATTTTTCCTCTTTACCTGGAGTTAGGACAGCTTCTTCAGAGCATGTAGGTGGCAGAGTGGTTCATACTCAGAATTAAATATTCCCCCTTGCCCCTCAACTCTGTTTCATGCACTATGGCCAAGACTAACACACTACGAAGGGTCACGGAAGTGGGTTACTCAGTCACATGAAACAAGACTGAGGACAGAAGGTTCCTCAGGAGGCCACACCTGCCATACCCAGCAGAAGCCTATTCTGGAAATGAAAAAGGATGATCTGCTGGAGAGAGTGACATATCAGATTCAAAAAACTAAAAGAAGCAAAAAAGTTGATGTGAGAAAGCAATAACTCCCGCAGAGGAAACAAACTGACAAAGCAAAATGGTGGGCCAAGTGGACTTGGCTACCACAGTACAATATGCCTATGACAGACAAGTTGGGAAAGAGAGAGCAAAATCATTCCTTTGCCCCTGCCAGCACTATAGCACGTAGTGAATTGGTCAACATGGTCAGTGACCGGTACTTGGATTTTTTAAAAAAATTAAAGGGCAGAGGGGGACAAAGAAGTTCTTAGGAGCAACAAGGCTTAATGGAAAGAGCACGGACCTGGGAGTCAGAATTCCTGAGTCCTAATCCCGACTTTGCCAGTTGCCTGTGTGACCTTGGGCAAATCACTTAATTTTTGCCTCAATTTCCTCATTGTAAAATGGGGATTCAATTAGTCTAGTCTCCCTCCTTAGACAGGGAGCTCCAAGTGGGATAAGGACTGTATCCCACCTGATTAACTTGTATCTAAAAGAAAAAAAAAAAGAACAAGTCCTGACTGTCCTGGAAATAATTAGAGAGCTAACCTCGAGGGCTCTGGCAAGTGGGTATTCAAGTCATACAACATTCCCAACATCCCCACTACCAACTCTCACAGCTCTGGGGGTGGGGGCATGTACCAGAACAGGTGCTTTCCAGAGTCAGTCAGTTTTGAGCCAGCCCCACTTCTAAGTCTCCTTAGCTCTCCTATAGCTAATGTTTATGTTGGCTATAGGTTTATGTTTATGTTATGTTTATGTTGGGCTGCCAGAAGCAGTGTGGCGCAGTGGAAAGAGCACGGGCTTTGGAGTCAGGGCTCATGAGTTCGAATCCCAGCTCTGCCACTTGTCAGCTGTGTGACTGTGGGCAAGTCACTTAACTTCTCTGTGCCTCAGTTCCCTCATCTGTAAAATGGGGATTAAGACTGTGAGCCCCACGTGGGACAACCTGATTCCCCTGTGTTTACCCCAGCGCTTAGAACAGTGCTCTGCACATAGTAAGCGCTTAACAAATACCAACATTATTATTATTATACCTTTATTTCTATACAGTTCAAGGGCATGCAAAAATCTTCGGGGAGAAAATTATGAAAGATGAGCAGAAAGAAGAGGTGGGGCAAGTTGTTGGCAACAATGAGCCCGGCAAATATACTACTACCCAGGAAAAGCAGACCACTCTAGAAGGGCAGAAGTTTCATGAAATGGAAAAAGGGACAGAGTGAAATAAAAAAGAGGAAAGGATGAGTGTTGCATGCTGAAGGATTTAAATGGCATTATGGCCCATTCCAGGCTTGGAATGAATGTTTGAATTGAATGAAGTCTGAATTGTAGCCACTACCTTAAAAAGAGAAAATAATATTAAATCATGAAATATTCAAAGATTTAAGGGAAGGCGGAAGAGCCCTACTATCACCTCCGATGTCCTTTCAGCACCTCTGGCCTTACGAAATACTTACAGATGCCGTCTGTTGTTGGGTAGCTGCAGCAGCAAAGCTGGCCACGTGATTTATAATTGGAGAAAAGTTAGTGGGTCCGTATAATCTCAGCTGAGGAAGGCAGGACCGATAGGCATCTACAATGCCCTGGATTCCTACAGAGTGAAATAATGAAGCATTAATAATGATTAAAGATACAGCATGGCCTAGTGGATTGAGCACAGGCCTGGGAGTCAGAAGGACCTGGGTTCGAATTCCACCTTCTCCACCTTGCACAAGTCACTTCACTCCTCTGTGCCTCAGTTACCTCACCTGTGAAATGGGGACTAAGACCCTGAGCCCCATGTGAGACATGGATTGGTATCTATCCCAGTGCTTAGAACAGTGCCTGGCACATAAGCGCTTAACACTTATTTATCCAGGAGGAAAAAGAGTCTGCTTCATCAGGAAGTCTGGATTCAGGGATACCCAATTCAGGAGGTTTTCAGTATAAGTAACATTAAGCCAGGTAGCGTTCTATCCACTCTCGCTCCACTAACCCACAGCCCTGGATCACCTCCTCCGTCCGCCTCCTACGCTCCTATGCTCGAGCTGCTGAGCGCTGCTGGCGAAAGTCCAAGCACCAAGCCGACCTCACACACTTCAAATTTATCCTTTCCTGCCTTAACTCTGCCCTCTCCTCCGCCAGGCAAAACTGCAAAACTGGCAAAACTCCTCCCTCATCGACACCCATACCCGTCACTCCCGCCAATTGTTCCGGACCTTTAACTCTCTTCTTAGGCCCCCTGTTCCTCCCCCTCCCCCATCTCTCACCCCCAGTGATCTGACCACCTATTTCCTCACGAAAATCAACACAATCAGGTCTGAGCTCCCCAAAGTCACCCCTCCGCCTCTCCCCTCCCGCACACCAACCCTCTCCCCTACTTTCCCATCCTTCCCTGCAGTATCCTCAGAGGAGATCTCCTCCCTCCTCGCAAGTGCCACCCCCTCCACCTGCGCCTCAGACCCCATTCCCTCTCACCTTATTAAAACCGTCGCCCCTGCCCTCCTACCTTCCTTAACTTCTATTTTTAACCACTCAATCTCCAAGGGCTCCTTCCCCTCTGCCTTCAAACATGCCCACGTCTCCCCCATCCTAAAACAACCCGCTCTTGACCCCACTTCCCCGTCCAGTTATCGCCCTATCTCCCTACTACCCTTCCTTTCCAAAATCCTAGAACGAGTCGTCTACAATCGATGCTTAGAATTCCTTAACTCCCATTCTCTCCTGGACCCCCTCCAATCTGGCTTCCGTTCCCTCCACTCTACCGAGACTGCTCTCTCTAAGGTAACCCGTGACCTCCTTCTTGCCAAATCCAATGGCTCCTACTCCATTCTGATCCTCCTTGACCTCTCTGCTGCCTTTGACACTGTTGACCATCCCCTCCTCCTCCATACCTTATCTCACCTTTGCTTCACGGACTCTGTCCTCTCCTGGTTCTCCTCTTACCTCTCTGGCCGGTCATTCTCGGTCTCCTTCGCTGGCGCCTCCTCCCCCTCCCATCCTTTAACTGTTGGAGTTCCTCAAGGGTCAGTTCTTGGCCCTCTTCTGTTCTCCATTTACACTCACTCCCTCGGTGAACTCATTCGCTCTCACGACTTTGACTACCATCTCTACGCAGATGACATGCAGATCTACATCTCCGCCCGTCCTCTCCCCTCCCTTCAGTCTTGCATCTCCTCCTGCCTCCAGGACGTCTCCACCTAAAACTCAACATGAGCAAGACTGAGCTCCTCATCTTCCCTCCCAAACCCGGTCCTCTCCCAGACTTCTCTATCACCGTGGATGGCACGACCATCCTTCCCGTCTCTCAGGCAGGCCCGCAATCTCGGTGTCATCCTTGACTCGTCTCTCTCGTTCACCCCACACATCCTATCTGTTACCAAGACCTGCCGGTTTCACCTTTACAATATCTCCAAGATCCGCCCTTTCCTCTCCACCCAAACGGCTACCTTACTGCTACAGGCTCTCGTTATATCCCGGCTAGACTACTGTGTCAGCCTTCTCTCTGACCTCCCTTCCTCCTCTCTCGTCCCGCTCCAGTCTATTCTTCACTCCGCTGCCCGGCTCATCTTCCTGCAGAAACGATCTGGGCATGTCACTCCCCTTCTTAAACAACTCCAGTGGTTGCCTATCAACCTCCGCTCCAAACAAAAACTCCTCACTCTAGGCTTCAAGGCTCTCCATCACCTTGCCCCTTCCTACCTCTCCTCCCTTCTCTCTTTCTACCGCCCACCCCGCACGCTCCGCTCCTCCGCCGCCCACCTCCTCACCGTCCCTCGGTCTCGCCTATCCCGCTGTCGACCCCTGGGCCACGTCCTCCCGCGGTCCTGAAACGCCCTCCCTCCTCACCTCCACCAAACTGATTCTCTTCCCCTCTTCAAAACCCTACTTAAAACTCACTTCCTCCAAGAGGCTTTCCCAGACTGAGCTCCTCTTCTCCCTCTACTCCCTCTACCACCCCCCCTTCACCTCTCTGCAGCTAAACCCTCTTTCCCCTTTTCCCTCTGCTCCGCCCCCTCTCCCTTCCCATCCCCTCAGCACTGTACTCGTCCGCTCAACTGTATATATTTCCATTACCCTATTTATTTTGTTAATGAATTGTACATTGCCTTGATTCTATTTAGTTGCCATTGTTTTTACGAGATGTTCTTCCCCTTGACTCTATTTATTGCCATTGTTCTTGTCTGTCCGTCTCCCCCGATTAGACTGTAAGCCTGTCAAACGGCAGGGACTGTCTCTATCTGTTGCCGACTTGTTCATTCCAAACGCTTAGTACAGTGCTCTGCACATAGTAAGCGCTCAATAAATAAATACTATTGAATTCTATCCTATTTTACACAATGGAGAGGAATGGTAATATGATAAATATGAAGAGAAGATTTGAGAGGTTTCAAAGTGGGATGGGAGTTTCAGTTTAAAGTCCTCTTATACTATCATTTATAACTTACCTTTACAGAATGGATTTGTTGGGTTGAAGTTCATTGGAAATTCATGTGACACCTGTCAACACACAGAAGGGAAACTGAGGCTTCTACCCAGGTAGGGCAGCTTATGGTTTTAGTTTAGCTTAAGAAATGAAGGTCTCCTTACCTGCCACTGAGGAGGAATCTGAGCTCCAAACCCAAAGGCTGGAAACATTTTATCACTGAAAAAGATTTAAATAAATGAATATTATTTTTTCTCCCCCTTTATGAAGCGGAGGGCCCAGACTAGTGGACATTTTTATTAGTAGACATCAGGTTTGATCACCAAAAGAATCATCAGGAACCATTCATAAACAAAAAATTTTCCAGTTCAGAGAATTCTTGAACAACTCTAGATTTCTTAGAAAACTCCTTGTTAAATTGTGGTATATAAAAGAGTGCACTGAATTAGTTCAGCGATTTTTTTTTTTATTTTAAGAAGATAAATAATTTTGCCCAGTCAGTCCTAGCTGTTTCCAGTAATTATGTTCTGCCTAAATAGCACGAAGGTTCAGTTTGTGAATGATAAATATTTAAGTCAATGGTGTAAGACGTATTTTTTGGCAGAATTTTAGCTGTTTTAAAAATGTTGTGCTGGATCTGAGATGCTGCAGCAGAAAACTCACAGGATGACATTGTTTCTGCAGATTTAAAAAAATTCACAGTAGGTTCAGGTTTAAATTATCTCAGTAATTTTTCCTGGCCACATCTTGAGGGTGAAACCAGTTTCCAGGTTCAAACCCAGGGCTGAACTGCAAATGGTGAGTTGATTCATACAGGAGTATAAGCAAATCCAACAAGGAAGTAGACCAGCTATGTTCGACAATAGAACAATAAATGGATCATATGGTTGGTATACACTCAGGTAGTTCTCCTGGTTTCTCTATTGTTCAGTTTTTCGCTGGCTCCCTCAAATCTGGCAGCAGGAAGTACCCTTATCTTTTCCTCCTCCTTCCTCTTCTCCTTCTCCCCTCCCTCTACAACCTGCGAGCAGTCCAGTGGAGAGACCACAGCTCTGGGAACTGAAAGACCGTGGTTCCAGTGCCAGTACCACAGGAAGAGGAGTGCCTGCTAGGGCTATGCAATTAATGGTGAAGATTTCTGACCCAAAAACCACCCAGGGCGTTTTACAAGAATGAACTGGTCCAACAGGAATCCTGAAAAGTAGCTGGTTGGCGTGGGTGGAAAAAACCACAGTGGCTACACAGTCAACAGCCTGTTGGGTCTTGGTGCCCAGCACAGTGTCAACACCCTACTACTTTCTCTTTGGCTATGTACAAAAAACATTTGTGGTACTTCACAGTATGCGGCATTTCCACCCACCTACTTCTTTGTTGCACTCAGTCAGTTGTAATTATTGAGCCCTTATTGTGTGCAGAGCACTGTACTAAGCACTTGGGAGAATAAAATATAACAAGATAACACACATTCCCTGCCCATATTAACCTCTAGTCTAGTACCCCGGCAGGGATGAGAGTATGAGTGTGCCACTGAAAAACCTCTATCACTATAATCAATTCCTTCTTTCAGGGTCTCAGTCCTGAAGTTTCACAGCCAAGATTCATCCATCGACCTCGACAGGAGACTCCAACCATCAACCCCAACCCTTCTGCTATTTGCCCCAGGGGAAATGGGACCAGAGGTCAAGAGCTTTGGGGTTTCACATGACAACTTTCAGGAGAACTGGGTGGCTGTTATCGGTGAGTCCAACGTAAATCACCTGATCACTTTCTCACACTGTCCTCTCTCTGCCCCTTCGCCAGCCCCCATGCCCTGCCCTCCTTTTAACTTTTGTCCTAAAGCTACCTGCCTCTACCCTCCACACCTGCACAGATCCCGGAGATGCCAAACCCACCCCCCACACCTCTGGCACAACTCCAGGCCAAGCTGACTCTGTGCCCCCAAAACCCATTTTACCTCCTTTTTCAAAGTCCACATACTCAGCACTCCCTGCCTCTGGTCTTTCCCTGTTGTGTGAAAAGCAGTGTGGCCTAATAGAGCACAGGCCTGGGAGTCAGAAGGACCTGGGATCTAATCCCAGCTCCGCCACTTGCCTGTTGTGTGACCTTGGGCAAGTCACTTCACTTCTCCACACCACAGTTATCTCATCTTTAAAATGCGGATTAAGACTGTGAGCACCATGCAGGGCAGGGACTGTGTCCAACCTGATTAGTTTGTATCTACCTTAGTGCCTGGTACATAAGGACTTAACAAATACCAAAAACAAAAACAAAAAAAACCAAAAAGCAGGTTTTGAGTCCTCATTTTTCAGATGAGGAAAGAGGCACCGAGAGTTAAATTACTTGCCCAAGTCACACAGCAGGCCAGTCGGCAGAGCCGGGATTAAAATCCAGATGCTCTGATACCCAGATCCATGCTCTTTCCTTGAGCCCATGCGGCTCAACTCCTCCTCCGTCCTGAGACAAAGCCTTGGCTGGAAGAAGCCAACCTAGATGGACCCACACCAGCCGTGGCTGGAGAAGGCCTCAGCTCCTGCAGCCATAACCATGAGGACCCTCGACCCGAACAGAATGACCCCATCCATTAGCCTGAATTAGTGAGCTTGAACGAAGGATAGCATTGGGCTTTATGGGACACAGGACACACATGCAGCTTGTGGAGCTGATCAGTACCAGCTGACAAGAGGAGGAAACAGTTCTGATACCACCATAAGCAATGTAATAGAATGATGTCATGTAGAGGCCCTGTAAGATCCAGTAACATCAGGCTCAAAAACAGGTTAATAGGAGGGCCCTGCTCACATCTCCTATTGACCTGGCAGGTTTTCCATAAAGAGGAAGAGACAGAATTGGTAGTACAAAAGAACGAAGTGTGACCTAATGAATAGAGCACAGGCCTGGGAGTCAGGAACACCTGGGTTCGAATCCCCCTCTGTCACTGGTCTGCTGTGTGTTCTTGGGCAAGTTACTTCACTTCTCTATGCCTGTTACCTCATCTGTAAAATGGAGGTTAAGTCTGTGAACCACATGTGGGACATGGACAGCTTGAATCTACCTCAGAGCTTAATACAGTGCCTGAAGCATAGTAAACACAAATACCATGAGAAAAAGATGAACAAAAATTTAGGTGGTTTCCTTCTCTTTAAAAATAATCCTGTCTGAAGTGTACAAAGACAAGCATTAGATGTTTAAAGGAAGTTATTCCCACAAATGGCTTTTTTTGTTGTTGCTTTTTTTTACTACACTACAAGTCACAAGCTACAGTACATTAATACTTACTGATCATAATCCTGAATGACCATTCCTACAGACCAGATAGCAGTCAAATACTCATTAACCCCATTAGGGCTGATGTAATGCAAAGAGTCAGGAGAGTGAGGGTCTCCATTAGAGCCAGTGAAGTCTACTCCGACCTAATGGAAAAAACAGACAAAAATTTTATCAGGGAACTAAAAGCAAGAAGATCTGACCACATCTAGGAAGATTTCCTGGACCAAATTTACAGTTCCAGACAGGAGGAATGATCTGTTGAGCGTCTCTGAAGACAAAGGAATCATGACAGAGAGTATGCAGTCATCGGCATTTAAGCTTTCTCTAAATAGGATGCATAAGGAAGCATATCTATCTAGAAGTCTTGAATCCTGAAGTTATAGTTGTAGCTTGGCTTCGGAATACGAAATGAAATAATCTGTTTATGCGGTACAGTGGTTCTCGGTGTTCAAACGCACCGCCTCTGATGTTGACATTCACCTGTGGGTGTGTGGGTCTGTGGCTGAAAAGGCCAATGTCCCAGACACACCGGGCAGACTTACAAACTATCCTTTGTTGTGTAGTCATGCTATTATTGGACACACCCAGCACTGCTTTCACTTTTGCCTCCTTTTAGCACAATTCTTAAAAAGCTTCTGTTCAAGAGGAGCCACTCCTTTCTCAGTCGCAGGGCTACTCGGACTGCGGCAATGGACTCTCGGTTTTCAGCCGGGGTGAACCACTACAATGGTTGAACTACTGGGAAGCAGGAGGGTGCACTGGATGGAGCATGGGCTGAGTCAGAAGTTCATGGGTTCTAACCCTAGCTCTGCCACTTGTCTGGCTGTGCGTGGCCTTGGGTAAATCACTTCATTTTTCTGTACCTCAGTTATCTCATCTGTAAAATGGGGATTGAGACTGTGAGCCCCATGAGAGACAGGGACTGCGTCCAACCTAATTTGCTTGTACCCACCCCAGTGCTTAGTACTGTGCCTGGCACATATTAAGCGCTTAACGAATACCACAATTATTATTATTGTTATTTCTGAGACTATTGATTTACATACCCTTCAATTGTTTCCTCTGGCCTCCGTGCTTTGGTTGGCCAATTTCAGCTCACTAAGCAGGAGCTATCTGGGTCTCTTTCTGGCATCCACACTTCTAATGTGTGCCATAGAGTGAAACTGAGTTGACCTGAGAATGCAAGTTCAATGCTAGGAGATGGGCTTTTCTCTGGGTCTTCATTGTTTGTGATCCTGTCTAGCCATATTGAGAATGGCCTGTAAGTGACACTGCTGGAACTTTTCAAAGAATCGGATGTGGCATCTGCAGGGAGTCCTCACCTAACCGCTGTAGTGGATGGCATCCAAGCTCTGGAGACCTTTAGTTTGGATTGGAGCTCAATACCAGCATACCACACTGTTGCTAAGCTTTGTTAGCTTTGCTTCAAAATGAAAAGCTACATTATCTGTAGATGTGTTAATGATTTACTACAGAGAAAACTCACAGACTCTACACATCTGCAGGCTCTTGAGGCTAACATCATCAGCAGCAACAATGGTATTTACTGAGTACTTAGTGGATGCAAAGCACTGTACTATGCACTTGGGAGAGTATGATATTACAGAGTTGGTAGATGCATTCCCTGCTCACAGTGAGTTTACCGTCTAGAGGGGGAGACAGGCATTAATATAAATAATAATAATTTATATATAATTTATAACAGCAAGTCCTGGACCCAGTTGACCTGAGTGGCAGAGATTAAAATCCTGATCATTCATTTGATCTCAAAAAAAAAAACCCAACAAACTGCACAATTATGAAAGGTCATGCACTATGGTTTACTTGAGGAAGTACCACCCCACTTAGTCGACTGTTATTAATTTTACGTACGGTAAAATTCAGCTGACATCCTCCCATGATGTAGTCCAGAAAGGTGCATTCCACTATAATCTAAACAGAAACAGAAATAAATCTTTTTATTTTAGAATATGAAATGCCACTATTTGAAATGCCAAACATTTCATCTTATTTTCTTAATGGAAAATATCAACATTCAAATAGCTTGCTCACTGGCCAAAAAAAACTACTATCAAATCTGCTGATTTCCATAAATCGGTTAGGCTTTATCACTTAAAATAATTTCTCTCTTTAGCCATTCAACTTTCAGGCCTCTCCACATCTCATTCTTAAGCAAATATCAGGATTATTTTATCCATCCTAAAAGAATGGAAAAGATTACTTTTTGCTTTGATTGGAATATTCTGTTGGAAGCTAGAATATTCTGTTGGGAGGCAAGCAGCATGGCCTAGTAGAAAAAGCATGAATCTGGTAGTCAGAGGTTCTGGGCTCAATTCCAGTTCTGCCACTTTCCTCCTGTGTGACCTTGGGCAATAAATATAGTCATTTATTAAGTGTTTACTACATTCCAAGTACTGAACTAAATGCTAGAGTACTTACAAAATAATCAGGTTGGACACAGTTCCTGTCCCACATGGGGATCACAGTCTAAGAAGGAAGTAGGATTTAATTCCTATTTTACAGATGAGGAAACTGACCCACAATAGAATTAAGTGACTTGCCCAAGGTCACACAGCAGGCAAATCACAGAGCTGGGATTAGAACTCAAGTCTTTTGACTCCCAGGGCTGTGCTCTTTCCACGGGGGACTGGCCGCTTCCGGAAACCACTTAACTTCTCGGTGCCTCAGTTTTCTTGTTTGTAAAATGATCTTCCTCTTACTCAGAGTTTGAGCCCCATGAGGGACAGGGACTGTGTCTGATCTGATTATCATGTATCTACCCCAGCACTTAGTACAGTGCTTGCCACTAGTGCCCAGCATGATAATTATTTCCCTTTAACAGAATTACATAAAAAACTTAGGCAGAATATAAGCATTACCCAGGAATGGAATAAATTACTTATGAAGTTTGAAGAAGCGAGTAATAAGAAACCACGAGGGGGCTTTACCATACAGTGTGAGAACTATGATGCAAGGCACAGCACCCTCTTCGGTTTGTGTATTCCAAATTTCCCTCAGGTCTCCCCTCCTTGCCTTTATCACACTCCTTTCCCATGTCAGACTGAAATAAGCATCCTTTAAAAAGGATGCTGTACACTCAAAGAGCTTGTGGACAGAAACAGCCTAAACATTGGACTGCTCAAAAACCAAGAACTTGGGAGCTTGGATTAGGCAGTCAGTCAACCATATTTATTAAGAGCTTACCATGCACAGAGCACTGTACTAAGCACTTGAGAGAGTGTAATATAACAATATAATGGACACAGTCCCTGCCCACAGTCAGCTTACAGTCTAGAGTAACGTTTTACAGTCTAGTTCCAGAGCTCTGGTTTGTGGAGACTGGATTTCAAGAGGGAGGGGTGGAACTGCAGAAACTGCATTTAGAAGTGCCAAGCACTTGCATGATGCTGACAGACTCTTTAATACAATCACTTTACTTTCCTCACTGTTCATAGCCAAGGTGTTGATGCTCTTGGCACCATATGTCACATTTCCTTATCTCCCACCCTTCCCGAACCAAACTGATTTAACAGCACTGTCCTCTTCTCAACAGCAGGACACAAAATCAGCCCAACTTGATTTAATAATAATAAAGTTGGTATTTGTTAAGTGCTTACTATGTGCCGAGCACTGTTCTAAGCGCTGGGGTAGATACAGGGTAATCAGGTTGTCCCACCTGAGGCTCACAGTTAATCCCCATTCTACAGATGAGGTTACTGAGGCACAGATAAGTTAAGTGACTTGCCCACAGTCACACAGCTGACAAGTGGCAGAGCCAGGATTTAAACTCATGACCTCTGACTCCCAAGCCTGTGCTCTTTCCACTGAGCCACGCTGCTTCTCTAAAAACAACAATCCCTAATAATAATAATAATATTGGTATTTGTTAAGCGCTTACTATGTGCAGAGCACTGTTCTAAGCGCTGGGGTAGACACAGGGGAATCAGATTGTCCCATGTGGGGCTCACAGTCTTAATCCCCATTTTACAGATGAGGTAACTGAGGCACAGAGAAGTGAAGTGACTTGCCCACAGTCACACAGCTGACAAGTGGCAGAGCTGGGATTCGAACTCATGACCTCTGACTCCAAAGCCTATGCTCTTTCCACTGAGCCACGCTGCTTCTCTTTACTCCTTGAAGGTGGGGAGGGAGGCGTGTGGGTCTTGACTTCGCTGAAGGTAAATCACCAGGTAAATCCCCGTAACTGCCCACAATATCTTGGTGGGGACAATCCTGTAAAATTAACTACATTCTCCACTTTTCTGCAAGGCTTTGAGGAGCATAAGAGTAGAGGCCTGGGAATTAGAGGGCTGGGTTTTAATGCTGGTTTGGCCACTTGCTTTTTAAGTTACCTGGGACAAATCACTTTTCAATGAGTCAATCAATCAATGGTATTTACTTGGCGCTTACTGGGTGCAAAGCCCCATACTAAGCACTTGGGACAGTATAACAGAATAGTGTTGGTAGACACGATCGCTACTACAAGAAAGGCCCTAGAGGTTACTTACAGTAATTTTCAGTCTACCTATAACTTCTCTGTGTCTCAGTTTCCTCATCAGTAAAACGGGGGTTAAATACCATTCTTCCACCTACACAGAATGTGAGCCTCAGGTGGGACAGGGATTGTTTCTAACCTAGTTATCTTCTATCTACCCCATTAAATGGTACAGTGCTTGGCACATAGTAAGCACTTTACAAATACCACAATTATTATTATCACTATTAAGTCGTCTACCTTCCCAGCTCACCCCAAGGAAATATACAATACACAATGTGCTCGAGTGCAATCTTTGTCCAGCCGGATGCTGACAGAGACAGAAGTTGGTTCTGCCCTGATGAGTGCTCAGTGGACAATAATAAAGAAATCTCAACGTATACTCAACTTCCCCCACCGCATTTCTCAAACAGGTAAGTGGAGAAGCGTCAGGAGGGGGTGGGCTTCCCCAGGCCAGCCTCAGCTAGTTTTATAGAGAGAAGTAGCAAGGCTCAGTGGAAAGAGCACAGGCTTGGGAGTCAAAAGTCATGGGTTCTAATCCCAGATCTGCCACTTGTCAGCTGTGTGACTTTGGGCAAGTCACTTAACTTCTCTGTGCCTCAGTTACCTCATCTATAAAATGGGGATTAAGACTGTGAGGCCCACATGGAACAACCTGATTACCTTGTATCTACCCCAGCGCTTAGAACAGTGCTTGGCAAATGCCATCATTATTATTATAGACCCAGGGGCCCTGGGACCCCTAAGACAGGCCCAGACCCTGCTCGGCTCGACTGGTGCCCGTTAAAGGCAGCTCCGTCTAGACTATAAGCTCGTTGTGGGGATGTGTCTGTTTATTGTTCTCTCCCAAATGCTTAGTACAGTGCTTTGCACACAGTAAGCACTCAGTAAACATGATTGACTGACTGGAAGACAACTCCTCCTGAGGCGGACGCTGAACCCACTCATTCACGGCCTATGGCTCACTTACCCAACTAAGGTGACCAGCTAAATGGAGCCACTCACCTCACACTGCTTCACGCTAATAACACCTGAATTTTTGTAGCCTTTCTTCTTCTGCCGCTTCTTTTCATTGATGCATTCAAACTCCACCTTTGGGGTTGGAGAAAATAAATGAAATTTTAAAACAACAACAGCAATAAAAAATCCATTTTTACCTGGAGTGCCACAAGCTTTTACTTGGGTGCTTTCATGTATGTCCTCCCCATCTTTAATGAGGACCACTTAAATCTGAAAATATCAAGCTAGCCTTTCCCTCTTCCCAAAAGGGTTAAATGATTCACTGCAAATACACACCTCTTTACCTAATAACCTTCTGGGTATCTATCTATAAAACTGGACTGGCATTAGATAGGCCCAGAAGAATCCTTTTCCTTGTGTAAATGTTTGGTCACAAAAACAGGAAATACAATAAAATTTCCACTAAACTGTTTTCCAAGTAAACCACTCAAGCCAATTCTTTAAAAAAGGAATCTTATTGGAGGACTAGGAAACGAATAAGTAAACCTCTATTAAATCATCACTATACAGCAGTCTATACTATTTTTTTTTTCCACTGAACAAATCTGTTAGGGCCTAAAAAGAGAGAGTGAATTTTTCCCTATTCTTCTGAGTTCACTTCCCTTACCAATACATTTTCTTGATTTCTTTTCTATAGTTTGGAGCAAAGTTCTTGTTTTCTAATAATATAAAAACCACCTTAGCCTTAGCAAAAATCCCATTAAACTAACATAATCTCTTCCCACTCCCTGGAAACATTTTTAAAAATAAACATGTACAGATCAATATTCTTATTTTCATTTAATCTTGGAAAAAAGGTCAGAGAAGCAGCACAGCCTAGTCAATAGAGAATGGGTCTGGGAGTCAGAAGGACCTGGGTTCTAGTCCCAGCTCTGCCACTTGTCTGCTGTGTGACCTTGGGTAAGTCACTTCAATTCTCTGTGCCTTAATTCCCTCATCTACAAAATGGGAATTGATCATGCACTCCATTTGGGACTGGGACTATGTTCAATGTCTCTGATATTTACCCCAGAGCCTGGTACGGTGCCTAGCACAAAGTAAGTGCTTAACAAACACCATAAAAAAATGCTAACCTGAACATAAGGGAGGCCAAATTTACATGTGTTTTTTGAAAATACTCCATTCTTAGTTTGTTCTATATTACAGCAGAAATGTTGACCTTCCCTTAGTGATAGAGATCATAAAAAGAGATTTAAAAACAGTATTCTAAACTGAAGAGATGGGAGAAACTTTTTTTGGAAACTACAATAGTTAAAAACCACCAAGCCAGAAATTGTAACTATCAAATCAAAAGCTTCATAAGGTAGGAATGGCCCTTTCCCACAGTTCTTAATACCTCAGTGGAAGGAGAACTTGCTTAGCTTTGAAACCCGAAGTGAAAGGATTTCTTTCTTGTTGACAGAGAAAAGTTTTGGAAAACACACTTGTTTACAAAATAGCAGAATTATTAAGAAATCAAGGTGACTAGGTAATGCCCCGGCCCTTCTCCCCAATTGGGATCCTGGGCAGAGGGAGCACGGCACCTAAGAACTGGGTTCCTGGCCAAATTCCCCCTTTCAAACTGGGAGCGATGGGAAAGTAGAGGAAAAAGGGGTGCTCCCTCCCTTGCATCTTCCAAGCATTTGTTGCTGTGTCCTCAGACAACTCAGGTGGGAGAGTTGGGCTCTGCAATAAGACATGTAGCTCTTGCTCCTTTGGCTTCTTAAGATCTTGCAAAATAATAATAATAATTGTGGCATTTTTTAAGCACTTACTATGTGGCAAGCACTCTATTAAGCACTGGAGTAGATACAAGATAATCTATGAGCTGGGCACAGTCCCTGTCCCATGTGGGGCTCAAGGTCTTAATCCCCACTTTACAGATGAAGGAACTGAGGCCCAGGGAAGTGAAGTGACTTGCCCAAGGTCACCCAGCAGACAAGTGGTGAAGCCAGGGTTAGAACCCAAGTCCTTCTGATTCCATGCTGCTTATCATGGGTCTAGGGCAGGTACTAAGGTTGTGGGAAAGTACAACAGAATTAGCAGACATCATCTCTGACCTCAGGGACATCACAGTTTGACAGGGGAGAAAGATGCTATAGTACATTACAAATAGGAGGGTGCTACTAGAGCATTTAAGTATTTAAATGTTTACGTGGCATCACTGGGTGACCCTGGGCAAGTCATTTAACTTTTCTATGCCTTGATTTCTTCATCTGTAAAATGGGGATTTAGTACCTGTTCTCCTTTCTGCTTAGTACAGAGCTTGGCAATAATAAGCGCTTAATAAATATCTTTTTTAAAAAAGGAGTGGGGAACAAAGTGGGGAGATTGGATATTAATGGAGAAAGGTCTCCTGGAGGATGTGTGATTATAAAAGAACTTATAAAAATGGGAAAAGCTGTGGTCTATTGGACATGAATGATGGATGAAGGAGTTCCAGGCAAAGTGGAAGGACATGAGCATGAGGTTGGGGATGAAGAGGGGAGAAATTAAAGGAGACACAGATGGCAGATCAGCTTGATAGAAATGAAGAGACCATGTCTGGGGAGTTGTTTCAACGGAGCTGATTGAGTGTCTGAAAACCAACTGCCAAGAGTTTCCACTTGATATGGAGAGGAATGGGTAATAATAATAATAATAATGTTGGTATTTGTTAAGTGCTTACTATGTGCAGAGCACTGTTCTAAGCGCTGGGGTAGACACAGGGTCATCAGGTTGTCCCATGTGAGGGTCACAGTTAATCCCCATTTTACAGATGAGGTAACTGAGGCACAGAGAAGTGAAGCGACTTGCTCACACTCACACAGCTGACAGGTGGTAGAGCCAGGATTCGAACCCATGACATCTGACTTCCAAGCCCGGGCTCTTTCCACTGAGCCACGGATAACTGGGAGTTTTTCTAGAGTGGGGGAATGTGGACAGAATGATGTTTTAGAAAAAACATCAGGGTAGTGGAGTGACATACGACCTGGAGAAGAGAAAGATTGAGGGCAGGCAGAAAAGTGAGGAAGCTGATATAGTGTCAAGTCAGGTTATGACAGGCCCTAAACCTCTTTATGGACAGATAATGTCTCTACCGCCCCTATAATATTGTACTCTCCCAAGCACTTGGTACAGTATTCTGCACACATTAAGCACTCAATAAATACAATTGATTGAATGACTGATAAACCAGCATGGTGGCTGTTTGGTTGGAAAAGAAAGGGCAGATGGAAAGATCTGTAGCCAGGAAGTCAAGCTCCTTCAATGCCACTACTGGCTCTACTGACGTTGGAAGGGGTTAGAGCATAACTAGCTGCCATGCAAGTCTGCTGCAAAATCTGTGTGCAACATGGGCAGAGAAGACATTTCCCAGTGCAGGTCTAGGACTTGCGATAGCCTGAGGTTTCCTAGGCAGCCGCCAGAATTGGATTCAATAATAATTCCTTGCCTTAATTCTATTTATTTGCTATTGTTTTAATGAGATGTTCACCCCCTAGATTCTATTTATTACTACTGTTCTTGTCTGTCCAGCTCCCCCGATTAGACTGTAAGCCTGTCAAAGGGCAGGGACTGTCTCTATCTGTTACCGATTTGTACATTCAAAGCGCTTAGTACAGTGCTCGGCACATAGTAAGCGCTCAATAAATACTATTGAATGAATGAATGAATTTCTATGCTGCTTTTTTTCCTATAGCACCTTGGCATCACTACTTTCACTTATCCCTAAAACATCTGTGATGTGAGGGTACAAGGTTTGTCTCCCTCTTTTGCTGATTAGAAAAATGAGATAATAATAATAATGTTGGTATTTGGTAAGCGCTTACTATGTGTAGAGCACTGTTCTAAGCACTGGGGTAGATACAGGGTAATCAGGTTGTCCCATGTGAGGCTCACAGTTAATCCACATTTTACAGATGAGGTAACTGAGGCACAGAGAAGTTAAGTGACTTGCCCACAGTCACACATCTGACAAGTGGAAGAGCCGGGAATCGAACCCATGACGCCTGACTCCGAAGCCCAGGCTCTTTCCACTGAGCCACACTGTTTCCCCGATGCAGAAAGGATAAGTTGCCCCAGATCACTCAGTAGGTCTGGGGCAGAACTGGATCTAGAGATCAAGTATATTAACTCCCAGGACTGTTTGAAGAAGCAATGCTAGGTATCACATCACTGAAATATCCACCCTTCACATGAAACTCCCTAGGTCCTGGGAGGGGGGGTTCTCTTCAAAAGTGATTTTTGCTGGGGGTCTTCACCTTCAAGAACTTCACCATTTTAAGTCCAGAATTCTAAACTGAGCCAGCCAAAGGAGCAGGTATTCCAAATCTCTTAAAATTTGTCATCTCTGTTAATACTATCAGAAATCACTGGAACTTTTGATCCTTTTGCTGTGTTTGGTGAAAACAGCAAGAGGGGACAAAGAGAAGGACAGACTGCAAAAACTCCTATTAAGAGAAGGATTTCACTGTCCCATGAAGCCCCAGGTATTGAGATTTTCATTGCCTTTGGAAAGCATCTGCCCTGACAACTATCATTTACACTACTCCAGGTCAAACACACTATTATTTAACCAACTAAAAGGGCGCTTCTAAGACTAAACTTATTATGGGATTCCTCAACTGAGTCCTACCCTTCTTTTACTTGAAGCCCAATGACCTTTACGGCATTAATCACATATATGATTTAGAGGCAAACATGGTACTTTATTGTAACACATGTAAAGTCCAAAATATAAATGCATTGACTAAGCTTACATGGACAGAAAACCAACATTTGACTAGAAAAATTCCAAACCCTAATGTTTCTTCAGGGTGTGAATGTAACTAGACCTCATCTAATTCAAAGAGAGGAATTTGTTAAAACTTTTTTGAAGTCATTTTTCCAGATCGGCAGGAAGTCATTTGAGCCTGCGCGGCAAGTAAATGCTGGCCCTGTAACTGCATGCACCACATTTCTGATTGGCCTCTAAATGAGGGTCCACCTGTTTGTCAGCAGCTGCCCAAGGTTCTCTAGGGTACTGTGCCAAGTTTCCTCTTACTGAACTGCCAGCCATCCTGGACTCTGGAGATTGTCAGGAGCCTCCTCAGGGCAGCAGCTAACTACAGAGCTGGAAATGCTACTCACCAATGAGATGGGCATCCTGACAGCAGGATTCTCAGGATGGGACTAGATGTTCAGGACTATATCAACATTGCACATACGTGTTTGTGTGCATGTGTGTGTGTGCGTGTGAGAGAGACAGAGAGAGAGAGGGACAGAGAGAGACTTTTCTACCAGTAATAGCATGACAAATTTGTCCTTCCTACTGCTCCAACTAATTGCAAATAATTTTGGTCTGTATCTCTCTCATGAGATTATAACCTCCTGTTTCTAGCACAGTCTCCTAGGACAGTGCTTTGCCCTCAGTAGGTAGACTACAAGCCCTGTATGGGACTGGGTCAGGGATTGTGTCCAGCCACTTACCTTGAATCTACCCCAGCACTTAGTACAGTGACTGGCAAATAGTGAGCACTTAACAAATATCACAATTATTATTACTCAAGAAGCAGTGTTGCTTCCTGGAAAGAGCACAGGTTTCAGAGTCAGAAGAACCCTAGTTCTAATCCCGGCTCTGCCACTTGTCTACTGTGTGACCTTGAGCAAGTCACTTCACTTCCCTGGGTTTCAGTTACCTCATTAGTAAAATGGGGATTAAGATTGTGAGCCCAGTGTGAGACATGGACTGTGTCCAACCGCATTACTTGGATCTACTCCAGCTTTTAGTAC
This sequence comes from Ornithorhynchus anatinus, assembly GCF_004115215.2. Lineage (NCBI taxonomy): Eukaryota > Metazoa > Chordata > Mammalia > Monotremata > Ornithorhynchidae > Ornithorhynchus > Ornithorhynchus anatinus. Next base: position 51,687,090 of record NC_041731.1, on the reverse strand, counting down.
AGTGCCTGGTACAGAGTATGCACTTAAATACCTTTTAAAAACAACAAAAATAGTAATAATAATAATAATAATACCAAGATGATTTCCCTGTGAATTCTGGTTTGGCACAAAGAATTAGATTTGCTCTGTACAGATTTGAGTCAGAAATATAAATTTCCATTTTAAAAAATGAACTCGCCCTGGGCAACATGGGCCCTTTTATTAGTACAGAATACATGTGGTACTGGCAGGACAATACTTACTGGTGAGTTTCGAGTGGCTTCTTTTAGCTTTGTCATGGTAGCATGAAAAGTTCCAATAAGATCATGCGACCCATCGCTATCATAGTCATAACACTCCACCTGAAATTCAAGATAACAAAAGATCAGCAAAAACCACCTCATTTTCAGTGGGAATGGCAAACCCCTTACTTATGTCCCATCACTAAATGTCACAACCAGAATTAAAAATAGTAAAATGCTCAAGCATTTACTACAATGCCATGAACAACAAAACCTGACCAATTCTTAGCATATGGTCTCTGCTGTCCTCCTGTGTACCTCAGCCCACACTAACGGACCAGTATTCAGAGTAGAAGCAAGTTCCAGACCAGTTCCATGATCCAGTCGAGTGTGCCACCTCTGTATTAATGTTGGGCCGGGATAGTCCACATAAACGAAATCCATAAATCACCCAAGAATCACATTTTATCAAACAGTTTCAGACTCCTTCCCCATCAAGCCTTTGATAAGGTAATCAAATGAACTTTCTGTTTCATCATCCTTCCTCTGCTTTGTGGTCTGGGATTATGCAAAAATAGTGTAATTGCCAAAAGGCTAGCAACAAGAAAAGCCAGGACCCAGCCAACCTGCTATGTGGCCAGTTTACCTGACTATTCCACTAAAGAACTGACGAATCTAGTTTCCCTGGCTGCATTCTGATGGGAGACATGCCAGATTAAGATTAGAATGATGTATGTCATTTCAGGAACAGGATTTCTTAGGCAAAAAGGAAGAGTGGAGAATTCGAACTCAAAGGTTCCATCTAAACTAACCCAAAATGACACGACCTCTCTTCAAGAGAACAGTATCGGGTGAGCTTGGAAAATGGGGGGGGGGGGGGGGGAAGGTGGGCAACAGGTATGTGAGCTCAGCATTTACAAGGTGTCCAAGCATTACCTACCAGTTTCTGAACACTTTGCTAAAAGAGCTTGGCTTGGGAGGTACAATGGCAGCATTGATGGAAAAGAGCATGAGCCTGGGAGTCTGAAGGACCTGGGTTCTAATCCTGGATCTGCCACGTGTCTGATGTGCCACGTGTCTCACCTATCCCGCCGTCGACCCCTGGGTCACGTCCTCCCGCGGTCCTGGAACGCCCTCCCTCCTCACCTCCGCCAAACTGATTCTCTTTCCCTCTTCAAAACCTTACTTAAAAATCACCTCCTCCAAGAGGCCTTCCCAGACTGAGCTCCTCTTCTCCCTCTACTCCCTCTGCCATCCCCCCTTTACCTCTCCGCAGCTAAACCCTCTTTTTCCCCTTTTCCCTCTGCTCCTCCACCTCTCCCTTCCCATCCCCACAGCACTGTACTCGTCCGCTCAACTGTATATATTTTCGTTACCCTATTTATTTTGTTAATGAATTGTACATCGCCTTGATTCTATTTAGTTGCCATTGTTTTTACGATATGTTCTTCCCCTTGACTCTATTTATTGCCATTGTTCTTGTCTGTCCGTCTCCCCCGATTAGACTGTAAGCCCGTCAAACGGCAGGGACTGTCTCTATCTGTTGCCGACTTGTTCATCCCAAGCGCTTAGTACAGTGTTCTGCACATAGTAAGCGCTCAATAAATACTACTGAATGAATGAATGAATGATGTGTGACCTTGAGCAAGTCACTCCACTTCTCTGGCCCTCAGTTACCTCATCTATAAAATGGGGATTAAGAGTGTGAGCCCTATGGGGGACAGGGACTGTGTCCAACCTGATTAACTTGTATCTACCCCAGCACTTAGAACAGTACGTGGCACACAGTAAGTACTTAAGAAGCATGATAATAATAATTATTATTATGGAGTTTTAAACAAACACTCACAACTAAACTCTCTGATATATTTAGGAATTGTATTTCATCATTCTTCTCTCCCACCTTTTGCTAGGACATTCCAGCAGAAATGCTACAGAGAGATCCCAGTCTACTAAGGAAATTGAAAGATAGACCAATTCTTGAAATGAAGAGGTTTGTCACTCATCCAACAGAAAACTGGAAAGATGATAAGGATATAACCTCCACTGCTGCTTATTCAACTCTATATTTCATTCGGTTCTATCATTTTTTATGATAGTTGTTTATTGTATACCATGTGCCAGGCACTGTTCTAAACACTGGGGAGGTACAAGAAAATCGGGTTCACATAGTGGTCCCAGTCTCAATCCTCATTTCATAGATGAAGTAACTGAGGCACAGGGAAGTTAAGTGACTGACCCAAGGTCACACAGCAGCATAGCCTAGTGGCAAGATCATGGGTTTGGGAGACAGAGGTCGTGGATTCTAATCCCGGATCCACCACTTGTCTGCTGAGTGACCTTGGGCAAGTCACCTAACTTCTCTGTGCCTTAGTTACCTCATCTGTAAAGTGGGGTTTGAGACTGTGAGCCCCACACGGGACAACCTGATTACCTTGTATTTACTACAGCGCATAGAACAGTGCTTGGCACATAGTAAGCACTTAAATACTATAATCATTATTATTATTATTAAGTGGAAGAGTAGGATTAGAAGTAGGTTCCCTGACGCCCAGGACCATGCTCTTTCTGCTAAGTCACACTGTTTCCTACCTGAGAGAATTAAAGAACGGTACTATAATCTGATCTAAATAACCACATCTAGTGCCCAATAAAGGGACCATGTCTTGTACTACTGATACGTTGCATACGATACACTGCACACCAAGAGATCCCAATGCTGCTAACCAATGAGAGATGTTACCCAAAGGTTACAGATGATTTCATCTCCAGTGACTATTTTCTGACCAATTTTAATAGTTGTGGCTATTCTGACCCCTCCTTTACTTTCAATCAAATAACTTTCCTTTGCTCCTTGGTAGTTTCAGAAGCAAAGACAATGAACTCCTATTTTAATGAAACATTCCTACATCTTCTGGAAATCAAAAAGAGATATCTGAAATAATAATTTGCCTTTGTTAAACACTATGAGCCAAGCACTATGATTGATATAATATGACCAAACCGAGAAGCAGCATGGCCCAGTGGAAAGAGTAAGGGCTTGCGAGTCAGATGACCTACTCTGCCACTTGCAATCTTACGGAACTCACTCAATTTCTTTGTGCCTGAGTTACCTCATCTATGAAATGAGGATCAAATCCTTCTCCCTCTGATGTAAATTGTGAGTCCTATGAGGGACAGGGGCTGTGTCCAACCTGATTATCTTATATCTATTTCAGTGCTTAGAATAGTGCTTGACATATAGTAAGTGATTAACAAATATATTTAAAAGAAAATTCCCACAGTCCTTGTCCCACATGGGGTTTCCAGCCTAACGGGGAGGAAGAACAGGTATGTGATCCCAATTTTACAGCTGAGGAAACTGAGGCCCAGAAAAATTAAATGACTTGCCCAAGATCACATAGCAGAAGAGAATAGCCTTTCTATAAAACCCGTGAGATATTCTAAAGAGACTTACACAATACTGAAAACACAGATTTCATGTTATGCATACACAAACACCGACTCACATAGAGACAAGCATAAAGCTTTGGGGAAGCAGAGATTTTTGCAAAAAGGAAATGAGAGGAAATCCTTACCCCTGCTCAGTTCGCACTGAGATAGAATTTTTATAGGGATTTTTTCTTTATGAAAAGTGCAGACATTTCCTGTACAAATTTCAGGCCCTCTACCTGTGTATGGATCAGTCATCCAGTGTGAGGAGGAGAGGAGGACTTGGGATCCCACAAAGCCTCAAGAGATTTAATACAGCCTAGAAGCAACAGGCAGTAAGCCTACAAAACTGGCCTCTTGCTCCCTGTTGTTAACAAGGAGTGGTCAAAATAAAAAAAAGAAAGTCCTTTTCTCTCTGCTGGGTAATTTGTTCATCTTCTCTTTGGGATGTTAACACCCCTTTGTCAGTGACTTGTTCTTTTTTTCCTTAGGCCTGGAACTCCCTCCCCCTTCATATCTGACAAATTACCACTCTCCCCACCTTCAAAGCCTCATTAAAATCACATCTCCTCCAAGAGGCCTTCCCTGACTAAGCCATCATTTCCCCTACTCATCCATGCAATTGGATTTGTAACCCACATTACTAATGTACATATCCACAACTTATTTACATTAATGTCTGTCTTCCCCTCTACACTGTAAGTTCCTTGTGGGCACCGTACGGGTCTACCAACTCTGTTGTTTTATGCTCTCCTAAGTACTTAGTACAGTGCTCTGTGCACAGAAAATGCTCAATATATATGACTGATGGATGATTCACTGCTTATTACTAAATGGTTGCTTATCTAACACATCAATAATACATATAAGATATAAAATACAAAAATGCACAGATTACACAACACACAAGATTGCACACCACACCACACAACACCAAATTACTGATGCATTCCCATTGCAGGTGAGATGGACAAATGCACAGCTAATTGCTTTCCTGTACCCAGGAGGTCTCTGGAGATTTTTGCATGCCAAAGCAAGGGCATGGAGCAGCAAAAATTATAAGTGATTTGCACCCTCTTCACTCTCCACCTACAAGATCTGAGATACCTTCTCCCCCGCCCCCCACAAAAGAGGCTCGCATTTGGAGAAGACTCACCGCAAACAAAAATTAAACTCGGAAATAATGGGGTGTTGACACAAAGTCAGTTTGTGCATATTTAGTGAACCCACAAACTGAAAAAAGGAATGAGAGGAGGCATTCACTAGAGTACAAAGAAGAAAAGTCATTCACTAGAGAAAGCCAGTTTACTTACTACATTAAAATAGCCCTTTAAGCATGCCACTGTGAGTAGAAAAATTTAAAGAAACATTGTTTAATCTTTAACAAATCATTTTAAATGGGAAAAAAAACAGTTAATAACCTTGCATCTGGAATTCTTTGCCTATTTTGATCCGACAGGAACCTGTTCTATGAAAAAAGTTCTACCAATATGTTGAAACAGAAATATTGTGTGTTCTAGTTTTTGAACTTTAGAAAATACACAATCATATTTGAGAAGGTATCGAAAAGGACAACCAGGATGGTCAGAGGTGAAGATCATCTTCCACACAAGGATAGATTGAAAAAGTCATTATTCTGTGGAAAGGAGAATGCTGAAAAGGGATGAGATTACTTGGAATTGTTATTCACCAAATCCCACATCACAGGGACAGGGACAATCCCAAGTAAAACTAAAAGATAGCTTCAGAGTAAACAGGTTAACACTTCACACTGCAGATGATAAACATAGGATTTGTTACCACAAGAATCTGTGGTTGAAAAGAGATCAATAGGTTCTGAAAGGATAAAGGTAAATTCAAGAACAATAAGTACTTAATGGATTATCAGAAAGTTAGGAAGTGAAGAGACTGGGAAAGGGTTAAAAAGATCATGCATGAAGAAGTATACAATGGAGTTAGAAGAAAAAGCATATTAGATACTAGGTAGATACTAGCAAGCAGGAAACCTATAAATGAAAGGCTTCCAGGCGACCTTTGCCCTTCAAATTCCTCCACTTAAAGCACTGATAAATTCCTCCAATTACAGCATAAATTCCTCCAATTAAAGCATAGATAAATTCCTCCAATTAAAGCATAGATTTATGCTTCTCCTGACCCTCCCACCCCTTCTGATTTGGTTCCCCTAAGCAGGTTCTTATTGGTGAGTACATCTGCCTACTGAGTGCTTCCTCCACCTAGGTGAGATCTGATTGATCTGGCTGTTGAGTCCCCCGAGCTAATGACAATTCCCTCTGATTCTGAACCCAAGAGGGTGGGTACAGTGGGCACTCCACACTCACTTTATCTTGCTTCTCAGACTTAGTACAGTGCCTGACACCTAGAAAGTGCTTAATAAATACCATAATTATTATTATTCTCAATGGCAGCAGGCATGCACTTTTCCAGGTCTCTTATAAGTCCGGTCCTCTTTCTGTAGCAAAAGTAAAAATTCTGGGGCCAGGGATACCAAAAACTGTGGGAGGAAGGGGGAGGAAGAATGTGCTTGGTTCCAAGTCCTCGTAATACCCATCTACCCTTTCCCTCCCCTTCCTTCCAACCAGGAGCTTCTCTGGAACAGCTAAGTATAATAAGCCTGTACTAAACCTGTCTTTGTATTATATTTTGAAAGCTTTCCTAACATGTGACCTAGAGAAACAGCACTAACTCAAAGGCTAAATTCTGAACATCTACCTCCAAATATGCCAACTTGTGTGAACTTGTAAAGGCGTGGAATCTCAAAGCCTTTCTTAAATAAATGCTCCTATTTCCCTTTAAAGCCACGGAAGAAAAAAACTGGAAATATGAGCCCGTATATAAATTCTCCTCCAATGCCAATAATCCTAGAGACGTTTCTCTAGGTTAAGAGAGAAAATCTGCCTTCTTTGGCAGGTATCTTGGTGAGGACTAAGGAATATAAGATCCACTTAAACATTTAAGTTAAGCCTAGCTAAGGGCAAAACAAGAGAAAGTCTTCTGAGGAAAGGACATTCAAAGAGATGGATATTTCACAAGAAATCGATGCAAAGGGCAGGAAAATAAACCACAGAATTGGAGACATCATAACATCCAGTCATATGATTTTTGGAAAAAGACCTGGCTATTTCTATTACTTTAGACCGATTTCTTTCCTAAAAGACAAACTGTCCACATTGGATTTCTCTAAAGAACCTGAAGTGAAGCTCCTAGAGAACTGTTACACCAAGTGACTTGGTTCTGCAGATACTGTTTCAGAAGAAGAACCTGTGGGTACGCCAAAAAGGTAAAAGTTACCTTGATTGTTTTGTCCATGTCTCCATAACACAGAGAATTAAGAGAGACCTTAAAAGGCCTCCAAACAGGATTCAAATTGTTTTTAATAACCTATAAAAAAAGTTTAATGGTTAGCTATAAAGTTCTCTTTAGTCAAACAACATGCTTTTACTAAATTACACGTGATCACAGTCGACCTTCTTCTTTACACACTAATCAGACTGGAAGGGATCTTTTATAGGAAAGTTTTCTTTGACAGAATCTCTAAAGGCACTCCCTACCGTAAATCATTACAAAGCCATCTTTGGATCCCAGGAGGGATTAACTAAGGGTGTTGTCAAGAAACATTCAGCTCCATATAGCAGTGCAGAAAGACTGAATGCAGAGAAAAACAGAAATGTCCAATTAGACAATTAGTCTTCCCCAGATCACTTATGTTCTTTTACTGGTTAATTGGGAAAAGAAGAGAAGGCTCAGCAAATGGTGTCATGACTGTGAAGAAGAGGGTGGCATGCCCAATTAGAGCTAGGCCTGGACATTCTTGCATCTCTGATGAAACCCAACAAGCCCTCTCCTCACATTCCCTCCAGCCATTTTCTTTACCACCACTGTCTGTAGCTGGACCGAGAAAAAGGACAGCGGAATGCTGGAAAAAGCAGTATCATGAACCACCACCTCCACCCCAGCCTTAGGTACATTCCACTTGCCCATCCTTCTCCTCACCCGCCTAAAGGCACCCCCTGGCAGACAGAACTGGAGCAAGTTCCACAGTTGGCACACCTTGGTATGGTTGTGCCTGCACCATGGGGCATTCATAATGTGGCAAGAATTCAAGAAGCACAAAGGAGAAATAGCCACCTTTATATGCCCTAACGATTATTTAGAAGTTCCACTTAGATTTACAACTGGGACTCTGAATGGCTACCTCTAATTTAATTCATGTCTGAACTGGGGAATTTTTCTATGGAATGGTATGTTTTATTAATTTATACCACATGAGGCGTTCTGGAATACCCACAGAAATCCCAAAATTCAAATAAATGACACCCAAACAAAATCCTATCCAAACTCAGCCATTTACCTCTGTTCGGTGAACCATAAGCCAGTTTCCCTCTGATGTCTGCTTGTGAAATTCCAGATATGGGTCAGATTTTCCAAATAAATCCTGCATTCAAAAAAATAATTTCTTCCATTAGATGTACACATCAAAATTCCTTAAAGCTCTGGTTTATGTTAAGGAACTAGTGCCGGTGCTAATCCACCTTAAAAGAAGCCACCCATCAGTTCTGGTTGATTTGGCACCTTTGTTATCAGAGTCTTCATGGGCTGGGGGTGGGCAAGGAATGGGAAGGGGGGTTGGGCAGAAACACAACAGCCACATGGAACACATAGGGAAGCAATATTGCCTAGTGGATAGAGCACGGAATAGAGTACAGGCCTGGGAGTCAGAAGGACCTGGGTTCTAATCCGGATATGCACCTTGTTTGGGCAGGCCACTTCATTTCTCTGGGCCTCAGTTACCTCATCTGTAAAATGAGGATTAAGACTGTTAGCCCCATGTGGACAGGGACTGCGTCCAACCTAAATAGCTTCTATCTACCCCAATGCTTAAAACAGTGCTTGATACATAGTAAGCGCTTAATACGACCCTTACTGTTATTATTATCATCCTCTGTCTTTTGGGAGGGGAGGGCAGGTGAGTCCCCATCGCAAAGAATTGGCTCCATTAAACCTCCAAGTTCCGGGGTAGCCATACCAGCTACCTTAACGAGAGCTTCAAAATGAACTACCAAAACGTAGGCTTGTCTCCTAAATATTCCTGAGTGTCAGCTACCTGAACATCAGGTTGCCTCCCTCACCAATGAAAAGCCATTTACGTCTCCAGTAGAAGAACCAACAAGTTACTCAGGGAGCCAGAATTAAATTTTTGGGCTAGAGGAGACCCTTGTCCACCTTTAGAACCTTGCTTGAACAATGTACTGAAAAGGCAGCTTCACCAAGTTTAAGTCCTATCACCTTGCTTTCCTTCCAACTGCTCCTGCTTTTCTCCCCAAATCCTATCCACACAATAAATCCCCTTGTTCTGCAACTTGTCAAGGGCACAGTGTATGGCTTCGTTAAGGCAAATTACAGGCCCTGGCCTTCGGAACAGTTTGAAAAAGCCGAATCTAAAAGCTTTTTAGCAGCTATAGGGAATCATGTGAAATGACAGCTAATTACATGGTCACCGACTGGAATCTGGGCTCATGTTTTTCCGGACCTGCAATAATATCACACTTTATTAGATGGAGGTAATGTTATTTTCCCCCTGAGCACAAACGGAACTTTATAATAACAGTTTAATGACCTTTCCCCAAAGGCGATTGCTGCTTGGGTTTGTAACACAGGTGGAACCTTTAAACTCTGTTCTTGAATCTGCCTCTGAGTTGATCCTAGGTAATGGTGACTGGTTGTGAAAAGGAGATACAACCAATGATTAGGAGAATGGAATGAATCAAACTGCTGTAACTTCACTGAAATTCAACTATATAGAATTTAGAATTAGAATTTTAATTTTGTGGTTTAAGTTAATACTGATCCTTGCATTCAACTCTTCTTTTGAAGTAGGCAAATGAATATATTCTCCTTAATGGGGAAAATGAAGAAAAGAGGTTATGTGATCTGATAAAAAGCCAGAAATTGGCATCACATTAAAATTTCAAAATTCTGACTTAGATATTTTAACCATTGCACATTATTCTACTGATATGGTCTTCCTTCCCTTGTTATAAAAGCTATCTTAGCAAGCACTATCTCTTTGCACAACTTCCCCTCTGAAAAGCCAACCAGACGTCTGATTGGACAAATGATACATTAGGCCTTGAATGATCCCATGGAAACCACCTACCTTATTGTCCAGTTTTCGGGCTTCAATTTCCAGCAAAACCACTCTGTTATCTTTCACTTCTTCTGCTGAAATCTGATCGGAGACAAGTTTGAGAAAAATTAATTTACTTTGGATTCTGATCAATGTCTACGATTAACCATTTTTAGACCAGAAAAGCATTCCAGGCTAGCCTAAGTGAATTTCAAAATTCTGAAGGAGTTACAACTCTACAACAGAGGTGACCATATTCAAGGGAAAATGACCAGATTTGAAATGTTTTAATAACGGGAAGCAATGATTATGAAATTTTAATGACTGTTCTCAACACCAATCTGGATGATTATCAGGTGTCTTTCACCAGTACACAACTGGAAGAAAATTTCAAATTATGGTTGTCAGCTTTAAATCCCCAGCTCTAACAAAGGAGAGAAGTCCGGCCTTGTAGCCTAGAGGAAGAATATGGCCCAGGCTGATTCTTGCACTAGACTTCCCAATATGCAAACAACTTTTGCTGACCATAGCTGAATATTAGTCCTTAAACAGCAACCATAATCTGAAATTCTAGACAATCAGTGTTCTCAAAGCAATAAAATTGCAAAACTACGTTTTTAGTTGCTGCTTGATGGGATGTACCCCATTCCTGATAGGCTCAGTAATTTTGTTGATAAAGAAATCAGACACCAAGTGCTAAGAACTGCCAAGAGTTTGAGACTCAGCTCTTGGAAAACAGTACAGTTTGGTATTTGGCAAATTCCCCAGTTGAAGAAACTTCTTCAGCAAATGCAACAGAGCAAGTCTCTCCATTACTGACTATAGATATGTAGAGAAGGAAAGGTGGAGAAAGGAAAAGGGCATCCTTTTTTCCACAGCAAATGTTGTGAATAGGGAAACTAAGAACTTAAACCAAGTCTGTTTCATTCATGGGTCTCACCTCAGGAAGGGAACAGGGAACAGTCCAGGACAGATTAGATGGGTCCCAGAATGTCAACCTACGCAGAATTCTATGAAGGTTAAGATTTAGAAGTTGGAGGTGGAAGTGGGGGGAAGGTTAACCTTCAGGTACTAGTTAGGTATTGGCAGGGCTTGGTTGACAATGCTTAGCCTGTTACTGTCAGGCAAAAGTGGAAAGAGCATGGGCTTTGGAGTCAGGGCTCATGAGTTCGAATCCCAGCTCTGCCACTTGTCGGCTGTGTGACTGTGGGCAAGTCACTTAACTTCTCTGTGCCTCAGTTCCCTCATCTGTAAAATGGGGATTAAGACTGTGAGCCCCACGTGGGACAACCTGATTCCCCTATGTCTACCCCAGCGCTTAGAACAGTGCTCGGCACATAGTAAGCGCCTAACAAATACCAACATTATTATAAAAGTGACGACAGAGAGGGTAATTTATTCTTGCCGTAACTATATATCTCAGAATCAGCTCCTTTTAGGCAGGAAATGTCTATGTTTATTGTTATAGTCAATTGAATTTATTGAGTGCTTACCTTGTGCAGAGCAAAGTACTAAGCGCTTGGGAAAATACAATACAACAATAGACACTTTCCCTGCCCATAGCAAGTATACAGTCTAGAGCTGGGGAGAGAGACATTAATATATATTGAAAAATTACAAATTTATACAAAAGTGCTGTGGGGCTGGGATGGGGAAGAATAATGCGAGGAAGTTAGGGATATGAAGAACGGTGTGGGAGAAGAGGAAAGGTGGGGCTTAGTCAGGGAAGGCCTCTTGGAGGAGATGTGCCTTCAGTAAGGCTTTGAAGTGGGGGAGAGTAATTGTCAGATTTGAAGAGGGAGGGCATTCCAGGCCAGAGGCAGGACGTGGGTGAGGGATCAGTGGTGAGATACATGATATTGAGGCACAGCGAGTAGACGGTTACAGAAAAAGTAGTGAGATGAGGCAGGAGGGGGTAAGGTGGTGGAGTGCTTTCAAGTCAAGGGAGAGGAGTTTTTGTTTGATGCAGAGGTGGATAGGCAGTGGGGTGGGGTGACATGTCCTAAATGCTTTTGAAAAAAAATGATCTGGGCAGCAGAATGAAGTATGGACTGGAGTGGGGAGAGACAGAAGGCAGGGATGTCAGCAAGGAGGCTGATGCAGTAATCTAGACAAGATAGGATGAGTGATTCTATTAACCTGGTAGCAGTTTGGATGGAGAGGAAAGGTCAGATTTTAGCAGTGTCTGAAGGTGAGACCAACAGGATTTAGTGATGGATTGAACATGTGGGTTGACTGACAGAGAGGAGTCAAGAATAACACCAAGGTTATAGGCTTGTGAGACAGGAAGGATGGTGGTAGCATATACAGTGATGGGAAAGTCAGGGGGAGGACAGGGTTTGGGTGGAAAGATAAGGAGTTCTGTTTTGGACATGTAAAGTTTCAGGTGACAAAAGGACATTCAAGTAATAATAATAATAATAATGCTGGCATTTGTTAAGTGCTTACTATGTCTAGAAGTAAGGCAGGAGGCAGGAGGAAATGTGACACTGCAGAGAGGGAGAGTAATCAGGGCTGGAGGTGTAGATTTGGGTAGCATCCGCAAAGAGGTGGTAGTTGAAGCCATGGGAGCGAATGAGTTCTCCAAGGGAGTGGGTGTAGATCGAGAATAGAAGGGAACCCAGAACTGAACCTTGAGGGACCCCCACAGTTAGGAGACAGGAGGCAGAGGAGGAGTCTGCAAAGAGACTGAGAATGAAGTCAGAGATAAGAGGAGAACCAGGAGAAGACAGTGTCAATGAACCCAAGGTTGGATAATGTTTCGAGGAGAAGCAGGTTGTCGACGGGAGTGAAGGCAGCTGAGAGGTCAAGGAGGATTAGGATGGAGTAGTGGCCTTTGGAATGGGCAAGAAGGAGATCATTGGTGGCTTTTGAGAGGGGGGTTTCTGTTGAGCTAAGGAGATGTAAGCCAGATTGGAGGGGGTCTAGGAGAGAAATGAAGGAGAGGAATTTTAGATAGCAGGTATAGACAACTGTCTCTAGGAGTTTGGAGAGGAATGGTAGAAGGGAGATGGGGAAATAACTGGAGGGAGATGTGGGGTCGAGGAAGGGTTTTTTTTTTTTTTTTAGGACAGAGGAGACATGGGCATGTTTGAAAGCTATGCGGAAGATAGGGAACAGTTAAAAATGGTGGTTAGGAAGGGGCCAAGTGTTTTGATATGGAGTGAAGGAATTCATTCATTCAATCGTATTGAGCGCTTACTGTGTGCAAAGCACTGTACTAAGCACTTGGGAGAGCACAATATAACAACAGACATTCCCTGCCCACAATGAGCTCACAGTCTAGAGAAGGTGACGGACATTAATATATATAAAAAATAAATTACAGATATATACATATGTGCTATGGCGATAAGAGGATTAATGAAGGGAGCAAATCAGGGCAATGAAGAAGGGAGTGGGAGAAGAGGAGAGGAGGGCTTAGTCAGGGAAGGCTTCTTGGGGGAGAAGTGGTGGAGAGCAATTATTTGTCTGATATGAGGAGGGAAGGCATTCCAGGACAGCGGTGGAAGGTGGCCAAGAGGTCAGTGGCAAGAAAGAGGGATTGAGGTACAGTGAGGAAGTTTAGCATTAAAGAAACAAAGTGTGCAGGCTGGGTTGTAATAGGACAGTAGCAAGGTGAGGTAGGAGTGCGTAAGGTGATTATGTGCTTTAAAGCCAATAGTGAGGAGTTTTTGTTTGATGTAGAGGTGGGTGGGCAACCACTGGAGTTTCTTGAGGAGTGGAGAAACACAGTCTGAACGGTTCTAAAGGAAAATGCTCCAAGCAGCAGAATGGAGTATGGACTGGAGTGGGAAGAGACAGGAGGCAGGAAGGTCAGCAAGGAGGCTGATACAATAATCAAGGCAGGAGAAGTGCTTGCATTAATGTGGTAGCAGTTTAGATGGAGAGAAACGGGAGGATTTTGGTGACGTTGTGAAGGTAGAACGGACAAGATTTAGTGATGGCTTGAATATATGGGTGGAACAAGAGAGAGGAGTCAAGGATAATAATGTTGGTATTTGTTAAGCGCTTACTATGTGCCGAGCACTGTTCTAAGCGCTGGGGTAGACATAGGGGAATCAGGTTGTCCCACGTGGGGCTCACAATCTTAATCCCCATTTTTACAGATGAGGGAACTGAGGCACAGAGAAGTTAAGTGACTTGCCCACAGTCACACAGCCGACAAGTGGCAGAGCTGGGATTCGAACTCATGAGCCCTGACTCCATTTACAGGCTTGTAAGACAAGTAGGATGGTGGTGCTGTCTACAGTGATGAAAAAGTCAGGGAGAGGACAGGGTTTGGGTAGAAAGACAAGGAGTTCTGTTTTGGACATGTTAAGTTTTAGATGACAGCAGGATTTCCAAGTAGAGATGTTTTGAAGGCAGGAGGAAATTTAAGACTGCTGAGAGGAAGAGAGATCAGGGCTGGAGATGTAGATTTGGATGTCATCAGCAAAGAGGTGACAGTTGAAGCCATGTGAGAATGAGTTTTCCAAAGGATGAGGCTGGATGCACAGGTGGAAGGGGTGGATTTTGAGAGAAGGCAGGAGATCTCCTCTTGAGGGGAGGGGAGGGCCTGGGGAGGGGCAGGGGAGATTTTAGGAGCTCATGCCTGATAGTTTCAATTTTGTCAATAAAGTAGGTGGCCAGGTCATTAGATGTAAAGGGTGGAAGAGGTGAGGGGACAGGGGGTTTAGGGAGGGTGTGGGTATAGATAGAGGCTAGAAGGGAGCTCAGGACTGAGCCTTGAGGGACTCCCACAGTTAGAAGGTAGGATGCAGAGGAGGAGCCTATGAAAGGGACTGAGATGGAGAAGTCAGAGTTGTAAGAGGTGAATCAGGAGAGGAATAAATAATAATAATGATGGTATTTGTTAAGTGCTTACTATGTGTAAAGCACTGTTCTAAGCACTGGGAAGGATACAAGGTGATCAGGTTGATCCATGTGGGGCTCACAGTCTTAATCCCCATTTTACAGATGAGGCAACTGAGGCACAGAGAAGTTAAGTGACTTGCCCAAGTCACACAGCTGACATGTTGCAGAGTCGGGATTAGAACCCATGAGCTCTGACTCCCAAGCCGGTGCTCTTTCCATTGAGCCATGCTGCTTCTCAAGGAAGAGAGTCAGTGAAGCCAAGATTGGATAATGTTTCCTGGAAAAGAGGGTAGTCCATGGTGTCAAAGGCAGCTGAGGGGTCGAGGAGGAGTTGGATTGGGTAGAGGCCATGAGACTAAGCAAAAAAGGAGGTCACTGATGACCTTAAAGAGGGCCGTTTCCATGGAGTGGAGGGGCAGAAGCCAGATTGCAGGGGAGGAGAGGGTGGGGCTGTCAAGGAAAGAATTAAAGAAGACAAATTGGAGGCAAGAGGGGTAGACAACTCATTCATTCATTCATTCAATCGTATTTATTGCAGGCTTACTGTGTGCAGAGCACTGTACTAAGTGCTTGGGAAAGTACTATACAACAATAAACAATGACATTTCTTGCTCAGAACGATCTCACTCAAGGAGTTTGGAGAAGAATGGTAGGAAGGAGATGAGTTGATAACTGAAGGGAACCCTGGGGTAAAGGAAAGGTTTTTTAGGATGGACAATACATGAGCATGTTTGAAAGCAGTGGGGAAGAAGCCACTGAAAAGTGAACAGTTGAAGATGGAGGTCAGGAAGGGGGGAAAGGGAGGGGACAAGTGTTTTTGATAATGTTGGAAGGGATGGAGCTGGAGGCACGAGTAGAGGAGGAAGATCTCTTCCTAAGATACTTCTGGTAAAGATGGGAGAGTCAAAGAAGGAGCAAGAAGAGGGAAAGACTGGAGAGGAGCAGGGGAGATTTTAGGGAGAGCACGCCCATTAGTTTCAATTTTATCAATAAAGTAAGTGGCAGACTGAAAAACCCAGGTCTGGTTTCTTACCGTGATGCTCCCTTTTCCTGCGGGCCTGCCATTTTTGAGGACCAGTGGTCGGGTTAGCTTCTTACTGGAGACAATCTATCAAAATGAAAATGTTAAGATGAAGAAATGTTCCATTCTGAGAAGAAGAAAATATTACGCAAGTTACTTGCTGATATACTTACCGCACACAAGAAACGTTCATCAGACAGTTTTCAGAAGAGATTATTTAAGCAGATACTTGCTCCTAACACACCACAAATTCAAATACGGAAAATGAGGGCCAGATCTTATCTCACATACAAATCACAAAATAAGTTCTAACTGCTTCAGGCAAAATAGGGATGCCTAAAACAATTCTGTAATTCAACTTTTCCAACTTCAAATTTTAAATGTCATTCAAACCACAGAAAAGGGAATAGTATCAGGAGGCTATCACTGCATATACTCCTACAATGACAACAGTCAAGTGCTGAGTGCTTTCAACTCAGTTGTCACTCAAGAAATGTCATTAGTTGACACCCCAAAATTTTTAAAAAAATGGTCTGTGTTACAAAGTAAAGACATCTCAATCCACTTTCCTTGAAAAAAGTAAAGGCTGATTTATCTTTGAGCCTCAAAACTATCTCTCACTAATTTTTAAAGAAAATGTCTAAATTCAGCAGAGTGGAAATTAAACAGTTCAGAGACCAGAAATATCTGGGTTCACTAATTTACTCTGTCCCTACGATCAAAGCTCCCAAAAGATACCCTTGAGGACACAGTTCACAAAACTGAATGCCGGTAAAATTCCTAAAACTTCTTTAAATTACATTTCTGCAATGTGCTACTCCTAATATAGATATTGAAACCACCAAGAGCCAAATAAAAGGTCTTTAGTGAAAGCCTTGGGCTGTTCTACACAGGCAAAATGAGGTGATGGGCTTTAATTTGCTGCCTCCGCTGGAAAAGCCCAGTGCTATCTTAAGACTTATCTTGGTAACTGAAAAAAACCTCTTTTTAATGGCTAAAACTGAGAAGACATTTGTTGCTGCTTGTCCTCAAAGAGAAGAATTTTCCATTGTACTTCCAGCACACATAACATGCCTCCTTTAGAACCCTGCCTGGCCAGGCCATAAAATGCAGGAACCAGCTAAGGCTGGCTACAAGGCCCTATTTTGGGTCTTGTTTTATGTTGTTCCAAGCACTTTTCCTATCCCACCTTGACTACTGAATCACCCTACTTGCTGACCGCTCTGCCTCCTCTCTCTCCCCACTCTAGTCCACCCTTCATTGTGCTGCCCGGATCATTTAAAAAAAAAAAAGTTCAATCCACATCTCCCCACTCCTCAAGAACCTCCAGTGGGTGCCCATCCACCTCCTCATTGAACAGAAACTCCTTACAATCACTTTAAAGCACTCAATCACCTTGCCCCTTCCTATCTTACCTAGCTGATTTCCTACTAAAATTCCGCAAGCTACCTTCAACCTCCTCACTGTGCTTCGTTCTCATCTATCGGGCCAATGACCCCTTGCCCATGTCGTGTCTCTGGCCTGGAATTCTCTTTCCCTGACAGACCACCTTCGAAGCTTTATTAAAATCACATCTCCTCCAAGAGGCCTTTTCTGACTAAGTCCCCATTTCCCCTACTCCCTCTCCTTTTGCAATACCTACACACTTGGTTCTGCATCCTTTAGGTACTTGTGGAGCAGACACAGTGCCTGCTCCAAAGAGCGTTTACAATTTATGAGGTAGGGTGAGTGACTATTTTAGCTCCAATTTACAGATGAGAGAACTGAGGCTAGAGAGGTAACGGCACACCCCAAGGTCACACAGTAGACTATCTGCAGTCTAAGGACTAGAATCCAGTTCTCCTGACTCCCAAATCCATACTCTTTCCATTAGGCCACACTACCTCACTGTACTCAGGCTCCTTGTCCAGACATAAGTTTTGAAGGTGGTCTGCCAGAACCCTGAAATTTCTTTCTGTAACTGCCCAAGGAAGGGCCCTTTAAGTCACCGCTCCATCATTTAACCGAATTCCAGTCCTCAAATTGATGGCCTGAGGTCTTTCCTGGCAAAGTCTTTTATAAGAGTCTTTTCTTAGAAGCTGGAGCAAGGCAGGAATTTTTCTTTTTTATGATATTTGTTAGGTGCTTACTTTGGGCCAGGCACTGTACTAAGCATTGGGTAGATACAAGATAGGTTGGAGCCAGTCCATTCCACATGGGGCTCACAGTCTTAATCCCCTTTTTACACATGGGGGAACTGAGGCAGAGAGAAGTTAAGTGACTTGCCCAAGGTCACACAGCAGACAAGTGGCAGAACCAGGATAAGAACCCACATCCCCTGACTTCCAAGCCCGTGCTCTTGCCACTAGGCCACGCTGCTTCTCCATATTTTTTAAAACATAACTGGAATGGAGAAATAGTTTGCAGCTTCTAATTATACTTACTTGTCCCAGTGTGCACTCAAATTCACCCAAGAAATCATCGTCATTTAAATCGATGGTTTTATTGTCAATGTCATAAATCCCAAATTTCAGCTTCTGAACCACCTCAAAATAGTAGTCAATTAAAAATGTCTTAGAAAACTGGGGGTTCAAACAATTCTTAATCCTTTCTGTGCGGTTGACCTGTAAAGACAAAAAAAAAAGACTATGTTGATGGATAGGTAGTACATTGATAAAAAGAACCCTGACCTGATTACAGCTTCCTCGCTGACCCCCCTGCCTCTTGTCTTTCCCCTCTCCAGTCCTTGCTTCACTGTGCTGCCTGCATCATTTTTCTAAGGAAAAAAAAAATTAGTCCATTATCTTCCCCACTCCTTAAGAACATCCAGGGGTTGCCAGAAAGTCTTTACAAACAGCTTTCAAGCATTCAGTCACCGTTCCCCTTCCTGTCTTACCACACTGATTTCCTTCTACAACCCAGCCCGCTCAATTAGCCCCTCTAATGCCACCTACTCACTATACCTCAATCTCATCTACCTCACCACCAACCCTTTGTCCATGCCCTCCCTCTGGCCTGGAAATCCTTCTCCCTTCATATACAACAGACCACCACTCTCCCCACCTTCAAAGACATTAAAAATCACACTTCCTCCCAGAGGCCTTCCCGGACTAAGTCCTCATTTCCCCCTACTCCCTCTCCCTTCTATGTCACCTAGAATGCACTTGGATTTGTACCCTTTAAGCACTTGATATTCATCCTACCCTCAGCCCCACATCCCTTAGGTACTGTCCGTAATATATTTTAATATCTGTCTTCCCCTCTAGACTGTAAGCTCTCTGTGGGCAGGGAATATGTCCACCAACTCTGTGAATTGTACTCTCTCTCCCAATCACTTAATACAGTGCTCCACACACAGTAATAAATAAATACCAATGATTGATTAAATGTGAATATTGAACCTAAGGTTTTAACTTTCACATCAAACAAATTTATGTTTAAGAAAGTAATCTCCACATCCTAAATGGGGTTTTTGAATGGGTCTGAAAATCCCCCTCTCTGAATAAGATAAACAACACTCAGCATAAAATGTTGAGAACAAAATACTTGGTATTGCATTATTTCTTAATCTTTGGCAATACCTCAGGCACTTTCCATGCCGTTGCACTTCCCTTCCCACAAAAAAAGTGTTTTTAAACTGTTACCTCATACCACTGCTGTCCGCTTGTGTTGGAGAGCAGGACGCACAGAGGGTCGGATTTTGAACCTACATCTTTATCCAGGAGGTTGTTACAGGAGATGTTCAGCTGCACTTTTGTCACACATTGTGCCGCCATTTGCTGTGCAGTGGGTGGAAAGAAAACGTCCAAAACAATGAAAGGCCACGTTTAGATAAACTTCTTCTCCAAGAAACAAGTGAACTCTTATAGCTCATTACCCTTCTGCCAGATTATCGGAATAGGATCGGAACAGCATGTGAAAGGCCATTATAGCAGTCTTACTTTCAGTATCTGGGAAGGAAATGCCAGCTTAACTTGTATTTCTTTTCTGGGGAAAGAAGCCGGCTTCTGTCTAAGTGAAAAATACCATGATAGCTAGTAGTATAAACAAATCTTCTCCAATACTGTTCTACATCAGTGTATATTTTTGAGTGTTTATCTGCTGTCCTGTATGCATTCAGAAAATATGGGGGTAAGTGCAACCAAACTTAATAATAATTGTGGTATTTGTTAAGTGCTTATTATGTGCCAGGGACTGTACTAAGCACTGGGGTGATGCATGCAAATCGGGTTGGACACAATCCCTGTCCCATGTGGGGCACACAGTCTCAATCCCCATTTTACAGATGAAGAAACTGGGGCCCAGAAAAGTGAAGTGACTTGCCCAAGATCACACAGCAGATGAATGACAGAGTCGACTCCCAGGCCCACATTCTATTCACTCCGCCATGCTTGGACACTGCTAACTAGACACCACTCCCCTTCTATCCAGGAGCAGGTTTCAGGCTTCTTTTGGACAGAAATGTTTGACCTGTGACCCTAACTGACCTCTTTGTGGACTGATGACTTGCTTTATTTTTAAGTTCTGTTTTCTTTTTTTACCCCAAACTTAAAGGTTCTTTTGTCTGTCCTCATATATGCAGTGCACATGAAACCTGTGCCACCTTCCTCTGCACTCAGAAGCAGGTCTTCGGCTACTTTCAGACATTCACCTGGAAACTGCTGGCTGTTTTTCATGGTCAGTTCCATGCTGTATGTTCCAGACTTGGAAATGGAAAGAATCTTTTGGTCTTTGTTCCCAGTGAAGCAAATGCAAAACATGGTTTACCCATCTGATTTTTTTTTAATCAGTAAGAAAGTTTGTCATTGTCTTTATTTTCAAGATTTTGCAAGGATTCCATATGCCAAAAGCTAAAACCAACCAACTTTTACCCGGCAACACCTAGTAGAGCACCCGGTATAAGTTTGAAATTCCCTAGATAAAAGGACCCAATTTTAACCCTTAATGAAATCATTTTGTAGGTGGACTCAACATGAACAACTTTAATTCCATTTGTATCTTAAATTCAGTAGACCACGCCAAATGGTAGCAAAGTAGTTAGGCTTAGCCAGCTACAACTTGAACAAGGGAGGGTTACTTAGACTGGATCAAGCTACCTTAATCATCCTGAGGGCAACCAAAACACTCATTTTCTACACTCGCTTTATTTCAGGTTTGCTAAAGATGGTGAGCCTTTCATACACCTTCAGCCTCATCTCATTCCACTTCAACCCTAAAGCACCACCACATTCAGTCCTTGGATTTGATATTCCTGATGGTGAATTTTAGAGACATACTTTTGGGTGAGACTGAACAGGCAATAACCAGCAACAATCCTTTCTACATTGTGGAATTTTAGACCATCCTTTGCTGCGTTAAGGCGCTTACTCTTTGGAGGGGATGACATTGTTATGAGGAAATGTCAAATCCTTAATCTATATCCTACAATGAGTTCTCTCATATGGTTATATTGTACTCTCCCAAGCACTAAGTATACTGCTCTGCAGACAGTAAGCACTCAATAAATATGACTGACTGATTGGTTGGCTGGAAATTCTAACTGGTGATGGCACCCAGCCTAAATTAAGCCTAATGTTACAATCAAAAATCACCGGAATGAAGGCAGATTGGTATTAAACCTACCTAGCTAATCCCAATCAGTGACAATCTCACCAGGATCTCTCCCCGGCAGAGAACTTGGGCAGTTCTGACACCCTCAATAGAAGGAATATCACCGGAAGAGTCCACCCAAGGGCAATTTCACCCCATTCTCAGGACTTCTTTGGGTGGGGAAGGAATGTACATTGCGTACAAGGATTACAGATGCTGGGCCTCCCTTGAGCCAAGAGTCTCCATGGGGCAGGTAGGTATATGGACATGTACAGAGTAGAGCTGTTTCCACTATCTGCAGAGGCCTGTGCTGCTTAGGGCCTTTTGCTCTCCTGTCACAAGAACCACCACCACCACTAAACTGTAAACTCCTCAAGGAAAGGGACCAGGTGTTTTACTCCCATTGTAAATTCCCAGGAGTCTCCTATATATACTGCTATCACTGCGGCCATGGGTGTTGTTGAGAAGCGTCTCCCCAAGACAGGAAGCTGGCAAAAGGTTGGAGGTTGAATTTTAATGTCTGCATCCCCTGCCACTAGCTTGTAAGATCCATGAGGGCAGGGAGTTGTAACCAACTCTAGTGTCCTCATCTAGTGTACTCTTCCATAGTGCTTAGTACTGTGTTTTGTACACAGTAATTGCTCAATAAATACCACTAATTAAAGCACCAGATAAAATGCTGAGAACATCTTTTCGGGGAGTGCTGTAAACATTTTTCAACTGTCCAGAGAGCCTGAGACCAGGAGAGTACCGGCATGGCCCACCAATGTCAGCCTTTCCTTAGGATTACTATAAACTCCTCAACCAAGCAGAGTCATTATAACTTCTTCAGTACCTAGCTCAGTGCTCAGCAGCAGCAAGGATTCAATAAACCTGCATAATGATGCTGATGATCCCTCTACACTGTAAGCATCTTGTGGGCAGGGAACTCTGTGGTGGTGTACTCTTCCAAATGCTTAGTACAGGGCTCTGCACACAGTAAGTACCATTGATTGAATGATGGATGCAGCCGTATTCCTATAGGTGAATGCAAAAACATGCCCTGATGTAGCTAATTATTTTGCAAATTAATGCAACCCCAGAGGAACTAACATGCTCAAATTTCCCAGAAAGAGTTTGCCTCCAGTTTCATACATAAAAAATCCCATTATATGTTAATGAGAGGCAGTGGGGCCTTAGTGATAGAGCACAGGCCTGGGAGTCGGAAGGACCTGGATGACAATCCTGATTTAGCCACTTGTCAACTGTGTAACCTTGGGCAAGTCATTTCCCTTCTCTGAGCCTCAGTTCCCTCATCTGTAAAATGGGGATGACGACCTGTGAGCCCCATGTGGGGCATGGACTATATCTGACCTGATTTCCTTCTATTTACCCCAGTGCTTAGTACATAGTAAGCACTTAAAGTACCAGTAAAAAAAATACAACTAATTCACTGATTTTGTCATCTCTCTCTCTCTCTCTCTCTCTCTCTCTCTCTCTCTCTCTCACACACACACACACACACACACACACACACACACAGAAACCACCTTTTGCTGCAGAATGACTTTGCAGGGCCAGAGGTGTGAAGAAATGAAATTCTTTGGAAATACCAGCTCAGGAGAGGTGGCTACCAAGAATCAGCACTTGCCTCCCTGTACTGACTTGCCCTTCTCAGCAGCCTACAGTCCAGAGAATCCATGGCCACAGCAGCAGCTATCTAAATCTCTCTGACAACTAAGGTTGCAAGAGTTAATTTTCCCTACTTATTCTTCCACAGAACAAGAGCCCCAAATGGGATGGGGACTGTGTCCAATCTGATTGTATTCATTCATTCAATCGAATTAAGGAGTGCTTACTGTGAGCAAAGCATTGTACTAAGCACTTGGGAGAGTACAATACAGCAATCAACAACACAGTCCCTGCCCCAAATGAGTTATTGTATTGACCTCAGTGCTTAGTATAGTAAGGAATAGCATGGCCTAACGGAAAGAGCACGAACCCAAGAATCAGAGGACCTGGGTTCTAATTCCGGTTCCACCATATACCTGCTGTGTGACTTTGGGCAAGTCACTTCACTACTCTGTGCCTCTGTACCCTCGTCAGCAAAATGGGAATGCGCTACCTGCACTCCCTCGTACATAGACTGTAAGCCCCAGACGGGACCTGACTACCTCGTGTCTACCCCAGCGCTTACTTAATACAGGGCTTGGCACATGGTAAGCACTTAAATACCACAGTTATTATTACAGTGCTTGCGCACAGTAAATGCTTAACTCGTACCAGTTAGTCAACTGTATTTCCTGAAAGCTTACTGTGTGCAGAGTCCTGTACTAAGCGCTAGGGAGACTACAATATAACAGAGTTGGTAGACACATTCCCTGCGCACACTATACTTATTACCCATCTGTTTCCTACACACTTTCCATCCTGGTCATTACCCATTCTCACAAAAGCACCCAATACACCTTGTGGATGACACAGCACCACAAACAAGCAGCAGCGTAGGAAGCAGGGTGGCAGGGAGAAAAGAGCCCAGGACTGGGAATCATGGGATCTGGGCTCTAAACCCGGTTCCGCCACTTGCCTACTATGTGATTTGTGCCTCAGTTTCCTCAACTACAAAATGGGGACTCAAAATGTGAGCCCATGTGAGACAGGGACTGTGTCCATCCTGATAAACTTATCCCTACCCCAGAGTTTAGAACAGTGCTTGACACATAAGCTGCAACAAATACCACAACTGCTCCCCCCCACTCTGAAAAGTCAGGGAAGTTTTGATATTGGCTGGGAAGCTGGTCTTTTCCTTTGTTTCTGGTGCACCCAAGTGTCCTTGCAATTTCTACATTAAATTATGGTGTGGGGACATGCCACACATACAAGGATAAAAAGTTTGAGAATTAACCAGATCCTTCAGATAATCATTTGTTATGAGAAATAGGCAAAATGCTAAGCTGGAAACTTGTTTAACAAGTTACTCTCCACATGGGACCAAATGCTGTAAACACGGAGGAAGCCTCCAATGAGGTGTTAGATGGTAATATTCAAAGACACATGTACATCCTCTGAGCTCAAAATTAGAAGATTCCCAGAGGTGAGACTTCAGCTCCACAATGGGAACCCTGGAAACTCTCAAAGTGCTTTCCCTCATCTTCCACTCAGACTTGATAAATTTCCCTCCTTCCTTGCTAAAATTCACTCCTTCCATCTTCCAGTTTGAACCACAGATGAACAAGTAGTCTTCACACAATTTTCAAAAGTCAGGCCTTTTGTAGCTTCATTAGTAGACGAACATGAAACAAACTATTAAAGTCAGCTACTAACTTCACCACAGAGACAGAACGAAGTTTTCCGGTCAGAACATGTCCTTTTTAACATGCCGGCACATGTCCAAGGGATGCATATGCTTCACCTAATTCTCTCTCAAACCCAACACTCCCCCGACAAAAAGGATGAGCCAAATTTCTCATTCCACAAACAAGAGTCCTTGACCCGAGTTCTCCAGTATCAACAGTTAGTGAGCTATGATAATTACGTCGCTCCCAGAGAAATATTTACAATTTATCCCTCTAATTGTACGCTCGTTATAACAAAGAATGGGTCTACCAACTCTGCAATACTGTACTATTCCAAGCACTAGGTATAGTGCTCTGCACACAATATGCACTCAAAAAATAAAACTGATTTATCTCATAATCTTTATTTTATTCTGCCATTAGTAGTTGTTTTGGCTGAGTCTAGTCTCAGCATCTTTAATTCAATCCTCCCTCTCTAGACTCTAAACTCCTTGTGGGGAGGAAACATGTCTATCATATGTTACACTGTACTTAGTACAGGTTATTGCACACAGTAAACCTTGATTGATTTAATTTCTAGAATACCCTTGATCTCAACTCACCTACAAAAGTTTTATTGTTCTATCTTTAAGGAGTATTATAACTCTCTTTACCTAGTGTTTACATAGTATCTTCCTTCAGTGGATCAAAGTACTCTGATTATCTCACCAATTTTACAGTTTTACAATTTCCCCCAAACTGAAGATAAATAAAAATTACTAATTTAGTCTCTGTTTTAGGGATGGAGATTAAGAGTAAGCAACTTCACTCCCTTTACACAAGTTAGTGATTAAAGGTGGAACTGAAATTGGAGTGGAGTTCCTTATGCAAAGCCCCCGTCACTAGCCAACAGTGACTCTCCATTCATTCATTCAATAGTATTTATTGAGTGCTTACTATGTACAGAGCACTGTGCTAAGCGCTTGGAATGTCCAATACAATTATCTCCTGATAATTCATTATCAGTTCTTTAGAAGCAGCACGGCTTAGTGGAAAGAGCACGGGCTTGGGAGTCAGAGGATGTGGGTTCTAATACTGGCTCCACCACCTGTCTACTGTGTGACCTTGAGCAAGTCACTTAACTTCTCTGTGCCTCAGTTTCCTTATCTGTAAAATGGGGATTAAGACTATGAGCCCTACGTGGGTCAACCTGATTTCCTTGTATCTATCCCAGTGCTTAGAACGGTGCCTGGCACACAGTAAGCGCTTAACAAATACTCTAACTTTATTATTATTGGGATTTTAAACTCCTGGGGACAGAGCCTGCATCTTTCTGGTACCAGATCTTTGAAGCACCTTGAACAGTGTCAGGGTTCAAATGCACCTGAAAACATTGCCCACCTTTCCTGATTCTAAATAATCTTCATATAACTACTCTTTAAAATCCTAAGACATTTCACTTGTCTTCAGTTTGTGCATACCTCCCTCCAAGTTTTCATGATTGAAAATAGGCTATTACCCTATAAACTTTGCAGCACTTTACATACCGTTTAAGTTCGCCCTAAAAGAAGAGGTCAGTAATTGTCAAGGCCACCTGCCTTCGGCCAGGATGGCGGAAGGTGACTCCATGGGTCCAATCGCAGCACAACAGCAAGAGGTCGGAGGGGAAAGGTGGACAGGAAGAGGAGAAAGTGGAAATGACAGGGGTGGTTGCCCATCCAGTCTCTCAGAGAAACAGCGTGGCTCAGTGGAAAAATCCTGGGCTGGGGAGTCAGAGGTCATGGATTCTAATCCCAAATTCGCCAGCTGTGTGACTTTGGGCAAGTCACTTAACTTCTCTGTGCCTCAGTTTTCTCATCTGTAAAATGGGGATTAAAACTGTGAGCCCCACGTGGGATTACCTTGTATCCCCCTAGAGCTTAGAACAGTGCTTTGCACATAGTAAGTGCTTAACAAATACCACCATTATTATTATCCTCCTTCCTCGTCTTCCTCCTCCTCCTCCTCTCTGTGACAGCAGTGACCTTCACTACTACAGCCTCCATGTTCACTCAAGTTGTTCAGACCCAATTTGGGGCTATGAATGATAGGAACTTCTAAGGCTGCTGGGACTGTATGTTCCCAGGCCCACCAGAGACCCCCATTCATATGCAGACCTAGAATAGGTCTGCTGAGCAGGGGTAGTGGCATGAAGGATGGTTCCCCAACCCCTTTAACTCCTTCCTCCCTCTAACCCTCTCTCCACTCTCCGTGTCCCTAAACTCTCTTTCCCTCTCTACCCCATTAGCCACCCCTCCCACTGTACAGTAAAAACACTGCAGATAAAGGGCTCTAAGTTAAGAATATATAGAGAGAGATATTTGCATATATATATATATATATATATACATATATATATACACACACACACACACATTTATGGTATTTGTTAAGCCCTTATCACGCACCTGGCACTGTACTAGGCTCTGGGGTAGATACAAACTAATCAGGTTGGACACAGTCCCTGTCCCGCATAGGGCTCACAGTCTTAATCCCCATTTTACAGAAGAGGAAACTGAGGCACAGAGAAGTAAAGTGACTTGCCCAAGGACACACAGCAAATGGTGGTGTTGGATTAGAACCCAGGTCCTTCTGCCTCCCAGGCCCATTTTCTATCCCCTAGGATATCGCATATCCTATGCATATCTATGTATATCTACATATCTATGTATATCTACAGACAAAATTCAATGTTAGGAACATCACCTTTGAACAGAAAACCCTCGTATTTAACGGAAACCCAGCAGTATCCCAAACCCTAAGTAAATATGCATATTTACGTATACGCATATCTATGTATATCTACAGACAAAATTCAATGTTAGGAACATCACCTTTGAACAGAAAACCCTCGTATTTAACGGAAACCCAGCAGTATCCCAAACCCTAAGTAAATAAAATGTAACCACCACAGAAGGCTAGTTTCGTTCACCTGAAGTTTATGCAAACAGAGTTTTGACCTGCTTCCAAGAACTTGGCAACTTTCCCCCAACTTCCTCCTACCTATCTCCACCCCCTAAACCACCATCACACCTTGAGTAACAGGTGATTTCAAAATGCTTGTGCTGACATGAGCACAATCGGCATTTTTCTCTTTTTGAGAAAGGAGAAAAGGGATTAATACTGGGGAGGCAATACGGGCTAGTGGAAAGAGCACGAACCTGGAAGTCAAGAGACCCAGATTTTGCTTCCGGCTGAGCCTCTGATTTGCTTTGCTGTGTGACTTTAGGCAAGTCACTTAAACTTTTTCAATTCCACACCACCGGCTCTCTTCCCCTTATTTATTTTCGCTCCCTGCATACATGGCTCCTCTAACGCCAACTTACTGGCTGTTCCTCCCTCTTGCCTCACTTGCCTTCAACCCCTAGTTGAAGACAACACTCTCCCCTCCTGCCTGGAACTTCCTCCCCTTACATAGCTGACGGGCCGGCACTCTCCCTATCTTCAGAGCCCTACTAAACCACACCTCCGCCAGGAGGCCTTCCCTGACACAGCTCTCATTCCCCCACTCTAGTCTCCCTCCCAACTGCCTCAGCAATACCCCCCCCCCAAATACTCAGTTGCTGACCCCACGCCCCCACAAAACCGATGTACACATCCTGTAATTGATTTTATTGTCTGTCTCTCCCATTATACTGCAAGCAGGGATTGTACTGTACCCTTCCTCACTAACATAATGGATTTTAAATACCTTTCAAAGCCACCCTTTTGGACACTGTGAACCTGTCACTGGGCAGGGATTGTCTCTATCTATTGCCGAACTGTACATTCCAAGCGCTTAGTGCAGTGCTCTGCACATAGTAAGCGCTCAATAAATACTACTGAATGAATGTGAGCCCCATATGTCCGATCTGGATATCTTGTACCTTCCCCGGTGCTTACATAGTATTTACTGTATCGCAAGTGCCTAATAAATGCCAACATTATTATGAATCTGTCAATTGCAGTAATTGGTATGTACTTGAATGCCTACTGAATTTGAAGCAGCGCGGTTCGGTGGAAAGAGCACGGGCTTGGGAGTCAGAGGTCATGGGTTCGAAACCCGGCTCTGCCACTTGTCAGCTGTGTGACTGTGGGCAAGTCACTTCACTTCTCTGTGCCTCAGTGACCTCATCTGTAAAATGGGGATTAAGACTGTGAGCCTCATGAGGGACAACCTGATTACCCTGTATCTACCCCAGCACTTAGAACAGTGCTCTGCACCTAGTAAGTGCTTAACAAATGCCAACATTATTATTATTACCGATTTCATAAGTCAGTCCCCAAAAGTACTCTGAGAAGATAATATACTAAAGTCTGGCCAGCCATAGAGCCCTAAAATTCTTTGTCAATACAACTGCTATATTTGCACTTCTACCCTGGTATTCTCCATTTCCTTAATTGGATCAATAAAATCCATTAATTCATCTTAAAAATGCACATTCTGGCTCATCTTTACCTGAGCTGCTTCTCCAGTGGTCAGGCAGAGGGATTTGAATTTCTCTCTCTTTACCCTTCAGGCCTGCTTAGGGGAAGTTGCTAGTAATCAATCCATCAATTATATTTATTGAGCACTTTCTGTATGCAGAGCACTGTACTAGATGGTAAGCACACTGTGAGCAGGGAATGTGTCTGTTTACTGTTATACTCTCCCAAGCACTTAGTACAGTGCTCTGCACACAGTACGAGCTCCATAAATACAACTGTCCGACAGCAGCAAAAAGGAGAGGAAGGCTGAATATTCTGCCTCTGGCAAACAGAGTCGCTAGAGGACAAACTTCAAAAATGTGTTATTTATTGAGCACTCAGGTGGCACAATGCACTGCACTAAGAACTTGGGAAGAACAAACTAAGGAGGTGCCACATTGCCTGCCCAGAAGAAACTTACACTACAAAGAGGGAAAAGGGCAGGCAGCAGCCTGGGCCAGAAGGGAAGGACAGATCAACCAAAGGTCACAAGTCTCTCAGAGAGATTAACAGTTTGGCTCCATTTCATTCATTCAACTCTATTTATTGAGCACTTTCTGTGTGCAGAGCACTATACTAAGTGCTTGGGAGGCATTTCGGGCTGCAAGGGGTGGAACGGGATAGAGCACAAGCCTGGAAGTCAGAAGGTCATGGTCTCTAATCCCAGCTCCTCCACTTGTCTGTGTGGGTGGCCTTGGGCAAGTCATTTTACTTCTTTGTCCCTCATCTGTAAAATGGGGACTGAATCTGTGAGCGGGACAGGGGGTGCGATCAACCCAGTTTGCTTGTAACCACCCCAGTGTTTAGTACAGGGCCGGGCATAGAGTAAGTGCTTAAATACCGTAATTAGTATTATCAGCTGTGGCTGCTGGCTCTGCCCTGCCCTCAACACTAACTTTGCCTCCTCCCTGGCAGTCCCCATATGAGTGGCATGAGCATCTTTTAGACTCTCATTCTGAGAGACTGAGAGAAACACTACTATGAGGGCTGGATAATCAACTTGATAAGCTAACTTGATAATCGAGTTAGACTTTCTTGAAATGTCCTAGGGTTAATCAATCATTTTTTTGAGTGCTTAATGTGTGTGCAGAGCACTGCACGAAGATGTCTGCCACTTGGCAGCTGTGTGACTGTGGGCAAGTCACTTAACTTCTCTGTGCCTCAGTTACCTCATCTGAAAATGGGGATTAACCGGGAGCCTCACGTGGGACCACCTGATGACCCTGTATCTCCCCCAGCACTTAGAACAGTGCTCTGCACATAGTAAGCGCTTAACACCAACATTATGTTTGTGGCACTGCCACAAGATCCAAGTGCTTAGTACAGTGCTCTGCACAGAGTATACGCTCAATAAATACGATTGAATGAATGAAGATCCTTTAGGGATGCTCTCCGGGCCCCCTCAGCGGAGAGTTTCAGTGCCCTACGTTGCTCCCAGGAGAGAACAGTCACAATAATAATGATGATAATTCTGGAGTCTGCTAAATATTTGGTATGGCCCAAACGCTGTACTAAGCACTGGGGTAGATAGAGTTTACCAATCCATCAGTGGGATGGAATAAGCACTTACTGTGTTTGGAGCAGTGTACTAAGCACTAGGAATAATAACAATAATAATGATAATAATAGTGGTATTTGTCAAGGGCTTGCTATATGCCAGGCACTAGACTGTGAGCCCCAGGCGGGTCAGGGACTGTGTCCAACCTGATGACCTTGTATCTACCCCCAAACCTACTACAGTGCTTGGCACATAGTAAGCGCTTAACAAGTACCATCATTATGATGATGATGACTATTCATTCATTCATTCAATAGTATTTATTGAGCGCTTACTATGTGCAGAGCACTGTACTAAGCGTTTGGAATGAACAAGTCGGCAACAGATAGAGACTACTAAGCACTGGGTTGGATACAAGCAGATGGGGGTTGGACGCGGTCCCTGGCCCACGTGGGGCTCAGTACCCATTTTCCAGATGAGGTGACTGAGGCCCAGAAGTAACGGGACTTGGCCAAGGTCACACAGCAGACAACAGTGCTTGGCACATAAGTGCTTAACAAATATTATAATTATTATTATAATAATCTAGTAATTGTATAGTATGCTTTAGTATAGTATAGTAAGAAGCAGCAGCAGCGTGGCTCAGTGGCAAGGGCATGGGCTTGGGAGTCAGAGGTCATGGGTTCGAATCCCGGCCACGCCGCCTGTCAGCAGCGTGACCTTGGGCAAGTCACTTCACTGGGCCTCAGTTACCTCATCTGGAAAATGGGGATGAAGACCGTGACCCCCTACGTGGGACAACCTGATTACCTTGTATCTACCCCAGTGCTTAGAATGGTGTTTGGCACATAGTAAGTGCTTAAGCAATACCAACAGTATTATTATTATTATTATGTCGTGGAGCTGGGATCGGTCGGGGGGGCAGGACGGGGCAGCCGCAATTAGCCCCTTTCATTCATTCAGTCAATCGTATTTATTGAGCGCTTACTGTGTGCGGAGCACTGGGGTAAGCGCTTGGGGAGAGTACAATTCAGCAGTAAGGAGAGAGGCCATCCATCCCTGGCCACAGCGGACTCCCCTGCGGCCTGACATGTAGCCCAAAGTGGGAGCAGCTGGACGGCTGAGGCGCCGGGGTCCCGGGCCTGCAACGATGACCTCCCCCGTCCTCTCCCCGCCCAAGGGATCGGGCGGACACTCCATTCATTCAATCATACTTATTGAGCGCTTACTATGTGCAGAGCACTGAACTACGCACTTGGAAGCAGCGTGGCTCAGGGGCATAGGAGTCAGAGGTCATGGGTTCTATTCCCGGCTCTGCCACCTGTCAGCTGTGTGACTTGGGGCAAGTCACTTCACTTCTCGGTGCCTCAGTGAACTCATCTGTAAAATGGGGATGAAGACTGTGGGCCTTATGTGGGACAACCTGATTACCCTGTATCTAACCCAGCGCTTACAACAGTGCTCACCACATAGTAAGCACTTAAATACTGACATTATTATTATTATTGCAATTTGGCCACAGATAGAGACCATCCCTGCCCAACACCGGGCTTAGAGTCTAAACGGGGGAGACAGACAGCAACACAAAACAAGTAATCAGGCATCAATATTATCTCCTCGGGATTAGACTGTGAGCCCGTCAATGGGCAGGGATGGTCTCTATCTGTTGCCCAATTGTCCACTGCAAGCGCTTGGTACAGTGCTCTGCACATAGTAAGCACTCCCTCAATACTATTGAATGAATCAAGATAAACAGAATCATAGATATAGAGACCCATCATTAACAAAATAAGTAGAATAATAAATAATAGAAATAGGCCCAGCTGCTGTGGGGAGGGAAAGGGGGGATAGGGAAGGGAGGAGGAGCACAGGGAAAGGGGGAGCTCAGCCCAGGAAGGCCTCCCGGAGGAGGTGAGCTCTCAGGAGGATACTAATAGTAATAGACCTTAACTAGGTGCCAGGCACTGTACTAAACGCTGGAGTGCATACAAGCAGATGGGGTTAATAATAATAATAATAATAATGTTGGTATTTGTTAAGCGCTTACTATGTGCCGAGCACTGTTCTAAGCGCTGGGGTAGACATAGGGGAATCAGGTTGTCCCACGTGGGGCTCACAGTCTTCATCCCCATTTTACAGATGAGGGAACTGAGGCCCAGAGAAGTTAAGTGACTCGCCCACAGTCACACAGCCGACAAGTGGCAGCGCTGGGATTCGAACTCATGAGCCCTGACTCCAAATCCCGTGCTCTTTCCACTGAGCCACGCTGCTTCTCTACATGGGGCTCCCGGTCTCAATCCCCATTTTGCAGATGAGGATTAGAGTGTGAGCCCGTCAAGGGGCAGGGATGGTCTCTCTCTGTTGCCCAATTGTACAGTCCAAGCGCTTAGAACAGTGCTCTGCACATAGGAAGCCCTCCATTAATACTATTGAATGAACGAATCAAGATAAACAGAATCACAGTAACAAAATAAGTAGAGTAATAAATAATATAAAGAAATAGGCCCAGCTGCTGTAGGGAGGGGAAGGGATAGGAGGGGAGGAGGAGCAGAGGAGGAGAAGGGGGGGGGGGGGCTCAGTCCGGGAAGGCCTCCCGGAGGAGGGGAGCTCTCAGGAGGATACTAATAGTAATAGACCTTAACTCGGTGCTAGGCACTGTACTAAGCGCTGGAGTGCATTCAAGCTGATGGGAGCCGAGTGGGGCTCCCGGTGTCAATCCCCATTTTGCAGAGGAGAATCAGAGCGTGAGCTCCTTGTTGGGCAGGGATGGTCTCTCTCTGTTGCCCAATTGCGCAGTCCAAGCGTTTAGGACAGCGCTCTGCACATTCCAAGCGCTTAGTACAGTGCTCTGCACCTAGTAAGCGCTCAATAAATACTATTAAATGAACGGTACGCCCTCCAACCAGACTATTGAACGAACGAACCAAGACAAACAGAATCCCAGTAACGAAATAAGCAGAGTAATAAATAACATAAAGAAATAGGCCCAGCTGCTGTAGGGAGGGGAAGGGGGGATAGAGAGGAGAGGAGAGGGAAGGGGGGGGGGAGCTCAGTCCGGGAAGGCCTCCCGGAGGAGGGGAGCTCTCGGGAGGATACTAATAGACTTTAACTCGGTGCTAAGCAGTGTACTAAGCGCTGGAGTGCCGCGTGCATGAGGCCGGGGGAAGGGAAACGAGTTTCCCGAGGGCGGAGGACGGGCCCGGGGCCTGGAGGGGGAGGAGGGGGAGGAGGGGGGGGACCCCTGGGCCGATCAGCACGTCTTTGATGCCCTCTCAGGACGTGTTGGATGCCCTCCCACCCTCCTCCACCCCTCGGGGCCGGGGACGAGGCCGAGGAGCTGGTCCTTGCAGCGGGGCCCGCACACTCACCGCCCGGGGTTGCTCCACTTCGGGACCGGGACCGGGACTGGGACCGGGAGGAGGCCGAGGAAGCCGCAGGCACCGCCCCGCTCCCCCACACACCCGGAACGGGGGGCCCCCGCTCAGCGCTCCGCCCTCCTGCCCCCTCCCCGCTCAGCGCTCCGCCCTCCTGCCCCCTCCCCGCTCAGCGCTCCGCCCTCCTGCCCCCTCCCCCCTTAGCGCTCCGCCCCCTGCCTCCCCCTCTCGCTTAGCGCTCCGCCCCCTGCCCCCCTCCCCCCTCAGCGCTCCGCCCTCCTGCCCCCTCCCCCCTTAGCGCTCCGCCCCCTGCCTCCCCCTCTCGCTTAGCGCTCCGCCCCCTGCCCCCCTCCCCGCTCAGCGCTCCGCCCTCCTGCCCCCTCCCCCCTTAGCGCTCCGCCCCCTGCCTCCCCCTCTCGCTTAGCGCTCCGCCCCCTGCCCCCCTCCCCGCTCAGCGCTCCGCCCTCCTGCCCCCTCCCCCCTTAGCGCTCCGCCCCCTGCCTCCCCCTCTCGCTTAGCGCTCCGCCCCCTGCCCCCCTCCCCGCTTAGCGCTCCGCCCCCAGGAACCCCGCTCAGCGCTCCGCCCCCGGCCCCACCCCCTGACCCCCCGCTTAGCGCTCCGTCGCCCCCTCCCCCAACCCCGCTCAGCGCTCCCCTTTCCTCGCCCCCCCACCCCGCTTAGCGCTCTCCCTCCCCCGCTCAGCGCTCCACCTCCCCCCACCACCTCGCCCAGCGCTCCCCCTGTCCCCCCACCCTGCTCAGCGCTCCCCCTTCCCCCCCAACCCCGCTCAGCGCTCCGCCCCTGGCCCTACCCCCTGGCCCCCCGCTTAGCGCTCCCCCTCCCCCCACCACCTCGCTCAGCGCTCCCCCTCGCCCCCCCCACCCCGCTTAGCGCTCTCCCTCCCCCGCTCAGCGCTGCCCCTTCCCCCTCCCCCCGCTCAGCGCTCCCCCGCTATAGCGCTCCGGGCCCCGGACCGCAGCCCCCGACCCTCCCCCCCCCCCGATTATGCTCCACACACCCAGTAACCCCGCAATTTATACCGTTCACTCCCGCATGCATTGGTGGAGAGGACCGGCCCAAGCCTAGGCGTGTTAAGGAAAACATGCCTTCCAGGCATTTTTCGCAGATTCAAATCCCTAAAATCTCCCCCGCTCCTAATAAATAATAATGTTGGTGTCTGTTAAGCGCTTACGGTGTGCAGAGCACTGTTCTGTACGAGGAGCAGCGTGGTTCAGTGGAAAGAGCACGGGCTTTGGAGTCAGAGGTCATGAGTTCGACTCCCGGCTCTGCCACTTGTCAGCTGTGTGACTGTGGGCAAATCACTTCACTTCTCTGGGCCTCAGTTACCTCATCTGTCAAATGGGGATGCAGACTGTGAGGCCCACGTGGGACATCCTGATTCCCCTGTGTCTACCCCAGCGCTTAGAACAGTGCTCGGCACATAGTAAGCGCTTAACAAATACCAACATTATTATTATTATTATTGTTCTAAGCGTTGGGGGAGATATGGGGTCATCAGGTGGTCCCACGTGAGGCTCCCAGTCTTCATCCCCATTTGACAGATGAGGTAACTGAGGCCCAGAGAAGTGAAGTGACTCGCCCCCAGTCACACAGCTGACAAGTGAGAAGCAGCATGGCTCAGTGGAAAGAGCATGGGCTTTGGAGTCAGAGGTCATGAGTTCAAATCCCAGCTCTGCCACTTGTCAGCTGTGTGACTGGGGTGAGTCACTTCACTTCTCTGGGCCTCAGTTACCTCATCTGTAAAATGGGGGTGAAGACTGTGAGCCCCCTGTGGGACAACCTGATTCCCCCGTGTCTCCCCCAGCGCTTAGAACAGTGCTCTGCACATAGTAAGCGCTTAACAAATACCAACATCATTATTATTATTATTATTAAGTGGCCGAGCCGGGATTCGAACCCACGACCTCTGACTCCCAAGCCCGGGCTCTTTCCGCTGAGCCACGCTGCTTCTCCTGCCCCCTTATTCCACTCGTTCTTCTTTCCCAGCCCTGGAATAATAATCATGGTATCTGTTAAGTGCTTCCCTCCTCCTGCCCCCTTTTTCCATTCGTTCATCTTTCCCAGCCCTAGAATAATAATCATGGTATCTATTAGGTGCTTACTATGTGTCAAGCACTGTACTAAGCCCTGGGATAGATAGATGATCAGGTCCCACGTGAGGCTCACAGCCTAAATAGGAGGGAGAACTGATATTGAATCCCCATTTTGCAGGCAAGGGAACTGAGGCACAGAGAAGTTAATAATAACAGAGAACATTAATAATAATGTTGGTATTTGTTAAGCGCTTACTACGTGCAGAGCACTGTTCTAAGCGCTGGGATAGATACAGGGTACTCAGGTTGTCCCACGTGGGGCTCACAGTCTTCATCCCCATTTGACAGATGAGGTAACTGAGGCCCAGAGAAGTGAAGTGACTTGCCCACAGTCACACAGCTGACAAGCGGCAAAGTCGGAAGTCGAACCCATGACCTCTGACTCCCAAGCCCGGGCTCTTTCCACTGAGCCACGCTGCTTCTCTGTGACTTGCCCCCAAGCAGACAAGTGGGAGAGTAGGAATTAGAATCCAGGCCCTCTGGCTCCCGGGTGCGTGTTCTTTCCAGGAGGCCGCACTGCCTCTCTGTGCCTCAGTTGATTGATTAATTGATTGATTGAAAGACTTGGGCGACTTAGGCTATAGCTCTTAATTGAAACCACCGGCAGTGCTAGGAAAACAAATAGTGGTGGGGGTGGGGGGAGAAGTACATAGAAGGAACAAGGTGTATCTCTAGCTTTAATAATAATAATAATGCTATTGGTATTTGTTAAGCGCTTACTATGTGCAGAGCACTGTTCTAAGCGCTGGGGGAGATCCAGGGTGATCAGGTGGTCCCACGTGAGGCTCACAGTTAAATCCCCATTTGACAGACGAGGGAACTGAGGCCCAGAGAAGTGAAGTGACTCGCCCACAGTTACCCAGCTGCCAAGGGGCACCGCCGGAATTCGAACCCATGACCTCTGACTTTCAAGCCCGGGCTCTTTCCACTGAGCCACGCTGCTTCTCCTTCAAATCCCTACTTAAAGCTCACCTCCTCCAAGAGGCCTTCCCAGACTGAGGTCCCCTTTTCCCTCCGCTCCCTCTACCCTCCCTTCACCTCTCCTCACCTAAGCCCTCTTTTCCCCCCTTTCCCTCTGCTCCTCCCCCTCTCCCGTCCCCTTTCCTCAGCACTGTGCTCGTCCGATCATTTGTATATATTTTTATTACCCTACTTATTTTGTTAATGAGATGTTCATCCCCTTGATTCTATTTATTGCTATTTTGTTAATATGTCCATCCCCTTGATTCTATTTATTGCTATTGTTTTAATGCGATGTTCATCCCCTTCATTCTATTTATTGCTATAGTTTTTGTCCATCTGTCTCCCCCGATTAATAATGTTGGTATTTGTTAAGCGCTTACTATGTGCCGAGCGCTGTTAGTCAGGTCGTCCCACGTGGGGCTCACAGTCTTCACCCCCATTTTACAGATGAGGTAACTGAGGCCCAGAGAAGTGAAGTGACTTGCCCACCGTCACCCAGCTGACAAGTGGCAGAGCCGGGAGTCGAACTCATGACCTCTGACTCCAAAGCCCAGGCTCTTTCCACTGAGCCACGAGCCCATCAATGGGCAGGGACTGTCTCTATCTGTTGCCAATTTGTCCATTCCAAGCGCTTAGTCCAGTGCTCTGCACATAGTAAGCGCTCAATAAATACTATTGAAGCAGCGTGGCTCAGTGGAAAAGAGCCTGGGCTTCGGAGTCA
Organism: Ornithorhynchus anatinus; assembly: GCF_004115215.2. Taxonomy (NCBI): domain Eukaryota; kingdom Metazoa; phylum Chordata; class Mammalia; order Monotremata; family Ornithorhynchidae; genus Ornithorhynchus; species Ornithorhynchus anatinus. The sequence continues at coordinate 51,649,436 of NC_041731.1, read as the reverse complement.
GAGGTCATGAGTTCGACTCCCGGCTCTGCCACTCGTCAGCTGTGTGACGGTGGGCAAGTCACTTAACTTCTCTGTGCCTCAGTTCCCTCATCTGTAAAATGGGGATTAACTGTGAGCCTCACGTGGGACGACCTGATTCCCCTGTATCTCCCCCAGCGCTTAGAACAGTGCTCGGCACCTAGTAAGCGCTTAACAAATACCAACATTATTATGATTATGAATAATAACGTTAATAATCATTATGATGAGGATTCTTTTTATTGAGGAGTGGGGAGCACTTGAATCGATGGATACATTTTATCCCTTCTAGCAGAATCTGCAAAAACAAAAGGAAACCACAGGCGTAACGTGGGCATAAATACAAGATATGCATTTTTTAAAAAATCACCTGATAATCAGTTTCAAAAATCTGGCTCCTAAATCAGAGAGCTGCTTCCAACTCAAACTATCCCAGAGTTCCTCACATGAGAAATCAAAGTTCTGAAGGGTTCAGGGCACTGGAGCTCTTTGGTGTGTGTGCAGGGGGTGGGGGTAGGAGGTGGGCACGATTTGTAGTTACTGAAATGTTTATTGCCATTTTTCATGTCTGCCTGTCTCCCCCGATTAGACTGTAAGCCCGACCAAGGGCAGGGACTTGTCTCTGTTACCGATTTGTCCATTCCAAGCGCTTAGTCCAGTGCTCTGCACATAGTAAGGGCTCAATCAATACTATTGAATGAATGAATGATATTAATAATCATTATGATGATGATGATTCTTTTTGGAGAAGCAGCGTGGCTCAATGGAAAGAGCCTGGGCTTGAGAGGCAGAGGTTACGGGTTCGAATCCCAGCTCTGCCACTTGTCAGCTGGGTGACTGTGGGCAAGTCACTTCATTTCTCTGGGCCTCAGTTCCCTCATCTGTCAAATGGGGGTGAAGACTGGGAGCCTCACGAGGGACCACCTGATGACCCTGTATCTCCCCCAGCGCTTAGAACAGTGCTCTGCACCTAGTAAGCACTTAACAAGTACCAACATTATTATTATTAAAATGGGGATTTAACTGTGAGCCTCACGTGGGACCACCTGATGACCCTGTATCTCCCCCAGCGCTTAGAACAGTGCTCTGCACAGAGTAAGTGCTTAAGAAACACCAACATTATCATTATTATTATTATGAACAGCGCTCTGCACGTAGTAAGCGCTTAACATAAACATTATCATTATTATTATTATGAATAGCGCTCTGCACCTAGTAAGTGCTTAACAAACACCAACATTATCATTATTATTATTAACAGTGCTCTGCACCTAGTAAGTGCTTAAGAAACACCAACATTATTATTATTATTATGAACAGCACTCTGCACCTAGTAAGCGCTTAACAAACACCAACATTATCATTTTGATTATGAACAGTGCTCTGCACCTAGTAAGCGCTTAACAAAAACCAACATCATCATTATGATCATGAACAGTGCTCTGCACCTAGTAAGCGCTTAACAAAAACCAACATCATCATTATGATCATGAACCATTTTCTGCACCTAGTAAGCGCTTAACAAATACCAACATCATCATTGTGATCATGAACCATTTTCTGCACCTAGTAAGCGCTTAACAAATACCAACATTATCGGCTCAGTGGAAAGAGCACGGACTTTGGACTCATAGGTCATGGGTTCGAATCCCGACCGTGCCACGTGTCAGCTGTGGGACTGTGGGCAAGTCACTTCACTTCTCTGCGCCTCAGTTCCCTCATCTGGAAAATGGGGATGGAGACTGTGAGCCCCCCGTGGGACCACCTGATTCCCCTGTGTCTCCCCCAGCGCTTAGAACAGTGCTCGGCACCTAGTAAGCGCTTAACAAATACCAACATTATTCTTATTATTGTGATCATGAACAATTTTCTGCACCTAGTAAGCGCTTAACAAACGCCACCATGACGATGATGACGTTAATTCTTTTCATTGAGGAGTGGGGAGACAGGGACCGAACGCGGGGGGGCGCCCTGGGCCCGATCCGCCTGCCGCCCTAGGGCGCATGCGCCGGCGGGGCGTCACGTGGTCGGCTCCCTCCCTCCGGGGCCCCGCCCCCTGGATGGCCCCGCCCCATTTTCCTCCCGGCGAATGGGCGTCCGGCGGGGAGCCAGGCCCCGCCCCCTTTGGGAGCGCTGGCCCCGCCCCCCCGGGAAGGACCGGCCGGCGGCTGCCGCCATGGCGGCCTCCTTCTCCCACCGCCTCCTCCTCCTCCTCCGCCGCCGCAGGACGCCGCTTTGGGCGGGCGGCGGGCGTGGCCGGCAGGTAATAATAATCATCATCAGCATGTTGGTATTTGTTAATAATACTGATAATGATAATGTTGGTATTTGTTAAGCGCTTACCAGGTGCAGAGCGCTGTTCATAATAATAATAATGTTGGTATGTGTTAAGGATAATAGTGTTGGTATTTGTTAAGCGCTTACTAGGGGCAGAACACTGTTCATAATAATAATGATAATGTTGGTGTTTGTTAAGCGCTTCCTAGGGGCAGAGCGCTGTTCATAATAATAATAATGTTGGTATTTGTTAATAATAATAATGTTGGTATTTGTTAAGCGCTTACTAGATGCAGAACACTGTTCATAATAATAATGATAATGTTGGTGTTTGTTAAGCGCTTACTGGGTGCAGAGCGCTGTTCATAATAATAATAATGTTGGTATTTGTTAATAATAATAATGTTGGTATTTGTTAAGCGCTTACTAGATGCAGAACACTGTTCATAATAATAATGATAATGTTGGTGTTTGTTAAGCGCTTCCTAGGTGCAGAGCGCTGTTCATAATAATAATAATGTTGGTATTTGTTAATAATAATAATGTTGGTATTTGTTAAGCGCTTACTAGATGCAGAACACTGTTCATAATAATAATGATAATGTTGGTGTTTGTTAAGCGCTTACTGGGTGCAGAGCGCTGTTCATAATAATAATAATGTTGGTATTTGTTAATAATAATGTTGGTATTTGTTAAGCGCTTACTAGGTGCAGAGCACTGTTCATAATAATAATAATGTTGGTATTTGTTAATAATAATAATGTTGGTATTTGTTAAGCGCTTACTAGATGCAGAACACTGTTCATAATAATAATGATAATGTTGGTATTTGTTAAGCACTTACTAGGTGCAGAGCGCTGTTCATAATAATAATAATGTTGGTATTTGTTAATAATAATAATGTTGGTATTTGTTAAGCGCTTACTAGATGCAGAACACTGTTCATAATAATAATGATAATGTTGGTATTTGTTAAGCACTTACTAGGTGCAGAGCGCTGTTCATAATAATAATAATGTTGGTATTTGTTAATAATAATAATGTTGGTATTTGTTAAGCGCTTACTAGATGCAGAACACTGTTCATAATAATAATGATAATGTTGGTGTTTGTTAAGCGCTTACTGGGTGCAGAGCGCTGTTCATAATAATAATAATGTTGGTATTTGTTAATAATAATGTTGGTATTTGTTAAGCGCTTACTAGGTGCAGAGCACTGTTCATAATAATAATAATGTTGGTATTTGTTAATAATAATAATGTTGGTATTTGTTAAGCGCTTACTAGATGCAGAACACTGTTCATAATAATAATGATAATGTTGGTATTTGTTAAGCACTTACTAGGTGCAGAGCGCTGTTCATAATAATAATAATGTTGGTATTTGTTAATAATAATAATGTTGGTATTTGTTAAGCACTTACTAGATGCAGAACACTGTTCATAATAATAATGATAATGTTGGTATTTGTTAAGCACTTACTAGGTGCAGAGCGCTGTTCATAATAATAATAATGTTGGTATTTGTTAATAATAATAATGTTGGTATTTGTTAAGCGCTTACTAGATGCAGAACACTGTTCATAATAATAATGATAATGTTGGTGTTTGTTAAGCGCTTACTGGGTGCAGAGCGCTGTTCATAATAATAATAATGTTGGTATTTGTTAATAATAATGTTGGTATTTGTTAAGCGCTTACTAGGTGCAGAGCACTGTTCATAATAATAATAATGTTGGTATTTGTTAATAATAATAATGTTGGTATTTGTTAAGCGCTTACTAGATGCAGAACACTGTTCATAATAATAATGATAATGTTGGTATTTGTTAAGCACTTACTAGGTGCAGAGCGCTGTTCATAATAATAATAATGTTGGTATTTGTTAATAATAATAATGTTGGTATTTGTTAAGCACTTACTAGATGCAGAACACTGTTCATAATAATAATGATAATGTTGGTATTTGTTAAGCACTTACTAGGTGCAGAGCGCTGTTCATAATAATAATAATGTTGGTATTTGTTAATAATAATGTTGGTATTTGTTAAGCGCTTACTAGGTGCAGAACACTGTTCATAATAATAATGATAATGTTAGTGTTTGTTAAGCGCTTACTAGGTGCAGAGCGCTGTTCATAATAATAATAATGTTGGTATTTGTTAATAATAATGTTGGTATTTGTTAAGCGCTTACTAGGTACAGAGCACTGTTCATAATAATAATGTTGGTATTTGTTAATAATAATGTTGGTATTTGTTAAGCGCTTACTAGATGCAGAACACTGTTCATAATAATAATGATAATGTTGGTATTTGTTAAGCGCTTACTATGTGCAGAACACTGTTCATAATGATAATAATGTTGGTATGTGTTCAGCGCTTACTAGATGCAGAACACTGTTCATAATAATAATGATAATGTTGGTATTAAGCGCTTACTATGTGCAGAGCACTGTTCATAATAGTAATAATGTTGGTATTTGTTAAGCGCTGCCTAGGTGCAGAGCACTGTTCATAATAGTAACAATAATGGTGATATTTGTTAATAATAATAATGTTGGTATTTGTTAAGCGCTTACTAGGTGCAGAGCACTGTTCATAATAGTAATAATAATGTTGGTATTTGTTAAGCGCTGCCTAGGTGCAGAGCACTGTTCATAATAGTAACAATAATGGTGATATTTGTTAATAATAATAATAATGTTGGTATTTGTTAAGCGCTTACTATGTGCAGAGCACTGTTCATAATACTAATAATGTTGGTATTTGTTAAGCGCTGCCTAGGTGCAGAGCACTGTTCATAATAGTAACAATAATGGTGATATTTGTTAATAATAATAATAATGTTGGTATTTGTTAAGCGCTTACTATGTGCAGAGCACTGTTCATAATACTAATAATGTTGGTATTTGTTAGATGCTTACTAGGTGCAGAGCACTGTTCATAATGATAATAATGTTGGTATTTGTTAAGCGCTTACCATGTGCAGAGCACTGTTCATAATACTAATAATGTTGGTATTTGTTAATGATAATAATGTTGGTATTTGTTAAGCGCTGACTATGTGCAGGGCACTGTTCATAATGATAATAATGTTGGTATTTGTTAAGCGCTTACCATGTGCAGAGCACTGTTCATAATAATAATGTTGGTATTTGTTAATAATAATGTTGGTATCTGTTAAGCGCTTCCTATGTGCAGAGCACTGTTCATAATAGTAATAATGTTGGTATTTGTTAAACGCTTACTAGGTGCAGAGCACTGTTCATAATGATAATAATGTTGGTATTTGTTAACCGCTTACCATGTGCAGAGCACTGTTCATAATAATAATAATGTTGGTATTTGTTAATGATAATAATGTTGGTATTTGTTAAGCGCTTCCTATGTGCAGAGCACTGTTAATAATAATAATGTTGGTATTTGCTAAGCTCTTCCTATGTGCAGAGCACTGTTCATAATATTAATAATGTTGGTATTTGTTAAACGCTTACTAGGTGCAGAGCACTGTTCATAACAATATTAATGTTGGTATTTGTTAAGTGCTTACTAGGTGCAGAACGCTGTTCATAATAGTAATAATAATGTTGGTATTAAGCTCTTACTATGTGCAGAGCACTGTTCATAATAATAATAATGTTGGTATTTGTTAAGCGCTTACCATGTGCAGAACACTGTTAATAATGTTGGTATTTGTTAAGCGCTTACTAGGTGCCGAGCACTGTTCTAAGCGCTGGGGTAGACACAGGGGAATCAGGTTGTCCCACGTGGGGCTCACAGTCTTAATCCCCATTTTACAGATGAGGGAACTGAGGCACCGAGAAGTGAAGTGACTTGCCCAAAGTCACACAGCTGACAAGTGGCCGAGCCGGGATTCGAACCCATGACCTCTGACTCCAAAGCCCGGGCTTCATAATAATAATAATGTTGGTATTTGTTAATAATAATAATGATGTTGGTATTTGTTAAGCGCTTCCTAGGTGCAGAAAACTGTTCATAATAATAATAATGTTGGTGTTAAGCGCTTACTAGGTGCAGAGTGCTGTTCATAATAATAATAATAATAATAATAATAATGTTGGTGTTTGTTAAGCACTTACTATGTGCAGAGCGCTGTTCATAATAATAATGAGGTCATGGGTTCGAATCCCACCTCTGCCACTTGGCAGCTGCGTGACTGTGGGGGAGGCACTTTAGAAGCAGCTTGGCTCAGTGGAAAGAGCCCGGGCTTGGGGGTCAGAGGTCATGGGTTCGAATCCCAACTCTGCCACTTGGCAGCTGCGGGACTGTGGGCAAGTCACTTCTCTGGACCTCAGTGACCTCATCTGTTCATTCAATAGTATTGATTGAGCGCTTACTATGTGCAGAGCACTGGACTAAGCGATTGGAATCTACAAATGGGTAACAGATCGAGACAGTCCCTGCCCTTTGATGGGCTTACAGTCTAATCGGGGGAGACAGACAGACAAGAACAATGGCAATAAATAGAATCAAGGGGAAGAACATCTCATTAAAACAATAGCATAGCAATTATAGCTATGGAATAGCTATATTCCATAACAAATACCAACATTATTATTATGAACAGTGCTCTGCACCTAGTAATATTGGAATAGCAATAGAATCAAGGTGATGTAAAATGGGGATTAACTGTGAGCCTCCCACATGAGGACAACCTGATTACCCTGTAATCTAACCCAACGCTTAGAACAGTGCTCTGCACATAGTACGCGCTTTACAAATATCAACATTATTATTATTATTATTATCCCACCTGGGCCAGTCCCTTCACTTTTCTAGGCCTCAGTTCCCTCATATTAATAATGTTGGTATTTGTTAAGCGCTTACGATGTGTAGAGCACTGTTCATAATAATAATAATGTTGGTATTTGTTAAGCGCTTACTATGTGCAGAGCACTGTTCATAATAATAATGATAATGTTGGTATTAAGCGCTTCCTATGTGCAGAGCACTGTTAATAATAATAATGTTGGTATTTGCTAAGCTCTTCCTATGTGCAGAGCACTGTTCATAATAATGATAATGTTGGTATTTGTTAAGCGCTTACTATGTGCAGAACACTGTTCATAATAATAATAATGTTGGTATTTGTTAAGCGCTCCCTAGGTGCCGAGCACTGTTCTAAGCACTAGGGTAGATATAAGGTCATCAGGTTGCCCCACGTGGGGCTCACAGTCTTCATCCCCCTTTTACAGATGAGGTCACTGAGGCCCAGAGAAGTGAAGTGACTTGCCCAAAGTCACACAGCTGACAGGTGGCAGAGCCGGGATTCGGACCCATGACCTCTGACTCCCAAGCCAATGCTCTTTCCCCTGAGCCACGCTGCTTCCCTACAGTGCTTGGCACATAGTAAGCGCTTAACAAATGCCAGCATTATTATTATTCAGTTCAATAGTATTGATTGAGCGCTTTCTATGTGCGGAACACTGGACTAAGCACTTGGAATGGACAATTGGGCAACAGATAGAGACAATCCCTAACCAACGACGGGCTCACAGTCTAGAAGGGGGGAAGATTGGGAGCCCCACGTGGGACATTCTGATAACCTTGTTTTTATCCCAGCGCTTAGGACAGTGCCTGGCACATAGTAAGCGCTGAACAGATGCCATCATTATTATTACTTTATCACTATCTCCTTCCCCTTATTCCCCCAATCTGTCCCCCTCCTTTCCCACCCTGTCTCTCTTCTCCCCCCACTACCCCGATGACCACCCTTGTCCGCCTCCTCCCATCAGCCATTCAGTCGCATTCATTGAGCGCTTACTATGTGCAGAGCACTGTACTAAGCGCTTGGAAAGTACAATTCAGCCCCAGAGAGAGATGATCCCTACCCAAAAACGGGCTCACAGTCTAGAAGGGGGAGACAGACAACAACAAAAATAAACAGGCCTCAATGTAAATAAGAATTATAGGTATATGCACATCATTAATAAAATAATCAATATGTACCTATAGAATAATAGTGGTGGTATTTGTTCAGCGCTTACTATGTGCAAAGCACTGTTCTAAGCGCTGGGGGGGAATACAAGGTGATCAGGTTGTCCCACGTGGGGCTCACAGTTTTAATCCCCATTTTACAGATGAGGTAACTGAGGTGCAGAGAAGTTAAGTAATAATAATTATGTCGGTATTTGTTAAGCACTTACTATGTGCAGAGCACTGTTCTATGCACTGGGGGGATACAAGGTGATCAGGTTGTCCCACGTGGGGCTCACAGTTTTCATCCCCATTTTACAGATGAGGTAACTGAGGCACAGAGAAGTGAAGTGACTTGCCCACAGTCACACAGCTGACAAGCGGTGGAGCCGGGATTCGAACTCTTGACCTCTGACTCCCAAGCCTAGGCTCTTTCCATTGAGCCACGCTGTGGGTGGGGAGTGGGGTAGAGCAGAGGGAGGGAGTCAGGACGATGGGGAGGGGAGGAGGAGCAGAGGAAACCCCCCTGCCCACCCTGATCATTCAGTCGTATTTATTGAGCGCTTATTGTGTGCAGAGCACTGTAGTAAGCGTTTGGAAAGTACAATTCGGGAACAAATAGAGATGATCCCTGCCCAATAATGTCCCATCCCCCGACCAGCCCTGTCCATGAGAAGCAGTGTTGCTCAGTGGAAAGAGCCCGGGCTTGGGAGTCAGAGGTCGTGGGTTCTAATTCCGACTCCGCCGCTTGTCAGCTGTGTCACTTTGGGCAAGTCACTTCACTTGTCTGTGCCTCAGTTCCCTCGTCTGTAAAATGGGGATTAAAACTGTGAGCCCCACATGGGACAACCTGATCCCCTTGTATCCCCCCCAGGGCTTAGAACAGTGCTTTGCACATAGTAAGTGCTTAACAAATGCCATCATTCATTAATTAATCCGCCTCTGCCCAGCCTTGGCCACCCGACCCCGTTACATCCCTGGCTGTGCTTAGCAGCAGGGTCAGCAGCAGGTTCAGCACCGTGTGAACCGGCCACCGCCTCCCCCTTGGGGACACCTGGATTGTCAGCTCCAGTTCAGCGCTCTGGACTGATTTGTAGCGGTGGACTGAGTGCCCAGCACATAGTAAGTGCTTAACAAATACCATCATTATTATTTGAATCCAAGCCGGGCAACCCGTTAGTGGCCCACGTTGCTAATGAACTTCTTTTCAAACCGTGAGCCACCGTTCCTGCAGGCTGGAAAGTTAGGGAGGGAAAAATAGGTTTCCTGCAGCCATTAAATCTCCACTCTTGCATTTCAAAGTTACCTGTTCCAGCGGCACACTTTGAACTGTAGTTGGGCCGTTGGGTTTTCTGAAGCTTTGAAACTGACCTCGGAAAGTTAGGAAGAATGATTAATTATGAATTCTTCTCATGTGTTTACATGTATATGGTTTATTCATTCATTTAATAGTATTTATTGAGTGCTTATTATGTGCAGAGCACTGTACTAAGTGATTGGAATGTACAATTCGGCAACAGATAGAGACAATCCCTGCCCATTGACGGGCTTACAGTCTAATCGGGGGAGACAGACAAAAACAATAGCTATACTTCGCCACTGATAGTGTAAGCTCCTTGCGGGCAGGGAACAGGTCTTACCTTCTCTTGTATGTAATCTCCCAACTGCTGAGTACAGTGCTCTGCAATCATTGGGTTGTAATTATCCAGTGCTTACTGTGTGCAGGTCACTGTACTAAGCGCTTGGGAGAGTACAATTCAATATAACAGACACATTCCAGGGCTGAGTAAATATCATGATTGGTGAAATTCCTCTGCAAATGTGCATGCGACAGAAAAGGTCATTATGGGATCCACAGTCTAGACCACATTGTGCCCACAAAAAGACAGTACCTCATGGTCTTGTCCTGTTTCAGGTTTGCAGAGGCTGGTGCTGTTTTCTCTTGTGCCTCCTTGTCTCTTGCTCCTTGAAGTTTTTGTGTGAAATGAGCTACTCCTTTATTCATAACTGGATTCCATATTGGTGTATCCTTGGCAACTGGCAGTTTTCAACTGTGGTGGAGCAATGTCTAAAGCTTTGTTATATTGGGTCTTTAAAATGTTTCCTCTGCCCCCCTGCTTTCAGTTTCCCCATTTCAGCTGTCCATACGGCAATTGTTTCACTCGTTCTCTTCGTGTAATAAATGGTACGGCAATTGTTTCACTCGTTCTCTTCCTGTAGTAAATGGTAATAATTACGGTGCTTAAGCGCTTACTATGTGGCAAGCACTGTTCCAAGCACTGGGGTAGATACAAGACCGTCAGGTTGGGTACAGTCCCTGCCCCACGGAGGGCTTATAGTCTAAGTAGGAGGGAGAACAGGTATTTATTTAATCCCCATTTTACAGTTGAGGAAACTGGGAACAGAGAAGCGAAATGGTTTGTTCAAGGTCACACAGTTGGATTGAGGCAGAGCCTGGATTAAGACTCAGGTCCTCGGATTCCCAAGCCTGTGCTCTTCTGCTAGGCCATGTTCCTTTTTTGTGTGTTTTATGGTGTTTAAGTGCTTACTGTGCACCTGGTACTGTATTCAGCACTGGGGTAGGTACACACAAATCAGGTTGGATACAGTCCCTGTCCCACAGGGGGCTCACAGTCTTCTTTCTCATTTTCCAGATGAGGTAAATGAGGCACTGAGAAGTGAAGTGACTTGCCCAAGGTGACCCAGCAGACAAGTGGCGGAGCCAGGATTAGAGCCCAGATCCTTCTGAATCCCAGGCCCGTGCTCTATCCTTTAGGCCACACTGCTTCTCACACTGCTTCTTCATTGTCCCATCCAGCATAGATGTGTTACACTGTGTTCAATGCTGGGAGACTATCTTCAAGAACTTAATTGTTTTATGATTTTGTCCTGCCATTTGATATTGAGTTTGGCCTGTAAATGTCTCTGGTGGAAGTGCTCAAGGAGCCATAAGCAAGCTTTCATGAGGATGATGTCGAGCCATCAGTCCCACCATCTGTATGGCACATCTGTTGTGTGCAGAGCATTCTACAGTGCCACTGCCTTCAAGGAACTTCCCAGCAAATGATCTGTGTAGACCATTCTGTATGAAGAATTAATCCAGAAATGTATGATTTCTGTCCTTAAAGAATAACTATTCTTTGACATCTATTCAGGCAAACTGTGGCTAGGTTTGGGGGACTTGCTTGAAAGTCCAACTTGACCTACAGACCCCAAACTAGTCGGGTATAGTACAAAGCTAACTAGAGATGCAGCTTGGCCGAGTGGATAGAGAACGGGCCTGGGATTCAGAAGGACCTGAGTTGTAAACCCGACTTCTCCATCTGTCTGCTCTGTGCCCTTGGGCAAGTCACTTAACTTCTCTGGGCCTCAGTTCCCTCTTCGGTAAAATGGGGATTAAGATTGTGAGCCCCAAGTGGGACATGGACTGTATCCAATCTGATTACTTTTTATCTACCCAGGGCTTAGCGTGTTGCCTGGCACGCAGTGAGCACTTAGCAAATAGCATTAAAACCAGCAGTGTTGCCAACCATCCGTTGACAGAAGCTAAAATCGCCCATGTCTGAACAGATATCTGGATGTCTCTAAATACGTGTGACTGTGGAAGTCCCAGGTGGCGTGTTTGACACTATCAGTGCTGATTCATCTCCACTCCCTCATTTAGAGGAGTGCAGTGCAGACCTGGATGTCCCGGCTGTCCTTGCCTTTTCTCCTCGCCTCTTCTCCTCTCCCTCCGTCTGCTTCGCATTCCCTGTGATGTACTCATACGCACGCATACGCTCATGTTCCTCCTTCATATCCTACAGAAGATCACTCTCCCTGCCTTCAGAGATTTATTAAAAACATCTCTCCTTTCATTCATTCATTCATTCAGTCGTATTTATTGAGCGCTTACTGTGTGCAGAGCACTGTACTAAGCACTTGGAAAATACAGTGCAGCAAGAGATAGAGGCAATCCCTACCCAACAATGGGCTCACAGTCTAGAATGGGGGAGACAGACAACAAAACAAGTAGACAGGCATCAAAGTAAACAAATAGAATTATTGATATATACTCATCATTAATAAAATAAATAGAATAATAAATATGTACATGTATTCGCAAGTGCTGTGGGGCGGGGAGGTGGGTAGAGCAGGGGCAATGGGGAGGGGAGGAGGAGCAGAGGAAAAGGGAGGCTCAGTCTGGGAAAGCCTCCTGGAGGAGGGGAGCTTCAAGGGGCCTTCCCCTACTAAGTCCTCATTTCTTCTTCTCCCACTCCCCTCTCTGTCACCTTGCACTTGGATTTGAACCCATTATTCACTCCTGCCTCAGCTTCACAAACCTTATATATGTAGTCATCATTTATTTTAATGTCCATCTCCCCTTTAGTCTTTAAGCTCGATGTGGGCAGGGAATGTGCTGCCAACTTGGTTGTGTTGTACTCTTCGAAGCACTTAGTACAGTGTGCTGCACACAGTAAATACCATGGATTGGTTACCTCTGGGAATCAAAGAAATGTTACTTTGGGATTTGCATGAAATGTGTATGACATCAGCTATGCAGTTCTTTTATTTCAAGGCCCAGGACTTCTCCCCTATTCTGTGGAGGAAGAGAACATATCTGAGATGAGCATATGAGAGGGCTTTTGGTAAAATTGGCAGCAGTTCACTAACTTTGTCTTATTTCCTTTCTCAGATCCTTGGAAAAGTTTCAGCCTTCAGAAGAGGCCTGATATTTCCTGCAGTCTCGTACTTGGGCTATGAGGCTTCTCAGCTGATAGCTCAGTGTGCCGTGGTTCATGCTAGTATCAAAGGTAAATCTTAGAATTAGTGTTTACTGAAGCTTTTTGTCTGTATCTACCTCACTTATCTATGCCTTGCTTATCTATTAGCACAGATAATTGAGAGATGTGCATTTTTCCTTTCTCATTGTGTTTTTAATATAAATATCGTAACCTCTTATTGGGTTACAAGTTCCTTGAGAGAATGGTCTGAACCTAGTATAGAGCTCTGACTAGACACTTCGTAAATGCTATTTATGATGGAAAGAGTGCTAAACGGGTGTCTGGTATTTCATTGCTCTTCCTGTGTTTGTTTCCAGCTCACACCCAATAACCCATATTCATAGATATTAATATTCAACCCATATTCATAGCCCTTTGGGAAACAGGATTTGTGTCTAATTCCCACTTGTATAATCAGTCAGTAAATCAATGTTATGTATTGAGTGCTTTCTGGGTACAGAGCACTGTATTAAGGGTTTGGGAGAGTAAAATAGAAGGAGAGTTGATAGCCATAATCCCTGCCCTTAAGGAATTTACGGTCCCCAGGGAAAACAGATTAAAATAAATTATGGATAAGTACATAATGAATGAATGCTGTGGGGCTGAGGACGGAGTGAATGTCAGGCGCTTAAAGGGTACAGATCCAAATGTTTAGGAGATGCAAAAGGAGAGGGAATAGGGGAAAGGAAGGCTTAGTTGAAGAAGACCTCTTAGAGGTCTCTTAGAGAAGATGTGATTTAAGTAGGACTTGGAAGTTGGGGAGAGAGGAAGGAGTTCCAGGCTTAGAGGGAGTACATGGGCAAGGGGTCAGTGGGAAGATGGGCAAGGGTCAGTGGGAAGGTAGGCAAGATTGAAGTTTAGTGCATAGATTGGCATTAGAGAAGCAAAGAGTGCAAACTGGGTTGTAGTAGAACAGTGGGTTAAGGTAAGAAGGGGAGAGCTGAGTAAGTGCTTTAAAGCACCCTTTCCCAGTCCTTAATACAGCACTCTGCTCACAGTAAGCATTTAATAAATACTATTGCTGCTACTCCTCCTCCTGGTCATGCCACTGACTCATTTTTAACCTTTGGCAAGCCTTCAACCTCTTACCACCATTCCAAAATGGAAATAATCCTGAAGACATACTTTATGGTGATAAAGTGTTGTCAGTGAGGGAGTCAGGATGGGGTGGGGGAGATGGAAAACTGCCTCAAACCTGGGGCGGAGGGGGAACCGAACAGTCTGTGTGGCAGAGCAGGAGGGAATTGAATTCCCTAGTATTTAGTACAGTGCTTTGCGCACAATATTCAATCAGTAAATACCATTGATTGGTATTTTCTCTTTATAGGGATCTTCATTAGAGTTCATTTGGGAAATTAATATATTTGTCTGGTATAGTTTGATATTAGCTGGACCTCAAAGGTTAGCATTAAAGTTCTTGGTGGACATTTTTCTTGTTTTGGAATTTCTGCTTAGCTGGTTTTTATTAAATGTGTGCATTCATTCAGTAGTATTTATTGAGTGCTTACTATGTGCAGAGTGCTCTACTAAGCGCTTGGAAGGTACAACTCAGCAACAGAGAATCCCTCCCCAATAACGGGCTCACAGTCAGGGATCAGGAATCTGGGGCAGGTGATTCTACGGAGAATAATAATAATGTTGGTATTTGTTAAGTGGTTACTGTGTGCCAAGCACTGGGGGGGATAAAAGGGCAATGAGGCTATCCCACATGGGTCTCACAGTCCCAATCCCCACCTTACAGATGAGGCAACTGAGGCGTGAGTGTATGGGGATGTGTTCATTTTAGGTGTACAATATCATTGATATCCCTGATTTAGCTGTCTTAGTTGATGATGTCTTTTTTTTTTTCCTTCACATTTTTTCAAAGTTGAGGAACTCTTAGACCAAGCAGACTACCTGTATGAGAGTGGGGAAACGGAAAAGCTCTATCACTTGCTAGCCAAGTACAAACAAAGGTAGGAATTGAAAGTCTTTTGCCTTTTTGAGTGTCTTGCCACTGCTTGACTTTTAAACAGCTAGCACTCCAAAGCATTACTGTTTCATACTGTATTTCCAACCAGTGAAGATGCAGAATTACTGTGGCGGCTCGCACGTGCCTCCCGGGATCTGTCTCAGCTCAGCAGCACTTCACCAGAAGAGAAGAAACAACTGGTATACGAGGCCCTGGAATATGCAAAGAAGGCACTGGAGAAAAATCCATCCAGTTTTGCAGCTCACAAGGTAAGGTACTCAATCAGTAGTATTTTTTAAATGCTTACTGTACATAGATCACTGTTCTAAGCGCTTGGGGGAATACAGAATAATAGAGTTGGTAGACACGTTCCCTGCCCATAGTGAACTCACTATCTAGTGGGGGTGGTAGGCAGAATGGTTGAATCACACGTAGTTCAGCAGGAGGGCTCCTCAGCCAAAAGACTGTCTATTCCTTGTTTTGGGGACCAGAGAGTAAGGCTGACATTGATGGCAGACTTTTTTTAGAAACCTCTTAATTCAACTCTTGAATATTATTTAGTTGTAATGACACTGTAAACCTTTAGACTGTGAGCTCTAGACTGCGGTCAGAAAACGTCACTTTCAAACTCCGTTGTACTGTAATCTCTCAAGCGCTTAGTACAGTGTTCTGTGTGCTTAGCCCTCAATAAATACCACTGACTGATCGATTGAAAGAAAAGCTTTCTTTTTCTGTATTAGATTCAAGGAATATTTGATTTGTCTACATGCAGTGACTATATTTGGAATTCGAAGGAGCTCAGAGCACCCCCACAATCTCATCTTATTCATCCCCACAGTAGCTGAGGCAGGTAGAAACTAGTTGGGGTGACTCTTGAATCCTGGGGAGCACTGTACTAAAGTGTTTAGAAGAGTACAACACAACAGAGTTGGTAGACACTGTCCCTGCCCACCAGGAGCTTACAGTCTAGAAGGGGAGACAAACATTAAGATAATTATGGCTATGCTCATAAATGCTGGGGGGCTGAGGGTATTCTTTCCCAGCAATTAGTACAGTGCTCTGCATACAGTAGGTCCTTAATAAATACTACTACTACTCTTACTAGCAATAGTGGTATTTATTGGGTGCCCACTAAGTGCTGGTCACTAGACGCTGGGAAAGTACAAAAGTAAGAAATGACATGTTCTCTTAGTCCCAGAGTTTGTAATCTAGCCTCAATAAAATATCTTCCAAAGGCCTTACCTGCCTAAGCCCTCCTATTTGCCCTCCTTTCGGCATCACCTTTACATTAGGGGCTGAAACCATTAGACACTTGGATAGTCTCCCTTCTCCCACCCCCATAGAACCTATAATAATAATTATTATTATTATGGTATTTAAGTGCTTACTATGTGCCAGGCTTGTATCAAGCAAATTGGGTTGCACATGGTCCCTGTCCCGCATGGGGCTCATAGTCTCGATCCCCATTTTACAGATGAAGTAACTGAGGCACAGAGAAGTAAAGTGACTTGCCCAAGGTCACACAACAGACAAGTGATGGAACTAAGAACCCATGATCTGATTACCAGGCCTGTGCTCTTATGTACCTATTCATCTGTCATTTATTTTAACGCCTGTCTCTCTCTTTTGTCTGTAAAATCCTTGTGGGCAGTTACTGATGTCTACATACTGTGTTGTATTCTCCCATGTACTTATTACAGTGTTCCACACACAGTAAACACTGAATAAAAGTGGTTGATTTTGGTGGAGACAGAAGTAAAAGTATTTACAAAGAGAGAAATCAGAATAAATGAATATGTGATTGAATAAATGATGCATAAGTACTGAGGACAAGTATATATATATACATATATAATACATATATGTATATAAAAGTCCTAGAGAAAGCTGGTGGATTTATACAGCAAGGGATGTAGAAGATTAATCGGGGAAGGCATGTTGGAGAAGGTGAGTTTTCATGAGGGCTTGGAATATGGGGAGGCCTGTGGTCTGATAGATTTGGGGAGGGAAGGAGTTCTAAGCCAGAGAAGCAGCATGAGAGAGGGGACAAAGATGAAAGAGTTGAGAGCGAGCTACGGTTAAGAGGTGAACTTGGAAGGAACGAAGAGAGCAGAGTTGGGAGTTGCAGGTGAAGCGAGCAGATTTGGGAAAGCACCTTGAAGCCAACTGTGAGGCGTTTCTGTTGATGTTGAGTGACGAGGAGTCACTGGAGGTTTTGAGAAGTGGGCATGTCACAAGTGGGTCTTTAGGAAGATGACCTTCTTAGGGGCAGGGAATATTTCTACCAACTTGTTATATTGCATTCTCCCAGGCATTTACAATAGTGCTGTGCACACAGTAAGTGCTCAATAAATGCGACTGATGGATTGATTCTTGAGTGACCCTCTCTGTCTAATCTGGCTAGGCAGCCTAGTTTTAGATGATGCCTGGAGGAGTTTACCCAGGTCATTGGCAGAGACCGCTACCCTCAATGTAATTGCTAATAAGTGATTAACAATTCTTTGTGAGTAGCTCATGTGCGTGAATACTACAAGAAAATAGAATCTGAGTGTAGGGGAAGTTGGAGAGGTGTAGCCAAAACCCTACATGAGGATTAACTCTATTCTTTTCCAATTTTAGTGGTATGCCATTTGCATCAGTGACGTTGGGGATTATGAAGGCATCAAGGCTAAGATTGCAAATGCCTATGTTATCAAGGAACACTTTGAGGTAGTGATGAAATTTAATGTTTATTAATGAACAGATTTGTTCTTTACTTCAGTAAATTATCAGAACTCCAAGATATATTCTGAGGGTCATGTACAGTTCTGAAACGTGATACCTGGCTGCGTAGTTTTATTATTTTCAATAATTAGTACTCTGATTTTCCTTTTCTCTGATGTTATTTTGCTCACCTGTTATATATTAGAGACCCGAAGCACTATGTATCTGATGATGCTGATTACAGTCTAATCCATTAGATTGTCACCTCTCTGTGAGCTGATTTTGTACTTTCTATTTTTGTGTTATTCTCGCAAGTGTATGTTATTGTCCTTTGCACCCATTAGATACTCAATGACTATTGATGATAATTTCGATTTGCTATAACAACATCTACTGAATGCCCGAAATTATCACCTAAAAGGATTTTGCCTTTTGGGGTATGATTGTGAGGGTCTCCTTAAGCAAAACACCTAAGAAAGTGAAATACATTGAGCTGTAAACCCATTATGAGCAGGGACTATGTCTTCCAACTCTGTTACACTGTACTCTCCCAAGTGCTTAGTACAGTGCCCGACACATAGAAAGTGCTTAACATATACCATAAAAAACCAAAACCAGACAGAAAGCGTTCAGTAAATACGACTGATTATCAGAATGACCCAGTGTCACAAACATCCCAAAATGCAGCACCCCCTTCGATAAGGCATGGTGCTTTATTCTGGCCATACATTTGCGGTGCTCCATTGCTCTGACAAGCACTTTAGGCCAAAAACAGTGTTTAACTGTGGGACTCCATGAGCCCTGGATGAAGTAGGAGTTAAAACTCTGCTGTTGCAGTGAAAAGTCTGTCTTGTAAAATGGGGATTGACATTGTGAAGATGCTAGAGCTCATTGTGGGACACAGTTGTGAATCCAATAATGTATATTTTGGAAGGCAGTCAATTAATTGTATCTTCGTTTCTTGCCAGAAAGCCATTGAACTGAATCCTAAAGATGCTACTTCAATTCACCTGATGGGTGTTTGGTAAGAAAATCATTAGATTTGGACTTACTTGGACTTCTGTTTTTCGTGTTTTCTTTAAAATAAGTTGTTGAAAATGTAAAATGTAAAAATGAGTAAAATTATTTAAGGATTCCATTATAACATCACAAAGTGAGGTTAGGTAAATCTAGTATCCTAATTAGCATCGAGTCTATTCCTAAGTACATTTGCAATGTAAAATTCACCTGAAGCTATTGTTGCTCAGTTATTTAGGGAACAAATACCCAGTCTTCAAATACATGCAATTTTTTAATTGTCACCATGCAAAAGAAAATCTATACAGGTGATGACTCTGAATATTGGATGGTAAATAGGGAAGTAGTCAGGCTGCACTGAACAAGGGTTTTTAGGTACCTTGGGCCAACTCAGAACATAATAATAATAATAATAATGTTGGTATTTGTTAAGCGCTTACTATGTGCCGAGCACTATTCTAAGCGCTGGGGTAGACATAGGGGAATCAGGTTGTCCCACGTGGGGCTCACAGTCTTAATCCCCATTTTACAGATGAGGGAACTGAGGCCCAGAGAAGTTAAGTGACTTGCCCACAGTCACACAGCCGACAAGTGGCAGAGCTGGGATTCGAACTCATGAGCCCTGACTCCAAAGCCCGTGCTCTTTCCACTGAGCCACGCTGCTTCTCCATAGGACATAGAGAACATAGGAATTGTGGGTTCTAATCATCAACTCGACCAGGGGTACGCTTCTACAAGGATTTAGATAAAGTCACCGAAGGTGAATAAGTAAAGTAGGGAAGCAGCGTGATCTAGTGGAAAGAGTATAGGCCTGGGAGTCAGGGGACCTGAGATCTAATCCTGGATCCACAATTTGCCTGCTTTCTGACTTTAGGCAAATCATTTAACTTAAGTCAATAGTATTTATTGAGTACTTACTGTCTTACTGTGTGCAGAATATTGTACAAAATGGTTGGGAGAGTACAAGAGAGTTGGAAAAGACAGTCCCTGTTCACAGGAAGCGTACATTCTGTGTCTCATCTGTAAAATGGGGATTAAATACCGGTTCTCCCTCCCCCTTAGATTTTAAGCTCCTAGTGGGCAGTATAGTGAAGAGAAGCAGCATGACCTAGTGGAAAGAACACGGGTTTGGAAGTCAGAGGACATGGGTTCTAATCCAACTTCTTCACTTCTCTTCTAAGTGACTTGCTCAAGTCGCTTCACTTCTCTGTGCCTCAGTTACTTCATCTGTAAAATGGGGATTAAGACTGTGAGCCACATGTGGGACAGGGGACTGTGTCCAACTTGATGAGCATGTATCTACCCCAGTGTTGAGAACAGTGCTTGGCACAGAATAAGTGCTTAAATACCATTATCATCATTATTATTATACTCTCTCAAATACTTAGTACAGTGCTCTGCACACAGAAAACACTCAATAAATGCCATCGATTAGTCTATGAGCCTCACATAGAATAGGGATTGTGTCCAACCTGATTATCTTGTAGTTACCCCAGCACTTAGAAATACCACAATTACTGTTATTAGTGTATCAGTGTCAGATAAGCGTAATGGGTGATTTTAGTGCTGAAGCTGAAAATGACTCCCACTGACAGAAGAAAGTCATGGATTTGTAAAACAACAGTATTGACTTACTTTGGTTGAGCGAGTGTGCCATACATCAAGTCACAATTAAACACCATCTTTCACCTGCCAAACAAAAGAAAAACGCCCTGATGCATTCCCGAGCCTAACAGTGGCATCTTATTTGGCATCATTTGAAAGACAAGGGACCTCACAGATGTTCAGGTCACGGCAGCCCTGCCTGGAGCAGAATGTTGGCTGGACTGTCTTATTCGTTCCCTCAAAGCTCACACTGTTCCTTAGAGCCAATGTGGCCTCCAAACCAGCAAAATGTTCAAGATTCTGGAAAATGAAGGCACTTGTTAGCAATTCTGCAGTAAAATCACAGCAGCTCAGCTGAAAAAAGACAGTTAAGGAGAGAGTGGCTCTTTCTGAGCAAAACCTTTATAAAAGAGAGACAAGGAGGAGAAAAAAAGCTCAGCATCTGGCATTGCAAACATTAAACAAAGCCAGCCTTTGTGTGTGCACAATGTGGTTGAAACTGTGAGTCTCACATTGGCCTTTTCAACCACACATGTAGTCATAGGTAAATTTCACTGTTAGTGGCGTCTTCTTTCAATATGAAGGGACAAGGAATATAGCCCAGAGGTGGGCAGTTACTGGAATTCATTGTTTCTGGGAACCAAAGAGCTTTGTAAATACTGTCAATGATACCATCATCATCATCAATAATAATTATGGTAATTGCTAAGCGCTTACTATGTGCCAGGCACTGTGCTATGCGCTGGGGTGGATACAAGTAAATCGGACACAGTCTAAGTGGGAGTAGGGTTTAATTCTCATTTTACTAATGAGGCAACTGAGGCCCAGAGAAGTGGAATGACTTGCCCAAGATCACATAACTGACAAGTTGTGGAATTGGATTTAGAACCCATGTGCTCTGACTCCCAGGCTCATACTCTGTCCACTAGGCCACGCTGCGCTTACTGGTGCAGAGCACTGTATTCATTCATTCATTCATTCAATAGTATTTATTGAGCGCTTACTATGTGCAGAGCACTGTACTAAGCGCTTGGATGAACAAGTTGGCAACAGATAGAGACAGTCCCTGCCGTTTGACGGGCTTACAGTCTAATCGGGGGAGATGGACAGACAAGAACAATGGCAATAAATAGAGTCAAGGGGAAGAACATCTCGTAAAAACAATGGCAACTAAATAGAATCAAGGCGATGTACAATTCATTAACAAAATAAATAGGGCAATGGAAATATATACAGTTGAGCGGATGAGTACAGTGCTGTGGGGAAGGGAAGGGAGAGGTGGAGGAGCAGAGGGAGTACTGAGCCCTTGGGAGATACAAGATAATCAGGTCAGAAACAGTCCCTGTCCCACTTGGTGCTCACAGTCAAAGGGGACGGGAGAGCAGGTATTCAATCCCTATTTTACATCTGAAGAAACTGAGGCCAGAGAATTGAAATGATTTAACCATGGTCTCACCGCAGGCAAGTGGTATAGCCAAGATAAGGGTAAAGAAACAAGTACAATAGCCCTGGGGCTGCTTTAAAAGAGCCAAGTGCTGGGCAGCAGTAGGGTCATTGTGAGGAATACTCTGAAAGAGCAATTATAAATTTTCACACCCAGAGATCTGGGAGCTGGAAAGGGCTGGAAAGGGCCTCGAGAGACTCCCTGCCTTCAGGCAGGTGATTAATGAAACCGTGCATATAGGTGGTTGTAAATTCTGTTTTTACAGATCACACTGGGAGAAAATGTCAAAACATCCTTTCACACTGTGCCGGAATCATATGATGGCAGTCAGGGTGATAAGTTTCAATGTCTCAGAACTGACAACCTGCATGGAGGAATAATTATTGATTTATTTATGGTATTTGTTAGGCACTAACTATGAGTCAAGCACTGTTCTAAGTCAGTCTAAGTGACCTGGGTCACTTCAGGTCTCTCCCGGGGGGCCGACTCATTCCGGAAGACCCCAGGATGTTCACATGCAGCTAGGATCCCTAGCTAGATACAAATTGATCAGGTTAGACGCAGTGCTTGTCCCACATGGGGCTCACAGTCTAAGGAAGAGGGAGAACAGGTTTTGAGTACCTGTTTTAGAGTTGAGAAAACTGAGGCACAAAGAAGTTAAGTGACTTGCCTGAAGTCACACAGCAGGCAATCAATCAAATCAATCAGTAAGTAGTTTGGCAATAGAGGAGTGAAGTGTGTGGGCTTGGTTGTAGTAGGAGAGTAGTGAGGAGAGGTGGGAGTGGCAAGGTAATTGAGTGCTTTAAAGCAGATGGCTTTAAGGCAAGTTCATTAATTCAATCGTATTTATTGAGTGCTCACTCTGTGCAGAGCACTGTACTAAGTGCTTGGAAAGTACAATTCAGCAACAGATAGAGGTAATCCCTACCCGGCAACTGACTCTGGTGGAACCAGGATTAGAACCCAGGTATTTTGGCTCCCAGGTCCATCCTTTTTCCATAAGGTCAAGCAAGCTGCCCTGGGGGTTTGGGCAGTGCCCCTCACACTCTCAACCCCACCAGTCATGTTCCCCTAGGGGCTAAGAGTGCAATAAGCATCAAGGCATAGTGTGGGTAGAGCATGGGCCTGGGAGTCTGAAGGTCATGTGTTCTAATCTCAGCCCCACCACTTGTCTCCTGTGGGACCTTAGGTTAATCACTTCACTTTTCTGTGCCTCAGTTACCTCACCTGTAGATTGGGGATTGAGACTGTGAGCCCCATGTAGGACAGGGACTGTGTCCAACCCAATATGCTTGTATCCACCCCGTGCTTAGTACGGTTCCTGGAACATAGTAAGTGCTTAACAAATACTTTTGTTATTATTATTATTATTAATAATAAGCGAGCAGGCAGGAAGGATATAGCATATTGCAAAGTGTGTGCTGCAGTTTGTGCTGGACCTGTGGACAGCCATAGTGACTGTAGCAGTGCCAAGGCTGGGCCTTAGCACCAGAACTCAGTAGGCGATTTTCGATGCCCGTATTAGCCAGTTATTTTGTGGGGGCCCTGCTGGGCCTTTCCACTTTGTGGAATACCCCGGATATTCCTCAGGCCAGAAACTTTGATCACTGAGGGGGCATGGCTCCAGTAGGCATTCCCCTACTTGCAGCACCAGAACTAGAATAGTAATAATAATATTAATGATGGCATTTGTTAAGCTCATACTATGTGCCAAGGACTGTTCTAAAAGCTGGGATACAAGGTAATCACATTGTCACAAATGGGGCTCACAGTCTTAATCCTTATTTTATGTATGAGGTAACTGAGGCCCAGAGAAGTTAAGTGACTTGCCCAAGGTCACACAGCAGACAAATGGCAGAGCCAGGATTAGAACCCACATTCTCTGACTGCGAAGCCCGTGCTCTTGTCACTCAGGTCTTTGCTCTTTCCACAGGATTGAAAGTGAGACTTCTGAACCTTGTACTGCGCTCTGCAAGGCTATGTGGTGTAGGGATGGTGGGATGTAAGATACTGACTGCTAAAGCAGCTGTATTTTTAAATGCCATTTCCATAAATGTTGTTTTTCCTCACCTACCACCTTCTCCCTTCCTAGGTGTTATTCATTTGCAGAAATGCCTTGGTACCAAAGCAGAATTGCCGCTATGCTGTTTGCAACACCTCCTAGTTCTACTTATGAGGAAGTAGGTGATGAACCATCTTTGACTCTGTCCTCAAGTAATCTTTATCTGCATACTCCCTGATAAGCTTTCTGGTTAACTTGAAATACAGACACTGGCACACCCTGCATTAAAGGCTTAAAAATCTGCTTTATGTTTCCTAGTAGGTGGATTTTTTTTTTTTTTTAGGCAGGGCATTGACAGATAGTTACCTAAGTCTGTAATATAAGGGTTACATCTTGTAGAATACTGCAATAAGGGCAGTTCATTGTAGGACTAACCTCTTATCTGATGCCTTGGGCATGTGCCCGACCATTTCTGGACCCAAACAGGCTTCTGTGGTCTGAAGAGAAGAAATAGGACCTAATTTCCCAACAGCATTCTAGCCAAAGTGCACAGTGAAAACATGCAGTTAGGAAGAACTGTGCATGTACCTTTTTCAGTCAAAGCCTCTGGCAGAGCTCCTTTGGCCTCCCAGAAAGAGAAAATCGGAGAGAGGAAGGAGCTAACCACCTGACTGGTGTGCCTTCAATCAGTCAGTCAGTTGATGGGCAAGTCACTTCACTTCTCTGGGCCTCAGTTACCTCATCTGTAAAATGGGAATTGAGACTGTGTGCCTCACATGGGACAAGGACTATGTTCAACCCGATTTGCTTGTATCCACCCCAGCACTTAGAACAGTGCCTGGCACATAGTAAGTGCTTAGTAAATACCATTATTATTATTATTAGGAGGGAGAAGGGGACAACAGAACTCACTGCCTGGGCTGGGAGTCGGTCTTCTGCTGCACATCTCTTCTCCCCTATTCACCACGTCCTTTCTGGGGCTGATCTGTGGGACTGGAAAACCCTATGCAAACAAAGGATGCTACATTAATTGCCAGTCATAAATAATCCACTCCAAGAAGAAACGATTATTTTTGGACATTGTCGCTTTTGCCATCATGTAGGTTTTGTAGTTGAACTTATCTAGACAGTGGTTTTTGAATATTCCTCCTGAATTGTGCTCTTTTGATTCTCCAGGCTCTGAATTACTTCCAAAAGGCAGAACAAGGTAATTTATGTCTTAGCAGTCGGTCACGGTGTAAACACCCAGGGGTTATAAGGCAGTTTGCATTTGGAATTGTAAAAGACCCATACGTAAACTCAGGACTTTACAAATTAGAGGTAAAAATAAAAACATTCAAATGTTTTTTTTCTGGTTGAAAAAGATTGCTTGTTGAATGTTTTGCTTTGTAAAGTCAAATTCACAGGCGATAGTCAAAGGAGTTTGTAGCTTTTTACCATATTTAAGAGGAGATATTTAACGCAAATGTGTGCTGGGAATGACCTTAACTGCTAATTTTTTCCCGACCCCATCCAGACTCACCAGTGATAACTCTCCAGCGTAGTGCTGTTGGTCTCACCAGGCTAGGAGAACTGAAGCCAATTGCCAGTAACTAGATGTCCCCGAAATCTGTTATTTTAACAAGACTTCAGTGAACAGCAATGAGACTTGGCTGGCCAAGAAAGGGAGGCAGAGTGTATAAAATGTATTTAGAGCACTAGATGTGTAGGGACATGCTCACCTTCGTGGCTGAGATGTTAACTTTTATTTTCCCTAAAACAGAATTGTGCTTGTCACCAAAATCAACAGTCAATATATGGACTGTCCAACAGTTACATGACACTCCACCATGATGCTGATTGTGCACCTCATGAAATGGAAGGGAATTTAATAGCAGAGGCATTTTTCATTATCATTCATTTTTGCCAATCTTTCTCAGGTGCCTTAGGGGCTGCCTGGACTGTCCCGAGCTTGTTACTATCTAGAACTCTTCAAGGGAACATGGGTGCCAATTGGAAAACCACAGTGAGAGGTTGGGAAGGCACCTCTTCCCATTCCTCTCCTGCTATCTCCATCCTGGGAAAGGGAGGAGATTGAGAAGGAAAGGTGAAGGTGGGAAGGCACTGGGTTAAAAAAAAAGAAACCCAATTCCTAGATAGTTTCATACATCTCAGCTAGTTATTCTTAAAATGCATCCTAGATGAATGAAGTTTTTAGTTTTATCCTATTCATGCACAAAAGTTATTACCTGAGTACAGCATTCACTCCCCAGCAGCCCATCTTTTCTGCTTGCCAGAGAAACAACCGAGAGAAGAAGAGTTGGAACCCATGGCCACAAAAAGCTGGATAGAGTGGTATTGGGAGGGTAATTTTAACAGCCAGCTGTCCATGAGAATCCATGACTGTCTTTGGTCTACTGGCCAAAGATAAGAAACTCTATCAGCAGGGTTTGTTTGCACTATGAACCTTGTAAAATTAAAGTTTCAGTAGTCTGGGCCCTAAACTATCACTGGAGGCTTTATCCAGCTTCAGACGATCTAAGGACAGCATAGTCGAGACCCATGTGTTCTTTATGTTTTTGTACACAGCGGATCCCAATTTTTATAGCAAAAACTTGCTGCTTCTGGGGAAGACGTATCTGAAGTTAAGTAACAAGAAACTTGCTGCCTTCTGGTTACTGAAAGCCAAGGACTACCCAGTGCACACAGAAGAGGACAAACAGGTAAAAGACCTAGGGCTCCCCCTGCTATTTCATCATAGGCCAAAAGGTTCATATAAAGCATATGGAGGTCTTCCAGGTTTATGTGGCAAATTTTCCTGGGGCTAATCCAAGTGGGTTTTCTAAATGACTAGACATCCAGGGGAGGTGAAATGCCATGGGGATAGACACAGGAGGAATCCCCATTAGGGAAGCAGCATGGCATAGTGGATAGAGAAGCAGCGTGGCTCAGTGGAAAGAGCATGGGCTTTGGAGTCAGAGGTCATGAGTTCAAATCCCAGCTCTGCCACTTGTCAGCTGTGTGACTGTCGGGGCAAGTCACTTAACTTCTCTGGGCCTCAGTTACCCCATCTGTAAAATGGGGATTAAGACTGTGAGCCCCATGTGGGACAACCTGATTCCCCCGTGTCTCCCCCAGCGCTTAGAACAGTGCTCTGCACATAGTAAGCGCTTAACAAATACCAATATTATAGAGCCTGGGCCTAGGAGGCAGAAGTTCGTGGGTTCTTATCTCAGCTCATCACTTGTCTGTGGTGTGACTTTGGACAAGTCACTTCATTTCTCTGTGCCTCAGTTACCTCATCTGCAATATGGGGATTGAGATTGTGAGCTCCATGTGGGACAGGGACTGTGTCCAACCCAATTTCCTTGTATCAACCCCAGCACTTAGTACAGTACCTGGCCTACAGTAGGTACTTAACAAATACCAAGTTATTATTATTATTATGATTATTATTACTAAGCCCTGTCAGAGAGAGAGAGGGTAGGATCAGAATATTCGGCAGTTGATTTGGCACATGCTCTAAGGTTGCACTAATGAGCCTACTCCAATTATCCGTTCTTTAATGCTACTGACGGGCAGGTTCCTTTCTCTTGGGGTTCTTATATTTCCTCTATTTTTAGGTTCAGAAAGAAGCTGCAGACCTGCTCAAAACCTTCAGTGTCAAAACCTAAGTACTTTGCTGAGAATAAAGCACCTGAACTCTATCCAGGAAGCACTGCGTTATTTATTAAACTGATGATATAACTAAGGATTACGAGAGATTTACCAGTGTTTGAGGCTGTCACCAAAATCCAAGGTTTGTGGCAAGAAAATATCCCAGGTTGGTGCACATAGCCCTGTTTAGCATTATTAAGGTGAAAGCCTGAGGATTTAGAAGCATCATCTAAAAACTTCCCTGTTGTACAAAGTCAAGGAGGGATGTTTAATTTGGTCGGAATTGCCAAGTCTGTGGCTGTTTCTGGCCAATTACACACCCAGAATAGCAAGTATTCAGTATGTGGACTGTTCCTTATGTGCTGTTCAAAAATGCTTTGTACATCCGGTGGGAGCAGGGATTATATAGTCTATAGTCAGGGAAATCCAGGCCCAGACAGATGAAGGAGGGGAACGAGTCTTTCTTGGGTACAGCTCTCAGGACTCCCAACTCACTGCCTTTTCCCCTACCTCAGCCTACAGGAAGCTTGCATGTCCTGAACAGGGGCATTTGTCATATTGTTCCAGGGCTGTAATGTTCGATTCATTTGAAAGAAATTATAAAAAGGACAAAAAAAAAATCCTTTCTAATACCATTTCTCTCTTACCTTTATATTTTTGCTCTTCAATTTCTTTCACTGGTTCTTCCTTTGCCTCTCACTGCTGTCCTGGGTTGTCTTCTCAGTTGACTTGCACACCTATGACTTCCCAAATATTCCTTGCTAGTCCAGACCTCTTGCTAGTCTAGCCTGCCTCCAGGCTCACCTCCACTTAGATGTCTGACCAGCAGCTCAAGCTCAAATTTGCCCAAAACTGGACTCATCTTCCTTCTCATCTTACCTCCTAATCAAATCGATGGTATTTTTTATGGTGTTTACACGCTTACTATGTGTAAAGCACCATTTTAAGCACAGGCATTAGGTCAGATACAATCTGTTATAATGTACTTTCCCAAGTGCTGAGTACAGTGCTGTGCACACAGTAAGCACTTAGTAAATACAATTGATTGACTCAGTCTACATAGGAGAGAAAACAGGCACTGAATACTTACGGTACTCAGGGGACTGTACTAACCACCTGGGAAAGTACAGTATAAACAGATACATTCCTTCCCCAAATACAATACTATAAAGTTGGTAGATATGATTCCTCTGTACAAGGAGCTTACAGTTTACAGAAGTGACAACCATTAAAATAGATTATGGATAGGGGAAATAGTAGAGTATTACTTAAATACTCTTAAAACTCACCTCCTCCAAGAGGCCTTCCCAGACTGAGCTCCTCTTCTCCCTCTATTCCTTCTACCACCCCCCTTCACCTCTCCGCAGCTAAACCCTCTTTTCCCCCTTTCCCTCTGCTCCTCCCCCTCTCCCTTCCCCTCCCCTCAGCACTGTACTCGTCCGCTCAACTGTATATATTTCCATTACCCTATTTATTTTGTTAATGAAATGTACATCGCCTTGATTCTATTTAGTTGCCATTATTTTTACGAGATGTTCTTCCCCTTGACTCTATTTATTGCCATTGTTCTTGTCTGTCCGTCTCCCCCGATTAGACTGTAAGCCCGTCAAATGGCAGGGACTGTCTCTATCTGTTGCAGACTTGTTCATTCCAAGCGCTTAGTACAGTGCTCTGCACATAGTAAGCGCTCAATAAATACTATTGAATGAATGGAGTATCTTTCCTATCACCCCCACCACCATCCTCCCTTTTCTCTTTGCTATTAGCACTCTTACTTCACTATGCCTCATTCTTGTTTCTCCCACCTCCACTCTCTTGCTCACCCCCTATTGCCAAAGCTCTTAAACCACAGCTCTAGGGAGCCTTGCCCCACTAGCACTTATGCCCTAACTTCACCCTCAGCACAGTCCCAATCACCCATAGCACTTCCAACTTATTTAACCTACTGTTTAAACAATAACCTTATATGTATCTGCTCCTTCCTACCATTTGTAAGTGAAGTCTGCCTCTATCACTTGTACTCACTCAAGAGTTTAGTGCAGTGATCAACAAATACAATTGGTTGATATATTTGAATAATAGTCATTTCTTAAAACTTGATTTCTTTCACTTATATCTTGATAATTTGTTTGTTCACACTTTCAGGATTGATGACTTCCTCTTTTTGAGGCAGCCAGGATGTTTGTCCTCCATTCAGTCATATTTATTGTGCTATGTATAGAGCACTATACTAAGCGCTTGGGAAGTACAGTTCAGCAACAGATAGACAATCCCTGCCTTCAATGTAAGGACCTGTCTGTCACTTTCCATACCCAGCATGAGCTGTTGTTTGCCTAAGCCACTGCAGAGGCACCTTATATTTCTTGCTAGTGCAATGGTAAGACTTTTGCCTCACCTATTTTTCAACCTGTAAAAAAGTTCACTTTCTTCTCACTAACATCAAAGCTTTTTTTCTTTCAACTGTCATAGCAAGAGCTGGATGCTTATTGGAGGGTAATTGAAAAAGTTGTTAGAGAAGTAACATAGCCTAATGGAAAGAGCACAGGCCTGGGAGTCAGAAGACCTGGGTTCTAATCCCATCTCTGCCACTTGTCTGATTTGTGACCTTGGGCAAATAACTTCTTTTGCTTCAGGCACCTTATCTGCAAAATGGGGATTCATTACGTGTTTTCCCTCATCTTGCAATGGTCCCCTAGCCTGGTTGGCTGTAGATAATCCATGGTCCACATTTGTAGTCCTGAGCTCAAACATCCCCCCAGAAACAGGAACTCATGCCTCTCCTACTTGCCAGAGGAAGTGAGAGATCATGGTTTCTGGAATCATGCTGCCCCTACCAGTATTAAAGATTACCCTGTTAATCTGTCCACCTCTCATGGTCATTTATTTTCTCCATATCTCTCCCCTATTGGGGTGGATTTATAACTGCCCAAATAATTTCATCCCATAGTACAAGCAGCAAGTTTTTTCACATAACCTTAAGGCCCTGTAAACGCCTCCTCTTGTTCAGTTGCAGAACAGTGAATCCAACCACCCACAGGTAATACCAACACCCTACCCCCCCCCCCCCACACACACACACCCGCTCCCTCCATGTCCACTCAACCCCTCAGGCCTGCAGCTACATTGTAGGGTTTATGACAGATACTTCTACCCACCCTCTTCTGTCAATGTGACAGCTAACTTTTCTACAGCCATTTCCAGCACTGGACTTCCTTTGAGTCCCATAAGCATCTACTCCCTGACTTCTGGGAGACACACAGCAGCAGGAATGGATCTGAAGGCAGAGGTTTCATCTCCCAGGGCTTCAGCCAAATATGCATTGACTGCTCTCTGACAGGATCAGGACAGTGTAAATAGCCAGGATCTAATCTCCCCTCTACATTCTTCTAGCTAGCAAATGAACTTTCCGGCCGATTTCAGCGACTCTCTCATCTTCCTAGTGGGATGACTCCTTATCAGACTTGTTCTGCCAGAGAATGAGCTACACAGGGAGCTTCATGGCAGAGGCAGGTTCTTCCAAGTAAGGTTTTCCTGATTTCCCCTCTTCTCCACTGCGCTGGTCTCCCATTATTCCACCCAACACGCTTTTTTATGGTAGTTAAGCCACTTACTATGTGCCAAGCATTATACTAAATGCTGGGGTAGATAAGTTAATTGGGTTGGACACTGTCCATATCCCACATGGGGCTCATACAGTGTTAATCCCCAGTGCTCAGCGTTTAGCACTTAAATTTGTCTGGTTAAACCTGTTGTACTGGAGCATACTGTTCGTCACCTGAGGTCTATTCATGTCTGAGGGATGCAGTTGCAACTCCATCCACAGCTTAAATGAATTATTAAGAAAAAGTATTACAGACTGTACAAGCTACTAAACCTACCTCTGGTTAGGGAAAGGCTGACATGTTCCTTAGTGTCAGACGAATCTGAAAGAAATCTATTCAGGCACCTCGATCACTGCTTTTATTTTAACCTTTACAAAGGAAACTGGATTTTGAATAAAAAGGCAGAACACAATCTAAGTTAATATGTAGAAAAATAAAATTTTGGCAAAATAAACACTGTTGTATTGGGAAGATAAGTAGTATGCCAGTATTTTCTGCATTCAGTGAGCAGTGAAATAGTTGATATGTTACAGATATCACTTAATCTAAGAAATCAGTTTCATGGGTATACAAAATTTTGTATAAGTTAACAATGAAATTTACAGTGCATATTGAAAGCATGATACAAATGGTACTTTAAATCTTCATATTCTGTTAATAAGGAAGCACAGTTTGCTAAAAGTAGCATTTAATATAATTCATCTTGGATTTATAATTTGTTACACATCTTTGCAGTTCAGCAAATGCCCTCAATACCGATAAAACAATTAAAAAGTTTCTAAATGATGTTCACTTAGGACAGAAAATAACTTGGCCTGCGTAAAAAAAATGACAAGAATGATATACACTTAATTCAGGTATAATTAATTTTACATGAATTTAAAGAGGGATGAAAATATTTAATGCTAATAGAAAATTATTAGTTTCACACTTTGAGTGTCTCAGATCTTATGTACTCCATTTGGGTTTTAGAATCAAACCTGAACACAAAAGCAGCAACAGTTCACATCACCTTTCAAATACCCCTAAGATTCAAATAACATCACTTACTATGAATTACCAGATAAAAAACCTTTTATAAGAGTATGAGAATTTCCCTTGTATTTTTTTCTAACTTTCCCGATTACCTACTACCCCCAGGTAACATGTAAACAAAGCCCAATGCTGCTCGATAAAGTCTGTCCCAGCCCTACAGGAGAGTCAAGTGAAAGTGGCATCAATTGCTAAACATTCACTTTATCATACATGATTTCATGAGTAAAGGTTTCATCGCGACTTTGGCTATAACGATCAAGTAGCCGAGAAGGGGTTGCTCGACTAGTTGGGTGTATTTTAAAATGGAACCGACAGAACCAGGCACCTGTCGTGTCAGAAAGCCAGCAGCATTTTCCTACCTGCTCAAGGTAAGTTTTGGCCTAAGCCATTTAACAACACATTTTGGAACAGCCATGCAGTAAAACAACCTTGGGAGAGGTTGCTGAAGTGAGGACGGGAAGCACCTCAGCCCTTGCTTCTGGGTCGTATGGCCAAAGTTCAAGCAAATCAGGCGCTTCGCCAGCTGAAACGCTTCGTACACTTGGAGCTCTATAAAACTAGAGCCCTCAGCATCCATACTCGTCCACTTTTTAAAGTCCCTTTGTCTGCTCTGAAATTTAAGGGCGTGGGGTTTTTCCTGGTTCATCATTTCCAGGGGCAATAAATAAAGTAGAAAAGGCTGAATTACTTTGCATATCTCTGTGGAAGAACGGGAGGACATTTATACTTTTAGAGTCCCAGAAAGGTCACTGTACATAACAAACAGCTTATATACAATCTCTGTGCAATTTCACTTGGTTGAGTATTTTAATACCAGAGCTTCTGAGTGAGGGAGCCCCTTTTATTCTTGTCCAAATCCCTCTGTCTCTTCAATTGCAAAAAGCAGCTTCTCTTTCAGTTGTTCATAGCTTTTATATGGCGGCAGATCCAAACGATTGAAACTGAACAAAAACAAACAAATCAGTCTGTGTAAAATTGACCGTGTTTGGGATAAAGCTAGCTTGAAAAATGTACCCTAACTGCTGCTTGGTAATTTTATCTTTATTTGTGTTTGCTTTTCCACTAATAGGTTAGAAGCTCACAAGGACAGCATGGCCTAGTGGATGGAACACAGGCCTGGGAATCAGAAGGACCTGGGTTCTAATCCCAGCTCTGCCACTTGTCTGCTGTGTGACCCTGGGCAAGTCATTTCACTTCTCTGTGCCTCAGTTCCCTTATCTGTAAAACCGGGACTAAGATAGTGAGCCCATTTGGGACAGGGACTATGTCCAAAACAATTACCCTGTACTTACTCCAGGGTTTAGGAAAGTGCCTGGCACACAGTAAGTGCTTTAATGCCACAATTATTATAGTTATTATGATCAACAGCATTACTGCGCTTGGAAAAAATTATTCTTGCCCTCAAGAAGCTACTACTGGGGAAGTAGTCAATACAAATGATAGCTAGCAAACGGTAACTAAGGGGACCAAATCAAGGAAGGCCACGTAGGTAGAAGGCAAAGCTTTGGTGGGGATATATATGAACTGGGTGTGTGGGTGTTTATTTCCCCACTTCCTCTTAAACCTCCAGAACTGGGTCCTCTGATGATTGATCTATTCCAGATCAGAAGCCCAGAAACAGTTGCAGGTTATAATTCCAAGATTGGCTCTGACTTGGTAAAACCATTTTGCTCTTTGCTTGAGTTGCTTGAATTCAAGACAGACAACTAAGAGTTATATGAAGAGTAAAGCACTAATTCTAAATATGGCTCTTACCCATTTTAGACATGAAAAGCCATACCTTCCATTGTAGGCCGGCTATTTCAATAAGCTATCAGATCAGAAAATGGTTTTGTGCTTTTTTGAAAAGAGAGGTTGGCAGGAGCAGACCAAAGAGAGGACTGGAATTTTTATTTTTACTTACCAGGTATGACTTCTTGGCAACCAGGTTTCTTTGCCAACTTTTTCAATGCAAAACTTTTGAGGGCCATTACTTCCTGAATAGGAAA
The DNA here is from genome assembly GCF_004115215.2 of Ornithorhynchus anatinus. Taxonomy (NCBI): domain Eukaryota; kingdom Metazoa; phylum Chordata; class Mammalia; order Monotremata; family Ornithorhynchidae; genus Ornithorhynchus; species Ornithorhynchus anatinus. The sequence goes on along the minus strand of NC_041731.1, from coordinate 51,615,457 downwards.
ACAAAATGAGGCTTAGCAGGATTTTACTTTTTCTCTTAAAGAGCTTCATAATGAGAACCTCAGAAAATCTTTAGAGAGAACTATTCCGTCATCCTTTGCCTAGATTCCTCTCTCCACTGCTCACCAAGAGGCATGGTAGGGGATGAGAAGTAATGTAGAGTTAAGCCTTTGCTGGGGACCTCCTCTACCCAACCATACAAGGAGAACAATGCCAAGGCCTGGCGGGAAGGTCTGAGGAGCAAATCCAGCTTGGCCAAGATCTAGCCCTGACAGGGATGAGGAGAGAAAGGAGAATATGGCCTAGCCAGAGCAGTTATTCTGGGGAGAGTCTTGAACAGGACAGGACATCCAGGTGTAGGGTGCAGTCAAAGGGCAACTCTCAACTGAAAGGGGACCTAATAATAACCCAATCTGTTCAGAAAAGTTCTAAAATCTCCAAAGCAGCATCAACAGACTCCAGTTTACCCATGAGCTCAGCAAATCCTCCTAAGGGAAGGCGGCAGGTTCCGGTGACAAACTGCATCAATCGCATCCTAACTTCATTGTCCGTTTCCTTCACAAACTGAAACAGAGAGCGTTTAAACCTATCTTACACTGAAATGCAAAACCCAGATCCATTTCCCAAACGAAGATCAATTGGTGGCTTATAGAAAGCCAAGTTAACAATGTGAGCCAATGAGATGGGGAAGGGATGGGGACCGACATTATTTTTAATGGTTTTACCAGAATATTTTGAAATAACTGGTGGTGAATTTTCCATATCTATTATTTTGGTCATTTTTTTACCTTAAAAAAAATCCTTGGCATTAATAATAATAATAATAATGTTGGTATTTGTTAAGCGCTTACTATGTGCTGAGCACTGTTCTAAGCGCTGGGGTAGACATAAGGGAATCAGGTTGTCCCACGTGGGGCTCACAGTCTTAATCCCCATTTTACAGATGAGGGAACTGAGGCACAGAGAAGTTAAGTGACTTGCCCACAGTCACACAGCCGACAAGTGGCAGAGCTGGGATTCGAACTCATGAGCCCTGACTCCAAAGCCCGTGCTCTTTCCACTGAGCCACGCTGCATTACTGTGCTCGAGTCAGATCTCTGCCATCGTTTTTCTTTCACAATTATAATTTTATGTTAGTTCACAGTTGCCATGGCTGATTTAAGCAGTCAGAAAGCTCAAATGTCCAGAAAAGAGAAAAATGGTTTCTCTCAATCAATAAGTTGCAGCACAGAGACCTGATATCCAGCTTCAGGCTCTTGGGTAATCTATCACTTCCAAATTTCTCTTAACAACTGTACTGTTCCTCCCTTTTCCCTTCACCTTGGATATTATACAGCCCACGTCTTTTCACCTTAAATTACTTTCTGAATTGTAATTGTTCTGGTCACGACTTTTTTCAGGCATTTAAAACAAGCTTGTTTCTCTATGCATATGGCATTTTTCCTCTCTCTCAAATTATGTTTTAACTAATTGAAATAGTATTCATTTCAGTCTGTAATCCCAAACCCTAAAATGTATTTTGGTTGAAAAGGCCCAAAGCAAGCCACATGTAAATGCCCCAACTTTTTTTTTTTTAAAGTAAATCTCAATGACAAACCCCTTTATTGTAATTTTCCTAAAGTAATTTGCATTGGCAATGTAGAAAATATTTAATTATAATTTCATTTTGTGCCCTTCACATTAAATATTAACATTCATGGACATAGGGTTTGTGGTGGGCTACTAGAGGGAAAAGTTAAAGATGCTAAATAATCTATCCTTAACTCTAACCATAGATGTCAAGAGGTCCTCTAGATACCCTGAGGGCCCCTTTCAAACTACAATTAAGCTGACCCAATATGGCACTGTTTGTTGATTTATGATGGGGGAGAGAAATGGTGTGATAAAATATTGGTCAACCTGAGCTCAAGATAAAGGACAAATTTTAAAAGCGGAAATAATTGTAATGTAAGGTTATTAGGGTTGGGCCTCCACCAAACCCAAAAGATAAGGTCACAGAATTGATCAGTTCAGAAGAGATTCCCAAGAGGAGCAGGTGTAGAGGAATGGATTTACTGAGTTGAGGAGAAAGGGATGAGGTAAAAAGAAACTATGACATAGCTAGCAACTTGCTAAAGAAATAGTTATATGCGACTATATGCATACAAAAAGTGGTTTTTGTTAAATGCTTACTATGGCCAAATGGGATACTAAGTTCTGGGCTAGATATAAGATAATCAGGTCAGTCACAGTTTAAGAGGGGAGGAGAACAGGTAGTTGATCCCCATTTTATAGATAAAGAAATTGAGGCACAGAGAAGTGAACTGCCCAAGGTCACACTGCCTGCCATGATCAAGGATTAAAACCCGGGCTGCCTGAATCCCAGCCTGAGCTCTTTCCTCTCTGCCATATACTTCTCATATAATTAAAATACTTGTCCAACAATGTGAGTTTATTTTATGGGAATTACATATACTCTACCTTTTCCAATCTATATGATAAAGTCTACCTGCTGAGATCTGGTCATGCATCTGAGAGCATACTATATCCACTGCTTATATACTAACACTTCTCTAGCCCCTTTCTGTTCTTCCCCCATCTGTAAATTATCTTAGTATCTGTCTTCCCTACTAGATTGTAAACTCAGTGAGGCCAGAAATCACATCTGTTAATGGGTGAGCTGCAAATAGTTGGCATTCAAGAGACAAAACTGACAGATTTCTGGATAAACCACATCATTTCCTCTTAGTGAGATTTCGAAAATATCTGATTAATAATAACTGTGGTATTTGTTAGATCTTACTATGTGTATTAAGCATTGTGGCAGATATAAGATAATCAGGTCCCACATGGGGCTCACAGTCTAAGAAGGAGGGAAAACAGGTAATGAATCCCCCTTTTGCAGATGAGGGAACTGAGGCACAGAGAAGTTAAACATCTTGCCCATGATCATCACATGGAAGGTAAGAGGCAGAGGAGGGATTAGAACAGGGGTCTTTTGATTCCCAGGCACTTGCTCTTTCCATTAGACCACACTGCTTCTCCAAGCTGATTGATAATTAAATGGAATATATATCACCTCTTGGTAGCAAATTAAGTACTTGGGTATCAGGTTAATAAAACAACAGAAATCTGGGACAAAATAGAGGAATTTGTATCATTTGACAATTTTCCTATAACATGAAGTCTTTCAAGAACACCACCTTGCAATAGCATAAAATATTGAAATGATGTTTTCTTTGAGATTCTGGATAGTGTTCAAGACATTAAAATCAGTCGCTCCTATATAATGCAGTCCTGCTTAAAATGCATTTTGCTAAACACCTAAAGGAATAAGATAGCTGGAGGCCTTAATAGTATTTAGCTACAGGCCAATGTGCAGATTCAGTGTTGGGGTAGAAATGCTGGGAAATTTAATATACATATATATGTACAAAATAGATATTGTCTCAGTGCTAATATTTATTAATGTGAGATACTATTATTTTGCCAAAAGAATGCTTTCAGAAGGACTCAAAAAGTCTACATCTCAACCAACATTTTCCAGAGAACATCTGATTTTGAAATGGTAAAATGTAAAATACCTGCCAGAACCAAATGATCTGCTTGCTATTTCTTGTGTAATGCCGATAAACTGTATTTCTCTGCCAGTCAGCTAAATCGACCTCCTGCATGCCACATAACATAACCTGTGAAACAAAGAGCAACTATAATTAAGAAACACAAGGAGTAATTATCCTGATAGCTGGTGAGGGAAATATTAATTCCATCTAACATGTCCAATACAGCTTGTAGTATGCAGCTAAAAGTGTAGTATTCTATGCACTGAAGAAAATTGAGCCCACAAAGAATTATGAAAACATCTCTGGAAGTCCCCTCTCCTCCAGGTGGCTGTCACAGATGACTTTTTCTTCTCCCCAGTTCCCATCCTCACTATCATCTCAGCACTTTTCGCATTCACTACTTCTCATTATGCTTTTTAGTAGATATCACTTTTCATTTTATAACTATTTGCACACTGGCTCCTATTTGTAAGTTTTATTTAGGTGTTTGTTAGACATTTACTAATGTGGAAAGTACAGTGCTAAATGCTGAGGCAGAACTGAAATAATCAGGTTGGACACAGTCCCTGTTCCAAATGGGGCTTAGTCTGTATCATCAATGGTATTTACTGAGTACTTACTGTATGCAGAGCACTGTACTAAGCACCTGGGAGAATACAATTCAACAGAGATGATAGACATGTTCCATGTCCACAATGACTTGAGTAGTATTTTATGTGCTCCTTGTGGGCAGGGAATGTGTCTACCAGTGCTGTTATATTGTACTCTCTTTAATGCTTAGTCCAGTGCTTTGCAGACGGCAAGTGCTCAATAAATAATTAATATCTGTCTCCCCAGGTAGAGTGAAAGCTCCTTAATAATAAAATTAAGGAATTTGTTAAGCTCTTACTATGTGCCAAGCACTTTCCTAAGTGCTGGGGTAGAAAAAAAGTAATCACATTGTCCCATGTGGGGGTCACAGTCTTAATCCCGATTTTACAGATGAGGTAACTGAGGTACAGAGAATTTAAATGGCTTGCCCAAGGTCACACAGCAGACATGTGGCAGAGCCAGGATTAGAACCTACGTCCTCTGACTCCCAAGCCTGTGCTCTTGCCACTAAGCCATATTGCTTCTTCTGCCTTCTACTATAGAAGTGAATAAGCAAAGTGCTCTGCCCACAGATATTCAACAAGTACTATTGATTGATAAAATGTCAGGACATTTCCCCCCCAAATATTCATTTAGATTTCACTTGCTGATGAAAAGTGTAAGTACATTTAAATGTAAATGTATTTAAAAGGACATGGTTCAGATGGGTATTTCACCTGTGAAATGCTCTATTATATTAACTACCCATTAAAATTTGAATGCCCGATGTTCTACAAATTCATAATACAAATCACATTTTAAAAATTATAAAATAATGATTTTTACACAAAGACGATGAATATGGGGTCTGTTAGAGTCTTAAACATTAAGAAAATAGTAAGTTTTTAAACATGAGCCGTATGTTAAATTGAAATGTGAAACTTATTTGTATTCTGGGCCTAAAGTGGACCAGTCTCATTTTATCCTTTTGCCTCCCGTAGTTTCCACAAGAAACCCAAAAACTGCAGGAAAAAGGGTCACTGAGAAGCAAGGCCATGTAGCTAACTCAGGCGGGTAACTGAGGATCTTTTCAAAATGAATGTCTGTGAATGCACTCTCTACAATAATAATAATTGCGGTATTAAGCACTTATGTGTCACGCACCGTCCTAACCACCAGGGTATATACAAGATAATTAGGTCCTACACGGGGTTCACATTCTAAGTAGGAAGGAGGCCAGGAACTGAATCCCCATTTTGCTGATGAGGGAACTGAGACACAAGTGGCTAAACTAGGATTAGAAACCAGGTCTTCTGTCTCCCAGGCCTGTGCTCTTTCCACTAGGCCATGCTGTTTTTCTCTCTAAGGCTGGATAACCAGTAATGCAAAATTTAGAAAACAGAATTCGTTTTGCACTATTACATTATATTAGTCCTGAAAGTTCATTTAAAAAAAAAAAACACACATCTGCTTGGCTGCACCAGCAATCACCCACGACACAGTACCCTTAGGAGAACCATATGTGGCTGGAACCAGATGAACGGGAGGAGGAAGCTCTAGCAGCCCTCTGCTCTGCTTCTTCCCTAACAAGCCTGCAATTTCATCAGAAAAGTGCAGGAATTGAGGTCAGGGATCGATTAGTCACAATCGATCCACTCTTCCCACCTAAACGCGTGCCAGAGGGATAAAGAGGAGCTGACACCCAACCAAAATTTAATCTGTCAATTTGCACTCCCTCTGCTTGACCAAGGTAAGAGTGTTAGTTTAGGGCTTTAACAGTCAGTGAGGTTGACAGGACCGTAATAGTGGGAGCTAAGAATTTCATTTGCAGTTTGTTGGGGAATTTTGTGTTATTTGCATACCCATTTCAACTATATCTATGTACATACACCACACACACGTGCACTACCTCGGTTCCTGGCTTTTGCTACTTCTATTTTTATGCTTTTGCAATACAACTTGTTCTAAAGCAAACCTTCAGGAAAGGCCCTCAAACTCTAGATGGGAATTTCCACATTTTTCTCTGAGGTCCAGGGCCCCGATCTGACCTGCAGAAGCCCCCCTCCCTCTGAGGACCTGCTTATAGGGGATCTGCCTGGGAAATAGGTGTTAGTGTTGCTGCTCTTCTGGCTGGCTGAGGCCCCGGGACAATCCATTCATTCAATTTGGGTGCCTGCAGGTAGATCAGTGAAATCTGGAACTCAAAACTGTTGATCGTAATTACTGAGCACTTACTGTGTGCAGAGCACTGTACTACGCATTTGGGAGAGGACAATATCACAATATAACAGATACATTCCCAGCCCACAATGAATACACACTTCAGGGTAATTCAACGTTCCCAATCCTAAAATAAGGACTTCTGCCAAAGAGAACCTGACCTCCAATTCCTTTTCATCAAAATACTGAAGCCACTGAAGAGGAACAACTTCATTAAAACCATCTAAAAATGCTTTGGTCTGCTCTTGCACGCCTCGAGAAAAGCGCCATTCTGCCATTAACCTGAAAGAGAAAGACATTTTCAAAATAAGAAGCTGAACGAGGAAAATACTAGAGCTTCCTGTGGCATTTTGATCCCTATGAGGCTCTCTCTCTAGTCCCTCTTTTCCTTTTAACCATTACATAAACTACTCATTTTTAGAGGAATTAACTATTACAACTGAGCTTCAGCGAGGCTTGGACACAGGCATTCGAAACTACATTATCATATAAACCTGTCATCAAACTCTTTGGAGACAAAAGTGAAATCTGCCATAAATTGCTTCAACTCAGCATTTCGATTCTAAAACTCTGATTTGCAAACAGGATTGACTTCAGATGTTTGCTGGTGTGAAGTGGGGAGATGAGGGAGAGAGGATTGGGTAACTCGTCTGCCAACTGTGGTGTACTCTCCCAGCACCACTGATTAATTCAATGAGGGCAGAACCAAAAGGGGAAGGAGCAAAAGGCTAATACCACTTTTCCTATTCTTATAGGGTCCCAAGGCCGGGTGGAAGGCGAGCCAACTCCTGGCCTTGCCTTTCCCTGGTCCCCCGACCTCTGCTGCTGACTAATGAGGGTATTCTCTGAGGATGCAGCAGGGGATGGCACTCCAGAGCCATAACACAGGTTTAAATAATGATAATGATAGTAATTGTTAAGCATTTACTATGTGCCAAGCTAGGCACTGGAGTAAGCACTGGGGTGGAGACAAGCAAATCGAGTTGGACACAGTCCCTGTCCCAATGGGGGGCTCACAGTCTCAATCCCCATTTTACAGATGAGGTAACTGAGGCACAGAGAAGTGAAGTGACTTGCCCAAGGTCACACAGCAGACAAGAAGATTAGAACCCATTGCCTTCTGAATCCCAGGCCCGTGCTCTATCCACTACGCACACTGCTTTTCTAAAGCCTGCGAAACTGCAGTTCCAGACCCTGCTCAGCCTAGTGCCTGCTGCTGCCTCAACATCATGACCAATAGGGCCAGTGAGCACTCAATAAATACCACTGATTGATTAGGAAACCCAGGGGTCTGAACCCCACCGGGTTCCCAAAGAGTTCCCCAGGCTGCTTAGGCAGACCAAGCCAGGAGAAGACAGGTGGACAGCTTGTCCCCATATGTCTCTATAGCCCCGGTAAAGTGAAAACCTCCACAATGGCGACAGTAAGTACCTCGACCTTCTCCTTTTCTGGCCCTCTTTCGCTTTTCTACTTTTTCTCTGCCTCTCCAACTCCCATTCCCTTTTCCCCTTCTAGCTCCTTCCCCTCAAGCTCCTTTTCTTCCTCCCTTCCTTCTTTTGTTCTCCCCTCTGGATGCTCTTCTCCAAGGTCGCCTCTGGACTCAAAATCAAAAATTGGCACTCTGGGTTGAACCACAAACTTGATAAAAGGAAAAAAGAACTCCTCTTGCCACTGAACCCTCCCTGTTTGTCTTTGTGGAAGACCTGGGCCTATGCACAGAATGGACATGCACATTTTAGTATAATGCATTCTGTACGAAGGTTCTACTCAGATTATAAAATCAATCCTTGAACAGTCGATAGAGCAGAAAAAAGGTAAAACAGCTTTTCAAAAAGACAATTAAATATATTCCTGGCACCCCAAACAATGTATATGAAGAAGAGAAACATATTTACCATTCGGAGAATGACTAAAGTAAGCATCACAAACAGTTTTAAAAGGAATGAGCAAAATATACCAATTAAAGCAATTCATTAGCATAACTAAGGAGGTGCAGACAGAAAGGGTAACACAAAAGGACTGAAGCCAGTTCCTCTTGTAGAACTAAAGGGCCTTAATACTCCTCATAGTACCCTATAGTAGAAGGGAGGAGTAGATGTTCGTGTGCTTTAAAACAATCACCTTGTTCTCTCCCTCCTTCCCTCACCTCACTCTTCTCCTACTACAACCCAGCCCACACACTTCACTCCTCTAATGTACCTCCATCTTGTCTACCTCGCTACCGACCTCTCACCCTCGTCCTGCCTCTGGCCTGGAACACCCTCCCTTTTAATATCCAACAATTACTTTCCCCACCTTCAATGCCTTATTAAAAGCACACCTCCTCTGAGAGGCCTTCTCTGATTAAGCCCTCTTTTCCTTTTCTTTCACTCTTTTCTGTGTCGCTCCGACTTGCTCCCTTCATTCATGCCCCCTCCCAGCCCCACGGCACTTATGTACATACCTGTTATTTACTTATTTATATTAACGTCTGTCTCCTCCTCTAGACTGTGAACTCGTTGTGGTCAGGAAATGTGTCTATTATATTGTACTCTCCCAAGCACTTAATTCAGTGTTCTGCACCCAGTAAGCACTCGATAAATATAATTGATTGATTGATATGTGTTACCCTCACTATCAGAAAGGAAATAAGAAGAACAGAGGTGGCTAACAAATTCATTGGCCACTCTGCACCTCCAATTTGCCATAAGAGCAGAAATTTTCTGCAAAGACCACTCTAATGTTGCTGGCTCTTGGTAGTTCAGAGAAAAGAGGTGCAAAATGCTAACCAAGCATATTTACTGAGGGTTTACTGTGTGCAGAGAGCTGCACTAAGCACTTGGGAGAGTACAATAAAACAGAGTTGGTACATATGTTCTCTGCCCACAACAAATTTACAGTCTAGATGGGGAGACAAGGCTTCGGTGAAGCCCTCTTAGAGGAGATGTGCTTTCAATAAGGCTTTGAAAGATGGGGAGAGAGTGATCGTCTGTTGGATATGAGAGGGAGGGCCAAGCGTAGTTCTTGGATAAAGTATAAAATGAGAACCAGTAAGAACTACAAACTTCAAAGCTCCTTTTTTCGCAAAGAATGTTTAAAATGAACCTCATCATTCAGAACCTTTTGTAACTTATGGAATTCTATTGTGACCTCACTCCAGAATGAAGTTCTTCTCTAAGAAGGTTTTGTATATATTAATTATCCTACCCAATATATTCTTCTTTGTTCTCCTCAGTTACCAGGATATTGGAGCCTCCCAATTTCAGATCATGAGAAGTAACTTTGCCCAGTATCTCCATGTCAACAGAAAAGTACATTTCTAATCCACATTCTTCAATGTTGTTGTCTCTAGGTAAGGAAAATATCAAATTTAGGTAAACCAAAAGTATGAATTAATTTTGAAAAGTGTACATTTAAAAAAAAACATAACCACAAACCTTATCCAAATAAGAGAATTGTAAAATTCAGTATCAATAGATTCCAAATCCTTAATTGTAAGCTTCTTACTTAACATTCGTTTGTAGAATGGCAGCGAAAAACCAGTGTCAATAAATTTCCCATGAAAGAGTGCCTGCCAAAAAATTATGTATTGATTTATTTACAGGGATAAATAAATGATTACTTCTTTTCAGACCTTACAGCTATATGAGCTACAAAAAATTCTCCAAGTAGCCCAAAAGGCACATAATAGCTGACATAAATCATGTCACTTCTCAGAGGGGCACATCAAATAAAAGGACAAAAACAAATTTTGAGAGCTCAAATTCAAGGGTCTGTGTTAATCCAATATGCAAGTTAAAGAGTTACATTCCTTCCTCCTATATTAGAAGAAAGTTCCATTACCACAGTTCTCCTGTCTTTCAATATTGTGCTTAACCAGTTGTGAAAATGGATCTGTTTCTTATTACATATTAATCAAGAACTCACTGTCTATATCTAACAGTATTATAAAATAGATGCTAAAAGCAAGGCAAATTAGTTAATGTGCATAAAACAAAGGCTACCAATGCTTCTAAGTTACTTAGACAATCACTTTTCTTTTTAATTTTTTTTTAAATTACAGTTTAGTGGGATTGGGGCAGCATGACTACAAAAAGGAACTCTTAGTTTGTTAGATTATTGTGAGTTTTCATTTTAATATGATCACTTTGCCTCTGAAAATCTACAGTGTTTTCTAAACCCTATTTTATAGTAACTAAGTTGTAAGAGAAGCAGCATGGCCTACTGGACAGAGCACGGGCCTGGAAATCAGAAGGATCTGGGTTCTACTCCCAGCTCTGCCATTTATCTGCAGTGTGACTTTGGGCAAGTCACTGAACTTCTCTGTGCCTCAGTTGACTCATCTGTAAAATGGGGATTAAGACTGTGAGTACCATATGGAACATGGACCGTGTCCAATCTAATTTGTAACTATCCCAGCTCTTATCATAGTACCATAATTATTATGTACTATTAGATAGCATACATCCCAAGAGTGGGCAGAGAGAGACTACTTATGCTCATATCAAAGACAAGAGGAAAGGTACTAAAGAACCATTAAACATTATCAGCCTCTTCAAAATCACTTACACTCTAAATTCCTGTTATTCCCCAGTTGATTATAATAATAATAGTATTTGTTAAGTGCCTACTACACGCCAAGAACTGTTCAAAGACAGGTTCACAGCCTAAGAAGAAGGCGGGGAATGTGTCTACCACTCTTTTGCACTGTATTCTCCAAAGGGCTTAGTCTAGTGCTCTGCACTCAGTAAGTACTCAGTGAACACCACTGATTAGAAGAGGTATTGAATCCCCATTCTACAGATGAGGAAACAAACATGGAGCAGTTATGTGGTTTGCCCCATATCACAGAACAGAAAATTTGCAGAACCAAGAGTAGAAGCCAAATCTTCTGACTCCCAGGCCCACCCATCTTTCATTAGGCCACTCTGCTTCTCTACTCTAGAATGTGTTTTAAGTTATTTTTAATGTAAGAAAATGAACTGCAGTAAATCATAAGGCCTAAAGAGCATCCTTCCAGGAGTTCTAAAGGAATTAGGCTACTTAAATTGCTAAATATACATGAGTTACCACAAATGGATTCTCTAGCCTAAAACTGAATTACATTACACTCTGCCTGACTTAAAAAAAAAAAAAAAAGAAAACCCCTTCACAACACATATTTTTTCTACTGAACCTTTCATTCATCTTCATCAGGGGTATTTATTGAGTGCTTAGTGTTTGCAGAGCTCTGTACTAAGTGCTTGGTAGACATGTTCCCTGTCCACAATGAGCTAAGAGTCTAGAGACATGGGGGATCATTATCAATATACTTTGAGAAACCATTCATTCATTCATTCAATCATATTTACTGAGCGATTACTGTAAGAGCACTGTACTAAGCACCTGGAAAGGACAATACAGCAATAGAGAGAGACAATCCCTGCCCACAACAGGCTTACAGTGGGTGGGCGGGGGGCGGGGGGGGGGAGGGTGATGGATGTTAATGGCTTTAAAGCTCTCTGGAAAAGCAAAATTAACATCGAATTACATAATCACACTAGGGGCAAAGGTGTTTAAGAACTAGAGAGTGAAAGGGATAATTTGGTCTGAGATTAAAACATATATATATATATATATATATATATATATATATATAAAATATATATTACTGAATTCAGAAAGTGGTACCTGGCTTTTGGTATAATACCTGGGAGTAATTCCAGCCTTGTACAATAGAAACAGTATTAGAAACTGGGTTTTTTTTAATAGACACACAAAACCCAACTTATTTTTAATAGTATTTGTTTAGCACTTTATGTCAGCACTGTTCTATGTGCTAGGGTAGGTTCCGGCTAATCAGGTAGAACACAGTCCATGTCCCACAAAGGGCTCAAAGTTTTAACCCCCATTTTACAGTTGAGGAAATTGAGGCACAGAAAAATTAAATGATTTGTTCACGGTCACAGACCAGGCAAGTGGAAGAGCTGGGATTAGAACCCAGGTCCTCTTGCTTCCAGGCGCATTCCTGATCATCTAGGCTATGCTGCTTCAGTTACCGTTATTTAAACTGAGAATTTAAAGAAATCCTCCATTTTTGAAAATCTGAAACATTTTTATCACATATCTCCTCTAGGAAGCTTTCTTTTTGGAGAAGCAGCGTGGCTCAGTGGAAAGAGCATGGGCTTTGGAGTCAGGGCTCATGAGTTCGAATCCCAGCTCTGCCACTTGGCTGTGTGACTGTGGGCAAGTCACTTAACTTCTCTGGGCCTCAGTTCCCTCATCTGTAAAATGGGGATTAAGACTGTGAGCCCCATGTGGGACAACCTGATTCCCCTAGTCTACGCCCAGCGCTTAGAACAGTGCTCGGCACATAGTAAGCGCTTAACAAATACCAACATTATTGACTAAACTTTCATTTCCCTCCCCCATCATATTATGCATCTCTACTGCTTCACCTACACAAGTATCTTTATACTAAGTTGTTTCCCCTAACCATAATTTATTTTAATGTCTATCTCCCCTATTAGGTCATAAACTTCTTGAGAGGAAGAACTGTGACTACTAACTCTCTCAAGTACACTGCTCTGCACACAGAAAGCACTTAAATGCTGTTGACTGATCATGATAAAATTTCTTCTGTAATATTTGGGGACATCCTTAAAATAATAATGATTTGTTAGCACCATGCATTGTGCTAAATTCTAGAGTAGATACAACATAATCAGGTCAGACACAGTACCTGTCCTGCATGTGCTCACAGTCTAAGAGAGAGAATATGTACTTAATCCCTATTTTACAGAAGCAGAAATTGAGACACAGTGAAGTTGAGCCACTTGCCTCTCTCTCTTGATGACATTAAGACTACACCCAGCACTCCTGTGCACCTTCCACTACATCATTCTGCCCAGCAGAAAGAGTTTTTACTTCTACTTCAAAGCAATTAAAATACAGACATTTAAAAAAGACCAATGAAACCTTCAAAAGTTAGAAAGTGACAGTCACAAAACTTAAAATAGCTTTAAAGTCAAGAACTTACCATAGCAATAAAGCGCCCGATGAAACAAAAATATGAAAGATGATCTGGATTGATCGTTGATGCTGGATTTATCTGCAGGCAGTAATTGCTCTTACCAGCATATTCAAATAAACAATACATAGGATTCAGAACCTCGTGGGAAAGCAGGAAAAACCATTCTCTACATGAGAGACAGAATACTGGATTTGTTTTGGTTTAGCACATAGCCTTCCACTACAATATCTCAGTAGGCAGAAAAATCTATCAAATATATATATACTCAAAAGACTGTGAGAATTCCTGCTTTTGTGTCAAAATTCCACATACGGTCATTTCGTTTGAAACACTTGTTTTCAATTTAATGCTTTGGATATCACACCCTAGAAGTATTAGGGAACATTCTTCACATAGAGCGAAGAGTCTGTTCTGGTAAAACTTGCAGCGTAGCCTAGTGGAAAGAGCACAGACCTGGAAGCCAGGAGACCTGGGCTCTTCATCCCAACTCCACTATTTGCCTGCATGTGACTGTGAACAAATCATTTAACCTCTCTGTGCCTCAGTTTCCTCATCTATAAAAGGGGGATTACAATACCTAATCTCCCTCTCTTAGACTGTGAGCTTGGTGTGAGACAGGGATTGTATATTATCTGATCATCTTGCATCTAACCCAGACCTTAACATGATGCTTTCCATATTGCTTATTACATCCCACCAATATTTCCAGATCGAAGCAAGTAGATTCAACTATGAAAGAGACAGTTGTGCATATATTGCTACACTTCCCAGCCTCTGCCTTAATAGTGCAGAACTTTGGATTTGTTTTTCCAGCCTTACAATATTTAACACAGCAAAATCACAATGAATACCAGGGTAAAAGCATTTTTAATAGTGGTGGAAGTAATATACACATTTGATGGAAAAATATCAGCCATGGGGTGGAATATCTTCAAGCCCATTAATTCCCACTGAACCAGTGGTTATTACTCTAACATGATTTTCCCATAACATTAAGTTTTCCAAGAACACAAACTATCACCTGATAGCACAAATGACTGTAAAAAGTTCTGAATTTAGTTGGCAAGACATTTTAAACAAAATTAAAAATCATAAACAAAGTATATTTTTTATTTCAAATCACTGTCTAAATGATCTTTTTCAAGGATTTTATAGAAGATCTGTGTTTTTTACCTTGCCAAACCACCATAATCAAGCCCTTCTTCTCCTCTGAATATTACATACAATCTCCTCCTCAAGTCATAGGGTTTTAAAGCCATGATCTAGTAACATAAGCAAACACACATTTAGCACATCCAATTTAATCCTGTTTTTTTCTTCTAAATTCAATCAGCAATCCACCTAAGTGTTTTTGTTTTGTTTTTTTTTAAGAAGAGAACTTGAATTCTCCAGATAAATGACCATGGCCGCACTGGCTGTAGGCCCAACAGAAATTAGCCAGACCCCTAAGAATTCTAATGAATTAGAGGAAGCAGCTACTCCAGAAGGGTGCCCCTGATCTATAAATTCACATATAAATTGTCCATGTCAAAATTTCAAAACGTTTGCAAGGAAGAAATAAAAGAGTAGCGGGACAAAGAATCCAAACATGGATAACCCAAAAGAGTGCTGCTATCTGGCTATTGCTTCTACCAATGGCTACCCTTCCCAAGCTCTGCTTCTCAGTCAAGAGATTACTTAGCTGCATTTCCAGTGGACTATTCTTATTATATGTTTACCAGATTAAATAAAAGCAACACAAGATTTTTGTATTTTCTATGGGTGTCACCGGAAATATTAAAGTTAGAATTAATTAGAAACCTCTAGAAATGCAATTAATCTAAAAATGATCCACTGAATCCATTGAATCCACTTTAAGGATTTAAAATGGATTTAGCAATGTTTCAGTAATGTTTATAAAAATCAATTTAATGGTACCTGTTGGAAGGAGTCCTCAAACAATGTTTGCCGGGACACATTGATCTTCACGTGGCTGGGTAGTGCATTGGACTAGAAACAAATAATATCACATAAGTCGTGTGTGTATTTGAAAGGGCAAATATTTCTGAACAGTCTATTTTTTTTTAAAAAAGTACCTGGCACAAATAACGGAAGTGAGCAAGTTTCCACCTAAAGCTTCGCTCATAAGCAATTTGTGGACCAGCTTTAGATCTAGAAAAACACAAATTGAAAGTTAAAATAATTCAGCATATAAAACAGGCTCTAAACTTAAAAATTCTCTGAACTCTTGCCAGCAATCTTATAATTTTGGACCAAATTATTTTCTAAATTCTAAAATCTGCTCCCAAAATTCTAAGACTATTACAGGTATTAATTTAATAAAGGAAGGACAGCTCATTATTATTGGCATAAATATCTATAAAAGAAGAGTATCTCTATGGCTGTTTTAATTAGCTTTGTATTATCATCATTCACTTTATAATATGCATTGGGAGTTTTTACTTTGAGTCCATTTCTTCCACAGAAACCTTTAAGGGAGTAGATGAATTTTGAGCCCCTCAAATGATAGGGTCTGTTCTCACCTCAGTACAGTGTTCTGCATAAAGAAAACATTACTGATGTAAAATGATAGTACGAAAGATTGAAAAGTATGAATGAAAATCTCAGTATTTCAAATAGAACACACACTTCATTATATTGCCTATTACCTAAATTGCTCATTTAAAACTGTAGGCGTTTTACAGACTTTATATTAATTTACATTCTGTCATTTTCTATAAAGCTACCTTTCCTAGAAAACTGACATATATCAACCAAACAACCTATGTTTTATAAGCGCTGACTGTACTAAGCACATAGAAAAGTACAATACAATAGAATTTGGAGACAAGATCCCTGACCTCAAAGAGCTTATAGCTCAGAAGAGGAGTCATTCAATCAATCGTGTTTTTGAGCATTTACTGTGTATAGAGCATGGCACTAAGTTTTGGGGGAAGTACAATACAACAATGAACACATTCCCTGTCCACAATGAGCTTAAAGTCTGGCGGGAGCCGGGGGGAGACTAATATAAATAAATTACATATACGTGCATAAGCGCTGTGAGGCTAGGAGGGAGTATGAATAAAGGGAGCAAGTCACGCAGAAAGGACTGAGAGAAGCAAAAAGGAGGGCTTAGTTTGTGAAGGCCTCTTGGAGATGTGCTTTCAATAAGGCTTTGAAGGGGGGTTAGGGTGGGCGGCGGGGACAGGGAGAGAATAACTGTCTCAGATACCAGGAGGGAAGGAATTCCAGGCCAGAGGCAGGACGTGGGAGAGAGTTGGTGGAGAGATAGATGAGATCGAGGTATAGGGAGAAGGTTAGCATTAGAGCAGTGAAGTGTGAGGGCTGGGTTGTAACAGAAGAGTAGTGAGGTGACGTAGGAGAAGGCAAGGTGACAATGTTTTACAGTGCAGACATTCTCTGCCCACAAGGAATTTAGTCTAGAGAAGGACACAAACATTAAAACAGATTATGAATATGTATGTAAGTGTCGTGGGGCTGAGAGTGGAGTGAATAAGAAGTGCTCAAATGATACAGAACCAAGTGCATAGGTGACACAGAGGGGAGAGAGAGTAGGAGAAATGAGGGGTTATTTGGGGAAGTCCACTTGGAGAGGTGATTTTAATAAGGCTTTGAAGGTGGGGAGAGTGGTGGTCTGTCAGATACAAAAGGGGAGGGAGTTCCAGGCCAGAGGGTGGAAGTAGATAAGGAGTTGGTGGTGAGATAGACTATATAGTGGTACAGTGAATATATTGGGATAGGAGGAGCGAAGTGTGCGGGTTGGTTTGTAGTAGGAAAGCATCAAGGTAAAGAGGGAGGGGGCAAGGTGACTGAGTGCTTTAAAGCCAATGGTAAGGAGTTTCTGTTTGATGCAGAGGTGGATCAACACTGGAGGTTATTGAGGAGTGGGGTGATGAGGATTAAACATTTTAAGACAATGATCCGGGCAGCAGAATGAATGAAGTAACAACTGGAATGGACAGAGACGGGAGGCAGGGAGGTCAGCAAGGAGGCTGTTGTAGTAATCAAGGTGGGATATGATATGTGCTTGGATCAGCATAACAGCAGTTTGGATAGAGAGAAAAGGGCAGAGATTCTAGAGGTGTCTGTGAAAGGAGGCTGTAAACTCACAGTCTGTGCTGAGCATACAGTCTCCTTTCTGGCAGGGAACGCTATCTACCAGCTCTATTATATTGTGCTCTCCCAAGAGCTTAGTACAGTGTTATGTACAAAGCAAGCACTGCATAAATACTAACAGAGATGACGACGTCGGGGCTGGTTCTAGAATAGACCCCATTTTGCCACATGTAAGTCTTTGGGAAAATGTATCCCACTATACAAAACCATTTTTCAAAGAACATAGACTGGCAAAATGGTGGGGTACGCCTGTACTGATGAATGGGATTTTTGCAACTTTTCAGAGTCATAATTTTATTTATGAATTTCATGCCCAAAATTTCATTACAGGTATTATCCTCCATCAGGAACTCTACTTTCAACGACAGCATTTATCAACAATGCACATGAGGTGGAACCTTCCTTGTCCCACAAAGGGACCCAGAAGACAATAGCAGGAGTAGTTGCTGCCAACTTCTCTGCCCTGACAAGCCTCAGTCCTCAATGAGTGATCACTGCTGATGCACCTCAGGCAGCAAGAGTAACAAAATTAAGGAAAGCGGAGGAAATGTTATATTCCTTTGTTCATCACTCCTTTAAAGTGCTCCAGGAAAGTAGAAACCTGCACCTAATCTTTCACCCTTCTTTGCTGACATAGAGGTCACATTTTGGGGGTGAAAGGGGATAGAGGGGGGGTAATTTGTTAAGTGCTTACTATGTGCCAAGCACTGTACTAACAACCTGGTTAGAAACAAACTAATCTGATCAGTCACTGTCTATGTTCCAAGTGGAGCTCACAGTCTTAATCCCCATTTTACAGATGAGGTTACTGAGGCACAGAGAAATTAAGTGACTTGCCCAGACATTAATACACACACAAAATAAATTACAACTATGTACAGACAAGTTGTGGATTTAGGATTAGAACCCAGGTCCTCTGATTCCCAGGCTCATGCTCTCACCACTAGGTATTGCTCCTTCTTAATTGACTGTCTTTTGGTGGGCTCTCCTTCCAGAGATAAGATTTAATGTGTACAACATTTTATACAGATTAACTTACAGTCTAATTAAATGTTTTTCAGTAACTTTTTAGGATGCACAATCAAAGAACAATTTGGTATCACCAAATTGAGAGGCTATGGATAATGTCAGCAATGCCAGAAACATCTTCCCACCAATCACTTACACAGAGGATTTTCCAGTACGAGGATCACTGAATGTTGTTGTCCTTGTGTTATGATCGACAAAGTATCTAACACCTTCTCTTGTGTATCTGATTTCCCAGCCTTCGGGAAGGGGATCTTCATTCTGCAAACTATAAGACAAAGTGTCACTGTCATTTGTTAAACAAAATTTAACAAATGCTGGCAAATTTTGCTCTAAGAATTTTCGTGTCTGCTTTCAAAATATCTACAGCCAGTCCTTCTATAACACAAAAGTTGTGTTCTTGCAGAATCCCACATAGAGGAAGTCACATTATAGTTCTCTCTCCGTTTGTGATTCTACAGTCCTGTGCACAATCCAGACAGGCTCATGTTGTTGGAAGGACACTTATTCATTCTGCTCTCCCAATCTAGCCAAAGTGTGAAGTGAAAACGCACTTTCTGGAACAACCAGGTGTACTGACAAACTGACGAAGAACATAGTTTGAGACCTACCCTTGGGTTCTAGGGTCTTCCCACTGTGTTGTCTTTGTATTATGATTCACAAAGTAAACCCTGTCATTTATATCCACTCTTCTTTCTGAAGAAAAAAGTAAACATTGCTTTTCATCACTGTTTGATGTACAGGACAAAGATCTCTATTAACAATGAGTAGTATCATCTTACCCCAGCCTGGAGGTAAAGGACCAAGTGGATCATTTTCTGCTGATAACATTGAAGCCTGACAAAACAAAGAGATATATTTTAGCCAGGAAACAGGAGAATTCCTCCTGTGCTCTTAATTTTGCTTTTTAATGACCTGGATCTGGATCACCTCTATAAGCCCGAACATATCTATAATTTCCCAAGTGAAACACTCCTTCTCTTCTTCCTTCAACAGAGCATGTGGGGTACATTTAAAAAAAAAAGAAATCCTCATGGCTTAAATCTGGACCTTTGTGTCCCAATCCTACCCTTCTTCCTACAACAGCGCATATGGGGTACATTTTAAAAAAAAGAAATCCTCATGGCTTAAATCTGGACCTTTGTGTCCCAATCCTACCCTTCTCCCTGCCCATCCACAAAAACTCAGGAGTAGGGAGGGGGATGGAGGGTTTTGCAGTGGCAGCAATTACACAACTAAATGGGAAGCAGTGTGGTCTAGTGAAAAGAAGCAAGGGCCTAGGAGTCAGAGGACCTGGATTCTAATTCCAACAACACCTCAGGTCTGTTGTGCAACCTTGGGTGAGTCACTTCACTTCTCTGGGCCTCAGTTCCCTCATCTGTAAAATGGGGATTAAGACTGTGAGCCTCATGTGGGACAGGGACTGTGACCTATTTGATTACCTTCCATCTATTCCACTGCTTAGGACAGTACTTGGCACGGTGTAAGCGCTTCAATACCACAGCTATTATTATTATTATTGCTGTTATTGAATGTGGCACCTGTGGTAAATGTAGACAGCTAGATGTAAAGAACTCATTTTTCTAACTCAGTAAACAATTGGGTTCAAATGCTGCCATCCACCCCTACTGAAATGATCTCATGCAAGATGGGTGGAGAAAGTAGGAAAGGGGAGGCCATGGCTGATAAAACTTGAAAAATCTATGTAATGAAAGGAATACAATTCAGCAAAACCACAATAAATTAATACTGGTTTATTTTAAAATGTGTTTAATTTCAAACAACATGTATTTGTCCCTTAAACTTCAACTCTTTTTTTCATAGTATTTGTTAGGCACTTACTATGTGTCAAACACTGTTTTAAGCACTGGGGTAGATACAAAGTTAATCACATCAGACACTGTCCCTGTCTCAGGTGGGGCTCACAGTTTAAGTAGGAAGGAGAACAGTTACTGAACCCCTATTTTAGAGTTGACGAAACTGAAGCACAGAAAAGTTGTGACTTTTTTTTTAAATGGTATTAGTTAAGTGTTTACTATGTACCAGGTACTGTACAAAGTACTGGGGTAGATACAAGCTAATCACGTTGGACACATTCCAATTCTACATTCCACTTAGGCCACGCTACTTCCTTAAGAAGGCACTGCTTATTTTAAGGAGAGGGAAAAGCAGTTAAGAATAAGTACTTGGTTGAATTTCAGAAAAAAAAATCTTAGTAGTAGGAGTCTATCCCATACTTATTTTTCTAGAAATTTTGAAATGAAAACATAAAAAATACTTAAGGCACATTCCTCAGAGATGATCATTTCGAAGTCATAAAAAAACTTACACATCATATAAATACTGATGATAAACATAGGGCTCTTTCCCTTTTTAAGTGTTTAGAACAACTAGTTCCTTTTCTTATACACCTAGCACCCGCTTATGACCTTTAAAGATTTATGGGAAAGTTTCTGGACTCACATTAGAACATTTCTAAAATTATTTGCAGACATTAGCAGAAGCTGAATGCTAAGAAAAGAATATCCAACCCGGTTTTCCTTTAAGTCTGATAGTACACTGAATCGAGATAGTTTGCACACAATATCCATTTTTATATTCTTGTCCAATGCCCAGTGGTCCCTGAAATTTGCTCTTTTAATGTTAAAATGTATTAACACATCTGTATTAAGATCTGAGTAACACAGATGTTGGCTTTGATCAATAAGCTATCACTAAAATCTTAATGTAATTAGCTTACAATATTTCTGTGTAGACTGTTAAAACTCACCAGCAGAGAGCGTAATAAGCACATGTCACTTAAAAACCACCAAGTACTGAAAATATTAAGCAGTATCACAGTAAGCATGTGCCACTCAGAATGAAGTTGGCATTTTTCAAAAGGTATGAATACTTAAATCAGATTTCCTTTGGAAATCCTTAAAACTTCTGAGCAGATCCACAACAGGGAGCTCCTAAAAACAATTAGGGAAATGGAAAAGCCCTACCATTATTTCAGAATGGAAGATATATACATCAGGAATCCACTAAATTAACTTTTTAGCCCAACTGTAGGAACATTTAGGAAGGAAACCAAGTAGGACTGTTGGATTTATACATTTCATCGTCCATCAAAGGAAAAAGACAATTCTCCAAGGAAATTCAATTAAATAGCCTAAGCATTCTTAATTCAAACTCTGAATACTACATCAGAAATGGTACTGATTTAAAGGAAAACTAGAAATTGCCTTCTACAATATTAAGGATTTTAAGATTACTCAGGTTGCTTTTTCTTTTGTTTCAAAGTATATTAATATGCTATTGAATAAAGATATGACAAAAAGTGAAGAGAAGCAGATATTCACGGAACAGTTCTCTACATTTGTGCATCTGTGAGGTGTGCATGTATCAACTCAAGGAGTTACTGACAATTAATAGGTATGGCACAAAGAGGAGGACTGTCCTTCCAGGTGTTATTTTAAATATATATTTCACAAGTGGCCAGGAGAGTAGGGATTTTATGAAAAGAGCAAAATTAATCTTTAGGTGGGGAAAAAATAGAAATAAGATAACCGTTCTCCCTCTCCCTTCAACTGTGAACCCCATGCAGGACAGGGTCTGTGCCCAATCTGCTTATAAGCGCTTAAATACTCTTTATTAATATTATTAAAATATATTAGCAGTGGCACCTCTAATCAAAGATTATTGGTTTTAAAGGATTTCAATCCTTCTAAATCTAAAGAAAAGATATGGTGAAATGCCCTGGAGAAACATGAGGGTGTGTGTAGGGAAGAAACAGAAGGGGAAAAAAATTCCAGAGGGTACTAATAGATGTAGAAGACCCAAAGAAAAGAAATTTAAAATGATGGTAGCCCAGACTTCTCATTTTTTTTTAGCACATACCAGAAATAGAGTTTTGAAACCTAAAAAAAAAGATTTCTCTTAAAGTTATGTTGTCAATGCCAGCAAGCAGTCCCTAGCCTACAAGTGATTAACACAAAAGCTTGTTACGTCACTACCATTTGATTGAATTATTAGGTTATTATTTAGGGGTTTAAAGGGTGTTTAATTAAGGTATAAATAACTGACATTTATTTTTAATTCAGGTAATAATGTTTTAAGTTTCAGGATTAATTTTCATTTTTATGATTCCCGTACAGTAATGGGAAAAGTAGGGGCCTGGGAGTCGGAGAAGCTACTTTCTAATCCGAGTTTCCTCCAAGATTAATTGGTTCAGGGAACTTCTTTTTTGTTCTAATAGTATTTGTTAAGCACTTATTATCTGCCAGCACTCTACTACGCGTTGGGGTAGATATATGTTTTTCAGACTGGATACATTCCCTGTCCCACATGGAGCTCACAATGAAGAAGAGGGAGAAAAGGCACTAAATCCCCATTTTGCAGTTAAGGAAACTAAAGCACAGAGAAATTATTTGCCCAAGATCATAAAAGTAGCATAGCTAGGATTAGAAACAAAGCCCTCTGACTCCCAGGCCCCTGTTTTTTCCATTAGGCCATGCTGCTTCATATCATTTTTATGATTTTGTTACTTAGGGCTAAACTTGGGTATATAGGCATCATTGCCCATAGGCATGGCATGGTCCCTATAGGGTTAACCCAAAATAGTTTGGTTTTAACTGAAGGCAGGGGTTTAGATCAGAACCAGAATTATCTGGAATATCAGATGAAAATGATTACAACTTATTTCACCACCCACTGTAATAGCTGAGGTTCTTTACTCTCTTCTCTATTCCTCTCAATCAAGCCATCAATGGTATTTATCGAGCACTTACTGTGTGTAGATCACTGTACTAAGCGCTTTGGAGATTACAGTACATTAGAGATGATAGACATGATCCCTGCTCACAAGGAGCTTACAGTCTAGACGGGGAGACAGACACTTGTCAGCTGTGTGACTGTGGGCAAGTCACAACTTCTCTGTGCCTCAGTTACCTCATCTGTAAAATGGGGATTAAGACTGTGAGCCCCACGTGGGACAACCTGATTCCCTTGTGTCTACCCCAGCGCTTAGAACAGTGCTCTGCACATAGTAAGCGCTTAACAAATACCAACATTATTATTATTACAGAAAGAGGAAATGGGCGAGTATAAAGATGTGTACACACACGCGCTCTTATTGAGGGTGGAGTAAATATCAAGTGCTTAAATGCTACAGAACCAAGGGCACTGGCAAAGTAGAAGGGAAGGGAAGTAGAGGAAATGAGGATTCAGTAAAGGAATGCCTCTTGCACTTGTGATTTTAGGAAGGCTCTAAAAGTGGGGAGGATGGTGATACATCAGATATGAAGGAGAATGAAATTCCAGGCGACAGACCTGGGCAAAGGGCCGGAGGCAGGGATAGATGAGATCGAGGCATAGTGAATAGATTGGTGTGGAGAAGTGAAGTATGCGGGATGGGTTGTAGTAGGGAATCAGAGAGGTTAGGGAGGAGGCAGAGAGCTGATTGGGTGCCTTGAAGTTGTTAAGTTGTCTTTGTTTGACGAGGAAATGGAAGGTTTCTGGGGAGTGGGGAGATGGGCTGAGTGATTTCTTAGAAAAAAGATCTGAGCAGCAGGATGAAGAATGGACTGGAATGGGGAGAGATGGGAGGCAGGAAGGTCAAGGAGGAGGTTGGTGCTGCCGTCAAGGGGAGCAGCATGGCCTAGTTGAAAGAGTATGGGCTTGGGAGACAGAGCACATGGGTTCTAATCCCAGCTCTGCCACTTGATTGCTATGTGACCCTGGGCAAGTCATTTAACTTCTCTGTGCCTCAATTCTCTCCTGCAAATTGGGGATTAAATCCTTCTCCCTCTAATTTAGATTGTGAGCCCCTAGTGGGACAGGGGCTGTG
This sequence comes from Ornithorhynchus anatinus, assembly GCF_004115215.2. Taxonomy (NCBI): domain Eukaryota; kingdom Metazoa; phylum Chordata; class Mammalia; order Monotremata; family Ornithorhynchidae; genus Ornithorhynchus; species Ornithorhynchus anatinus. The sequence goes on along the minus strand of NC_041731.1, from coordinate 51,591,161 downwards.
TCCAGCCTGATCATCTTGAATCTACCTCAACGCTTAGTAAAGTGCCGTACATAGAGTAATTGTTTAACAAATACAACAAAAAGGTATGCTCTGATAAGTGCCTGCATCAGCATGGTAGCAGATTGGATGGAGAGGAAAGGAAGAATTACAAAGACGTTAATAATAATAAAAATGGTGGTATTTGTTAAGTGCTTACTGTGTGCAAGGCACTGTACTAAGCACTGGGGTGGATACAAGCTAATCAGGTAGGCCACAGTCCCTGTCCCATTTGGGGCTCCCAGTCTCGATCCTCATTTTACAGATGAGAAGTGATTTGCCCAAGGTCACACAGTAGATAAGTGGCGGATGGGGATTAGAACCCATTGCCTTCTGATTCCCAGGCCTGTGCTCTATTGACTACCCCACACTGCTTCTCAAAATTATGGTATTTGTTTAGCAATTACTATGTGCCAGGCACTGAATGAAGCACTGGGGTGGAGACAAACAAATCAAGTTGGACACAGTCCCTGTTCCACTGTGGGGCTCACAGTCTCAATCTCCATTTTACAGAAGAGGTAACTGAGGCCCAGAGAAATGAAGTGACTTGCCCTAGGTCACACAGCAGACAAATGGCACAGCCAGGATTAATAATAATGTTGGTATTTGTTAAACGCTTACTATGTGCAGAGCACTGTTCTAAGCGCTGGGTAGATACAGGGTAATCAGGTTGTCCCATGTGAGGCTCACAGTCTTCTTTAGAACCCATGACCTTCTGACTCCCAGGTGTGTGCTCTAACCACTGTGCCAGAAGGATTACAGAGATATTGTGAAGGAAGAGTCAACAGAATTTGGTGACAGACGGAAGATGCGCATTGAATGAAAAAAGATAAGTTGATAATAAATCTAAGCTTCTGGGCTGATGAGACAGGGAGGATAGTGGTGCTATCAATGAAAAAGAGAGGGTCTGAGCAGAAAGATAAGGAGTTCTGTGTTGGACATGTTAAATTTGAGGTATAAGCAGCATGGCTCAGTGGAAAGAGTCTAGGTTTGGGAGTCAGAGGTCATGGGTTTGAATCCCTGCTCTGCCACTTGTCAGCTGTGTGACTGTGGGCAAGTCACTTAACTTCTCTGTGCCTCAGTTACCTCATCTGTAAAATGGGAATTAACTGTGAACCTCATGTGGGACGACCTGATTAACGACCTGATTACCCTGTATCTACCCCAGTGCTTAGAACAGTGCTCTGCACATACTAAGCGCTTAACAAATACCAACATTATTATTATTATATCCAATCAAAGATGTCCTGAAGGCAGGAGGAAATGTGAGACTACAGAGATGGAGGCCAGAGTTGGAAAAGTAAATTTTGGGAACCATCCCCCCAAAGATGGTGGGTGAAGCCTTGAAATGAATGAGTTAACCTGGGGAATGAGTGCAGATGGAGACTAGAAGGGGACCCAGAAATCTCCTCCCTGCCCTGGAACTAATAATGGACAACTATGACGTTACTTTCTGGACTTGCTGCCAAGAAGCTACACTCAGTGAATGTAGCAGGATTTGCAGCAGCTCTAGGTTGCAGGTTCCTGATTTAGAGGGCCTCTCGGATGCTTTAGCCAGGGCTGTTGTACTGCCCATGGACACTAGAAAGCCACTCAGAGTAAAGAAAGAGCTTCTGAAAAGATCTGCTTGGTCCAACGCTAAACACATTTCCCCAATATGGTGAACAAGAGAATTCCTCAGTTGTCTCCTTCTTATCAGTCTCACTAGGTTCTCAGCAATTTTTGTTTTCCCTTCTGCCTATTAAACTTTATTTTCTACCCTATAGCCGAATCCTGGAAATAATGCTTATTTAGCCTTATTTCTCCCAATGTATAAATTGCTCCCTCAAGACAGGAAGGCATCATCAAAAATGTATTAACTCTTTCAGGTCACAGGGACACAACTCCTCTCCACCCACACTGCTACCTTGCTGGTACAATCTCTCAATATCCCAACTACTGTATCAGCCTCCTTTCTACTCTCCCATCCTCCTGTCTCTTCCCGCTCAGCCTATACTTCATTCCGCTGCCTGGATTATCTTTCTGCAGAAAAGCTCTGGGCATGTCACTCTCCTCAAAAATCTCCAGTGGTTGCCTATCAACTTTCACATGAAGCAAAAACTCCTCACTATCGGCTTCAAAGCTCTCCATCACCTTGCCCTCTACCTCACCTCCCTTATCTCCTCCTACAGCCCAGCCCGCACACTCCGCTCCTCCGCCGGTCAATGTGCCTCATTCTCGCCTGTCCCGCGGTCTACCCCTGGCCCGCGGTCTACCCCTGGCCCACGTCCTACCTCTGACCTGGAATGCCCTCCCTCGTTACATCCACCACACTCTCTTCCCCTCTTCACAGCCCTACTCAGAGCTCATCTCCTCCAGAAGGCCTTCCCAGACTAAGCCCTCCCTTTCCCTCTGCTCCTCCTCCCCTCCCCATTGCCCCTACTCTTTCCCTCTGCTCTACCCCCTTCTCCTCCCCACAGCACTTGCATATACTTGTACATATTTATTGCTCTATTTATTTTATTATGTGCATTTATCTATGGTTTTATCTATTTTTATGGTAGTGATGTCTATCTACTTGTTTTGTTGTCTGTCTCCCCCTTCTAGTCTGTGAGCCTGTTGTTGGGTAGGGATTGTCTCTGCTGCTGAATTGTACTTTGCCAGCACTTAGTACAGTGCTCTGCACATGTAAGCGCTCAATAGATACGACAATGAACTGCATGTTAGATACGACAATGAACTGCACTGTAGCAAAACACTTCCAAACAAAATTCTAAAGCACTCAGTGTACCTCTGACAAAAACAATATCTGCAACTAAGAGTATCTGGCTTCTTTAGTTACTTGAATTACAGTTAGAAGGCAAAAACCTAGGAAGACCCATTCCTAACCACCCATTCCCACCCAAGAGTATCTGCAGAACGATCAGAAGTTTGAAACAACCATATTACTAAATTTTAGTCACTACCCACTTTTAAATAACAAGCATCCTTTCAAATTCAGATTCTATCAGTAGATGAAATCAAAAGAGGGAAGGAGGGTGCAGGGGAGGAGAGAAATGGAGGCAAACTGATTTGCTAATTACCGAATAGAGGTATCGTTGGTTAAACTGCTGCATAGCTCCCTGTAGTTGATTACGTTGCGACTGCCACTGTTCAAAGTTCCTGACTGATTCCATAGTCGGCCGCTGCCAAGTTGTCGTTCTGGTATTATGGTCCACATAATAAACTCTTCCGCGATCATCGACTCGTCGTTCCCAACTACCAAAACACCAAAAATCCACAATGGGAAACCGAATGATTTATTAAAACATTTTAGCTGTCTCACTTTAGGTATAGAGATCCCAGCCTATTCCATAAATAATTTTTGATGAGATCTTCTAAGAATGCAAAATGTGATCTCCTTCAAAGGGACTGTGACAAAATTGGTACATACATGAAGGAGAGTGAAAAAAACACTTTTGGTTTGCCAAGTGATTGGATTAACCAATAAAACCAATACTTTTCTAAACCATAATTTCAATAAAACTAGTTGTACTCGTTCATGAAGAAGGGACTCTTCTTTTGAGTCTTTTAACAGATATACTTCTTTTCACTCTTTTTTTCCCTTCCTCCAAAGGGAAGGAAGGTTTAGATTTGAGCCCATTGTTGGGCAGGGATTATCTCTATCTGTTCCCGAATTGTACATTCCAAGCGCTTAGCTCAGTGCTCTACACACAGTAAGCGCTCAATAAATACGATTGAATGAATGAATTAATATAAAGTATCTTTATACTGTGGTTCCCAAAAACCTCAGTTAACTGTCAATTATTCAGAACCAAATGGCAGTCGATGGCAGCAAGAGGGAGTGGGTGAGAGAATCCTTCCTGCTCATATTTATACAGACAACCTGGAGTCAGCTAAACAGTAACCCAATAACATCTAACATCACAACACATTTACCCAGAGCAGTGTGCCCAATAACCTAGACACAGAAGAACATATAGATGCTATTCATTTGAGCACTGTTTCTGTTAAATGTTTGTCAAAATTTATTTTTAAATAAGAAAATATTAGAGACATAACAGTCTTTCTTCAAAAGTGGCAGATGTCCTTCAGGCCTGAGACTTCCAGACCAAGAACCTCGGCAGAGAATTGATTACAATGCTAGTGGTTTGTGGAGCACCAACTGCAGTCTCTCTAAAGTCATATTCTGGCTGCAGGCAGAAGTGTCACACATTGCAAAGTGTAAAAAGGGGTCTCCTTTTCCCCCCTACCCAGGACATTTCTGAAACAGAAACAAAGAATTTCCCCCCGCTAAATCCCACCGAGTCATCAGCTTGTATCCTTTTAACATTACATGTTATTTTAATGAACTACACTGCTATACAAGAAGTTTCTGAACAAGCTGAATAATCACAGCTATCTTAATTCAATCATACAGGGAGCTTTCAGATAAATTGACTGATCACTTAGCCTAATTCTGTTTCCCAAATTCACCCATCCACATAAAAAATGAAGACATCGAAAAAGCTATAATAATTTCTTCCTCTCTTCTGGAAGCATTCTGTTATATTCCTATGGGAATTTATGTTTGGGAGTTACTCAGATTTCTGTATTTTATTAGCCTGGAACTATGGATGTCCCTGAGTAAGAGAAATGGTGACACATAATCAATGAAGGCCAAAGCAAATTTAGCAGGCTACTGAAGAATTTTACAAGCCAGTACAGTTTGCACCAAATCTGGATACTGTATTTACCAGTGACAAAAGCAATTAGCTAAAAGCAATGTATCCGTAAACCTCAGCACCTAAGACCTGATTTTGGTAAGTTCTTGATGCATGCTAGATAGACGTGATTTTATTTCACAGTACTTCGCCTCTAATCTTGAGGTATTAACCAGATTTTGGTTTATCAAGTATTGGCCAATTTCTACATAATCCGTAATTCAAGAAACATCTCCATCCCTATTTCAAAGAACAAAATTAGGATCAAATAAAGCAAACACCTTGAGTTTCCAAGCCAACTCTAGTGAACCAGAAAATGAGAGTGTCCAAAAGCATTTCTGAAATAACTCTCATTCCGAAAGAGGGCGGTTTTTCAGCTCCCCCTCCAACGGCATCCCAAGCCAAGGCTTCAAACCTCTGCTGCACAATATCAGTTGGAGGTGGATCAGTTCTAGCATGTCAACCAGAAATCTGACATGGCGGTATGGTGCATCAAGCCAATAAGCTAACAAACTCTGCTGCAAGGCTGGAAATCGCAAGGAGTGGATGAGGTGATTCCTAAGCACAAAAACTCCCGCATTTTTCCTACCAGAGACCCAGCAATGAGAAGGGCTAGACATCCCAAACTTCCTTGCTGTTGTGGCTCCCATGGAGAAGGCTAGAACCTCTCAACTTGGGAACATCACTCACACCCTCAACACTTGGAGTGGAAAGGGCATGGCTCATGCACTACAAAAATGACAGGCATGCACATAATTGAGAGTTTCCTGAAGATGACGACAAAATCCAGGCACACACACTATGTGTGTGCACATAGTGCAGCATAATGAGGGAAGAACAAAAAAGATCCTCAAATGAGCCAGTCTGGGTTGAAATGCAGCATTCTAGGCAAATCTAAGCCTGTGTTTAATAAGTGGGCAAAAGAATTCAGCAGCAACGCGGCCTCGTGAAAAGAGCACGGGATTGGGAGTCAGGAAGGAAACCTGGGTTCTAGTCCCAGCTCCACCACTTGTCAACTGTATGACCTTAGGCAAGCCACTTAACTTTTTTCTGCCTCTACTTAAAAAAAAATGGAAATAAAAAACCCTGTTCTCCTATCCTCTTAGGCCATGATCCCAGTGTAAGACAGGGATTAGGTCCGATCAGATTATCTTTTATACAACCCAGTGCTTAGCACATTGCTTGGCCAATAGAATGTGCTTAATAAATACTATTACTATTAGTAGTACTTAATGTCAGAGACAAAATGGAAACAAGACATTTAAGCACACTTCTGAAGTTAATAGTGAATACCATTGCTTTGTACAACAAAAGTTTCCTGTTAATGAAAGAGGTATCATTTTTCCATGTTATACAACATACAATTAGCTACATGCAAAAACAAAATCAAAGATAGGTACATTACCCTGGAGGTAAAGGCTGTGGTCTCTCCCATGTTGTAGTTCGTGTGTTGTGATCAACATAATAGGTTCTACCATGGAGATCTTTCCTCTGTTCCCATCTTTATTAAACAAGAGAGATTATCTAAGACAACACGAAAATGTTGCCTTCTCATGATCAGATTAACATGGAAAATATCACTGTTCACGACAATAAACTAATCAAAATCTATCCAAAGACTGAATCATTTTCTCTAGCTTTACCCACTTTTGTTCTAAATTCTCAACAGAAACTATTTCTTTTCATCAGTGATCTCATTTAAAGAGAAAGCAAACATGTTACAACTGCAAGGAGATACAGCACAAGCAATTACAGTGCTTAGAACAGTATTTGACACATAGAAAGCGCTTAAATATCATTAAAAAAAACAGTGATTATTTCAGGACTAGAAACATATTTGGATTAACAAAATTCTGAAGCACAAACATGAAAAAGGCAAAAGTTTATACGAATTAGTGATGCCTATCTAAAGTAAATTATGTTACATTATAATAGAATCTTTGAATAGTGATGGTTCTGGGATTCACAACTGGCACAAGAACAAAGTTCACAGAGACCAAAGGTCTCCATCATTACTTACTGTAAACTATTCTGTAATGAAATCCTCAAGGAAACAATATGACCCCATAGTTGGGTAGGGATTGTCTCTATCTGTTGCCGAATTGTACTTTCCAAGCACTTAGTACAGTGCTCTGCACACAGTAAGCGCTCAATAAATATGATTGAATGAATGAATATAGAAAAGTTGCTCTGTCTGACCCTAAATTACACATTTGCAGAGGAATCACGGACTTACTGATTTCCTTCAGATGTATCCTGTAATGTACCTTCTCAAGTTTCGGAGAATTTCCCAAATTAAAATGAAATACCTAAAAAGTTTAACATCTCCCCATGAGTAGTACTTGTATACTACAAGCAGACATAACTGGTTCCTGAAAACTACTTGTGGTGAAGCATTTACGGGAGCATTGGTTTTTGAATCGAGGCAAGGCTACTGGTTTTTACCCAAATTACCCAGAATGTTTTACCCAATTGCAAATGACTTAATACAGCTGCATTACTGCATGTTTTAAAGAGCATTCAATACAAATAAAAATCACATAGAAATACAAATGAAACAGACATGTAGATCGTGACTGTACTGTACTATTCAATTACCTCTTTCTACAAGTGAGCTTAAAATGTAAAGATATTTTAAACTATTGAATTATTATTACTATTTTTAATGGGCACTTGGGGTAGGTTTAATAGGGTGAGGTTTCCGCTTAGTTCCAAGGTGATTTGGAGGGGCTGGTTGAAAGACTGGGGCAGAGTGAAGAAGGAGGAAAAAAGCCAGCGAAAAAGAAATTCAGTGTGTTCCAAAATGGGTCTGTTTCACTCATTCATGTATTCTTTCTTTTCAAATGTTTAGTACAGTGCTCTGCACATAGTAAGTGCTCAAAAAGTATGATTAATTGATTTTCTGTTTCAATTTGTGTTTGTTTAATAAAGAATGATCTTTATTCCCGGTTGCATTTTTACTTGCTCAGGTGGGAGTGAGGGGGCTGGGAGTCAGATCCAGTTTGAAAAATACATTTCCATCTTTAAATAGAGACTAGATAAGAGCACTGTCTGTGAATGGTGCCATTACAGGGAAAGGGAGAGGGGGCCCTGAGAACAGGGTCTCCAACCAGAGAGAAGTGGGACTTAAAGGGACCCAGCCACCACAGGGTGGGTTTAAGAGAAAGGGGAGGGGAAGAATGGGCAAGCTTTCTCGGTTGTACATTAGTGGGAAAGCAGGGAATCTACTTAGAATGTCCCCTCCTGGCAGAAAGATTACTGTGAAATACGGGAATCTTTGTCAGCTTCTACAGCTAGCCATTGAAGGCTCCTTTTCTGTTGCCACTGCTAGGCCCCACTACCTTGTCCTGCTCCAGCCCAGAATGTGGCTTGACAGCCCCCCAGATGACAAGCAATGGTAGGAGAGACATTAAACAGAGGAGTTGGCGAGACAGGAGGAGGACCAAGAAGAGACCACGAAATGAGTATTTAAGAGACTGGAGTCACAGAGTCAGATATGATGTCATAAACACAAATAGGGGGAAAATTCTGAGATTCCTTAAGTGCCATCTGCCATAATTTGGATGGTTGTACCTCAAGGACTGCCTGGATTTTCTTTGCCAGTCATTTCACAAATACCTGTGTAAGTTTCTGACTGATCTTCATGTCTACTTTCTCTATTTTGCTTTAGTTATTTTATCTTAGTTATGCTCTTTAATTTTATTCCTTATACAAATTATTTTTATCTGATATTGTTTCAAAATTAGTGTCTTAATTTTCCCACAACTAAATCTACATTTCTCCAAATTAAGATGTCCTCAGACTCAGCAGCAAGTGCGGATAATGTAGGTCTCAGAGTTGCAGTGCACAACTCTGGGCATTCTCCATGTGTCCCTAGTTGGTCACTCGGACTCATGGGAAATGTCAACTCCTCCATCCACCTTGACTCTATATTCCTGTCATCACCACTCTTCTCATTTCCATTGCCAAGAAATATAGAAGAGGGAGAACCTTTTGGAAAATATGGGATGAGAAAGGGAGGTTAAGTAATAGGAAAGTATATTTTAAAATTGAACTTCCTTGGCTGAATTATTTTATTCTCCCTCAAGGTAAGTCCCTGCAAGAGTTTTATTAATTACTTCCAAGGAAAGCCACATGCATCAGCTCAATCCTATTGCCCACTGGTGGCCGGGAGCCAAACTGAGTCTTCTCTTCCTTCTTCCAGATTCAAAAGGATTGGAGAAATAAAAATGATTATTCTTCTGGCTCTCCCAAAATGCCTAAGAGAAAGAGCAAAAAACTCCCACTAACAGCTATCAGCTGCCATCAAGACTACCCAAACTATCGGAAGAAGAGAGAGTTTGGAGCCGCCCCCACAATGCTCCCTAAGACTGCTCTCTGATTATCTTCTTCCCTCCAACTCAAACATCTTAGAAATGCTTCCAAGGAGAGCTGGACCCATAGCTAGGCCTACTGCCACTCAGGTTCTAGCCAATACAAGGGGCTGAAGGAAACCAGAAGAGAAAGAGACCATCCTCCTAAACAGGTATGGTATTAGCACTTTTGGATTCTTTTCCTTCAAATCTGTCAAAGGAGCCTTGCTTATGGGTTCAAAAAGGACGAATCGCAGACTAGAAAAGAGAAAGAGCAGCAAATGACATGGGGAAAATTAAGCATGTTGTTCACACTCATATACCCGCCCTCTTCATGCTTGGGTATATACGCTCATATACATTACCGTTTCCACTTCAGTCAACATACCCTGGGGGCAAAGGATCTACACTGGCATTTCCAGGCTGCTGCCTTACAGGTTCTTCAGACACAGTGGAAGACTGTCTTGGTTTGGCTGCTTCAACTACAGAATTGTTTCTAGGACTGCAGGCCGCCGAGTCTATTGTGTTTACAGCTTCAAATCCCATTGCAGTACTGGTGGAAGCAGCTGAGGCATTGTTTTCAGAGACACCAGGGACTTCTGGATTTGGAGGATCTGTAGTAGTGGTAATAGTGCAATCTGTAGACATTGGAGTTTCTTCTGAACCCAATAAAGTCCCAGGGGTAGATGTATCTTCCGCTGCGGCCGACGAAGATGAGTCCCCATTAACTAGAAGTAAATACATTTTTATAGATTGGGTAATGATTGACAGAAAATAATCTAGAATTCAACAAGTAGTTTTAGAGACACACCACTAATCTTAGAAACCAGTTCCCTTAAGTTTAAAGTGATCTATTACAAGGCGCTGGAATTCCAGAGGTCAGAGTCACAGTACCTAGCTACCTTTATGCACTCATAAAGCACGGCTTAGCAGTAGTAGTGAAAGTATTTATTAAGCACTTACTATTTGCAGAGCACCGTACTAAGCACTGGGAGAGAATACACAGGTGGGAATTCGACATGGTCCCTGTCCCTTAGGGAGCTCACAATCTGAGGGGACTGTAATCTATTGCTTGGGAGTCATATCTACCTCTTCTTGGGAGCAAATATGGCTACGGAATAGGGCAATGGGGCAGGACATCCAAACCCATCAGCGTGGGCTTTGTGTGGGGCCTCTGCCAAACGCCTCACAAAGTCTGGTGCCACTTCTGCTGCTACAGCTGACCTACAATCTCCAAAAGATGGTGCAGAGCCACTGGGTCCAATTGGGCCCATCATTTCTGGGAGCAAAAGTCAGTGACAGGAAACCCACCTTAGACTCTCAAACAGACGAGTGGATGGGCACCAACCCTCAGAAGGCCATGGACCCTGAAGGAGAGAACCACGGGAGGGAATCATGGTGGACCTGAAGGGGGTTTACACAACTGAGCAACATGCTTCCCAGAAGTGAAAGGGAAAGTATTTTCTCTGTTGTTATTAAACCGTAAAGTGTGCTTCAGTTGTATTCGTGAGCAGAAATTACTAAATTGGGATAGAGGGAGCTGATCTTTATACTTGAAGATGGAGTCTCCTGATGGGGAACTCTATATGTTTCATGGTGACGTGCCCCACACAAAACCTAACCAGTCTTCTTCAAGAGCTATTAGGATAAAAGCCGCAAGGCAGAGTCTTTAGCTGCTGGAATGGCTAAACCCTGAACAAACTACTGGGTTTCTTCAGTAAATAGGGAAGGTGCCTCACCTATACCTGCTAAAATATCTGGAACCAGGGTTGTTAAAATTCCAAAGGATTAGGTGCATTCAAGAAGGGAAATGCCACATGATTATGTGTTTATTGTCACAGACCCATTAATCATTACTCCAAAGCCAGTGCTCTATCTGGGACAAGTGAATTAAATGATTAGGGAATGTAATGAGATACTGAGATAGCCATCTCTATCTGCTCCTAATGGATCCTAGCAGCTATGTTTATTTCCACTGAAAACAACAGATGATGGGGGAAAGCTCGAATACTTCTTCCTTTATAAAACCGCTTTATGATCACATACTTCCCCCTCCCTTTCAATTATGCCAGCAGATAAAGTGAAAAAAAAATACGAAGTGGATGGGTTTGGTAAATAAGGAGGCATGACTTTCATTTAGATGGCTACCATCTTGAAGAAAAGGTGAGGGGTAGCAGACTCTACTGAGCATCTCTGCCACCAATGAACCTTCAAAGACGACCCATAGGGACACCCATTTGTTAGAATTTACAGTTTGATTTTAACTAGAGGTCCAGGGGAAATGCTAGAATCACTTCCTGAGCAAAATGGACTTCTGCCACAATCTCATTTATCGAAGGAACTTGAGAATTATTGGAGTGCAGTGGCAACTTCACCCCCAAACTTTATAATCTCTTTGAACAGGGCTCTAGGTTTCAGGGCTGCCCAAGTGAATACACAGGAAGGGGTGTGATCTACTGGAAACTGTACAGGTTTAAGAGTTAGGTTCAAATCTGCCACTTGCCTGTTTTGTGCTCTCGGGCAAGTTGCTTAACTTCTTTGGGCCTCGGTGTCCTCATATTTAAAATAGGGACTAAATATACCTGTTCTCTCTCCCACTTAGACTGTGAGCTCCAAATAGGACAGGGACCGCGTCTGATCGACTCATGTTGCACTTACTCCAGCATTTAGTACAGTGCTTGGCGACATGGTAAACACTTAAATCTCACAATTATGATTATTACTACTATTGTTGTTATTATTGCTACTCTGGATTCACAAGGTGTTACTGGCCTGAAAGTCAATTTACAACTACAGTTTACTACTAATGAGTAACTTAAAGTTTACAGGTATGCATCAAAACCCTATTGAACACACTAGTTCCTACCTGTAAAATTTCACTATTCACTACCCTATCTTTAGGGTCTATCTATATATTCATCAGTTTCCAATTCTTTCTTAGCAAGCTTTCTGTGCTTTATCCCTTGAAAGACACCATAATAGGGTTTTATTATATCTAGCTTCTACCGGTAGAGCACCTATATATCAAACTAAATACAGCTTACTTTAGGAAAGGTCTCAAAATCTAGAGCATGCAGACTTTCAAAACACTACATTTTTTGGCTGATTTTTACCAGAAAAGAAGTTTGAATACTGAAAGAGTTATTATAGCATAATTAGGTGACTACCACTGACAATGATTACCATCTTCTCAGATGTATTTTGGCTACTTTCTCAATTCTCTTTCAGGGTCCTGTTGTGAAGAGGATTACAAAACACTAATAGGTTTTTTAAACAACCTATTAAGTGTTTTGTTGTTTTTTTTTCCACTGGATCAGTGAGGGAAAAACTTTACCTCTATTGGTTCCTACAGTGTTCTGAAACACAGAGAATAAAATACAAGCTACTGAACACTTTAGTAAGGCCATCCATTCTCTAATTTGTTAAAGGGACTTGGGACAACAAATACAATGGGGTCAGTTTTTTTTTAAGGATAAAATTTTAGGATCCTATTCAAATAAGTGATTACTTCACAATTACTCTGAGAAAGACATTTGAAGACATAGGCACATTAAAACTCATATTTTAAAACTTGCAAAAATTTCTATTGCACTTCATTTCAGAACTTTCCCATTCTTACCAGTGCTGGTTGCAGGCTGAGATGTAAGTGGTTTGGGGGCTGGTACATTTTTGGGTCTGGCTGCAACATGAGAAGGAGATGAGGGTGTGCTGTCTCCATTAACTACATGTATATAGAATGGGTTTTGTACTACAGAGTTTGTAGGTGCATGATTATCTATTCCATTAGCAACTTCAGTGGTAGACCTTTAAGAAAAGACAAACATATTTACCTTACTGCAATTGGTTAAATATCATATACATTAAAGCATTATGAAGGGTATACTTAAATGAGTAAAGGAAATTTGGAAACCAACTTAAGACACCACCCTAAACTTCACTTCTAAGTACAACTTCTATTCAATGTTATGTTTTGATTGAACAAAGAAAAATAATAGAAAAAAAACACAAAATGAGCATTCCACAATCATTTTAAGATCTGGAAAATACTGAAATAAGCTGTGACTATTTCATCTTTCCAATTCAAAGTAGGGTTAGGTGGGGAACGTGTAAAGTCTAATTAAAGACATCCCCTTAATGGAACAGTTTATAACATATTTCGACAACCTTCATGAAAAATATTTCTAGAAACTTTGAATTATTATTATTGTAAGATATTTACTAAGAGAACTCTAAGTGGTAGCTATACCCATTGTGTGATATTTTGAACAGAAGTGCATTCTGGCTCAAGAATGAAATTAAACATTTAGATTAAAAGTATTGCTAATTTATGACTGTAGGGTTTTTTTTTTTTTAACAGAAAGTTCCAAAAATGAAATATGTGATACAGCAGGGTCACCCACTTCAACGAGCTTTATTTTCTGCAATTTTGAATTCCAAATCTCTTAAAACTGTTCTGATATTATCTACTCTGTTATACTGTACTCTTCTAGCGCTTAGTATGATACTCTGCACACAGTAAGCACTCAAATAACACTGGTGTCGACGACATTATCTGGCTACAGATCAAATTACTACAATAAACTGGATTTTTTTCTTACAGAGATAAGAATTAGTCCACTTTTAAACAGCAGCAAAATTCACTACTAACCTGACAGTTTAGAGAAGCCTCGTAATTTACAATCTGCTCATGCTTGCTAGCTACCTATTTGATTCTGGGTGAAATTCAATAATGTCCATTTTAAAGCTACAGAGTCATATGTTCCCTGAATTCTGATTCCATTTAAGATCAATTTCTATGTACCCTTACAGCAATTAAGATCCCCTCCAAAGCACTTCTACTAATGGCTCCTGGTTATATAGTGGAGGGTTAAAGAGAGGGTTTTCTCTGAGGAAGAACATTATCTATTGAAAGCCCTTCCCTTTAATGAGCTGACAGAACTTGGTTCCATCAGTTTTAAGGCAGCATAAAGTCAATTTTTCTCTTGTCAGATATTTGCCTCAGTGGGCTGGTCAGAACCACTATTATTTTTAAACAATTTAAATAGATATGCCTAGAGTCTGTGAAAATGGGCACTTTCACAAACATAAAACATATACCCCATAAAAAAATGCACAAGGATTTTTTACACATGGATTTTTCAACTGCACAAAACTTGGAAGCTAAACTTAACATGACAATTCCCAATTTTAGGAATGTTACATATTATTGCTGAAAATGCTAAAAAAAAAATTACCTGGTTGTAGTTCTCACGGAAATGTCTCTGTTTTCATGTAATGCTTCACCATTCTGCTGTACTTCTACTGAACAACAAGAAACCAATTAAATAGTTGGGTTTTTTTTTCTGCCAACGGAAGCTCAAGAACTTTTAAAAAGAATAGAAAAGTTTAGCTTACTGGTTGCAGCTGAAGTGCAATTTGTTAGACTTTCTTGTTCATCGACCAATCCATCAAGCACAACTGTTAGTTCACCAGTTTGCACTATGCCATTTTTGTTTTCCAAGGAGAGTTTTAATTGCTCTTTCACCCTTTCCACTACAAAAAAAGTATACAAATTAAACACCTTTCAAATTAATTTATAATTTTTTTCAAAAATATTAGTTTAAAATAAATTTAAACTTAACTACAACTGCTAGGTAATAATGATCAATCAAGAACTAGTACTTACTGAGAGACTACTGTATTCAGAGTACTGAACTAAGTACTTTAGATAGTACAAGAGTTAGAAGACGTGATTCCTACCCTCAAACAGTTAGTATTCTATTATAAATTATGATTCTATTTTATATTGTAAATTTCATATTGTAAGTTTTTTGTTTATATTATATATTATAAATAATTTATTTCTATTAATCCCTTTCTCCCTCATAGACTGTAAGCCCATTGTGGGCAGAGACTGTATCTACCAACTCTGTTGTACTGTACTCTCCCAAGCGTGTAGTAAAGTGCTCTGCACAAAACAAGCACTAAGTAAATACCATTGATTGATAGTGAGGCAGACAAAATTATTTACAGAAAGAAGAAGGAAAAAGGGGTCTGTAGATGATAATGCTCTTAAGTACATGGATATGGAATTGACATGTACAGGTAGGGTATAACTGGCACAGGAGGTCTGAGTTGATAGAGACATGGGATATACAATTTGGGAAGAAGCAAAATTAATCACAGAAGGCCTGGAGGGATGAAAATGCCTCAAAAATCAAGGCATTAGGAGTACTAAGTAGGAAGAGGGGCATGAGGCAAAAAAAATAAGAACAAGGCACAGTGAGTAGACTATCTTGAGGAGGAGCTAAGACTGAGAACTCGACTGTAGTGGGAGAGAGAATGAATAAGAAAAAAGGATAGACTGATGGTCTGCCTTGAAACAAACGGTCAGGAGGGTGTTTTTTTTCTGATTATTAATTACAGAATTATCTGAATATTGACAATAATGCTCTGTAATTTAGAAAACTATGGCTCTAAGCTTTCCAAGTAAAACTGATGACTCCAAGCTTTCTAATTTTTAGACTTTTCCATTTGTACAGGAAGAATGGGGGAGGAGAAAGCATTGTATTGTTTTTGAAATAACTAGCTCTATTTCCCCCAAAATTATTTTAAATAGCAAAACTACTTTATCAATATGCAAAATACACAAGGTTAGGCTTATGTTTCTAAAATGTTATTCTACATTTTCTTTTCATAATGTGAATCTGTCTTGGTCCACTTTATCTTCCAGTATCCAAATCCAAACTGTTAAATCCACTCATCCCTTTTTCCCACTCATCCATTCCCCAATCCTCACCCCCTTAACCCTCAATCCCTTTAACACTTTTCCATTTCAGATTTCCCTCCTTGTTCATGCCTTTACCCCTTGTACTCTCCCTGTTAACATACCCATTATCCAGGCAGTAACTGTGACAACTATAAAAGAGTGATGTTAAAATCATTTCTTTTTAAAATGTGCTTTCCTTTCCAAATTCATATAAACTACAACAAAATCATGTGGAAAACAAACTTAATATAAAAATTAAAGGCCCTGACCTTTAATAATTCACTTGTTGCTCCCTCAAGTGTAATAGGGATTTTAACATATTCTTTTAAATCCCAGTGCATACCTTCCCATAAATCATATAGCAAACTCCCTCAGATAAAAAGTCATGATAATGAAATTATCACATACATAAATTTGGGGGAAGAACATGAAGGATGTTTATTATATTTTAAACACTTGAGTGTTTAAACTCAAACATAAATTTAAACATTTATTTATGCTTTTTTATTTATTTATTTTTTATTTATGTTCAAATGTAAACTTGTTACCAATCAATGGTGCTTTTTAAGCACTTACCCTGCACAGAGCACTGTACTAAGTACTGGGACATTACAATACAACAGAGTTGGCAGATCTAATTCCTGCCCTAAAGGAACTAGTACACCTCAAACAGCAAATAGTAATTGGTGGGTTTTTATGATTTTCCCCTCTGCTGAAAGGACATGGACCCTTAGATATAGATGAATTTTTTTTTAAATGGTATTTGCTAAATGCTATGTGCTAGGCACTATACTAAGTGCTGGGGTAGCTAAACTAATCAGGTTGGACACAGTCCATGTCCCATATAGGGCTCACAGTCTTGTCATTTTATAGATGATGTAACTGAGGCACAGACACATTAAGTAAATTGCCCACTGTCACACAGCAAAACAAAGGGCAGAGCTGCATTAGGAAGGACCCTGGTCCTTCTGATTCTCTGGTCTGTGTTCTACCCACTAGGCCAATCTGCTTCCATGCTCAGTGTATGGTAGTCACTGATGGAAAATGACTACCGTATGCCCCTTTGCAGAACCGGAGTTTTCTGGAAGGTTTTGTGGAAGCGCACGCCTCCTAGGGCGCTTCTCCCTGACCAGTGGGAACGATCTGTACTTTTGGCATTGCCGCCCATCTCTGTTCACACTGGCACCTCTATGGAGCTGAATATTTTGGTGGCCAGAGCCAACGCTGGATGCTTAAAAAGACCAGGCATAAAGGTGTCCAATGCCATATCAATGAAGCAGAAGCAGCGTGGCTTAGTGGAAAGAGCACGGGCTTGGGAGTCAGAGGTCATGTGTTCTAATCCCGACTCCGCCACTTGTCAGCTGTGAGACCTTGGGCAAGTCATTTAACTTCTCTGTTCCTCAGTTACCTCATCTGTAAAATGGGGATGAAGACTGTGAGCGCCACGTGGGACAACCTCATTACCTTGTATCTACCCCAGTGCTTATAACAGTGCTTGGCACATAAGTGCTTAACAAATACCAACATTATTATTAGTATAATATCAGTGCCAGATGGGGGACAGATGAGGTGTAAAACCACACTGATGAAACCTAACTGTGAGCACCAATGGTAAGGTGTGTGGACTGTAATCCTCAAATTCACAAAAAAAAAGCTTTAAGAGAAATTCCAGATACACTGCCAATTCTGTCTGCAGCCTTGGCCCAAAGGAACCAGGACAATCTGTTGACTCTCCTTTGCAATCTAGCCTGAAAGCTAAAAATTAGTGTCCCTTTGGGCTGCAAAATAATAATAATGGTATTTGTTAAGCGCTATGTGCCAAATGTACTAAGCTCTGTGGTAGATATGAGATCATCAGTGGGGAAGGTGTCAAGCAATCAAATTTATTGAGCACTTACAGTGTACAGATCACTGGACTAAGTGCTTGGGAGGACACAATATAATAACATTCTCTGCCCACAACAAGCTAACGGTTCTAGGGGGGAGACAGATATTAATAGGTGCCAATATATTACGGATATGTACATAAGTGCTGTGGAGCTGGGAGAGGGGATGAATAAAGGGAGCAAGTCAGGGTGACACAGAAGGAAGTGAAGGAAAAGGAAAAGAGGGCAGAGTCAGGGAAGGCCACTTGGAGGAGATGTGCCTTCAATAAGGCTTTGAAGCAGGGGAAAGTAATTGCCTGTGGGATATGAAGAAGGGGGGCATTCCAGGACAGAGGAAGGGCGTGGGCAAAATAGACAAGATCAAGATACAGTGAGTAAGTTAGCATTAGAGGAGCAAAGTGTGCAGGCTGGGTTGTAGTAGGAGTAACGAGGTGGGTTAGGAGGGGGCAAGAAGTTTCTGCGTGATGCAGAGGTGAATGGGCAACCACTGGAGGTTCTTGAAGAGTGGGGAAACATGGACTGAGCATTTTTAGAGAAAAATGATCTGGACAGCAGAGTGAATTATGGACTGGAGTCAGGAGAGATAGGAAGCAGGGAGGTAAACAAGGAGGCTGGTATGATAATCAAGGAAGGATAGGGTAAATGATTGGATTAACATGGTGTCAGTTTGGAAAGGAAAGGGCAGATTTTGGCAGTGTTATTCAGGTTGAACTGACAGGATTTAGCGATAGATCAAATATGTGGGTTGAATGAGAGAGGAGTCAAGGCTAATGCCAAGGCTACAAGCTTGTTAGGAAGGATGGTGGTGCTGTTTACAGTGATGGGAAAGTCATGGGAAGGATAGGGTTTGGATGGAAAGAGTTGTTTTGGACATGTTAAATTTGAAGTGATGGCAGGATATCCAAGGAAAGATGTCTTGAAGGCAGGAGGAAATGAGAGACTGCAGGAAAGGAGAGAGATTAGGGCTGGAGATGCAGGTTTGGGAATCATCTGCGGAGAAGTGGTACTTGAAGTCATGTGAGTGAATGAGTTCTCCAAGAAAGTGGATGTAGATGAAGAACAGAAGGGAATCCAGAACTGAACTTTGAGGGACACCCACAGATAAAAGGTGGGAGGCAGAGGAGAAGCCTGCAAAAGAGATTGAGAATGAGTGGCCAGAGAGATAGGCGAACCAGGAGGTGACAGTTTCAGTTAAGCCGAGGTTGGACAATGTTTCTAAGAGAAGAGGACAGTCGACAGTGTCAAAGACAGCTGAGGGGTCGAGGAGGATTAGGATGGAGTGGAGGCTGCTGGAATTGGCCAGAAAGAGATCATTTGTTACCTTTGAGAAGGTGGTTTCTGTGGAGTGAAGGGGATGGAAGCCAGAATGGAGAGGGTCAAGGAGAGAATTGGAGAAGAGGAACTTGAGATAACAGATGTAGAGTAGGTAGAGTCTAATGCTAACCTTTCTCATTGTACCGCAAGCTCATTTACCTCACCGCTGATCCCTCACCCATGTCCTGCCTCTGGCCTGGAAAATCTCTCCCTACTCAAATCCGACAATTACTCCTATCCACTTCAAAGCATTATTAAAGGCACTTCTCCTCCAAGAAGGCTTCCCTGACCAAACCCTCCTCTCCTCTTCTCCCACTCCCTTCTATGTCATCCTGACTTGCTCTGTTTATTCATCCCCCCCTCCCCAGCCCACAGTCTTTATGTACATATCTGTAATTTACTTATAGTAATGTCTGTCTCCCTTTCTAAAATGTAAGCTTGTTGTGGGCATGGAATGTGTCTGTTTATTGTTATAGTGTACTCTCCCCAGCACTTAGTACAGTGCTCTGAACAAGGTAAGCATTCAGTAAATGCGATTGAATGACTGGAGTCTACCAACTCGCTTGTACCGTACTCTCCCAAGCACTTAGTACAGTGCTCCATATGCAGTTAATGCTCAATAAATACCATTAATGATGATGATGAGGTTGGAAATGGTCCCTGTCCCACCCTGGACTCACGGTCTAAGTAGGAGGGAGAACAGGTACTGAATCTCCATTTTACAGATGAAGAACCTGGGCCCAGAGAAGTTAAATGATTTGCCCAAGATCATTAAACAGCATGCAAACAGCAGAGCTGACATTAGAACCCAGGTCTCCAGCTCCCAGGCCTGTACTCTTTCCACTAAGCTATGTTGCCTTTCTCCTTAGCCAACACCCTGAGAACCAAAATAGCCCCTGACCCTCCGAACAAGGCCTAGGTGGTTCTCTCTGGGGAATCCTCCCCTCAGCACCCTAGAAGACCTCAACATCATTCATTCATTCTATCATTTTTGAGCACTTACTATGTACAGACACTGTAGAGGTGCTTTTGCTTGAGGAATGTCTACAGGTGTAGTGGATAGAGCTCAGGCCTGGGAATCAGAAAGCCATGGGTTCTAATCCCAGCTCCGCCATTTATCAGCTATGTGACCTTGGGCAAGTCACTTCACTTCTCTGAGCCTCTGTTACCTCATCTGTAAATGGGTATTGAGACTGTGAGCTCCACATGAGACAAGGACTGTGTCCAACTCAATTTGCTTGTATCCACCCCAGTGCTTAGAACAGTGCCTGACACATAGTAAGTGCTTAACAAATACCATTATCATTATTATCTACTACTCTAGTGTTCCCTCCCAAGTGTTTAGTTAAGTGCTCTGAAAATAGTAAATGCTCATTAGATATTGACTGATTGATTCAATTTCCCTGGAGTGACTAGAAAGGGAGCTCTGAAACAACACACTTGTCCAAGGTACGCCATGGAAGCTCATACCCAAGAGGCCTCTTAATCAATCAGTGGTATTCCATCCACTCCATCCTTCTTCCCAGTTTCAGAAACGTGCAGCCCAACTTTCTGCTCTTTCTTCCAGAAAATTTGACAGAAATTATTTTTTCCCAAAACCACTCTCCCCAACTTCAAATTGCTCCTAAAATCACATCTCCCAGCAAGCCTTCCTTGATTAGTCTCCCACACGTCAAGACACTCAAAACCCAAAAGCCACTCCTAGCAGAATATGCATTAAATACCCTTATTACTACTTGAGTACTTATGCATATATTTATACCAATCTTAAGCATTTAGGAATAAGTATACTCTACGTACATTTAATTACTTTTTCTGATTCCTTCTATTTGTAAATACTTTATTATCTCCCTTGTTAGATTGGACGACCCTTAAGGGCAGTGAATATTTCTTGTGCTTGTACTTTTCCAAGGTACAGTACAGAACACTGCACAGTAACTGCTTCATCAATACCATTGCTGTTGCTCTTCTTTGTCTGTAATGATCACCACAAACTATAACAAATAGCCTTTCCTCTGTCTGTATCCCTGGCAACATGAGACAGTCAATATAATAAATCACCTTCACTCTCTTGCAAAATGCTCCAACTCAGCTTCTAAGACACTCTCCCGAATTCTGTCCTTGACCTTCTACACTTTCCTTTAAGCAATTTATCTGGGATAACTAAATAAAAATACCGTTGACCTTGGCCGTGAACCATACCCCTCCAATGGTCACTCTTGAAGGAACACATAAAACACCTCACATCTAGAAATAAAATGCAATGTGAAGTCTTGGTGGCTAGTTTTGTTTGAAAGAAAACTACCCTAACTGCCTCACAGTCAGTCAGCTGTGTAACTCCCATGACAGTTTGGTAACAGGTGCTTTATGCAACCTGGACCACCTAACAGAATGCTGACATGGGTCACATGATGGTTCAAATCCAGGACAGTTATGAGTAAATAGGTTTGAGGACTCTATAATGCATGAGCTTGAACGCTATCCAACTAGGCTCACGGTACTAAAATATTCTTGTCCATTACCGCAGACACGTGAAGGTTAAGCAAGGGAAATCTTTAAGCTGAATGATACCTTCATATCTAAGAGTTAATGTTTCTCCCTGAATACTCACTACCAAAAATTAACTTGGGCAATGGCAAGAATAAAGTTTAGTAGCAATCAAACACTTGCAATCTAGTAGGGAGAGCAGTCACAAAAATATTTACAAATAGGGGGATTAGAGTCAATAACTGAATGTACAAATATAGACTTTCCAAAGAAAGACGGGGAAAAGATTCTTGCTGCTCCTTTCTGCCTGATTTTTTGGTTGTATCTGTCCCTTCAGCTCTTTCCTTTTCCATATTTTACAACTCAGTTCTATATGGTCCCTCCCTGTCCTGTTCTATTTTTAGTTCCTGGGCCAAAAGCCTCCTGCTCAAGCAGGGCCCCACTATTTTCCCAGTCCTGAACTAATATATACTCATATAACATTTTCTGTTCATTTCCCTCAACCTTTCTGAAAATGTCAGGTAGATAAGGTATTGACAGAGTAGAGAAGCTAGACTCGTTTGTGAAATCTCTGAGTGAAGTTTCTAAAATTTTATTAAACATTCAGCTCTACAAAGCTACAAAGCACTTGCAGAAATTATATTTGAGCACTGAAGTGACAGTTTGAGCACCGTAAACCTATTATAGAGTACCCTTTATAAAAAGATAGGTACAAGAATAATAATTTACATCATTAGAATATTTTAAACCACAAAAAAGCAATAAGGCGTTTAAATATAACCTATGATATTCTCCAGGCCTTGTTGGGATATGATAACTTTAAATGATTTATGCTTATGCCCAGAAGCTGAATCGTATCAGGGCAGGCACGGAAATCTAGAAATGGTCCATCAGCGGAAAGCACCTTGCTTCATGATTTGCAAACTGTAAAGTTCATAGAGTGAGATCAAAATAAGCCACATCACATTCTAAAAATATTTCTTAGAATCGTATTTATCTCAGTCAAATTTGCTTTCTATCTTTGGTCTTCACTTCTCCAGGCACAAGAAGCTGTTAACAGTCAGAACTGGATAATATTACTAAAACTCATCTGCTAATTCAGAGGTATTCGAAAATCAAATGTGTTTCAAATCACCCAAGAGGCGTTACCAATTCAGTCCCCTAAAAAGCACCCCTGAAAGTCTCAGAGGTAGACATTCAGGAGTTGCACCACACCAGTGATTTTGCACTACAGGGGCACATACATAAGGAATCTAGATATAATTGTGAACTTCTTTGCGGAGGCAGCCCAGTGCTGTGGACTGATGAGAAGCTCATATAAAACAGAAGATCTCTGGGGAAACCCTATATGTATCCAGAGCTTTTCAGTGGCAACCTAGCACTGAAGGTAATCAGTGAATTCTGCTACTAAGGCAACACTGTCCAATGATGACTGATGAAATGGAAAACAAAAATCAAGAAAGCCAAAAGTATACAAGACTACTGAAGATTGTATGGTAACAACAACGCGAAATCAAGCTTTACGCAAAATTAAAGGCTTATAGAAATGTAGTGCTGGTTAATCAGTGTGGGCTGTAAAGTCTGGGCCTACAAACAGATGCCTGACTTTACTGAGAAGTTCCATCAGTGTCACATATCAAAAGACAAGACAGGGTTGCATGCAAAATAAGCCCCTGGAACAGTCAGGCTAAAAGGATCAAAGCTAAACACATTTCCGCACACTGTGTAGAATGAAAGACAACTGCTTCTGATGAGGTGAAATGGTGCAACTGAAAGCATGGTGCAACAGAAAAAAAAACCAGGATTTAGTAAAATGTAGCTTTAGACAATGTGTCAGGGAGGCACTGTGGCCTAGTGGAAAGAGCACACATCCGGGAGCCAGGAAACCTTGGTCACACCATAACCTCCCTGGATTTCAGTTTCCTCATCTGTAAAATACCTACACTCCCTACCCGGTCAGTTGTGAGCCCTGAGTCTGACATGGCCTGAGTCCAACTGATTATCTACCATAGTGCTTGGTACAGGGCAGTGGGGGAAGTGGTTCTCTCAAGATAAGTTATGAGGCCTAGCTTGAGTAGGGAAGATAGGAAGTTCAGTTTTGGATATGAGGATTGCAGTATTTTTGAGTTGCAGGCAATCAATAGTAATAATGTTGGTATTTGTTAAGTGCTTACTATGTGCAGAGCACTGTTCTAAGAGCTGGGGTAGATACAGGGTAATCAGGTTGTCCCACGTGAGGCTCACAATCTTAATCCCCATTTTACAGATGAGGTAACTGAGGCACAGAGAAGTTAAGTGACTTGCCCATAGTCACACAGCTGACAAGTGGCAGAGTTGGGATACGAACCCATGACATTTGACTCTCAAGCCCATGCTCTTTCCACTGAGCCACGCTAATGAGTACCTACTATATACAGAACACTAATCTAAATCTTTGGGGGAGTACAACAGAATCAGTACACAGGATCCTTGCTCTCCGAAAGTTAACAATCTAGCTGAGGCAATGTACACTAGAATAAATTACAGGTGGAAGGAAGACGAAAAGGGGATTTATACACAAGTTAGTGTTTAAGTGACAGAATACGATATATACAGAAGTCCTATGCGAAACTGTGAACACTTAAATGCCAAGGTTGTGCAGATGTAGTATGAGGGGAAATAAATTGAAGAGATTAGAAATTAGATGACCTGCAGTAGCCCCCACCAATTCAGAGAATGAGACTACAAAGAACCAAGGGTTCGCTCTCTTGTTTTTTGTTCTCTTCTACTAACAAGAAGTACGAGTCAAAAATCAACTAAAAACCAATAAGCACATTTCAATACAACCAGAAACTACACAAAGAACAAGAGAAAGGAGTGTGAATGATTTGGAGAATGGTGGGATCCCATTCTCCATCACGAAACTACGTGTGAATTGGAAATTTAGATCAGGCATGACTCAGGAGATATTGTTCCATATCCATATCTCAGGAGATATTGTTCCATTGTATAGTTAGCTTCAAAAGGCAGAAAGGGTCATAGTGCTAGAAGCCCAAGTTACTTAGGCTGACAATGGAAAGGCTGGAGCAGAAAAGTGCATGGCGAGACACATACACATTAAGGACAGCACTTGGCTGATAGCTGATCGTGAGAACATTTTTCCAAAAGAGGGCCAATAAATCTACATCTCCAGCCCTGATCTTGCTCCCTCTCTGCAGTCTCACATTTCCTCTTGCCTTCAAGACATCTCTAATTAGATGTCCTCCTGTCACCTCAAGGTTAACATGTTCAAAAAAAAAACTCCTTATCCCTCCAAACCCTGTCCAACTCTTGACTTTCCCATCACTGTAGAAGGCACCACCACCCTCCCTGTCCCACAAGCCCGTAACCTTGGTGTTATCCTTGATTATTCTCTCTCAACCTATTCAACCCATCACTAAATCCTGTGGATCCCACTTCACAACAAAAATCTGCCCTTTCCATTCTAGCCAAACTGCTACCACATTAATACAAATCTCTCATCCTATACTGTCTGGATTACATCATCAGGCTCCTTACTGACCTCAAAGCCTCCTACCTCTCTCCATATGCCAGTCCATACTACGCTCTGCTGCCCGGATCATTTTTCTACAGAAATGTTCAAAACATGTCACTCCACTCCTCAAAAAAGCCCAATCATTGCCCATCCACCTCTGCATCGAAGAAAAACATTTCACCATTAATACTAATAATAATAATGTTGGTATTTGTTAAGCGCTCACTATGTGCCAAGCACTGTTCTAAGCGCTGGGGTAGACACAGGGGAATCAAGTTGTCCCACGTGGGGCTCACAGTCTTAATCCCCATTTTACAGATGAGGTAACTGAGGCATCGAGAAGTGAAGTGACTTGCCCAAAGTCACACAGCTGACAAGTGGCTGAGCTGGGATTTGAACCCATGACCTCTGACTCCAAAGCCCGTGCTCTTTCCACTGAGCCATGCTGCTTCTCATTGGCTTCACCATTGGCTTTAAAGCACTCAATCACCTTGCTCCCTCCTACCTCATCTCATTACTCTCCTACTACAACCCAGCCCGCACTACTCCTCTAATTCTAACCTTTTCCCTGTACCTCAATCTCCCCACCATGTCCTGTCTCTGGCCTGGAACACCCTACCCCCTCAAATCAGACAATTACTCTCCCCCCGCTGCCTTCAAAGCCTTATTGAAGGCACATCTCCAGGAGGCCTTTCCTGACTAAGCTCCCCCACTTTTCCTCTTCTCCCACCCCCTTCTGTCTCACCCTGACTTGTTCCCTCTGTTCTTCCTCCCTCTCAGCCCCACGGCATTTATGTACATATCTGTAATTTTTTTTTATATTTATGTCCGTCTCCCCCACTCTAGAGTGTAAATTCATTATGGACAGGGAATGTGTCTGTCTACTGTTATACTGTACTGACCCAAGTGCTTAGTAGAGTGCTCTGCACATGGTAAGTGCTCAATAAATATGATTGAATGAATATTGAATGAACATGGCTTACAGGGAAGTGAGCATCTGAAACCAGTGAGGAAGTATGCTTGAGGATGTGTACATATATACATATATATATATATATATTTTTTTTTAAGAATGGAGAGTCAGTCACACACAGGAAGTCACAATCAATCAATCATATTTATTGAGTGCTCACTGTGTATTGAGCACTGTACTAAGCAACTGGGAGAGTACAACACAACAATATAACAGACACATTTCCTGTCCACAACAAGCTTACAGCCTGAGGTGGGGAGGCGGCGGCAGACATTAATATAAATAAATTACAGATGTATACATATCACAAAACACATGTGGTAGTCTCACTGTCAATGGTGTTATTTCTGAATACAAGCCAACGTAAGCATGTCCATGTAGGTATACTTCATAACACTGCACCTATGTACATATATGCATTTTTTTTATATTTAAGTTTGTCTCCCTCTCTAGACTGTAAGCTCCTTGTGAAAAAGAGAACACGTCTACCAATTCTGCTGTATTAAACTCTCCCAAAACCTTGTGCAGTGCTCTGCATACAGTAAGCACTCTATTAATACTGCTGATTGATCGTGCCCTGTGGTTCAGAGATGAAACAACTGATCAGCATGTGTTGGACAACACCTAGGATTACTATAAAAATGACAAAAATATATTCCTTTTTTTTTAATCTGAACATTTCAGTAGAAGACGTACATTTTCTATTGTGGACTTCTAAAGCTTGTTGCAAATCTACAGTTGCTCTTCCTAATAACGCATCAGCTTTTAAAGTGTGATGACTCCACACTCTAAATTCCAACGTAGTCTGTGGGGTCACATTCCTGTAGGTAAAATAAAGAACCAAACCAAGAGACAGTTCAAATGATTAAAATCAACATTCAAATCCTTTAAATCAACTCCCATTTCCTACTATAACTTTTCCGTGGAGCACACTGAAATTGATTAATCTTTTTAGTTAAGCTAAGAAGATTCCACAAACTGGGTATTTGAGTTTATTACTCCTCAAAGCAAAAGTAAATAAAACTTTATTCCATTTCCTTCTGAAAGCCTTCTTGATTAATTTCCAGCACCCAAGAACATACCAGCACTTAGAACAGTGCTTGGCACATAGTAAGCGCCTAACAAATACCATTATTATTATAAATTCAATCACCTCTACCATATGTACTTATTTATATTCATGCTCAGCTCTTTTAACTATATATTTATTCAATCAATTATTTACTTTGATTATTCTAGGAATGCTTATATCTGTCTCCCCCATTAGCAAGTTTTTTGTGGACTGGGAACATGTCATTACTTTAGTGGGTCCCAAGGGCTATGTACACTTCAGTGCACTCAGTGGTGCTCAAATACTATTACATCCTCTATTGCTACTTATGTGTTGGGAAGCAGCATGGCATAGTGGATAGAGTATGGGCCTGGGAGTCAGAAGGTCATGGGTTCTAATCCTACTCCACCACTTGTCAGTTATGTGACCTTGGGTAAGTCACTTTACTTCTCTGTGCCTCAGTTACCTCATATGTAAAATGGGGACTGGGACTGTGAGTCCCACCTGAGACAGGGACTGTGTCCAACCTGATTTGCTTGTATCTATCCCAGCGCTTAGTACAGTGCCTAGCACATAATGAGCACTTAAATACCATAATTATTATTACATTATAGTAATCTCTGCTCTTTGAAAATGATTAATTCCAATACTGACAGCTAACTAAATCTGAATTCTGACTTTAAATAGTCACTTCTATAAATCAATGCTAAAAAATTCAATAGTTATTCCAAATTTAGTAGTACCACTGAACTATTAACTCAAGAACAGTATGTTCATCAACACATCCCAATGAATATTTAAATAAGACAGTTTTCATTTAGCTCTAGACAACTGGCATTTTGTCTAAAATAATAAACATTTTATACTTACACAGTTAATTGTTCATCCCATTTTGGATTAGAAGAGCTACTCGATTTTGCAGTTTTCTTAATTTCTCCATCTACTAATAATTCTGCATAGATGGCTGTTCCAAACCAGTTCTTTTTTCTTTTCAATTTGGCACTAGAAACTAAAAAGAATGTTACTATTACTGATGCATAGGAATCCTGGAAAATTAAGGTAGGAAAATAACAGTGAAAGTTAAAAATTTATTTTCTTCATTAATGCATCTAATGATCTTCCTACTTTCTAAGCCTTTAGTAAGAGCTGGGGAACAAAAGGGAGTAGGGGGAAATATTATTATCAGTAGTAGCAGTAATAGTAACAGTGTGTATGTGGCCAAGAATTTCCAGCTACTGCTACCCCATAGACTGTTGTAGCGCTTCCTCAGGAATGAACACAGGGTGCTGCTGGGGGACGATGAGAGAGCTCTTTGCACATTAAATCACACATAGATATAGAGGAATCGAATGGTGCCATAACAGCATCAATCCACGTATTCATCCTGTCACCAAATACTGTCAGTTCAACTTTAACATCATATTAATTCTGTTTCCCCCTCTAGACTGTAAGCTCATTAAGGGCAGGGAACATGTCTGCTAATTCTATTGTACTCTCCCAAGTACTCAGTACAGTGCTCTGCATATAGTAAGTGCTCAATAAATACCACTGATTGATTGCTAAAATTCACACTTCCTCTCCATCCAAACTACAAAAACCTTAATCTAAGCACTTATGGTATCCTAGCTTGATTATTGCATCACACTCCTTGCTGACCTGACTGCCTCTCTCCCCACTTCAGTCATACTTCACTTTGCTGCCAGGATCATTTTTCTACAAAACTGTTCAGTCTATGTCTCCCCACTTCTGAAGAACCACCGGTCAATGTCCATACAACCCGCATCAAACAAACTTTACGATAGTCTTTAAAGCACTCAATCACCTTTCCCCCTACCTAAACTCCTTGATTTCCTTCTATAACCCAGCCCATACATGTTGCTCCTCTAATGACAACCTATTCACTGTACCTTCACCTCGTTTATCACATCACTGACTCCTTGCCCAAGTCCTACCTCTGGCCTGGCATTCCCTCCCTCTTCATATCCGACTGATGTTCACTCTCCCCACCATCCAAGGTCTTTACTGACTAAGCCCTCATTTCCTCTTCTCCCACTCCTTTCTGAGTCACTCTTGCATCGAGATTAGCACCCTTTATTCACCCCTCCCTCAGCCCCAGAGCAACTCAGTCCTCCACAGAGACCTCTGTTCTTTGACCCCCTTCAATATCCTACAGCCATCCTACCCAAGCACTGAACCTATACCACTGATGATGATTTGGGCACCATTTGTTGCCTCTGAGGCCATAAATTTCCTGAAGCAGGGAAATGATAAAGAAAAGGGAAGAAAAGAGAGGAAGGATTAGGAGAGATCAGTAAGGTAACTTACCAGTCACCTGTAGTGGTGATCTTCCATTAAGGTTATTACTTCTATCAGATCTGGGTGAAGCTGTGGCCATGTCCCAGGATGCAGCTTTAGCCTATTGAAAAACATATTAGGTCCAGATTGTTTTTACAAAAGGCCATATAACTCCTTTCATTGATTATTCCTATACCTTTTAAATAAAATACACTAGTGTTAACAGCTAATACAATGAATTTTCTTCTTCTATGGATACCCAATAATTTAGATGAACTAAATATCCTCTGAGGTCTTTTCCATCTAACTAAAAGTTATATTATTTACTTCTTGGTCAAACAATTCCTCAATAAAACATCCTCTACAAAGATTCCAGACAGCTCCAGAATTCAAACCCACATGAAGATGAATGGGATAGGACTATTTAGTTTGGGAAGATCAAAGCTGAGAAAAGACATGATTCAAGCCTGTAAAATCATGAACGGGGTGGGATCGGTAAATACAGAACTGCTTTTTACCAAGTCCCAATACGATAGAACTAGGGGGGCACCCATCAAACCTTGATGGTGCACTCCATCATCACTATTAGCTACTGTATTTGTTAAGCACTTGGTGCAAAACTGGAAAAAGTACAAGGAAAACAATTCAGACATCATCTCTGGCTCATAGGGACTCACTATCTAAAAAGGGGGAGCAAAAAACAGATACTCATCAAAGGAAATAATGTGACAAAACACAATAACCCTAAATGGAGTTTTCGCACTCTATATCACTCCCAGTGATGATGGACCTCTCTATCATGAGGGTGGATGGATCCTTTGGTGCTTCTGTCAAGGGCAGATTTCTGGGCTGAATGGATCATTAATCTTATTCAATGTATTATTACAAGAAGCATAGGAAAAATAGTTATAGCAGATGTGAAAAGATATTATGTTACTTGTATTGGTAAAGGACACTTGAGAACTTGGCCATTCATTATTCTGTACACAACAAAAAGAAGGCCAACCTAGTACAGATCTTCCTCTTCAATTACCTCTTCCTCACTTCTTCAATTCCCAGTCAACTGGGTTTTATTGGCCTGTTCTAACAAAGTATCTTCGTACCTTACAATTTGAATAAATATTTAATCTATTGTAGAATTTTAATCTTCTTGTCATAAACGATTAGAAGAAAAGAATTCTTCACAACAAGGTTAGGACTCAAGTAACTTTAACTAAGAGCTGAATTGTGGCCAAGAAATACAAATGTACAAAACACTATAAAATGGATACTGGTTTATGAACTCCAATTGTTCCTATTTTGAGGGGTGTACAAATGAGAAGCAGAGTGGCGTGGTGGAAAGAGCACAGTCTGTGAGTCAGAGGACATGGGTTCTAATTCCATCATTTGCCATTTGCTCCACCATTTACCTGCTCTGTGACCTTGGACAAATTATTTAATTTCTCGTGCCTCAATTTCCTCATCTGTATAATGGGGATTCAATTTCTGTTCTCCCTATTTAGACTGTGAACCCCACAAGGGACATGGACCGTGTCTGACCAGACTATCTTATATCTATCCCAGTGCTTGATGACAAAGTGTTTTATAAATACCAAAATTACTATTATAATTCTCATGAGGCTGTACGAAGCAAAACTGTTAAACTAAAACATAGTTATATCTATATTTACCACACCTTTAGTATGGGGCACATGATATCAAATGATTGGACTTGCAGACTTCAAATAATTGGAGGATAAAGCTCTATGTCCACAAGAGAAAGTCTTGGTTTTAAGTTATTCAACTTGGTTTTCTACTGTTTTGTGATTGTACATGGAAGATGGATACTAAATTCAGTTCATTAGAAAGCATTTACTCCTTCTTAGAATACTTCCCAACAAAACCAAAAATTGCATCCAAAACAACTGTATTAGACTGTAAGCCCGTCAAATGGCAGGGACTGTCTCTATCTTTGCCGACTTGTTCATTCCAAGCGCTTAGTACAGTGCTCTGCACATAGTAAGCGCTCAATAAATACTATTGAATGAATGAACTGGAGTTTCATGTTGCCTAACCTCTACCTGGAACCCCAAGAAGAAAGATACTAAAATACCTAATCATAAGCTTGCAGGTATTAATTATGAAATATATACTAAGTCTTTTTTGGTGTAATCACTATACGCTAGGCATTTAACTGGAGAGGAAGACCAACAAACATTAAAGCAGCATTCTACTAATTAAAGAACGGAAGGAAAAGAAAGACGTAAATGATTCCTTGTCACTGTTATTTCTGTTTGAGAATCGATAATAGCATGTAACCCCTTCATTGCATTGCTTATTACATGCTACTTCACGGATCACCTTCTTGATGCATTGCTCAGCCTACATCAACCCTCTCCTCAAAACCCTCCATTGGTTTCCCCTCTGCATCAAGCAAAAATTCAAGGATGTCTACCAACTTGTCCCACCTTACAGAGCTTCCCTCTTCACCTATTATTAACCATCTCATTCTCTTGATTCCTCCACAGCTCACCAACTGTACCTTACTCTGGCCTCTCCCACCTACCTCTCCTCACTCATGCTGTTTCCTTGGGTTAGAACTCATTTTTTCCCTCCCAAAATTGGACAGTCCCTACATTCAAAGTCCCCCCCAAGTAATCCTACCTCCTCTAACAAGCCTTCTCATTCCAAATCCACCAGATCATGCCTTTCCCTATTTCAAACCCCTTCTGAAATTACAGCTTCTCCAGCCCGTCTTCCTTGATTGATATCTCATGCCTCAACGCTATGTCTGCGAGTGGCTCTTCAATGGCCCTGGATTGGTACTCAAGCACCTATCCCCTTAAAACTTATGTACGTACTTTTTTACTCTACTTCCTCCTCCTGTCATTTATTTTAATGTCTTTCTCCCCAGGTAAATTGTAATCTCTTTGAAGGCAAGGATCATGTGTTCTAATTCTATTGCGATCTACCACGTGCGCGTGTGATTCTTAGCACATGGTAAGTACAAAGTCAGGCCTCTCCAGCAAACAGCCGTGTGACTTCCGGGAACTTTCTGCTCATGACCCCCGGGACCCTTTCTCCTGCTACACCCTGCACACCGCCAGCCACGTGGACTTAGAGAAGCAGCATGGCTCAGTGGAAAGAGCCTGGGCTTGGGAATCATAGCTCATGGGTTCGAATCCCGGCTCCAACGCTTGTCAGCTGTGTGACCTTGGGCAAATCACTTAACTTCTCTGTGCCTCACTTACCTCATCTGTAAAATGGGGACTAAGATTGTGAGCCTCATGTGGGACAACCTGATGACCCTGTATCTCCCCCAGCGCTTAGAACAGTGCTCTGCACATAGTAAGCGCTGAACAAAATACCAACACCACAGAGCTGTTGCTGGGCCTCTCTCTCCACCAGACAGACCAAAACCACTGCCTTCCACAAAAACCAGGGCCCTTGGGGTTCTCCTCCACAGGCCCACCATACTGCCTCCCTGGGGACGCAACTCCACTCTGCGCACCACTGAGGAACTTCCAACCTGTCCTGCCCTGCACTAACCCAGTGGGACAGAGACAAGCTGCTGCAGTCTGGGAGACGCAGAAGGAAGTGAAGAAAAGAAAAAGAGGGATTAGGGAGAGCCTCTTGGAGGGAGATGTGCCTTCAATAAGGCTTTGATGAGGGGAAGGGGGAAAGTAATTCTTGGATTTGAGGAGGGAGGGTAGTCCAGGCCAGAGGCAAGATGTGGGAGAGAGATCAGTTGCAAGATAGATGAAATGGAGGTACAATGAGAAGGTTGGGATTAGATGAGCGAAGTGTGAGGGCTGGGATGTAGTAGGAGAGCAGTGAAGTGAGGAAGGGGGGGCAAGCTGATTTTAAGAGGTTTAAAGCCAATGGTGAGGAATTTCTGTTTGATGTGGAGGTGGATGGGCAACTACCATGTGGAGAAGCAGCGTGGCTCAGTGGAAAGAGCACGGGCTTTGGAGTCAGGGCTCGTGAGTTCGAATCCCAGCTCTGCCACTTGTCGGCTGTGTGACTGTGGGCAAGTCACTTAACTTCTCTGGGCCTCAGTTCCCTCATCTGTAAAATGGGGAATAAGACTGTGAGCCCCACGTGGGACAACCTGATTCCCCTATGTCTACCCCAGCGCTTAGAACAGTGCTCGGCATATAGTAAGCGCTTAACAAATACCAACATTATTATTATTATTATTAACTATTGGAGGAAAACCTCGGGATGGTTTGGCAGCTGTTGCTGTAGTTGTCACTGGGGAGGCTCAATGTAGGCAGGGAATGTGTCTATTATATTGTTAGATTGTATTATCCCAAGCCTTTAGTACAACGCTCTGCACAGTAAGTGTTCAATAAATACAACTGACTGGGCCCCGAAAAGCCTACTTCCCTTTGCTTTGTGTGTTTGTCATTTGTGTGCTTTGTTTCCTCTCCCCTACGCGTCTGTTGACAATTCCCCTCTCCCCTTTTATAATTTCAGATTGTGAGCCGCCCAAGGGATAGAGACCATATTTAATTCCCACTTGTGTATTCTTTCCCACCACTTCTTAACAGTGCCCCGCACATAGTAAGCGCTTCATACTATTACTCCTACTAAATTTTAGTTACCGGGTAGTTGCCAGGTTTATTTTTAAGCGGGAAAAAGGGTTAATTTCAAAAATTTGTGATGTATTTTAGTTTTTAATTACTCACACATGGCATAGCACATTTTCTTTGGTACACAGAAATGACCCAAATGATTAAATGAATGCTCAAGATCACAATCACCTTAGCAAAAGTTAATTTTAGCCAACTAATTAGAAAACCAAACATTAACACTACTGAGTAGAGTGGCATTGAAATTCTGATTTCTAAGGGCACCTGGAATTTGAGATATAGATCAGAGCATTGTGAAGATAAAGGGTGATGGTGATACTGAGATATGTATTTAAACAGGCTTGGATTCTTGGAAAATCCAGGTACCTAGACGAAAACAGTACAGCTTCCATCTCGGGTTTGTAATTTATTTTCTCATTCAAAGCAGTCTACAAGTAGCAGTGGGTGTTCTCCCTTAAGCCAGAGTAAACCTAGCAAGGTTACTTCAGAATTAATAGCAAATTCCCTCATGTAGTCAGGTTGATGCATTTAGCAAAAATAAATACCACTGAGGTGCTTCACACTCTATTTTGATTTTAGAAAGTAAGCAAAAGCTGATTTGAGGTTTTCAATTGTATTTATTGAGTGCTTACTGTATGCAGAATACTGTACTAAGCGCTTGGGAGAGTATGATACAACAATAAAAAGACACATTCCCTGCCCACAATGAACTTACAGTCTAGAGACAAGCACATCAGTCAAAGAGGAAAAGTATATCAAGCTTGGGGCCAGAGGAATTGAGAAAAAGTCAAGAATTGCTATGAATTTTTCTTTTCCCATTAACTTTTTGTGTAGAGAAAATAGCCTACCCCCGATTTTTAAGGGATTAATTCCCAGATTCAATGCTAGGAAAAATAGTAAGTCACCTGGACCTAAGGACATTCCTGCAGAAATCTACAAGCTGGGTGGGGAAGCAATTCTTAAATGTCAGCCTGAGTACTTCTTCAATATGTGATGTGCTGAAAACATACCACCATGGTCTGGTTCGAAAAGAAAGAGGAGAACTGACTGTGGAAACTACTAGGGCACTTAACCCTACCTTTCACATGCAGGGTTCTAGCCAGAATCCGCCTGGACAAGCCTCTAAAGATACAGTCAACTAGGCACTACTTGAATAAAACTGTGGCTTCAGCTCAAAATGCAGTCCAGCAGATATGAACTTTGCAAAACAGTACATACAATAAAAGTAGAAGAAACAGAAATAAGGCAAAAGCATTTAACAATACACCAAGAATCTTAGGCTGCTCAATGTCAGTATAATCAGTTGAGGGACAGCTGAAAATGCTCCCTTACAGCCAATGGTCAGGAGCTTGATCTGGAGAGGAACGGGTGATCAAAGGAGATTTTTTGAAAAGGGGAAAGTGTATGCAAAAATGCATTTGCAAAAATAATTTGGGCAGCAGAGTTTAGTGTGGACTGGAGAGGGGGAAAAAACTGGTGGAAAGGAGACTAGTGAGGAGACGGATGCAGTAGGCAAGCTAGGATATAAACGTACTGGACCAGTGTGGTGGTCATTTGGATGAGGTGGATCCCGGAAATGATGTGGAGGGTAAATTTACAGCATTCAGTAACATACTGAATCATGGTGAAAAAAAAACAAAAAGTTTTAAAATTACTTTGTGTGCTGCGAGCCTCTTTGTGGGACAGGGACTGTGTCCATACTGATTTTGGTCTACCCCCGCACTTAGTACAGTGTGTGGCACATAGCAATCTCTTAAATGCCATCACCATCATCATGTACTGATGAAGTCATATATGAACATCACCAAATGTTCCAAATATCACAGCAATAAAAAAGCCTGGAGGTTGCAATACACTTTGGATTTTCAGTTCCTTTGAAACGTGGAAACCCATGGGAACCACATTACAAAGAATCCCCTGGTAAGAAAATGCCTCAGGATTTCAAAGATGCCATCATTTTCAAAATGTGCAAGAATAAAATTACTCTGACAAGCATCTCATTATTTTATTACTCTATTGATGGCAATATTTGCTATTGTTTTAATGAGATGCTCATCCCATTGATTCTATTTATTGCTATTGTTCTTGTCTGTCCGTCTCCCCCGATTAGACTGTAAACCCGTCAAAGGGCAGGGACTGTCTCTATCTGCTACCGATTTGTACATTCCAGGCACTTAGTACAGTGCTCTGCACATAGTAAGCGTTCAATAAATACTATTGAATCTTAGCATGCCTTAGTGGAAAGAGCATGGGCCTGGGAGTCAAGGAACCTGGGTTCTAATCCCTGCTACATCAATTGCCTGCTATTTGTGACATTGGGAGAGTCTCTTCATCTTTCTGGGTCTCAGTTTCCTCACCTGTAAATGGGGATTAAATACTTATTCTCCCTCCCCCTTCCATTGCGAACACCACTTGGGACAGGAATGGCATTTGATTTTACCTTGTAACTACCCCAGCACTTAGTATGGTGCTTGATACATAGTAAATAAATGCTTAACCAATACCACAATTATTATTATTACTAGCCAGAAACCTTCTGGGTCAGCTCTTGTAGAATATTACCTACAGTGTACTTCCTGAATCACAAGGGGATTTTAGACAGCAATATGGTAGAGAAGGCAAGATCATTGCTGTGTGGTAATTACAGAACATCAATCAATCGGGAGAACTAAATTATATTCATTAACTTCAATGAATCATTTGATATCATCATTAGTCCTGGGCAGCTTGTCAGCAAAGGTAACTTCACTAAGACCCTAAGTTTACTTCAAAATGTTATGGTTCGTCATTTTGGTGTCCTTGCTGCCCTAATTCCCCATTATAAATATGGTTGGGAAACATGCAAAACAGGTTTAGTTTAGTTTTATTCCATTTCATGCAGGCACACTTGAGGAAGCACACTGCACTGCACTTAGGGAAATTTTACTCATCAAGCTATTAAAACCATCAAGAGCCCTTGAAACAGGAACGCCAAAGCTGAGGATTATGCTCTTGAAACAGGCTGTTTCACAAGAGAGTGCCAGAGACTGTTCCTGACAAATGCAAACAAAAGAGTAAAATCTCTGCCAAATTAAATCAGATGAAATTCTGAGCTGTTAATGACTCACATAAGCTATAAATTTCAGAATCACAACTAAATGTTTCTGGGTGACTCGGTCAGATCAGAACTGTGAACTATTTAGAATATAGCATGGTGCATTCTACTTAGAAATGGAATGAGATGCGGTGTGCCTTGCCCAAAATCATATATCAAGTGGATAATGAATCACCCATTTGGAGTGACTTGTTTTCAGTTCTGCAGACAATTCACTATGCCAAACTAAAACTCTCAAAAGGCACTAAGGGGATTTAAAAAATCAGTGGGGATTAAAAGTACTGAAATGCTTATTCTTTAAGCCAATAATGTAAATATGTTGAAAGAGAAACAGAACTAAAGATTTGATTAAAGCCTTTGGTGTTCAATACATTCGGCACTTCTCCTAAGCAGCAATTTGATACTCTCCATTTATTTTTTTAAAATTTCCTATTCATTTGGATTCCAAAGAAAAGGGATCTTCAATTATTCTGAAGTAGGCAAAGGAACACGGAATAAAGCACCCTGATGATGACTGCCAGCTAGATCTGCAGGACCTAAACCTTTTCAGGCAAAGGCCTTTGTTGAACCTAATATCAAGTTCCTTATGGGCAACACATGGCCCATAAACCCAAATCTGACCTCTATCAGCCGGAAAACAGACAATATCCAGGAAATTTTACAGTAATATGTCAATTAGGATTCTTGAGAAAAAGGTCAGTGTCGAAAGTCAGAACTATTGACTCAACAGAGTTGAGAAAGGAAAAAACTCTGGCACCCGAAAGCAATCTTCAAAGGAAAAAAAAGAAACCATGTTTGAGAAATTAAATGCTTAATTATCTTTAAAAAAAATCTATCACAGCTTCACTACTTTGGCTTTAGATTGCAAAGGTTCAGCACCCAGATTAACTGTGTTTGATAGTCTCCTGGAAAGCAAAGTCAAAATATTACAAAAATCCAGTACTTAACCGACAGTGCTAAAATCTGGGGTCTGTCGGGGATGTTTTTAAAAGCAAAACTTGCGCTACTTATCCCAGTCTTAGCCGATGACCTGAGCACAAGTTAGTCACATGTCAAGGAAGAACCCGATTACCTACCCATCAGCTCCATTGTGTCCTTTACATCTTGTGGGGCCAGTGTCAAGTGCACAGCTCTCACTAAAGTACAGTCTTATAAGAATAGAGGATTGTTAGGGGTAGAGGAGATCTGGGAAAAGAGAAATCTGGAATTAAGTGTCAGGTTGGAGAGGGCAGTGGAAACAAAAGAGAGCTGTTTCTGTGGAAGGTTGGTGGTTCTTAGCATGGTCAATCAGTAGTTTTGTTTTCACTCATATAATTGACCCACTTTAGCAAAATTTTTGAAAGCTAAAAAAGAGGAGGGGCTTTTAAGCAGGAATTTAAATCTAGCAAAAAAGGAAGAAGGAGAACAAAAAGAGAAAACAACACTTTTAAAGCCCTCTTCCAACTGCTGCATACAATAGGCACCCAACAAATTTTAGTAGTCTACCTCTTCCTTCTTTTCTTACCCTGGTACTAGTGTGCACATTTCATAAAATGAACATAAACAGAATAAGCTTGCATTCTATGCTTCTTCCTACGATAGCAAGCACAGCTATCTCCGGTTATAAAAGCAATCTTCCAGTACCTCCACAAACATCAGAGGGTGTCAGAGGTGGGAAAGATAATGAAGTGGAGGCAATTACAGATAAATACCATACTTAAAAAGCATGTACTGCCTACAGCAGATTTTGGGTGTAAGAGATATTGGGTTCAAATACTACTTTTTGTGAAGCAGCATGGCCTAGGGGAAATACCACAGGTCTGGGAGTCAGAGGACCTGGGTTCTAAACTCAGCTCCACTATATGCCTGTTATACGACCTAGGGGAAGCCACGTAACTTCTCTATGGCTCAGTTCCTTCATCTGCAAAATGGAGAGTCAATGCCTGTTCTCCATCTTAATTAGGCTGTGAGCCCCATGTGGGACCTGATTATCTTGTATATACCCCAGTGTCTAGTACTTATTATTACTGCTCTAATTGCTTGGAAGAGTACAGTAGAGGTAAAATCCTCCCCACAAGGACCTTACAATCTAAGAGGGGGAGACATCAATCAATAATATAAATTAGGGAGGAAACATTACTCAAATAGCAGAGAATGTCAATCGATATATACAAAAATGCTGTAAGATCACTAGTGCAAAAGTGCTGAGCCCTGGATAAAAGAAAAAATAGTCAGGCCACTTGGAGGAAGTAGGATTTCAGAAGGGCTTTGAAGATGGTCTGGTGGATTGGAAGAAGGGGGGAGGTGAGTTCCAGGCAGGAGAAGGGCATATGCTAAGAATTGGAAATGAGAGCATCACGAATAAAGCAGAAGAAAATGAGAGGCTCGGGAGGGGTGTATTTGAAAAGAGTGGTCGGGTAAGAGGGATAGGTTGATGAAGGTAATTTAAAGGCAATTCTTCTTGATGAGGAGACAAACTGGTAATCACTCAAGGGATAAGGCTGGAGAAGCAAGGATGTCAATCTTCTAGCCTCCCTGCTCTCTTATGCTTTCTAGGTCCTGTCACAGCCTTTCCTCTCCAACCTCCAGTAGTTCCAGCTCCTCCTCCCTGCTCCTCAAATCCTGATCTCTGCTCTGTTCTGCGAGTTTTGACACCTTCCCAGACTAACTGGCCTTTCTTCATTTCCTGATTCTGATCTTCTAACCCTCTCAGGTCCTCTCCACTCCCCAGTTCCTCCACAGCTCCATCCCCCACTCAACCTCAACTCCTCTCCACTCTTCAATGTACTCTAAAGCAGGTTACTCTTTGCTTCCTAAACCCTACTTTCATCCCATCTTTTGAGGGCATTTGTGCCTTCCGAATAGCACCTAATCACTTATGGGCAAATTCTAAAAGCAGTAATATGAAATGCAGAGGGTGATAAATGGATCCTTAACAGAATCTTCTACTACTATCAATCAAAGAGATAGCAGTTCTGCAATGCAACATTGTGAGCAGTATTTTTGCCTTATTATCTAGATCCAAATGCAGAGTGTAGCAACCCTTCTACTCCAATACCTAACTAAAAGTAACATGAACTGAAAAATGTGAACATTAATAACATGGAAACCAAATCAATATGTATGTTGAAAAAAAGTTTCCAAATGCCCAAGGAAAAAACATTGCATGTTGCCCTTGCCTAAATGGCTGAATGTCCTATGGTCCAAAAACAAATAAATACTCTTTGGTCAACTTAGAACCACAAGGGCTTCTCACAGTAGGTTCGAAGTTGCATTTTCAACATATAAGAAAGGAAGAATATACAAAATGCTATTAGTAGGTCAGGCCAAAAGTCCAAAAGATAAGAGTACTCTATCTCCAATAGTAGCAACAGGATGCTTGGAGGTTCCTGATGCTTGACCTACTTGGCATCCATCTTAATACTTAGAGCTAGAACCTCTATCAGTCCTTATTTTTCCCTCTACTTCCCAAGAAACCTATTATGAAATGTTCATCCCTAATTAATCCAAACCCCTCTTCAACCTGCTGAAATTTTCTGGTCTACCCAACTTACTATAATGAAGTAGATCCAGCACAGTCAGGACCCTCAATTACAGAAATTAAATAAGGTATCCGAAACCAAAAACAATAAAGGAAAAAATGTTTTTCTACAAACCTCAACTGAGGAGCAGCGTGGCTCAGTGGAAAGAGCACGGGATTGGAAGTCAGAGGTCATGGGATCGAATTCTAGCTCTGCCACTTGTCAGCTGTGTGACTGTGGGCAAGTCACTTAACTTCTCTCTGCCTCAGTTCCCTCATCTGTCAAATGGGGATGAAGACTGTGAGCCTCATGTGGGACAACCTAATTACCCTGTATACCCCAGCGCTTAGAACAATGCTCTGCACATAGTAAGCACTTAATAAATGCCAACATTATTAAATGAGTTGGGTTACCAGTGGTCTAGTGGACACTGGGCACATGACATACTAGCTGCAGTATAAATACTAGCAGCAAGATAACTCATCAAGCCTGCATCAGTCCAGGATGGACAACTTGGTCAACTCTGAAACAGCTCATTCTTGTAGGCAGGACATCCAGGAACAGACTTGAGCAACACCAACAGCAGGAACTTCTGCTAAGGGGTTCATATGAACTATCATCAAAACAAAGTATCTCTCTGCATATATCACCAAAAGGAAGAGCCAGGACCATTTGCATCACCAGAAAGAGGGTTTTTCTCTGATGGCTGCTCCTACACCACCGTACCATCATTAAAACAAAGAACTCTCAAAAACAGGTTTACCACATACCATCATCAAAAGAAAGGAGGAACTTAGTCATCATGAAATACTCTTTGATAATAATAATACCTTGGTTTTATAGAGCACTTTTATTCCCAAAGGGCTCTCACATTATCTCACTTTTACCCTCAACAACCCTGTGAGGTAGAAAGGCAGGTATTATTATCCCCATTTTGCAGATGAGGAAACTGAGATAAAGAGAGGTTAAGCATGTTGCCCACGGTCCCAAAGTAGGCTAGTGGCAGAGCTTGCACTCGAGCCTCTGTCCTCGAGCTTCAAGACCAGCACTCTTCCAACTACTTCACTCTGCTTTGATGAACTGACATAAGGGGCTCATCTGGGAAGCATTTGGGAGGATAGATTTCTTAGGATGTAAGACGCACAAGTCAGCTGCCAGGGGGTATGTGACCTTTCGGCATCTGATGTTTGCCCCACAGCACTTAGGTGCATATCGTTAAATTATACATTATACATTATTTATATCAATGTCCGTCTCCCCCGCTAGACTGTAAATTTGTTGGGGGCAGGGATTCGTCTGCCAACTCGATTGTATTGTAGTTTCCCAAGCAGCACACAGTGAGCTCATCATAAATACCACTGATGATGAAGGGATGCATCTACCAGATTATGCTGGCAAGGTGTACCCTAGCATGTGGGACCACTGGATGTTTAAATAAAAAGGATCTATCATGAACCATGATCTTGGTGTGTGGTTCCATCAGTAATGACTACCCAGTAAGACAGTCCTACTATTCTCCTCAACCTCTCAGCTGCTTTCAACTCTGAGGACCACCCCCTTCTCCTGGAAATATTATTCAACTTTGGCTTCATGGACACTGTCCTCTCCTGGTTCTCCTATCTCTCTAGATGCTCAGTTTCAATCTCTTCTGCCTCTGTGGCTCTGCGGGAATCCCTCAAGGGGTAGGCAGTGAAATTCATGAGATAGAGATCACTACATTGTACATCACATGACTGTAAACTCCTTGACTTTACAGTAAGCTCTCAATATGCACCACTGAATGTGGTACAATAAGTTGTTCTTTTTTACATTACATAAGGCCCATCATCAATTTAACCGTTACCCCTGATGCAGCGTGGCCTGGTGGAAAAAGCATTGGCCTGGGAGTCAGAGGACCTGGATGCTCTGCGAAACAAATCAAAGCAAAACAAATATTTTAAAAAAACAAGTCTGAAAACATGAGATCTTGTTTTGATGAGATAGCACTACTCTAATCATAATTATCAATAAATAATATGAACCCTTTCCAAATAGTATGAAAGGATGAAGGGAAAGCCCATTATGGCATGGGACTGAAGATACAAAAAACCATCAACTGCAATGTAAATGGGAGCTAAATAAACAGGACTTAGAAAAAGTTTTCCAAAAGAAGACAACACTAAAAAGATAAAGACAAAACCAATTTGAATGGAATTAAAACCCAGCTAAAAGGTAGAGATTTTTTTTTAAAGGCCATAATTCCTTCCAAAAGTTCATTCCAGCATGATCTTAGTGCACTCTACAACTGGTTTTGGAAGACTTGAAGACAAAAAATTAAAAGATTAGGGTCATACGGTTAAGGGCTTACTATATGCCAAGCACTCTACTAATACCATTACCATTACCATTATTATCATCATCTTTCGGTGTGAAGAAAACTGCTCTTGCACTGCCACTCCAGCCAACTGCCCAGAATTTGGAACTCTGGAGTTAAGGAGTCCCTGACTGCTGTCCTCCGAGCAGAGATCTCAGGGAATTGATGGCCATGAAAACAGAAGGAACTGTTCTTCTCACCTACTGCTACTCTGTTTTTCGCTGTGTTCCCAAGAGTTCTCACTTCACCTGGAAGCCCATCAGGGAGCAGCTCAGAGGCAGCCACTACTGCCCTATTGGCCCTATCCCACTTAAGATTCTTTAAGTACTGCCAAGGACTTATACACCGGTTGCAAAAATAC
This sequence comes from Ornithorhynchus anatinus, assembly GCF_004115215.2. NCBI lineage: Eukaryota > Metazoa > Chordata > Mammalia > Monotremata > Ornithorhynchidae > Ornithorhynchus > Ornithorhynchus anatinus. The sequence goes on along the minus strand of NC_041731.1, from coordinate 51,547,941 downwards.
TTGGTGTAGCTAAATTCAATGGCACAGTTGTGCATATCAGGGTAACAAGAGCTGAAGAAATTGGCATTTCTCTTAGCCCTGGTGATCCATTTACTAAAGATGAAGGGCTAAATATGAAGATTAAAATATGCAGGCATTCAGTCCCTTTGATGGCTCTTAGGACCAAATCACCCAAATCTTGCCTGGCTGCTCCAGATGGAAGAGAGAAAACTAGGAGGTTGGAAAGAGGCAGAGCTTGGGAGAGTAAAATGTAAGAGAGTTGGCAGCCATGCATGTCTCAGCAGAAGACGCTTACAGTCTAAAGGGAGAAACAGACATTAAAATAAACTATCGATATATGTTTTGGGGTTGAGGGTGGGGGTGAACAGAGGGTACACATCCAAGTGCAAGGGTGGCACAGAGTGGGGATGGGGGGGGGGGGTGTAGGGAGAATGAGAGATTAGTCGGGGAAGGCCTCTTGAAGGAGACGTGATTTTAATAAGGCTTTGAAGGTGGGAAGAGTGATCATCTGTCAGGCACGAAGGCCGGGGCAGGATGTGGGAGAGGGTTCAGCAGCTAGACAGACGAGATTGAGGTACAGTGACTAGGATGGCAATAGAGAAGCCAGAACCCAGAAGGAAGTTCACTAGCCACTGTGGTCTTCACCGCCTAAATTAGCCAGCTAGTTCTCAGGATTCCTGCTCAACCTGTCCAGCTCACGCAATACCTGGGCGGTTCTTCCATCAAAAGCCTTTCCCACTGATGACACTGCCCAACAGGCACCCCCTAAGTCTTCTAGCTGTTACACCCACCCCTACCCTTCCACCAGAGTGAGGCCTGGGTAGAAGTCTGGGGACAAGAACTCCCAAAGCAATACTCTTATCCAATTAAAACTCTGGACCGTGGCTTTTAAGACCCACCAACTTCTGGTTCTCTAAATGTCCACCTTCTGGTTCCCTAACTGTCCTTAACGCCTGGTGGATGAACTCCAGTTTTCAGTTCCAGTCAAATAAATCTACTAACCAGCCCCATTTGGAAATTTCCTACCTATATGCCAATTTCCCAACTGGGATTGTCTTCTCTCCCATTCCAGCCAAAAAACTCCCTCCTTAACCTTCTTAGAAACTCTACTAAAAACTGCACATATCCTTCTCAGGTTACCTGCACCTGGTTCTTGTCACTCCAATCCTTCTGAAAAACTCTCAGCACTTGTCTAACCGCTTGTAAAATCTACAATCCAAAACTAACCCAAATGTACACACTGTGCAGTATAAAGATATGGCAACTGTACATATCTTGGCATGCTGGACAAATTTTATCATCTTGTGTTCAGGGTGAAAGGATTAGTTTTAATAATAATAATGGTACTTGTTAGGCACTGACTATGTGTCAAGCATAGTTCTAAGCACTGGCGTAGATACAGTTAATCAGATTGGACATAGTCCCTGTCCTGCATAAGGTTCCAACTCTTAATCCCTATTTTACAGATGAGGTAACTGAGGCTCAGAGAAGTCAAGTGATTTGCCCAAGGTCACTCAGCAGAGATGTGGCAGAGCTGGAATTATAGCCCAGGTCCTTCCGACTCCCAGGCCTGTGCTTTATCAGCTAAACCACACTGCTTCTCTATTATGTTAAAATATGTGTATTTTGATACAAAATAGCATAAACTGATATTTAGAACTGCATTATGTTCACAAAACATACTCTTATGATTATCATATGTTCAGATCACACTGTGGCTCAGACAGTCAAAAACGGTAAAAATCCCAAATCCACAGGTTGCTTAATCCTCAGGAATGCAGGTACTTATCTAATAAATACTTCTAAAAAAAGAAGTATATTTGTGTTTCAGTCATGTGTTTAAAATTTTTTTTTTACCTTTCTTTTACTTCTTCAATTAGACTATAAACTCTTAGACGCCTTGTTCATCCCTCCAAATTTAGCACATGCTCACTAAATACTTTTGATTAATTCACAATCACATACAGTTTAAGGTACTGATTATAGCTACTTTCATAAAACTCCAGGATAAAGTATTTACTAACCCCTCAAAATAGGCCAAAACTTAACCCACGCAAGTGGGAACTATGCAAAAGAACAGTGACTCCCCACTTCTGGTAATGGTAAAGTTCTGTTCACAATGAAACTCATGTCTCATGAAATCTAGCAATGCCAAATTCAAAAACATATTCACAACCCATTGAAAAAAGAGAATCTGGTACAACCGTAATCAATCATATTTACTGAGCTCTTTTACTGTGTGCAGAGCACTGTATTAAGTGCTTGGAAGAGAACAACATAACACTACAACAGACACACTCCCTGTTCCCAGTGAGCTTTCAGTCTAGAGGGCCCTTACAGTCTTCATATTCTACACACTAATGAAGTTCAAGCAGGATTCAGGGCACATTATCTATGGTGCATCATTCAATCGATCAATCAATGGAATTTATTGAGTACTATGTGAAGAGCACTGTACTAAGAACTTGGAGAATAAAATATAGCAGAATTGGCAGACACATTCCCTGCCCACAACAATCTTACAATTTCGAGAGGGAGACAGACAATATAATATCTAATATAACAAAGATACCTACATAAATTATGTGGCGTTGAGGGTGGGGTGAGTATCATATGCCCAAATGTTACAGATCCAAGTGTACAGACAACAAAGGAGGGAGAGGGAGCCAGGGAAAAGAGGGCTTAATCATGGAAGGTCTCTTGGAGGAGATGTGACCTTAATGTAGCTTTGAAGAGGGGGAGAGTGGTGGTCTGGAGTATGCAGAGGGTGAGAGGTTCCAGTCTAGGAAGAGGATGTAGACAAGGGGTTGGCTGCATGATAGACAAGATAAGGGCACAATAAGTAAGCTGGCACTAGAGAAGCAAAGTGTGCAGCTTGTTCTGTAGTAGGTGATCAGTAAGTGGGGTGGGAGGGAGGGAATTGAAGCCAATGGTAAGGAGTTTCTGTCTGATACAGGGGTGGATGAGCAACCACCGGGGGTTCTAGAGGTGTTGGGAGACACGGACTAAACTTTTTTTTAGAAAAATGATCCATGCATCAAAGTGAAGTATGGGCTGGAGTGGGGAAGAGATAGGAGGGAGTGAGGTCACTAGGAACAATGTAGTGAAGACAGAACTGACAGGATTTGGTGACAGGTTGAATATGTAGGGGGAATGAGAGAGATGAGTTGAGGGCAACGCCAAGGTTATGGGTTTGTGAGATAGGGAGGATAGTAGTATTGCCTACAATGTTGGGTAGGGGTCAGGGTGGGAAGATAAGGAGTTCAGTTTTGGACAAGTTTAGTTTGAGGTGTCAGAGGGACATCCAGGTAGAGATGTCCTAAAGGCAGGAGGAAATAGTGAGATTGCAGAGAAGAGGGGTCAGGGCTGGAAATGTAGATTTGGGAATCATCTGCAAAGGGATGGCAGTTGAAGTCATGGGAGTGGATGAGTTCTCCAAGGTAGTGAGTATATATGGAGAATAGAAGAGGACCCAGTAATGAGCCTTGAAGTACCCCCATGTCAGAGAGTAGGAGGCAGGAGGAGGAGCCTGCAAAAGAGATTGAGAAAGAACTGTCAGAGAGAAAGAACAAAGAGAGGAAAATGTCAGCGAAGCCAAGACTGGATAAAGTTTCAAGGAGAAGGGGGTGGTCTACAATGTCAAAGGTAGCTGAGTGGTTGAGGAGGATTAGAATGGATCAGAGGCCACCAAATTTGGAGAGAAGAAGGCCACTGGTTATCTTAGAGAGGGCTGTTTCTGTGGAATGAAGGGGGTAGATGCCAGATTGGAGAGGATCTAGGAGAGAACTGGAGGAGAGGAAGCGAAGACAGCAGTGGTAAACAACCCTCTCAAGAAGTTTGAAGAGGGATGGCAGGAGGGAGTGGGGCGATGACCAGAGGGAGCTGTGGGGTCAAAGGAGGGGGTTTTTTTTGTGTTTTTTTTTTAGGAAAGGGGATACGTAAACATGTTCGAAAGCAGTGGGGAAGAAGCCATTAGAAAGTAAACGGCTGAAAAGGGCAGTCAAGGAGGGAAGGGGGCGGGGGCGCATGTATTTTAAAACGGTATGAAGGGATGGGGTCAGAAGCACGGGTGGAGGGGGTACATTCAGAGAGGAGGCAAGAGATCTCTTCTTGAGTTACTGCAGTGAATATAAGGGGAGACTAAAAGGGCAGGGAAGGTGGGGGGCGATTGGAGAGGAGTAGGGGAGATGTAAAGGTGATTACGCCTGATGATTTCAATTTTGTTGATGAAGTATAAGGCCAGGTCATTAGGGGAATGAGATGGTGGGGGACAGAAGATGAGGAAAGAGTTAAATATCTGGAACACTCTGATCTTCACAAGCCCGGGGTTTCATGATCACAGAACTGATGGTCAATAGATAGTTATCGACAGCTGGGCAGGGACCCAAAACTGGAAATATCAAGACAGTAGACATTCCTCTACCCCAGTGTAAAGTCACTGACAAAAACAGTAAAATTTTAGAAACTATGGGTATTAGAAAAAGATTAAACAAAGTGTCAGTGTGAACCTATCAGAAAAGTTTTATCTAGATACCATGACCTTTCCTCTTTCCCAACTCAGAGGACTCTGGAATTCCTGCTATACCTCATTCAATTGGTTCTCTTGACATTTCCAACCAAGGCCAATCCTTGTCTGTTTCATCAGCTCTTCCCCATTCCACCCAATCCTGAACTGTGGGCTCCTTTCTGGGCCCCACTCTCTTTTCAGTTTACACACCCTTCCTTGGAGAGTTCCTCCTCTCTCTCTGCCTTCATTCATTCTACCGCATCAACCTCCTCACTGATCTCCTTGCCCCCAGGCTCTCCTCACTCTAGTCCATATTTCATACTGGAGAAGCAGCATGGCTCAGTGGAAAGAGCCCGGGCTTGGGAGTCAGAGGTCATGGGTTCGAATCCCAGATCTGCCACTTGTCAGCTATGTGACTGTGAGCAAGTCACTTAACTTCTTTGTGCCTCAGTTCCCTTATCTGTATAATGGGGATTAAGACTGTGAGCCTCACGGGAGACAACCTCATTACCCTGTATTTAATCCAGCACTTAGAACAGTGCTCTGCACATAGTAAGCCCTTAACAAATACCAACATTATTATTAGTATTTCTCTCAATCAGCATTCTTCCTCTTAAACACTCTCTTCTCTCACTACATCCCAGTTTGCACTCTTCATTTCTCTCAAGGTAGCTTACTCAGTGTCTCATTATGATTTCTCCACCCACTTACTTCTTGCTCATATCCTACCCTTCCTCCTGCCTGGAACTCCCTCCCACTTTGTATCCAGCAAACCACAGCTCTTCCAATCTTCCCAGTCTTTGAAATCACATCTCTTTCAGGAGGACTTTCCCCATTAATTTCCAATCTCCCAATTTTATATCCTTCACCAACTGCCACATCAGCACTTACTCACCACCTAAGCACTTATGGGCTCACAATGCCCCGTAGCACTTACATGCATATCTCATAAGTGCTATTATTTCTTCCTAACTGTAATTTATTTGTGTGCCTGTCCCCTCTCTGCTGCTAGATTATAAATTCCTTGAAGTCAGGGATCATGATACTAATTCTAAATATATTCTTCCAAGAGCTTAGTTCAATGCTCTTAATACTATTGACAGATTGGTAGTTCCACCAAGAAGCCCTACCAGCTTTTCAACTGTGAGACCTTAGGCAAGTCACTTAACTTCTTTGTGCTTTAGTTCCCCCAACTGCAAAATGGGGATTCAATATCTTTGGTCCCTCTTACTTGGACTGTGAGCTGATTATCTTGTATCTACTCCTGGGCTTAGTATAGTGTTTTGCTCATAGTAAGCACTTAAATACCACAGATATTATTCATCTCCTGGTAGTTGGAAAAGGAAGAACTACCTCTCTCTAGGCATTTCATGCTAGGATTCAAGAATCCAAAAATCTCCAGTGGTACACCCAATTACCCTAGAATGTTAACGTAATGTTTGCAACTGTCCAGTACTCCAATTGAGCTCTAAATGAAATGCAGTAGTGGTCACTTCAGTTAACAGAGCAAGTCAATTGTGGCTCTAGTTCACTGACTCCCAGACTATACCCTGTACCAACCTTAAGTTCCTCTCCTAAGAACCATCATTCCAAATACCTCAAGTTAATCACCTTACTTATCTTCCTCCTCCACCCCTGTGAAAAAGATGAGATGGCACGCCATTTCCTACAACCTCTGACAAGCTAACCGACTGTTCACACCCTTCGATTTCAGCTCAAAAGGGAGCATCATTGTTCTCAAAGAGGACAATTTCTTGTTGACTGCACCCAGACTGCACCCTCTTCTCTTAGTGCCATGACTGAGCCAGAATAACCCTCCAGGCAAAGGTCGCAATTTACTACCTGGACTTTGAGGCCTTGTCATCCACCTAGAGGCCTCCTTTGGGCACCCATGGATGTCTCCAAGGCAACCTTGTGGAAATCTCTTTGCACGGGAGGCAACTGTTTCAGAGTCACTGAATTGCACTCACTGTTTTTCATATGATCTTGCCCCCTCCACCTCTCTTACCAATCATTTGTAGAATTTCTCCTGTTTGATCTGGCGGCTACTCACCTTCAGAGAAAACAAAGGTAATTCACTTGTAATAATTGTTCTTCAAAAGTGTGCAGGACACTAGATCAAGACATCCTCCCAACCTTTCCTTCTGTTCAGGAAGAAAAAGAATGGCACTACTGTAGTACTATTAACCTCTGCTTTCTTTGTTTTCTCAAAATATCCCCACATGGTGAAAAGGGGGCTTTTAACTAGGTGCCCAGATATGATCCCCATTATGGGTTGGGGGTGGTCACCTACCTAGGCTGTCTCAATGCCTCCAGCCAGCAGAGAGTCTGATAATGATCCAGAAAGGAGGTCTGAGATGGAACTCATCCCATAATCTGATCTGGTATGCTACACCATTTCAAAGAATGATTATTACAGTGAAGTAGCCTGTGTTTTGCAGGGGGTTACCTAATAAACACTGTAATTAAAATGTTCTCACCATAACACACTGTGAAAGGGGTGACACTGGAAACCAAGAACACATATGCAGCATATTACGCTCTGAGCAAAACACTGTACCTTGGGTTTACTGCTGGTCAGGCAGAAAATAAGAGCTGAAGGTTCAAGCATGGTAGCCCTTCAACAACCCAAGGATGGACTTCCTTAGGAATAATTACAGGACGTTCATAGGTCACTATCTAGTTGAGTCCGGGGTCAAAAAGAATACTGAGCATGCACTGTCCCCAAATGACAGGTTCCATTAAACTCAGGCTCTAGGTCAGGCTTTTCACAGAGAACTGGTCATTCATTAACCATCAACAATGGTATTTAGTGAGCACCTACTGAGTGTACCACAGGATAGTGCTTCCTAAGTTACAACCAAAGAGATAAAATTGCTGCCCAAGGGGCTCACAAGTAGCACTAGTATTAGTAATAATAATAGTAATGATAGTATTTGTTAAGCACTTACTATGTACCAGGCACTGTACTAAGCACTGAGGTGGAAACCAGTAAATCGGGTTGGACGCAGTCCTTGTCCCATGTGGGGCTCACAGCTTCAATCCCCATTTTACAGATGAGGGAACTGAGGCACAGAGAAGTGAAGTGACTTGCCCAAAGTCACACAGAACACAAGCAGAGGAGCTGGGATTAGAACCCATGACCTTCTGACTCCCAGGCCCACTCTCTATCTACTACACCATGCTACTTCTCTACCCCACCCCCGTTCCCTGCCTACAAGAAGTCCATAGGCTAGGTGAAGGGCCGGTGAGCTAACAAGGAGCCCATGGGCTAGCCGATTAATCGAAGGAACTTTCATTCTAACGGGGAGACAAGTGAACACAAATTACCACATGTACAACTAAGAACTGCACATTCCAAGTGCTCAGTACAGTGCTCTGCACACAGTAAGGGCTCAATAAATACAATTGAATGAATGAATGAAAGAAAGAATAAAAATATAGAAACAAATACTAAAGACAAAAACTAACAAAGAGACAAATAGATGTGCACATGAAGGCTACAGCAGTTGAAAGGGTGGGCTGAATACCTTATTCAGTGTTGCCAAGACCTTTGGTTAATTCGAAAAATATTTTGATTTTTGAAAGGGTAAACATAATAGAGTATCTGCACTCTGAGTCTGCCTTCCAGAGTTTTTTTGATCCCCATCTACTCTTATTTCTGTCAATCATGTTACATAGTCCTGTTCAACCACCCCACCCATCAACAGCTGATGTTCTATTTTCAGAAGTTTAGCACAGAGATTTGCACTGGGTAATTAAGATGATAGAAATTGCTTTTATAAACTCCTGAAAAATTATCCTCTAAACGAGCTACTCTGTTAATTTACTATATTAACACAGAAGGGCTATTATTTAGTCATCAGAAAATTCTATGCATGTTAGCAGTTTTTGAAGGAACACATGTATCCTGCCATATCGTTAAAGGAGCAGCAAAAGGGCCATGGAAAAAGAGGGATTCCCCCAGGAAATGTGGTGGAAGAGCAGTAAAGGGGGTTTGAAAGAACTGGGGAGAAGCTTAGCACAAGCAGGGTCTCCCTGGACGGTATTCTCCCTGACCACCCAGGTTCTCTTTTCCCCAGTTCCTATAGACCTATTCTCTCCAACCTCTTTTCTGCAGCCTCCTCTAAGGCTGCTGCTATCTCTTCAGCCACTCCCATGAACCCGTCCCCTCATTTGGAACGTACCGAAAAACTTCTACAAAATGAACGTGAGGAAAATTGATCATCCTTCTCAGAATCTGGAGTCTACCAAAGTCCTATACGTTAGTTTCTCTCCCTCAACTGAAGTTAGACATTGCGTTGTTGTAGAGAAACTGTTTCTCAGACATAATAAAATCTGACTCTTGAAATTATGATAAAAATGAAAAATGGTTAGAGGAGTTAGAAAATAAAGGCCAATAACAATTCTTTAATTTCACTACCCTAGTGGTATTACCAATTCTCCCATGAAAGGATGAATATTATATCAGGTATCTGTTAGAGTAAAAGCACCTGCAAACACATAGAAACTTAAATCACCAGTTTCTCTGGTCCTCATATTTTTAAAATAGAAGTCAGCTTTTCTAGGGATCTCAAAGCACTGCAAAAGAAAAAAAAAATAAATTGAGATAAATCTTACTAAATCAGTCTGAGTTCATAAGCAAGAGGACATCTTACACAAGACTAACAGAAGCTAGCTAACTGTTCCCAGGCTACAAAGCATCCTTTTGAAGTATAAGCATATTTATGACAGTTCATCACAGTACAGATCCTTGTGTATAAAAACTCTCTTCCAAGACTCAAATCTGAAAGAATACAGTATTTCAAAAGAAGGCCTAGAACTTCTATATTGACACAAAACTCAACTCTATTATTAAGAAAATTTTATTGCAGGCAGTGCTCGACTTGAGACGCCTTGAGTTTCGAGATAACCTCTCTAAATTTACACCATTTCAGCATCAAGCCTGCTTTGTGACACTTAGCTTTGGGGGTGCGAGCCTACAATGGCACCCTGGAGAAATGGGGAAACAATTTTAAAGGGATGCACTGTGGGGGAGGGAGAGGGAGAGGAGATTTAAAGGGGGTAGGGAGTCCTTCTGATCACAAAGTAGGACCAAAGTCAAAGTAGGACTGATCACAGAGTAGGACGGATGACAAAGTTGATCATCAACGAGGACCGAAATATCCAATTTATTTTCCATGACGTAAAAGTTAGCTACTCTTCCATGGAAACTCCCTGACTCAATATAAATGCATCAAAGAAGCCACTGCTCTTCTAAAATTGAGTGAGTATACAAGTCTGGATATTTTTGGTAAAAAAATGAGTACCAGCCTTGATTCAGTATCCAATCCCTCACTTATAACATCATTCCTACAAGAAAATTGGTTCCCGTTGCCTCCACTTCCTCTCCTCAAATTCTCTCCTTGACCCCTTCCATTCTAGCTTTCGTCCCCTTCACTCTAGAGAAACTGCCTTCTCTGAGGTCACAAATGACCACCTTCTTGCCAAATCAAAAAGCCTTTGCTCCATCCTAATCCTTCTCAACCTCTCAGCTGCCTTTGACACTGAGGACAAGCCCTTTCTCCTTGGAAACACAATCGAACCTAAGCTTCAATGACAATCTCCTCTCCTGGTTCACCGCCTCTCTCTCTAATCACTTCTTCTCAGACTCTTCTGCAGGCTCAACTTCTGCCTCCCACCCTCTAACTGTGGAAGTCCCTCAAGATTCAGTTCTGTGCCCCCTTCTATTCTCCATAGGCAACCGCTCCCTTGGAGAACTTATTCACTACCATGGCTTCAACTACCATGCAGTTATGCAGATGACTCCCAATTTTACGTCTCCAGTTCTGAGCTCTCTCCTTCTCTGCAGTCTTGCATATCCTCCTGCCTTCAGGTTATCTCTACCTGAATGTCCCACCAACACATCGAACTTTAGTGTGGGTGGCGTAGTGGTTAGAGGACGGGCCTGGGAGTAGAAGGTCATGGGTTCTAATCCCAGCTCCTCCACTTGCCTGCTGTGTGGGCTTGGACAAGTCACTTTACTTCTCTGCACCTGTTACCTCATCCGAAAATGGGGATGAAGATTGTGAGCCCTAAGTGGGACAGGGACTGCGTCCAACCCGATTTCCTTGTATCCACCCCAGCTCTTCGTACAGTGCCTGGCATTCAGTAAGTGCTTAACAAATACCAAGTGCTTAACAAATACCACAGGTATTATTATTATTATTATTCACATATTCAAAACAGAACTCCTGATCTTCCCATCCTTACCCTGGTCTTCCCCTTGTCTTTCCCACAACTGGAGGTAATAGGCGCTATCCTGCCTGTCTCACAAGCCCTTAAGCTCGACTTTATCCTTGACTCATCTCTCCCATTTTACCTACCTATTCAATCTGTTGGTTCTATTTTCACACCACCACCAAAATCCACACTTTCCTCTTCATCCAAACAAACACGCTGATTGAAGCACCAATCAGAACCTGCTTTGATCATTTCATCAGCCTCCTTGCTGACCTCCATGCCCCCTGGCTCTCCCCACTCCAATCCATATCTCACTCTGCTGCCCGGATCATTTTTCTTAAAAAAAATGTTCAGTCCATGCCTCCCCACTCAAGAATCTCCAGGGGTTGCCCATCTACCTATGCATCAACTGGCAATGCCTCATAATTGGCTTTAAAACACTCCATTGGCTCACCCCGGCCTACCTTACTTCACTGATTTCCTACTACAACCTACTCTGTACACTTCACTCCTCTAATACCAATTTACTCACTGTACCTCAATCTCATCTATCTGGCTGCTGACCCCTGGCCCAAGTCCTCCCTCTGGGCATGAAACGTCCTCCCTCTCTGCCTACAAGAGACCGTCATACTCTCCATCTTTCAGCCTTACTTGAATCACATCTCCAAGAGGACTTATGCAATTAAGCTCCTTTTCCCCTATTCCTTCTCTCTATTATTTAAATGTTATTTGTTAAGCACTTACTATGTGCCAGGCACTGTACTAAGCACTGGGGTAGATAAAAGATAATCAGGTTGGACACAGTCTATGTCCCACATGGGGCTCACAGTTTTAATCCCCATTTTACAGATGAGGTAACTGAGGCACAAAGAAGTTAAGTGACTTGCCCAAGATCACACAGCACACAAGTAGTAGAGCTGGGATTAGAACCCAGGTCCTCTGACTTCCAGGCCCCCTGCTCTTTCCACTAGGCCATGCTGCTTCTCCCTCTTCCTTCTTTCTTACTTCTATACTCTTGAAGCACTTGATATTCATTCGACCCTCAACTCCACAGTATTTAAGTACATATCTATAATTTATTCATTTTAGCATCGGTCTCCCTGTCTAGACTGAAATCTCCTAGTGGGCATGGAACATGTCTTCCAACTCTGTTGCATTATACTCTCCCAACTACTTAGTACAGTGCTCTGTAAACAGTTAAGTGTTGAATAAACAGGAAAGAGGTCTTTCCTGACTAAGCCGCCTTTTCCTTTTCTTCAACTCCCTTCTGTGTCACCCTGACTTGCTCCCTTTATTCATCCCCACTCCCAGGACTTATATACAGATCGGTAATTTATAATAATGTCTGTCTCCCCCTCTAGACTGTAAGCTTACTGTGGGTGGGGAATATGTCTGTTATATTGCTAGTCTTTACTCTCCCAAGGACTCAGTACAGTGTTCTGTACACAATGAGCACTCAATACGATTGACTGACTGACTCCTCTCTTTCATTCAACGCATATATTCAATCTGTTACTAAATCCTGTCAGCTCATCCATTGCTAAATCCATCCTTTCCTCTCCACCCAAACTGCTACCACGTTAATCCAAGCACTTAGCCTATTCCGCCATGATTATGGTATTAGCCTTCTTGCTGACTTCCTTACCTCCTGTCTCTCCCCATTTCAGTCCATACTTCACCCTGCTGACTGGATCATTTTTCAACAAATGTGTTCGATCCTTCTCAAGAACTTCCAGTGGTTGTCCATCCACTTCTGCAAATAGAAACTCCTCATAATTGGCTTTAAAGCACTCAATCAGCTTGTCCCCTCCTACCTTACTTCCCTGCTCTCCTTCAATCCAACCCGCACATTTCACTCCGCTAATGCCAACCTACTCACTGTACCTCAATCTCATCTATCTTACCGCAGCCGACCTCTCACCCACATCCTGCCTCTGGCCTTAAACACCCTCCCTCATCACACAACCAAAGATGAAGACAAAACAAAAGACTATCATTCTCCCCATCTTCAAAGCCTTATTGAAGGCACATAACCCCCCCAGTGGCCTTCCCAAACTAAGCCCTCATTTCCTTTTCTCCCACTCCTTTCTACACTGCCCTTGCACTTGGATTTGCACCCTTAATTCATCCCTCCCTCACCACTTAAGGACATAACCATTATTTACTTATATTCCTATCTATCACCCCCTCTTGACTGTAAGCTTGTTGTGGGCAGGGAACATGCCTACCAACTCTGTTAAATTGTACTTTCCCAAGCACTTAGTACAGTGCTCTGCACATAGGAAGCACTAAATAAATACCATCGATTGACTGATTACTGAGGATGACAGTTTTCTGGAACCAACTGTGTTGTAAATCAGAGAATTACTTGAAGGGCACAGCCATATTGTTTAAAACAGCCTCTTTCATATAGGAGGACTTAAATATCTTCAAAAACACCCTATTAAGTTTCCTTTTCAACAACACTCATAAGAACTCATTACTGCTATCTACTGCTAGAGAAGCAGTGTGGCTCAGGGGAAAGAGCATGGGTTTAGGAGTCAGAGGTTATGGGTTCTAATCCCAGCTCCGCCACTTATCAGCTGTATGACTTGGGGGCAAGTCACTTAACTTCTCTAGGCCTCAGTTACCTCAACTGTAAAATGGGGATTAAGACTATGAGCCTCACGTGGGACAACCTGATTACCCTGTATCTATCCCAGCACTTAGAACAGTGCTCAGCACATAGTAAGCACTTAAATACCAACATTATCATTATTAAAAACAACAAAAGCAGATATGAAATCATCTGAGTTTTAGCTATTACTGTATAATGGTAAGAATTTCTTCTTAAAGTTTTTCTATATAACATGTTGAACATTTAATCCCCACATATGTGGACAGGGATCACCTCTACCAGGTCCACGGTACTGAACTCTTCCAAGCACTTAATACAGCACTCAATAAATACCACTGATTGACTGACTTTCATTTCTCAACTTTTCCCTCAATTTTTCTCGCAGTTACAGTAGCTGACTAGTGTTTCTGGTTTCCCTGAGCCCATGAGAGACTCTCTCTCTCTCTCTCTCTCCTCACCCCCCCCCACCCCTCACCCCCCCCACAATGTTCTTGCAGAGTGGCCAAGACATGCGAGCAGTCCAGGAGAGAGGCTACAAAAATTCCCACTGCAGACCACGGCCTTGTTAGGCTAATGAGGTAAATCCACTACCGAGTGACTCCTTGAAAACACCCTAAGAGAGTTTTCAGGTGTCCGTCACATTTTGTTGTACTTGATGAATGCATAATAGAACATGATTCCACCAGTTCCTAAAACTCAACTTACTTCACTCACTGAAAAAGGTGCAAGTTCTCAATTTAGAGATTCAATTTGATAGCTTATTTAGTCTTGCTATATGATAACAGTTTCTGAAGTTTTTATACACATAATTCCCCTTGCAAGTTTCAGTGTGTACAGAGAATTTCTTAGAATAGATCATCTTGATGTAGTATAGCCACCACCTAAATCCAAACGAATGTCCTCACTGAAAATTTCATTTTTCATGTCATTTATTTTGTACTTGTCTAGATACCCTGAACTCAAAACTGTATCAGGAAAGTTGCCACCACAAATATGTTGGCTAACTCCAATCATGGCTTTAGCAAAATATTATTTGAGTATCTTTGTTCTAAAAGGGCCATTAAGAGCTTCCTGACAAACTACTGGCAAACCATCCCCCCCCCCCCCATTTCCCGCTTCCCCCAAAACACCAAGTCAGTGGGATAGTCAGACTCTTAGGACAAGGTTTTTTCTTTATGCTTTATCCTTGAGGCTAGGATTCCCAGAGACTGGGATAGCCTACTGCAACCACCCCATCACAAAAGGCCTGCCAGAATGCTTCTGGGCTCAATGTAGGCCAGGTGCTATAGAACAACATTTAATTTGGATATCAGCAATCAAAAATGGTTGCCGTCATTGAGGCAACAGTTCCAAGAGATGTAGGCATCGCTGCACAACTCAACTAGGGCAAGCACGGTTACCTCCAAATCACCCCACTATGCCGCTGGGCCTTGGCAGAGTACAATTACCTCCGACCCAATTTTGCACCAGGTCATGCAAGAGTTTACAACTTGTGCTTGTTTGCTCAAATTCAAACAAGATGGTGCTGACCAAAAAGGGTCACAGACCTACCTCTCGGAAATCCTGTCACATGGCTGGAATTTAAGAGGAAGAATGAACTGAATCTCAGGAGGCCAACTGGCAAAGGGGAGGGGGGTGGCCAAAGGAGAAGGGCAGGGGGAGAAGGAGAGAGGGGAGGGAAGGGAAGGGACAGATGAGGGTTCATTCTGTTGAGAGGAACATAACTAGACATGTTTAAAGGTTTCTGATGCCTTGTCTCCTTCCTGTCCCATTCCTAAGAGGCATCCTGTGGGGAAGCCTGGGCACATGCCGACAGAGGCTGCAGTTTCGAGAGCCATGCCACAGTAACCCCAAATCAGAATAATAATAACGATGGTATGTGCTAAGTGCTTACTATGTGCTGAACACTGTTCTAAGCGCTGGGGTAGATACAGGGTAATCAGATTGTCCCATGTGGGGTTCACCTTCCCCATTTTTACAGATGAGGTAACTGAGGCCCAGAGAAGTGAAGTGACTTGCTCAAGGTCACACAACAGACAAGTGGCAGAGCTGGGATTAGAACCCACAACCTCTGACTCCCCAGCCCGGGCTCTTTCCACTAAGCCTCGCTGCTTCTCAGAAGTGCCGCCGCCACCACCACAGTTGGAGGTCACGGTGCCAGCGGGATGCCCAAGATGAGAATACTGACCTGGTAAAGCACAGAAGCAAAAACTCCTTTGGAGTTAATATCTGGGTACATAATCTCTATTACCAAAAAATGTAAACTATTTGGAGCAAAAAAGCCCCGAGTTAAAATTTTAAAGTCTTGTTTTACTGGTCAAATTTCATCTCAACGTAGTCTTCTCCTAGTTCTACAAATGCAGTCACCTTAAATTTGAAAACTCTTTTAATTTCAAATATTATAAAGTGGGCCTTCCCTCCTCTAACTTCTAAGAGTCTAACCATCACCTTAATTAACGCCTTGATGGAAAAACTGCTGGTAAAAATAAACTGAAATTTAAAGCAACAGATAACTGTGGTATTTGTTTAGCACTTTCTCTGTGCCAGGCAGTATATTAAGCATTGGGGCAGATACAAAATAATCGGGTTGGGTACAGTCCCTGTCCCATATAGGGCTCTCAGTCTTACTCTCCATTTCACAGATGAGATAACTGAGGCACAGAGAAGTTAAGTGACTAGGCTGAGGTCACACAGCAGACAAGTGGCAGAGCCAGTATTAGAACCCAAGCTCTCTGACACCCAGGCCCGTTCTCTTTTCTCTAGACCACGCAGCTTCTTTAAAGCAATGGATTTTTCTCTTCAAAAGTAGGGACCATGTTCAAGGCCTTCTAAACCCCCCTCCCCCCGTATCCCATAAGGGCCACGACTCAGACAACAAACGATAATTTACGGGAAGCTGGGGATTTGGCTGGAGATCCTCGGTAAGTGTTCATTGTTCAATTAATCTAATAAGTGGTATTTACTGAGCACTTACTGTGGGCAGAAAACTGTACAAAGCGCTTGGGAGAGTACAATGAGGCAGAGTCAGTAAACACATTCCCTGCCCACAATGAGTTTACAGTATGGGGGGGATGTGTCAGACATTAATATCAATAATTTACAGATAGGAAAAGAAGTGCTGTGGGGTTGAGAGTGGGTGAAATCCAAGTGACAAATGATGATGAAAACAACTGGGGACTATTGACCAAATCATTCTTTCCAAAACTGGAGTTTTGTAAAGGGTTAAACTGCCAATCGATTTTCCCAACGAGCAGCTCTTCTGAATTTTCACATACAATGCATGGCTTTAAACCAATCTGAGCAGTTCGTTTTTTGGTTTTGGGTTTTTTTTTTCCCTTAAAGTCACAAGATTTACTGGTGGTAACCAACTGATAGAGGTCATTTCCAACATAGCTTGTTATTTAATGCCAGATGTTTTGCAAAGAACTATTTTTGAAAGACACACATACACATACACTTTTGACTGGCATTTCACGTGATTTGCCTGCTCATTTAACATGTCCCAGAATTTAATGAGACCGGGATAAATGTGAACCTTGATTTGTACAGAAGCACTTTCCTCCCCCTAAGAGTCTTAAAAGAAAATGCACCACTAAACCTACGCATGCAGCTCTAAGCCCGGATTTTCCAGCTTGCCTTCACACACAACAGTCCGGACCATCACTTTTTCATACCTAGAGCTGTGAAGGTATTTCTAAATGGAGCAGACGACCGCTCAATAATGGGTTTACGGGACCTCCTTGACCACCACCACCACCAAATATCCTAAAGAAAAATAAAAATCTCAACTGCGTAACCTTGACTTTTCCTATTAATGAGGAGCAGAGGGTCCAAATTAAATGTCGTCCCCCACCCCCGGTCCCTATTTCTCCAGCTCTAGCAGCTTGGCCTAGTGACAAGAGCCCGGGCTGGGGAGTCGGAGGTCATGGGTTCAAATCCCAGCTCTGCCGCTTTTCCTAATTCCCCTAGTTTGGGCAAGTCACTTCACTTCTCCCTGCCTCAGTTCCCCCATCTGTAAAATGGGCATTAAGACTGTGAGCCCCACGTGGGACAACCTGATCACCTTGCAACTCCCCAGCACGTAGAACAGGACTTTGCACATAGTGAGCGCTTAAATGCCATCATGATTACTATTATTAAAAGGGGGATTAGGATTGTGAGCCCCACCTGGGACAACCTGATCACCTTGTATTTTCCCCAGTGCTTGGAACAGTGGTTTGCACATAGTGAGCATTTAACAAACACCATCATTATTATTAAAAGGGGGATTAGGATTGTGAACACCAATTGGGACACCTGATTATCCTGTATCCTCCCCAGTCCTTGAAACAGTGCTGGGCACATAATAAGCACTTAAATGCCATCATTATTAAAAGGGGGATTAGGATTGTGAGCCCCACCTGGGACAACCTCATCACCCTCTATCTTCCCCAGCGCTTGTAAGAGTGCTGGGCACATAGTAAGCACTTAAATACCGTTATCAGGATCGTGAGCCCCACTTGGGACACCCTGATCACCCTGATTCTTCCCCAGCGCTTGGAAGAGTGCTGGGCACATAGTAAGGGTTTAACAAATACCATCATTATCATTATTAAAAGGGGAATTAGGATTGTGAGCCCCATCTGGGACAACCTCATCACTCCGTATCTTCCCCAGCGCTTGGAAGAGTGTTGGGCACATAGTAAGCACTTAACAAATACCATCATCAGGATCGTGAGCCCCACCTGGGACAACCTGATCACCCTGTATCTTCCCCAGTGCTTGGAAGAGTGCAGGGCACATAGTAGGCGCTTAACAAATACCATCATTATTACTAAAAGGGGGATTAGGATTGTGAGTCCCACCTGGGACAACCTCATCACCCTGTATCTTTCCCAGCGCTTAGAAGAGTGCTGGGCACATAGTAAACGCTTAACAAATACCATCATCAGGATCGTGAGCCCCACCTGGGACAACCTGATCACCCTGTATCTTCCCCAGTGCTTGGAAGAGTGCAGGGCACATAGTAGGCGCTTAACAAATACCATCATTATTACTAAAAGGGGGAATAGGATTGTGAGTCCCACCTGGGACAACCTCATCACCCTGATTCTTCCCCAGCGCTTGGAAGAGTGCTGGGCACAGAGTAAACGCTTAGCAAATACCATCATCAGGATCGTGAGCCCCACCTGGGACAACCTGATCACCCTGTATCTTCCCCAGCGCTTGGAAGAGTGCTGGGCACAGAGTAAGGGTTTAACAGATACCATCATTATTATTATTAAAAGGGGGATTAGGACACCTGGGACAACCTCATCACCCTGATTCTTCCCCACCGCTTGGAAGAGTGCAGGGCACATAGTAGGCGCTTAGCAAATACCATCATCGTTATTATCACTTCCCAGAGACGGCGGGAGGCCGGTGGGTCTTCCAGGCTGGGATTAGGACCGGATCCATGGGGATGGGAGGAGGATGGAGGAAAAACTGCAAGGTCACGGGGGGGGGTGGGGAGGGCTGGTGGTGGCCGGAGTCGGGGGGAGGAGGAGGAGGGTCGGGACGGTCCTGGGGGGAGGCGCGCTGGACGGGGAGAAGTCCCGGCTCACCGGGAGGGAATGCGGAGGGGAGGAGTCGGTCCGGCGGGGTGGGGGGGGGGGGGAAGAAAAGGGGGATCAAGTGGGGTGGAGGCTGCGGGGCGAGGGGCAGCGAGGCCGGCCTGCGGGGCAGGCAGCGGCCCCGGGGGGAGCCCGGCTTGGGCCCCCGGAGAGCTCACCTTCTTGGGTGGCTGGCCGGCCGGTCCTGCGGCTGCTCCTGCGCTCAGCCCTCCGCGCCCACGCCGGCCATGCTCCCGCTCCGGCCGCCCAGGCCGCGTCCAGCCGCGCCGGGCCCGATCGCACCGGCCTGCCTCGGGAGCGCGCCCCGGGAGCGCGCGCGCGCACCCGGGGGACGGGCCCCCCCCCCCGCCTCCCCTCCGCCGCCGGGGCCGCGCCGAAGCCCGGCCCCGCGCATGCGCACCTCGGGGCCAGCCCCCTGACGGAGGCCGCCCGGGCCGCGGCCCCAAGCCCGGATTTCCCTCCTCGCAGGCGCCCGGCGAGCCTGCCTTCCGAGGACTGCGGCCACCGATATTCATTTAATTCATCCCATCGTACGGATTGAGTGATTACTATGTGCGGAGCACTGGACTGAGGGCTTGGAATGGACGACTGGGCCAGGGAGAGAGACCAACCCGGCCCAAGGACTGGCTCGCAGTCAGGGGATGTACACCTCGTTAACAAAATAGAGTAATAAATAATAGATACACACACTGACCCTGCCTTCCAAGGGCTGCGGCCACCAATATTCATTTAATTCATCCCATCGTACGGATTGAGTGACTACTATGTGCGGAGCACTGGACTGAGGGCTTGGAATGGACGACTGGGCCAGGGAGAGAGACCAACCCGGCCCAAGGACTGGCTCGCAGTCAGGGGATGTACACCTCGTTAACAAAATAAATAGAGTAATAAATAATAGATACACACACTGACCCTGCCTTCCAAGGGCTGCGGCCACCAATATTCATTTAATTCATCCCATCGTACGGATTGAGTGACTACTATGTGCGGAACACTGGACTGAGGGCTTGGAATGGACGACTGGGCAAGGGAGAGAGACCAACCCGGCCCAAGGACTGGCTCGCAGTCAGGGGATGTACACCTCGTTAACAAAATAAATAGAGTAATAAATAATAGATACACACATACTGACCCTGCCTTCCAAGGGCTGCAGCCACCAATATTCATTTAATTCATCCCGTCGTACGGATTGAGTGATTACTATGTGCGGAGCACTGGACTGAGGGCTTGGAATGGACAACTGGGCAAGGGAGAGAGACCATCCCGGGCCAAGGACTGGTTCGCAGTCTAAACGGGGGAGACAGACAGCAGAGCAAAACAAGACATCATCAAGATAAATAGAATAAAGGGGATGTACACCTCATTAAAATAGAGTAATAAATAATAGATACAGACACACTGACCCTGCCTTCCAAGGGCTGCAGCCACCAATATTCATTTAATTCATCCCATCGTACTGATTGAGTGATTACTATGTGTGGAGCACTGGACTGAGGGCTTGGAATGGACAACCGGGCAAGGGAGAGAGACCATCCCGGCCCAAGGACTGGCTCGCAGTCTAAACGAGGGAGAGAGCAACCAGAGCAAAACAAGACAACATCCTCAAGATAAATAAAATCAAGGGGATGTACACCTCGTTAACAAAATAAATAAAGTAATAAATAATAGATACACACTAACCCTGCCTTCCAAGGGCTGCAGCCACCAATATTCCTTCAATTCATTCCATCGTACTGATTGATTGCCATGTGCGGAGCACTGGACTAAGCACTTGGAATGGACAATTGGGCAATGGAGAGAGACCATCCCGGCCCAAGGACTGGCTCACAGTCTAAACGGGGGAGACAGACAGCAGAGCAAAACAAGACATCATCAAGATAAATAGAATAAAGGGGATGTACACCTCATTAACAAAATAAATAGAGTAATAAATAATAGATACACACACACTAACCCTGCCTTCCAAATGCTGCAGCCACCAATATTCCTTCAGTTCGTTCCATCGTATCGACTGAGCGATTACTGTGAAGCAGCGTGGCTCAATGGAAAGAGCCTGGGCTTGGCAGTCAGTGGTCATGGGTTCTAATTCCGGCTCCGCTGTTTGTCAGCTGTGTGACCTTGGGCAAGTCACTTCACTTCTCGGTGCCTCAATTACCTCATCTGTCAAATGGGGATTAAAACTTTGAGCCCCACGTGGGACAACCTGATCACCTTGTATACCCCCAGTGCTTAGAACAGTGCTTTGCACATAGTAAGAGCTTAACAAATACCACCATTATTATTACTGTGTGCGGAGCACTGGACTAAATGCTTTGAACGTACAGAGGTCATGGGTTTGAATCCCGGCTCTGCCACTTGTCAGCTGTGTGAATGTGGGCAAGTCACTTAACTTCTCTGTGCCTCAGTTACCTCATCTGTAAAATGGGGATTAATTGTAAGCCTCACATGGGACAACCTGATTACGCTGTATCTACCCTAGTGCTTAGAACAGTGATCTGCACATAGTAAGTGCTTAACAAAAGCAACATTATTATTATTATTATTACAATTGGGCAACAGATAGAGACCATCCCTGCCCAAGGACGGGCTCACAGTCTAAATGAGGGAAACAGACAGCAACCAGAACAAAACAAGACAACATCCTCAAGATAAATAGAATCAAAGAGATGTACACCTCATTAACAAAATGAATAGGGTAATAAATAATAGATAGACACACACTGACCCTGCCTTCCAAGTGCTGCAGCCACCAATATTCATTCAGTTCATTCCATCGTATTGATTGAGCGATTACTGTGTGCAGAGCACTGGACTAAGCGCTAGGAACCCATTCATTCATTTATTCAATCATATTTATTTAGCGCTTACTATGTGCAGAGCACTATACTAAGCGCTTGGAATTCATTCATTCATTCAATTGTATTTATTGAGCGCTTACTATGTGCAGAGCACTCGACTAAGAGCTTGGGATGTACAATTCGGCAACAGATAGAGACCATTCCTGCCCAATAAAGGGCTCACAGTCTCAAAGGGGGAGACAGACAGCAGAGCACAACAGAACAAAACAAAACAAGTAGTCTGGCGTAGATATCAAGATAAATAGAATCATAGATATATACACATCATTAACAAAATCAATAGAGTAATAAATAATATATACAAATATGCACAGTGCTGTGGGGAGGGGAAGGGGGAAGAGCAGAGGGCGGGGGAGGGAAGGAGGAGCAGAGGTAAAGGGAGGAGGGCTCAGTCTGGGAAGGCCTCCTGGAGGTGTTGAGCGCTCGGTAGGGCTTTGAAGAAGGGAAGAGAGTTACTGTGGAGGATGTGAGGAGGGAGGGCATTCCAGGACAGTGGTAGGACGTGGGCATGTACAATGTACAATGTACAAGGAATGTTCAAGGAATGTACAATCCGGCCACAGCTGGAGACCATTCCTGCCTAACAACAGGCTCACAGTCTAGAAGGGGGAGACAGCAAAACAAAGAAAGTAGTCAGGCATCAATACCATCAAAATAGATCAATAGAATCATAGATATATACACAATCATATCTATACATCATAGTTACACAACAGAAGCAGCATGGCTCAGTGGAAAGAGCCGGGTTTAGGAGTCAGAGGTCATTGGTTTTAATTCTGACTATGCCACTTGTCAGATGTGTGACTTTGGGCAAATCACTTCACTTCTCTGGGCCTCAGTTACTTCATCTGTAAAATGGGGATGAAGACTGTGACCCTCACGTGGGACAACCTGATTACCCTGCATCTACCCAGCGTTTTAGAATAGTGCTCGGCACATAGTGAATGCTTAACAAATGCCAACATTATTATTATTAATAGCATAGTTTCTAATAAATCACCCGCTCTGGGGGAAACGAGGACGGGGGCCTTTTGACCCCCTGGAGACCCGTTGGCAGGAGTGGAGAGCTGACTCCTCCACTGATCAGCGTGGCTCAGTGGCAAGAGCCCGGGCTTGGGAGTCAGAGGACATGGGTTCTAATCCCAACTCCGCCACTTGTCGGCTGTGTGATCTTGGGCCAGTTGTTACACTTCTCTGGGCTTTAGTTCCCTCCTCTGGAAAATGGGCATTAAAACTGTGAGCCCCCCATGGGGCAACCTGATTACCTTGTATCTACAGTGCTTAAAACAGTGCTTGGCACATAATAGACACTTAACAAATACCATCATCATTATTCGGAGAAGCAGTGTGGCTCGATGAAAAGAGCGTGGGCTTCGGAATCAGAGGTCATGGGTTCGACTCCCGGCTCTGCCCCTTGTCAGCTGTGTGACTGTGGGCAAGTCACTTAACTTCTCTGTGCCTCAGTTACCTCATCTGTAAAATGGGGATTATCTGTGAGCCTCACTTGGGACAAACTGATTACCCTGTATCTGCCCCAGCACTTAGAACAGTGCTCTGCACATAGTAAGCGCTTAACAAATACCAACATTGTTATTATTATTAGTTGTTGAGCACTGACTGTGCACAGAGCACTGCACTAAGCACTTAGTAGAGTACAGTAAGACAGAATTGGTGGACCCAATCCCTGGCCACAAGGAGCTCAGAGTCCAATTTTCCATTGTTCAAAGAAGAGAGAAGTAATTGAGAATCAAAGGACCTGGACTCTAATCCCAGTTCCACAATTTGTCTGTTGTTTGACCTTGGGTAGGTCACTTTACTTCTCTGGGCCTCAGCTCCCTCATTTGCAAAATGGGGATTCACTACCTCTTCTCAATCAATCAGAGGTATTTACTGAATGTTTACTGTATGCAGAGCACTGCATTAAGTGATTGGGAGAGGACAACAGAGATGGTAGAAATGTTCCCTGCCCATATTAAATTTAAAGAAGCAGCTTGGCCTAGTGGTAAGAGCATGGCCTTGGGATACAGAGGTCATGGGTGCTAATCCCACCTCTGCCACTTGTCTGCTCTGTGACCTTGGGCAAGTCACTTCACTTCTCTGGGCCTCAGTTATCTCATCTGGAAAACTGGGATTGAGACTGTGAGATACCCACGTGGGACAACCAGATTACGTATTTACCCCAGCGCTTAGAACATTGCTTGGCACATAGTAAGCACTTAACAAATGCCATAATTATTATCATTATTAAAGGCTCCCATATGGGACAGGGACTTGGTCTGACCTACTTGGATTGTATCTACTGATGTTTGGCAAGCATTTATGGTGTGCAAAGCACTGTACTAAGCACTTGGGAGAGTACAATATAGCCCAGTTGGTAGATTCCCTGCCCACAATGACCTTAATAATAATAATGTTGGTATTTGTTAAGCGCTTACTATGTGCCGAGCACTGTTCTAAGCGCTGGGGTAGACACAGGGGAATCAGGTTGTCCCACATGGGGCTCACAGTCTTAATCCCCATTTTACAGATGAGGTAACTGAGGCACCGAGAAGTGAAGTGACTTGCCCAAAGTCACACAGCTGACAAGTGGCCGAGCCGGGATTCGAACCCATGACCTCTGACTCCAAAGCCCGTGCTCTTTCCCCTGAGCCACGCTGCTTCTCTATAGACCTTCAGTCTAGAAGGGGAGGCCTACAATAGAGCCCGGGCAATGGAGACAGAAGGCCCTGGGTTCTAATCCTGGCTCCACCACTTGTCTGCTGTGTAACCTTGGACAAATCACTTCACTTCTCTGGGCCTCAGTTACCTCATCTGTAAAATGGGGATTGAGACTGTGAGCCCCACATGGGACAGGAAGGGACTGTGTCCAAACCTATTTGCTTATATCTACCCCAGGGCTTAGTACAGTGCCTAGCCCATAGAAAGCACTTAACAAATACCACAATTAATTATTATTATAAATAAATTATGAATATATACGTAAGGACTGTGGAGCTGAGGGAAGGGTGAATAACAGGAGAAAATCAGGGTAAACAGAAGAGGAAATGAGGGCCTAGTCAGGGAAGGCCTCTTAGAGGAGGTGCACCTTCAATAAGGCTTTAAAGTGGGGAGAGTCATTGTCAGATATAAAGAGTGAGGGTGTTCCAGGGCAGAGTCAGGACATGGGCAAGAGGTTGGCAGTGAGATGTATGAGAGTGAGGTCCAGAGAGTAGGTTGGCATTAGAGGAGTGAACTGTGCAGGCTGGGTTGTAGTAGGAGAAATAGCGAGGTGAGGTAGGAGGGGCTAAGGCAATTGAGTGCTTTAAAGCCGATGGAAAGGAGTTTCTGTTTGATGCAGAGGTGGATGGGAAACCAATGGAGGTTCTTGAGGAGGAGAGAGACGTGGACTGAACATTTTTGTAAGAAAAATGATCCGGGCTGCAGAGAAAAGTATGGATTGAAGTGGGGAGAGCCAGGAGGCCGGGAGGTCAGTGAGGAGGCTGATACAGTAATCAAGGCAGGGTAGCATTAGTGTGGTAGCCGGTTTTGATGGAGAGGAAAGAGTGGACTTTAGCAATGTTGTGAAAGTTAAACCAACAGGAATTAGTGATAGATAGTGATAGATGTGGGTTGAATAAGAGAGAGAAAAGACAAGGAGATCGCCAAGGTTAGGTTTTTGTGAGACAGGAAGGATGGTCCGTAATGAAGAGAAGCAGTGTGGCCTAATGGAAAGAGTATGGGCCTAGGAGTCAGAGGGCCTGGGTTCTAATCCCCGTACCACTAATTACTTGCTTCTTAATTTAGCTTATTTGTGCCTCAGTTTCCTCATCTGTAAAATGGCGATTAAGTCCTCCTCTCTCCAATTTAGACTGTGAGCCCCATCTGGGTCAGGGACTGTGCCTATCCTGATAAACTTGTATTCATTCATCGATTTAATTGTATTTATTGAGTGCTTATGATGTGCAGAGCGCTGCACTAAGTACTCGGGAGAGTACACTACAGGAATAAACAGACACGTTCGCAGCCCACAACAAGTTTACAGTCAACCCCAGTGTTCAGAACAGTGCTTACACACAGTAAGCGCTTAAAAAAATACCATAAAAAAGAATAAAATTGTCATTCATTCTTTCAATCGTATTTATTGAGCACTTAACTGTGTGCAGAGTACTGTATTAAGCACTTGGAAAGTACAATTCAGCAACAATTAGAGGCAATCCCTAACCAAAAATGAGCTCACAGTCTAGAAGGGGGAGACAGACAACAAAACAAGAAGACAGGCATCAATAGCATCGATATAAATAAATGGAATTATAGATATATACACATCTTTAATAAAATAAATAGAATTATAAATATGTATATGTATACACAAGTGCTGTGGGGCGGGGAAGGGTAGAGAGGGAATAGGGGCCTTGGGGAGGGGAGGAGGAGCAGAGGAAAGGGGCTCAGCTTGGGAAGGCCTCCTGGAGAAGGTGAGTTTTCAGTGGGGCTTTGAAGGGTGGAATGTGCTAGTTTGGTGGATGTGAGGAGAGAGTGCATTCCAGGCCAGAGTTAGGACGTGGGCCAGAGGTCAACGGCGGGACAGGTGAGAACGAGGCAAAATGATGATGGTAGACACGATCCCTGCCCTGAGTTTACAGTCTAGTATGGTGCTTGACACATAGTAAAAACTTAATAAATACCACAGTTATTATTGTTTTTATCATTATAAGTGGCATGGGAAATACAGATGAATTCTGGCTTGCCTTCGGCCCATCATCCTCTTCATTTTGGAGCTACCACCCCCAGCTACCCCTTCAGAAGGTCAGTTGTCAGGGTAGTAGCCACTTAAACCCTCTCAAATTCCAAACAAGGGGATACAAGTGATGCCACACGCAGGCTGGATAACATTATAGTGTCACAGGCATCATTTGAAGGAAGCACAACCGAGTTGGTCTGATCCTAGAGTTTTTACTCTACCAACAGTGTCTACCAACTCTGTTATATCGTTATATAGTACTCTCCCAAGTGCTTGATAATCAATCAGTCATATTTATTGAATGTACTAAGCTTGTCTATCTCGCTGCTGACCCCTTTCCATCCTCCCCTAGCCTGGAACTACCTCCCCTCCATATATAGAAGCAGAAGCAGCGTGGCTCAGGGGAAAGAGCCCAGGCTTGGAAGTCAGAGGTCAAGGGTTCTAATCCCGGCTCTGCCACTTGTCTGCTATGTGACCTTGGGCAAGTCACTTCACTTCTCTGGACCTCAGTTACCTCATCTGTAAAATGGGGGTTATGACTGTTAGTCTTATGTGGGACAACCTGATTACCTTGTATTCCCCCCACCAGTGCTTAGCACAGTGCTTGGCACATAGTAAGCACTTAACAAATGTCATCATTATTATTATTGCAAGACTGCCACTCTCTCCACCTTCAAAGCATTACTAAGATCATACCTTCTCCAAGAGGCCTGTTTTTCCAGCTCGCTCTGCCCTCTGAGTCATTTATGCACTTCAATCTGTGACCTTTGGACACTCGATATTCACCCCACCCCTAACCCCACAGCACTTACACACATATCTTCAAATTACATATTATAAATTACTTATTTATTTATACTAATGACTGTCTGTCTAGACTGTAAGGTCATTATAGGCAAGGAGCATGTCTGCTGATTCTGCTGTATTGTACTCTCCCAAGCGCTTAGTACAGTGCTCGGCACATTGTAAGTGATCAGTAAATATGATTGATTGAATGATTGAATTTTACTGTGGGGGGGGGGGGAAGAGGAGGTGGCCTGAACCTAACCTTTACTTGCTCCAAAACGATTGCCTTTCCTTCCCAATTCCCTGAGAACACTAGTGCCACACCAATAATGGGACTTGTCAGCAGGATACCAGGTGGAGGAAAGCTTGGTATTTAAAATGCTTTAAATGAACATAAGTGTCCAGTTCCGTAGCAGTACCAGATAGATGACAGAGGATTGCCCCATATAAGACAAGCCTGTAGATTGTAAGCTCCCTATGAGCAGGAATTGTGTCTACTAACTCTTTTGAATTGTACTTTCCTAAGCACTTAATACGGCACTCTGCACATGGCACTCAATAAATACCAATTTTTTATGCTTTTTGTCAAACGCTTATTACGTGTCAAACCCTGTTCTAAGCAGTGGGGTATGTACAAGTTAATTAGTCGGATACAGTCCCTGTCTCACACAGGGCTCATAGGAGGGAGAACAGGTATTTAATTCCCATTTTTCAGTTGAGGAAACTGAGGCACAGAGGAATTAAGTGATCTGTCCAAAGTCACACAGCAGAAACGTGACTCAGCTGGGTTTAGAATCCCAGTCTTCTGACTCCCAAGCCAGGCTCTTTCCAGTAGGCCATGCTGCTTCTCTTCCAAGTGTTTAATACAGTGTTTTGCACACAGTAAGAAGTCAGTATACACTGTGATTTTTTAAACGCTCAATAAATACGATTAAATGAATGAATAAAATGCCATAACGATGATGATAATGATAATGATGATGAAAGACAGTTTCAACCAATGTGCACTAGAGCAGATTTTTTTGGAAATACTAGCAAATAATGGCAGGCAGAGATCAGGAAAGAGGTTGTTCTCCCTAAGCACAGCTTGAGACAAAATCTAAAAAATGAAGCAAGCTGCAAGTAGCAAACATCAGCATGGTAAAGAATCATTTTTACATACACTCAATTGTCCTATAATGGGGGTAGCATTCTTGTGAAACCTCACTTTAAAAAGAGCTCAGAGTAAAGAATTCATTTGTACTGGGGCTGCACACATGCTCATAATTTCTTCAAAAACACAGCACTCCGAATCCAAGCAGGCTCACAAGGCCAGAAAATTGTTCTCTAATTTTAATCACCTTCCCTGTCTGAGCCCTCCTTTCCTCTTTCATTCATTCATTCAATTGTATTTATTGAGCGCTTACTATATGCAGAGCACTATACTAAGTGTTTGAAATGTACAATTCAGCAACAGATAGAGACAGTCCCTGCCCAGTAATGGGCTCACAGTCTAAACCGGGGAGACAGATAGCAAAGCAAAACAGAACAAAACGAAACAAGTAGTCTGGCGGTGGAGGATCTACTCCACAAGTAGTTTTTGCTCTTCTCCCACTCCCTTCTGCATCGTCTTGACTTGGTCCCTTTATCCAGCCCCACAGCACTAATATACATATCTGTAATTTTATTTGTTTATATTAATGTCTGTCTCCCCCTCTAGACCATAAGCTCATCGTAGACAGGGAATGCACCGGCTATATTATACTCTACTCTCCCAAGCCCTTAGTATAGTGCTCTACACACAGTAAGTGGTCAATAAATATAGCTGACTGACTGACTGACGATGACAGAGAAGTGTCCGTCTGGCCCAGTCTAAACCCCTATCCTGACTAAAACAGACCAGAGTTACACCGAACCATGTATTGGTAACTAAGTGGTCCAGGCGAAGATGCTACTAGCTCACTTTCCATTGTTACACAAACTGTTTTGGGTCTCCCAGCCCTGTATGTCAGATGGGAAATGGTTGAAAATGATCCCACTTTCCACACGGTACCTCCAGTGGCAAACTAGACAGGATGAGATCCCTCACTCCCATAGAATTGGGGCCATTTCCAGCATTGGCATTATGATGAGTTCATGTCTTTTACAGAGGTGATATGTCACGTGGGCTATATCTGTTTTCTGCTCTCCCTGTGCACAGCATAGCTAGATTTGGAAGGGAATGGGAGCATGGGAGGACCTGACAACTATGCTAGAAATTTTATCTTGTCCCTTGACAGCCAAGAGCCTTGGGGAGAAGTCCTCTGGTGGAAGAAAATCGCCCCAGAAGCACAATTCTTTAGAGAATGTTCTAGAGGAAAGACCACAGGCCTGTAAGTCAGAAGACCTGTGTTCTAGTTCCACCCCTACCACTTGTCTGCTGTATGACTTTGGATAAGTCACTTCACTTCTCTGTCCTTCAGTTACCTCATCTATAAAAGGGGGATTGAGACTGTGAGCCCCAAGTGGGACAGGGACTGTATCTAATCCTATTTGCTTGTATCCACCCCAGCACTTAGTATGGTGTCTGGCACATAGTAAGCACTTGACAATTACCACAGTTATTATTATTATTAAGTACTTAACAAATACCATTAAAAAACAAAACAAAAGAAGAATGAAGTATGTTCTCTAGCCCCCTGGGTGGGTCCCAGGAGGGGCTGGATCACTGGGTTTAGGGCTGGATCACTGGGTTTACCAAGGAAGTATGGTAGGTAAGTTCTCCATGGACCAAGCCCTGCACCCACCTCAGTTTTCATCATACGCCTGGCTCTGTCCACTGGGGACTACGCCTCTGACCTGGAGGTGAGGGGCTTGTTTTTCAGACAGTTGATGTGGCCTTTGGGCAGCTGGCAAGTTGTCAGTAATTCAGCTGCCTCACCTAGGTAGAACTTGGGCAACCTCTGGGAAAAACAACTGATAAGAAGAAATATTACAAAGGACAGGGCACTCCAGGAGATGTCCAGGGGATTCACTCTGTTCTAGGGATTGGAACAAACTCCCCACAGTCATTTATTCAGTCATTCGTCAGTTAATCATATTTATTACATTTGTGATATTTGTGGTATTCGTTAAGAGCTTCTATGTGCCCAACACTGTTCTAAGCTCTGGAGTAAATACAAGATAATCAGGTTGGACACAGTCCCTGTCCCACATTGGGCTCACAGTCTTAATCCCCGTTTTACAGATAAGATAACCGAGGCAGAGAAGTGAAGTGACTTGCCCAGGGTCTCACAGCAGACAAGGGGCAGAGCCGGAATTAGAATTCAGGACCTTCTGTCTCCCATTTATTAGTGCATACTGTTTGCAGAGCACTGTACTAAACGCTTGGGAGAGTTCAATACAATACCCAGACATATTCCCTGCCCACAATGAGTTTACAGTCTAGAGGACTGCATACACAGGGAGAAAACCTGTATTTCACAGGGTGCTTCTTCAGCTTGTCTTATTTCTCTGGTCTCTCCTTTCACTCAGTTCAGTCATTCAACCCATCAGTGGTATTTATTGAGTGCTTCCTGTGTGGAAAGCAACGTACCAAGTGCTTGGGAGAATACAGTAGAGTTGGGGGACATGATGCCTGCCCTCAGTCAATCAATCAGTGGTATTTATTGAGCATTTCCTATGTGCTGAGCCCTGTACTAAGCACTCAGGAGAGTACACTATAACAGAATTAGCAGACACGTTCCCTGTCCATAATGAGTTTACAATATAGACAGGTGCTTATGGTCTTGGTTAATTGTCTCCTTATTCTGAAAGGATATAATACATTATGTCTAGTAGAAAGAGATTGCGTATAGGAGTTAGAGAATTGGGTTCTAATCCCCACTCCTCCACTTGCCTGCTCTGTACCCTAGGGCAGTCCCATATTCATTCAATCGTATTTATTGAGTGCTAAGCACTTGGGAGAGTACAATACAACAATAAACAGTGACATTCTCTGTCTATAATGAGCTTACAGTCTAGAGCGGAGTAGACAGACATTAATACAAATGATAGTAGACAGACATTAATACAAATAAATATAATATGGGACAGGGATTTTGCTTGACCTGATGTTCTGGTATCCACCCGAGAATTTAGCACAGTGCTGGGCACATAGTAAGGGCTTAACTAATGAAAAGCAGTGTGGCCTAGTAGAAAAAACACAGGCCTGGGAGTCAGAGGACTTGGGTTCTAATTCCAGATCTGCCACTTGTCTGCTGCGTAACTTTGGGCAAATCACTTGGCTTCTCTCTGCCTCAGTTACCTCATCTGTAAAGTAGAGCTTAAGACTGTGAGCCCCAGTTCCTTCCCACTCTACTATTAGACTGTGATACTCCCCCACTCCCCCTAACTCCTTGAGGGCAACTATCATTTCTTCTCACTCTCCTAAGTGTTCAGTACAGTGATCTTCCTACATTAGACACTCAGTCAACTCTATTCCAGGGGCTACATCATTAAATGTACTCCAAAGACTGTTTCTGAAGTCATAATGTTTGTACCTTTCTCCAGTATTTAATAATAATAATAATAATGTTGGTATTTGTTAAGCGCTTACTATGTGCCGAGCACTGTTCTAAGCACTGGGGTAGACATAGGGGAATCAGGTTGTCCCACGTGGGGCTCACAGTCTTAATCCCCATTTTACAGATGAGGGAACTGAGGCACGGAGAAGTTAAGTGACTTGCCCACAGTCACACAGCCGACAAGTGGCAGAGCTGGGATTCGAACTCATGAGCCCTGACTCCAAAGCCCGTGCTCTTTCCACTGAGCCACGCTGCTTCTCCAATACAATGCTTCATTCAAAACTACAAAGAAAAATGCAGTTAAATAATACATTTTGTCATTTAATGTGTGAATACCACAAATACCGCAAATGTAATAAATATGATTGACTGATGAATGACTGAATAAATGACTGTGGGGAGTTTGTTCCAATCCCTAGAACAGAGTGAATCCCCTGTGTGAAGTTTTTAAGACAATCTCCCTAAATATTTCTGAAGCACTTATTATCATATGATCTATTCCACATGAACATAACTAAGGTACACAGCTCATTCCTAGAGAGTGAGATCTCCTCCCTCTGGATTATAAAATAAATATTCCTCTGTGCTAATCCCATTATCAAGTGAAACAGTGTTTTCCTGTGTTTCCTGTGCCCTGTCTCCTGATCTTGATTTGAAGGTTGGAAATTCCTGATTTTCTCAGCCAGTCTTTCCTCCACCAATGCCAACCCAACGTGAGTTCCTCTGTAAAGGGCTAAGGGCATAGTGTTAAATTGTGGACCTATTTTTCTCACTCTTGTCTAGCTTCTTTCATTTGTACCTCACAAAGTGCTGACCACACAACTCTAAACTACGAATGATGTTGTTACCATATGTATTCATGAAGTTGCCTGTTTCATCATAATAATAATAACAATTATGGTCATGTAAGCGCTTACTATGTGCCGAGCTCTGTTCTAAGAGCTGAGGTAGATACAAGGTAATCAGATTGTCCCACGTGGGGCTCACAGTCTTAATCTTAATTAATTAATTACTTAATTAATTAATCTTAATCTTGAGAAGCAGCGTGGCACAGTGGAAAGAGCACGGGCTTTGGAGTCAGGGCTCATGAGTTCGAATCCCAGCTCTGCCACTTGTCAGCTGTGTGACTGTGGGCAAGTCACTTAACTTCTCTGTGCCTCAGTTCCCTCATCTGTAAAATGGGGATTAAGACTGTGAGCCCCACGTGGGACAACCTGATTCCCCTGTGTCTACCCCAGCGCTTAGAACAGTGCTCTGCACATAGTAAGCGCTTAACAAATACCAACATTATTATTAATCCCCATTTTACAGATGAGGTAACTGAGGCATAGAGAAGTTAAGCGACTTACCCAAAGTCACACAGCCGACAAATGGCAGATCCGGGATTAGAACCCATGACCTCTGACTCCCAAGCCCGTGCTCTTTCCACTAAGCCACACTGCTAACTACCCCATTCCAATTTCTGAGGAGGAAATAAGATTCTTTTGTAGCACACTACTGCCTCTTCCTTTTTGATATGATGGTTACCACTGCTTACCCTGGAGTGTCTCTTTTGTTTCCACCCTCCCAGCCTGGATTGTTCCAATTCTGTGCAAAAAAAACAGGCTTGGCCCAGCTTTGCATTAAACAAGTGTTATAGCCTTTGGAAACATTTTACTGAACTTCACATTTTTTATACTCAGTATCTTTTCCAGTCTCCCTTCATCCCAAGAACCGTAATGGATTATTTATAGATTATTTGCAAAAACACCAGGACCTTGCCAATATTTTAAAAATTGAATCTATGCAGAAAACCTCAAGTTCACTGTAGTTTAGCAAGTTATTATTACTATTAATATTATCATCAGTAATAATTCTGGTATATGTTAAATGCTATGTGCCAAGCACTGTACTGTGCTAGGGTAGATCCAAGACTATCAGAATGGATGCAGTTCATCTCACAAGGGCCTCACAGTCTAAGGGAGAGGGAGAACGGGTATTGATTCCCCGTTTTACAGAAGCTTCTCAGCCACACTGAGCAACATGGCTTAGTGGATAGAGGATGGGCCTGGGAGTCAGAAGGACCTGGGTTCTAATCCTGGATCTGCCACATGTCTGCTGTGTGACCTTGGACAAGTCACTTCACTTCTAGGTGCTTCAGTTACCTCATCTGTAAAATGGGGATGAGTGTGAACCCCATGTGAGACAGGGACTGTATCCAACCTGATTAACTTCTATCTACCCCCATGCTTAGAACAGTGCTTGGCACATAATAAGCACTCAACAAGTACCATTATTATTATTATTAGATGAGGTTATGTAGTTTATTTTTCCAGAGTAGAGATGTTGCGCTGGTTCCCTATCAGCCCACTATTACTCTTAGTGAATGACAGTGGTTGCCAGGGGCCCCAGCCAGCAGAGCCCCAACTGACCAGTTCAGGCCACACACAGTTCTCATGCTGAAAGATGGACACCTGATAGTCACCCCACCCCCAACCCCTCAGCACTTGTGAACATAGCCTTAAATTATATATTATAAATTATTCATTATTTATCCATATTA
This sequence comes from Ornithorhynchus anatinus, assembly GCF_004115215.2. Taxonomy (NCBI): domain Eukaryota; kingdom Metazoa; phylum Chordata; class Mammalia; order Monotremata; family Ornithorhynchidae; genus Ornithorhynchus; species Ornithorhynchus anatinus. Next base: position 51,513,578 of record NC_041731.1, on the reverse strand, counting down.
TGACTCAGTTCTTGCCACACCCAGATCTTACAGTCATAAGAGGGAGGGAGAACAGGAATCTTACCTCCATTTTACACACAAGGAAATATTAAAATTATAATCTATATTACAAATTACTTATACTAATGTCTATCTCTTCCTCGTCTGGAAGCTCGCTGTGGGCAGGGAAAGTGTCTGCTAACTCTGTTGTAATCCCAGCTCCGCCACTTCTCTGCTGTGTGACCATAGGCAAGTTGCTTTACTTCTCTGTGCCTCAGTTACCTCATCTGTAAAATAGGGATCAAGTCTGTAAATCCCACATGGGATGGGGACCATCCATGTCCAACCTGACTTGCTTGTATCCACCCTAGCACTGTCTGGCACATAGTAAGTGCTTAACCAATACTGTTAATATTAATATCATTATTGTGATTATCTCCCCATCTGGACTGTAAGCTTATTATGGATAGGGAAGATGTCTGGTAATTCTGCTATATTGTACTCTCCCATGCACTTAGTAGAGTGTTCTCCACATAGTAAGTGCTCAATAAATACGATTTTTAGACTGTGAGCCCTTTGTTGGGCAGGGATGGTCTCTGTTGCCCAATTGTACATTCCAAGTACTTAGTACAGTGCTGTGCACACAATAAATGCTTAATAAGTATGATTGAATGAATGAACGATTGATTGACTGATTGATTCGAAGCAACAGAGAAGTCTCATTAGCTCCAGGTGGCCTCTTCTCACTGGAGCAGAGAGAGAGAGAATGACCTCTGGCCAGACTCCAAGACTCATGAGGACAATAAACTAAGAAGTGATGGTGGCATTAGAGGAAAAGGAGGAAGAGGGTGAGATGCCAACAATGCAGCGGGAGGTGGTGGTGTTAATTCAACCAATCAATGGTATTTATTGAGCACTTACTGTGTGCAGAGCACTGTACTAAGTGCTTGGAAAAGTACAATGCAACAGTGTTGGTAGATGCCAACCCCACCCAGCAGCATGGCTTAGTGGATAGAGCAAGAGCTTGGGAGAAGGACCTGGGAGCCTGGAGAAGGACCTGGGTTCTAATCCCAGCTCTGCCACTCATCTGCTGTGACATTGGGCAAGTCACTTCACTTCTCTGGGCCTCAGTTACTTCAACTATAAAATGGGGATTAAGAATGTGAGCCCCATGTCAGTCAGGGACTGTGCCCAACCTAACTAATTTGTATCTACCCCAGCGCTTCAAACAGTGCTTGGCACATAGTAGCTTAACAAGTTCCATAATTATTATAACTGTTAAATTGGGAGATAGATATTATCCCCCAGATAGATTAGGGGTAGGGGAAATAGTAAAGTATAAGAATTGTAGCATAAGTTTTGTGGGGCTGGAGGGAGTAACAAAGTGCTTAATGGGTTCATAGTCAAGGGCCTAGGCAAAGCAAAGGTGAGGATGGATAAGGGAAATAAAGGGCTTAGTCAGTAAAAGCATCTTGGAAGAGATGTAATTTTTAAAAGGTAGAGAGAGTGTGGGGACTCTCAACTAGGAAGAGGGAGGGAGTTCCAGGTCCGAGGGAAAACATGGGCAAGAGTTCGGTGGTGAGATAAACATGACGGAGATATGGAGAGTAGGTTGGGGTGTGGGTTGGATTGTAGGGGGAGATGAGAGGTGCAGGTAGGAGGGAGGGAGCTTAACTCTAAGGGTAAGGAGTTTCTGTTTGATATGGAGGTGGATGGGCAACTACTAGAGGTTTTTGAGGAATGGGGAAACAAGGACTGAAGAGTCTTTCATAAAAATGATATGGGCAGCAGAGTGAAGTATGGGCTGGAGACCGGGGGCGGGGGTGAAAGGATCCAGGGAGGTCAATGAGGAGGTTCTAGCCTGTAGACTGCACACTTTTAGATCTCTAGACTATAGACCTACTCCTACTCCTACTACAACCCAGCCCACACACTTCTCTCCTCTAATGCCAACCTTTTCACTATACCTCATTCTTATTTATCTCGCCACTGACCTCTCGCCCACATCCTGCTTCTGGCCTGACACTCCCTTCCTCCTCATATCTGACAGACAATGATTCTCCCATCCTTCAAAGGCTTACTGAAGGCACATCTCCTCCAAGACGTCTCCCCTGACTCAGCCCTCCTTTCCTCTTTGCCCTCTCCCTTCTGCTTCGCCCTGACTTGCTCTCTTTATTCAATCTCCTCCCAGTCCCACAGCATTTATGTACATATCTGTAATTTAATTATATTATTGTCTGTCTCCCCCTCTAGACTGTAAGCTCACTGTGTCTATTTATTGATATATTGTACTCTCCCAAGCGTTTAGTAAAGTGCTCTGCACACAGTAAGCACTTGGTAAATATGATTGGCTGTCTGACTGACCTGTAGACTGTACGCTCATTATGGGCAGGGAACCTCTCTACTAATTCTGCTGTATTGTACTCTCCCAAGCGCTAAGTGCACTTAAGCACTCAATAAATGAATAAATGACTGATTCATTGGTTGTTTGATTGAGGTTGATGCAGTAGTCAAAGAAGGAAATGATGAGTGCTTGGATCATTATGGTAGCAGTTTGGAAGGAGAGGAATGGGTGTATTTGTCAAGGACTTAATGGATGCAGTGCTTGAAAGATGCAGTAGAAATCAGTGACAATCTCAAGCCCCCTCTTACCTTTCTCTTCCTGCTCCCCATCTTCTTTTCTTCTTCTCTTTTTTCTCCTCTTCCCTGTATTACAAGACTTCATTCTTATATGATCCAGGAAATTGACCCACCCATGTTGTAATAAGACAAAAATTCTGCCAAAAAGTGAGGCAACTACAAGAGTGAATAAGGGTAGGTTCATTTTAATGATTCAGTTTCAGAGTATTATATACCTAGTCTAGTATGCAAGTATGCATGCTAGTCTCCCTCCTCATAAAATAGATAGCAGGTAAAGATAATAAAAATAATAATGGTATTCATTAAGCACTTATTATGTGCCAAGCATTGTACTAAGCACTGGGGTGGATACAGGCAAATTGGTTTGCACATAGTCCTGTCCCGCATGGGGTTCATTGTCTTAATCCCCATTTCACAGATCAGATAACTGAGGCACAGAGAAGTGAAGTGATTTGCCCAAGGCCACACCACAGACAAATGGCAGAGTCTCGATTAGAACCCATGACCTTCTGCTTCCTAGGCCCGTGCTCTATCCACTATGCCATGGAAGCTAAGTTAAGCAATTAATTTGATAAAGGAATCAAAATATATTTTCCCAAGGTAAAACTTAGGTGCTAGAAAAAAGTGATGAATAAAAATCTTAATATAGTCTGGCAAAATGTCTTTTCTTAAGAAATAAATTCCTCAGGTAACGAGGTTCATTGAAGTCTACATTACTTCTAATATACCTATTTCCCCCACTCACTGTGGGCAGGCAACATGTCATACAGTTATATTGTTCTCTCCTAAGCACTTAGTAGAGTGTTTTGCACACAGAAAGTGCTCAGTAAATTTGACTGATTGCTTGATTGATACCTTTAAGAGGTTACTCTGGTAGCAATGGTAAATAATAGGGCTCAGAGTCAGGACCTTATGGCAAAGATTCCCTTGGGGATTTTAAGGCAAAGAGCTTAATTTGGCTTTTTTTTTTTGATAAAAGGAAAGTCATAATACCTATCTAATCTGGATATGTTATAAAAATTAATTAATGAGGATATAGTGTTTTGAAGATGAAAATCATTAGGCATTGTAACTATAGAGTAAAATGCAGACTATGTCTACCAACTCTTCTATCTTGTACTCTCCCAAGAGCTTAGTACAGTGCTATGCACACAGTTCAGTAAATACCACTGATTCATTATAAATACCACTGATAGATTGATTGATGGGATAGCTACATCTTATGAGGTAAACCAGAGGTGGAGGGACAGGTTCTATATGAAAGACCTCCAGGTCTGATCCCACTTGATGGAGTCTCCTGTCAGAAACAACAGATGAGCCTCAGCCCTGAGATTCAGGACTTAGAATCTCAGCAGAATTGATTATGGTGCTAGTAGCTTTCACAGCACCACTCATACCATTAGGAGTAAATTGAAAAATGCTTTGAAGAGAGCCCATCAGAGTATAAGGTCCTTGTGGGCAGATGTGTCGCTTTGTTATTTTTTACTTCCCAAGTGCCTAGTACAGTGCTCTGTGCCAAATGGGTGTTCAGTAAATACTAATATTGCTACTACTCATTAATTCATTCAATAGTATTTATTGAGAACTTACTATGTGCAGAGCACTGTACTAAGCGCTTGGAATGTACAAATCGGCAACAGATAGAGACAGTCCCTGCCCTTTGATGGGCTTACAGTCTACTCCTACTACTACTACAACTTCAAGAGGCTGACAGGGCTTTCAGAGTACATGGTTGCTCCCAAAAGTCACTAGGAGCTCTCCTAATCTTGGGACTGAGAGCTTTAAGCCACTTTAAACCCTGATGGATAAAGCAATACAGAGGAGGAGAGAGGAAAAAAATGTTGTTTTCTTCTCATCTTACAAAACCTCTCTTTCTGAAAGGCAGTGGTTAAATTGTGCAATCCAGTTCCTCTTCTTAAACCTCATATTCTCCACCGATGACGTATTTTCTAGGCAAGAGCAGAGGTATACACATCCAAGGTAAAGGAAGCATTTTTCTTGGTCTGCTGTCAGGGTTTTGGCTTCACTTGATAACATCTGTTTTCCTCTTCCAAGGCCACTGTAACCAATGGGCTAAAGGAGAAACTGGCTCCAGTCTTCGGGAGGCCGGTGGCAGCCTGATGGGAGTTTGCCGTGGCCACTGGGTACATGATTAGCTGTTCTGACGGCTTCCCTCCCCACCCCCTTTTCTGAGTTGAACTACAGCTGTTCCACTGAACTAAAAGTAGACCGCGCAGTGTCATGGAGCACAGGTGTGTGTGTGTGTAAACAGGGGCTTGAGTGCCTATAAAGCAAAGGTATATGCATGCTCTGGAAAAAAAAAAGGAAGGGAACTCTGGTATGGAGAATTAATCATCACAATAACAATTGAAATATTTGTTGAGCATTTATTCTGTGCCAAGCACTGCTCTAGATACAAGATAATCAGATCAGATGCAGTCGCTGTCCTATATACGGCTCCTAGTCTCATGGGCTTTGGGGCCTATCAGTGTCTTAATCTGATCCAGGGCGCATCTCCCAGAGACCTTTACTTCTACACTCGGAGTCTGGGCCAAAGCAAAACTCTCCCTCATTGGCTTTGTTTCAGTACCCAGGCTCCACAGTCTCTCACTGTGAAACTGCTTTTTTTTTTCCTTTTGTTTAGAAATGTTATTCAGTACAGAGATGAGGCATTGAGATTGAGGGCTCCACTGGCCAATGTTGGGGGACTCAAAGACTGAGCTAACTGTGGGCAGGGAATGTGTCTACCAATTCAGTTATATTGTACTCTCCCAAGCATTTAGTACAGTGCTCTGCAGAGAGTTAAGTGTTCAATAAATACGATTGATAGATTGCTCAAAACGTATATATGGGGAATACTGGAAGGAGCAGGAGAACAGGGTGAGACAGGCAGTTCCTGGCAGTAATACTAAAAGGCAAGTATCAGGAGTCACAAAAAGTTGCTGGGATGAGAACAGTTACAAGTACAACAGAGAAGGAACAATAGGGACTACAACAAAGAAGAGATCATCCCATCACCACCAGGAAAATTGCTGTTATTGGCAAGATTAAAAGGGCAGAAAAACAGATGATCATCCCAAGAAGATCATACTAGCTGACCTGACCTTCACCCTTTTGCAAGAACTGCACAGACTGTCAACCAGGGGATGTCTCGGAATATGTGGGCAGACCTCAGGACCGCCCCAGAATACCGACATTAACATCAGAGGCGAGGATGCCCACTTTCAGGGCGAAACAGGGGAGGGGCAAGGAGTTTGAGAGGGTATGGAATGGGTCCAGGGGAGAAGCAGCATAGCCTAGTAGATAGAGCCAGGGCTTGAGACTCAGAAGGACCCAAGTTCTAATCCTGGCTCTGCCACTTGTCAGTTGTGTGACCTTGGTCAAGTCAACTTCGTTTCTCTGTGCCTCAGTTACCCCATCCAGACATGGACTGTGTCCAGCCTGATTAGCTTGTATCTACCTCAGCACTTCAAACAGTGCCTGGCACATAGTAAGCACTTAACAAATACCATTAAAAAAAATTAGCAGATTTGTCTCCTGCCCGTATCTTTACAAAGAGCTAAAGCAGATTAAAGCCCATGCCTGTGAACATCCTGTCAGCTCTCAAACTCCCTTCATTCTCAAGGGGGGAAATTATATACTTTTTTCATGTGAATCAAACAAAACTTTTGTTCACAAAGAATAAAACTCTTTTTCGCAAACAGCTATTAACAGATTGACAAAGCTGGAGTTTGTATTTTCTGGCACCCCTCCATTTTAGCATTAAAGAAAACAAGGGAAAGCTTTCTAAAAAAAATTTTATAAATAGAAACATAACATAATAAAGCTTACACTCTGGAAGCTACAAGTTTCTTTAGCCCAGTAATCAACTCCAAGAGATGGTATAATCATGACTTTTCATAGATGGCAGAAAAACATGACCCTGATTTTTAATGCAGTTCTGATACCTATCTTTACTTAACACCCCCAACTCAACTCTCACTTCTTGCAAAACATAATTCACAAAACCAACAGGTTCTGACGGCAGCAGCAGCTTACCCTAGTGGATTGAACTCTGGTTAAGTGGAAGAGAGGTGGTATTGTTATTCTCCCCACCCTGTCTAAATATGCAATTCCCACACTCTTCCTCCATCCCTTAATATAATTACCTTGGAGTCTCCATTCATAAGCTTGTTGTTCTAAGGCATTAGTACAAATGAGAACTCTAGAAAAGGGAAATCAAAGAAGGGGAAGGGGAAAAAGTGGGAGAAGAGATACTGTGCTTAAAGCATTGCTTAAGTGCTTAGTACAGCGCTTTGAACACAGTAAGCATTCAATAATTACGATTGAGTGAATGAATACCACTGGAGCAAAAGGGCACTCATCAGGGGAGGTAGGAGGAATCAAGCACATAAAATTAAAGGTAGAACTACTTTCAGGAGGCACTTAAGAAGTAATAATAATAATAATAATGTTGGTATTTGTTAAGCAGTTACTATGTGCCAAGCACTGTTCTAAGCATTGGGGTAGACACAGGGGAATCAGGTTGTCCCATGTGGGGCTCACAGTCTTAATCCCCATTTTACAGATGAGGTAACTGAGGCACCGAGAAGTTGAGTGACTTGCCCAAAGTCACACAGCTGACAAGTGGCCGAGCTGGGATTCAAACCCATGACCTCTGACTCCAAAGCCCATGCTCTTTCCACTGAGTCACGCTGCTTCCTAATAAGGTAAGCACACACACACACACACAGAGAAACCAAGGCCAAAATAAGTTTAGATAGACAAGCAGAGACAGATAGAAAGATCCAAAGACATAGACAAAGAGACAAAAAGGATTGAGATAGGACAGATGAGAAAGAGGTACCGAGACAGCAAAGATAAAGACGGGGGAAGGGAGGCTGAAAAAGCAGAGGTCCAAGAGAGTCAGTGGTATTTATTCAGCGCTTATTATGTGCTGAGCACTGTACTAAGTGCTTGGGAGAGTACAATACAACAGAATTAGTGGACACGTTCCCTGCTCATAATGAGTTTACAGTATAGAGCCTTTCAACCCACATATTCAATCTGTCACTAAATCTTGTTGTTTCCACCTTCACAACATCACTAAAATCTTCCCTTTCCCCTCCATCCAAACTGCTACCATGTTAACACAATCACTCATCCTATCCTGTCTGGATTACTGTATCAGCCTTCTTGGTGACCACCTACCTCCTGTCTCTCCTCACTCCAGTCCATAAGAGGCGTTCCCAGACTGAGCTCCTCTTCCCCCTCTACTCCCTCTGCCATCCCCCCTTTACCTCTCCGCAGCTAAAGCCTCATTTTCCCCTTTTCCCTCTGCTCCTCCACCTCTCCCTTCCCATCCCCACAGCACTGTACTCGTCCGCTCAACTGTATATATTTTCGTTACCCTATTTATTTTGTTAATGAATTGTACATCGCCTTGATTCTATTTAGTTGCCATTGTTTTTACGAGATGTTCTTCCCCTTGACGCTGTTTAGTGCCATTGTTCTTGTCTGTCCGTCTCCCCCGATTAGACCGTAAGCCCGTCAAACGGCAGGGACTGTCTCTATCTGTTGCCGACTTGTTCATCTCAAGCTCTTAGTACAGTGCTCTGCACATAGTAAGTGCTCAATAAATACTATTGAATGAACTTCACTCTGCTGCCCGGATCATTTTTCTACAGAAATGTTCAGGACATGTCTCTCCACTCCTCAAATAACTGCCCATCCACCTCTGCATCAAACAAAAACCCCTACCTCACTTCACTACTCTCCTAGTAGAACCCAGCCCGCACACTCTGCTCCTCTACTGCTAACCTTCTCACTGTGCCTAGTTCTTGTCTATCTCACCACCGACCCCTCACCCATTTCCTGCCTCTAGCCTGAATGCCTTTCCTCAAATCCTTCAGACAATTACTTCCCCCTCTTCAAAGCCTAAATGAAGGCATATCTCCTCCAAGAGGCCTTCCCTGACTAAGCTCCCCTTCCTTTCTCCCACTCCCTTCTGCATCGTTCTGACTTGCTCTTTTTGTTCTTCTCCCCTCCCAGCCCCACAGCACTTATTAATGTTGGTTTTTGTGAAGCGCTTACTATGTGTAGAGCACTGTTCTAAGTGCTGGGGAAGATACAGGGTAATCAGGTTGTCCCACGTGAGGCTCACAGTCTTAATCCCCATTTTACAGATGAGATAACGGAGGCACAGAGAAGTTAAGTGACTTGCCCACAGTCACACAGCTGACAAGTGGCAGAGCGCGATTCAAACCTGTGACCTCTGTAATTTATTTATTTATATTAATGTCTGTCTACCCATCTCTAGACTGTAAGATCATTGTGGCCAGGGAATGTGTCTGTTTATTGTGGTAATGTATTCTCCTAAGCACTTAGTACAGTGCTTTGCATACAGTAAGTGCTCAATAAATAAGATTGATTGAATGAATGAATGTCTGAATTACTAGGAGAAAGGGAGAAATGGCAAAGCAGGAGGATGTGGGAAGTGGAGGAAAGGAGTAGCTAGGATTCCCTGAGAGAAGGGACTTCCTGCCTTTGAGCTTTTGATCCTTCTAGACTGTAAACTCCTCAGGGCAGGGATCACATCTACCAACACTGTATCTCCTTCATTCTTGGTATCCAGTAAACACTCAATAAATGCCACTGATTGATTGATTTGATTTCACACATAAGTGTCAGGCCTGAACTCATTAGTCCTATGAGATACCTGGAACAATTGGTGGGGATATTTATTTGCATATCCACTTAATGCTAAAATGGAAAAATAATGGTACTAATACCTATTAATCTTACTGTGTAATACTAGTGATATGATACCATCATGATACACATGATACCATCATGTGACACTGGTTAGCAAGAAATTTAACTGGTTATCCTCCCAAACAGAGAGTTTTGAGAGTTTCACATGTAGGAACATGCCATGTAAACACTCCAGCTGAAGGTGACACTACAAATGATAACATTTTTAATCAGTGTACAAATTTGTATCTAAGGCCCATAATTCTGATATCTGACATACAATCCTTTTCATTTTTCATACTCCTTGAGACATGGAATCAATCCCTTTCAATGAATTTTCCCAAGTACAGACAATAATGCTTTTCCATAGGGCTCAATAAAAAATCAGTCAATCATCTTTATCGAGCACTTACTGTGGGTAGAGCACTGCTCTAAGCGCTTGGGAGAGTACAGTATAACGATAAAGAGACATATTCCCTGCACACAACGAGTTTACAGTCTAGAGATGAGCTATACAGATATGGATATAAAGAGTTCATAAAAATTTTGACCTTTACTGCACAGTGCATGTCTATCTGGACACATATATTTGTATACCCTAGCAATAATTTATTCATATTTGCAAATTATACCTATACAAGTTTCCATGGATACCATCCATTTTATTATTATAGAGATATGCAAATATACTCAAGCGAATAAGCTGAACTAATCATACCTTCTCTTGTCAAAGTATTAAGTATTGTGAGGTCACCTGAAAGTTGAACTGTTGAAGCATAGTGGATAGAGCACGGGCCTGCAAGTCACAAGGTCATGGGTTCTAATCCCAGTTCCACCACTTCTCTGCTGTGTGATCTTGGACAAGTCACTTCACTTCTTTCGGCCTCAGTTAGCTGTGAGCCCGACATGGGAGAGGGACTGCATCCAACTTGATTTGCTTGTATCCACTCCAGTAAGTAAGCACTTAACAAATACCATCATCATTATTGTTATTATTTGGGCAAAGTCACAGTCAGATCCTTGGTTTCTAATCCCAACTCCATCACAGTCAGGTAGTTCTAATCTAGGTTCTAATCCTAATTAGAATTAGAGTTCTGGGTTCTAATCTGAATTCTAATCCTGGATCCAACATTTATTCATCTTTATTCACCTTTAGTCTTCCTCCCTCCCAGCCCCACAGCACTTATGTACCTATCTGTAATATTTTCCTTATATTAATGTCTGTCTCCCCCACCTCTAGATTGTAAACTCATTGTGAGCAGGGAGGGTGTTCGTTTATTGTTACACTGTACTCTCCAAAGTGTTTAGTGCAGTGCTTTGCACACAGTAAACACTCAATAAATATGATTGAATGAATGAATGGTCCATTTGCCTGCTGTGTGATCTTGTGCAAATCACTTACCTTCTCTTTGCTTTGATTTCTTTATTTGTAAAATGGGGCTGAAATACCTGTTCTTCTTCCACTTTAGATGGAGAGCCACATGTGAGGCTAGGACTTTCTCTGACCTAATTATCTTGTAGCTATCCCTGTGCTTGCTACAGTGTTTGGCACATAGTAAATGCTTAAATACCTCAATTATTAGTCATTTGTGTTGGAAATTCCATATTCCGGGACTGTGACAGAGCATTAACCCTCTCAGGATCGCACCTGGAGAGTTTCCAATACTTTACCAGTCTCAGCTTTGGGAGGGACAGTCAAGTCGAAGCAGTGGCAGTGCTAGCAAGTGGAAGGCAATCTGCTAAAAGTCAAAACTCACCTGTGCTGGGCAGCAGCGGCACGAGAGAGAGAGAGTCGAGGGTGGAGACTCAGGTTTACTGCACAGAAGGCGGCAATGGTAAACCTCTTCCATATTTTTAACAAGAAAACCCTATTAATTCATTCAATCGTATTTACTGAGCTCTTACTGTGTGCAGAGCACTGTACTGAGCACTTTGAAAGTACAATTCGGCAACAGATAGAAACAATCCCTACCCAACTATGGGCTCACAGTCTAGAAGGGGGAGACAGACAACAAAACAAAACAAGTAGACAGGCATCAATAGCATCAAAATAGATAAATAGAATTATAGACATATACATCATTAATAAAATAAATAGAATAATTGATACACTAATAATTGCTACACTAAATATTGATACTCTACCAGAACAATTGCAGATAGAGGTGAAGCATTCTGGGAGAGACGTGTCATTGGAGTCCCTATGGGTCGGAGACGACAGTATAAGACAAGACAAGAAAAAGTACTACCACAAAATAATTTGCAAACTGTGAAATGATTTGCCAATTTATGGGACCTACGGCACTGGAGCTGTATTCTCCTTTATGTTCTTTCATCCCTCCTGTTTCTACCACTGTCTAGTCATCATCATTACGAAAAGCAGGGTAGTCTACTGGAGAAAGCACGGTCCTGGAAGTCACAAGCAACTGAGTTCTAATCTCACCTCTACCACTTGTCTGATGCATGACCTTGGGCAAGTCACTAAACTTCTCTGGGCCTCAGCTCTCTTATCTGTAAAATGGGGATTAAGACTGTGAGCCCCAAATGGGATGTGGCCTGTGTCCAACTTGATTAGCTTGTATCTACCCACCACTTAGTACAGTGCCAGGAACATAGTATGTGTCTAACAAATACCACAAAAAGGAATAAAGTTACCCAAGTCCAAGTTCTAAGACTATAATAATAATAATAATGATAATAATAATTATGGTATTTGTAAAGGGCTTACTATGTGCCAAGCACTGTTCTAAGCTCTAGGGTTGATACAAGGTAATCAGGTTGTCCCACGTGGGGCTCACAATCTTAATCCCCATTTTACAGATGAGGTAACTGAGGCACAGAGAAGTTAAGTGGCTTGCCCAAGGTCACACTGCCAAGTGGCAAAGCCGGAATTAGAACCCACATCCTCTGACTCCCAACCCTGTGCTTTTGCCACTTCTTTGTGCAAATGGCAAATGGCATGGCGAGTATGAAGCTAAGGACATGCCATCTTTGTTTTTAATCTGTCCCATGTTATTTTAGTGATATGTATAAGCATAAATCTGTCCTTCATTGTCAAAGATGAGAAGCAGCGTGGCGCAGTGGAAAGAGCACGGGCTTTGGAGTCAGGGCTCATGAGTTCGAATCCCAGCTCTGCCACTTGTCAGCTGTGTGACTGTGGGCAAGTCACTTAACTTCTCGGTGCCTCAGTTACCTCATCTGTAAAATGGGGATTAAGACTGTGAGCCCCACGTGGGACAACCTGATTCCCCTGTGTCTACCCCAGCGCTTAGAACAGTGCTCTGCACATAGTAAGCGCTTAACAAATACCAACATTATTAAAGATGAGAAGCAGCGTGGCGCAGTGGAAAGAGCATGGGCTTTGGAGTCAGGGCTCATGAGTTTGAATCCCAGCTCTGCCACTTGTCAGCTGTGTGACTGTAGGCAAGTCACTTCACTTCTCTGTGCCTCAGTTCCCTCATCTGTAAAATGGGGATTAAGACTGTGAGCCCCATGTGGGACAACCTGATTCCCCTGTGTTTACCCCGGCGCTTAGAACAGTGTTCTGCACATAGTAAGCGCTTAACAAATACCAACATTATTATTATTATTAAAGATCAACCAATTAATAGTATTTATTGAGTACTTACTCTGTGATGAGAACCTGGGGGAGTACAAAAGGGTTAGCAGACATGAACCCTGGCCTTAAGGAGTTTACAGTCAGGCTAGAGAGGTAGACAAGGTGTGGTTGAAAAGACCTTTACATGACTGACACTCCATTCCACACAAAGTCTGTCCTCGGCCATGATGATTCATTTACCTCTTGCCACGCCCTGTGCTGTTTTCGGATCTATATTATGGTCTCAGAGTCTTCCTGAAGATTCGTCTCAAAGCAAGCAAAGTCTCTCAATTACTATGCACCATCTCTGATGAAAAGTTTACAGGCTACCATTTCTGTGAAATAATTTTTAGGTAAATTTTCCCTCTCAAACTAGACTGAATTTCTGTGGCTTCCTTATATTTACTTTACCCCTTACCATTTTACAAGCACTCTAGCATTTTTTCAGTACAGGTTTCTCTGCCTTTGGCAGTGTTGCTTGGGAGCAACCTTTAATTTTGCTGCCATTTAGTAGAACAGCAAAAAATTATTTAATCCTGAAAAGCTACGAACCACCCACAAGACAGGTGTCAATCATTTCTACCTCATTCTGTGGTTATTTAAGGAAAAGTTTTCTGGTAAATACTTGAGGCTGTTTTCAAAGTACATCAATCAATGAATAAATAGTATTTTTTGAGTGTTCACTGTGTACAGAGCACTGAACTAAGCACTTGGGAGAGTACAGTATAACAGAGTTGGAAGACATGTTCCCTAACCACAACAATAACTTACATTTGTAATAATAATAGTGGTGTTTGTTAGGAACTTACTATGTGCCAAACACTGTGTTAAGCACTGGGGTACACAGAGAAGCAGCTTGGGCAAGACACTTCAGTTCTCTCTGCCTCAGTTCTCTTATCTGTAAAATGGGGATTAAAACTGAGAGCTCCATGTGGGATATGGACTGTGTCCAACTTGATTAGCTCGTTTCTACCCAGAGCTTAGTACGGTGCCTGTCACATAGTAGACATTTAACAAATACCGTTAAACAACAACAACAAAAAATGGTAATCAGATCATCCTAGTGGCTGGGGTAGTAGAACATACTAACCTACTATATTACCATATTACTATGCAATAAAAACTCACAAAACATTCTGGCCGTATTTTTCCACATGTCTGCAGATGTTGCTTCTTCTGGATCACTGAATCATGAAAAACTAGGGTTTCATTCTGGATTTCAGATTTTTAAGAATAATTAAAAAATATATTGATGAAAAGTTGGAAAATTCTGTTATCATTTCTTCCTCAAAGGGCTACTTGGGGCTTGCTGAGGGGCCTGGGTGATACTGAGTCATAAGTGATTCTAGGACACTGTGGCAACGATCCCTACTGGGGCTTAGGGGATCCTCTTGAATGGAGTTTGAAGGAAACAGGCAGCAGAGGTGAAAATCAAAGCCAGGTCTGGAGTGCTCTCTGGGGCTGGGGGCCGTGCTGCCCTGGAGGGTTGATAGTGAGGTACAGTCAGATCCTTGAGATGTCAGTCAATTGTATTTATTGGGTGCTTACCATGAGCAGAACACTGTAATTACTAAAGCACTTGGGAGAATACAGTGTAACAATAAACAGACACATTCCTTGCCCACAACGAACTGACAGCCTGGAGACGACACACAGTCTAAATACAAGCTTACAATCTAGAGTTGTCTCATGCTGGCATCCTTGGATGGCAACCAGTAAACCTTCCCTTCCTTATTCTGTCCCTTGTCCTCTTTTGTCTTGCCCTAGCTCACCAGTGTTCAAAAATGTTCTCCCTTTCTCCCTTTCTCTGTAAATTATATGTTTTTTTCCTTCTTTCTCTGTGACTCCCATGCAGCTCTAACCTCTTATGCTCCCAAACCTACCACCTCCCTGCCAGTTTCCTGCCCTCATAAATCCCCATTTTCCCCACATGCTTGGTGCTGGGTTATAATAACAATAATAATAATTGTAGTATTTAAGCGCTTACTATGTGCCAAGCACTGAACTAAGCACTGGGGTGTATACAAAATAATCAGTCCCATGCGGGGCTCACAGCCTAAGTAGAAACAGATATTGAATCCCTATTTTACAGGTGAGGGAAGAGAGGTACAAAGAAATTAAGTGACCTGCCCAAGGTCATACAGCAGGGATGTGGCAGAGCTGGGATTAGAACCCATGTCCTCTGACTCAAGGCTTGTGCTTTTTGCACTAAGCCACACTGCTCCTCTAGGTTAGTCAGTGAATGCCACCTAATGGTGGGGGTTTTGGAGGGCTCTGATTATGGGGAAGAATGTGACTAAGAAAAATGATTTTAAGTTTGACCAATTTGATTGGCATGGAAAGGAAACAGGACATGCTTGTAGTATTAAATATTTGAGTTCAAGGCTTGTGGAGGGATTGAGCATAAGCTTTGTTCCAAGCTTACATTGCCAAGGGCTGTTTTGGCCCATTGTTGACCAGGGACCAAAGAGGCAATGTAGATTCTAAAAGGTAATTAATAATAATAATAATAATAATAATAATAATGATTGTAATATTTGTTAAGCACTTACTATGTGCCAGGCACTGTACTAAGCACTGGGGCAGATACATGCAAATCGGATTAGATACTGTCCCTGTCCCACATAGGTCTCGCAGTCTTAACTCTCATTTTATAGATGAGGTAACTGAGGCCCAGAGAAGTGAAATGATTTGCCCAAGGTCACACAGCAGACAAGCGGCAGAGCCAGAATTAGAACTGAAGGTCCAATCTTCCTCTCAAGAAACTCAATTCACCCTGGCAGAACTAATAATGATTTTTGGATTTATTAGGTCTCACCATTAGTTTCTGAGGGAGCAGCAAACTGGGGTTGTTTTGGGTGAGCTCCAAATTTAGGGCAAGGGGTTGGGGCATGCACTTATACACATATCCATAATTTATTCATTTATATTAATGCCTATCTCCCCCTCTAGACTGTAAGCTCCTTGAAAGCAGGGAACCTGTCTACCAACTCTGTTTTACTGTACTCTCCCAAGCACTTAATACAGTGCCCTGCACACAGTAAGTGCTCAATTAATACGATTGATTGATTGATGCCTTTTGGTGGTTTGTCTGAAAGCTGCTGGCCCTTGACATTTTCCCTATGGAATCACCACCCTGGAAAATCTGCTGGCAAAATCTCCAAGGAGCAAGTTCCATTCTATAAAAGGGCTGAAAAGTGTTTCTCCACTCTGCTGGTTCCTGGATTTGCCCTGGGCATGACAAATTGCCAAATTCCCAGATAAGAATCTCATTTTATTGGGCAGAAGTAATGGGCTGGTAGGTTGGTATTTTTTATTCAGATCTGATACTATGGATGCATCTGTCCTAGGACATGTGAGCAATACTAATAAATGATAAAATGCCTTGCCCTAAATCTAACAAAGATGAGCTTTGATAAACAAACTGGTTTCTTGCAGTTCTCCCACACTACTCATGAATCAATGGGCTTGATTTTTCCACATTTGGCTCATGATCCATTGTGGAGATTTGGAATGGCTAGTTAGATGCCCAGATTAAACAGCTATGGACTTCCTTTGGGAAAATGCAATCGATCCTTTATGAGATAACGTCAAAGCTCCTTCAGGTTTGATGCAGATATTTTGAAAGGGATTAGCCAACATTTCATTCATTCATTCAATAGTATTTATTAAGCGCTTACTATGTGCAGAGCACTGTACTAAGCGCTTGGGATGAACAAGTCGGCAACAGATAGAGACAGTCCCTGCCGTTTGACGGGCTTACAGTCTAATCGGGGGAGATGGACAGACAAGAACAATGGCAATAAATAGAGTCAAGGGGAAGAACATCTTGTAAAAACAATGGCAACTAAATAGAATCAAGGCGATGTACAATTCATTAACAAAATAAATAGGGTAATGGAAATATATACAGTTGACCGGACAAGTACAATGCTGTGGGGATGGGAAGGGAGAGGTGGAGGAGCAGAGGGAAAAGGGGAAAAAGAGGGTTTAGCTGCGGAGTGGTAAAGGGGGGGTGGCAGAGGGAGTGGAGGGAGAAGAGGAGCTCAGTCTGGGAAGGCCTCTTGGAGGAGGTGAATTTTAAGTA
Source organism: Ornithorhynchus anatinus (assembly GCF_004115215.2). Taxonomy (NCBI): domain Eukaryota; kingdom Metazoa; phylum Chordata; class Mammalia; order Monotremata; family Ornithorhynchidae; genus Ornithorhynchus; species Ornithorhynchus anatinus. Next base: position 51,496,542 of record NC_041731.1, on the reverse strand, counting down.
GGGTTTTGAAGAGGGGAAGAGAATCAGTTTGGCGGAGGTGAGGAGGGAGGGCGTTCCAGGACCACGGGAGGACGTGGCCCAGGGGTCAACGGCGGGATAGGCGAGACCGAGGGACGGTGAGGAGGTGGGTGGCAGAGGAGCGGAGCGTGCAGGGTGGGTGGTAGAAAGAGAGAAGGGAGGAGAGGTAGGAAGGGGCAAGGTGATGGAGAGCCTTGAAGCCTAGAGTGAGGAGTTTTTGTTTGGAGCGGAGGTTGATAGGCAACCACTGGAGTTGTTTAAGAAGGGGAGTGACATGCCCAGATCGTTTCTGCAGGAAGATGAGCCGGGCAGCGGAGTGAAGAATAGACTGGAGCGGGGAGAGAGAGGAGGAAGGGAGGTCAGAGAGAAGGCTGACACAGTAGTCTAGCCGGGATATAACGAGAGCCTGTAGCAGTAAGGTAGCCATTTGGGTGGAGAGGAAAGGGCAGATCTTGGCGATATTGTAGAGGTGAAACCGGCAGGTCTTGGTAACGGATAGGATGTGTGGGGTGAACGAGAGAGACGACATTTAACATTTGAGGAAAGGTAATCCAAGCCAAATGGACTTGGAGCATCAACTCATGTAAGAAGCTGGAGAATTTATATATGAGATTTTTAAACTTAAGATAAAAGAATAAACCCACTCCTAAAAACTGTATGGTATTATCAAATGTGAATGGGTGGGGAATCTCATGACTAGGAGAACATGCAGGAGGGAAGTCTTGCCCTGTTTCCAATCCACTTCAAAATCAGGAAAGAATTTGTCAAGCTTAGAAAAATGATTTAAATGCATGTCTTACTCACCTGCCCCCCTTCGTTTTCTCTTTTCTTTTCTGCAATTCACATAGACTTGAGTGCAGTTGGAGATAAAGTATGCTCGCCTTCTGGATTGTTTTACAAATATTTCCTAGCAACAAATTTCATAGCAACAGAGTTTTCACATATTTGTCATATTTTTCCTGAAACATTAATCTCTGAAACCACTGTCAGTTTGCTGAAGTTCCATGAAATGCTATTACTAGACACTTACCAAGTTGCAAAATAATAAAATAATTGAACTTTTATAAAAACAGTGTGAAAATAAGTGGTTCAATTGTTCATGTAAAATCAATATTTTTTCCAGTTCCTTTGAATGTATTTGCCTTAGTTACTTATTCTTCTGCTACACCTGTGAATTTTTCCAAAATTTAGTGATTCTGCCACCCCCTGTCCTTGATTATCCAGATTTTCCATTTTTAAAGGCTTTTTCAGATATCTTTTGCTACAGAGAGATAGCCTTTGTCTAGAGTTTATGACATGAAACAGTTGTGATTCTGAATCCAAGTTACTGAGCTATGATGAGGAACTATGCCCAGCTAGCCTGGTTTCTGGCAATTGTGGTCTCCCTATGCCTCATCTGAAGTCAGAAAGGTTGTTAAATGGGTCAGGGTGCATCCCTAACTCAGTTGAACCATTTGCTGGGTTACAAATTAGGAAAATTACAGGTATGGATCAGACAAAATGCCTTATAATGAACCAAAATGATTTGCCTCTGCATCAAAATGACTGATTGGACTAAGTTATATGGAAAAAAAAATCCCCTTTTTATGTTTTCAGTAACATCAATGTTCTGTAAAACGTGAACCTGAAAACAAGGCAGTTTTTCCAGGCTCAGAAAAGCCGAATTGTCAAGATTAGTTAGACTCCAAATTCTGGTCAAAGGTTATTGTAAAACATTTAATTTTTAAAACATTATTTGTGGAACTGAACATTTGCCCCTCAAATGTAAATTATTAAAAAGAAATCCTCTGTCTCCTCCTTAAAGATGTTGCCCTGATGATTTCACTTTCTTTAATTGCCTCCTGGCAGTTTCCCATTTCAAGTTAACTGATTAAGCCCACTTTTTGGTCAGTATTTTCACGAATGCAATGAAGCAGCGTGGCCTAGTGGAAAGAGCATGGGCCCCAGGCCCTTCAGGGGAACTGGGCTCTAATTTCGGCTTTGCCACTTGCCTGCTCAGTGATCTCAGGCAAGTCACTTCATTTCTCTGTGGCTCAGTTTCCTCACCTGTGAATGGGGAGTAAATATTTGTTTTCTCTCCCTCTAGACTAAGTCCACCTCCTTATCAAACAGAAACTCCTCACCATTGACTTCAAAACACTCAATCACCTTGCCTCTTCCAAATGGACCTGGTTACCCTCCTACTACAACCTAGCCCGCACATTTTCTCCTTTAATGCTTTCTTACTGTACCACGATGTTGTTTATCTCACCACCAAACGCTCCCCCATGTCCTGCCTCTGGCCTAGAGCACCCTCCAACCTCATATCCCACACACGATAATTCTCCCCCCCCCCCCCCCCGCTTCAAAGCTTTATTGAAGGCACATCTCCTCCAAGAGGCCTTCCCTGACCCAACCCTCCTTTCCTCTTCTCCCACTCCCTTCTGTAACCCCCTCCCTTGCTCCCTTTATTCATCACCCCCCCCCACCTGGGCCTACAGCACTTATGTACATATCTGTAATTTATTTGTTTACATTAATGTCTGTCTCCTCCTCTAGACTGCAAGCTCATTGTGCACAGCGAATGTGTCTGTTTACTGTTATAATGTACACTCCCAAGCAGTTAGTATAGTGCTCTGCACACAGTACGTGTTAAATAAATACAACTTACTGACTGACTGACGGGGCCTGTGTCCTACCTGATTATCCTGTCATCTACTAGTGCTTAACACATAGTAAGAATTTAACAAGTACTACATTATTATTATTACTTTCTTAATACACTGAGTCTAACAAAATTTCTAGGTCATTTCTGGACCTCTCCCCATTTACATTTCAAAAATCTGGTAACTGATAGCAAACATTTACTCTGGGCTAGAATTTGGCACCAGTTCCTGAGAGGAGCTATTTTAATAATAATAATAATAATGTTGGTATTTGTTAAGCGCTTACTATGTGCCGAGCACTGTTCTAAGCGCTGGGGTAGACAAAGGGGAATCAGGATGTCCCACGTGGGGCTCATGGTCTGGTGGATAGAGCACAGGCCTGGGAGTCAGAAGGACCTGGGTTCTAATCCCAGCTCCGTCATGTGTCTGCTGTGTGATCTTGGGTAAGTCACTTAACTTTTCTGTGCTTCAGTTACCTCGTCTTTAAAATGGAGATTAAGAGTGTGTGGGTCCCATGTAAGACAAGCTGATAAGCTTGCATCTCCCCCAGTGCTTAGAACAGTGCTTGATACATAGTAAGCGCTTAACAAATGACATTATCATTATTATTATTAAGAAGGAAAGGGAAACCAAGAAATCAGAGCCTTAATCATCTCTACTGCTAGTTGATCAACTCAGATTCCATTAATTCCATTAAGAGTTAGCTTGACTAAACTTGTGTCCCTACATATAGAAACAGAATCAACATAGGTAATGTCAAAGTATGACATTAGATTTTTCTTGAATTTACTGTTACAACTTACTCTTTTCTTTCTCCTGACATTTGATTTGTCTTGAGTGCAGACATCTGTATATAATAATAGTAATTATGATATTTAAGTGCTACTGTGTGCCAAGCACTGTTCCAAGCACTGGGGTAGATAAAGGTAATCAGGTTGTGTCATGTGGGGCTCACAGTTTTAATCCCCATTTTACAGACGAGGTAACTGAGGTACAGAGAAGTTAAGTGGCTTGCCCAAGGTCACACAGCAGACAAGTGGCAGAGCTGGGATTAAAACCCACGTCCTCTGACTCCCAAGCCCATGCTCTTTCCACTAAACCACACTCGTGACTCTTGTCATGCTTCTTAAGAGAATACTTGGGGTCCTCTGTTTTTCTTTTTTGATTTATATTTAATGCACTTTCATGCTTCGGGCAACAAAACAAAATTAAGGATAACAATCGAGGGCAGTGGAGGTCACTGAGCTCTCCAGTGCATTAGGCTTTGTCCTGCTGTTAGTGGATTTGGAAAGCACTAGCGCAGAGAGGTTCTGTCCCAGCTGCTCCTTTTCTACACTGCTTCCTTTTCGAGAAGCAGCGTGGCTCAGTGGAAAGAGCACAGGCTTGGGAGTCAGAGGTCATGGGTTCGAGTCCTTACTCTGCCACTTCTCAGCTGTGTGACTTTGGGCAAGTCACTTAACTTCTCTATGCCTCAGTTACCTCATCTGTAAAATGGGGATGAAGACTGTGAGCCCTACGTGGGACAACCTGATTACCCTGTATCTACCCCAGCGCTTAGAATAGTGCTCTGCACATAGTAAGCGCTTAACAAATACTAACAAATACCAACATTATTACACTGCCTGCTTGACCTGGACACTCGCTGCCAATGATGGCTAAGACGACTGCAGAGATTCATTTGCAGATGCTAAAGTGACTCACGGCCTGGTCTTTTCCATTTTACCTTAGAGGCACTTTAAATAGTCCCTACTTCTGGGGTAATTCAGCCTGCCCCACCTGGTGAAAGATTCCAATATTGAATGGCTGGCCAACATCTGTACCAGCTCACGCTACTGTCACTGACTTCCAATACAGACCCATGTTACAGGGCCCAGCCATTTGGTGATGCTAAACATCAGTAGATTGGTAAGCTCCTTGAGGGTAGGGATCAGGTCTACTGACTCTATTGTATTGTACTCTCCCAAGCACTCAGTCATATACGGCACTGCACAGTGTAAGCACTCAACAAATGTTACTGACTGGTTGACTACACCTCTAAAGATAGAGAAGCAGTATGACCTTTTGAAAACAGCATGGACCTGAGAGTCTGAGGACCTGGGCTCTAATCCTGCCTCTGCCATGGGTCTGTTGTGTGACCTTGGACAAGTCACTTAACTTCTCCGTGCCTTAGATACCTCATCTATAAAATGGGAATTAAATCCTATAAGCCCCATGTGGGTTAGGGACTGTATCCAACCAGATTAACTTGTATCTACCCCAGCATCTAGAACACTGTTGGGCACAAACTAAGTGCTTAACAAGCAATATTATTACTATAGTACTTGTGCTACAGTTTTTAATATTTCGTTTCTCGCAGTCTCATTTCCTCCAGGCCCTAAGTCTCTAGGGCCAGTATAATATACCCAGATGTGCTCATCCTCTGCTATCTCAATTTTACATCTGCTATCTCAATTTTACATCAAATACTTCAATGAATGGTTAAATGGCCTTCATGGCACTGAATCAGACTTATCTTACTTTGTCAAATCATTTCCATTATATAGAAAATCATAAGACAGTTCATCTTTAACTGAAGTTTCGCTAGCAAATTTCCAAGGCCAATATTATTACTCAATGATGCTAAAGGAGGAGAGTAGAGACCCCTCTATCAGACACTTTGGCACTTTTCTATTATAATAAGAATTCCTCGGAAGGTCAGGCATATTAATTATCACCAGGAGTCGTGGAACGGACACATCAGATATGCCTGGTCAATAAAATCTCCCTTAGTAGCATGGGATTCAATTGATAGCAGGTAATTAGAGCTGAGAAACACTGGAAGGTGAAAAATGAAGCAAAAGGAAAAGATCTGAGCAAGCTGAGGAGCAGAAATATCAGCAAGGGGAAAGTCATTAGCCCCCAGAAAGTAAATGAGGCAAAGACAGGCAAATCAGGCTAATCCCTGAACTACCAAACTGGGTTTGTATCAAACCCCTTCCTAGAGAATCTGGGACCATCACTCCTGCTCACCTCAGGCCCTATTTGCAGGTCCAGCTCTCCCCACACACCTCTTGGAATTGGCCACACTCATGTTCCTTGGGCCTCTCCTTACCTCAATTCCAACTCCCATTCCTGCCTGCCATAGATTGCTTCACCCCTGATTCCATCTCCTCATGGCCCTCACCACATTGCATTACCTTGAATTCCAAGTGCCTCCTCCCCATAAAATATGATCACCCACCTTTAGGTCACCTGTCAAGACTTCTGGCAGTGTGGGACTAGCCCAACCCTCACCAAATACCGCTTTCTCTGGGTCGTGAACTCCCAAGTAATAATTATGGTACTTGTTAAGCACTCACTATGTACCAAGCACTGTTCTAGACACAGGGGTTGATACAAGCTAATCAGGTTGGACACAGTCCATGCCCCCATATGGGACCCCATTTTACAGAGGGGGTCACTGAGGCCCACAAAAGTTGTGACTTCCCCAAGGTCACACAGAAGACCTGTGGCAGACAGGGGATTAGAGCCCGGCTCCTTCGGACTCCCAAACTCATGCTCTATCCACTAAGCCACATAGCTTCTCAATTCTGTATCCTCCATCCTCCTTAATATTAACCCTGCCTACACCTCCCCTTTAGCCCAGCTGTGCTCCCTTTTTCTCTAGATCGGACTCCCAGCTATTCCAAAAGCATTACCAGGACTCTATCATCGCTGCTCACTCCAAATTGTTCCCATGTCCTCCCAAGAATTCTGGGTCTCCTTACTGTCCCAACCCAAAGCTGTCTTTAGCCCCTTATTGGGGTTTGTGTCCACACTATTTGTAAAACAGCTTCAGATTGCATCAGGCAGGACATAGGAGTTGTGCCACAACAGAGTCAAGGTTCAGGAAAAATGCAGAGGTTAGTGGCAAATGTAATTTTTTTTTTAAATAAATAGCATTTGTTCACTTCTATGTGCCACGCACTGTACTATGCACTGAGGTAGATACAAGCTAATCAGGTTGGACACAGTCTCTGTCCCACAGAGAGCTCACAATCTTAATCCCCATTTTACAGATTAAGTAACCAATGCCCAGAGAAGTGATGTGATAGTTTTGTTGCTTTTTTTAAAAAAAATAAATAGCATTTGTTCAGCTGTATGTGCCAGGCACTGTACTATGCACTGAGGTAGATACAAGCTAATCAGGTTGGACAGTCTCTGTCCCACAGAGAGCTCACAATCCTTATCCCCATTTTACAGATGAAGTAACCAAGACCCAGAGAATGTTGTGATTTGCCCAAGATCACACAGCAGACGTGGCAGAGCCATGTTTGGAACCCTGATCCTTCTGACTCCAAAGCCCGTGCTCTATCCACCGGGCCGCACTGCTTCTCATTCAGCTGGGAAATACAGTTGGAAGATTTAGGGTACAGAAATGTTGCCCTGCCATTCTCAAGACCATTCAGGGTTTAAGCAGGTGAGATGAGTTTTGGGAAATGAACTCGGAGTAGAGGGCAGGGAAGCAGGGCAGTTGAAGGTTAGGATCATTCATTCAATTTATTGAGCATCTACTGTATGCAGAGCACTGTGCTAAGTGATTGAGAGAGTATACTATAACAATAAACAGACACATCCCCTGCCCACAGGTCCTGGGAAGCAGGGAGGAGAACAAGGGGCCACTCTGATTTTCATTTTTGAGACACGTTGATCAGAATCGATTAACACCTGGGATGTGAATTTTGCCTTGACAGTCCACATGTTGATATTTTGATTTTGCAAAACCAAGGGAGAGGGATGGCAGACCTGCCACTTGCTAGAGGTTTCAGTGTGAAGCCTTGAAACATACATAAGGAGAGAAGGTTGGTTGGGATGAGCTGGTCTAAGGCTAAAAATGCCATCTTACCAGGGGTCAGAAATCAATCAGTATTTATTGAGTGATTACTATGTGCACAACACTATACTAAGCTCTTGGAAGAGAGTACAACAGAGTTAGGCAAATATGTTTCCTGCCCTCACCGAGCTTAAAGTCTAGAGGAATACCTAGGAACATTTCTAAAGTGCAGCTGGCCTTATCCACACCAACTCTGTCTTCTTTCCAGGTGAGAAATCAAGTCTCTCTTCAGATTTCTACCCATTGTCCTTTATCTTCCTTAAAAATACCAGTATCAGCTCTATTCTAGTAGACTGTGAGCTTCTTAGGGACAGGGATCATGTTTACCAACTCAAATGTGCTTTCCCACGCACTTAGGACACCTGCTCACCATAAGCACTCAGTACCATTGCTTGCTTGATTTTGTAAATATCTACCAAGAGTTTTCTTCCAAAATAGACCCAACATGGGCAAGATTTTGGGTTTCTGTTAAAATCGCTATCTTTTAAAACTATTTTTTGCCCTTATACAAATGCCTTCAATTACATAGCAAGCACAGTAGTTAGAATTATACACAGCTACTTTTGTTCTTCATTGGTGAACAAAGGGAGGTCATTATCCTTATTTCCAACATTTCCTCCCCCTCTTTCCAGGCAGCAATTCGGCCAGCATTATTCCCACTGAGACAGTCCCAGGGAACACATACTGGGAAAACTGGATTCAGAGATGATATTCTGCTGGATGGGTAAAACAATAATACAGTTAGCCCTTTGTTTTTCTTTTCAGAACAAGAATGAAGGGCTAATATCTTGCAAAGATTCATACTTTTTAAAACTCAAAACAGAGAGAAACAGTAGCTTTTAAAATAGTGGATTTAATGGCAAACTAATTCTACTGGGAAAAAAAAACTAATTCTGAATTGTTTCTTTAAAGATTTACAAAACCACCACATCACGATAATTTAGTAAGCTCAACACAATTGTGGCAATGTGTAATTATTCCTAAAAAACAAAACAGAACACAAGAGAAGCAGCTGTATGCTTGAAAACTATGATTTGGATTAATTACAGTTAAGTGAGAAAAAGTTGGTGATCCGTGTGATACAGATGTAGAAAAAGTGATTTCTTCTTTATTTCACCAAAAATTTATCTACTATTTCACTATTTAGAGTGCTTTCAAGATATTTGATGGATATGAAGTGATGGCTTGATTAATATAGTGCACTCCAGATAATCTGATAACATTTCCTCCATTATCTTCCTAATAACTGCCCCTCTAATATGTACCATCTATCACAAGCTATTCTGGGTTTATGACCATCTGAATTACAAAATCGGAATGTAACTGTTAATTTTGGCTCGATGTCTCTGGGAAATGCATTCAGCAATCCAGATGATATTTCTCATCTCTTGTTCCTTCAGCTTTATGTATGCATAAAATACTCCATAATGGAATTGCCTGTTGAAGGCGAGCACATTCATTTGAACCTAAGACAAAAAAAGAAAAGGAAAAAAATTGCATTGAAAATTCTGAATTTATGAAAAGACATTGGATATAGCTTGGTCAAAAATATTCCCTCATCCTGCTGTTTTACTCTCTTACATTAAAGTCAGGACTGGTCAATGTTTTGGACCCAGATTACCACTCTGATAACTTGCCTGGCACTCAGTTTTGGATTCAGTTACCCAATAAATATCAGGTTCTCCAAAAGTAAAACAGAAAAGTCCATCAGCTGAAAACACAAGTAGCAAAAAGCCTTGCTTGATCCACCAGCTTTTTCTGACCATTAGCATTTGTTAAGCTAAGTGCCAAGCAGTGTACTATATGCCAGGGTAGATTTACATCAATTGGGTTGGACACAGTCCCTGTCCCACATGGGGCTCAGTCTAGAGAAGACAGCAGAGGTAGGAGGAGGAGCCAAGGGGCCTCTCTTCTTCCCTTCTAACTGAATCTGAGGTGAGGACCTCCAAGTTGGGTTGACTTGATGCTCCTCTTGAATGTAGCTAGAGCTGCAGGGAGGGGAATTAATAATAATGACGGTATTTGTTAAGCGCTTACTGTGTCGAGCACTGGGGTTGATACAAGCTAATCAGGTTGGACACAGTCCCATATGGGGCTCATGGTCTTAGTCCCCATTTTCCAGATGCGATAACGAGGTACAGATAAGTGAAATGACTTGCCCAAGGTCACACAGCAGACAAGGGGTGGAGCCATTGTGGGAGGATGTGAATGGGGGAGGAAAGAGTGTTTCATCCTGCCATGCCTGAGGGTGGATTTGGGTAGAGACAGAGATTGCAGTGGTTGTGATGGCAGTTGGCCCAATTGGAATCGACACTGTGGAACGGGAGGGTCCTTATCCCAGGATCCCTGGGCTTCAGCCCGAAGAACTCCAGCTTTAAGATGGCCCTGCCCATGCTAATGCTGCAGCTCATTGGTGAAAGCATTCTCAAGTTGGCAGAGGTGTCTTTCTCAGATGTGGCTTCACCACACATTTTAGGCTTCTGGACTATCCAACCTGTTTATTCTGTTCCAAGCACAGAATGCAGGCACCACCCCAACCGACAACTTGCAAATCCCTGAGAATGGGGTTGAAGAAACACAGAATGCACTTGTTACCTCACCACTGACCATAGCAAAGGAAGACAAATGGCCTTTGAACGAAGAGGTGGAAAGTAAGAAGAACACAAATGGAATTTGTTCGTTCATTCATTCATTCAATAGTATTTATTGAGCGCTTACTATGTGCAGAGCACTGTACTAAGCGCTTGGAATGAACAAGTCGGCAACAGATAGAGACAGTCCCTGCTGTTTGAAGGGCTTACAGTCTAATCGGGGGAGACAGACAGACGAGAACAATGGCAATAAATAGAGTCAAGGGGAAGAACATCTCGTAAAAACAATGGCAACTAAACAGAATCAAGGCGATGTACATTTCATTAACAAAATAAATAGGGTAATGAAAATATATACAGTTGAGCGGACAAGTACAATGCTGAGGGGATGGGAAGGGAGGGGGGAGGAGCAGAGGGAAATGGGGGGAAAAGAGGGTTAAACTGCAGAGAGGTGAAGGGGCGGCGGTAGAGGGAGTAGAGGGAGAAGGGGAGCTCAGTCTGGGAAGGCTTCTTGGAGGAGGTGAGTTTTAAGTAGGGTTTTGAAGAGGGGAAGAGAATTAGTTTGGTGGAGGTGAGGAGGGAGGGCATTCCAGGACCGCAGGAGGACGTGGCCCAGGGGTCGACGGTGGGATAGGCGAGACCGAGGGACAGTGAGGAGGTGGGCGGCAGAGGAGCGGAGCGTGCGGGGTGGGTTATTCTCTCCTCTTGGATATCAGTGATGGGAAAACCGTCTCTTTACATTACTGCAGACACTGAGTCCTGGCTTCACCATTTGCCTGTGTGACCCTGGTCAAGCCACTTCACTCCTCTGTGCCTGTTACTCCATCTGTAATACGGAGATTCAATCCTACTCCCACCTACTTAGATAGTAATCTCCTTTTAGGGCAGGGACTGTCTGACCTGATTATCTTGTACCTACCTCAGCATTTAGTAATATGCCTGGCACATAGTAAGTGCTTCACAAGGACCATTAAAAAAAAACAGACGCCTAGAAGAAGAAATTAGACCCGGAATCCCTGTTTTCTCATCCAGCAAGCATGAATAAGAGTGCCTTTTCTACTATTTCATCAACTTCCTCATAGCAGTGTTTTCAGAGCAAATACAATTAAAACATCAAGGTACTGATCACTTAATGTGTGCAGAGCACTGTACTAAGCATTTGGGAGAGTACCATGTACAGCCTAGAGGGGAGAAATTCTGGAAGAACAGGTGGGAGCACTGTGTGTTGCTTGGTAGGCAACTATAAAATACATCTATTAGACATTTGGGTGGAATTATATCCTTTAAACTTTTGGGAGAGTTTAGTTCAAGCCCCTAGGGCCTGGCCTGATCTCAGGTGCCCCAGGGAGCTCTATCTCTAGGTCTTTCTGGCTCCCAAGCCTATGCTCAGGGTCCCGATCTTGCTTAGGTATTGCATCAACCTCCTCGGTGACCTCCCAGCCCCGTGTCTCTTCTCTCCAGTCTATACTCCACTGTGCTTCCTGTTTTTTTTTTATGGTATCTGTTAAGTATTTACTATGTGTCAAGCACTGTTCTAAACACTGGGGTAGATACAAGGTAATCAGGTCAGGTCAGTCCCTGTCCCACATGCGGCTCAGTCTAAAAAGCAGGGAGAACCAGTATCTACATTTTACAGTTGGAGAAACTGAAGCACAGAAAACAACAATAATAGTGTTTAGTGAGAGCTTACTACGGGTCAAACACTGTTCTAAGCAGTGGGGTAGATACAAGTTAATCAGGTTAGACACAGTCCCTGTCCCACATGGGGCTTACGGTCTTAATCTCCATTTTAGAGATGAGGTAACTGAGGCACAGAGAAGTGACTTGCCCAAGGTCACAAAGCAAGCATTTGGCGGAGTCTTAGAAGCAGGCCCCTCTGACTTCCAGGCCCATGCTTTCTCCTCAAACCCCCTGCCCCCAAACCCTTCAGTCCATATCTCCCCACTCCTCAAATAAACCCCCAATGGTTGCCTATCCACCTCGGCATCTAACAGAGACTCCTTACCCTTAGTTTCAAGGCAATCAGCTCTTCCCCTCTTATATTACCTCCCAATCAGCAAACTCCACTCTTCTAATGCCACCCCTACTCTTTGTGCTTCAATCTCATCCATCTATCACACCCCCAAACCCTTGCCCACATCCTCCCTCAGGCCTGTAACGTGAGACTGTGAGCCCCACATGAGACAGGGACTCTGTCCAACCTGATTTGCTTGTAACCACACCAGTGCTTAACACAGTGCCTGCCACAGAGTAAGTGCTTAATGAATACCAGAATTATTATATGACAATCCATCACTCCTAATCAATCGATGGCATTTGAGTGCTGTGTGTAGACCACTGTACTAAGCACTTGGAAGAATATTATGCAACAGAGTTGGTAGATATATTCCTTGCCCATGAGGAGCTTACAACTCTCCCCATTTGCAAAACTCTCCTAAAAAAAAATCAGCTCTCCTCCAAGAGGCCTTCCCTGACTAAGCCTTCAATCGACCTACTTGCCATCTCCTCAGTCACCTATGCACTTGGCTGTGTATCCTTAAGCTCTTTGGTAGCCACCCCAGCCCCAAAGCATGTACGTACATTATCCTTTTACTCTACTTATTTCCCTCTCTTAGTAATTTATTTTAATGTAGACTGTAAGCTCCTGGTGAGCAGGGATAGTGTCTGCTGTCTTACCGGTTAGAGCATGGCCCTGGGAGTCAGAAGGGCCTGGGTTCTAATCCTACCTCCAGAGAAGCAGCGTGGCTCAGTGGAAAGAGCCTGGGCCTGGGAGTCAGAGGTCATGGGTTTGAATCCCAGCTCTGCCACTTGGCAGCTGTGTGACTGTGGGCAAGTCACTGTACTTCTCTGTGCCTCAGTTACCTCATCTGTAAAATGGGGATTAAAAAACTGTGAGCCCCACGTGGGACAACCTGATCACCCTGTATCTCCCGCAGTGCTTAGAATAGTGCTCTGCATATAGTAAGCGCTTAACAAACACCAACATTATTATTATGTGTCTGCTGTGTGACCGTGAGCAAGTCACTGCACTTCTCTGAGCCTCAGTTACCTCATTATTCATTCATTCAATAGTATTTATTGAGCGCTTACTATGTGCAGAGCACTGTACTAAGTACTAGGAATGTACAATTCAGCAACAGATAGAGACAATCCCTGCCCATTGACGAGCTTACAGTCTAATCGGGGGAGACAGACAAAAATAATAGCAATAAATAAAATCAAGAGGATGTACATCTCATTAACAAAATAAATAGGGTAATAAAAATATATACAAATGAGCGGACAAGCACAATGCTGAGGGGAGGGAAAAGAAGAGGGGAGAGGAGCAGAGGGAAAGGGGGGGGAAAGGGAGGTTAGCTGAGGGGAGGCGAAGGGGGGTGGGGCGGAGAGGGAGCAGAGGGAAAAGGGGAAGCTCAGTCTGGGAAGGCCTCTTGGAGGAGGTGTGTTCTCAGTAGGGCTTTGAAGAGGGGAAGAGATTTAGTTTGGCGGAGGTGAAGAGGGACGGCATTCCAGGACAGTGGGAGGACGTGGGCCAGGGTCGACGGCGGGATAGGCGAGAACGGGGGACGGTGAGGTGGGCGGCAGAGGAGCGGAGCGTGCGGGGTGAGCAGTAGAAAGAGAGAAGGGAGGAGAGGTAGGAGGGGGCAAGGTGATGAAGAGCCTTGAAGCCTAGAGTGAGAAGTTTTTGTTTCGTGCGGAGGTTGATAGGCAACCGCTGGAGGTTTTTAAGAAGGGGAGTGATATGCCCAGAGCGTTTCTGCAGGAAGATGAGCCGGGCAGCAGAGTGAAGAATAGATTGGCGTGGGGAGAGACAGGACCAAGGGAGATCAGAGAGAAGGCTGACACAATAATCCAGCTGGGATATTCTGAGAGCCTGTACCGGTAAAATAGCCGTTTGGGTGGAGAGGAAAGGGCGGATCTTGGCAATATTATAAAGGTGAGACTGGCACCTTATCAGTAAAATAAGGATGAGTGTAAGCCCTATGTAAGAGACTGTGTCCAAACTGATTAACTGGCATCTACCCCAGTGCTCAGAACAGTGCTTGGCATGTAGTAAGTACTTAACAAGTGCCATCATTATATTACTTTCCCAAGCACTTAGTAGTGCTGTGCACCCAATAAGCACTCAGTAAATGCCATTCATTGATTGATCAATCCTGTGTTAGCCCTGTGCCCCCAGAAGACAGCCTCATTTTGTTGACCTGTGTTTATTTTGATACAGGGCACAATAAAGCAACAAGAAGCAAGATCCAGAACCAGAAATTTTATTTTATACTACTTTTCTTACCTCATGTTCATAAAATGCATCTTCTAGGGTTTTTCCTCCACTGCCATCCCCTAATGCTTCAAACAAAGGCTTGTATTCCTTAACAGAAAAGGCAAGTTTCTAATTCATGATATTTTACACCACCAAACAATACTACATCAAATGCTTCTTCAAGATTAATGGAGGGAGGGTCTAGAATCTTTCTACTACTTTACACCAGTAGGGAGAATCTATGTTTGGAAGCACTAAAAGGAACAAAGATTAAAATTGCTCAATTAAGGGTGTATATTTTATTATACTAAAGCCCCAGTTCTAAACTCAGTTGGGAGAACATGGTATCCCCCATAGGAGTAAATAGGCTGCAGGTGGTAAACACGCATACATACCCCATAATAATCAGCCACAGTCTTCACTTGCTCAAAATCTTCTGCTTGGGCGAGGAGGCGTAACCCTTCCGGATAAAGTTTACCACAGGTTGGATATAGAGTCTCTCGGTCACTTTTGGTCAGCTCAGTGCCAAAGGAATTAAGCGTGATGATAAAAGCACGTCTGTCGGCCTCAAACTTAATTGATAAAATATAAAAGTTTTCAGAAAAAAAAAATCAAGCCATCTGCTAAAGTCAATACATGTAACAATAGACCATTTTGCCAATTCATTTCTCAAGCAATTTGTTTTCCTTTCCTGACATCTGAATATTGGGTAAAAATGTGGTCATTGGAGATTTTTAAACAGGGGGTAGATTATGTTGCTGGAGATCATTTCCCTTGTCCTTCCCTACAGGTGTACAAAAATACCATTTATCAGGCTTCCCTTGCCAGCAAGGAAAGCCTCAGAGATAAGAAAATGATTATGCTTATCTAAATGACTGTCCATTGATGAATTGTCATTAGAAAGTTCAGTGATGATAGATACACATTAACCACATCTCCCTTTTACAGTCCAGGGTTGAAGAAAGGGCAGTTTGAAGCAGCTCCTTCTTCCAAAGAGGACACTGCTGGGAGATATTTAAACCAACTTTGGCCAAGGATGAGAGAATACATTTTATTCAGATTTATCCTGGGCTCCTCTCCACGCTTCCCTTTCACATACAGATTTACCTTGAAGATTACAGGAATGGGAACTCAAGGCCCAGACGGACAAGCTGGAACATTTCAACAACATCAAGCTGGAACATTCCAACAACATCAGCAGGCAAAAACCAATGGGTGCTTACTGCGCATAATCAAGGGAGGTTGAAAATTGCCTACATTCTTCCCAGCAAAAGTCTGACTGCCCAATTTACTCTGGTATTGTTGCATTCCTGCATAGAGTTTAGGATAATTGCAGGAAAAGAAGCCTCATGGGTTAGAAAGGGAACAGGTAAATGATTTAAAATAACTGAGATGCCTCTAATGGATGTCTGTTGGCATACAAAAAATGAAGACCGTTTTCTTACCTCCAAAATAGGGCACATTATTTCTGCAGTGACATCCCCATGAGCTTTGCAGAATTTGTAGAAAGCTTCAAGGTAAGACTTCAAAAAAAGAAACAAAATGCAAAGAACTATGTGTTTGACTTTTAGAAATTTGAGAGATCAGCTCCTGATTATTTTTCTGGGTATGGAAATAGCAGGCCCTTCACTGCACCCCCGCCCCCACCATCCATCTATTCACCACCTCCCACCCTTACCCCCCCACCCCCAACTCCAAATTACTCCTCAAAATTACATTTGGGAAAAATTGAATGCACACATTTCACAACACAGACTAGAACACAGGGTTAATGTTATCAGGGATTGTGTCCCACAGGCAGGGTCAATATTGGGGGAATCACATACTAGTCCCTAACTCTGACTTCAGTCCAGGAACCTTGAGATCACCACATCTGCCTGACAATTGGACTGCATTGTTGGATTTTCTACATGCAGCCATAGCTGCCCACCCCTCTGTGACCCCGGGAAGTGGAGGAAACTGGGAAAGTACGGGATGCCAGACAGTCAGGGGCATAAAAGGAGAAGGCAAAACCAGCAGCAAATAGGTGGACTTCCAAATGAATTGGGATGGAGACCTGGAAATGCAATCTTTTGGGAAAATACCCTACCGATAATAATAATATTGGTATTTGTTAAGCGCTTACTATGTGCAGAGCACTGTTCTAAGCGCTGGGGTAGACACAGGGGAATCAGGTTGTCCCACGTGGGGCTCACAGTCTTCATCCTCATTTTACAGATGAGGTAACTGAGGCACAGAGAAGTTAAGTGATTTGCCCACAGTCACACAGCTGACAGGTGGCAGAGCTGGGATTCGAACTCATGAGCTCTGACTCCAAAGCCCAGGCTCTTTCCACTGAGCCACCCTGCTTCTCTGATAATACCGATAATACTTCAGCTTAATGCTTCTCAGCCCTCTAAAATGAATTGTACCAAATGCACCAAGATGAAATCCGGTATCCTACCTGGCTCATGAGGCAGGGACACTAACACAGTTGTGACCCAAGTCACGAGAAGGATTTTCATATTTTCAAATCTGGCTGCCTTGTAAAACTTAATCAATCAACTTTACTGAGCACTTACTGTATGCAGAGAACTGTACTAAGTACTTGTACAATATAACAGAATTTGCAGACATATTCCCTGTTCACAACCAGCTTACAGTCTAGAGAAGTTATAAAGCTATACATGTTTGATGAGTTGAAATCTGCCTTTGGACAGCCAGCCCTCAGAATGCTGGAGGAACACCGGTTTCTTACCAAGTACATGAAATCAAACCTTAATCTTATTTTGCTTATAATCCTTAGAGCTGCCAGACTCAAAGAAGTGTGTGAATAATAAAAAAAAATAATTACAATTATTAAGCACTTATGTGCCAGAGACCTTTGTGGAGACAAAATAATCAGATTGGATAGTCCCTGCTCCATAGAGGGCCTGTGATCTAAGTAGGGAGAACAGGAGTCTTATTTTCCTTTAACAGATGAGGAAACAGACTCAGAGAAGTTACATGACCTGTCCAAGGTCCCTCAGCAGGCTACTGTTGGAATTGGGCCTTGAATCTGACTCTGGATCCCACAGTTTCATGCTCTTTTCCACAAGGCAACCTTTCTTTAATTTTTAAAATAATACTTAACAAAACATTTACTCAACAATTATCTCATTTTAGCCTCAGTAAATGATTAAAATTGTTGCTTACACAGTAAGAGGGCTCTCGACCATTGTAGAAAGGCAGGTGCCAGCATGGAAAATTTGTCTATGACAGTCTCTGAAATTACTCTAAATAAACCTACGGACATCAGAATAGGGCCCAAAGCTATAAATAAACTAAAATGGGGTGATTTCACCATAGGACTTTGGAGTTCATATTGCTGTTTGGATTATTGGAGACTGACTTATTGGCAAAATCTCATTTTAGTAGCGTACTTTCTTCGTAAGAGCTCTTGTTTTCAAAGAACTATAAGCAATTACATCTTTCAAGAAGTATTTTACCTTGTATAACTTGTTACGCATAATTTCAATATTCAGTTCATTAAGAGTATTTTCAGACATGCAGTCTTGAAAAAAAGGAGCTGAAAGAAGAGATAAGTCAGAAGATAAAATCATAAGCACTAACTGGGCAAACCTTTGATACATTTCCACATATTAAACACTGTTCTCCTCTCTGAGAAAAGAGACTGAGGGTAGAGGTTCTTTTTTTTATCATTTTACAGAATTAATGGAGATTTCTTTGTCTGAATGAGAAATATGCAGAAAGATACAATCACTGTAATAATTCCTGTGGGTTCTGTAACAGGAACTGACCTTTACAATGAGTGGTCTTGGCAGGTCTAATTGCTAAGTGGGAAACTGTAGCAATCATTCTTTGGGGTTTTAACTTATTTTAAACAGTTGTCACCACCAACAAATGACAAAATAGTATGAAATTTTGAAAAAAAAAAATCAATTCTCACAGATCAAATGAGAACACCTATAGAGCAGCGGATAAGTGTTAGTTTTGTACTGGAATCTCAAAGTAGGCCAGTGAAAATGCAAGGTTAAATTACTGTTCCTATAAACACTGAAAATACAGCGTTTGCAAAGGGGTGAGGTTTGTTTTTTTTTAAATGGTATTTGTCAAGGTCTTCGTGCCAGGAACTGTAGAGATACAAGCTTATCAGGTAGGACACAATCCATGCCCCACATGGAGATCACATTCATAACCCCCATTTTACAGACAGAATAACTGAGGCACAGAGAAGTTAAGGGACTGCCCAAGGTCACAGCAGAAATGACAGAGAAGATTTTAAATCTCAGGTCCTTTGGACTTTCAGGCCCATGCTCTATTCACTAGACTGTGCTGCCTCTCTATATTCTATTGTCATCCATCCACCACCTATTCATATTCATGCACCCATCACATTCCCTATGAAATAAATGTGAACTCAAATGAGCTTTCCGAACACTTGGAAGACACCCGAAGACAATTATGAACTATCTGGCATTTTAATACCTAATGGTGTTTCAACCAGAATGGCATCAAACAGATCCGAAGATGTCTCGGCAATGTTGACCGCTTCCATTTCCATGAAACTACCCAAAGGGTGGCACTTCAGAAGAATTTCATTTACAGACTTTTTTTGCAATGTCCCATTGATCAGCAGAATCACATTGTCAATCATGTAACTGCACCTGGTTGGGAAAGGAAAATGATGTTACCAAGGATAGAAATGGCTTAACAGCAACAAGAACAGCCCAACCACAATGACCAAATGCAGCCTGGCATTCCACACTTTTCAATACAAACTTTTATTATGGTCATTTGTGCAATAATTGCCTGGTAAATCTTAACAAAGCAGGTTCATGGCTGGTCATTAGAGTTTGAAATGACTAAGAGTTTGACACCACAAAAGAAGAGGATGAGGGTATTTTTTCTCCTCCAAACAATAATAATAATAATGGTATTTGTTAAACACTTACTATGTGCCAGGCACTGTTCTAAGTGCTGGGGTTGGACACAGTCCCTGTCCCACATAGGGCTCACAATCTTAATCCCTATTTTAAGGTTGAGAGAACTGAGGCCCAGAGAAGTTAAGTGACTTGTCCAAAGTGACACAGCAGACAAGTGGAATTAGAACCCACAATCTTCTGACTCCCAGGCCTGTGCTCTATACACTAGGCCACATTCTTAGGCACTTCTTCCCCAGAAATTGAAGAGAAAAGTTCTTGGATTCTTGATATTCCCACTTCTTTCATGTTCCTTTTGGGAATTTATAATGATAATAATTATGGTATTTGTTAAGCACCTACTGTGTGCCAGGCACTGTATTAAGCACTGGGGTGAATTCAAGCAAATCAGGTCAGACACAGTCCCTGTCCCACATGGGGCTCCCAGTCCTAATCCCCATTTTACAGATGAGGTAACTGAGGCACAGAGAAGTGAAGTGACTTGACCAAAGTCACACAGCAGACAAGTGGCAGAGTTGGGATTAGAACCCATGACCTGTCTTCCACGCCCATGCTCTATCCACTACACCCTGTTACTTCAGAATAACCCAGTAGGCAAGTGGCAAGCCAGGATTAGAACCCAGGGATCCTCGAGCCTGTGTTCTTTCCACTAGGCCACATTGTTTTTCAGTTAGTAGGCTTATCTGGGCTACAGGCAGTTTCTAGATGAATTAAGTTTAGCTGCCCTGTGACAGCAAGTAAGATGCCTCTCGGATGCCTCTCTTTCTCTGGACATTCTGTCTTGCTCTCACTAGGCAGCAGTGGCAGAAGAGGAAGTAGCAGTGATGGCAATTAGGGGTGGGGTATGCTGTGAGCAATTCCTCCACTCCCCCACAGCCGGGCTCCCATGGCTAGAGCCATAGATAATAATGTTGGTATTTGTTAAGCGCTTACTATGTGCAGAGCACTGTTCTAAGCGCTGGGGTAGACACAGGGGAATCAGGTTGTCCCACGTGGGGCTCACAGTCAATCCCCATTTTACAGATGAGGTAACTGAGGCACAGAGAAGTGAAGTGACTTGCCCACAGTCACACAGCTGACAAGTGGCAGAGCTGGGATTCGAACTCATGAGTCCTGACTCCAAAGCCCATGCACTTTCCACTGACCCACGCTGCTCATCTGTAAAATGGGGATTAACTGTGAGCCTCACGTGGGACAACCTGATTACCCTGTATTTACCCCAGCGCTTAGAACAGTGCTCTGCACATAGTAAGCGCTTAACAAATACCAACATTATTATTATTCACCCCTCAGCCCCAAAGCACTTATGTACATATCAATAATTTATTTATATTAATGTCAGTCTCCCCCTGCAGACTGTGAGCTCACTGTGATTATCCAGGACTCCTTAGCCATTTATAAAGAAACGTTCTGCAAGCTTGTTTAGGGCAGGGAATGTGTCTACTGACTGTGTTGCATTGTACTCATCCAAACAATTAGTACAATGTTTTGTACCCAGTAAGTGCTCAATAAATAGAAATGATTGATTGATTCTTGCAGGGTTTCCCAGAGCTCTCACTTCCATCAGGACTAGGATAATCACTAGGGATAGTGGTCTGATTTTATACTGGGCCAGTCAAGCTTTTGAGCAGGACTGTCTTGTCCAGTACAGAGGCAAAGGAGCCATTTATATTTATTTTTTTTATTTTCAGAACCCAGCTTTCCTCTGAAGTATGTCCTGCCACCGAGTTCCGAGCCTCAGACATGTTGCCTGTGTACAGTCAGTCATATTTTTATTGAGTACTCACTCTGTGCAGAGCACTGTACTAAGCACTTGGGACAGTACAATAACAACAGTATGAACAGACATTTGCTGCTCACAGTGAGCGTACAGTCTACAGGAGGAGACAGGCATTAATATACATAAATGACAGATAAGAACATAAGTGCTGTGGGACTGTGAGAGGGGGATGAATAAAGGGAGCAAGTCACGGTGACACAGAAGGAAATGAAAGAAAAGGAAAATAAGGCTTAGGCAAGGCCTCTTGGAGGAAATGTGCTTTCAAAAAGGTTTTGGAGTGGGGAGAGTAATTGTCTATCCCTGTATAGAGGGACTTGGGAGGGGAATGCAACAGTTCTGGAGTCAGAAGCCCCCAAGAGAAATGCTCTAGGTTTGGGGGAAAAATCAGAATACTTTTTAAAAATGGTATTTGTTAAGCACTTCCTAGGTGCCAGGCACTGTACTGAGATAGATACAACTTTATCAGGTTGGACACAGTCCCTAGTCAGGGACTAGTCAGGGACTGTCCCACTTGGGGCCCAAAATCTTAATCCCCATTTTACACATAAGGAAACTGAGGCACAGAGAAGTTAAGTGACTTGCCCAAGGTCACAGAGCAGACAAGTGGCAGAACCTGGATTAGAATCCAAGTCCTAACTCCCAGGCATGGGCTCTACCCAGTAGGCCACATTGCTTCTCATCCTTCCACAAAGCATAACTTTTGATGCTACCGTTTTACACTGTGTAATCAGTTTAATGCATGGGACTAATGCATCAGATGGGTCTCTATGTCCAGTGTCCTTGACAGACAAACGTGGCCAGCCTAACCTGGGGCCCAGCAAGAACTAGAACAGCACAGGAAGAACAAGTGAGAAGAGAGGGCTCAGGGAAGATCCAGCAGCTGCCATAGCTGCGGAGGTGGTAGTCTTGTGAACAGGGAATTCTTCTGTTTATTGTCATACTGTAATCTCTCAAGCACTTCATACAGTACTCTGAAAACATTAAGCCCTCAATAAATACAACTGAATGAATGAACTGTGCATTCCAAAGCTCCAGATACAGTCACAGGCTCTCTGTGCACAAGCCCATGGAGACAATTAGTTTTATACATAGAAATAATTGCAGCCCCTGCTACACTGAAAACATTCCACGATGCCACAGAGAACAAAGGGCCAAAAGCCCATGCTGGATTGTCCCGGCTCACACATTTGGATACAGAAAATGCCACACCTCAATCTAGACAAAACCATGCTACAAACCCTCACTCTTCTTGGCATCTGGATAAGTGTCCAAACCACTGTTTCTAGCTGCAGCACTCTCTAGTTTGAGTAGGAAATGTCACTTCTTTTTGGCATTGATAAAGTAGGGTAACTCTGTTTTGCAAATTTTAAAAAATCAAATCTGTTCCTGCTACAAAAATAGCAAGTTTCACGATGTTTTAAGTAGCAGCTGTGGTTGGGACCTAACACTTTTCTGTCTGTACCAACAGAAACAGATGGGAGTTAAAAACCACAAACCTGAAATTATTTCAAGTTCACTTCTCAGTCAGCACTGTGCTGTCATTTCCTAAATCAGTGACAAAGCTGCTCTGTCAGGAGACCAGAATGATATGCAATTTTCTTCAGATACTTTTCACACAATAAACCCAGACTTGGGGAATAGTGTGAGAAAACAAATGGCATGCCAATTTTCACAGCATCTGGTCCAACTCTGCTCCTAGGGCTCATTGGCAGAAACCTTTTTCCAAATCATAACTTTACCTATAGGAAGTGTCTGGATGAGAGTGAAAATCAGGGAGGATTTTCAAGGTGCATTCTGGGATGTTCCACACATCTCCTAGTTCTCAGCTCCAAAGAAACTGCTGTAGCTGCATAATTTTTTATGAAAGAATAGGAATACATTTGAAGTAGAGGATCTCCCCATCTAGACTGTAAGCTCATTGTAGTCAGGGAACATGTCTACCAACTCTGTTATATTGTATTCTTCCAAGTACAGTGCCCTGAACACAGTAAGCTTTCAACAAATATGGATTTGTTGATGTCCTTCATTGCAGCCTGAGAAAAACCTCCCTCTTGTCAACTTTGCAAGAAATTAGATGGGAACTCAAATTATTTATCCCAGAGGTGAAGAGTGCTGACTTGCCAGAGTGTCAGTCATATTTGAGTGTCTACTGTGTGCAGAGCACTGAACTAAGCACTTGGGAGAGTATATTGATATATTATACTCTCCCAAGAATTTAGTACAGTGCTCTGCACACAGTCAGCACTCAATATGATTAGCTACAATAAAGCAAAGTTGGTAGACATTTTTTATGATATTTGTTAAGTGCTTACTATGTGCCAGGCATGTACTAAACAATAGGAAAGATACAAACCATGTCTGGTTGGACACATTCCATGTCCTACATAGGGCTCACACCTCATCTATGAAATGGGGATTAAGAGTAACTGAGGCATAGAGAAATTAAGTGCTGCCCAAAGTCACACAGACAAATGGCAAAGCGGGGTTTAGAACTCAGGTCCTTCTGACTTCCGGGCCCATGGTCTATCCACTAGGCCAAGTTGCTTCTATTCATTCATTCATTCAATAGTATTTATTGAGCACTTACTATGTGCAGAGCACTGTACTAAGCGCTTGGGATGAACAAGTCGGCAACAGATAGAGACAGTCCCTGCCGTTTGACGGGCTTACAGTCTAATCGGGGGAGATGGACAGACAAGAACAAGATCAGCACTCAGTTGACCAGTTTAAAGGTATAGTGCCTGGCACATAGTAAGGACTTAAATATCACAATTATTACTATTATTCTGACTCCCTGGCCTGTGCTCTCTCCACTAGGAGCTTTCAGTCTAATGAATAAATTTGGGAAGATGGCTATAGCATGGGCCATAAATCCAGGCTACTGCTTCGCTTATGTTCCAATCTTGACCCTATCCTACAATTCTGAATTGGTGAACTTTTAATATATCTATACTTGTGTCTTAGTGTCAGCCAGCAAGGTTTCCTTTTGTATTTTATTAGTATAACAAGGTTGTTCTTTCTGTGGTTTGTGTCCTGAGCCTCATCTACTAACTTAAGTCTTTTGTCCTAATCCTAGTCAAAGGTTTGTCTGAATTAATATTTCCTTTCTGTTTCTCCGTACTCTTCTCCTCTACTGCTTAATGCCAATTTTTCCTTCTTCCTGATTCACATCATCTGAGTGTCCCTGTTTGCTCTCTTCCACCTTCCCAATTGAACTGTGTATCAGCAGCTATTGTTGTCAGGCAGGCAGAAGCTGGATGGGGATCTAAGAACTGGCCAAAAAGCTCCTTTACTTATGAGGCGGGGAGCTACCCCCAGCTTGTGTAGCTGGGGAAGAAACGGTGGATGGAGAAGTGAAGCTTGGGGCAAAGCTGCTCATCTTCTGCCATGGCCCAAAAATATGTTAATAAAATTTTGGGACAAGAGCAAAAGCATTAAAAAATGATCAAACAATGAACAACAACAACAAAAAATTCCAGGTACCCAAATGCAGCAGCGCATCAAAGCATGAGACAACTAAACCATTGATCCTGGTAATATATATCCAGCTCAGCTAGTGCTGGCACATACAGCTCTAGCTGGGATGTTTGAGTCACGTCAGGTGGCTGGGTCATCTGCAGAGAAGCAGTGTGGCCTAGCTGATAAAGCATGCACCAGGGAGTCAGAAGGACCTGGTTTCAAATTCCAGATCCTCCACTCATCTGCTATGTGACCTTGGGCAAGTCACTTAACTTCTCTGTGCCTGAGTTACCTCAACTATGAAAGGGGGATTAAGACTGTGAGCCCCATGTGGGACAATCTGATTACCTTGTATCCCCCCCAGCGCTTAGAACAGTGCTTGGCATGCCATTATTATTCAAGCTCTCATAATATCCCAACTGGATTACTGTGTCAGCCTTCTCTCTGATCTGCCTTCCTCTTGTCTCTTTCCACTCCAGTCTATTCTTCATTCTGTTGCCCGGATCATCTTCCTACAGAAACGCTCTGGGCATGTCACTCCCCTTCTTAAAAACCTCCAGTGGTTGCTTAACCTCTGCATGAAACAAAAACTCCTCACTCTTGGCTTCAAAGCTCTCCATCATCTTGCCCCCTCCTACCTCCCTTCTCTCTTTCTACTGCCCACCCATACACTCCACTGCCGCTCACCTCACCGCCCCCCATTCACGCCTATCCCGCCGTTGACTCCTGTTCCATGTCCTACCACTGTCCTGGAATGCCGACCCTCCTCACGTCCGTCAAACTAACTCTCTTCCCCTCTTCAAAGCCCTACTCAGAGCTCACCTCCTCCAAGAGGCCTTCCCAGACTGAGCTCCCACCTTTTCCTTCTGCTCCCCCTCTACCCTCTCCTCCTCCCCCTCCCCCCTTCCCCTCAGCACTGTGCTCATTTGTATATATTATTTATTACCATATTTATTTTGTTAATGAGGTGTACATCCCCTTGATTCCATTTATCCTACTAATGTCATCTTGTTTTTGTTTTGTTCTGTTTTGCTCTGCTGTCTGTTTCCCCCGTTTAGACTGTGAGCCCATTATTGGGCAGGGATTGTCTCTATCTGTTGCCATATTATACATTCCAAGTGCTTTGTACAGTGCTCTGCACATAGTAAGCACTCAAATACTATTGAATGAATGAATGAACTTAACTTCTCTGGGCCTCAGTTACCTCATCTGTAAAATGGGAATTAAGTCTGCGAGCCCCAAGTGAGACAAGGACTACATTCAACCTAATTGTTTTCCAACTACATCTGCACTAAACAGTGCCAGGAACATAGCAGGCACTTAAAATGCCATAAACAACAACCCCCCTCCAAAAAACTGATCCTTGAGCAGTGCCTCAGTGCCACTTACTGACAAATATGTACACTTTCAGAGTGATTATATAATGACAGTGACTTGCAAAATCAGAGAACAAGTAGGGATGGAGTTTCAGTACTTTTTATTTCAATGGTCCATTAACAGCAAACCCAAAGAAACTGTGTGGCAGTCTTGTCAGACTCCCTGCATCCCACTCTGATGGATCTTCTGTTCTCATCCCTTTGGAGTCATCAAGGCATCAAGGATAGCACTAGCCCACGGTGGTGGGGGTGGGGAGGTCCCTCTATTGCCCTGGCTGGGAGACAACATGAATTCTTGCTCTCCTTCTGAGGGAATTAGAATTCCCTCAGATTCCAGAGGGCACCTCATTCTCCTCCTCCAGAGTCAGAATTCCCCTGCCTGAGGTTGTCATGATGTGGGACTGGGTTCCTATGAATGCTGTGATGACTCTTGCTGCCACTTTGAGGTGAGCAACATGGTCCCAGACTAAACATTTCCTCTATATCCAAACTGCTACTACATTTATCTAAACACCTATTCAATCCTGCCTTAGTCCATTAGCCTCCTGCTGACCTCCCTGCCTTCTGTCTCTCCCCACTCCAGGCTGTACTTCACTCTGCTGACCAGATCAATTTTATATAACAATGTTGGGTCGACATTCCCCCCGACCAAGGTCACTTAAACATGTGGCAGAACTGGGATTAAAACCCAGGTCCTGACTCCCAGCTCCGTGTTCTATCCACTAAGCCATGCTGCTTCTACTCTTCCCCCATGCTGAGTACAGTGCTCTGCACACAGTAGGTGCTCACTGATTCTTTTGAAAGAATGAAATGCCAATGAAGGACCATGAAATCTAAGCAGAGATTGTTTCCATCAAAATTCCTGTTCAGTGAGCAGTAAAACCATAGCCCCCAAAATCCTAGAGGACCTTTAGCTTTACACATGTGCAAGTCTGTGAAGCACCACCAGAATATTTTCTGCTTTTCCCTACCTATTTCTGGTTGACTAGCTGGGGGCTATCTTTTTGCAAGGACACAGTTTCACTTACGTAATAAAAGTAAAGAATGTGCTGAGTGGCTCCAAGGAGTGGTTTCTGAAATAGTGAAATTCTGCACACAATTTCTTCCTCATTTCATTGTCAATGGTAGAAACGGTGAGAGGGCCTGTTTGGCTAGCCAAGAAATTTCCATAGTCAGTAGTCTGGAGGTGGATCTTCAGATCTGAAATTAAGCCACAAGTCAGGTTAATAGCCGTCCTTCCTGCAAGAATATATGAGTAATCACTACTTGTTGCTTTCACATTATTTCAAAGTTTAAAGAACACAATGATTAAGAGAAGCTGTTACCCTTCATTCTAAACAAGTTGTGTTGAAGTGGCTATAGTTTCAATTCTGATAGAAAAACAATCCCAGGAGCTTACTATTTGCCATCCTAATAATGACTGTGGTATTGCTAAGAACTTATGATGAAACAAGGACTGAGGTAAATACAATACAATCGGATCAGAGACAGTCCTTTTCCCACCCAGAGCTCATAGTCTAAGTAGGAGGGTGAACAGTTATTTAATTCCCATTTTACAGATGAGGAAGCTGAGACACAGAGATGTTACCCCACTTGCCCAAGGTCACACAACAGGCAAGTGGCAGAGCTGGGATTCTAATTATTAATAATAATGTTGATAACAAAAATAGTATTTGATAAATCCTTACTATCTGCCAAGCACTGTACTAAACACCTCAGTGTTTAGTACACTATAAGTAAATGAGATCCAACAGCATTGCTGTTCCAGATGGGGCTCACAGTCTAGAGGAGAGAACAGGAATGTAATCCCCATTTTACAGATGAGGAAACAAAACCAGGTCATCTGATTCCCAGTCCTAAATTTTTTCCATTAAGCCATGTTGCATCTTTTTCCTTAAAGACAATCCTGTCTTTTGATTTAAGTGGCATATAACTACACATGATATGTTTCCATAACCAGGCACCAATACCAAAGTTAACCAGCACTACAGTACACCTTCATTTTGAAGCTTCATTTCACACTGATACTGTACTCCATTCAGAAGTCTTGTATAATTTAGCTTTTCTTATTTTACTACTTTCAGGCCATCACTGGACAATTTTGTCTAAGTATCAGAAGCCACTGATAGAATTCAATTTTGGGTTGCCAGTGAGAATCTTTGTGAGCCCTTCGGAGCCCCTCTGGACGGGCTTTCCTCATTAATTTTTATCTCCTCACCTTACTGGCCAAGAGAAGCAGTATGGTCTAATGGCAAGAGCACCGGCTTGGGTGTCAGAGGTCTTGGGTTCTAATCCCATCTCTACCACTTGTCTGCTGTGCGACCTTGGGCATGTTATAAATTCTCTGAGCCTCAGTTTCCTCATCTGTAAAATGGGGATTGAGACTGTGAGCCCCATGTGGGAAAGGGACTGAGTCCAATTTGATTAACTTGTATCTACCCCAGTGTTTAGAACAGTGCTTGGCACATAGTAAGTGCTTAATTACCATAATTACTATTACTCCTTCCTCTGACAGCTGCCACTTTAGCAATCAATTATACTTACTGAGCACTGTACTAAGCACTAGGATAGTCTTATCCCCACATTGCACATACGTACATCTCTCTAGAACTTATTGCTTTCTCCTACTTGTTCTTTAGTGTCTCTCAACTGCTAGATTGATTGTAAGATCTTTGAGGTCTGGGATCACATCTACTAACACTACTGCACCCTCCCAAGTGCTTAGTCCAGTGCTTGTCACAGAGTAAGCACTCAAATATTTGATTGATTGATGTTTTAGCACTGCTGCTGGTCCAGGGAAAAGAGCAAGCCTCAGATTCAGGACACTTGGATTTTAGTCCTGTTCTTTGCTAAAGTAATAACACTCATTCAATTGTATTTACTGAGCGCTTACTATGTGCAGAGCACTGTACTAAGCACTTGATGCCAAGTACTGTACTAAAACCTGGGGTAAAGACAATTAAGTTGGACATAATACCTGTCCCAAGTAGAGCTCACAATCTAAGGAAGAACAGGAATTTAATCCCATTTTAGAGATGAGGAAATTGAGCCACAAAGAAGTTAAGTGTCTTGTTGAAAATCCACAGCAGGCAAGAGGCAGCGCCGGTATCAGAACCCAAGACTTCTGACTTCCAAGGACTGGGCTCTTTCCACTGGGCCACTCTGCCACCCCAGTGACAACCGATGAGACTACACAAGCATTACAAAAGTGTGCTTCATCTGCTTCTCCCAAGGTCTCATTTTTCGTTCCCCTCAAGTCCATCTTCTAACTTTACTTTTGTCTTGACTCTCCAACTTTCTACCCCTTGCTCATATTGTTCACCTCGCCTGGAACTGCCTCTCCCACCAGCTCTGCCATAATGCAGTCCTCCTCCATCTTCAAAGTCCACCTAAATCCTACCTGCTCCAAGAATGGCTCCTCAATTAATTTCTAACACGCCAATCTAAAAGATAACCAGGGCATTCATATCCATTCACAGCACTTATGCATACTCAATTTTCCCCTGGCTTGGAACTTCTTCCCTAAATCTCTGCCCTTATTCCAAATCTCTTTAATAGCCCACCTCCTCCAATGAGCCTTCCCCAACCATCTCTAGTACTTATGCATATTGATTTGTTTCATGTTTGGTCCACCTTTACAGCATCACTAAAACCCATCCTTTCCTCTCCAAACTGCAACCATGTTAGTCCAGTCACTTACCCTATCCCATCTTGGTTACTGTATCGGCCTCCTTGCTGACCTACTAGCCTGCTGTCCTTACTTCACTCTGCTGCCCAGATTATTTTTCTACGAAAACGTTCAGAACATGGTTCCCCCTCCTCAAAAATTTCCAGTGGCTGCCCATCCACCTCTGCAAACAAAATCTCCTCACCATTGGCTTCAAAGTACTCATTCCCCTTGCCCCCTCCTATCTTACCTCCTTACTCTCTTACAACCCAGGCCACACATTTAGCTCCCCTGGTGATAATCTTCTCACTGTACCTCAATCTCATTTATCTTGTGGCCAACTTCTCCTCCATATCCTGCCTCTGGCCTGCAATGCCCTCCCTCCTCATATCTGAAATACAATTACTCTCCCCCCTTCAAAGTCTTATTGCAAGGACTTCTCCAAGAGGCCTTCCCTTACTCAACCCTCCTTTCCTCTTCTCCTACTCCCTGTGTCACTCTGCCTTGTTCCCTCTGTTCACCACCTCCTGCCAGCCCCACAACACATATACATATCTATAATTTATATTTTCTGTCTCCCTCTCTAGGCTGAAAGCTCCTTATGGGCAGGGAGTCTATTATATTGTACTCTCCCAAGTGCTTAGTACAGTGCTGTGCACACAGTAAACACTCAAATACTATTGCATATTCATTTATAAATAAAACAAATAAATATGATTGATTACAGTGGTATTTGTTAAGCACTTAATGGACACCAAGCATTGCACTAAACACTGGAGTAGACAGACACATGGGGTGCCCTAAGGGTTGGGAGGTGCTGAATCCCCATTTTACATGTGAGGAAGTTGAGCCACATAAAAGTTCAGTGACTTGCTTAGGGTCCTACAGCAGCAGATCAGAAGTAGAATCCAGGTCCTCTCTGTCTTCTCTGCCATCTTGCTGCAATGGCTAATTGAGAAGGGTGGGGAATTGAACTTCCTGTGGAGTCAGGGACCCCTCAGCTTTCCAAACAACGATATTTATTAAGTGCTTATTGTGTGCAGAGCACTATATTAAGGAGTAATTCCCTCTTCCAGGTGTCAGGCTGGTTTGAGGCGAGAATAAGGGGGATGGTGGAAAGTAGGCTTTCCTTAGTTTTTTCAGGCTATTAAAAATTTGAAGTCAAACCCAGAAGAAGAGTTCTTCATCAAAAGTGTATTTCCAGAAAATGAAAGTTCTCTTCCTGACACCAAGCCTTCCCAAATGAATAGCAGGGTGATTTCGGAAGGATGCTGGATGAAGATGGTGATTTTCCTCTTACTGGTTTTTATAAAGCAAGGGAGAAATGGGAAATGAAGTAGAGGGGTTGTTCCAGACACGGGGAACAGCATGAAGTCTAGAAGGGAGATTGCCCAGCTGGATCTGTCCTGAGCTCAAAATGTTCTTTGGCCCTTTTCAAACAGCACTGTGTGGAGACTACAGTATTAAAACAAAAACCCCCATTCAAATTTCACTTACTTTGCATTTCCAAATGATTCACAAACTATCATTTATGGAGAAGCACCAAACTGCTTGAAGCTGTCTTACACATTAAATATAGTTTCAGACATCTTGCTGGGGGCCTGGAAAATCCCTATTAGGTGGTAGTCCTAAGCCAATTTAACATCCTGAACTTCAGTGAATTGAGCTCTTAAAATTGGCATATTTCGGATCTGTGGCTGGCTGACGATGAGGTTCTGCTGCCGAGAGGAAAGTCTTCCCTCCAACTTGTACAATTAGTACCATAAAGGCCTGGGTCTGACTACTGAAATCATTTTACAAAAAAAAAAAAGCAAACACACATGATGACTCCAAGTGTGTGCCTTCCCTCCGCCTCCCGCCCCCCCCAACACACATGGCCCCCTTACCCCCCTGCACACGACACCCTGTCCCCCACTCCACACACATACAGAATATTTTACTGCCTCTTGGTAGCTATTTTGTACTAGATTTGATTTATAATTTGATATGGTAGCCTTCCTTCACAACATTTAAAGATTTGCCAACTGAAGTGTTAAAAATAATCCTCTTAAAAACACAATATTTTGCTTGAGGTACATATGCTCCTTTTCAGTTGAAGAACTTTAGAAGCCTTCTGGCTACTTCACTCAATCCTTGCATCTTACCCTCTTTGGAAAATTCATCTTGGGTCTTTGCAATACATTCCAAGAAGCACAGACTTCTTGTAGTCAAGGAAGGTATCAACCAACTCTGTTGTATTTTGCCAAGGGCAGGGAGGAGGCAGATGCAGTAGGCAAGGAGGGATAACAGTTTTTGGATCAGCAGAGAAGCAGTTTGGATGCAGAGGAAAGGGCAAATTTTAGCAATGTTGAAAAAGTAGAACTGACAGGATTTGGTGAAAGAATATGTGGGATGAATGAAAGATGTCATAGGTAAGGCCAAGGTTACAAACCTGTGAGATAGGATAGTTGTGTACATTCATTCAACGGTATTTATTGAATACTGTGGAAGAACACTGTATTCATTCATTCATTCAATAGTATTTATTGAGCGCTTACTATGTGCAGAGCACTGTACTAAGCGCTTGGAATGAACAAGTCGGCAACAGATAGAGACAGTCCCTGACATTTGACGGGTTTACAGTCTAATCGGAGGAGACAGACAGACAAGTACAATGGCAATAAATAGAGTCAAGGGGAAGAACATCTCGTAAAAACAATGGCAACTAAATAGAATCAAGGCGATGTACATTTCATTAACAAAATAAATAGGGTAATGAAAATATATACAGTTGAGCAGATGAGTACAGTGCTGAGGGGATGGGAAGGTAGAGGGGGAGGAGCAGAGGGAAATGGGGGAAAAGAGGGTTAAGCTGTGGAGAGGTGAAGGGGGGACGGTAGAGGGAGAAGGGGAGCTCAGTCTGGGAAGGGCTCTTGGAAGAGGTGAGTTTTAAGTAGGGTGCTAAACACTTGGAAAGTACAATTCAGCAATAGAGACAATCCCTGCCCACAGTGGGCTGTCTATAGTGATGGGAAAGTCAGGGGAAGAATGGAGTTTGGGTGGGAAAATGAGGAGCTCTGTTTTGGACATGTGAAGTTTGAGATGTTGGCAGGACAACCAAGTAGAGATTTCGAAGGCAGGAGGTAATGTGAGACTGCAGAGGAAAGAGCTCAGGGCTAGAGAGCTAGATTTGGGGATCATCTTTGTAGAGACAGATGGTAGTTGAAGTTGTGGAAGCAAATAAGCTTCCCAAGGGAGTAAGAGTAAGTAAATGGAAAATGGAAAGGGACTCAGAACTGAGCCTTGGGGGACAAACATTAGATGGGGAGGTGGCAGAGGGGTGAGCCTGTGAAAAGGGCTGAGAAGGTGTGGTCAGAGAGAGAGAGGAGAACCAGAAGATGACCTTGTCAGCAAAACCAAGGTTTGATCATGTTTCTAAGAGAAGGGGGTGGTCAACATTGTTAAAGGCAGCTGAGAGGCTAAGGAGGATTAGGATGGAGTAGAGCCCATTAAATTTGTCAAGGAAGAGATCATTGGTGTGAGAAGCAGTGTGGTCTTGTGGAAAGAGCTCCAGCCTGGGAGTCAGAGGATGTGGATTCTAATCTCAGGTCCACCACATGCACGCTGTTTGACCTTGAGTTAGTCACTTTACTTCTTTGTGCCTCAGTTACCCCATCTGTAAAAAGGTGATTAAATCTTACTCCCTCCATTTTACAGTGTGAGCACTGTATGGGATAGAGACTGTGTCCAACCTGATTAACATGTATTCATTCAGAGGAATTTATTAAGCACTTACTGTATGCAGAGCACTGTACTAAATGCTTGGGAAAAGTGCAATACATCAGTCAAGAGTGACATTCCCTGCCCACAAGGAGTTCAAAATCTTGAGGAATTTCTACTCCAGAGTCCTGTATCTACATTGCATCGCACCTACTGAGCACTTAAATACCATAATTACTATTATCATCATTAGAGAGGGCAGTTCCAATGGAGTGGAGGAGTCACTGCAACATGGCCCAGTGGAAGGAGCACGGGCTTGGGAGTCAGAGGTCACGAGTTCAAATCTCTGCTCTGCCACTTGTCAGCTGTGTGACTGTGGGCAAGTCATTTAACTTCTCTGTGCCTCAGTTCCCTCATCTGTAAAATGGGGATAAAGACTGTGTGCCTCCCATGGGACAACCTGATTACCCTGTATCTACCCCAGCACTTAGAACAGTGCTCTGCACATAGTAAGCACTTAAATACCAACATTATTATTATAGGTAGAATCAAACTTTTTGCTCCCTCTGGACAAATAAGCCCCAGGCACTTGGGTTTTCCAGGAGTAACCACAGGTAAGAGTTTGTAGGAGCAAGGCTTCCAGTATCCAAAGCCTGGAAATAAAGCTGATAAGAGGAAGGTCAGAGATGCCAGCAGCTTATCCTTTCGACGGTAAGCTCGTTGTGGGCAGGGAACATGTCTACCAACTCCTGTGTATTGTACTCTCCCAAGCATTTAGTACAGTCCTCTACACACAGTAAGGACTCAGTAAATACCACTGATTGCTGAGTCCACGTGGGACAACCTGATTACCTTGTAACTACCCCAGTGCCTACAACAGTGCTCAGCACATAGTAAGCGCTTAAATTCCATTATTATTATTAATGCCACTGCCCGCCAGTCACAATCTATGCTCAGCAAGCCTCTGTTTCTAATCAGACCAGATCAGAGCTCCCCCCTTTCTCTCCAGAGCAAAGAAGAATTTGTTGGTACATTCATCCTGAAAAAAATCAGCAAAACTTTGGCTCCCATTAAAAACCTCGTTATGAATCTAATAGGACAACTTTTGCAGATTTATCTATATATAAATTCTTTCTACAGTGGTCTTTTAAATCATCCAACAGGTTTCTGAGGCCCAAAGAAAATGATATGAGATTGGTTAGGCTTATTAGAAGAAAGATTTTACTGTGTTTGCATTCTCACACTTTGGCATGCAAATGTGAAATTAAGCAGAGTCAGTCAATCCATGCTGGATAAGTAGGGAACATAATAATAATGGTGGTATTTGTTAAGCGCTTACTATGTGCAAAGCACTGTTCTAAGCGCCGGGGGATACTAGGTGAACAGGTTGTCCCACGTGGGGCTCACAGTTTTTAATCCACATTTTACAGATGAGGTAACTGAGGACAGAGAAGTTAAGTGACTTGCCCAAAGTCACCCAGCTGGCAAGGGACAGGGTCTGGATTCGAACCCATGACCTCTGACTCCCAAGCCCTGGCTCTTTCCAGTAATGTCTAGCAATGCTGTTGTATTGTAATAATAATGATGGTATTTGTTAAGTGCCTACTATGTGCCAAGCACCAAATACCATTGATTGATTGGGTTTGTTTCAAATGGTCAGGCCCCTGCCTAGCTCAGTCAGGGACATTTCAGACACCGGTTGAAACTCGTGAGTCCCAGTGTTTCTCTAGAATTAAACTGAACAAGGTCAGAACAAACCAATTCCTCAGGTGGAAAGTTGTTATTAGGTGAGGAGTTTGTTATTCCTTAAAAATGCAGCCCAATGTTTGCAAAACACTGAAAAGGGTGGAACTGCTTCAGGAATTTCGGAGAAGTCAAAATGCTAAGAGTTCCTGACTAGCCCAAAACCCAGTGTAGGGGTAGGGAGGAGGTTATTCTTTGGAGATCAGAGGGTTTAAACAAGAGGGAAAAATTCCCTACAGGCACAACTGTCAAAC
Source organism: Ornithorhynchus anatinus (assembly GCF_004115215.2). Classification (NCBI taxonomy): domain Eukaryota; kingdom Metazoa; phylum Chordata; class Mammalia; order Monotremata; family Ornithorhynchidae; genus Ornithorhynchus; species Ornithorhynchus anatinus. Next base: position 51,461,278 of record NC_041731.1, on the reverse strand, counting down.
AATTGGAGCCATTTGGGGTTTGGGATTTCCAGATAAAAATGTTAATATTTATTCAGTACAAGAGGACCTGGCACAACTGCTACATAAAGGTACACAGAGCACGCAATAGAAATCCACTAAAGGAGACTGAATTTCAACTGACATGAAGAAAAAGTATTTCTGGGTTTCTTCCTCCTCAAGTTAGTTCATCCACTATTAAGATGCATAACCTCATTATGCCTAACTTGACTTGCAGTAGATATAAGCCAGCGTAAATCAAGAATCACTGATACATAAATAGTGCTCAGGAGAATTTTTTTGATACAGTTGAGTGTAGTCACATTTATAACTCATTAACATTACTGCCCCACCCCCAATTTATTCTTCATATCCATAAAATTCAGACAGGCATAGTTTTAATGTATATTAAAAAAACACACATTTCAATGATCAGATAATTATTTTCGTGTTTAAAACCCTTTTGGAGAGAAAGTAAGTCTGGTTAGCATCTTTGATTCAATATTTTCCATAATTTCGGTCTGTATTAAGTGTGAATATCCATGCAAACCCCTGAAGGCCTGAAGCAGGGTGAATTCTCTTTCCCAGTTTACAGATGGGAAAACTGTGCCAAAGCACTTTTTAAAATGGTAATTGTTAAACACTAATAGCCAGGACTATACTAAGCATCGGGGTAGATACAAGCTAATCAGGTTGGAGACAGTACATGTCCCACATGGGGCTCACAGTTTTAATCCCCATTTTACAGATGAGGTAACTCACTCCCTTCTGTGTGTCCCTGAGTTGCTCTTCCTCCCTCCCAGTTCCTTAGCACTTATGTACATATCTGTAATTTTATTTATTTGTATTGATGTCTGTCTCCCCCCTCTAGACTGTCAGCTCATTGTGGGCAGGGAATGTCACTGTTTTCTGTATTGTACTTTTCCAAGCACTTAGTACGGTGCCCTGTACACAGTAAGTGCTCAAATATGACAGAATGAATGAGGCATAGAAAACTGACTTACCCAAGGTCACATATCAGACAAGTGGCGGAGCTGGAATTAGAACACTTAAATAATAATAATGTTGGCATTTGTTAAGCACTTACTATGTGCAGAGCTCTGTTCTAAGCGCTGGGGGAGATACAGGGTAATCAGGTTGTCCCATGTGAGGCTCATTTTACAGATGAGGTAATTGACAGATTTACAGATGAGGTAATTGAGGCACAGAGAAGTGAAGTGACTTGCCCACAGTCACACAACGGACAAGTGGCAGAGCCAGGAGTCGAACTCATGACCTCTGACTCCGAAGCACAAGCTCTTTCCTCTGAGCCACGCTGCTTCCCAAACAGCTTGTTTCCAGTGTGTCATGCTAGGCTCTGACAGACACATCTCTCGGACAGAAAATTTCCATTCATTCCCAGCCGAGAAAGGACAGGAACAGACAAGATGGCAGCCAGTGCTGCCATGATTTTCACCACGGCCAAGAAGGGGTCAGTTTCCCTGGGAACACCACCAATGCCACCTGGGCAGAGCAGCAGAACAAAACTGGCTTCAAAAGTTATTAGTGGGAAGTCCTGGAATGAACACTTGCTAACCTTCTCTCTGGGCCTCAAACTCACCTGTCTCTCCACCGACCCCTGGCCCAGAACACCCTCTCTCCTCAAATCCGCCGATCACTGCCCCCCCTTCCTTAAAAGCCTTACTGAAGGCACATTTTCTCCAAGAGCCCTTCCCAGACTAAACCCCATTTTTCCTCAGTCCCATTCCCTTCCATGTCACCATGATTCATTTCCTTACCTCTTCCCCCCACCCCCTGCCCCACAGTACTTATGTATATATGTTTATCTTTAATCCTATTTATATTGATGCCTGCTTACTTGTATTGATGATATCTGTCTTCCCTCCCTCTAGACTGTGAGCCCACTGTGGGCAGGGATTGTCTCTCTTTGCTGTATTGGACTTTCCGGGCTTAGGAGTCAGAGATCATGGGTTCTAATCGCAGCTCAGCCACTTGTCAGGTGTGTGACCTTGGGCAAATCACTTAACTTCTCTATGGCCCTTCCTACCTCTCCTCCCTTCTCTCTTTCTACCACCCACCCCGCACGCTCCGCTCCTCTGCCGCCCACCTCCTCACCATCCCTCGGTCTCGCCTATCCCGCCGTCGACCCCTGGGTCACGTCCTCCCGCGGTCCTGGAACGCCCTCCCTCCTCACCTCCGCCAAACTGATTCTCTTTCCCTCTTCAAAACCCTACTTAAAACTCACCTCCTCCAAGAGGCGTTCCCAGACTGAGCTCCTCTTCTCCCTCTACTCCCTCTGCCATCCCCCCTTTACCTCTCCACAGCTTAACCCTCTTTTTCCCCTTTTCCCTCTGCTCCTCCACCTCTCCCTTCCCATCCCCACAGCACTGTACTCGTCCACTCAACTGTATATATTTTTCGTTACCCTATTTATTTTGTTAATGAATTGTACATCGCCTTGATTCTATTTAGTTGCCATTGTTTTTACGAGATGTTCTTCCCCTTGACTCTATTTATTGCCATTGTTCTTGTCTGTCCGTCTCCCCCGATTAGACTGTAAGCCCGTCAAACGGCAGGGACTGTCTCTATCTGTTGCCGACTTGTTCATCCCAAGTGCTTAGTACAGTGCTCTGCACATAGTAAGCGCTCAATAAATACTATTGAATGAATGAATGAATATGACCTAGTTCCCTCATCTGTAAAATGGGGATGAAGACTGTGAGCCCTATGTGGGCTCACCTGATTACCGTGTATCTACCCCAGTGCTTAAAACAGTGCTCGGCACATAGTAAGCGCTTAACAAATACCAACATTTATTTTAGTACAGTGCTCTGCCCACAGTAAGTGCTCAATATATACAATTGACTGAATGAATGAATTTGAGGATCTGGGTGGCAGGACCAGGTCTGTAGGAAAGGGAGTTTGAAGAGTAGAAACTTCTATAGACAGTCCTATAGACTGTAAGCTCATTGTGGGCAGGAAAAGTGTTCATTTATTGTCATCTTGTACTCCCCCAAGCATCTAGTACAGTGCTCTGCATACAGTAAGTACTCAGTAAATACAACTGAATGAACTACCTGGCTCTAAGTAAGCAAGGAACTGCTTGGAACCAGACAACTAACCAGGGGGGCCTACAGCACCCTATATGGACACCATCCCTCCAGGATACAGGATACCCTGAAAAATCCAGGGTATTCTGGTGAGCGAGCCTCACCCTGAAAAAGCCAAGGGGGCCTTCCTTAGTGGTTCTGGTAAATCGATCCATCCTGAGCCATGCTGCTACCAAAAGCTATTAGCAAGTACATTCAGCTGAGTTCTGTTCCTCACTTCTTAGCTGCTCTATCAATCAATTATTATTATAATTGACAATTATATAATATATAATTATATATAAAAATATAATTATATTATAATTATAATTATCCATCTATCTATCAATTATTGAATAATAATAATAATAACAACAACAGTATTTGTTAAGCACTTACTATGTTCAAAGTACTGTTCTAAGCTCTGGGGTGGATACAAGGTAATCAGGGTGGACACAGTTCCTGTCCCATATTTGAGCAGAGCACTGTACTAAGCACCATAGACTAGTTAGAGGTGATCCCAGTCCACAAGGAGCTCCTCCACTCACCTTTTCTGCTCCTCCCCCTCTCCCGCCCCATCCCCTCAGCACTGCACTCGTCCGCTCAACTGTATATATCTTCTATTTATTTTGTTTAATGAGATGTACATCACCCTGATTCTATTTATTTGCCATTGTTTTAATGAGATGTTCTTCCCCTTGACTATTTATTGCCATTGTTCTTGTCTGCCTGTTTCCCCCAATTAGACTGTAAGCCCGTCAAAAGGCAGGGACTGTCCCTATCTGTTGCCGATTTGTACATTCCAAGCGCTTAGTACAGTGCTCTGCACATAGTAAGCACTCAATAAATACTATTGAATGAATGAATAGTTCCTGTACCCCCATCTTTCTTTACCTTCCTTTCTTCTGACCTTCCTCTACCTGGTGATCAGCTTTCTGGTCACCTATGGCTGGGACTGTAACGAAAGGCTTGCAAAGCCAGAAGAGGGGGTGGAGAACAAAGGAATTAATGGATAGGAGTCAAGGTGTAAATTAACACTGGAATGGAGAGATTATAAAATTAATGCAGTGTGGGCTATGAAGTCCATCAGGAGCAGAAACCATACATGAAGATAGAATGTATGTGGACAGACACATAACAGGGACTCTCGAAAGATTAGTCAGGTCAAGGGGTCAAAAATAGAAAGTAGTGAGGAACAACTGTCCTCATTAAATGCATTTTTCATTCTGCATCTTTCACTTCAGGAAATCCACATACATATTTAATTAAACTGGTTGACTACATTTTCCTATTAAGTTTCTGGTACAAAAAAGAATTAAAGCCATGTTCATGGTACAGTGAGGAACACACTTGTCTCTTTAAGCGTGGCTTAGTGGAAAGAGAACGGTCTTGGGAGTAGGAGGTCATGGGTTCTAATCCCAGCTCTGCCACTTGTCTGCTGTGTGATCTTGGGCAAACCACTAAACTTCTCTGTGCCTCAGTTACCTCATCTGTAAAATGGGGGTTAAGACTGTGAGCTCCACGTGGGACAACCTGATTATCTTGTATCTACCCCAGTGTTTAGAACTGTGCCTGGCACATAGTAAGCACTTAATACCATAATAATAATAATTTGGCCTCCATCATTGACTATAAAGGGAGCAAAGAAAACATAATTCATTCACTCCACCACCTCCACTCAGAGGTACTGTTTATTCTGAGAGGACTTGCAGGGAAAATATTAAAAGAAGTCTTTTATACATAGCTGCAAAATAAAACCATTTTGTCATGTGATCACAATTTTATATAGGGTTCAAATTGGTTTGTCAGCTGTGTGATTGTGGGCAACTCACTTTACTTCTCTGTGCCTCAGTTACCTCATCTGTAAAATGGGGATTAACTGTGAGCCTCACGTGAGACAAGCTGATTATCCTGTATCTATCCCAGTGCTTAGAACAGTGCTCTGCACATAGTAAGCGCTTCACAAATACCAACATTATTATTAGTGTGATGTTATTTGCAGTGATTCATTTCACCTGTAAAATGGTCATGAAGACTGTAAGCCCCATGTGGGAGAACAAGTATCTATCCCAGGGCTAAAACAGTGCTTGGCACATTATTATTGGCACACGTGATCAATGGCTGTTCCTAAAGCAAACTTAGGGGAGAGGAAAGATACTACTCCAGGCCTTTGTTCCATGCTTGGCACATAGCACTTAACAGATACCACAAATATTATTATTATTACTACGCACCCACCCTGTCCTCGGGTACTGGTTCTAACAAGTATTTACCCAGCCAGTCTGGGAAACAAGCTGCATTTTCACCCTAGCAATTAAAGTCAACTTCACAGATTTGTTTCTGAACTTCTAATGAGCTTTTTAGCAGAACCAGCACCATATTCATTACTGCCTAGAAAGCGCTAGGAGCTGTGAGGGGTCTTTTTAAAACCAGTCATTTTATTTATGATCAATTTGTGCATCTGTGAGGTACTCCACCTTTCTTTCATTCATTCATATTTATTGAGAGCTTATTGTGTGCACAGCACTGTATTAAGTGCTTGGAAAGAACAATTTGGCAACAAATAGAGACAATTCCTACCCAACAACAGCTCACAGTCTAGAAGAGGAGAGACAGACAACAATTGGTTTTATGGCTACCTTTTCAAACAAAATACAAAAATGGTGATAAGCCCTTTTAATTATTTCTGCAAGAGCTTAAAAGCATTCCTTTTCAGGTAGGAACACTGCAGGTACTGAATTACAATCCATGTTTTGAGCAGTTAACATGGGCACTTGAGCTGTGCCTAAAATCTGGGTAAATCAGTGAAGAACCATGGCTAAAACATTACTCCCCCCAGAACCGTGACTCTTAGCATTCACCTCTTTGCTTCCAGTGCTGACAGGGGTTCTTACCTTCTAAGGTTTCACATTGCACCAGGTTGTTGTAGTCCTGTTGGGTCAGGAGGCCGGCTTTAAACCCTCGAACCAGGCCTTCCAAGTAGCCGTGATCTGCATTGAAATAAAACTCTGCACTCTGCGGCATGGAGGAAAAAAAAAACCTCTTTCCTAAAATAGATCTAGAGAAAAGGATAGCTGAAAACCTAGGCCACACAAACGTTTTGTGCCGCTGCTGGTAAGGTAGGAGCTGGTACCGATCAGGAGGAAGTGAATTTCTGTCAGCTGATGATGACTAGTTTTCACCCGTTTCCTCCAGCTGGCAGCTGAAGCCCAGCCCAGTTCTGCTTGTACGTCAGCCAATCAGTCAGGAGCACCGTTAATTCCATCTAGATAGACTGCTTTGGGAGAAACAGTGTTACAGAGTCAAGGAAGGGTGAAGTCCCATCACAAAACTGGGTCTGACATACTGATTTCTCCCCAGCCTTCCAGTGGGAAGATGTAAAGGGCATTTCAGTGTTTTTATGTGCTACAGGGTTCTGTTTGGTAAACTCACATTATGGACTTTATAAAAGAATGCAGGACTTATTATTAATAATAATCTTATTTATTGAGGGCTCACTGTGTACAAAGCACTATACTAAGTGCTTGGGAGGGTACCATATAACACTGGACACATTCCCTGCCCACAACAAGCTCACACCTGACTTTTGCTAAAAAAAGGATCAACCCAGAGTTTTAAAACTGCAAAATTTACACTCTAAGATCAGTGAGCGTGAAGAATATGTGGCTATCGCTCTCATTCAACCCACATATTCAATCTTTCACCAAATCCAGTTGCTTTACCTTCAAAACATTCCTAAAATTTGCCCTTTCCTCTCCATTCAAACTGCTACCACACTGACCCAAGCACCTAACATATCCTGCCTAGACTACTGCAGCATTAGCCTCCTTGCTGACCTCCCTGCCTCCTTTCTCTCCCCACTTCAATCCATACTTCACTCTGCTGTCTGGATCATTAAAAAAACAACAACAAAAAAACAAACAAATCCTGCTCAGTCCATATTTCCCCATTCCTCAACAATTCCAGAACTTCACCTCCACATTAAATCAAAACTCCTTACCATTAGCTTTAAAGCACTCAATCAGCCTGCCCTCACCTATTTTACATCCTTGATTTCCTACTACGATCCATTACGCTCACTTCGCTCCTCTAACACCAACTTTCTCACCGTATCTTGATCTCGTCTATCTCACTATCAACCCCTTGCCCATGTTCTGTTTTTGGCCTGGAACTCCCTCCCCATTTATATCCCACAAACCACCAATCTCCTCACCTTCAAAGTCTTATTAAAATCACATCTCTTCCAAGAGGCCTTCCGTGACTAACCCCTCATTTTTCTTATTCCCTCGCTGTTCTGGGTCACCCTTATTCTTGGATTTGTATGCTTTATTCACTCTACCCTCAGCCCCAGAGCACTTTTGAACCTATCCGAAATTTATTTTAATATCCACCTCCTCTTCTAGATGGTAAGCTCCCTGTGGTCAGGGAACATGTCTCCCAACTCTATATTGGGCTCTCCCAAGCTTTTAGAACTGTGCTCTGCATGCAGTAAATGATGGATAAATATGACTGATCAATTTAGTCAATGTAGGGTCAGAATTTGTCTTTTAGCCAGAATATGATGATGGAGAGCTCACTGTGGGCAGGCAACATGTCTGCCAACTCTGTTGTATTGTACTTTTCCAAGCACTTGGTACAGTGCTCTGCACATAGAAAACACTCAATAAATACCATTGATGATGATGATGAGAGGCCAGGCTCTGTTGGAGAAAAATGTCCAATTCTCAGCTCAAAAATAGTAGAGATTCATGAGCACATTATTTTACATTTAAGGTCAAAATTAAAAGAACTTCTTTGATGGCTACTCCTTTCATTCAGTGTTTCCCAGCTCCTGCAGTTTCCATGTTTTTTCATTCCTGCCTTTTGGTGGCTTCCACTTCATCTTCTCCAACTTTCTTCTTGCCCCCTATGGTCCAGTTTCCTCCCTCTTCACATCATTGACATCTCTCATTCTCACTCAAACACACACACACACACACACACACACTCACACACATCCTTCTTGCCTACTAATCAACTTTCTAATCTCCTGGACCTCCCATCTGCCTTCCACACTATAGACCACTCCATTCTCCTGGAAACACTAACCTTGGATTTTCTGGTTCTCATTTCTCCAGCTGAGTCTTCTTAGTCTCTTTTTCTGCCTCTTCCTCTGCCTCCCACTCTCTATCTTGGGTGTCCCTCAAAGCTCTGTTCTATATCCTCTTCTCTTCTCTGTCCATAGTCACTTCCTTAAGGGGCTCATTTTATCTCATGGCTTCAACTACTTCAGTGTGAATAATTCCCAAATCCACTTATTTACTTCTTTGCTTCTCTGCCCTTGCATCTCTCCTCTGCCCTTACCTCTCTCTCTACCACCTCACATTTCTTCTTGATAGCACCTCAAACTCAATATGTCCGAAACAGATCTAATCGGATCTCATCTTCCCTCCCGAATCCTTTCCTCCATCCTATGATAGTGGACAACACCACCATCCAATCCCATATCTCAAAAACATGACCTTATCATTATCCTTTACTCCTCTTTTAATTCTCATATTTAGTCTATTGCCAAATCTTAGTGGATCTTCCTTCACAGCATTTTCAGAATCCACCTCTTCCTCTTCAGTCAAATGGCCATCATTCTGGTCCAGGTGCTTGTCATAACCTGGCTTGACTATTATATCAGCCTTCTCGCTGACCTCCTGACACCAGTCTCTCCCCTCTCTGGTCCATACTTGATTCTGGATTGAGGCAGGCACTGGGGGATGACCACTGATTTATGATGAATGAAAATGTGAAAATGCCTAATCCTAGACTAGAGTTACAAGTGGCATCAGCGTGGGCTAGTGGAAAGAGTACAAGGCCTGGGGATCAAGGGACCTGGGTTCTTATCCTGGCTCTGCCTTTGCCTGCTGTGTAGCCTTTCATAAGTCACTGAAGTTCCCTTTGCCTCAGTTTCCTCATCTGTAAAGTAGAAGTTCAACACCTTATCTCCATCTGCTTTAGACTGTGAGCCCTAAATGGGGCAAGGACTGAGTCTGATTTGATTATATCCTTTCTAGTCCAACATTTACCACAGGAGAAGCAGCGTGGCTCAGTGGAAAGAGCCTGGGATTGGGAATCAGAAGTTATGGGTTCGAATCCTGGCTCTGCCACTTGTCAGCTGTGTGGCTGTGGGCAAGTCACTTAACTTTTCTGTGCCTCAGTTATCTCATCTGTAAAATGGGGATTAACTGTGAGCCTTACGTGGGACAACCTGATTACCCTGTATCTACCCCAGCACTTAGAACAGTGCTCTGCACATAGTAAGCGCTGAACAAATACCAATATTATTATTACTATAACTTGGCACATAGTGCTTAACAAATGCCACAGTTATTACTATATCTTGTGTTACTCTTTGGGGATTTGGGCTGATTGCTATATGACATCATCACATTATGCTATCTGTCCAACATACTGCATGTGTATAACAGAATGATGTTGTTTATAATGGGAGAGAGCAGGATATTTTTCCCCAAATCTGAAGCACTGAAATAAGGTTCACTCTCCATAGCATTAAATATTTATTCCTCCTCCTCACTAGATTGAAAGCCCTAGGCTGTACAGGGACTGTGTCCAACCCATTATCTTGTATTTACCCCAGCCCTTAGCACGTAGTACACACTTGAATATCACAAAGTAAAACTCTTAACTGTATCCATATCCATCTCTCAACTCCCCTACTTTTGATCCCTTACTAGCACTGTCCCCCTGGCTTGGAACATCTTCAGGCAATCAATCAATTGTATTTATTGAGCACTTGCTCTGAACAGAGACTGTTAATAATGTTGGTATTTGTTATGCGCTTACTATGTGCAGAGCACTGTTCTAAGCGCTGGGGTAAACACAGGGGAATCAGGTTGTCCCACGTGGGGCTCACAGTCTTAATCCCCATTTTACAGATGAGGGAACTGAGGCACAGAGAAGTTAAGTGACTTGCCCACAGTCACACAGCTGACAAGTGGCAGAGCTGGGATTCGAACTCATGAGCCCTGACTCCAAAGCCCGGGCTCTTTCCACTGCGCCACGCTGCTTCTCGTGACTAATATCTCTTGACTATTCTAAGAGCTTAGGAGAGTTCAGTAGGTAGTAGAAAAGAACCTGGTCTTCAGGGAGCTGAATCTAACAGAGAGAAACAGACACTAAAATAAGTTACAGATAGGGGAAGCAACTGAATTTAAAGATATGCACCTAAGTGCTATTGGGGAAGGGGGAAGGGGAAGGTCCTAAGCGTTTAGGTGGTGAGATCTATCACCACTCTCCCCACATTCAAATCCTTCCTCAAATTCCACCTCCTCCAACAAGGTTTTCCTGAATTGTAAGTACAACAGTCACCCTAACATTTATGTACTTATTTAACACATCCTCAGCACCTTTAAATTCAAGTTTATTTAACTGTGCCCTTCTCCCCCATTAGATTATATGCTGTTTGTGGGGAGGGAACATGGAACTTCTTACTTATGAACTTCCCGTGTACTTACTACAGTGCCTTGCACCCAGGGGGAGCTCAATAAGTACTATCACTACTATTTATATCAGGGAACTGGTGTAATTATAACATCAATCTACCTGGATAAAACTAAATGTATAATACTTTATTCATTCATTCAATCATTCAATTATATTTATTAAGCACTTACTGAGAGCAAAGCACAGTACTAAGCACTTGGGAAAGTACAATACAACAATGAACAATAAGTATAAAACCTCAAATCAATGTCTTTTGCAGAACTTTTCTCCCCTCTTCTTAGACTGTGAGGTCAGTGTGGGACTGAGACTTTGTTTGATCCTATTATCTTGTATCTACTCCAGTGCTTTGCACTTAGTACATGCTTATTCAGTGGCATCATAATAATTATTAGTAATAGTAGTAGGAATAGTATTTGCAGAAAAAAATATTTCTGCAAAAGTTTCTAGGATTGCTGAAACCTCTTGTATTTGAGAGATGAGTGGGGCTATGTCATGGCCACAGACACACTGGAATTACTCAATTTCCCCAAATAGCTTGGGTTTTTTTAGTGAAGGCTGAATCATAGTCACAAGGGTTGTGTCCTGTTGCAGCTCTGCTCCTGCTTTGGTTAACTGACATTAACCCAGACCAAGCTTCCTTCTTCTGGTACTGCTTGAGAAGTAACTCTTAAAATGCTTGCTCTACTAACCTATTTAGTTTCAAGTTGTATAAAGGTTCTTGAAAAAAGAATCAGACACAGAGTGAACTATTAGATTAATTGATGCTATTTTAGCCAATAAGATTGATATTATCAACAGTAATTGGCACAGAAATTCTTTTCTATGGGAAGCTTGACAATTTCTCCCACATCCTCAGGACATTTTAAATGACTGAGACCTGGCAAAGCTGTAAATGCTGAAATTCTTGTATAACCCCTTCTCTAGTGGATAGAGCATGGGCTTGGGAGTCAGAAGGACTGCTGTGTGATCTTGGGCAAGTCACTTCACTTCTCTATGCCTCAGTTACCTCATCTGTAAAATGGGGATTACAACTATGAACCCCACATGGGACATGAACTGTGTCCAATCTGAATACCTTGCATTTACCCCAGCACATAGAATAGTGTCTGGCACATAGTAACTGCTTAAAAAATACCATAAAAAATAATAACTGTGACACTTAAGTACTTACTCTATGCCAAGCTCTGGGATAGTTAAATGATTACCAGAACAGATACAATCCCAGTCTCACATGAGACTTAAAGTCTAAGTAGGAGAGAGAACAAATATGTAAATCCCCATTTTACAGATGAGGAAACTGAAGCAGAGAGAAATTAAGTGAGTTCTCTAAGGTCACATAGCAGGCAAATGGCCTACATAGAGCACAGGCCTGGGAGTCGGAAGGATCTGGCTTTAAACCCAACTCCTCCTTTTGCCTGCTGTGTGACCTTGGGTAAGTCACTTCACTTCTCTGTGTCTCAGTTCCCTCATCTGTAAAATGGGGATTAAGACTGTGATCCCAATGTGGAACATGGAGTGTGTCTAACATGAATATATTATATCTATATCACGTTTAGTAATATGCCTGCCCATGGGGATGTTGCAGAGGTACCCATACCGGTTGCCATGAAAATCCTCCAGAAACCTGCTACCCTATCCCCATTGCAGCGCCCAGGGCCCCTTTCCACAACACATCCTGTGCATATCAGGCCGTGAGGACTTAAAGCACTGTAAAGCACCCTCCAGGACTCTCTCTCCTCTAGATAGCCAGACGAATCCTCCGGAAACCCACCACCCTCACATTGTGGCTCCTCAGGCCCTGGGAGTCCTCATCTACCCTCCTTTCCCCAGGATCCCACACCAATTCTCCTCTGTGCCATTGAGGAACTTCATTCTGACAAGCTTTGCACCACTGCGGCAGGACAGAGGAAATAGCAGCAGCATGTGACTTCTACAAAACCTCAGGAAGACTGTGGTGGCTGCTGCTCTAGCGGTCACTGTGGCCATGATTGTGACTGTGACCTCTGAGCAGTGAAATTCTGCTTCTCTAACCACAGTAACCTACTGATCTTTGTTTTGGTCTTTATGTTGCCTTAGTATTTTGTTTCATCTCTTCTTATGTGTCTGTTGTTAGTCTTCTCTCCCCACATATTTTATATTGTGAGCCCCCTGAAGGCTAGAAACCATGTCTAATTCCCACTTGTGCATTCCTTCCCAGTACCTTGTACCTATTATTGTGCTCTGCACACAGTAAGCACTTAATAAATACTATTACTACTGGAGAAGGCATGGGGAAGTGTGTTTGAGGTCAGATGACCAGACTCTGTTATCACCATCACCAACCCTCTCTCCAGCTATTGCTGCCTCACAGTTATCAGTTGGGAGGGAACACCTTGAGAGAAGAAATGCAGTGCAGCCTAGTGTGAAGAGCATATGCCTCGGAGTCTGAGGACCTGGGTTCTAATCCCCCTCTACCACATATGTTCTTTGTGACCTTGAGCAAGTCACTTAATTTATCTGTGCTTCAGTCCCCTCATCTGCAAACTGGAAAATCAATACCTGTTCTCTCTCCTATTAAAACTGTGAATCTCATGTGGGATGTGATTATCTTGTGTCTTCCCCAGCACTTAGTGCTCTTCTTGGCACATAGAAAGCACTTAAATAAGCAGTTATTATTAACAAAAGGTTGGGGATGTAAATCCAGTTTGTTCCCTTTGGGAGACTCTACCTGCAGCCTAGTGTAGGCTGTGGCATTTAAAATAGGATCTTGGGTGGGTTTGGGATTAGGGCCATCAACTTTTTCACCCAACAGCAGGGGCCTCCAGAGCCACCCATGGTGAGCTGGGATTTGTAATAATAGTAACAGTATTTATTAAAAGTTACTGTGTGCAGAGCATTGTACTATGCACTGTGAAAGAATATCCAGGTGAGAATTAGAAATGGTCCTTGTCTCTCAGGGGGCTCACAATCAACCCAGTTCCCTTGACTACCAGACCCATATTCTTCCTGCTAAGCCACAGATTTGCTCTTCCAAGTTTAACTTCATGATTCTTTCTGAGGAGAAAATACTGTTATGATTTTCATAAACATTCAGTCTACTCAGTGAGCCTACCACCTGAAGTGTTAGGAGTATTCTTCAGTTTGGTATCAAGCTTGGAAGAAGTATAATTTGTTTTGGAACTGAATATTATATGTTCAGATTTCATTCAGATAAATAAATGGTGGTATTTGTTAAGCGCTTACTATGTGCAAAGCACTGTTCTAAGCGCTGGGGGATACAAGGTAATCAGATTGTCCCACGTGGGGATCACAGTTTTAATCCCCATTTTACAGATGAGGTAACTGAGGCACAGAGAAGTTAAGTGACTTGCCCAAAGTCACACAGCTGGCAAGTGGCGGAGCCGGCATTCGAACCCATGAACTCTGACTCCTAAGCCCGCGCTCTTTCCACTGTACCACGCTGCTTCTCCATACATGAACTTTCTATTTCTCCATGCATTTGTTCAGAAAAGATAAAGCCTCTGGGAGCATTCTTTCCCAAACAAAATACTACCTGATTTAGGGTAATGGGGGCTGTCACAGTTTTCTAAAATCTTCATTTAGCTTTATCATTATGGGACATATCTAGGAGCAGATTTATTTGAGTTTGCGGGTAGCCATGGATCTACACTAACATTTTACCACTCTATACTAAACTTTGATTGCTATTAAAAAAAACATAGGCACTTCTGATGTCTATTTAACCATGTAGAAACTATTTCATCTTAAAAAAAGTTGGATTTATCAACAAATGGCCTAATTCATATTCCTGTAGTCTGCAGATTCTGGCATCTCTTAGTCAATCAATCAATTGTATCTATTGAGCGATTACTATGTGCAGAACACTGTAGTAAACAACTGGGAGATTGCAGCAGAATTAGTAGACACCTTCCCTGCCTATAAGAAGCTTACAGTCCTAGCTGGATTGCAATGAGTAAAACCAGCAAACATATGTCTGTTTTCTTATGGAAAAAAATGTACTCACATCAAGCAGATTATTTCCCGACATTGATTCAAAACAGCTATCCTGATTCTCAGAAAAAGAAAGTTCTGTTTGAGGTCCTGTGGAAAATTTGTTAAGTAACATCAGAGTTGTTGACTCTCTGAGTTCTCAGATAGAACAGTGAGTCTATTGTTTTCTAATTTTGCCTAATTTGTTTTGTAAAGAAGGATTTACAGAAGGCGCTTTGATTCTGTCTTTGAACAAAAGCCTACAGAGAAAATACAAGAGTTCTCTCCCCTAATTGGTGAGTAATATGCTATTAGCTTTTATGACTTATTATTTGTCCTTACAAGATCTTTTAACTTTGATAAGTTGTTTATATAAAGAAATGACTTGATTCCTTTCCTCTGAGTTTCTCAAAGCACTTCAGTCAAACTATCTAATTTCTTCTCAAAGCATTTTTGTTTGGGCAGGTATTTTTAAGAACATTAGCTAAACATAAAGATAACTAAACTCACTGGTATTAACATTTGAGTAGTTTGTAGAAAACCAATGCAGTTTAAAATTTCCCATGAGAGGACAAAGCTGAGAAATTCAAAAGCAGGCTTTGTCCAAATATCTCGAGACGCTCAACTGCACCAATAGGCTTGCATATATTATTTCTGTAGAACCTGGGACAATACAAACCTTGTGCACCTTCCCCTTCCCTTTATGAGATTGGTAGGGTTGGGGATGGGACAAAAGAGTGGTTAATGGGTCCCAGCTTTCTAATATGCCAGTACTGTACCACAAGTCCCAGAATGCTTTGGAGCCTAAACTGAACAGACTTGGAAGCCCAAGAAGTTACAGTGAACAAAAGCAGTTGGCTGTTGGCCCAAGATAACCAATCAGTTATTCCAGAGAGTTCCAATCTCTGAACATTTAAATATTTTTTAAATTTCTAGGAACAGTATGCAGAAAGCCAATTTGATCCAAGTTAAAGCAGGTGATCTATCAGCCCATTACTCCAGAGAAGTATTAGATCTATTAGAAAATATGCTCTCCTCACATGAGAATGACGTTGAAAATACCCATCCTTGACCAATAATCGATTTCACACTATGAGCATATAAAACTTGTCCTTAGTGGAGCTGATTGGTGTTATTGCCACTTTCATACCTTGGTGATGTTTTAGCATCTATCTCTTCATCTAATAATAATAATTTGGTATTCGTTAAGCATTTTTCTCTGTGTCAAGTGCTGGGATAGATAAAATATAGTCAGATCAGACACAGTACCCATATGGGGATCACGGTCTATAAAGGAAGGAGAACAGGCATTTAATCGCCATTTTTCAGATAAGGAAGCAGATATTGAGAAGTTAAATAATTTGCCCAAGATCACACAACAGGCACTTGATTGAGCTGGGTTTAGAATCCAGGTCTCTTGACCACCCTCAGTTGTGTGGTCTTCCCACTAAGCCATGCAGGTTCCTGGTTGAACCCTAAAACTTTCCAAATCAGTCAATCAATTATATTTATTGAGGGCTTACTGTGTGCAGAGCACTGTACAAAATGCTTGGGACAGTACAGTATAGCAGAGTTGGTAGATACATTTCCTGTCCACAATGATCTTAGAGTCTAGAGGAAGAGACAGACATTAATATAAAGAAATAAATTACAGATGTGCACGTAAGTGCTGCGAGACTGAGGGAGGGGTGAATAAAAGATGCAAAATCCAAATGCACCGTTTATTCATCAGGTTCCAAAGCTGAAGCCTGTGCTCAAGAAGAGCAACTTTTTCCTGAAAATTGCATCATCCCTGGCTGGTGAGCCTGCCACCACTGTCTTCGATCAGTTCTTGGGACCATTCTTTAAACACTATGGTTTTAAAACATTTGTTCAACCCTCCCTGTTTGCCACTGTCCCATTTCAGTCCAATTTACAGGAGCAACTGGGATAATCCGTGGTCATCCAGTCTCTTCACTTGACCCACCCATTGTTATTATGTTACTGTAAGAATTGCTTCCATGTTGATGAAATGATGGTGCTCAAGGACCTCATTGTTTATGATTTATTCTTGACTTTTAATATTGTTATGACTTATGGGTGATGTTGATGAAACTGCTCACAAAGCTGAGGATGCCTTTGGTAATATCAGGTCTCCTAGCAATAGAGAAGATTGGACCCATTTAAAAAAAATACTGTTTGATTTACAGTGTGTTCAACATTATTCTCCCCTTTTAGAGTCGCATCTGAAGAGTTTCCAGTACTCTACCAGTCTCGGCTATGGGAGGGAGGGAGAATCAAGCAGAGATTTACGGGTTTGTGAGTCAGAGGTCATGGGTTTGAATTCCCTGCTCTGCCACTTGACATTTGTGTGACTGTGTGTAAGTCACTTAACTTCTCTGTGCCTCAGTCTCCTCATCTGTAAAATGGGGATTAAGACTGTGAGTCTCACGTGGAACAACCTGATTGACTGTGAGCCTCACGTGGAACAACCTGATTACCCTGTATCTACCCCAGCGCTTAGAACAGTGCTCTGCACATAGTAACCACTTAAATACCAGCATTATTATTATTACCCATTCCATTCCTAGCTTGGGAAGTGGTTAGAGAGTGGAAGGAATCTGCTACAAGTCAAAACTCACCCATGCTGGGCAGCAGTGGCATGGGAGAAAGTCGAGGGTGGAGACTCGAGTTTACTGTGCGGAAGACGGCAGTGGTAAGCCACTTCTGTATTTTTACCAAGAAAAGTCTATGGATCCACTACCAGAACGATTGCAAATGGAGAGCAGAGTGTTCTGGGAGAGCTGTGTCCGTGGTGTTGCTATGGGTAGAAAATAACTCAATGGCATGACAAGAAGAAAACACTGTTCTGAGCACTGGGGTAGATACAAATTTATCAGGTTGGATACAGTCCCTTTCCCACAGGGAGCTCACAGTCTAAATAGGAGGGATAACAGATATTTAATCCCCATTTTACAGTTGAGGAAACCAAAGCACATTGAAGCTAAGTGGCTTTCCCAAGATCACATGACAAGCAATTGGCAGAGCCAGGATTAGAACCCAGGTCCTTCTGACTCCCAGGCATGGGCTCTTTCTACGAGGCTATAATGTTACTCATTACTGGTTACAGATTTTCAGTTTGGTGATGAAACCCAAGACCTGGTCATTAGCTCACACCTTGAGCTCCCAAAGGGGCCTATTGGCCCTTTTAATTATAATTTATAATAATAATAACGATGGCATTTGTTAAGCACTTACTATATGCCAAGCACTGTTCTAAGTGCTGGGGGTGGGAGGGTGGGATACATGGTAATCAGGTTGTCCCACATGGGGGTCACAGTCTTAATCCCCATTTTACAGAAGAGGTAACTGAGGCACAGAGAAGTTGAATGACTTGCCCAAAGTCACATAGCTAACAAGTGGCAGAGCTGGGATTAGAGCCCACGACCTCTGACTCCCAAGCCTGTGCTCTTTCCACTGAGCCATACTGCTCACTCTAGGCTTCAAGGCTCTCCATCACCTTGCCCCTTCCTACCTCTCCTCCCTTCTCTCTTTCTACTGCCCACCCCCTCACCGTCCCTCGGTCTCGCCTATCCCGCCGTCGACCCCTGGGCCACGTCCTCCCGCGGTCCTGGAACGCCCTCCCTCCTCACCTCCGCCAAACAGATTCTCTTCCCCTCTTCAAAACCCTACTTAAAACTCACCTCCTCCAAGAGGCCTTCCCAGACTGAGCTCCCCTTCTCCCTCTACTCTCTCTACCACCCCCCTTCACCTCTCCGCAGCTTAACCCTCTTTTCCCCCCATTTCCCTCTGCTCCTCCCCCCTCCCTTCCCATCCCCTCAGCACTGTACTCGTCTGCTCAACTGTATATGTTTTCATTACCCTATTTATTTTGTTAATGAAATGTACATTGCCTGGATTCTATTTAGTTGCCATTGTTTTTACGAGATGTTCTTCCCCTTGACTCTATTTATTGCCACTGTTCTCGTCTGCCCGTCTCCCCCGATTAGACCGTAAGCCCGTCAAGCGGCAAGGACCGTCTCTGTTGCCGACTTGTTCATCCCAAGCGCTTAGTACAGTGCTCTGCACATAGTAAGCGCTCAATAAATAAAATACTATTGAATGAATGAATTCTCCCTAATTACGACAATAATAATAATGATAATTATAATAATAATGATTGTTAAGCACTTACTCTGTGTCAAGCACTGTTCTAAGCTCTAAGGGAGATATAAGATAATTAGACAAAGTCAGACACACTCCCTGTCCCACATGAACCTCACAGTTTAAGTAGGAGGGAGAATAGTTATTATATCCATATTTTACAGATGAGAAAACTGAGTCACTGAGAATCAATCAATCAATTGTATTCACTGAGTGTGTACTGTGTGCAGAGCACTATACTAACCAAGTAGAAGAGTGCAAAATAACAGAGTTGGTAGACATACTCCCTGCCCATCTGGAGGTTACAGTCTAGAGGAGGAGCTTACAGATTAGAGGAGTTAAGTGATTTTCTTCAGGTCACACAACAGAAAAACAGGGATTAGAATCCAGGTCTTCTGATTTCTGGGGTCACTTTTTCCACTAGACCACACTGCCTGTTTAGTCTTCCGCTGGAACCACTTTTCAAGTGGCAGAATTTGGTGACAACATTAAATTCTCTTTTGTTGATGAAAATACCAACCTCTGTTTTCTTCATGCTTATTCTTTCTCAACATAGCAGTTCATAATCGTCTGCATATTTTGTTGTATATATGTCTAAAGATCACAGCCCTCAGCATTCAGCAGTCTCCGGGGATTATTTCAAAGAACTCTGATGACGCTCATAGTTTGTTATGTTGGAAGAGTTCACGGCTGGAGAGGAAGTGAATTTCAGACACTTTTGTATCCTCAAGTAC
Source organism: Ornithorhynchus anatinus (assembly GCF_004115215.2). Classification (NCBI taxonomy): domain Eukaryota; kingdom Metazoa; phylum Chordata; class Mammalia; order Monotremata; family Ornithorhynchidae; genus Ornithorhynchus; species Ornithorhynchus anatinus. Next base: position 51,441,852 of record NC_041731.1, on the reverse strand, counting down.
GATGGTGTAGATTAGGTTGAACAGGCGTGGACATAGCACAGAGTTCTGATTTACACTGGAGGTGAGAGGATTCTAAGAGTGTTCTGGAGGTCACGCAGAGGCAAATAATATAAAAATTGCCCAGTGTGAGTCTTATAAACATGAATCAGTCTTCTAAGGCTCCAGAAGTCTTTTCTAAATAACACTAGGGGTCGCCATAACACAATAAACTGGGATCAGCGGCTCAATCCCATCAAATCCCCATCAAACCTAGGCTAGCAGTGCCTAAACTTGTTTTCCTAAATACTTCTTTTATAACCTGACTGAATTTCAGAACCTCATTGTAATGTCTCCCCCCACCTCCAGGCCCCGTTTTCCCTTCCCTTGCTACCCCGAGCCAGTAATAATAATAATGATTATGGTACTTCATTCAATCATATTTATTGAGCACTTACAGTGTGCAAAGCACTGTGCTAAGCTCTTGGAAGAGTACAATATAATGACAGATACATTCCCTGCCCACAGTGAGCTCACAGTTTAGAGGGGGAGACAGACAATATACATAAATAAGTACATAAATAAATTACAGATTTAGTACTTCTTGAGTGCTTGCTATGTGTCAAGCACTGTTTTAAGATCTGGGGTAGATACATGTTAGTCAGGTTGGACACAATCCCCATCCCACATGGGGCTCACCCTCTTAATCCCCATTTTACAGATGAGGTAACTGAGGCCCAGAGACATGAAATGACTTGCCCACCAAGGTCACACAACAGACAGGTGGAAGAGCTGGGATTAGAACCCAGGTCCTTCTGAATGCCAGGCTGGGCTCTATTCAGTAAGCCTCACTGCTTCTCCAGGTTTATTGGCTCTTACCATAGTAACACTTGAACTTATTATCTGCTTCCCCTTAACAAAATTATGCTCATTCTACTCATTTGAAAAGACCCTCCAATACCTAATCCTCACATTGCTCTTACCAGTGCAACAGTGGTTTGGGCACAGAGACTCCCACAAACATCAGGATCCCTGGATAAAACTGAATGGAGGTGCCAGTTATTGCTGGATCAAGCTGCTGTTACACAGTTCCATTATATTCAGTCAAACGTGTTTATTGAGTTTCCTATTTGCAGAACATTGTACTAAGCACTTGGGAGAGTACAATATAAAAGTAAACAGATACATTTCCTTGCCATATGACCTTACAATTTAGAGGACTATATTCTTTTTGACTCATTAAGGCCAATATTTCAAAGCAGGATAGACACAAAACAGAAATAGGATGAGAAGATCTACTTATAAATTCAACAAATTTCAAAAACAAGAACCTAGAAAAACTTTCATTCATTCATTCATTCATTCAATAGTATTTATTGAGCGCTTACTATGTGCAGAGCACTGTACTAAGAGCTTGGAATGAACAAGTCGGCAACAGATAGAGACAGTCCCTGCCGTTTGAAGGGCTTACAGTCTAATCAGGGGAGACGGACAGACAAGAACAATGGCAATAAATAGAGTCAAGGGGAAGAACATCTCGTAAAAACAATGGCAACTAAATAGAATCGAGGCGATGTACAATTCATTAACAAAATAAATAGGGTAACGAAAATATATACAGTTGAGCGGACGAGTACAGTGCTGTGGGGATGGGAAGGGAGAGGTGGAGGAGCAGAGGGAAAAGGGGAAAAAGAGGGTTTAGCTGCGGAGAGGTAAAGGGGGGATGGCAGAGGGAGTAGAGGGAGAAGAGGAGCTCAGTCTGGGAACGCCTCTTGGAGGAGGTGAGTTTTAAGTAGGGTTTTGAAGAGGGGAAGAGAATCAGTTTGGCGGAGGTGAGGAGGGAGGGCGTTCCAGGACCGCGGGAGGACGTGACCCAGGGGTCGACGGCGGGATAGGTGAGATCGAGGGACGGTGAGGAGGTGGGCGGCAGAGGAGCGGAGCGTGCGGGGTGGGTGGCAGAACAGAGAGAAGGGAGGAGAGGTAGGAAGGGGCAAGGTGATGGAGAGCCTTGAAGCCTAGAGTGAGGAGTTTTTGTTTGGAGCGGAGGTTGATAGGCAACCACTGGAGTTGTTTAAGAAGGGGAGTGACATGCAAACTTCTGCCAATGCATTCACTATCATCCTGCTGTTTTAAAGCTTTGCACTTTTTGTTTGTTATCTTTCTTAAAAGTCACAGAGGCATGTTATACTAAATCATTTGGTTAAAAAGGAAATTAATCTGATCCCTGTAATAAAGTTATTGGGCCAGGGTGACATAGAAAATAGTAGGATTGCTCTTGGAGGTGATGTAATTACAGCTTGGCAATTTTTATTGATATATACAATACTGTGCAAGCCAGGAACTGCTAGTCATTAGCTCCTACACACTAGGATGAAGGTACAGAACAGTGCTTGGCACATAGTAAGCACTTGATTCCCCTATGTCTACCCCAGCGCTTAGAACAGTGCTCGGCACATAGTAAGCGCTTAACAAATACCAACATTATTATTATTATTACTTAACAAATATCATCAGTATTATTACTGGCATTGAAACTCAAAGGTGTCATTTTCAAAGCAAAAGAAAGGAAAGCCAGCAGATGATAACCATCAGTGTTACCAATGGAAGTTGTGCAGGCAGAAAGTCTCGATCCATGGCTTCATGAAAGGCTTGGATAAGTTAATGGTTGAGCAGACCAAAATGGATTATCAGAGTGAACAATGAAGCATGTTAAAAAATATATCCCCACCATGTAAGTACCTTCAAGAAACCTGAGGAGGAGGGACCACTCAGTCTGTCCCATTAATGAGACTGCAGGTGCACATATCTGTATACATCTGTAATTTATTTATTTATTTATATTAATTTCTGTCTCTCCTTCTAGACTGTGAGTTCATCGTGGGCAGGAATGTGTCTGTTTGTTGTTCTATTGTACTCTCCCAAGTGTAATTATGTAAGTGCTCAATAAATACTATTGAATGACTGAAGGAATCCTATGTTTGCATATCTTCTTAGATCAGCTTCCTCAAGAAACTCCTGTGGTTGCCCATCCACCCCCACATGCAACAGAAACTCCTGTACTGGCTTTAAAGTACTGAATTACCTTGTTCCCTCCTACCTCACCTCACAACTCTTCTACTACAACCCAATCTGCACACTTCGCTCCTCTAAGGCTAACCTTCTCATTGTACTTCAATCTTGTCTATCTCCACGCCGACCCCTCACCCTCCCTTGTCCCTGTCCTGAAACACCCTTCTTGCTCAAATCCGAAAGACAATTACTCTCTCCCCTTCAAAGCCTTAACGAAGGCACTTCTCTTCCAAGACGACTTCCCTGACTAAGCCCTCCTTTCCTCTTCTCCCACTCTCTCTGCTTCACCCTGACTTGCTCCCTTTATTCATCCCCCCTCCCAGCCCCACATCACTTATGTGCATATCCGTAATTTATTTATATTAATGCCCGTTTCCCCTTCTAGACTTCTGCTCGTTGTGGGCAGAGACTATGCCTGTTCATTTTTATATTGTACTCTCCCAAGCGCTTAGTACAGTGCTCTGCACACAGTAAGCGCTCAATAAATATTTTTGAAGGATTGAATGAATGAATGATTTCTTATTTGACTGCTAAATATGAATATTTACCACTGGTTTTCCCACAGTAATGACAGAATCCTCTGTCATTAGAAGGGAGCATTAGTTTGCTTAGGATTTTATCGTATGAACACTAGCATTTTATAAATATTTTTCAATATATATTTCCCCTGAATCACTGGAAACTTAATCCTGATTTGTCTCAGCACTTTTATTTCAGAGAGAGACTTGACTCAGAAAAGAGTCTGCCAAGATTGAGTAATGACTGCTTTTACCATTCGTATTTCACACAGAGCTGGTTCATTATTCTTTGTTTACTGGAGGAAATCACATGGAAGATTCCTGGGATGCTACTTCCACAACTCCTGGGGTTTGGCAGAGAGGCTACTTGTCATTTCAAATACTAATTCTACACTTTAGGTGAAAGAAAATGGATAAAACCATTGTTTCTAAATGAATATTTAAGGGGTGAGATTATTTTGACTAAAACCAGCCCCAGAGGAGGACTTTATAATTTGAAGAAATTCCAGCTACTCTAAGAAAAAGTAATCCAAAAATCTATATCCTAGCTTTAGCTACATCAAATTTACCCTTTTGTTCATAGTTCTTTATTTATTTTGAAAACATAGAACGATTCATAATTGCAGAATTCCTTCCACAATTACCAAATCTTGATCCTCATTCCACATACAGGTGTTACTTCACTACTGATGATTTGTAGCGAAGACAAGGGCCTATTAAAACTACCCATCAACTTTCCCACTTCATTAGTGGCCAGCAGGATAGAAACTGGCTTGACAGGAATAGGAGTCTGGTTCTTTATCTAGTTTTTCTGGTCAAGGAATTGTTTCTTGTCACCTCTGCTGCAGAGTAACACTCTCTAGGTATGATGGGCCATTTTACTGAAAAAAAATAGGCATTGGAAAATCAGGGCTAGAATCTGGATGAGCATTCCCAATCTCTCTGCTCCTAGGCCATTTTTTCACATTTCTGTCTGGAGTGCCAGCTCCAACTGGGCAAGGGAAACCATTGCTCTGATAGAACTGGCAGTGTGGGGCAAAACCAATAGCTAACTTGCCCTGCCTTGGGGAACTGGATGCGCCTAGAAGTGGAGCCAAATGGGTGATGAAATTTTTAACCCCTTTCTGGCGGCCTAGGGTGCAGATAATAATAATAGTAATAATAATTATGGTACTTGTTAAGCGCTTACTATTTGCCAAGAACTGTTCTAAATGCTGGGGTTGGTACAAGTTAATAAGGTTGGACACAGTCCCTATACCAAATGGGCCTCACGGTTTTAAGCCTCATTTTACAGATGAGGTAACTGAGGCCCAGAGAAATTAAGTGACTTGACCAAGGTCACACAGTAGACACGAGACAGAGCTGGGATTAGAACCCAGGTCCTTATGACTTCCAGGACCATGCTCGATCCACTAAGCCACACAGATCAGATCAGTTGCAAAGATCTGCTGGAATCCAGGACCACACTGAAGCCTCTTCTTACCCTCTGGTCCAACCCTGTAGCTGGGGAGGACTCTGAGGATGAGCCAGGGTCTTATCTCGCCCTCAGCTTGACCAGATAGATCCAGCAGAGGCAGGACTTCTAGCCTCTGGCCCAGACAGGCAGTCTGGCTAGGAAGCTCCAGTTGTTAAGGGCTCTTCTTGAGTCTGACACTCCAAAGCCCAGGTGATTTCCTCTTTTCATCAAGTACCCCAACCCAGGGCCAGGATGGGGAGAGATGATGCAGGTCGGGGGTGGGGCTACAATCAAATCCACTTTCCTGGACTAAGGGAACCATACTAATGTCTCTCCCAGTGGTTTCTGGTTGGGCCTGATCCCAGGGGGACTTGTCTGCAGAGCAAACTCCCCAAGGAGGCTGGGCCCACAGTAAAGGCACCTCCCAAAGCACCTTGGGATTCCTCTCCTAGGACCAGATCCACCTCTGCTTCCCACCCTCTGAGAGTGGGGGTCCTTCAAGGCTCAGTTCTGAGTCCCCTTCTAGTCTCCTCCTATGCCAACTTCCTTGGAGAACTCATTCATTCATTCATTCATTCATTCAATAGTATTTATTGAGCACTTACTATGTGCAGAGCTCTGTACTAAGCGCTTGGAATGAACAAGTCGGCAACAGATAGAGACAGTCCCTGCTGTTTGACAGGCTTACAGTCTAATCGGGGGAGACGGACAGACGAGAACAATGGCAATAAATAGAGTCAAGGGGAAGAACATCTCGTAAAAACAATGGCGACTAAATAGAATCAAGGCAATGTACAATTCATTAACAAAATAAATAGGGTAATGGAAATATATACAGTTGAGCGGATGAGTACAGTGCTGTGGGGATGGGAAGGGAGAGGTGGAGGAGCAGAGGGAAAGGGGGAAAAAGAGGGTTTAGCTGTGGAGAGGTAAAGGGGGGGTAGCAGAGGGAGTAGAGGGAGAAGAGGAGCTCAGTCTGGGAACGCCTCTTGGAGGAGGTGAGTTTTAAGTAGGGTTTTGAAGAGGGGAAGAGAATCAGTTTGGCGGAGGTGGGGAGGGAGGGCGTTCCAGGACCACGGAGGACGTGGCCCAGGGGTCGACGGCGGGATAGGCAAGACCGAGGGACGGTGAGGAGGTGGGTGGCAGAGGAGCGGAGCGTGCAGGGGGGGTGGTAGAAAGAGAGAAGGGAGGAGAGGTAGGAAGGGGCAAGGTGATGGAGAGCCTTGAAGCCTAGAGTGAGGAGTTTTTGTTTGGAGCGGAGGTTGATAGGCAACCACTGGAGTTGTTTAAGAAGGGGAGTGACATGCCCAGATCGTTTCTGCAGGAAGATGAGCCGGGCAGCGGAGTGAAGAATAGACTGGAGCGGGGCGAGAGAGAAGGAAGGGAGGTCAGAGAGAAGGCTGACACAGTAGTCTAGCCGGGATATAACGAGAGCCCGTAGCAGTAAGGTAGCCGTTTGGGTGGAGAGGAAAGGGCAGATCTTGGCGATATTGTAGAGGTGAAACCGGCAGGTCTTGGTAACGGATAGGATGTGTGGGGTGAACGAGAGAGACGAGTCAAGGATGACATCGAGATTGCGGGCCTGAGAGACGGGAAGGATGGTCGTGCCATCGACGGTGATAGAGAAGTCTGGGAGAGGACAGGGTTTGGGAGGGAAGATGAGGAGCTCAGTCTTGCTCATGTTGAGTTTTAGGTGGCGGGCCGACATCCAGGTGGAGACGTCCGGAGGCAGGAGGAGATGCGAGCCTGAAGGGAGGGGGAGAGGACGGGGCGGAGATGTAGAGCTGCGTGTCATCTGCGTAGAGATGGTAGTCAAAGCCGTGAGAGAGAATGAGTTCACCGAGGGAGTGAGTGTAAATGGAGAACAGAAGAGGGCCAAGAACTGACCCTTGAGGAACTCCAACAGTTAAAGGATGGGAGAGGGAGGAGGCGCCAGTGAAGGAGACTGAGAATGACCGGCCAGAGAGGTAAGAGGAGAACCAGGAGAGGACAGAGTCCGTGAAGCCAAGGTGCGATAAGGTATGGAGGAGGAGGGGATGGTCGACAGTGTCAAAGGCAGCAGAGAGGTCAAGGAGGATCAGAATGGAGTAGGAGCCATTGGATTTGGCAAGAAGGAGGTCATGGGTGACTTTAGAGAGAGCAGTCTCGGTAGAGTGGAGGGGACGGAAGCCAGATTGGAGGGGGTCTAGGAGAGAATGGGAGTTAAGGAATTCTAAGCATCGATTGTAGATGACTCGTTCTAGGATTTTGGAAAGGAAGGGTAGTAGGGAGATAGGACGATAACTGGAGGGGGAAGTGGGGTCAAGAGCAGGTTTTTTTAGGATGGGGGAGATGTGGGCATGTTTGAAGGCAGCGGGGAAGGAGCCATTGGAGATTGAGGGGTTAAAAATAGAAGTTAAGGAAGGGAGGAGGGCAGGGGCGATGGTTTTAATAAGGTGAGAGGGAATGGGGTCTGAGGCGCAGGTGGAGGGGGTGGCACCTGCGAGGAGGGAGGAGATCTCCTCTGAGGATACTGCAGGGAAGGATGGGAAAGTAGGGGAGAGGGTTGGTGGTGGGGAGGGGAGAGGCGGAGGGGTGACTTTGGGAAGCTCAGACCTGATTGTGTTGATTTTTGTGAGGAAATAGGTGGCCAGATCATTGGGGGTGAGAGATGGGGGAGGGGGAGGAACAGGGGGCCTAAGGAGAGAGTTAAAGGTCCGGAACAATCGGCGGGGGTGACGGGCATGGGTGTCGATGAGGGAGGAGAAGAAGTTTTGCCTGGCAGAGGAGAGGGCAGAGTTAAGGCAGGAAAGGATAAATTTGAAGTGTGTGAGGTCAGCTTGGTGCTTGGACTTTCGCCAGCAGCGCTCAGCAACTCGAGCATAGGAGCTTAGGAGGCGGACGGAGGAGGTGATCCAGGGCTGTGGGTTAGTGGAGCAAGAGCGGCGGAGGGAAAGGGGGGCGAGAGAGTCGAGATGAGTAGAGAGGGTGGAGTTGAGAGCGGAGACCCGATCATCGAGAGTGGGAAGTGAGGACAGGGCAGCAAGGTGAGGAGAGATGCTTTTGGAAAGACGGATGGGATCGAGAGAGCGGAGGTCTCTGTGGGGCAGTAGCAAAGATTTGCAGGGGGAGGGAGTGTGAGAGATGAGGCAGGTGAGAAGGTTATGGTCAGAGAGAGGGATTTCAGAGTTGGTGAGGGAGGCGATAGTGCAGCGGTAATAGATGACGAGATCGAGGGTGTGACCGAGTCGGTGAGTGGGCGCGGTATGGTGGAGGAGGTCGGCAGAGTCGAGGAGGGATAGCAGGCGGGCGGCAGAGGAGTCGTCGGGTACATCCATATGGATGTTGAAGTCTCCAAGGATCAGAATGGGCAGAGAGAAGGAGAGAAGGAAGGTGAGAAAGGGGTCAATTCCCAAAGCTTCAACTACCAATGCTATGCAGATGATACCCAAATCTACATCTCCAGCCCTGATCCCTCTTCTTCAGTGGAGTCTCATATATCCTCCTGCCTTCAAGACCTCTCTACCTACTTGTCCCACTGACACTTCAGACTTAATGTGACCACTGAGTTCAGGGGTTGCCCTGAGCCTAGGTCCAGGGCTAGGTTCTCTTGCCCACCAAGTTCAATTAGAAACTTTTCAAAACACTTACTGGAGGCAGAGGGGAGGTAAAGAATTGCAGGGAGAGGTCCATCCCCTTCAAACTCCATCTGAAATTTGCCCCCAAGTTCAAAATGAACAGTTTATATACCAGTATGTGCTAAATAAATACTGCCAATGCTAAACTAAATTCTACAGACGTGTGAATTACCTACCTTTTTCGCCAGCTGAAGAACAGACTGATTTCAACCAAGATGTATCCATATGGGGAAATCTGGCTCCAGAGCTTCTACTCCAAGCACTGGTTGCAGAGTGCAATAATAATGCTGGCATTTGTTAAGTGCTTACTATGTGTCAAGCACTGCTCTGAGTGCTGGGATAGATACAAACTGATGTGGTTGGACATAGTGCCTGTCCAACAGGGGGCTCACAATCTTAATCCCCATTTTACAGATTAGGTAACTGAGGCCCAGAGATGTTAAGTGATTTGTCTAAGGTCAAACAGCAGAGAAGTGGCGAAGCCAGAGTTAGAACCCTGCTATCCACTATCCACTAGACCATGCTGCTTCAAAGGCAGTGAATGCGGTACAATGGCACCCCACCACCACCCACCCGGCCATCTTTCTGGACTCACTGTCACAGCCCCACTCTCCAAAGGGCTAGCTGGTCATTCGCTCAGTCAATCATATTTATACAGCACTTATTATGTGCAGTGCACTGTACTATGCACTGGGGAGAGTACAATACAACAATATAACAGACACATTTCCTGGCTGGTGTTCCAGCTCATCTCCTTATTCTCCAACCAAGCTTTCCTCCCTCACTACATTAGTCTCTGATGAAGTTCAAGCCTAAACAGATAATCTTCATACTTTCATCTTGCTTGATGCCCCCATCTTTACCAGTCATTCCACAAGTATCACAATCTGTAAAATAATACTTTGGGTCACCCAAGGTTCTTAAAGGGCTTCCTAAACTTAAATATGCTCATAATTTCTGAAAGCCACTACCTTTGAGGTAACCACAAAACACAGACTCGGAGCCAACAACTTTTAGAAAATGAAATACAGCCTAGCAGGCAGAGCAGAGGCAGGGCAGGTTGGCAATAAGTGCCCCTCCATTTAGGCCAGGCCCACAGGGGACTCCAAGTTACCCAGGGATCCCCCTCCTAGGATGAGCGCTTCCTCTGCCTCTCACCCTTGGAGAATGGTGATCCTTCAAGGTTCATTTTGGGGTCTCCTTCTATACTCACTTGGAGAACTCATTCGCTCCCAAGGCTTCAACTACCCTCTCTATGAGAAGTAGCGTGGCTTAGTGGAAAGAGCACGGGCTTGGGAGTCAGAAGTCGTGGGTTCTAATCACTGCTCCACCACTTGTCAACTGTCTGATTTTGGGAAAGTCACTTTACTTCTTTGTGCCTCAGTTATCTCATCTGTAGAATGGGGATTCAGACGGTGAGCCCCAAATGGGACAGCCTAATATCTACCTCAGTGCTTAGAACAGTGCTTGGCACTTAGTAAGTGCTTAACAAATACCATCATCGTCATCATCATCATCATCCCCACATATTAAATCTGTTACTAAAATCCTACTGGTTCAACCTTCACCACATTGCTAAAATTTGCCCTTTCCTCTTCATTCATAAATGCTACCACTTAATCCAACACTCATCCTATCCAGCCCTGATTACTGTATCAGCCTCCTTGCCGACCTCCCTGCCTCCTGTCTCTCCCCACTACAGTCCATTCTTCACTCTGCTGGCGAGATCATTTTTCTACACAAACTTTCAGTTTTCCACTTCTCAATTACATCCAGAGGTTGGTTGCCCACCCACCCCTGCATCAAACAGAAACTCTTTACCAACGGCTTTAAAGTCCTGCATCATTTTGTCCCCTCTTACTTCACCTCACTACAACCCAGCCAACACACTTCTCTCCTCTAATGCCAAACTACTCACTATACCTTGATCTCATCTATCTCGCCACTGACCTTTCTTCTACATCCTGCCTTCTCTCATCACATCCAACTGACAGTCACTCCTCTCTTCACCTTCAAAGACTTATTAAAAACCCGTCTCCTCCAAGAGGCCTTTCCTCTTTTCCTCTTCTCCCATTTTCTTTTGCGATGACCTTAAACTTGGATTTTCCCCCTTTATTCACCCCTCCCTCAGCACCATGGCACTCCTGAACATTTCCTTTATTTACTTAATTATATTAATGGCAGTCTCCACGTCTAGACTGTAAACTCACTGTGGGCAGAGAATGTGTGTACCAACTGTTATATTTGTGCTCTCCCAAGTGCTTATTACATGCATTCATTCGATGCTATTTACTGAGCGCTTACTGTGTGCACAACACTGTATTAGAGAAGCAACGTGGCTTAGTGGCAAGAGCCCGGCTTGGGAGTCAGAGGTCATGGGTTCGAATCCCTGCTCTGCCACTTGGCAGCTGTGTGACTTTGGGCCAGTCACTTAACTTCTCGGTGCCTCAGGTCCCTCATCTGTAAAATGGGGATTAAGACTGCGAGCCTCACATGGGACAACCTGATGATGACCCTGTATCTACCCCAGCGCTTAGAACAGTGCTCTGCACATAGTAAGCACTTAACAAATACCAGCATTATTGAGAAGCAGCATGGCTCAGTGGAAAGAGCCCGGGCTTGGGAGTCAGAGGTCCTGGATGTCCTGGGCTTGAATCCCGGCTTGGCCACTTGTCAGCTGTGTGACTGTGGGCAAGTCACTTCTCTTCTCTGTGCCTAAATTACCTCATCTGTAAAATGGGGATTAACTGTGAGCCTCATGTGGGACAACCTGATGACCCTGTATCTCCCCCAGCGCTTAGAACAGTGTTCTGCACATAGTAAGCACTTAACAAATACCAACATTATTATTAAGCGCTTGGAAAGTACAATTTGGCAACAAATAGAGACGGTACAGTGCTCTGCCCACAGTAAGCTCTAGGTAAATACGTTGGATCGATGGATGGATCGATGGATGGAGCTGCCAGAGCCGTCTGAGAAAGCCCAGTCTGGGACTGCCAGGGGTCACCAGGGTCTCGAGGCCCTCCAGGCTTCTCCAGGGTTTCAGGGTGTCCCCGCCCCGGGGCCTGCGGGTCAGGGTCGCCACGGAGAGGTGGGCGGGGGCAGGGCGGTCCCACGGAGCGGGGCAGGTGACCCCGGGGACCCTGGAGACCCCGGCTCCCTGCTGGCCACAGCATTCCCCTCAGCACTGGCAGGACAAGCCAGGCAGGGGTGGCCGGGGTCCCCGGGGGCTCGGGATGGGCTGCGGGACGAGCCGCAAAGTGTCCCCCGAGCCTCTGGGCCTGGGGAAGGTCCCGGGGGGCGGGGGGCAGCTCGGCCGGGGGGCGCCGGCCCGGGCTCCGGAGGAAGAGGCCAGGAGGGAGCAGGCGGCCAGGTGCCAAGCCCAGTTCGACCGCCGGGTCACCGCCAGGTAAAGCCCGCTCCAGAAAGCCGCGGGGGAGGCGGAGGGGGATGCTGATGGGGGTGCGGAGAGGGATGCTGATGGGGGTGAAGAGGGGGATGCTGATGGGGGTGAAGAGGGGGATGCTGATGGGGGATGCGGAAGGGGATGGAGAGGGGGATGGAGAGGGGGATGCAGAGGGAGTTGAGAGAGGTGCAGAGGGGGAGGCGAAGGGGGATGCTGAAGGGGGTGCAGAGGGAGATGCGGAGGGGGATGCGGAGGGGGATGCGGAGGGGGGTGCAGAGGGAGATGCGTAGTGGGGTGCTGATGAGGGTGCAGAGGGGGATGCGGGGGCGGGGGAGGGGGGAAGCAGTGTGGCTCAGTGGAAAGAGCCCGGGCTTGGGGGTCAGAGGTCATGGGTTCGAATCCCGGCTCTGCCACTTGTCAGCTGTGTGACTGTGGGCAAGTCACTTAACTTCTGTGTGACTCAGTTACCTCCTCTGTAAAATGGGGATTAACTGTGAGCCTCACGTGGGACAACCTGATTACCCTGTATCTACCCCAGCGCTTAGAACAGTGCTCTGCACATAGTAAGCACTTAACAAATACCAACATTATTATTATTATTGTTATGCGTAGTGGGGTGGTGATGAGGGTGCAGAGGGGGATGCGGAGGGGGGTGCGGAGGGGGATGCTGATAGGGGTACAGAGAGGGATGCGGGGGAGATGCGGAGGGGGCCGCAGAGGGGGATGCTGATGGGGGTGAGGAGGAGGATGTGGAGGGGGATGCTGATGGGGGTACGGAGGAGGATGCGGAGGGGGATGCTAATGGGGGTGAAGGGGGTTTGCTGATAGGGTTGCAGAGGAAGATGCAGAGGGGGTTAAGAGAGAGGTGCAGAGGGGGATGCGAAGGGGGATGCGGAAGGGGATGGAGAGGGGGATGCGGTGTGGGATGTGGAAGGGGGTGCAGAGGGGAATGCGGAGGGGGATGCAGACGGGGATGCAGAGAGGGTTAAAAGGGGGGCTACGGAAGGGGATGCGGAGGGGGATGGAGCGGGGATGCTGATGGGGTTGTGGAGGGGGTGCAGAGGAGGATGCAGGGATGCAGAGGGAGTTGCTGATGGGGCTGCCGAAAGGAGTGCAGTGGGATGTATGGAAGGTTGGGGAGAGGGATGCAGAGGGGGATGTGAGAAGCAGCATAGCGTAGTGGATGGAGCACGGGCCTGGGAGTCAGAAGGTCCTGGGTTCTAATCCCAGCACCACTACAGGTTTGCTGTGTGACCTCGGGCAAGTCCCTTCACTTCTCTGTGCCTCAATTCCCTCATCTGTAAAATAGGGATTGAGACTGTGAGTCCCACATGGGACAGGGACTGTGTCCAACTCGATTTGTTTGTATTCACCCCAGTGCCCGGCACATAGTAAGCTTTTAACAAAATGCCATCATCATTATTACTCTTGGTGAGGATGAAGAAGGGGATGCAGAGGGGGATGCTGATGGTGATGCAGATGGATAGGGGGCTGGGGACGGACCTACAGACAGACAGACATGCAGACAGGTGGCCCGGAGGGGCTGGGAGCAGCAAGAGGTGGGTGGGGAGGAACAAAGGGGTGGCAGAACCCACCCAGGTCAGGGGGATTCAAGCTGCCTCCTTCGGGCAAGCGCACGATCGGGACTGGCCGCCGGAATAATAATAACGATGGTATTTGTTAAGTGCTTACTATGTGCCAAGCACTGTTCTAAGCACTAGGGTAAATACAAGGTAAGCAGATTGTCCCACGTGGGGCTCACAATCTCAAGCCCCATTTTACAGATGAGGTAACTGAGGCACAGAGAAGTTAAGTGTCTTGCCCAAGGTCTCACAGCAGACAAGTGGTGGAGCTGGGATTAGAACCCACGACTTCTGACTCCTAAACCCGTGTTCTTGCCACTAGGCCATGCTACTCCTCTGCAGAATGAGACCAGGGCTGGAAACCAAATCTGGGAGGAATGCCTGGGGTTTCATCAATCAGTCAATCCACTGATTGAGCTCATATTGCGTGCAAAGCTCTGTACTAAGCGCTTCCGAGAGTAGAGTACAGAGTTGGTAGACACTTCCCCTGCCCACAAGAAACTTCCAGACTAATAATAATAATGTTGGTATTTGTTAAGCACTTACTATGTGTAGAGCACTGTTCTAAGTGCTGGGGTAGATACAGAGTAATCAGGTTGTCCCACTTGAGGCTCACAGTCTTCATCCCCATTTTACAGATGAGGTAACTGAGGCACAGAGAAGTTAAGTGACTTGCCCATGGTCACACAGCTGACAAATGGCAGAGCTGGGATGAGAACCCATGACCTCTGACTCCCAAGCCCGGGCTCTTTCCGCTGAGCCATGCTACTAGCTGGGGAGACAGATGGTAAAAGAAAATACTGGTAAGGGAAGAAATTGAGTTTGATGATATCAACATAAATGTGGTAAGAGGTGGATTAGTTGGACTAAACTGCAGAAGGAGGGATTTAGGGCAGACTTGGAAAAGGCTTTGACCAGCAAGGGAGTGAGAGTGGGACTGGCCTTTGGCTATAGGATATACTTCAAGGTGTGATCATCAATAAGTTAGTTTCTCTTTGGTCTGAGATGCTTGGGATTTCCCTTTTGTGTCCCACACTGTAGTTTAGCAGAGAGAAACAATTCTAGACTGATCCAAGTGCCACCTCCCTTGGTGTGGCGGATAACAAGATGCTTGGGATTTCCCTTTTGTGTCCCACACTGTAGTTTAGCAGAGAGAAACAATTCTAGACTGATCCAAGTGCCACCTCCCTTGGTGTGGCTGCTCCTCTGTTGCCTTGGGGCTCTTTCTTAGACTCAGTACTCTCCATTCAAGGCACCTGTTGGGAAATTGGGTGGAATCTCAAGTTCAGGGCTTTTGGGGTGGCTAAAGGAAATACTCCCCTCTCAGGGTCACACCTGGAGAGTTTCCAGTACTCTACCAGTCTTGACTATGGGAGGGAGAGTCAAGCGGAGGCATATCCATTCCATTCCTAGCTTGGCCAGTGGCTAGTGAGTGGAAGGCAATCTGCTACAAGTCAAAACTCACCTGTGTTGGGCAACAGCAGCATGGGAGAGAGTTGAGCGCAGAGACTCATTTACTGCACGGAAGGAGGCAATGGTAAACCACTTCTCACCCCATCTCCCCCGCCCCCAGTCTCTCTGCAATACAAGAACCGGAGAGGAGCCCGGGTCGCCCTTGAGATTGTCCTACAGCCGTGTTCGGCTTTGCCATCTGCAGGCCCCTCTCTGGGAAAGGCCTCGCAGTAGGTAGAATAGGTAGAGGAAGGAGCAGGAGAGCAGCTTCGCCCCAGCATGGACCGCCGTGCTCTGCCTACAGCAGGTGTTTAATGAATACTGTTGAAGTTGGAACTGATACACATTTTTGAATTCTATGGATTTCCTTAAAACATTGAGCCCAATTCTCCCAGTGCCTGAGCTTATTAGGATTTTAGGTACATTTGAGGGGCATTACCATGGCATAGTGGATACAGCACAGGCCTGGGAGTCAGAAGGTCATGGGTTTTAATCTCCCGTCAGCCACTCGTCTGCTGTGTGACCTTGGGCAACTCATTTCACTTCTCTGGGCCTTCTCTGTGGTCAGGGAATGTCACTGTTTATTGTTGTATTGTACTTTCCCAAGAGCTTCCGTAGTTTTACCAAGAAAACCCTATGGATACACTACCAGAACGACTGCAGATGGAAGTGGGGTGTTCTGGGAGAGATGTGTCTGGCATCGCTATGGGTCGGACAAGATTCAACAGCTTAAGACAACAGCAAAGGAAATACATTATTGTTTGGTTACAGTATGGGAGAACAGCTATCTTTATTTGAGGGGAGAAAGACCCTGGCAATGCCCTCTCCAGGGCAAGCTAGGATTCATGGCTGCTGTTCAACCACTTAAGGCCTGGAGGGTATTGGGATGGCAATTGGTCTGCTCGGCATCTCCTCATCCCATCTGGGTCTGTCTCATTTGCTGCTTTTATCTGGGCTTAAGTCTTCTGCCAGTTCTTAACCTCCATGACCCATTCTCACTCAAATAATTTGAGTATTAAAGCAGCTTACCAGTGTTTAAAACAGCATCAATATTTGTTTTTTTTCCAAATTGTTAATCTGCCAGAGAATGATGATTAATTGAGATAACAAATGGATCTGTCTTACACTTTGAGGGCAGAGCTTTAAATTATTATTTCCAGAATGCTTTTTATCTCCATTAGAATGAGTGAAAAAAATCATTTGGGCAGGCTGCAAAGTGGCAGACATTAAAATTCCAACTGCCATCAGGCCCTCACTGACTGTCCATGTGATTAGAAACCAAAGTGGATAGGTGAGAAAGATAAAGAGAGAAGACTGGGAAAATGTACCCATCATCATTTCTTCAATAAGCAATAGAAAACTAAAGAATAATGAGGCAAAAAGGGAAAACTAGAAAATAAAAAAGCTTTATGCTGCTTTAAAACACAGATCCACAACTCTGAGATGGGATTCCTATACTACTACATCATTCTTCACATGGGTGACACTATTGGTTTACTACTTCAAAGAAGGGTTAGTACTGACACATTCCATTTACTAAAGGAGAATTCAGTCCCTACTGACTTTTACAAGGCCACCTAGCACATCAGGGACACCTCTCTGGCAGAGACAGAAACAGGCTCTAAATTCCCAACTGCTCATTCTCCTTTTATCCATAATGTGTTTTCAAACAACTTGATCTTTCATTTTATTATCTAGAACGTTGTATTATTTGCTAATGAGAAGCTGTGTGGCCTAGTGGATAGAGTACAGGCCTGGAAGTCAGAGGACCTGGGTTTTAATCCCACCACTGCCACTTGTCTGTTGTGTGACCTTGGGCAAGTCACTTCACTTTTGCACCTCAGTTACCTTACCTGTCAAATGGGGATTAAGACTCTTAGCCCTGTGTGGGACAGGGACTGTGTTCAATCTGATTTATTTGTGTCTACTCCAGTGCTTAATACAGTGTCTGGCACAGAGTAAACACTGAACAAATACCATAAAAAACTGCTTAGTGCTTAATGGTGCCTTGTATTTAGATTATATTAATCACAGATTCGTTTTTCTTTTCAGATACGACATCAAGGCTGTTATTGGAAGGGGTAACTACAGCAGGGTTATCAGAGTGGAACAGAAGGCTACCAAGCAGCCTTTTGCCATAAAACTGATTGAAACCAGCAGGAGGGAAGGCAGAGAAGTGTGCACATCTGAATTGAGTGTCCTCAGGAGGGTCAGCCACTGCAACATCATCCAGTTGATAGAAGTCTTCGAGATCCGGGATCGTGTGTACTTAGTGATGGAGTTGGCTACCGGAGGAGAGCTATTGGACCGAGTCATCGCCCAAGGGTCTTTCACAGAACGGGATGCTACCCGAGTTCTCCAGATGGTTGCTGATGGAATAAGGTACTTGCACAGTTTACGGATAACTCATCGGAATCTGAAACCTGAAAATCTCCTGTATTATCACCCGGGGGTGGAGTCCAAGATCTTGATCACGGATTTTGGGTTGGCTAGTTCTGGCAAAGCGAGCAGCAACTGGTCCATGACCACTCTTTGTGGGACTCCAGAATACATGGCGCCTGAGATTTTGCTAAGGAACCCTTACACCAGTGCTGTGGACATGTGGGCTCTTGGGGTAATTACTTATATTTTACTGAGTGGCATGTTGCCTTTTGAGGATGAAAATCAATCAAGGCTTTATAGAAAGATTCTGAAGGGCAAATACAGCTACACTGGAGATGTAAGTAACATTTTGGATCTTGTGAAATTTATTGAGAGGAAATATTTGACCGGATTAATCAGTCAGTTCATTCATTCTATTGTATTTATTGAGCACTTACTCTGTGCAAAACACTGTACAAAGCACTTGGGAAAGTACAATATAAAAATAAAACTGACACCTTCCCTGCCCACAGTGAGCTTAGTCTTTAGAGCTTAAATTCTAGAGTCATACAGTCTACCCTCAATTATTCAATGGTATATACTGAGCACTTACTGAGGGCAGAGCACTAGTACAAAGTGCTTGGGAAAGTACACTATAATAGAGATGGTAGATGTGATCTCTCCCCTCTAGGAGCTTACAATCTAGTGGGGCAAACAGACATGAAAATTGGGGAAATAGTAGAGTAAAAGGATATGTACCTTAGTGCCGTGGGGCTGGAGTGAATATCAAAGTGTTTAAGGCATACCATGGCCTATAGGGAAAGGAGAATAGAGTAAATGAGGGCTTAGTCAGGGAAGGCCATTTGGAGCAGATGTGATTTCAGGATGGCCTTTGAAGTGAATCTGTCCACCTATTTGTTTCAAAGCAATTAATTTGTTTGTCACCACATGCATCCCAGAACAGCTGGATATACAAGTGTATACAGCAGTATCCTCAGCATGATTCCTAAGCGTTTGGTGAGAGATTTTCTACTTTCTGAGTGATTACCGACCTCCCTTCTCTAGCTCTCTAGTAGAGCATTGTTATCGCAGTGAGATTTTCAGTCTCTCTGGGAATTTCAAAACTTTTTTAACCCTCCAATTTGAAAGGATTGTTAATTGATGATTCTCTGATTAAAAAATGTGAACTGTTCAAATGGCATTGCATTTGGGAAAAAAAATTAGCCCATTCACTTTAAAATTAATTGAGAGAAAACTAATCTTTTCATCTTATCTGAATCTTAGATCAAGAATACTATTGCAGGGTAACTTTCTCATTAGCCCTTCTCTCTGGAAATCCGAGGTAAATATCAAGTATTCATCTGTGGGGAAGGAATGTAGTTTCTTTCATAAAGACACAGTGAATAAAGACAGAAATAAGAATGATACAGAAAACAAATGATGTGATGTGAAATGTTTAGGACTTCATCAATCTCAAAGTTTTAAGTAGGAGCCTCTCCTGTGAATGAAATATAATCCCACTCCCACTCCAATAATAAATTACAAAAGATAGATTGCCTTTTACTGATTTGAATGAACCTCTCTCCTAGGTTACTGCTGATCAGGAAAGACCAAACCACTGATCTTAATTTTTTTAACTCTTTGATTCCTTGTACTGTTTGGGGAAAAGTAGTGGCTGAGTACAGATTTTCAAAATGTATCTGGCAATCTAACCAATTGACTTTTTTACTAGGATATGAAAATAGCCAAACCTCAACTTTCTGGACTCAAATTATTCAAAATTTCTGGTATCCAAAATTTCAAAAAGGACATTTTAAAACTTTTCTTCTCCCTTAACATTAAGTTTCTAGGTGCAATCATGTCTAATGACTGTACTAAGTGCTTGGGAGAGTAAGTTTACCAGTAGCAAGTCTTCAGCTAGTACTTTGCCAAAGCAGCGTGGCTCAGTGGAAAGAGCACGGGCTTGGGAGTCAGAGGTCATGGGTTTGAATCCCGGCTCTGCCACTTGTCAGCTGTGTGACTATGGGCAAGTCATTTAACTTCTCTGTGCCTCAGTTACCTCATCTGTAAAATGGGGATTAACTGTGAGCCTCACATGGGACAACCTGAAGACCCTGTATCTACCCCAGTGCTTAGAACAGTGCTCTGCACATAGTAAGTGCTTAACAAATACCAACAATATTATTATTATTATTATTTCACAGTCTTTAACCCTTTGTTCTGACCTTCTGCATCTGTTAGATTGCCAACAACCTGAAGGTAGGGATTAGGTATATTAACTCTATTATACTCTTCCAAGTGCTGGAGCTCTATAAACTGTATGCATAAATACTACTGATAGATTGATATGTCCCATTTCAGTACACTATATAATAGCTGCTTGGGAATCTTGTTGTTAACCATTATCCTCAGATGTTCCACCCAACAAAGTTGTGCTGTAATGAACATTTCCTCTATGGTGATGCTTAATTGCATTCCAGGATCTTATGGTGGAGAACCTTGCACTGCTATTTACATAAAGCTCATAGGGGATACCAATAAAACTGCTGGAGAAGGTGGTTGGGTTTTCTGTGTGGGTCCAGGTCCCACAGCCAGAGCTGCTCTGTAGTTTGGTATGAAGCTTTTGCAGACCACAGGGTAAAGCTGGCATAGAGTCCTGCATAAGATGAAATCCTGAGCTTCAGGAATGTATTTCTATATACTGATGCCTGTTTACTTGTATTGATGTCTGTCTCCCCCTGCTCTAGACTGTGAGCCCATTGAGGGCAGGGATTGTCTCTCTATTGCTGTATTATATTTTCCAAGTGCTTAGTTCAGTGCTCTGCACACAGTAATTGCTCAATTAATATGATTGAATGAATGAATAAATGTGGACTGATCCTTGTTGGTCCCAGGACAGCATTCTGAGCCATCTCTTTCTTGGTGTTGGAATATTTGGGAGTGGTAGAGGTTCGGAGAAGTTAAAGCCCCATCAGAGAGGCAAAAATCACTTTTCAAATTCAAAGCAAAATTTCTGTTTTACTGAATTTGACTAAGAAGCAGCCCTCACCCTGTCCTTTATAACCCATTTAAAAAAAAAATTTTAAATGGTATTTGTTAAATGCTTGCTATGTGCCAGGAACTGTACTAGGCACTGGCATAGATACAAGCTAATCAGGTTGGATGCAGTCCATATCCCACGTAGAGCTCACAGTCTTAATCCCCATTTTACAGATGAGGGAACTGAGGCACAGAGAAGTGAAGTGATTTGCCTAAGGCCACACAGCTACCTGTGGCTGTGCTGGGTTTAGAACCCAGGTGTTCAGACTCCCAGGTCTGTGCTCTATTCACTAGACCACGTTGCTTTTCACGCTGCTTCCTCCCACCATCTGCAATCCACCTTCCCTGCCCTGCCTCTTGACTGGGAGCAGGAAAGACAGTGGAGAGAGGAACTCCACGTAGTGAGATCTGCAGGGGCATTAGGATCTGTTCCTGGGGTGGTGGTGGGCAGCTGCAATCAATAGATCATATTTATTGAAAACTTACCATGTGCAGAACACTGTACTAAGTGCTTGAGAGAGTACAGTATAACAGAGTTGGTAGACATGTTTCCTTCCCACAGTGACCTTATTGTCTAGAGGATGAGACAGACAATATAAAGTATGGCACAGTAGGGGAGGAGTTGATCAGACACTCAGGAAGTGTGAGGGGGTGAGTCCTGAGTGTGGAAAGCTGATAACTGCCAGGGAGAAGGGGAAGGAGAGAAGGGGATGAGACATGGAGGTTTACCAGTTCTAATCGCAAGAGTTCTAAAATGAAATAACATAGGTTCTTAAGCCAAAGTGGTCCTCTGCATGTAGACCTTGGGGAGCCATAGTACATGCATCAGAATGGGGTAATGGATAAAGCATAGGCCTGGGATCAGAAGGACCTGGGTTCTAATCCTAACTCTGCTACTTGTCTACTGTGTGACCTTGGACAAGTCACTTCACTTCTCTGCCCTGCAGTTACCTCATCTGTAAAATGGGGATTGAGGCTGTGAGCCCCATGTGGGACAGGGACTCTGTCCAACTTGATTTTCATGGATCCACAACAGTGTTTAGTACAGTGCCTTGCACATAGTAAGGGCTTAACAAATACCATTATTATTATTATTATTATCATCAGAAGCTTCAAAAAGCTTCCAAAATGTGCATTCCTGTATCCAAATTCTGGGGGCTTTTGAACCATGAAAGACTCATTTTTCTGGTAAGGGCCATTCTCAGCCATTAAATACTTTGTCTACAGGAATACTTCTCTGTTCCTTCATCTTACTGGGAAGGGCTGCAGATAGCCCCCTGGGGAATGGGCCCCTCAAAATCCGGGACCCTCAGGGCGGCCACCCCATCTGCCCTGCCTGACTTTCCTATTTACAAGAGAGGCATAATAATAATAATAATAATAATTATGGTATTTGTTAAGTGCTTACTATGTGCCAAGCACTGTTCTAAGGGTTGGGGTAGATACAGGCTAATCAGGTTGTCCCATGTGGGGCTCACACTTTTAATCCCCATTTTATAGATGAGGTAACTGAGACACAGAGAAGTTAAGTGACTTGCCCAAGGTCACATAGCAGACAAGTAGTGGAGGCAGGATTATAACCCATGTTCCCTGACTCCCAAGTCTGTGCCCTTTCCACTAAGCCACGCTGCCTCTCTAATGAGCATGAGACATGAGCTAATGTTATCAGCAAAATTGCCAGCAGCACTAGCTCACTATCTATCTTTAGCTATTGTTAGGGGTAACCTGCCCTCACATTTTAATCTAGATATCTTTTGTGATATGCTCCATCATAAACATTACTTACATTCCAATAAAGGAGGAAAATACTCCTACTTAAGTCATTTCTAGAATGACGTCACCTGCAAGATGATTTTGCCTAATCTATATTTAAGAGGATTAGTGCTTTCATTTTTTCCTTATGTATGCTGGAGAGTAGTTCACGAAGTCTTACATCTCTTCGATGTTATTTGATTACAAAATAAAATATTTAAAATGTAAATATTTAAATTCAAAATATGTAAATATGAAGACATTGTTGGAAGGTCTTCTCCAGCGGGAGTTACCCATTAAGTTTCAACTATGGACCAAGCTCAAAGAACAAGCCATCATACAGAGGCTACAATCTCTTCATCTTCCAAAATCCTGGCTCGTTTCCTGGAGCATATGATAAAATGAAAATACTCTAACTAATAAGGAGCAGCATGGCTTAATGGAAAGAGCACGGGCTTGGGGGTCAGAGGTCATTGGTTCTAATCCCTGCTCCGCCACTTATAAGCTAAATGACTTTGGGCAAGTCACTTAACTTCTCTGGGTCTTAGTTACCTCATCTGTCAAATGGAGATTAAGACTGTGAGCCCCACATGGGACAGTGTGACTACCTTGTAACTACCCCAGTACTTAGAACAGTGCTTAACAAATACCATTATTATTATTATTGTTATGAAGGGCAGTGCACTGAGAGTTAATTACCTAGAAGTCTGCCACTGCACATTCTGCAAAACTGGATAATGTTTATCCCAGGACTTTCCCCTAGGCGAATCAAAATCTAAGGAACTAAATAGGGTAAAGGATGAATTGATGTGATTTGGTGATTTGGAGTTGGGTAATAATAAGCAAGATGAATGGAAGAGAGGATGTAGAGATTCAGTGAAACAAAAGCAAAGAGATCTTGATGTAGATGGCTGAGGTGAAGGAGTGGAGATAGATCAGGTGCACTGTGGCAAATTCACTTTTTTATGGTGTTAAGCACGGTGGGGTGGATATGAGCAAATCAGGTTGGA
This sequence comes from Ornithorhynchus anatinus, assembly GCF_004115215.2. Taxonomy (NCBI): domain Eukaryota; kingdom Metazoa; phylum Chordata; class Mammalia; order Monotremata; family Ornithorhynchidae; genus Ornithorhynchus; species Ornithorhynchus anatinus. The sequence goes on along the minus strand of NC_041731.1, from coordinate 51,418,613 downwards.
CACAATCCTTTTCCCTCATTGGACTCCCAGTCTTAATTCCTATTTTACAGATGAGAAAACTGAGACACAGAGAAGTGAATTGACTTGCCCAAGGTCACACAGCAGACTTGGATTAGAACCAGGCCCTTCTGACTCCCAGGCCCATGCTCTATCCACTAGGTCACATGCTCTAGAAACCATAACGAGGAAGAAAAATTTGAACATCAGCTGGGAGATTTCAAAAAATTCACCCTCATGTCTACTGTAGGATGGGGACACTCTGGAGAAAGCAGTGTTTCTACAGGCCAATTTGCAGGGCTTGCGAGATCAGGTCTCAGATATTCTCCTGCACTATACGGTTTTGAGCAATACAATCCAACTGCCCTTCTGCAGACATCTCCACACATCCCAGGCCACCCCTCCACGTCTGTCTCATGGCAGCATCATCCCCCAGTGCCCCACCTTTCCAGCTTGTCATTGCTGAGGACTGGCTGGTGGGCACTGAGAAGACTCAGCTTCCCCTCACTCTTCCGGGGCCTTCCCTCCTGCCATATCATACATGCTCTGTCCACCTCCTCCTCCTCTGCCCTAACTCCCTGCCCTCCTCCTCCTCCTCCATTTTTCACCACTTGCCCAGACCCATCTCCCTCCCCCTGGCTGGCCTGGGCTCCAGTCTCTCTCTCTCTCCTTCATCCGCCAGCCTGACAGCTGCCTGTCCGTCACCCAAGCCTGGTCAGCAGGGGACTGTAAAATGCGATCAATCCATGTTTGTCCCAAGGTTCCCACAGACTTGAGCTTCAAGTGCAAAGAAAATCTATGAAGTTTATTAAACATAACTCTGTACTTAAAACAGTGTTCAGCACACAGTGAGCTCTCAATAAATATGATTGATGGAGCGATTCATAGATTCAAATTTAGATTCCTACACCCTCATCAAGTTCTTGAGAGCTAATTAATATGTCTGAGTTGAAAAAGAACTTAGTTTTGGTTCTTCTTGAGAAGCAGTGAGAAGCAGAACTAATGGAAAGAACCTGGGTTCTAATCCTGGCTCTGCCACATACCTACTTTGTGACTTTGGGCAAGTCACTTCTTTTGTGCCTAAGTTCTCTCATCAAAACCTGTTCTCCCTCCTACTTAGACTGTGAGCTCCATGTGGGACCTGTTTATCATGTATATACCTCAGCACTTAGTACAGCACTAGGCATGGAGTATTTAACTATTATTATTATTATCATCATTATTATTTATAACTAAGGCTGCTGAGCTGGAAGTCAGAGAACCCCAATCACAAGCTCTCCATAGGATTTCTTCTTTAGTTATGAAACATCCTCCCTCTCAGCCTCCTGTCTCTTTCCAACCTCCTCCTCCTCCTCATCATCATTAATAATAGCTACCTTGATTGAAGCCCTTTTCTAGGCTGTAATGGTAGTAGTAGTAGAAGAATTGACTGCCCACTTGGTGCAGTAAACTATATGGCACCCTGCAGTGCACAAAAGAAGTAAGCCATGGCCTCCTCCCTCAAGGAGTTTAAAGTCTATTGGGGAGATAAGTTGGCTTGCCTTGTCTTATGTCATAGAGTCATTTCTGACCCATAGCAACACCATGGACACATCTCTCTCAGAATGCCCCATTCTCCACCTGCTATCATTTTCGTACAGTATCCACAGAGTTTTCTTGGTAAAAACATGGAAGTGACTTACCACTGCCTCCTTCCACGCAGTAAACTTGAGTCTCCACCCTCGACTCTCTCTCCCCTGCCGCTGCTGCCCAGCATGGGTGAGTTTTGACTTCTAGCCGATTGCCTTCCACTCACTAGCCCCTGGGCAAGCTCGGAATGGAATGGCTGTGCCTCTGCTTGATTCTCCCTCCCATAACCAAGACTGGTAGAGTACTGGAAACTCTACAGGTGTGACCTTGAGAGGGGGGTAAGAGTCATAAAACATAAAAGAGTCATAAAAGAGTGTGGATACAAATAAGGAACTGAAGATTAAATGCCTACAAGAAAAATGAATATACTGACATGCCCAGGAGTTCTAAGGAATCTGAAGGGATGGCATAAAAGAAGAGGCATTGTTCCAGGAAGGCCATTTAGAGAAGCTGACTTTAATAGGGTTTTGAAGATGGGATGGGAAGGGATGGGATTTGGTGGACTTGAGGGGAGAGGTAGTTCTGTCCAGCTGGATCCAGGAACATTCTCAATTGCTGGGTTCTGAGCAAATAAACCAATTATTCAAGAAATTTGTTTTTCATATTAAGTATATCAATATCCCTTTCCAGTTCCTAAATTCATTAAGCTTTATAACAGTGCTTTAGGTTTGTAGCAGGAACACTCCTTTCCTCCCTCAACTCCTAAGGGGATTAGAAACCAGCTAATGCAGGGGTCTTCCAGGCCCACAGCTGGCCTGGGCAAGGAGCAGCTCCCGTGGGTAGTCCAAACTGCAGTGGGTTCCCCTGGCTTCCACCCTTGAGGCATGTCCACAGAAGTTAGCAAGAATACCAATAATCATTTAAATTAATCTTAAATTCAGCATAGACAACAAGACAAGTGAACTTTGCATAGTTCAATTATGAACTGCAGTTCCATCTAAGTAGGTAGAAGGGTATCTCTGTGGCAGAGGTTGCTACCACTCAAGAAGAAACTGGAGGGCTGGGCTTCTAAGGGTACTCAAAGGAGCCAGTTACACTCCAAAAGAGAATTAATGACCAGAGAGATCCCTGCAAGCCTTCTGAGGGTTGGAAACATGGCCCAGGTGTTCCAAGCCCCGGAAGCCAAGAATCTGGGGGAGAAGGAAGGTTAAAGAGAATCTAACCATCAACACGTTGGTACAGAAACCTTTTCCAAGTGACCCATCTAGCAGGAAAGGTCCTGGCTTTATTAAACCACCTCTCCTCCAAGAGGCCTTCTCTGACCAGTTCCTCATTTCTTCTTCTCCCATTCCCTTCTATGCTGTTTTGGGGCTAGGATGTGTACCCTTCATTCAATCTTCCCTCAGTCCCATAGCATATCTAATGGCCTCTACTCCATCCTAATCCTCCTTGTCCTCTCAGCTGCCTTTCATTCATTCATTCAGTCAGTCAGTCATATTTATTGAGCATTTACTGTGTGCAGAGCACTGTACTAAGCACTTGGGAGAGTGCAATACAACAGACACATTTCCTGCCCCAAATGAGCTTAAAGTCTAGAGCAGGGGAGACAGACATCAATACAAATAAATAAATTTTGGATATGTACATAAGTGCTGTGGGACTGGGATGAGGGGAAGAGAAAAGGGAGCAAGTCAGGGTGACACAGAAGGGAGTGAGAGAAGAGTAAAGGGGGACTTAGTCTGGGAAGGCCTCTTATAGGAGATGTGCCTTCAGTAAAGCTTTGAAGGTGGGGAGAGTAATTGTATGTCAGATTTGAGGAGGGAAGGCATTCCAGGTCAGAGGCAGGACATGGGTTAGGGTCGGCAGTGAGATAGACAAGATCAAGGTACAGTGAGTAGGTTAGCATTAGAGGAACAAAGTGTGTGGGCTGGGTTGTAGGAGAGAAGCAAGGTGAGTAAGGAGGGACCAAGGTGATGGAGTATTTTAAAACCAATGGTAAGGAGTTTGTGTTTGATATGGAGGTGGATGGACAACCACTGGAGTTTTTTGAGGAGTGCAGTGACATGTCGAACTTTTTTATAGAAAGATGATCTGGGCAGCAGAATGAAGTATGGACTGGAGTGAGGAGAGGCAGGAGACTGGGAGATCAGCAAGGTATTTGATGCAGTAATCCAAGGGAGATAGGATTAGTGATTGCATTAATGTGGTAGTAGTTTGGATGAAGAGGAAAGGACGGATTTTACCTATGTTGTGAAGGTGGGATCGACAGGGTGATTGAGTATGTAGGTTGAATGAGAGAGAGGAGTCAAGGATAATGCCAAGGTTGCAGGCTTGTGAAACAGGAAGGATGGTGGTGTTGTCTACAGTGATGGGAAAGTCATGGGGAAGAGAGGGTTAGGGTGAGAAGATAAGGAGCTGTCTTTAACACAGTGGACCACCCCCTTCTCCTGGAAACATTATCCAATCCTGGCTTCACTGATTCTGTCCTCTCCTGGTTCTCCTCATCTCTCTGGCCATTAATTCTTTGTCTACTTACCAGGTCTCTCTTCTGCCTCCACTCCCTAACTGTGGGGAATCACCCAAGATTCAGTTCTGGATCCCCTTCTATTTTTCATCTACATCCACTTTCTTGGAGAACTCATTTGCTCCAAAGGCTTCAACTACCACTTGTATGTGGATAATATGCAAATCTACATCTCCAATCCTGAACTCTCTCCCTCTCTCTGGTCTCACATTTCCTCTTGCCTTCAAGACAGCTCAACTTGGTTGTCCTTCCATCACTGCAAGCTTAACATTTCCAAAGCAGAACTCATCTACCAACCCAAACCCTGTCCTCCCCCTGACTTTCCCATCACCGTAGATGGCACCACAATCCTTTCCACTTCACAAGCCTGTAACTTTGGCATTATCCATGACTCCCCTCTTTCATTCAACACATGTATTCAACCCTTTACTAAATCCTGTCGGTCCCACCTTCACAACATCAATAAAATCTGCCCTTTCCTCTCCATCTAAACTGCTACCACATTAATGTAATCACTCAACCTATCCTGCCTGGATTACTGCATCGCCTTTCTTGGTGACCTCCCAGGCTCCCGTCTCTCCCCACTCCAGTTCGTAAATCACTCTGCTGCCTGGCTCATTTTTCAACAAAAGTGTTCAGGACAAGTTGTCCCACTCCTCAAAAACCTCCAGTGTTTGCCCATCTACCTCCACATCAAACAAAAATTCCTCATCATTGGCTTTAAGGCATTACACCACCTTGCCCACTCCTTACAGCACTTATGTATATATCTGTAATTTATTAATTGCATTGATGTCTGTCTACCCCCATCTAGACTGTAAGCTTGATGTGGGCAGGGAATATGTCTGTTAAATGTTGTATTGTACTTCCCCAAGCTTTGCACACAGTAAGTGTTCGATAAATAGGATTGACTTGAAGTGACTATCAATAATTTTATTAATTTATTTATATTAATGTCTGTCTCCCCCATTACACTGTAAAAGTACTTTGGGCAGGGAACATGCCTATAGACTGTTATATTGTACTATCCCAAGTGCTTAGTACAGTGCTCTGAACACAGTAATGTCACAGTAAATGCGATTGATTGATTGACTGTCCACTTTGCCAGTAATAATAATAATAATAATAATAATGATGTTGGTATTTGTTAAGCGCTTACTATGTGCAGAGCACTGTTCTAAGCGCTGGGGTAGATACAGGGTAATCAGGTTGTCCCACGTGAGGCTCACAGTTAATTCCCATTTGACAGATGAGGTAACTGAGGCACAGAGAAGTGAAGTGACTTGCCCTCAGTCACACAGCTGACAAGTGGCAGAGATGGGATTCAAACCCATGACCTCTGACTCCCAAGCCCAGGCTCTTTCCACTGAGCCATGCTGCTTCTTTTACCCAAGGCAACCTATGGAAAGTACCTTTTGGTTGTCAATTTCATGAAATTTTACAATCACACCAGCATTACTTCTCCCATTGATAGCAGGGAAGTGGAATCCTGAAGAATTACATAAATACATTACTCATATTAAGCACTTACTATGTGCAGAGCACTGTCCTAAGCACTTAGGAGAGTACAATATAACAGAATTGGTAGGCACGTACCCTGCCTACAAGGAGCCTATAATCTAGAGGGAAGAGCTTACAGGTTTTATCAACTGGGTCACATGGCTGTTGTGCAGAAAGCTGCCCTGATGTCTCAGTAATTATTTTTATAGCAGCAAAAAGGATGTGAAGCCCTTTGGTTACAAAAACCTCATTGTTTTGTGTATTTCTTATTTTCCTTGCCTGGTGATGAGCTGCTCATTGAATAGAATACATTATAAAAACTCAATTTTATTCCCAATGCTTCCTCTGTTCACTGTGGGACCGGGGAAAGAAGAAGAGGGGATGGTTCTTTCTTTTTTATTGTAAGAAAATTTATTTCTTCACTGACATACCTTCAAAAGATAGAGGAGCCGTACTAGACACACTAGAAAAATAGACTTTTTTTTTTTCAGGCAAGGTGGGTGGAGCCAAAATAGCAACTTTTCTCATCTGCTTGTGATTGATAAGTCGTCCAGTTAGCTATTCACTACTGATATGTGCTTGAATTATTTTTAAAATACTGTAGTCATTGCCAATCAGAAGACCTGTAATGCCAAAGAGCTGAGCAGAGTAACTGAACTGTCAAAACCCTTCCACATTCTGAATCTCTGCTGTAATCAACTGGTTGAAGACAATGGGAACTCTTTGGGCTCAACAGAGAACCTCCCCATTAAAATGAACCAATTAGAGAAATCATACATTTTATCAGTTGAGGACCTTACAATATGTTTATTCTTGCAATGGTTTCCTACTGAAGAGGCCCTAATTTATAGAACCAAGTAACTACTAGCTCTGATATCTTTCCCCTTTTCTCTTCTCAGCCCTGGCCAAATGTTTCAAACTTGGCAAAGGACTTTATAGACCAGTTGTTAAACGTGGATTCCACTTTTCGCATGTCAGCAGGCCAGGCCCTGAACCACCCCTGGGTCTTGGCCACAGCGGCTACATCTTCCATGAAGAATCTTCACCGGTCCATCTCCCAGAACTTAATGCACAGGACGCCCATCCGTTCTCGGAGCTTGAAGTCAGCGCCAACTTCTGAGTCTTGTCATTCCAACAGGTCAAACCTACCTGAGGGAAGGAAACTATGAAAGGAGATATTTATCCTCGACCTTTCTCATGGGAATCCAGGCTACCCATCAAGGCATGTTTTCCCAGTGTGCATCCTTGGGTCTAGATGAAAACCAAGTTTTTGGAGAAGCAGCATTAACTACTTACAGGCCCCTAAATTATTAGTTAATTGCTACCTAAGATTATTAAATCGGCTTTAGTGGCCTCCAAGGATTTATGGACTTTCCCAAATATCTTACTTTCTCCTATAATATTGGAGGCATTTGAAAAATCTGGATTATTGTTTGGTGAAATATTAACTCAACTTTCTGCATCTATAATTTTTCTGACAGGTTTGACTATAGATGAAAACTGATGAGACAAATGTTAGTTATCTCGACCAAAGGTTGTTTTATAAAGGAAAGAAAATAAAAGTTTGGATAGTCAAAAATGTTGGGTATGCACTTGTCTGAAAAAGTAAACATTATGTTCAGTTATGGTTTTGAAAGCAGCGAGGCCTATTGGAAATAGCATGGGTCTGGGAGTTAGAGTCCCTGGGTTCTAATCCCCACTCTGCCCCTTGTCTGCTGTGTGACCTTGGGCAAGTCACTTAACTTTTCTGTGTCTCAATTTCCTCATCTATAAAGTGGGAATTAAATACTTTTTCTCCTTTGTACTTAAGACTGTGAGCTCCATGTGAGACAAGAATTGTTTTCAGCCTAATTTTTTTAGCTGCCCTAGTTTGGCGCATAGTAAATTCTCAATCAGTCAGTGAATGGTATTTATTGAGTGCTTACCGTGTACAGAGCACTGTACTAAGTGCTTGGGAGAGTACAACACAACAGAGTTGGTAGATGGGTTTCCAGCCCACAAGGAGCACACAGTCAAGAGGGAAGTTTACAGAGTAGAAGTTGGTTTGAAATGGAGGTGAAAAGGAAGAGGAAGACATAGAAGTGAAATAGTTGGGCTGTAGAGATAAGTAGATGCCAGTCTGAAAAAGGACAACATAGAAAGAGCCCAGGACTGTGAGGTAGAAGATCTGGGTTCCCAGGGTTCCAAGTTCTGCCAATTGCCTGCTGTTTGACCTTGGGCAAGTCACTTGTCTCAACATCTTAACAAATACTATGATTGTCATCATCATCATCATCATCATCATAATCACTAGTGTTTACTGAGCACCTATTGTATTCTAGCTTTTTAGTTGGAATCAAAGACATAGTCCCTGTCCTAAAGAAGCTGCGATTCTAATAGGGGAGGAAAGAGGAACAAATTTCAAACACACAACAGGCAAGAATTAAAGCATAGTTACAAATGATAAAAGCTAAAAGTTGACTCAGTTAATATTCACTAAGGTTAGGGGCACATGATCAGGTTGAGTGTTGAGCTTCAGTCATCTGGATTTATTTAACTCCCAATTACCTAGAGTTAACAATACTTTACTACAGAGCATCCTCCCAAAAAGGCAGGTGTGAAAAATTCTCAGAGCAATGAAGATTATAATTTCATATTTAACATGGGAGATGCATTACATGCTTTTTCACAGAAAACTCCTAATGTTATAATTCAGGTTCCTCAGCTGAACGAGAAGCTGTGTAAAGCATAAAACTGTATTATTATAATATAGCTTTCATTTCAAAATAAATATTTCAGACATAAGAAGGAACTATATCACTAGCATAGCTGAGTATTAATATTCCTAGGTAGTTGTTTAATAGTTAACTCTGGCTCACGCTTATTCTAAACAGCCAATATGAAAATGGGTGATTTTCAATTATTATGGTACACCAGAATTCCTTGAGACAGTCAACTATGATCTACTACCTGCTGATTACTGTAATTTAGTAGGACTCCAAGAAGAGGCAAGAGATTATATACTAATACACATGGGCCACACATTGTTGCAAACAACCAAATATTAATAGCATCTCAACTAAAAGTTGTCACAAAATTCTGTTACCTGGACAGTACACATCAGGATAATGGACATTAAGACAAATAAGTAGAAAATGAAATCAAGAAAGTATTAGACTCTTTCTGGGAAAATCAAATTTGGGACACCTTTGCTGTACAGCCATAAAGAAGGATCAAATTTAGGCACTTGCATTTAGCATTACAAAAGGAAATAGAAACTCAGTCAAGGATGCACTTGGAAAACATCTACTAATTCTGTTGTATTGTACTTTCCCAATTGCTTAGTACAGAGCTCTACACATAGTAAATGCTCAATAAATACCACTGATTGATTGAGGGTTCTGGTCCAAGTCACGATTAAACCAAACTCCCCAAACCAGACAAAATGAAAGCTGGGATTTAATTAGAATCACAATTGGGAAGAGGTCAATCTATCAATTAATCAATGGTATTTATTGAGCACTTACCATGTGCAGAGCATTATGCAAAGTGCTTCGGAGAGAAAATAACAGTAGTTGTGGAAGTTATTAAGCACTAGACTGCAAGATCATTGTGAGCAGGGAATGTGTTTATCACTGTACTCACCCAAGTGCTTAGTACAGTGCTCTACATACAGTAAGTGCTCAATAAATACAAGTGAATGAATGAATGAATTGTGCCATGTGCTAACCACTGATAACAATAGTAATAATAATTGTGGTATTTGTTAAGCGCTGGGGTAGATACAAGATAATTAGATTAGACACTGCCGTGTCCCACATGGGGCTCGCAGTCTCAATCTTCATTTTAGAGATGAGGTAACTGAGGCACAGTGAAGTAACTTGCCCAAGGTCACACGGCAGACATGTGGCAGAGCCAGGATTAGAACCCACATTCTCTGACTCTCAGGCCTGTAGTTTTTCCATCAGACTATGCTGCTTCCCTAGATCACAACAGAGTACTAAAGACAAGGCTTGCAATTTAATGTTTACAGTCACTGAGGTTTAAGACTATTAGGGCTAAACTAAGGATTTGATTAACAAAAGTTGGGCAGTTAGGCCTTTTTCTGAAACAAGTGCAAGGCTTGTGGGAAAAAGGCTGGGAATTTTGTTTAAAATAAGCCCCAAATTAAGATAATGAGCAAATTAAGATAAGAAGCCTCTCTAGCTTCCTTTTTACTCTAGATAAAGCTTAACAAAAAAGGGATATATTTACCATAGGAAGGTATCTTCTCGTTGAGTTTCAGGGTAACAGTTGCAGACAAGCAGTTAGGCAAGCCATCAGAAAAGTTCTCACAGCTAACAGGAAGTTCCAATCTCTCACTTCCCCTCATTCTGCTCTCTGGAGAGTTCCACTCTGTCTCTCCCACCCTGAAGGGATAGGACAGGAGCTTTGTTATTACTGGGGTGAGGTACCAGCCCCCACTCATAATATTCCAAACAATTCTCTTAGAAAAGTTTGTCCTCCTATCAGCCTTGTGACCTTGCTCTCTCAACACAAAGCAGTATGTATTTTTGCAAGATATGCAAACAAAATACAGCAACAATATGGCAAAACCAAGTTCAAGATCTTTGGAAGAGTGGTTTTGGTCAACTCCTTATGACTGTGAGACTAAGAACTGGGATTCGGGTCACGTGCTCAGCTTGGTGGTTAGGGTTGGAGAGTATCCTAAAGTTAAGAGTGGAAAAACGAGACACTGAGAATTCTCTAGTTGGGAATTCTGGTGTTGGAGTCGTCATGACAACTAGTCGATGTCGCTAATTATTTCAGGCTCCCTGAATTCCATTGTGCAAACTGGAGGAACAGTTTTCCCAACTCCTTCCCCTTACCCCTTTTCACAATTCCTTCCCCTTAGATAAGGGTCTGCTTATCCAGAAGTTGTTAGGTCACTGCCTGCGCATTTGCACTAGAGTGCTTGGATTTAAGCAATAATTTGAAACAACTCAAAACACGTACAAATCTCTCAAGTTTCTTAATGTTATTTTGGTCTAGTCAGAAACTGAAAGAGTTCCACTTATTTTCTCCCTGGTTCTCAGTTTTCCATCCCAATCTCTTTTATTCCAAAAATACAATCAATCCAACTGGTCTTAATTAAAATAAATGCTTGGGCAGTCCCCCAGGTTAAGTGTAGAACTGTTGCACACTTAGCCTTTCCTACTATTTGGTACATTTCAAGTGTTTTGGTGCTATTCTACCACCATGTGGGTGAGTTGAGAGAGTGCAGCATTGTCCAGGGTAAATATTTTAGATGACTTTTGTTTCCTTCGTTGAGCCCTAGGTACCGTAGGATTGCAGGGAAAGGGAGAACTGGAACAAATTAAACTGCCTTTTCGAAATCTCACTACCTATTGTTTTACATCTCTCCATTTCTGCTTTCCCCCCCCTACGCTTTGGTTATTTCCTCTCAACAGATGACTTTCATTTCCATGTTGCCCTTAAAGTCCCCTTTCCTCCACTTCCCTCTTGGATGAATATTTTGAAAAGAAGAACTGTCTTTCATTGAGCAATCCTTCAACTCCAGCAGGGGCATTACCTTTTGGATTTGACCTCTACAGATTCTTTATATCAGTTCTTCTTCCTGCAATTTCCTATTTTCTGTTTCTTGCACGCTAAATATCTTGAGGTTTCTCCTAAGACCATGTACAATACATTCCCATTTTGGAGTCAGACAAAGAGCCTTCCTATTCTGGCATTCTGTCTAACAGTGGCAACAGGATGCTTGGGGGAATGATATGACTATATGACGACTGCCTTTGTTACCTTACATTAGGATTTGCACCCTTTATTCACCCCTCCCTCAGCCCGATAGCACTTAGGTACATATCCATAATTTATTTATTTATATTAATGTTTGAATCCCCTCTCCAGACTAAAAGATCATATGGGCAAGGAATGTGTCTTCCAAATTTGCTATATTGTTCTCTACCAAGTACTAAGTACAGTGCTCTTTACACAGTAATTGCCTAGAAATAATAATGTTGGTATTTGTTAAGCGTTTACTATGTGCCGAGCACTATTCTAAGCGTTGGGGTAGACACAGGGGAATCAGGATGTCCCATGTGGGGCTCACAGTCTTAATCCCCATTTTACAGATGAGGTAATTGAGGCACAGAGAAGTTAAGTGACTTGCCCATAGTCACACAGCTGACAAGTGGCAGAGCTGGGATTTGAACTCATGACCTCTGACTCCAAAGCCCGTGCTCTTTCCACTGAGCCACGCTGCGTGATTATTGGTACAGAGTCCCATACTAAGCACTTGGAAAAGTAAAACAAATAGACATGATTCCTGCCTTCAAGGAGCTTACCACAACTCCATGTCCTACCTCTAGAGCAGTACCACCCTCAAGTTAAGACAGGATCAGAAAGAATGCCTGGCACATAATCATATTGATAATAATAGTAATAATTATGGTATTTGTTAAACACTTACTTTGTCTCATGCACTGTTTTAAGTGCTGGGGTAGATACAAGTTAATCAGGATGGACACAGTCCCTGTCCCACACGGGGCTCATAGTCTATATCCCCATTTTACAGGTGAAGTAACTGAGGCCGAGAGAAGTCAAGTAACTCCCTCAAGGTCACACAGCAGACATGTGGTGGAGTCAGAATTAGAAGCCATGTCCTCTGACTCCCAAGCCTGTGCTCTTGTCATTAGGCCATGTTGCTTCTTGGCAGATAACAAGCACTTAACAAATACCATTAGAAAACACAAAAACAATGAGGACTTGGAGTGCAGTCAGTCCATCAATATCAAGGCAGCATTGAAGCAGCGTGACTCAGTGGAAAGAGCATGGGCTTGGGAGTCAGAAGTCATGGGTTCTAATCCTGGATGCATTACTTGTCAGCTATGTGACTTTGGGCAAGCCACTTGCTTCTCTGTGCTTCAGTTACCTCATCTGTAAAATGGGGATGAAGACTGTGAGCCCCAAGTAGGACAACCTGATAACCTTGTATCTACCCTGGTGCTTAGAACAGTGCTCAGCACATAGTAAGTGCTTAACAAATACCATCATTATTATCATCATTAATATTATCTAAGCAATGCTTGTTGCATCAACCTTTTACTGAGTGGAACAAGTGGGAAGAATGAACAAACAGCAAGATATCCAAATTCAAATGCATACTGATAAAAGTTCACCATTAGTGGCATTATCTTTCAGTATAGGTCAGCTACAGAAATGTGTATATGCTTTTTAAAATGGCATTTATTAAGCACTTACTAGGTTCAAGGCACTGTACTAAGCACTGGGGTAGATACAAGATACTCAGGTTGGACCAGTCCCTGTCTCACAAAGGGCTCAGTCTTAATCTCTATTTTATAGATGAGGTAATTGAGGCACAGAGAAGTTAAGTGACTTGCCTAAGGTCAAATAATAGAAGAATGGAGGAGTTGGGATTAGAACCCAGGGTCCCTGACTTCCAGGCCCATGCCATTTCCACTTGATCACACTGCCTCTTGCCTTCTGACCAGGGTAAGCCAAGTTTGCGGGTGCGAAAGGGAAGGAAAAAACATGTGTCTTTGTTGTAATTGTCAATTTAGAGCAAATGTGTCAATATAAAGTATAATTCTCCCAGTCCCTAGATTTAGCTGGGCACTTTGGTTAGAATATCAACTTTTTGTCTGTGAGGGGACTATTTAGTACATTTCTGCCTAAATGGTTCTAGGAGGAGGGAGAACGGGTAGTGAATCCCCAATTTACAGTTGAGGAAATTGAGGCACAGAGAAGTTGCCCAAGGTCACTTTCCCAAGGTCACACAGCAGGCAACTGGCAGAGCTGGGATTAGAACACAGGCCCTCAGACTCCCAGGCCTCTTTTTGGAACACTAAACTGATAGAATATCTATAGTAAAGGGACAAAATAGGACTTAAAAGAATTAAAAAAAAGGGAAATGTTCTTTGGTTTTGATGAGAAAACTGTGGCTGGATCTTTTATCCTCTTGGTGTGCAGCAGCAGGATAGGTGAGATGGAACTCCTTTGGCATCTTACTATTCACCTCCAACCAGCCTGTGAGCTTGGAGGAAGAATCTCCCAAGTGTTTAGTACAGTGCCTGAACATAGTAAGTGTTCAATAAATACTACTAGTGGATTGACTGATTGAATCAGACTCAGATATTTCATTCCTCATGGAGCTACTCATATGGAAAGCTCACTGAGGTCACAGAACATGTCTACCAAGTCTATTATATTCTGCTTTCCCAAGCACTCAGTAGAGTGTTATGCGCACAATAAGTGCTCAATAAATACCATTAATTGAGGGATTGATTTTATTTCTCTGCAGATGCTTGATTTCAGATACAGTACGTGATGTATTGGGGAGTCTTTTGCACTAGATGGAGCTATAAGACACTCACATGCTAGTGTTTTAAACCCACTCCAAAATTGAAAGTTTTAGGAGGAAGTTTATGTTCATTAAATTTTAAAATGAGTTTATTGAGTCAGCCTTTTAAACTTTTCTCATGTTTTATTTATTTTTTAATAGACTAAATTCATTTGAGAAGTGTCTTCTGAAGGATGTTAATTCAAAAGCTTTTTTACTGAAAGAGATTTCTCCTCCTTCAGGACTTCAAAAAGTTTTAACTTTTTCAAGTTCTATTTTTTATTAAGAAGCCATCCAATTCTTACCTAATCAGTGAAATGTTCTTGGGTCAAGATAGTTATGATTCATTTCCTGTCATTTGGATTTGCAACTTTTCTTTCCTGCTAGTTTGAAAATGGGACGTCATTTTGTCCACTTGTTATGACCTTTTACTGGCAACATGGGATGGTGCTAAGAAGTGAAAAAAACCAGAAGTAATCCATCACCAATGTGCGACTGAGATATTATGACCCACAGAGACTGAGTTCTAGATCAGGTCCTGGATAGATAAGGTAATATTGTGCCTGTGTCCACCAGGAAAGAAAACTGAAGTTTTCAGTTTTGCATTTTAGATATCATTTCCCTGGGATTAGGGAATGTATCTGTTATTTTAAGATTAGTGACAAACTAATGGGAGAGTCTTGGTCATAGGGAACTAAGATTGGCTTCTCAAATTCCTCCCTGAAGCTCCTTTATCCCAACTCTTTCTTTGGCCCTTCTGTATATCTCATTAAATGGGTGACAGGCATCAATCAGTGAAATTAATTGAATGTTTACTGTATGCTAAGCACTGTACTAAGCATGTGGGAAAGTACAATAGAGTTGGTAGACAGGCTCCTTAACGTGCTGCGTCTGCTGTTAAAGACACTAAGCCACTCCAGAGGTATATTTGTGACTGCTTTCTGGGTTTTCCCTTAGGGAGAAATGGCCTGTCTTCCAAAAAGGGTGATCATACTTCAAACTAGACAGTCCTCCAATTGGGATTTTGTTTTTTAAATTTTCAGTATGAATCTTGTTTTCCTGGGAAATCACAAATGTGGGTTTTTTTTTTAAATTCTTCCTCTCTTTCCTCCCAGTGCCTGTGAAGAAATTTCAATGACTGTGGGATGAGGCATGGAAAGTTGGGGGAATTTTTCATTGAGGTTTTGAAAGCAACAACATCATTTGAATGCAAATACCCTTTATTTGGAAGATTACTTTGGAAAGATGAGCAATTACTGTGGAGCAATTAGCAACTACTGTGGAGCAACCACGACTCCTATCAAGGGATGAAAATTAATCCCAGCTTTCTGAAGCAATGAAATATCTCTAGCTTGGGGATTAAAAGCAAGGAGTTTGAGAAGCAGTATGGCCTAGTAGAAAGAGCATATGCTCGTGAGTCAAAGGACTTGGGTTCTAATCCCAGGTCTGCCAATTGCCCAAGGTCATAAAGCAGAGTGGTGGAGCTGCCATTAAAACCCAGGTCCTTCTGACTCCCAGGCCAGGGCTCTATCCATTAGGCCACACTGCTTCTCCCCCTAGCATTATGGGATAAAATAATGATTCCTTTGAAGGAAATCAAGACAAGTCTAATTTTTAATAAAGAAAACAGAATTGGATAATCCTTCTTTAAAACACAGCGCTCTCCCTCTTTGCTTTTCTTTCCCCCACCCCTCCTATAAAATTCACCCAAACCAGGTCCCTGTTGCCAAAGCAAAGCAGAAAGTTAGGCAATTATTTGGATAATGTAGGTGACTCCATGGACCCAATGCCAGACTTCAATAAGCCCTATGCTTAGTTCGGCTTGAGATGTTGGAAGGAGTTTTGGGATTTGAATTATATAGATAAATGTCTCAACCTCCTACTGCCTCAGCTTCTGGGGTCAACTGCAGCCTATATAACAAATAACAATTGTAATGATAATAGTTCAGAACCCCTGATAAAATAGCACACTCAACTGTCTTCAAAGAATAAAATACAGTCCCCGTAGAACCTAATGAAGTTCCTGGTACATGCTTGCTTTAAACTGATTTTATAAAACTGTATTAGCAGTTTCATACCACACCCTTCTGAAGCACTGTACTAAATAATCTAAAGCAAATAACTTGGAAAGAGAGGAAACAGGTACAGTAAATACAACCTTTTCAAGTCACCTGGTACTGATGGTGGAGGATAAATGTTAGATAAAAAGTCTACTGTATTAGTAAATGATAACTTTCCTAACGAAAGATTCCAGAGGGGCTATTAAAGAGAAAACAGATTTGAATGTTCTGGATATTTATGAATCAATTAATCAGTGGCATCTATTGTGCACTCACTGTGTGCAGAGTTTAATAAAGTTTGATTGTGGTATTTTGAGAACAATGTTTAGGGCTTTCGGCAATGTCTCTCTTAGATTATGAGCCCCATGTAGACAGGGACTGGGCCTGACCCATTTATACTATACTCACCTTAGCGCTATACCACTTCAGTACAGTCCTCTTAAAAATTGCTTAGGTTGCTCATTCTATAAGGTCCTCAGTAACTAAATGCATGCTCCTCTTTTTCTTTCATGCCTAATTTCATTATAACCAAATTTATCATGTGATCTCTGCTAGATGGATTCTTCTTCTTTGTAATCCAGATCTTACAAACTTGTGACTGAATCATTTCCTCAAACATTCAGTTCCCTTTCCCCCACTAAATGGCATTGGAGGAGCTTATTAATTTTCTTCCTTTTGTTACATTGGAAGAGCCTTGTTTTTCACTTCTCTTCCAAGCCACAACCCCCACAAGGTTGAATTCACACTGAATTAATATCATCTTCATGTTTGGAGGGGAGCCTACTGCTAGTGTGATTCTATACAACTGTGAGACTGGAATTTGAGGGACTGTTTTTTACACATTGTACTTACAAGAATATAAATCAGCTCCTCACCTACATTGGGGGTGGTGAGTACTGCATTCCTAAATAAGACTCCTTAGACAACAAGGGAGCTGTGATAAAATCTATACATTGGGCCTCTCTGGTACTTTTTCATTCCTTGTATTGCTGCACACCAGTATTGCAATGAAGGTGTGAAATGGTGAAAGACTACTCCACCATTCTCCATCAATTCAACATGGTTCCCTCGTAGGAATAGCATGACGTTTCAGCCAGAGGTACCTTTATATCTTTACCACTCTGAGTCCCAAGACTCATTTCCATCCATCTGATGAGCCCATCACTATGAGCCATCTCCCCTAAGTCTCCCCAGAAAGTTACTAGAGTGAGGAACATATGCCATTTTGATCATTCTGATTACGAGTGAATGGACATCTGCCCTGTTGAGAAGCAATGGAACTGCTGGGATTGACCAGACTGCTTTCCAGCAGGCAAGATTGCCTTCCCTCTGCCACCCCCAACCACAAGTTGGGGCAAATTTAGTAAATTATCATTATTATTACTACATTTATTCAGCACTTACTCTGTGCTGAACACTGTACCAAGTGCTGGGGCAGATACAAGATAAGCCAGGACACAGTCCATATCTAATACAGAACTCACAATCTAAGAAGGAGTGAGAACAAGTACTGGATCTCCATTTTACAGGTTAGGAAACTGAGTCACAGAGAAGTTAAGTGACTTCCCCAAGGTCACACAGCAGGCAAGTGATGGAGTAGAATTAGAACCCAGGGTCCCTGACTCCCAGGCCCATGTTCTTTGCACTGAGCTATGTGGCCTTTTTGCACAGAGGGTATTTGGGGTGATATTCTCTGAGTGGGGTGTTTGGAGGCTATTATGGGTGGAATAAAAGGCCTTACCTTGCCCAAATCAGTTGGAGTCTTGATTTGGTCCATTCAGTACACCTTTACATTAAATACAAGAACCAGGGGGATGAAGGTAGAGAGAACCTGCCCTAATAATCATAATAATAATTGTGGTGTTTGTTAATGCTATGTGCCAGGCACTGTACTAAGCGCTGAGGTGGATACAAGCAAATTGGGTTGGACATGGTCCCTGTCCCACATTGGTCTCACAGTCTCAATCCCCATTTTACAGAGGAGAGAACTGAGGTATAGAGAAGAGAAATGACTTGACCAAGGTCACACAGCACACAAGGCCTTCAGCAGCTCAGCCTAGGTGATGATGGATAGAGGGAATCTGCAGTGAGCGGCCATATCTGATGGACTTCTGGGCTGCTGACTGTAGGCCAGCTGGCATCTCAACCACTTATATTCATTTCTCTTTGAGGGCAAGGGCTGTGTCTTTTAAGAAGCAGCATGGCTCAGTTAAAAGAGCCCGGGCTTTGGAGTCAGAGGTCATGGGTTCGAATCCCAGCTCGGCCACTTGCCAGCTGTATGACTGTGGGCAAGTCACTTAACTTCTCTGTGCCTCAGTTACCTCATCTGTAAAATGGGGATTAAGACTGTGAGCCCCACGTGGGACAACCTGATTCCCCTGTGTCTACCCCAGCGCTTAGAACAGTGCTCTGCACATAGTAAGCACTTAACAAATACCAACATTATTAAACAGTCACTCAATTGTATGTATTGAGCAGTTACTGTATGCAGAGCACTGTAATAATAATAATTAATTATGGCGTTTGTTAAGATCTTACTATGTGCCAGGCACTGTATTAAGCACTGGATACAAAGGGCTTGGGAGAGTACTATACAACAGATTTGTTAGACATGTTCCCTGCCCACAAGGAGCTTACAGTCTAGAGTAAGAAACAGAAATTGAAATAAATTACAGACACGTACATAAGAGCTGTAGGTGCTGAGAGTGGAGTGAATGGAGGGTACAAATCCAAGGGCAATTGTGTTGCAGAAAGGAGAGGAAGCAGGGGAAATGAGGCCTTAGTTGAGAAGGCACCTTGGAGGAGATGTGCTTTTAATAAAGCTTTGAAGGTGGGGAGAGTGATAGTCTGTTGTATATGAAGAGGGAGGGTCTTACAGGCCAGAAGCAGGATGTGGGCAAGGGGTCAGTGTCAAGATAGACAAGATCAAGGAAAAGTGAATAAGTTGGCATTAGAGAAGCAAAGTGAGTGTCCAGGGCTGTAGTAGGAAATTAGCGAGGGAAGATAGGAGGAGTCGAAGTGATTGACTGCTTTAAACTGCTTTTACTGTTATTGTAGACTTCCAAGTGGTTAGTAGAGCACCTTGCCCATAACAGGCACTGAGGAAGTACTGATGATGGGGACCTCTTTTCCCAATACTCCTCAATCCCATGCTAGATCTGGTGGGGTCACCTGCCGCAAACAACAGATGAGTCTCATCCTGAGATTTCAGCACTGAGAACCTTTCCTGAGGAATTGCTTATAGTGCTAGTGTTTCACACCACTCCATTCACACTCTGTCAGCCCTGTCAGTCGTGGTTCTGCTAGGCACGAACAAGCAAGTGGGGAGGGCATTCAGCACAGTGAGAAGGAGTGCATGTGGTAGTCTTTGGTCAGTCAATCAATCATATTGAGTGCTGAGCACTGTACTAAGCACTTGGGAGAGTACAATTTAGCAGAATTGGTAGACATGTTTTCTTCCCACAACCACTAACAGCCTAGGGGGGAGATAGACACTGATATAAACAACAATATATGGGGAGAGAGAAGCAGCGTGGCTCAATAGAAAGAGCCCAAGCTAGCGAGTCAGAGGTCATGGGTTCTAATCCAGGCTCCGCCACTTGTCAGCTGTGTGACTTTGGGCAAGTCACTTCACTTCTCTGGGCCTCAGTTCCTTCATCTGTAAAATGGGGATGAAGACTATGAGCCCCATGAGGGACAATGTGATCACCTTGTATCCCCCCAGTGCTTCGAACAGTGCTTTGCACATAGTAAGCGCTTAACAAATGCCAACATTATTATTATTATTATTACATAAGTGCCATGGGGCCGAGGGAGGGATGAATAAGGGGAGCAAATCCAAGTGTAAGCCAGGCACAGGCAGATCGAGGCCTAGAAGCCGATCTCCCGATTCCCAGAGCAGTGCTCTTCCCACTGGACCAACCGCAGAAATCTCCTTAGAGCAAAAGAAACCAAAATTATCCCCCACAAGCAGCTCAGATTTTAAGTCCTTGGAGGAACTTCCTGAAGGTGACATGATAATGATGATGATGGTATTTGTTAAGCTCTTTACTATGTACCAAGCACTGACATGCAATGATTTCCCTGGGGGCCTGGCATTGTTGCTGATAGGTTAATGCTATTTTTGGCAACACACTTTCGCCTAAACTAATCTCTGAAGAGTCAATCACAAATCAGCACATTTGCTGGAGATCAATACTGATACATTTTTCTCCTGTTCGGTTCAGGCAGTCAAAAGGCTCTGGATTTTCTAACTCAAATAAATGTAAAATGCTCATCGAAAATGAAGGCAGAGATGAGCTGGAAGACAAATATCTGCACATAAAGAGACTCTTCTGGCTCCAGGTTACAATTTTTTAGAAATTAATTATTACATACCGCATGATTGTTCCCAGAGAAAGCTAAGGCTTCCCTAGCTCTGTTAACAGTCATCAGCACACCTACTAATCCTTAAGGTTTGGCTGATGATTCAAATTCTGGTCATTCCCATTTAGTTATTTTTGTCTTTCTGTCATTTGCCTGGTAGAATCATTTCCATGGTTCATATTAATCACAAATCCTTTCCTGACATATAATTATACAAACCTTCTTTCGTGTTTAATGTGAAAGGATTCATACATTGAACTCAGACCAGTGTGTCATGACTGTATTCCAGAGCTGACCTATGTTTCCCTGCCTCCTCCACAAGTTAACAATATCATTTTGGAATCAAACTGGTCTCCATCCTAAGTAAATGTATTTTCATCTCATTGTTTAGGGGATAGTGTAAATGTTTGCACAGAGCAGAAATGGAGAGTCATAGGATGAGATTCAGTTTATGGAAATCTTTAACCTGTACATCCTTTACCATTTATTTATTATTTATATTCATGGCTGCAAGTCCAGTATCTATTCTAAGCCCTTGGTGTGCATACAAAGCAAAGAAGATAGAGCTATTTTGAAACTGTTACAATTCCTTCCAGGTTTTGAATATACTTTCCTTGTATCTACAGGGACTCTACTAACCTAAGAAGTTAGGATCCCATTATTATGCCTCAGAGTCCTCTCTCTCCTTTTACACTGGTACTATTGATGTGCACTGGGGTTGCTGCCAGTTATACTGTGCTCACTACCTAATACTGTCTTATACGTCTCCTGGATTCGATCAGATATTAAGGGCAATGGTCCAAAATCACATTATAGTCACCATTTGGTCAGAAAAAGACAAAATGGGATTTACTATAGCATAATTTATCATACTGGCTCTGCCATGTCCCTGCTGTGTGACCCTGGGCAAGTCCCTTAATATCTCTGTGCCTCAATTTCCTCATCTGTAAAAGGGGGATCAAATGTCTGTTCTCCCTCCTATCTAGTCTATGAGCTCCATGTGGTGCAGGAACTGTGCCTGACAATTATTTTGCACTTAACCCATTTAGTACAGTGCTCTTTACATAATCAAGAACCAATTAATATTTTTTGAGTGCTTATTATGTGCAGAGCACTGTAGTAAGTGTTTGGAAGAGTACAGTACAATAGACTTGGTAGACACGACACCTGCCCTCAAGGTTCTTTGAGTCTAGCAGGGGAGATAGACATTAAAATAAATTATAAATAGAGGAAATGGAAGAATATAAGGATATGCACAGAAGTGCTGTGGGGTTAGGGTGAGTATCACAATGTTTAAGGCGTACAGACCCAAGTACATAGGTAGCACAGAAGGGAGGGCAAATAGTGTGGGGAATCAATCAATCAATTGCATTTATTGCATGTAAGTGCTCAATAAATATGATTGAATGAATGACTGAATTCACTGAGCTTACTGTCTGCAGAGTACTTTACTAAGAGCTTGGGAGAGTACAGTATAATACGGTTGCTAGACACGTTCTCTGCCCACAAGGAGCTTACAGTCTAGAAGGAGAGGCAGACATTTAAATGAATTACATATATGCAAATAATGATGATGTTGGTATTTGTTAAGCGCTTACTATGTGCAGAGCACTGTTCTAAGCGCTGAGGTAGACACAGGGGAATCAGGTTGTCCCACGTGGGGCTCACAGTCTTAATCCCCATTTTACAGATGAGGTAACTGAGGCCCAGAGAAGTTAAGTGACTTGCCCACAGTCACACAGCTGACAAGTGGCAGATCTGGGATTCGAACCCATGACCTCTGACTCCAAAGCCCGGCCTCCTTCCACTGAGCCACGCTGCTTCTGTTATGCAAATAAGTGTTATGGAGCTGAGGGTGGCGTGAATCAAGGGTATAAATCCAAGTGCAAGGGTGACACAGAAGGGAGAGGGAGTAGGGTTAATGAGGGCTTAGGGAAGACTTCTTGGATTTATGATTTTAGGGCTGAAAATGGGGAGAGTTGTGATCTGTCAGATATAAAGGAGAAGGGTGATCCAGGCCAAGGGATTGGTCACGGGGTTGGCAGTGAGATAGTCAAAATTAAGGTACAGTGAGTCGGTTGCCATTAGAGGAGGCACTTCTCTGTGTCACAGTTTCTTTATCTATAAAAAAGGGATTCAATACCTGGTCTCCCTTCTACTTAGACTGTGAGCCCCATGTGAGACAGGGACAGTATCCTACCTGATTATCTTCTACCTACCCCACAGCTTAGCACAGAACTTGGCTCATAGTAAACACTTAACAAATATCACAATTATCATTATAATTATTTTCATTATCCTAATTATGATTATTAAGAAATTAGCAAGGTAAGGTAGTAGGGGGAGAGCTGATTTAGCACCTGAAAGCCGATTAGGAAGGATGGAAAGCACTTATCAAATACCACAATAGGTATATACAAATTTCAGATACATCTTCTCAGTTCACCAAAATTAGATGAATGAATGAATCAATGGTTTTTATTGAGTGCATGACCCTTGCAGAGCACTGCACTAAGCCCTTAGGAGAGTACAATAGAGGTAGAAGATATAACCCTGCCCTCAAGGAGTTTACAGTCTAATGGGAGAAAAATCACACAAAATCATTTGTATATATGAGGAAAAAGAAATAGTAAGATAGCTATGTGGATAAATAAGTGCTTAAATAGAGACTATCAATTGATAAGCATAAAAGTTCTAAATGAGGAATCGCCCAAGTCCCATAACTAATTTCCCCTCTAAGGCCTTTTTACCCTTATTTCATTCAGAATTTCCTCCTCCTAGTAGCTTCCTGAACTTAGATACAATTTCGCTCTGCAATTTGCCCCTTCCAATTTCCTATTAGCTACTGTTTGCTACTCTAGTTCTAAAGTTAAAGTAGTGAACAGCTGGTCCCGAGAAAATTCACTTGATCATCTGAAACCAGAACAAGGGAGAGGATGATCAGTCCACCTAGGACAATGTCGAAAGAGGGACTGGGATGGAATGAACCTCTCTGATAACAATAATAATAATAATAATGATTACAATATTTAAGTGCTTACTATGTGCCAAGAACTGTTCTAAGCACTGGGGTAGTTACAAGGTAAATCAGATTGTTCCACGTGGGGTTCACAGTCTCAATCCCCATTTTACAGATGAGGTAACTGAGGCACAGAAAAGTTAAGCCACTTGCCCAAGGTCACACAGCAGACAAGGGGCAGAGCTGGGATTAGAACCCACAACCTCTGACTCCCAAGCCCGTGCTCTTGCCACTAGGGCCTGCTGCTGATGCCTCATCAGTTTTGTGGAAAATTAAACTGCCAGGCTTTTCCAGAAGGTACAACCAGTGTGGCTGCTTCCTCCAACCTTTGTTCCTGTGGACAGGAATGGGAGCTGTAGGATGTAAGTGGTGGCATGACAGAAGGGAGGTTTGATGAAGACAGTTGGGGCAATTTTGAAGTACCTCAATCACTGAGACAGGGAAACATGAACTTTTAGGTTCCATTAGCTACAGATAATCTATGATTCACTTTTAAGGTTCTATAATATGAGGTTTTGCTGGAGTGAAATGCAGTGGAATAGTGAAATAGTGAAACAGTGAGATAAATGATGTCAATTCTAGACACTTCCAGGACTATTACTCTAAATGGCGAGTGGCCAAACAGGACATCAGTCCCATCAGGTCCTGGCTGGAAAAGACATTTATTGAAGAGACTCTATTCTCAGGTTCTTGATCAAAATGTTGTTTTTTTTTTTTTAAATTATGATGCTTTACCCAGTAGAATGAAAGCCTCACCACAGGTTGCATCCTTGATTTTCTGTGCTAACGTGTATTCATAGTATCTGGTACCTAGTGTCCTTAACAGATCTGAAATTTCCTCCCTAGAAGCAGGGCACAGGGGAGAGAATTCCTCTAGATTGTAAGCTTGTTGTGGGCATGGAATGTGTCTACCAACTCTATTATATTGTTATATTGTACTCTCCCAAGCTCTTAGTACAGTGAGCACACTCAACACAATTGTTTAATTGATGTGTTATAGATCACAAGAATGTAGGATACTAGTTATAATAACTGTGGAATTTGTTAACCTCTTACTATGCGTCAAGCACTGTTCTAAGCTCTGAGGTAAATTCAAGCTAATCAAGTCTGACACAGTCCCTGCTCACAGTGGGTTCACAGTCTAAGTAAGAGGGAGAACAGGGATTGAGTTTCTATTTTGCAGATGAAGAAACTGAGGCCCAGAGAAGATGTGGCTTACCCAAGATCACACAGCAGACAAGTGGCAGACCCAGGATTAGAACCTGAGACTTCTGTTTCTCAGGTCCTTGCTCTATCTGCTAGGCTGTGCTGCCCCTCCCTCTGTGGGGAATATGAACCAGGTTCCTCCCCTTCCCCTTGATTCTGCCTTTTCCATGCTAACTCCCTGAGTCTTCTCACCTTTTTGCCCTCAAAGGAAGTGTTTAAACTTGGTCTAAGAAGGAACGTGAGCAAGATGAATGGCATTCATTTACCATCACCACTCCATTCCCCTGAGAGGCAAGAAGAAAAATATGCTCAGAGTGAAGTGTGGATAAAGAGTGTGGGCTCAAATGGATGGGACTGCACTTTGTGAATGATTAATGAAATGAAAGACCCTGGGAAGAAAATGTACCATACTTCAAGCTTTCACTGCTGAGCCTACACAGAGTCACAGCGCTCGCCAAGCTGGAACAGGCCCACCATAAATTTATATGCCACCCTCCCCATGGGAAGATAGCATTACTTAAATGCAAACAGGCTTTGTTTTCCATCACCTGTACCCTACAGTCATCTAGCAGGATGAAATTTGATGTTTTTTGAGGTCTGAATTTGCCACCAGCCATTTTGCCTGGCACAAAACCAAAAATGGCCACCCTTTGAGGAAGGCATAAAGCTAGTGAATCAAGTTACAGGAGGAAAAGGTTGTGGTACAAAGATTAACATCAGTACAGAAAGTGACTCTTTATCAAGTCTTTTTATTTTTCAAATGAACAAGTTCAAGCATAACTCCCAACTCACAAAAACTAAAATAACAATTATAATAAAAATAATAATGCCATTTGTTAAGTTATTACTATGTGCCAAGCACTATACTAAGCACTGGGTTAGCTACAACAAAATTATATTGGATACTTCTCTGTCCCCCATCTGGCTCACAGTCTAAGTAGGAAGTACTGAATCCCATTTTACAGATGAGGAGATTGAAATTTTGGGCTAGTCACTTAATTTTTCTGTGACTCAATCTTGGATCTGCTGGAATCCTTCTGTTATGTGATCCAATTAGTTCACCATTCTCTGTAGCTTTTTCTTCCTCCCCTGAAGCCAGAAAAAAAAGCCCCTTGGGGAATGGGGAGGGTAGAGGGACTATCCCAGGAATTAGCTTTCAGATCTTCTATCCTGGTGCCCTGCTCTCAGAGGTGATAGCTTTTTGGTAACACACTACTTCATTCTAGTAAAAGGCTACGCTATTGGGTTAAATGTTGACTTTGCTGTTGACAGTGCAAACAATTTACCCTGAAATGTCTGCTACTAGCAATTTTATGACCCCACATGATTTTCTTATCTTCTTTCTTTCTTCACTATCCCTACTATTCACTATTTGACTATGACAGCTTTTGGGGCAAGTAACTACAGTAAACTAAGGAAGAGATTTGGGACTCCAATCTGTGTACTGGGAGTTTTTCTTTATATAATTGCTCCAGGCTTAGACTAAACTGCCTTCTCAGAAAACTCCTCAACAAATTCTATCTTCAGTTCAAATACTACATTTAATCGGTAGATTTTGGAAAGGTGGAATGACAAAGATGGGCTGTGAATCTCAGGAGCAGACACTGGGCTGGGATCAATCAAATCTTCCTTTTGTCTGATCTTTGGTGCATTTTAAATAAACTTTTGATTTCTATAAATGTCGCCCTGATTTTTAAGCTCACTGTGGGCAGCGAATGTGTTGGTTGTACTCTCTCAAGTGCTTAGTTCAGGGCTCTGCACACAGTAAGTGCTCAATAAATATGATTTATTGATCAATTGATATGATTGATTCATTTGCAATTGCTAGTCAGCTGTTTTCACCTTTAATTCATTATCCTCCACAAGATATATTGGACACAAGGTATAAAGATGTTTCCATTCCACATCCCTATTTCCAATGTCATTTAATTCTCTCTGCACAAGATTTATGTAGCCAAGGTGTGTGGCTTTACCAGAGTGTGATTGCAATGCCTCATGCCTGACATCAAATAAGAAAGAAATGAAAATTTGCTCTTGTGTTTCAGTGTACAGGCTTTCACCAAAAGATGTAGGCTACTCTATTCACTGGGTGATCAACATGGGAATATCAAACACCCAGAGGTTGAAATGAACTCTAACTCATATTGAAAGGAGATGACTGGAGGGGATAAAGGTCTTGATTTCCCACATATGTGCTCTAACAGACAGGTCGAAGTTTAGCTAGAAACGTTTTGTTAAGAACTAGAATGTTTCCAGAGTAGCTAAACTAATCTCAGAGTGGTCAGGATTAATGATTGTGGTTTTTGTTAATGCTTATTATTTGTAAAGCTCTCTGCTAAGCACTGGAGTAGATGCAGGATAATCATTAGACCATGTGCCCCATAGGAGACAGGGATCGTATCCAACCTGGTTAACTTATACCTACCCCAGCATTTAGAATAGTGCTTGACACATAGTAAGCACTTAACAAATGCCATTATTATTATTAGTAGTAGTATTTTTATTGTTCACAATCTCTCACATCCTGTCTGAATTTGCTTTTGACTAGTTCAGTCGGCCAAGCAGAAGTAAAGAAGAAAGTATAGTGAGTAATCAGGAGGGAGTTCTTCAGGAGGGAGTTCTTCAGGAGTGAGAAGAGCAAGAAGAGAGTATAGTGCTTTTCAAACAGTAAGCGCTCAATAAATACAAATAATAATAATAATAACAATAATAATCTATTCCAAATCATGACTGAGTTATATAACCTGGATTCTGGAGACTGTATTAGCCACAGGTGTAAATGGGTATCTGTGGGTAAGGATCAGGGCTGCAGTAACAACTGCATAAATTGGGAGCAGCTACACTGAACCACGGACACTGGAGAGGCCTCCCTCAATCAATCCAGAGTATTTATTGAGTGCCCACTCTATGGAGAGCATTGTACTAGGTGCTTGGGAGAGTACCATATAGTAGATTTTGTAGACACAAGGAGCTTACAGTCTAAAAGCATAGTTATTGGTCAAAGGGTTCCCATGGCTCATCAACAGAATCCCTTCCTTCCTTCCTTCCTTCCTTCCTTCCTTCCTTCCTTCCTTCCTTCCTTCCTTCCTTCCTTCCTTCCTTCCTTCCTTCCTTCCTTCCTTCCTTCCTTCCTTCCTTCCTTCCTTCCTTCCTTCCTTCCTTCCTTCCTTCCTTCCTTCCTTCCTTCCTTCCTTCCTTCCTTCCTTCCTTCCTTCCTTCCTTCCTTCCTTCCTTTCCTTCTTTCTCTTATTCTCTCTCATTCTTAGCTCAGCTGCAGCCATGACTAGGCTAAAAATTGCCCCAACAGTTTGAATAGCTAGGACTGAGGGGGCTGGGGGTAGGACCAGGGGTAGGAGGCATGCATGTGTGGGGACAAAGAAACATGTGCTCCCACAGAGGGGCTATATAAACAGAGGTAGGATATTTAGACATGTGGAGGCCAGGGGTAAGTGTTTGGTCCAAGCGTAATGCCTTTTCCAGGCCTAACTCAGTGCAATACAGCCCAGAAAAATTTGAAATCCAGTCTGCCGCAAACTTGAATTTCTTAAAAATTTTCTGAAACAGCAGGGCTAACCCCTGAACAGAGGCTTGCACTCTCTCCCCCTCTCTCTCTCTCTTTCTTTCTGAATGACTGCAGGCAGCTAATTCCAGGTTGGGTACTTTTATATTACAGTATTCCTGAAGGGAGATAAATGTGAATAAAAAGGAACATTAAAATATTCCTTTACAACCTATCCCTCCCATTAGCCCCCTTCTCCACTTTCCCCTTACTGCTCTGTTGAGCAGGGATAGAGAGCCAGTGGTCGGGGTGGGGAGGAGTTCTCCAAGTTCAGGATGAACTTGAGCTCACTGACCTTGGGCCTGGCAGGGCTAGACCCACAGGCAAGTCCTGACCTGGGCAGAATCCATAAAGCCCACTGGAGCTTTACTGTGGCTCTGGGAAAAATACTGGTTAAATCAACAACAGATCACGAGACTATGCTCAACCGGAATTCTCTCTTTCACCCCACAGAGGATAATCAATCAATCGTAATTATTAAGCAGTGTGTGCAGAACACTGTACTAAGTGCTTGAGGAGTACAATACAACAATATAACTGACACATTCCCTGACCAAAATGAGTTTATGGGGTTTTCATATCTGTTTGCTTTCTTAGCTCCTTTTTCATTCCTGACATCCAGCCTAATTCTCAAGCTAGGAAATGCTAATGATCGGACATCTTAGAAGGAAAATCTTATATTGTAATGGATAACAAGAAACCTTTATAATGACACATTAGGGGGAAAATCACTTAAGCGAGTGAAATGTACATTTTGTTTTGTTTATTTAATTATAGAGATTTACTGCTGCTGAAGTGCACAGCAATAAGGATGAACCTGGGGAAAAGTTTTTCCAACCAAGCATCATTTCCCCACGATCTTGTTAAACTAGCTTGTTGAAGCCTGTCTTGGGAGCAGTCTTCCAAGAAGACTGATTACACACCTACTCAAGCCAACAAGCTAGACTCATTATTAATCTAATGTTAGGTGTGTGGAATACTGAGAATAACTCACTTGTAAATAAAATCTAATGCATCAGCATTTTTTATTGCTCCCTGTTGTAGATTCATCTGGTGGAAGAAGAAAGAATATTCCACTAAAAATTATAAATTCTCTGCATATTTCATTCAGAACAAATCAGTTCTCTATAGTAAAGATTCATGCTGATATTGGAAAGAGTATGAATGCCGTGAAAAGACAAAGTTCAAAATGTGGCCTAGGAATAAGCCTTAGGGAAGCAGCATGGCCTAGTGAAAATAGCATGGGCCTAGGAGTCAGAGGACCTGGGTTCTAATCCTGGCTCTGCCAACTGCTTGCTGTTTGACCTTGGGCAAGCCAATTAACTTCTCTGGGCCTTAGTTCCCTCAACTGTAAAATGAGGATTTAAAATCTGCTCTCCTTCTACTTAGACTGTGAGCCCCATGGACTGTGTCCATCCTAATTAACTTGTACCTACCCCAGAACTTAGAACAGTGTTTGATGCAGTGTTTAATACAATAAAAACTAAAATAAAAGTAAGAACATAAGAAATGCCCAAAGTCAGTACCAGGGTCTGTGCAGCCTGCAGGGCTTTGTGCAATTGAGGAATGGTTAGGGAAGGAAGTTCTTACATCTTTACCTTTTCTCTCTACTAGTGACTTTTTTAAATAGCATGGCTTAGTAGAAAGAACCCAGATCTGGGAGTCAGAGGACCTGGGTTCTAATTCCGACTCTGCCACTTTGTTGTGTGACCATGGGCAAGTCACTTAACTCCTCTATGTCTCAATATCCTCATCTGTAAAAGGGAAGTGTTCTCCCTGTTTTCCTTCCCCCTTAGACTCTGAGTGCCATGTGGGACAGGAACTGTGTCTGACTGGATTATTCTGTATCTAACCAAACAGTGCAGTACCTGGCACAAAATAAGAGTTTAAATTCCACATTTGTTACTATAATTATATCATCTTATTATCTATTTAACATGAACCTGTCTAAACTGTTTTTGAGCCTTCCAATATCTTTAATACATCTTTTATATCCCATGCATTAATTTATCTAAACTTTTCTTGATCCTGTAATTGATCAAGAAATTATATTTATTGAGGTCCTACTGTGTGCAGAGCATTGTTCTAAGTGCTTGGGAAAAAATACTATATATAGAGAGAAATAGATATTATATCTATTGATTTATAATTGTGGTATTTGTTAACCACTTACAATGTGTCAGGGTCTGTACTAAGTGCTGGGGTGGGTAAAATCAAATCGGGTTGGACAGAGTCTCTGTCCCTTATGGGGCTCACAGTTTTAATTATATATATAATGATATACTGTATACAGTATACAGTATATATAATTATATACTGTATACAGTATACAGATCTCTCCTTTGAATATACCAAGAGAAAAATAGATGATCTCTGTCCTCAGAGAGCTACCACTCTAATAAACTATTTAATTTCTTGCAGTAATGAACTCCACATGCTTACCACTCAATGTGGAAATTCCTTTATTTTTTAATAGTATTTGTTAAGTGCTTTCAGTGTGCCAAACACAAGCTCTAAGTGCTAAGCAGACAGGTATGAAAACCCTGTAAACTCACTGTAAGCAGAGAATGTGTCTGTTATATTGTTATTTTGCACTCTCCCAAGCACTTAGTACAGTGTCCTGCACACAGTAAGTGCTTAATAATTACAACTGACTGACTGATTGATTAATTATCTTCTGTGGGGTGAAAGAGAGAACTGTATGTACTAAGCGTAGATACAAGGTAAACAGGTTGGGCACAGTCCTAATAATAATAATAATGATGTCATTTGTTAAGCGCTTACTATGTGCCAAGCACTGATCTAAGCGCTGGGGTAGATACAAGGTAATCAGATTGTCCCACATGTGGCTCACAGTCTCAATCCCCATTAAACAGATGAGGTAACTGAGGCCCAGAGAAGGTAAGTGACTTGTCCAAGGTCAAACAGCAAACAAGTGGCTGAGTTGGGATTAGAACCCAGGTCCTTCTGTGGCCTGTGCTCTATCTGCTAGGCAAAGCTACTTCTCAATACTTCTTCTGTTTGCTCCTTCTGAGAAGGGAACTTGTCTAACAACTCCATTATATTATACTCTCCCCAGAGCTTAGTACAGTACTATGAACACCACAATCACTCAATAAATACAACTGATTGATTTGCTTTGAATCTAACACCTTTGAACTTCAGTAAGTGCTCCCTCATCCTGGGTCTGTGCATGGGATGGGTGAGTGGGTCGATGGGTGGGATTTGTTGATTATCAACTCTGTGTTTGCACTGTTGGCCCACTCCACACCCTTCATAACTTTGTAGACAACAATTATGTTCACTCTCAGCCCTTGTCTTTTCAGAATGGAGAGTACTAATCCTTTAAACCTACCCTCACATTGGAAGCTTCTCCATCCCCTTGAATACCTTGCATGGTAGGAAGGCTCTAATAGAGCCGGCAAAGGGGGTGAGAAGAGGAAGCAAGAGCAGTGACCAGGCCAAGTGAGCGCTCACTCAATGCTATTACTTCTGCTAGGCGGTAGCCAAAACTGCATGCAGGGTTCTAGATATGGGCATACTGTGGTTTCATGGAGTGGCTAAACTATGCCTTTTGCTTTGTTTCCTTGGGCCTCTTTGATAATATCCAGCATTTTGTTGGCTTTTTGTGCTGCCTCCATATATTAGGCCAAGTTGAGAGCACAGATGATTCGATACTGACTCCATGACTTCTTTCCCCAGTCGTGAATGACAATTCAAAACCTATCACTGTATAGTTATACACCTTGTAATGTACAGTTAACACCTTATAAAAACATTTGAAAATAAAACCAATGTTTTACTCTCCTAGCCAGGGGAGGGGAGGGCAGGTTGAGCCAGTAAGGAAGGAGGGAGAGGGAGACAAAATGGGAGAGGGAGAGAGAAAGGGAGAAAGAAAGGAAGAGAGAGAGGGAGAGGGGTAGAGTGGGGATGTGGGACTCCCAGTGCAGGAAGACTGGGACAGTGCTCCCATAATTATGAGAGGTAGAGATGGGAAGCCCTTTTCCTTTTCAGAAAGAGCTTTTGGCTAGCCACTGACACCACAGAAACAACCCAATGTCTGTCAACAGTGCATAGGTACCACAGCTATGGGAAGGGGTGGATATTTCAAGGTTGGAGATTTAAGATTTCTTTGGCCTAATAGCAGCAAGTGACCATGTGAACAACAGCCTGAGAAATGCCCACTTATGAAGACAGTAGCTTTTAAAGAAGGAAGAGTTACTTCCAGAAGCAGCCAGTAAGATTTTTGGGGATCAAATTCCTTTCTTGACAGTTTGAGAAAGGAACTTACTCATAGTGAAGCATCAGAATTTAACCCAATGGACAGATGATAGCATCCCCTAAGGAAAATACACTGCAAATTTTGATATTATCTTGAAATTTTATGAAGAGGTGGAATAGTGCATAATTATAATAATAATAATTATGCACTTGTTAAACACTATGTGCCAAGCACTGTTTTAAGCCCTGGGGTTGATACAAGTTAATCAGGTTGGACACAGACTCTGTCCTATATGGGACTCAAATTTGTAATCCCCATTTTACAGATAAGGGAACTGAGGGGAAGTTAAGTGACTTGTCCAAGGTCATACAGCAGACATGTGGTGGAGCCAGGATCAGAACCCAAGTCCTCTGACTCCCAGGCGCATGCTCTATCCACTAAGCCATGCTGCTTCCCAGGTTGAGCATGCTGAGTCTGTATTATTTGCCCCCAAAAAGGAAGAGAGCAGAGATTTCAAGTCTTTATATTTACAGAGAAAGTTACCCAAGATAATTTATATTGATTTATACTACTAAATTTGATGAATGTTTTATCAGAAATTCAAGTCAAGAAACAACATGTACTTACGAGCATGTTAAAGAGCCAGATCATTTCTGAGGACTGTTAAAGGCAAGTGTGCTGGAGTAGGAAATTCAAAATTCGATAACAAAAAAAGGACAGAAGAGAAAGATTTTCTCCCTAGCCAATGACTGTGTGCTGATTCAGGTGGGCTGGGGCCAGCTCCCTCTTTTTTGCAACATCAGAGTTATTCCACTGAACACCTTCAGGAAACTTTAGAGGATCAACTCCACCATGACATGACAGAGAAACAACTGACTGCTTCCTTCTCTGAAGTCTAAATGCTTATCCAGCATATATTATAAATGGTTGGCTATGGGACTCCTTGAAATCTTCCTTTCTCACTACTTGGAGCTCTGGGTAGATTCTAGGAGAGAGTGTAAGATCTAGAGACGCTTTAGTCACTAGCCCCAAGGGATTTTATAAACCAAAGAAAAGGAATCATAAAAATAATAATGGTATTTGTTAAGCACTTACTATGTGCCAAGTAGTGTACTAAGTGCTGGGGTGCATTAGTACACATGAGCCTCACCGTCTAAAAGGAGGGTGTAGGATCAAATCCCCATTTTACAAATGAGGAAACTGAGGCACAGAGAAGTGAAGTGACTTGCCCAAGGTCACACAGGAGACAAGTGATGGAGCTACAATTAGTGCCCAAATCCTCTGACTCCCAGGCCTGGGCTCTTTCCATTAGGCCTTGCTACTTCCCTACCAAAATCTACCATATAATACATGAATACATATGTGTTGTACTCAAGTGTATACTTGTAGGCTCTTTTCCACAGATGAGTCATTTTTATATGACTGGGGAAGCTTTCATCAAAATGGGTTTTGGGCTGAGTTTTAAATGACAAAAGGATGTGATTTGGCAGAGAAGGAGAAGGAGGCTTTACAGATTTGTTCACCGCAGTTTGCCCAGCTAAGCATAAAAATCCTGCATCTCTACAGAGACTCTCACAGTGCTAAATGTAATATGAATCAAGTCCAATTTCAAATTCTCAGCTCATCCTTTTCAGGAGCATAATTCTGTTAAGGGGAAATACATTTGGATATTTTAGATTGTTGCCCATCAGCCACTTTAGATCCCTCATTCACTTCAAAATGCTTACTATTAGATGGATATATTTTGCTTTGTTTCTGTGGTTATATGATTAGCTCTTCAGAATCCTAATATTTTGCATTGTATACAGTTTCTGAAGGAAAAGTTTACAGGTATAAAAATCTAACAGTTGAAGGCCTAGTTCAATAATATGAAGCTGTGATACTGCCAATACAATCTTAAATGTTTCAAGGCGGAATATCTCTTTCGCTAGAAATAGTTGAGATTTTGAGAGCTTTCGGTCAGAATGAAGCCAAGAAAAAGTCAATCTTCAAGCCTTGAAAAAAACTTGAAAAAGGTAGCTCGGCTTCAGTGATAGAAGAATAGCTATCCACAGTCAGTCTCTACTGAAATTGTATTTTAAATCTTGAAGACTCCCCCACTCATTTTTCCCTTAAAATTCTTAATTATAGCAAATTTTAATCAAGAAAAAAGCTTGCAACCACCTTAAAATGCTGATCATATAACAATTGATGCCCTACAAATTGTCCATCAAACTCTAGTGAAGATAGTGTGGCTCAGTGGAAAGAGCCCGAGCTTGGGAGTCAGAGGCTATGGGTTCAAATCCCGGTTTTGCCATTTGTCAGCTGTGTGACTGTGGGCAAGTCACTTCACTTCTCTGTGCCTAAATTACCTCATCTGTAAAATGGGGATTAACTGTGAGCCTCACGTGGGACAACCTGATTCCCCTGTATCTACCCCAGTGCTTAGAACAGTGCTCTGCACATAGTAAGTGCTTAACAAATACCAACATTATTATTATTATAGTCCCTCTAGGCTATAAGCTGCTTGTGGGCAGAGAACATGTCTAGCAATGCTGATACTTTTCCAAAGGTTTAGTATAGTACTCTGCATACAGTAATTGCTCAATAAACACCATTGATGATGATGATGATGATATAGTCCATTAAATAGGGACCTTGTAGCCCTTCTTGACTTCTGACTTCATGGCTACGGATGGAACTTTCTCTGTAACTTCTCTTTATCAGTCTTTTGTGAGAAGCAGCACGGGCCTGGGCGTCAGAAGGTCATGGGTTCTAATCACAACTCCACCACTTGTCTGCTGTGTGACTTTGGGCAAGTCACTTCACTTCTCTGGCCTTCAGTTACCTCATCTGTAAAATGGGGATTGAGACTGAGAGCCCCACATGTGATAGGGACTGTGTCCAAACCAATTTACTTGTATCCATCCCAGTACTAGTACTTAGTGCTTAATAGTAAGCATTTAACATACTATCGTTATTATTATTGTCCATGAATTTATCCAAATCCCTCTTGACTCTGCTTGATATTTTCAACCTGCACCACCTACTGTGGTGATGAATTCTGTATATTTACACCCTGTGTGTGAAGAAGTATTTGCTAGTTTGGACCCTACCACCTTACCATTCTAGTTTGAACTTTGAAATTACCTGTTCTACACCTTTCATCAATCAATGA
Organism: Ornithorhynchus anatinus; assembly: GCF_004115215.2. Taxonomy (NCBI): domain Eukaryota; kingdom Metazoa; phylum Chordata; class Mammalia; order Monotremata; family Ornithorhynchidae; genus Ornithorhynchus; species Ornithorhynchus anatinus. Next base: position 51,383,097 of record NC_041731.1, on the reverse strand, counting down.
CATTTACTGAGTGCTTACTGTGTGCAGAGTTGGTTGATGCGATCCCTGCCTGAATGGAGTTTATAGTCTTCAATCATGTCATGCCTCAGCTTTTGTTTTTCTAGATTGGAGTCTTTACCTTTTTAAGCTGAGTTGGGAAGCAGCGTGGCTTAGTGGAAAGAGCCCAGGCTTGGGAGTCAGAGGTCGTGGGTTCTAATCCCGGATCTGCCACTTGTCAGCTGTGTGACCTTGGGCAAGTCACTTAACTTCTCTGGGCCTCAGTTACCTCATCTGTAAAATGGGTTTGAAGACTGTGAGCCCCATGTGGGACAACCTAATTCCCTTGTGCCTAGAACACTGCTTGACACATAGTAAGCGCTTAACAAATAATGCCCCCCCCCTCCAAAAGTCCAATCCTCTGATGAAATCTTCTCCTTTCCTTATTTATCTTGATTTTCCTTCCCCGTACCTTTTTTTACTTTCTAGGTCTTTCCTAAAATGGATCACCTGAACTGAATCTTTAGTTCATCATCATTATGCAGGGACTTTATTGTCCTGCTGAACTTTGAACATTGTACATAGCATTGAACTAACCACAGTAATGAACTTTAAACATTTACTCTAGCTTAAAACAGTGAAGTCTGTGGGATTTTTCTTTCCTCTTCAGCATTTGAATTAAGTATGTTATACACTTATACTATATCTAAGGTTATATGTTATGCTTATACTGAGATAACTAAAAGTGATTTCAGCATATAATAATTGTTGTATTTGTTAAGTGCTTACTCTGTGCCAGGCACTATACTAAGTGCTGGGGTGGGTAAAAGCAAATCAGTTTGGACACAGTCGCTGTTCCTTGTGGGGCTCACAGTCTCGATCCCTGTTTTACAAATGAAGTAACTGAGACACAGAGAAGTGAAGTGACTTGTCCAAGGTCACGCAGCAGACAACTTGTGGAGTTGGAATTAGAACCCATGACCTGACTCCCAGGCCTGTGCTCTATCCAGTAGGTCATGGTGCTTCTCAAATGAAAATGCATGAACTGAAAATGATTTTCATACACTGTATGTCCCTGTATTATTGCATTTATAAATGTTCCCTGCAGGTATAGACGTATATTTTTGATTATCATTCACCTGCTCAAATTTTACCCAAAGCTGTGGTACCATCAATCCTATTAAGTCCCTTGGATTTTTGGTCTTTTTAACCCCAGTTTTGCCATCCATGGGCTTCCAGGAACCTGATCTCAAGGGCTTGACCAGGGTAAACTGTTTTTATTTTCAGGTCGAGGCCATCCATATAAGTGGAAATGTCCCAGAATCAGCAGGAAATATTGAACTAGTAAGCAGGGATTGAGGGAGTCAATAATGGAGATAGAGTGACTCATCAAGGAAGGGAATGAAAGAAGAAAAGAGCAGAGCTTCAGGGTGGCGGGTTAGGAACTCCCTGTTGCCAATGGGCCAAGGAGGAGAAGAGGAGGAGGTCTCTCTGCCAGAGAAAAAGCAGCAGAAGACAGATAATTGCTTTCCCCCACTTCAAAACTTTATTGAGGGCACGTCTCCTATAAGAAGCCTTCCCTGACTAAGCCCTCCTCTCCTCCTCTCCCACTCCCTTCTGTGCCACTACTTGTGCTTTCATTCATACTCCCTCCCATCTGCACAGCACATATGTGTAGATTAGGGAAGCAGCGTGGCTCAGTGGAAAGAGCCGGTCTTGGGAGTCAGAGGTCATGGGTTCAAATCCCGGTTTTGCCACTTGTCAGCTATGTGATTGTGGGCAAGTCACTTAACTTCTCTGTGCCTCAGTTGCCTCATCTGTAAAATGGGGATGAAGACTGGGAGCCTCACGTGGGACAACCAGATTATCCTGTATCTACCCAGCACTTAGAACAGTGCTCTGCACATAGTAAACCCTTAACAAATACCAACATTATTATTATTATCTGTAATTTATTTATTTATCTAATTAGTTCTTTATATTGTCTGTCTCCCCCTCTAGATTGTGAGCTCATTGTGGGCAGGAATGTGTCTGTTTGTTGTTATACTGTACTCTCCCAAGCTCTTAGTACAGTGTTATGCACACAGTAAGTGCTCAGTAAATGTGATTGAATAAATGAATTAAAGTCATGGAAAGAAAGGAGCTACCAGGGCATCCCAGGCCTGGGACTGCTACATTGAGGTGGGGATTAGCTCCAGGCCTGGTTGTTTCATTTTACGTCTCCAAACGACACTCCGTATTGTACAGTGGATAAGTAATTGCAATTCTACCTACCTCATTTTTCAGATCTCAAATGGGGAATCTAAGTGTCATCGCTGAAGTGGCAAGAAGCACTGAGGTGAAAGAAGTTGCAGGTGTTCAAGGTGTTATTACTATGTTTGTCAGAAGAGAATGAACAGAAGTGAGTTATGAAATCCTCTTTTAGAAAATAAAATCTATCATCAAAATGATGCAAGGGAGAGTACTGACTAACCCACTGCTTCTGTATTACTCTGACTTTGATATATAATGCCTTCACCCAACAAAGGTAGTAACAATAGCCATATTCAACAGGGGCATGTAAGCGCACACATGCTCACAAAATCACACGCCCCTCTCCAGGGCAGGAAATTATTAGACTGGCTTTCCCTAATCAGTATTTTACAACATGGCTTAGAAGAGATTTATTTTATGCCTCATTCCACTACAAAATTTTCCTCTTGGGCAAATTGGTATCATTCTAAGAAACAAGCAACCTCTCCAGAAAGATTCCTTAAATATTAACAAAAACAAAAAGAACCAAACAGACAGGGGACTTGGTAAGATCATGGGGAGAAAGAAGGAAAAAGAGTGACTGGTGTAAAGAACGCAGAGGTCAGAGCAGGGCCTGACCAAGAATTCATTATTATTATAATATTTATTAAGCAATTACTATATACCAAGCACCGCAATAAATGCTGGGGAATAAGCAAGATAATCAGTTCAGGCACTCTTTCTCTGAATTGCACAGGGCTCGCCCAAGCATAGCTTGGGGAGGGAATGCTTTGGTTGAAAATTCTGTTTGGGGGTCTAAATCTGCATGGAACCTAAAATGTCTTGTCAAGTGATTTGAGGGACTCCTGAGCTGAGCAGATGAAAGATACCGTCAACCACAACTTCTTGGTCCCTCCCTCAGGTTTACTCTGGGAACCTTGAAGAGATCAAAATTCTCCTTAATTGGCAGATTACATTTTGGGCTTTTCTATCCTTTAGTCTTGTCCCTCCAACTCCTTGTCACCTTGGATGTCCTCAGAAAAAATCAGAGCCCAGACAGAAGAGCCTGGGAGTTGGGGTGGGGACAGAGGCCATTCTAAAACACTTTCCTTAGCAGCTGTGACCCCTCTCAGGGTCACACCTGGAGAGTTTCCAGTAGTCTACCAGTCTTGTCTCTGGGAGGGAGAGTCAAGCAGAAGCCTACCCATTCCATTCCTAGCTTGGACAGTGGCTAGTGAGTTGAAGGAAATCTGCTACAAGTCAAAACTCACCTATGCTGGGCAGCAGTGGCATGGGAGCAAGCCGAGGGTGGAGACTGAAACTTACTGCATGGAAGGAGGCAATGATGAACCATTTCCGTATTTTGACCAAGAAAACAATTTGGATACACTACCAGAAAGATTGCAGATGGAGGTGGGGTGTTCTGGGAGAGATGTGTGTCCATGGCGTCGCTATGCATCAGAGATGATTCAACAGCATAAGACAAGACAAAGTAGGTGTGAACTAGGTGAACTCCAGGGCTAGTCCAGAGGCACACGGGGACTCAATGCAAGGCCCAAGAACATGCAGTCTGCCTAAACTAAGCCTGCTCTTTTGGGTCCCCCTGGCTGAGACATGACAAATAGTTCTGGAAGATAATTATCTTTTCCAGCAAGATTAACACACCAGAGACATTAGCATGGTTCACTGATTCCATGGCTCTTCTTCAACTTGCTATCTGGTTTGTCTACCACCACTGATTCAGAACTGAAGTTATACATTTTTCCCAGACGATATGAATGAGGCAGTGTTAGGGGCATAAATTTGAAATATTCCTTTGTGAGAGAAGACATTATAATCACCAAAGACATAAAATATCCAATGTCACACATAAATCATTCAAATATACGATCTTCACACTGTTTGGCGCGGTGGAAAGAGCCTGGGCTTTGGAGTCAGGGCTCATGAGTTCGAATCCCAGCTCTGCCACTTGTCAGCTGTGTGACTGTGGGCGAGTCACTTTACTTCTCTGTGCCTCAGTTCCCTCATCTGTAAAAAATGGGGATTAAGACTGTGAGCCCCACGTGGGACAACCTGATTCCCCTGTGTCTACCCCAGCGCTTAGAACAGTGCTCTGCACATAGTAAGCGCTTAACAAATACCAACATTATTATTATTATTATAATTAGGTTTATTTAAACAATTATGATTCAGCTTTCTATCCCCAAAGACAAAAGTGAATTCCAGCAGAAGGCACATTGTCATGGGTTAGTTGGAAACAACTACCTTCCAACCCCTCCCTGGACTCACTGGAAACATTTTAATGTTGTATGTAGGTAGGTAGAGAGGAAGAAAAGGACAAGAAGAAGAGGAGAAAGAAAAGGATAGGAAGAAGGAGAGAAGAAGAAAGAGGAGAGAAAGAATGAGAGTGAGTTGGAGGGAATGAGAGAGAAAGGAAAGAGAAAGAGAAAAAGTATGAGGTAGTTTATTTATTCATTTATATTAATGCCTGTCTCCCCCTCTAAACTGTAAGCTCGTTGTGGGCAGGGAATGAGTCTATTTTTATTTTGTACTCTCCCAAGTGCTTAGTGCAGTGCTTTGCCCACAATAGTGCTCAGTAAATATGATGAAATGAATGAATGAAAGTGAGATATCTGTTGACTGAGATTTGATTATATTTGCTAGTGTGGCTAATATCAATCAATGCTTACTGTGTGCAAGCCACTGTACTGTTTGAGAAGGTACAATGCAGTTGGTAGATATGATCCCTGCCCTCAAGGAGCTAACAGCCTAGTGGGGGGAGACAGAAATCAATTACAGGTAATGATAGCAACAATAATAATTACGGCATTATTAAGCACCTAGTATGTGCCAGACACTGTACTAAGCACTGTGGTGGATATATGTAAATCAGGTTGGACACTATCCCTTTCCTTTGTGGAGTTCACAGTCTCGATCCCCCTTTTATAGATGAGGTAACTGAGGCACAGAGAAGTGAAGTGGCTTGCCCAAGATCCCACAGCAGACAAGTGGCCGAGCTGGGATTAGAACCCATGATCCTCTGAGTCCCAGGCCCATGTTCTATCTACTATGCCATACTACTACTCTACAGGTAAGAGAAGCAACTGAGTGTAAAATACTACGGGAGTGGGGTGAGTACCCAAGTGCTTAGGGGGTAGGAGTAAGTGCATGGGAGATGCAGTAGGGAGGGAAAACAGGGTGAGGGATAGGAATGAGAGTTTAGTCAGGCTAGTCTTCCTGAAGGAGATATGATTTCATAAGGGCTTTAAAGACTGGAAGAGTTCTGGTCTCTTGGATAGGTAGGGGGAGGGAATTCCAATCAGGAATGAGGGTGTGAACAGTTGAAAAGTAAAGCAAGATTTCTACCTCTGATTTACAGCCAATGATATTTCCAGCTGAACACTGAATTGAACCTCTTCTTGAGTGCTTACAATGGATACCATCAGAGAGACTTGTTCCGGGGTTTTCTGGTGAACATAAAAACATTTGTTGGATGATATAAGGAGAGTAAACTACTCATGCTGTGCCTTTCAAATCTATTTACATTTCCTTGAAAACCAAGCCCCTGATGTTATTCAGAGTGGCAGAATTCTGTTCCTAGGTGATTCTACATATTGGTAACAAGTCTTATGGCTGCAATTTTAATGGATCCCGAGAATATAAAAACTAATAATTAAGGAAAATGGAATTTACTTTTTTATCCCAAGACAAACTGGCAAAGCCTTAATTAGGAATAGCCATATTTATTCTATTTTTCTGGGATGAGGGCGTGGAGGAGCAGAGAGCTGGAAACCAGCTGAAGGAGGCCCTGGATTTTACAGAGGCGAGACAGTCTCTCCATACGTCCTCCCCTCCTCCCGATCCTGCTGAGAGCCGTGCTATGGTCTTTCCAATCAATCAATAATAATGATTCAATTACTCAATCATATTTTTGAGGGCTTACTGTTTACAGAACACTGTACTAAGCACTTGGGAGAATACAATAGAGCAGAGTTGATAGACACATTCCCTTGCCCAATCAATCAATCAGTCAAATCAATCATATTTTTGAGGGCTTACTGTGTGCAGACCACTGCACTAACTGCTTGGGATAGTATAATATAACAGAGTTGAAAGACATGTTCTCTGCCTACAACAAGCTTTACAGTCTGGAGGGGCAGAGGAGCTCATCGTCCAGAGAAGGAGGCAGACATTAATATAAATGAATTATGGACATATATATATATATATATATATATATATATAAGTGCTGTCGGGCTGGGGATGGGGTGAATATAAAGTGGACGTTCAAATTTTCATTATGGTATCTACAGCAGGTGGCCTAATGGATAGAGCATCCTCCTGGGAGTCAGAAGGACCTGGGTTTTAATCTCTGCTCTGCCACATGTCTGCTGTGTGACCTTGGGCAAGTCACTTCACTTCTCTGGGCCTCAGTTCCCTCATCTGTAAAATGGGGATTAAGACTGAGAGCCCCATGTGGGACAGGGGCTGTATCCAACCTGATTAGCTTGTATCTACTCCAGTGGTTGGAACAGTGTTTGATGCAGAGTAAGTGCTTAAGAAATACCATCTTTAATTAAATAATTAATCAATTCAAATCCAAGTATAACTCCAGCAGCAGCCCACAGCAAGGGGCAGAGTTCAGATATGTTGTAGAGGGGTTAGTATGAGAAGCATCTTTGGGGTCTCAGCAATCACTGCTCCAAGCCCTGGCCAGAGACATCTCAAAACTGATGCTTGTTATGGATGTTCTAATGGTAATAATAGTAATAATAATTATGGCATTTGTTAAGTGCTTACTATGTGCCAAGCACTGTCTAAGCACTGGGATAGACACAGGGTAATTAGGTTGTCCCAGGTGGGGCTCACACTTTTAATCCCCATTTTACAGATGAGGGAACTGAGGCACAGATAAATTAATTGACTTCCTCAAGGTCACACAGCAGACAAGTGGCAGAGCCGGAATTAGAACCCACATCCTCTGACTCCTCAGCCCATGCTCTTTCCACTAAGCCACACTGTTCCTAATGATGCGACAAGGGACTTGTGAGCTGGCGTTAAATGCTATGAGCATAATTAAAAGCCCTTGAGAAATGCATCCAGGATTTGTTGTAAGCCGATGACTGTGTTCTTGAGGCACATATCCAACAGGAAATGCAGACAGTGATGAATTTCCAGTTAGCATGGCTCAGGGGACAGCCAATAAGCTTGAAGGGATGATGCTTTGAACCTATTATGTACTCTGTACACAATCAGAGGTGTTCATTAATGAACAGAGAACATAATTGTCAGGGAATTCTTATTTAGGGAAGACTTATTTCCAGTGGTACATTGATAGACAAAGATGTAGAAAACCAGAAAGCCAGAATAGTTCTTGGGAGAATGACCTAGTTGGGTGACAACATGGCATCAGACTCACAATTGGCCTCACGATGTCTCAGTTTAACTTGAATTTGTGAGTTAGTTGAGTCTAGGAATTAGTATCTTTGAGTTCTAATTTTGATTCTGCTTCTCACTCCCTGGGTAACCCTGGGTAAGACAGGTAATGTCTCAGGACTCTAATGATCCTTACTGTGAAATGGGAATGATAGAACTGATGTGCTTTTCAAGATTATTTTGTAGTAGCAATGAGTAAGGAAGACTAGGGCAGCACATGATGCCAGAGTCATTCAGACATGTGGATTGGGTACTTGTTCTTTTCAGGTTCAACAGTACCACAATGCCAACGAATACAATTAAGGCCTATGGATAGATCACGAAGTAACAAACTTGTTCTCCATCTCTAGTTACCTCCTCCCACTCACCTCTCACAACATTGTATTGAGAAGTAACATGGCTTAGTGGAAAGGGCTCAGGTCTAGAAGTCGGAGGACCTGAGTTCTAATCCCAGCTCCATTATTTGCCTGCTTTTGTGACCTTGGCCAATTTCTCTGTGCTTTTTCTTTTTTTTGACAGTTTCCTCTACTGTAAAGTGGGGACCCCATAGCTGTTCTCTCTCTTACTTAGACAGTGAGCCCCATGTGGGATAGGGACTGTGTCCGACCTGACTGATTTGTATCTATGCCAGTACTTAGAACAGTTCTTGACACATAGTAAACACTTAACAAATACCATTAAAAAGAAAGCAAACGAAAAATCTTCCCCAAATCATATCTTTCCCAAAGGATAAAAGGAGCAGTCACTAGTATGCTTTTTTTTGCTTCGCAGAACTTATAGTCTCATTCATAATTTTTAATATATGTTCAGCGATTCCTGAAAATTACATATAAGAGGCAGGAAATGTACCACTCTTTAATCTGTATTTCCTAAGCACTTGATAGATTCACCACACACTGCCACTAGATTAAGATGTTTTGATCTGTGCACTTATCAATTAATCTACCCTATACAACTAAGGGGAATAGGGAAGACTGAGGTTCACTGGAGATATGACTTCAATCTGTGACCTTTAGACATTTGATATTCATCCCACTGTCCAATCCCACAACACTTAGAGGACATATCTTAAAATTATATATTATAAATTACTTTTTTATATGTATTAATATCTGTCTCTCCCTCTAGACTGTAAGCTCATTATGGGCGGGGAACGTGACTGCTACTTAATTTTGTATCATACTTTCCCAAGCACTTAGGACAGTGCTCTGCACATAGCAAGCACTATATAAATATGAATAATTGATGGATAAGACTATTTTGAGTATTACCAGTGCAAGGATAAAGGTTGGTTATCTGAGCACCACATCAGGAATTTCTAACCAGTCAATATCCAACCCGAAGAGTCGCAGTCCAGGGGAGGTTGAGGGAGAAATGGCAAGGAGCCCTGTGAATCCCTGCCCCAGCTGGGGTGGCCAACATTTCACTGTGGCTTCATTGCCATGGCGTTTGGCTCCCTCCCTCCCCTACTCCCCACACTGAGCTCATTGTGGACAGGGAATGTGTCTCTTATTGTATTGTACTCTCCCAAGCACTTAGTACAGTGCTTTGCACATAGTAGGAATTCAATAGATATGATTGAATGAATGGGGTTATTACACTTGCTGAGTAATAAATGTGCTTAATTCCTAATAAACTGAGTCACAGGACTCTGTGCATCTTTAGACTGTAAGCTCCTTGTGGGCAGGAACTGATCATGCCTATCAATTCTATTGTGTTGTACTCTCTGGGGTGCTTAGCACAGTACTCTGCAGATATAAGCACTCACTAAATAACACTGGTTGATTGATTGACTGCTCTCTAAGAATCCATTTTAGAAAAGTATAAATTAAAATTTGAGCTTCCTTTGCTCAGGAACTGTAGTATTTTTTCATGGTATTTGTTAAGTGCTTACTTTGTGTCAAGAACTGTTCTAAGCACTGAGGTACATACAAGTTAATCAGGGCAGGGACAGTCCCTCTCCCACATAGGGCTCACAGTCTAAGTAGAAGGGAGAACAGGTACTGAATTCCCACTTTGCTGTTGAGGAAATTGAGGCACAGAGAAGTTAAGCGACTTGCTCAAAATCACCCAGCAGGCAAGTGGTGGAGCTGGGATTGGAACTCAGTTCCTCTGGCTCCCAGGCCTATGCTTTATCCATTAGTCCACATTGCTCCCCAAGTAATATTTTAATTTAGTTGGTAATTTAGAAGAGCCACAGTGATTCTGTTGTCCAGTGAAACTCCCTCACATCCTTACTGCATTCTACATCAATAGCTGCTCAGTAACCAGGGTTTACCATGATACACAATGTGAGCCAGAAAGAAATAGTTTCCTGCTCAGAAGTTGGTGGAAACTGACCAAGTTTGTAATAAGCAAATATCCTCTGGAAAGTTTAGCACTATTTCACCTCATTTATAACTCTAAAAACAATTTTTGGACTCTGGACTTATAAACATAAGTCTTGGTATCCATTTTCTTTCTGCCACATTCAAATTTTCTCATTACTAAATATGTACAGTCTTGACAAATATTTGGATCACTAGCAATATAAGCAAGGGAGAAAATGAGGTGAAGTTGCCATATTTATTCCTCATAATTTGATAGTATTGGCAAGTGTCTGTGGAAAATCTCTCCTTAAAAAGGACGATGCATCCCAAGACGCTGACAATACAGGAATAAGGAGAAGCATCAGTTTCCTGGATAGTTTGGGAATCTCTTTCCTGACCATTTACTGCCCAGAGGAGGACCAAACATCCTTAGTTTCAGACAGCAGAAAACTCATACGAGTGGGAGGGGAGCATATTTTTCATGGGATTTTTGTAAGTCAATATCAATCAATCAATCATAATTAATGATCATGATAAACAATATTGATGTTATGGCACTTACTAAATGCCAGAGTAATAAACAATATTAATATTATGACATTTATTAAATGCTTACTGTGTTCTAAACTCTGGGGTAGAAATGAGTACAGAGGTCACAATTTATCTTATTCCCATTTTCAGATGAGGAAACTGAGGCCCAGAGAGGTTAAGTCCTTGCTGAAGGTCACACAGTAGGGCAATAAAGGAATTAGGACTTGACCTTGATTCTCCAGACTTCCAATCCCATGCTGTTTCTGCTAGATCCTGCCACCCTAGAGACAATCTATAGAGAAAATCCCCAAGAAGAATTGTGGAGTGCTGCAATCTTTCCCCGTCACCCTGAGTTCACCAGTATGGAGGCATGATGGAATACAGCCCAGCCTGAGAAGCAACATGGCCTAGTGGATAACGCAAGAGCTTGGGAGTCAGGAGGACCTGGATTATAATCCCAGTTCTGCCACTTGTCTGCTGTGTCACCTTAGGCAAGTCACTTCACTTGTTCCCTAATCTATAAAATGGGGATTAACATTGTGAGCCCCATGTGGGACAAGGACTTTATCCAACGACTAGCTTGCATCTAACTTGTTCCTTTTATTCTGACTTGCTCCCTTTATTCCCCCTCCCAAACCCACAGCACTTCAGTACATATCTGTAATTTATTTATATTGGTATCTGTCTCCTCCTCTAGATTGTGAGCTCTAGAGCACAAAGAGCAGGAAATGTGTCTTATTGTTATATGGTACTCTCCCAAGTGTAAGCAGTGTTTACACGCCCAGTGTTTACAGTGGTTTGCACACAATAACCACTCAATAAATATGACTGAATGAATATCTAACCCCCTGCTTAGTATAGTGGTGGCACATAGCAAGGGCTTAACAAGTACCATAAAAAAAAAATACAGACCTCCATACTCCCTGGAACTAAATGTCTGCTGTTCTTATTGGCTGCTTAATGGAAAACTGGAACAGATATCGTTTGGGACATTGTTGGATTAAGCTTGGCAAATTCTCCTTCCATGCAGTGGGGTCAGTAACACCCCACAAATTGATCACTGTGACATTGCATCTGGGTTCTACAGCCCACTGGGAAGATTATTTTTTCCTGACAAGGCATCTGTGCAAATCTTTCTCTCCTTTCACAAGGTCCTTCTGTCAACCTTTGTCCCTGATGCCTTTGTTAACTACAAAAAAAAAAAACAAAGACCAAAACAAAACATAAAATTCTTCAGGGAATGCCATAAAAAATACCATGTTGGGTGAAAACCAGGGAAGAAAATGTGATACTAAATAAGCAGGAACTTGAGTCTGCAGAAAAGCAAATCACCTTCCACAAAGTATGGAAACAAATTAATTAACCAGCAAATTCAGTTTACACTCTAGGGAAAATGTCTTTTGCTACTAACATGAAGAAATCAGAGCTCCTGGTAACCCAGGTGTGAAAGAGCAGGCAGGAAGGTGATTTGTATTTAACTAGCAATTAATATGATGCATGAACATAACTGATTGTTGTCTATTGATCCTGACAGGGGTGAGAAAACAGTATTTGTTTAAATTGCAGCGAGTTTCCGACGGAAAAATCCCCAACCTGCACAAATACCCACTGCTTCATTTCAGGAATATCCAACTATTGCTTTGAATCCTTGAAGTCACAATCTTCCTATGCCTGAATAAACTACTGAGTCCACCTAGCTAATCTGCAAAATACATTACCTTGACACTATTTCCTGCCTTTTAACAAAGATGCTTCTGTATCCCAAGAAAATCTTTTTTCTGAAGAAAAATGATTTAACTACTCTGGGCCTCAGTTACCTCATATGTAAAATGGGGATTAAGAGTGTGAGCCCCATATAGTACAGGGTCTGTGACCAACCTGATTAACTTGTATCTACTCCAGTGCCTCCTCTCTCAGGGTCGCACCTGTAGAGTTTTCAGTACTCTACCAGTCTCGACAATGGGAGGGAGAGTCAAGCACAGGTCTACCCATTCCATTCCTAGCTTGGGCAGTGGCTAACGAGTGGAAGGCAATCTACTGCAAGTCAAAACTCCCCTATGGTGGGCAGCAGCAGCACGGGAGAGAGTAAAGGGTGGAGACTGAAGTTTACTGCGTGGAAGGAGGCAATGGTAAACTTCTTACATATTTTGACCAAGAAAACTCTATGGATACACTACCAGACTAATTGCAGATAGAGGTGGGGCATTCTGGAAGAGATGTATTCATGGCATCACTATGGGTTAGAGATGACTAGATGGCATACGATAAGACTCCACTGCTGATTAGCTTGTATCTACCCCAGTACTTAGGGCAGTGCTTGACACATAGAAGAGCTAAATAAATACTGTCTCCTCCTCTAGATCATGAGCTCTAGAGCACAAAGAGCAGGAAATGTGTCTTATTGTTGTAGGGTACTTGTTTTTGTTTTCATTGTTTTTATTGTTATATTGTATTTTATTATATTTTGTTATATTGTATTTTATTGCATTATTGTTATATCATATTGTTTTTATTATTAGAACCAACTGAGGCACTTGTTCCAGGTGGCCCTGGGCCTAGATGCCCCATGCCTCCCAGCAAGTGAGTTTCCAGTCACATGTCATTTCTGTTGGCTTTTCCCTCTGCCCCTTTTGGAATCACTCCCTGAGCAGAAGGAGAGCCCCTAGAGGAAGCAGGGAGGGCTCTCTGAGTTCTGCTGGAAAGGTGAGGAATCAGACAGGAGCTGTGGGTCTGCCAGCATCACAGGGAAAGGCAGGATTCCATGTGGTGGGCTGCAGGAACATCAAGATCTGTTCCCAACTCTTCAAGGGGTTTCCAGATTGGCTTTAGCATTAGCCAAGGACATCCCAGAAGTAGTTTATGCCAAAGCCATAGAGCCAGCCCATTTTTCTCAACCTGTTGTCAGGATCACCCAGAGCAAACATGTGAAGATATAAATTGAAGTTGATAGTGAATACATCTGGAAGAGAAAAGACAACCCATTTTGTTCCAAGAATCCCAAGCCCTGGAGGAAAGCAGCTGCTGTATTTTGTCCCAGATGAAGCTTCTTGGAAAGGTTTTCAGAAAGTGCCAGTTAAATCTGTTTCTTGATTGTTACCAGGATACAGGAGGACACAGACTCTAAGGTACTGTTCATAGAAGAGGAAAGAGGTTAGAAATTCCATAATAAGTGTCTCAGCCTGATTCTGGCTCCCCTCCATAAAGATTACCAAATGTCTCATGTCAGGCAAGACAGTGTTGCTTTTTGAAGTCCTGCCCAGACCTCTGACAGGCCTGAGGTGGTGGGTCCCAGAATCCCTCAATCATGATGATGACAGCGTGGCAGCGGCTGTCATCGATACCATGGAGATCAGGCAGAAGAGTCCTTGACCGCTGTTACTGCTGCTGTTGTTGCTGTGCTTGAATCAGCCTTTCCAGGACAGCGATGGGAGTTTCTGGCTGGGCTGGACACACACCATCCTGCTGTGCCACAAACTCCCATCACCAGCGCAGAGATGAGGATGAAGACACTAGGGGACTACAGAGAAGCAGCATGATCTAGTGGATAAAGCACCGACCTGGGAGTCAGAAGGACTTGAGTGCTAATCCCAACTTCGCCACTTGTCTTTGAGGTGAACTTGAGCAAGTCACTTCATTTCTCTGTGCTTCAGTTACCTCATTTTAAAAATGAGGAATAAGACTGTGAGCCCTTTGTGGGACAGGGACTGTGCCCAAACCAATTAGCTAGTATCTACCCCCGCCCTAAATACAGTGCCTGGTACATAGTAAGTGCCGAACCGATTCCATAATAATTATTATTATCAGTTAAGAGGCTGTCTTCACCACTGTCTGCTGCTGTCTCTGTCTGCAGTCACGACTGCTTACTATCACCATCCACTACTGTTGCCACTTCCCCACAGCCAGCAGTGCTGGACTTGGAGGGCAGCAGCTCTGGGGGAAGGCAATGACCCAAACTCCTGGACCATTGGTTGGGATGAGAAGGCAGATGGAGATTGGCAATGGAAGAAGAGAAGGAGAAGTGGATAGAGTCTCGGCCTGGGAATCAGGAGGACCTCGGTTCTAATCCTAGCTCTACTACTTGTCTGCCGCCTGACCTTCCGCAAGTCACAGCTTCTCTGTGCCTCAATTGCCTCAACTGTAAAATGGGGATTCAGACTGTGAATCCCCATGTGACTATGGACTGAGTCCAACTTGGTTAGTTTGTATCTATTCCAATGCTTAGTATAGTGTCTGGTAAATAATAAGTGCTTAAATACCATAAAAAGAGGTAAGTGTCCCCCACATATTTATGCCCTATAGCAGAATACCCAAGCCCCAGATCATTTTAGATAGTTTGTGTGACATATTTAATCAGTGGAACCAGTGCTCAGTCCTGGCACATCTGGAATTGGCAATTACTAGCCCTGGCACGTCTGAGCTTGACAATTTGCTTATAAAAGTAAAAATCTAAATTTTACGATATGTAAACATGTTGGGTATTGAAAACATCAAAAAATATTTAAAAAATACTGTCCCAGTAGATAGTTCCTTCAAATAAGCATATCATGAGAGAATATGAGGTGGTTTTAGTGTCCCTGTTCACAATCATTACAGAATCAAAAAATAAAATGATGCCATTCTTTGAACCCCTGCACCTCTTTCGTGGCTTAGTGGAAAGAGCACAGGTTTGGGAGTCAGAGGTCGTGAATTCTAATCCCAGCTCTGCCACTTATCAGCTGTGTGACTTTGGGCAAGTCACTTTTCTGTGCCTCAGTTACCTTATCTGTGAAATGGGGATTATGACTGTGAACCCCACATGGGACACCCTTATTACCTTGTATCTACCCCAGTGCTTACAAAAGTGCTAGGCACATAGTAAGCACTTAACAAATACCATCATTATTATTATTATAAGGTCAGTTCTGGATGGAACAAATGATGTCCTTGTCATTGACCAAGGTAGTCAAAGGTTCTCCTTGAGGCACCTCCAGTGAGCTTGATACAATTTCTGTAGTAGCCCAAGACCCAATATTGTCATTCAAAAGTGAAGTGAAGTCAAGTTTTTTTCAGTCATCAGCTAGGTTTCAGCTGACCCCCAACCTGCAATAAGCTGTCCTTCAGTTAGCATATAGCTGAGCCTGGCAGATGCAGAGCAATCTGAAATGCACTTCTGTAGCAAGTTAATAAAAAAAGAGCCACCCTGATGACTGGAAGCATCCTTTGTATATGACTGACATGCTGTTTCTTTCTTTAAAAAATCTTAGAATCATCAGAGACAACATTTACCTTTCAGTGAGATTCTAGAGGAGGCTGATTTATTAGAAGTATGACTTCATAGAATCAGGGGCTGTGGAAAAATGAAGGGTCAAGCAATAGTATTATTGGGTGACTACTGCTTGCAAAGACCCACAAGAAGCACTTAAAAAAAAAATAAATGTTGGCATTTGTTAAGCGCTTACTATGTGCAGAGCACTGTTCTAAGTGCTGGGGTAGACACAGGGGAATCAGGTTGTCCCACGTGGGGCTCACAGTCTTAATCCCCATTTTACAGATGAGGTAACTGAGGCACAGAGAAGTTAAGTGACTTGCCCACAGTCACACAGCTGACAAGTGGCAGAGCTGGGATTCGAACTCATGAGCCCTGACTCCAAAGCCTGTGCTCGTTCCACTGTGCCACGCTGCTGCTTCTCCACTTCTGACAATATCTTTGAAAACAGACACAGTACCTGTCCTGGCGAACTTACAATCTAGCAGGTGTTCAGGTCAGAAAGAGTCCTGAACTGTTTTTATTCAGAGAGAATTTTCGTTCTGAATGCTATTGAATTTCCATCTGAACACGAAGTTCAATGAAAGAAAAATACTGACTGGAAAACCTCACCTAAAGCCAGTGTCTTACTTAGACGTAGCAGTCACCCTTTCATATGCGTTGAGAATTAGAAGGAAAAATGATTATGTTCTTCCATAAAAATGATAGATTGCTGCCTAAATCATTTTCATCATAGTAGTGATTTTTCACTTTTTCCCCCCATTGTCACATCTTGTCACATTCTACTACTGGGTTTCAGATTTCCCTAAAACTATGCTGACTTTCTGAAAAGTGTTCTCCAAATATCACTATAGGGCTATGGAAAGTAGCTCTGGTTCCTGGTTTAATATTACAAGCAGGTGGAGAAATAAAGGAAGTTCTGAATCAGAATCAAACCTATAATTCTATTTTTGCTGGATATGCAAATCTGACCTCCCTGCCTGTTTAGAATGCTGCTTCAAGTCTGCAGGGAAAGTAACTACACAACACGCCCAGCTCAGCGCTCTGACTTCCCAGTGAAACAATCAATTAACTGCATTTGTTGAGAGCTAAATTTGTGCAAAACACTGTCCTAAGCACTTGGCAGAGTACAATATAACAGTAAACAGACACATTCCTTGTCCCATGAGCTTACAGTCTAGAGACGGAGAAAGACATTGATATAAATAAATAAATTGTAGATATGCATGTAAGTGTGATGGGGCTAATTCTTCTGTCTCAGAGGGGAATTACCAAAATCTGTGTCAGGGCTTGCCTGCTTTATTTCACACAAATGCCAATTTTCAGAGGTATCCCAACAGTAAGCGCTCAATAAATCCGATTGAATGAATGAATGAATGAAGTAATAACTACAAGATTGCTCTCCTAGTCCTGAGTAGAGAAAGATTCTGTTAGTCAGATTTATGTCAGCTAGTGTGGGATTAGTTTTTAGTTTGTCAGGAATTGACTGACTGAGTGTGTTTTAAAAGATGGTGTTTTAGGGAATTGTGATGTAGATGATCTCATATATCTTGATTCTTTTAATTTAGAATAATATTTTTATATGTCTTTCTTATAAACATAAATGCTCTAAAGGCCACACCAGGGGCCAGTGGGATGATGGAATAATACTGAAGATGGGAGGAGAAGTCATAAGGGAGCAGGCATGGGAAAGTCTGTTCTTGTTTTTTCATGAGACAAGCCTGTTAACAAATTGGAAAAATGGCCTTGAGACTGTTGACCACCTTTCCAGAGGAAGATTTGCAACTAATTATTTTTTAATCACAATTTAGCTAAGGAGAGTTAGAAAATGTCAGATTATGCACACGATGTTGTTTAACAAGGAATTATGCCCTCGGGGATGCCACCTGCTTAGACTGGAAGTTCACTAGATTCAACACGCATGTCTGGGTGTCCATTATCTTCTCACCCTCTTCCTCCTCATCCCACAGGTTTGGGCAACTACCCCCAACCCCACATCCCACCCTGCCCTGCCCCTTCCCATCCAGTTACCTCCTGGCCTGCTCTGCCCCACCCCTCCCATCTCTTGCAGGTGTCCCTCCACCCACTCCACCGGCTGTTCTCCAGAGTCCTCACCTCCTTGTCATCAGCTTGTGTTGCCCAGGCAAGCAGGGATGGTAATAGATATTATATAGTATGTGAAATCACTTTGATTTTTTTAGAGGAAAGGAAAACTTTTTAGCCCAAGCAAGTGGACTTAAACCAAATCCAACAGCCTCTACTCCATCTTAATTCTCCTTGACTTCTCAGGTGCTTTTGACACTGTCTGTAATCCCCTTCTCCTGGAAACATTATCTAACTTAGCTTCACTGACACTGTCCTCTCCTGGTTCTCCTCCTACCCCTTTGGCAACTACTTCTCAGATTCCGTCAAAGGCTCCTTCCTTTGCCTCCCAACCACTAACTGTGTGAGTCTCTCATGACTCAGTTCTGGGTCCTCTTCTATTCTCCATCTACATTTACTCCCTTGGAGAACTCATTCTGCTCCCATGGCTTCAACTACCATCTCTATGTGGATGGTTCCCAAATCTACATCTCCAGCCCTGACCTCTCTCCTTCTCTGCAGTCTTATAATTCTTCCTGCCTTCAAGACATCACTACTTGGATGTGATGCTGACACCGCAAACTTTACATGTCCAGAACAGAACTCCTTATCTTCCCACTCAAACCCTCTTTCCCACATAACTTTCCCATCATTGTAGACAACACCAATCTTCCCTGTCTCACAAGCCCATAACTTTGGCATTACCCTCCACTCATCTCTCTTATTCAACCCACATATTCAATCCATCACTAAATCTTGTCAATTTGACCTTCATGATCTTCACGACATTTCTGCATCAGCCTCTTGTCTTTCCCCACTTCAGTTTATACTTCACTCTACTGCCCAGTTCCTTTTTCTACAGAACCATTCAGTTCACATTTCCCCACTTCTCAAGAAGCTGTGGTGGTTGTCCACTCACCTCCATATCAAACAAACTTCTTAACATGGGATTTAAAGCACTCAATTACCTTGATTTCTTCTACCTTACCTCTCTGATTTCCCACTACAGCCCAGCATATGCACTCTGCTTCTCTAATGCCAACCTGTACCTCGATCTCATCTATTTCCCCTCTGACCTCTCGCCCACATCCTGCCTCTGCCCTGGAATTCTCTTCCTTTTAATATCCGACAGATATTCATGCTCCCCACCTTCAAAACTTTATTAAAAGCACATCCCCTTCAGGAAGGCTTCCCCCCAAAAGCCCTTATTTCTTCCTCTCCCACTCCCTTCTGTGCCTCTCTTGCACTAGATTTTGCATCCTTATGTACATATTCGTAATTTATTTCTTTATTTAATGTGTGCTCTCCCAACCCCAGACTGTAAGCTCATTGAGCAGGGAACATATCTACTAACTCTGTTTTATTGTACTTTCCCAAGTGCTTAGTACATACAGTTCTCTGCACACTGTAAGTGATCAATAAATATAATTGATAAATTGATTGATTAGAGAACTCATTCACACCCACTTCTTCAACTATCCTCTCTACATGGTTGTTTCCTAAATCTACCACTCCAGCCCTGACCTCTCTCTTTCTCTGCTGCCTCACATTTCCTCCTGCCTTCTGGGCATCTCTAATTGGATGTCCCACTGATATTTCAAACCTACCATGTCCAATACAGAACTCATCTTCCCACTGAGACATTGTCCTCCCTAATGTCTTTCCCATCCCTGTAGTCAACATCATTAGCCTACCTCTTTCAAGCCTGTAACCTAGACATTATCCTCTACTCATCTCTCATTCAACCTGCACATTCAATCTGTCACCAAATCCTATTGTTTTTAACTTTCACAATATCACTAAAATCCACCCTTTTCACTCCATCCAAACTGCTACTAGGCTGATCAAAACAATTATATCCTGCCTTGACTACTGTGTCAGCCTCCTCACTGACCTTCTTGCTTCCTGTCTCTCCCCATTCCAGTCCACACTTCACTCTGCTGTCCAGATCATTTTTCTAAAAGCATTCAGTTTTTTGAAACTCTCAACTTCTCAAGAACCTCCACTCGTTAGCCACATCAAACTGAAATGCCTTACTATCATTTTAAGCACTCCATCAGTTCTTTCCCTCCTACCTCACCTTGCTGATTTCCTACTATAGCCACAAACATGGCAGCACAAAAAATGGAGAATGGTGCAGTTGGAGCTGTGCTGTCCTGCACTGGCCTACTTAGACTCACATGCACTCATTAGTAAATATCACTGTCAGTGATATCAACTTGAATAATGATGGTATTTCTAAAGTGCTTACTCTGCAACAAGTGCTGTTTTTAGTGCTGAGGTAGACACATGTAAATCAGTTTGAAAACACAGTCTAAGTAGGAGGGAGATTAGGTATTGAATTATTATTTTATAGATGAAGAAACAGAGAAGTTAAGCGATTGCCCAAGGTTACACAGCAGACAAGTGGCAAAGTCCCAGGATTAGAATATATCACTCAGGCCCATGTGCTTTCCAGTAAACCATGCTTCTTCAACACAAAGGCCAACACTCTCTCTATGTGGCTAACATATATTATAGATATCTATAGTTGTAGATATCTGTGGGTATAGATAGATATAGTTACAGATATATACACATTTCACAAGAAATGTATTTTAAAAATCACTGGCCATGAATTAATTTTCCTCTTTTGGGATTTTAAGAATAGCTATTTAAAAAAAAAAACTTCTTAAATAATTCTTCTTTTCACTTAAGCCACTTATCAAACAAAGCAACATCTGCCTTAGCTCAATACACTGAGATGTTACAGATGCTAAAGACATTTGGTATCTCACTTTTCACTTTGCAGCTGAGGCCAAAAGCATAACAGGACTCCCCACAGTCCATGCTGTTTAAGGACGTCTGTGTTTATTTTATAGGCAACTGGAAGCATATAGGCTCGCTACAGGATATTGCAAGTTTGATAGGCCATGCACTGTTCAGCAACTTCTTTTATCACTGCAGAGCACATTATCTCCCAGATGGAACCTCCTCAGCAGTTCCAGTTCCAATATTACAAAGTAAAATACAAAATCATGGCATGCAAAGAGCAAATGACCAGTGAAAATTCTTCCTCTCCACACTATGTGAATGGAAATGAGCTCTAAGGACAATTTGGTATTTGGTATTAGGGAAGCAGCATGACCTAGTGGATAGTGTATGGACCAGGGAGTCAGAAGAACCTGAGTTATAATTCTGGCTCTGCCTCTTGTCTGCTGTGTGACCTTGGGCAAGTCACTTAACTACTCTTTGCCTCAGTTCCCTCATCTGTAAAATGGGAATTAATACCATGTGCCCCATGTGGGATGTGGACTGTGTCCAACCTGACTTACTTGTATCTACCCCAGTACAGTGCCTGGTACATAGTAAGCACTAACAAATGCCATTAAAAATGGTATTGAGCTGAGTAAGGATTCATGTTTGGCTGTAATCTTCCACATGTAATATGTCTGACAAACCCATATCTATTTCAAATTGTGAAATACCACATTCTACCAGCATCGCTTTATGTGCCATGTTGAATTTGAAAATTGCATGTCAGGATCACAATCCAAGAGATCTCCACATTCAGACCTCAGAATTGACAGAAGTTCATAACATCACATCTTTGCTAGGTGGGAGAAGGGAGAAGATTAGATGGCAGTAGGATGTCAAAACTTCTGTCCTTTAGTGAGACGAAATGGGGAAACAATTAATGAAGAAAAAAGGAAAAGTGTTAGAGCCCATTTAAAGGAATTTCTCAGTTGATGTGGCATAGCAGGGGGGCACTGTTGGATTGTAGCAGACAGGTCAGCCTGGTGAACACAAACCAGAAATGGGGGGATTTTCAGAGTAGCAGTTTTAAGATTGGGATACAAAGAGCAAGAAATGAAAGTGGCACCAGGCATCTTGATGGACTCTCCTGATAGGGTCTCCAGGGCCTCTTGTTGGAGGATCTGGGTTCTAATTCCAGCTCCACCACTTGTCTGCTGCATAACCTTGGTGGGCAAGTCACTAAATTTCTCTGTGCCTCAGTTACCTCATCTGTAAAATGGGGATTAAAACTGTGAGCCCAACGTGGGATAACATGGCACATAGTAAGTGCTTAATGAATACCATCATTATCTGTAAAATGGGGAGTAAGATGGTGAGCCTTATGTGAGACAACAATTGTGTCTGTGATTAACTTGCATCTACCCAGTGCTTAGTATAGCACCTGACACATAGTAAGCACTTAACCAATACCATAAAAAAAAGAATAATACATTAGCCCTGGTCCTAAGACTTCAATCAATCAATCAGTGATATTTATTGAGCACTTACTATGTTCAGAGAATTGTACTAAGTGCTGGGGTAGATGCAAGCTAATAAGGTTGGACACAGTCCCTGCCCCATATGGGACTCACAGTCTTAATCCCCATTTTACAGATGAGGTAACTGAGGCACAGAGATGTTAAGCAGCTTGTCCAAGGTCACAAAGCAAACGTGGTGGATCAGGATTAGAATCCACATCCTCTGACTTGATAATAATAATAACAACAATGGTATTTGTTAAGCGCTTAATATGTGCCAAGCACTGTTCTAAGTGCTGAAGTAGATGCAAGATTATCAGGTAGAATGCAGTACCTGTCCCACTTAGGGCTCACTGACTTTCAGACCTTGGAATTGTAGGTTCCACTTCAAACAGACCATCATAGGTGACAAACATAGATTTAAACCTTTTTTTAAAAAAGAAAATCTCATCTCAATTGCAAGGTAAAAAAAAAAAACTCTTATAAAGTAGGACCTGGCTAAGGACTACCTCTAGGGAACATGTGCTTCTGAAGTTTTTATTAGATGAGTGGGGAAGAAAAAGTAGCTTTAATGTTTTTGAACCAGACCCAACAGCTGAAATGTCTTGTTTGAAGAAGATCTGGTTAAAATACCATGTCATAATCCATAAATTACCCCTCCAACCAAGGTTTATTAAAAAAGTCCTGTATTGTATCCACGTGTATTGTTACTGGCAGGCTTTAATCTCCAGATTACTGATAATGCACAGCATTACAGCTCCCTGAGGGTTGCAACAAGGAGAAGGTTCCACTGGGTGAGTGATTATCATGAATTTAAAACATTTATTTGTTTTTCTAATAATCAGTGATCCCATGTAATTTCCCCGTTCAGTGGCAAAATTTTACTTTCTCTCTTTTTACTTACCTACTGCTAAAGTCTCACAGGAACCCTCTAGACTGTAAACTCCTTGTAGGCAGGGAATGTGTCTATCAACTCTGCTGCACTGAAGTCTCCCAAATGCTTAGGATAGTGCTCTGCACACAGTAAGAGCTCAATAATATCAGTGATTGATTGATTGTTAGCTGGAAGTCTTGTTTAGTCAGCTAGTGGAGCAGTACTTCACAATGTGACTGGTGCTCAAAGCCCTGCATGTGTCTTTGGCTACATCTCAAAACAGCAGTAGATTAAGCATAATTGATCAATATTCCAAGATGTTTATTTGCTTAGTACTGCTGAAAATATTAATAATAATAGTTATATGTGTTAAATGCTCTTTATGTGTTAAGCACTACTCTAAGCACTGGTGTAGAGACTAGATAATCAGATATGGCACAGTCCCTGTCCCATATGGGGCCCCCAATCTAAGGGTGAGGGAGAATGGGTTTTGGATCTCTATTATACTGATGAGGAAACTGAGGCACAGAGAAGTTAAGTGACTTGCCCAAGGTTACATAGCAGTCAAGTGGCAGAGTCAGGTATAGAACCCAGTTCCTTTGACTTCCAGGCCTGTGCTCTTTCCATCAAGCCATGCTGCTTCCCCAAAATGTCACTATTATCTTTAGCATGATTCTGTTCCCCAATGGCCAGCACATGCCCATGACACAAGAAACACGACTTCTTGTGACCATGACTCTCGCTACATGGCCTTAGGTGCAGACATTCTCCTAGTCAGCCTGAGGCATTCCTACCCCTTTCTCCTTTGGTTCCTTGAGCCTACTTTGAGCTGTCTAAGAACACAAAGAAGTTTCCATGAAAGATGCCTGAGAACTCCTTGTGGGCAGGGAACTTGGCTCTCAGCTCTACAGTATTGTTCTCCCCCAGGTATCTAGTACAGTACTTGGCCCACAACAAATGCTGTGAGTAAAATACCATTTATTGAGATGCCAAGGCCCACAGAGACATCAGGAGGAGGAAGAGAGAAGTCTTTCTCTAGCAGCCGAGTGGCCGCATGCCCAAATGGTTTTGGAGGCTCTCAGGGCCACTTTGTTCAAATACTGAGTTTCCTCATTCCTGTTTATGTTCTCTCATTTTGCCTGGTGTCACAATTCTGTGGATGGAATTCTCCTCGTAGGAACTAAATGAGCTCACCATAGGGAGCATCAGAGAGATGCCAAATTGAATAAGGTAACCATCTTCTTGGGAACTCAGGACAGGGTGAGGACAGGAAAAATAGAGAAATAGTCAGAGACAAAGAAAATTTAAAAATACTGGGAAAGCAAGGGAGGAAGGAGGAGACAAATTAGTAGGAATGAAGGATAAAGCAAAAAATGAGGGCAGGGGGCAATGAGACTAAATAAAGGAGAACAGAAGGGGACAGGGTAGGGGACAAAGATAGGGAGTAATCCCTGTCATACCCACATACATAGACACAGATTTATGTAGTAATTACCTTGTGTCCTGAAACAAGAAACCTCGCCCAGCCCAGACCAAATTTCTACAGTCTGTGAGACTAAACTCCACTAGATTGTTAGCGTCTTGAGTGCAAGGATCATGTCTACTTACACTATTTTACCATCCCACCACCCACCCCACCAAGCTCTCAGTACAGTGTTCTATACACAGTAAGCTCTCCCTCTCTCTACCTATATACGTATATATATATGCATATATATATATATAATGGTACTTGTTAAGCACTTATTATGTGCCAGGCATTTTACTATGTGTTGGGTAAATATCAGCTAATCAGCTGGACACACTCCATGTTCAATATGGGATGCTCAGAGTCTTAATCCTCATTTTATAGATGAGGTAACTGAGGCATGGAGAAGTGAAGTGACTTGCCCAAGAACACATAGCAGACAAGTGGTGGAGCTAGAATGAGAACCCAGCTCCTCTTTTTCCCAGGCCCATGTTCTTTCCACTAGGCCTGGCTGCTTCTCACAAGGCCACACTGTTTTTCAGTAACTCCTGATTGATTATATTGTTTCTGTGGAGTGGGCTGGGTCAGTGGACCACCTGCTACTAGCTAGAGTCAGAAGATTGCAGCATGGAATATGCCATAATGGCCTCACCAAAAGCCTCCAGGAATTTGATGAGGAGTGACCTCTTTCCCCACTGCTCCCCTTCCCTGCTTCTGCTAGAGTCAGGTCTCCCGAGGCCAACCATGCTGAAGGCCAGGGTAGGTCTTGCTGGAGGCTTTTCAGGTGACAGGACAGACTCCATAATTCCTGATCTTCCTACCTAAAGCAGGAAATCAGACCACATTCACTTTGTAACAATCAATGCAATTTATTGTGTCCTTACTAAGTCCTCCTTGTTTGGGAAAGTACAGTAAAACACAGTTGGTAGACACGTTCACTGGACACAATGAGCTTACAGTCTGGGAGGGGGGACAAAAGTTAATATGAATACACAAATTATGCATATATGATAGGGTTTTCCAGAAAGAGGAGATTGTTTAAGCTTTAGGCCTGTCCAGCCTGAGACAAGTTTACAGCTGAAGCTTCCCACACTGGAAACTTTGTTTTGTCTGGAATTAAGTCCAGTGAACTTTGGACTGAAATTTGGGGAAACTTCAGCACTAAAATTACCAGAAAGAACAGGTTTGGATCCATTTTCCACTTCTTAAGACCCTTTTTCTTCTGCCCAGGTTCAGTTGAGTGATTCCAGATTACCCACAGCCCCATAATGAGTTGTGGGAATAGGTTCCCAGCAGCCACGATGCCAGGAGGAGAAGCCACCCTTTGGGCTGTGAAGTAGCTGCTACTAGCTCTATCGTATTTACTGCATACGCCCTGTGTGCAGAGCACTGTATTAAGAGCTTGGGAGAATACAACAAAATTGGTAGACACATTCCCTGCCCACAGTGAGCCTTGCAGGATGTCCACAGTTTAAGAGCGAGGGGAGAGGGGTAATGTCAATGCAAAGAATCAATCAGCTCCACCACAAGTCTGTTCCAAGCACTGTTATGAGCACTGAGAAGCAGCATGGCCTAGTGGAAAGAGCACAGGTCAAGGGGTCAGAGGAGTACGGTGCAGTGGATCAGTAATAATAATAATCATTATCATTGTGTTGTTTGTTAAGTACTTCCTATGTGCCAGGCACTATACGAAGCACTAGGGTAGTTACAAGATAACTGGGTTGGACACAGTCCCTGTTTCACATGGGTCTTAATCCCCTTTTAACAGATGAGGAAACTGAGGCACAGAGAAGTAAGGATTCAAACAGCAGAGAGTGGCAGATCCATGGATAAAAACCCATAACCTTCTGACTCCCAAGCCTGTGCTTTGTCCACTATTATGATGCTGCTTCTCCAATAAGAACAGTGATTGTACAATTGATTATGCAGACATATCCAAGTGCTGAGAGAAGGTATACATAGATACATCCTAATCCTCTCCCCCTCCCTTCAGGCTCGTATCTCCTCCTGCCTCCAAGACGTCTCTACCTGGATGTCTGCCCACCACCTAAAACTCAACATGTCCAAAACTAAGCTCCTCATCTTCCCTCCCAAGCCCTGTCCTCTTTCTGACTTCCCTATCACAGTGGATAGCACGTCCATCCTTCCCGTCTCTCAAGCCTGCAACCTCGGTGTCATCTTTGACTCGGCTTTCTCATTCACCCCACACATCCAGTCCATCACCAAAACCTGCCAGTCTCACCTTTATAATATCGCCAAGATCTGCCCTTTCCTCTCCACCCAAATGGCTATCTTACTGTTAGGCTCTCATAATATCCCCACTGGATGATTGTGTCAGCCTTCTCTCTGATCTCCCTTCTTCCTGTCTCTCTCTACCTCAGTCTATTCTTCACTCCGCTGCCCGGCTCATCTTCCTGCAGAAATGCTCTGGGCATGTCACTCCCCTTCTTAAAAACCTCCAGTGGTTGCCTATAAACCTCCGCACGAAACAAAAACTTCTCACTCTAGGCTTCAAGGCTCTCCATCATCACCTTGCGCCTCCTACCTCTCCTCCCTTCTCTCTTTGTACTGCCCACCCCGCACTCTCCGCTCCTCTGCCGCCCACCTCCTCACCGTGCCCCATTCTCGCCTATCCCGGCGTCGACCCCTGGGCCACGTCCTCCCACTGTCCTGGAATGCCCTACCTCCTCACCTCCGCCAAACTAATTCTCTTCCCCTCTTCAAAACCTTACTTAAAGCTCACCTCCTCCAAGAGGCCTTCCCAGACTGAGCTTCCTCTTTTCCCTCTGCTCCCTCTGCTCCCCCTCTACCCCCTTCATCTCCCCACAGCTAAACCCCCTTCTCCCCCGCTTCCCTTTGCTCCTCCCCCTCTCCCTTCTCCTCCCCTCAGCACTGTGCTTGTTCGCTCAATTGTATATATTTTCATTACCCTATTTATTTTGTTAATGAGATGCTCATCCCCTTGATTTTATTTATTGCTACTGTTTCTGTCAGTCTGTCTCCCCCGATTAGACTGTAAGCCCGTCAATGGGCAGGGACTGTCTCTATCTGTTGCCAATTTGAACATTCCAAGCGCTTAGTACAGTGCTCTGCACATAGTAAACGCTCAATAAATAGTATTGAATGAATGAATGAATACATTTGTAAGTGCCTAAGGTGGCTGATGTGACTTGAATTTGGGAAGTTAATTGGGGAAGACTCGTGGGAGAAGAGATTTTAGGAGGGCTTTGAAGTTGGAGAGAACTGTGGCCTCTAAGGTAGGGCAGGAAAGGAATTCCAGGTGAGAGAGGAGATAAGGAGGGAAAGTAGGGGGCAAAGTACAGCTAGAAGACTGGCTTGAAAGGAATGAAGAAAGTGAGCTGGACAGTGACAAATGAAGACTCCTGATATGTAAGATGGGGAAACTTGGTGGAGAGCCTTGAAGCCCACTGGGGGAGTTTTTCTTTATGAGGAAGGAAATGATAACTATTGAAGGGATTTGAGCAGAGGAGAATGTGAGATAAGTGACTCTCCGAGAAGACGATCTGTACAGCAATTGCATAATGTTCAATGGGAGGGTGAGGACAGGCTGCAGCCTGGAAGGCCAGCCTGAAGAAGCAGCGTGGTCTTGTGAAAAGAGCCCCGGCCTGGGAGCCAGAGGACCTGGGTTCTAATCCTGACTCTGCCACTTGTTGCTATGTGACCTTAGGAGAGTCACTTAACTTCTCTGGGCCTCTGTTATCTCATTTGTAAAATGGGATTTAAGAATGTCAGATCAGCAATTGCTGTACAGATCATCTTCTCGGAGAGTCACTTATCTCACATTCCCCTCTGCTCAAATCCCTTCAATAGTTTCCATTTCCTTCCTCATCAAGAAAAACTTCCCCAATAGGCTTCAAGGCTCTCCACCAAGTTTCCCCATTTTACATAACAGGACTTTTCATGTGGCACAAGGACTGTGTCTGACCTGCTGAAAAGGAGGGGGCGGGTGGGGAATCAGGAGTCTAGCAGAGTTTAAGATGGACAGGTAGGGCAGGGCAGGATGGGAGAGTTTAAAGGTGAGGATATATCATTCATTCATTCATTCAATCATATGTATTGAGCACTTATTGTGTGCAAAGCACTGTACTAACTGCTTGGGAGAGTACAACAGACATTCCTGCCCACACTGAACTCACAGTCTAGAGAGGGAGACAGACATTGATATAAATACATAAATAATAAATAAGTATACCATTCCTCTACATGTCTCCAAGAAAGCCCTAGTGAAGGTAGAAGAAATAGGCTATCAACAGCAATGAAAAGAAAACTGCTGCCCCAGTCAATCTATGATGTGGTAGAGTGTAATGTTCACATGTCTGATGTCGGGAATGTCATTCTCATCAGCCTCCCTCAGAGGCATAGATGGAGTCTTATCTTCAGTGTTGCTGTGACCCCCCCACCCCCAACCCCACCCCAACACACACACACACACACACACACACACACATCATTGCCTTTGTGTGTATGTGTCTGTGCATATACACAGAGTGTAAACTTCTTGAGGGCAGTGATTTTTGTCTATTCTACTGTTCTTTCCCATGTGCATAGTACAGTAGTTGGCACAAAATAAGTGCTCATTAAATATCATCGATTGATAGCTGAATTTATACAATTATAAAATTTACTAAGTACTTACTACATGTTGTACCTCAGACCAAATGGGGAATAACAGTTACATATATATATACATATATATACACACACACACACATATACACATATATATATACATATATATATGACCCATGCAAAATGTTAGCTATTTGGTCCTCGCCAAAGGAAAAAAACATTAAATAGCCATTAAAAAGTGAAATCCAGCATTACTTAGTGGTTAGAGCATGGGCCTGGGAGTCAAAAGCACTTGGGTATTAATACCAGCTCTGCCACCCATCTGCTGTGTGACCCTGGACAAGTCACTTAACTTTACTGTGCCTCAGATCCCTCATCTGTAAAATGGGGATTAAGACTGTGAACCCCATGTGGGACATGGACTATGTCCAACTTTTATCTAACCCAGCACTTAGTACAGTGTCTGGCACATAATAAGCATTTAAATACCATAAAAAAATCCCTATCTCCAAAAAATGTTATTTCCCTGGTCAAGGTAAGCGTATTTTGTGTAGCACCACTAGATGGTGCATGGGTTATGCATTTGTGGATTTAATGACTCCTAAATCTCCAATACAGGAATGCAACTTTTCAAAAAGGAAGAAATGTCACTGTTCACATTAAAGACTTCCACAGTTCATAAAAATTAGTCTCCTAGCTTTTCCTTTACCTTCCAAGTGAAACTGAATTTAATGTATTCTGATCATTTAGAAACTGCTGGACGGGCCCCTAACTAATAGTCAAAAACTGTACATCTGTATGTCTGTTCTGCTTGGAAGCACTATCACTTCATTGACAACTACAGTCATCAACAAACAAATGTATTCAGAATGAGCTCCAAATAAGTAATTCTTCTATGTTGTTCCTTTATGGAGTCTGTCAGGCACTCTGAACCTAAAGTTAATTCTTACTCATTTTGTTCTATTTGTATGTGATAAAAATACCCATGGGTAATCAGCCATGTATACATTTTGCAATCATTCATCTGATCAGCTACTAATACATCATAACCCTCTGAAATTCAAGATCAGGCAGTGATTGTTAGAGTCCTGCAGGCCCAGGAGAATTTTCAGTATCCGGGAGAACTCGGAGAAAATGGAATCCAGTCAATAAACGATTCTGACGGATGAAAATCCTTCAGCCCCCTGTTTCCTGGGAAGAGGAAGTCTGACTTCTGTGTGTTTGCAGAAGAAGGAAAGAAGCCCCATGACTCTTGTTTGATGTTGGCACAGAGTGCGTAGGTGGGTGTAAGTGGGTGTGTGACTAAGTACTGTGAAATAGAAATCATCTTGGCACATTTTTTTTTGAGGAAATTATCTCTCTCCTGGTTTGGACTCAACACAGGAAAAACTGGTGACATTGATAGGACTGGTTCATGTAGGACTCAGCTAAAGCTCTACAGGTTAAAGGTGCTGTTACCACCTAGAGGGAGAACCCCTCCTTGCTGTTTAATGTAATTGAGCTCAGTTGGAGGCAGATGGGTTAGCTATACCTGTCTCTGGCCTGCTGCGTGACTTTAGGCAAGTCACATCACTTTTCTGTGCCTCAGTTACCTCATCTATAAAATGGGGATTAAGGCTGGGAGCCCCATGTGGGACAGGGATTGTGTCAAACCTGAATTGCTTGGATCACCCCCAGCATTTAGTAGAGTGCCTGGCACATAGTAAGCACTTAACCATCACCACAATCATCATCATCATTAGCACCTCCCCCACTAGTATACTTGTGGTAAATTATACTTGGACTGTTTATAATGGAGAGAGGGGAATCTAGTTAGAGAGTTTGTTCCAAAGTTAAGTTTATGATCCAGAAAAAAACACATGAAAAAGCAATCATGAATTAACTCACCAAACTGTTTCTAATAATAATGATAATTGTGGTATTTGTTAAGCACTTATTAGGCACCAAGGGCTGGGGTAAATATAATATATTTAGATCATATACAGTCCTCATCCCACATGGGGCTCACAGTTGGAGGGGGAGGGAGAATAGGCATTTAATCCCCATTTTACAGGTGAGGAAACTGAGGCACAGAGAATGAATTGGCTTCCTGAGATCACACAGCAGGCATATGGTGTAGCCAGGATTAAGACTCAGTACTCCAGACTCCCAGTCCTATGCTCTTTCTGCCAGACCATGCTGTCTCTATCTAAAAAATAAATAAATTGGGGTCTCATCCCTTTGGTAATGCCCCAGGGACCTTTTGCAGGTAATACTAATTAATAATAATTGTGGCATTTGTTAAGAGCTTACTATTCATTCAATTGTATTTATTGAGCACTTAACTGTGTGCAGAGCACTGTACTAAGCGCTTGATGTGCCAAGCACTTTACTAAGCACTGGAGGCACTTTACTAAGCACTGGAGTAAGTAAAAGCTACTTGGGTTGGACCCAGTCCCTGTCCCACAAAGGGCTCATACTCTTAATCCCCATTTTACAGATGAAGTAACTGAGGCTCCAAGAAGTGAAGTGAATTGCTCCAGGTCACACAACAGACAAGTGGCAGAGCCAGGGTTAGAACCCAGTCCTACTGACTTCCAGGCCCTTGCTCTATCCACTAGCCCACAGTGCATCCCTAGGACCATCTCAAGATGAAAAGGGCCACAAAAGCAGCATTCTGCCCATGGCAACTCCACTCCCTGGGGAAGATGGCCTGGTTGTTTGGTTGACTCCTCTTTTCCTCTCATCCTTTCTTCCCTCCTGTGTAGGCATCCTGAGGACAGGAAACACACATCTTACTTTAACTATACTTTCCCAAGAGCTTAGTTCAGTGTTTTGCTCTCAGTACACACTTGATAAATTCATCAGGCAAAGGCAACCAGCGATCTTGCTTTATCACATTTCCAATGTTCATTCCAGCCACACCAGTGGCCTAGGACAGACCCACTGCAGCCAGGAGAGGAATTGGGGCCAAATGGCTGGGCAGTGATGGCAGCCGGGAGGTAGCAGCAATAGCATGGCTCAGTGGAAAGAGACCAGGTTTGGGAGTCAGAGGTCATGGGTTCGAATCCCCAGATCTGCCACATGTCAGCTGTGTGACTGTGGGCAAGTCACTTCACTTCTCTGGGCCTCAGTTACCTCATCTGGAAAATGGGGATGAAGACTGTGAGCCTCACATGGGACAACCTGATTACCCTGTATCTACCCCAGCGCTTAGAACAGTACTCTGCACATAGTAAGTGCTTAACAAATACCAACATTATTATTATTGTTGTTAGCAACAAGGATGAAAGGGAGTGGAGGAAGGGCTGCCATTGGCTAATTCTTCTTTTCTTTTTTAATGGCAGTGACATTGGCACCCTCCATTGCTCCTGCTGTTGACCTGATCCATCCTGGGCTGTTTCTGAGTGGTTCTATATGGCAATGGTGACATATTTCTGGAAGGTCAGTGTAATTGGGGCAGTCACCTCAACTCTGCACACAGTAAGCGATCAATAAATACGATTGATTGACTGACTGACTCTCTGACTCTACTGCCACTTGTTACTCCTGCTTCTACCATCACCTGCATTGGCAGCAGTGGATCGATGATGGTGACAGTGGTTGGGTAGTTTGGTCCCTTTTTGCCTTTTCCCATATATCTATACATTTTTCTTTTTCTTTCTTTCTTTCTATCTTTCTCTGTCTCTCTCTCTCTCTCCCCTTACCCTCTCCGATTTTCTGTCAAACACAGTCTTTTTCTGTCTCCCTTTGTTGCTCCTCTCCTCTTTTTCGATCATGCTCCTTGGAGGCCTCAGCCCTTTCCTGCCTAGGATGACTAAAAGCAGTTCCCCTAAACTCAGTTCTGTCTCTCCCATCATTGCCATCCAACAGGCCTGTTCCTAGGAGAGGGAAAACCTAACCGACTCCTCTCTCTCTGGCCTCTTCCTACCATTGGTGGCACACACCCCTCTCCTTGGGATAGATCACCTCCTCTCTCCCACTTAGCCATGGCTTTTCCTGATGTGGCTCTGGATATGGGCTCTAAGTGATGGTTTATGGGATGGGTTAAAAATGGGCGAATCCGAATGATTGGGAATGGGGGCTACCACATAACACTGGGAAAAGCCGGTCAATTCTGATATAATGTTTAATTCTAAATCCCTCCATGTAGCACTGGCGTAGCACTGTACCCATCTGCCAGATGTATAAAACAAGCAGGTCTAAACTGGAGCCAGAATATTTTTATTCATCCCCTTACCCAAGCTGTTATGTTCCTATTCGTGACTCAAAATCCCTCATATCTCTTATGTCTCTTCTCTTTACCCCCACCCTACTCTGTTCAGAGTCAGTTTCATCAGTTTCTTCCAAGACAGCAATATGGCTCTGAGGAAAAGCAGCAGTGAGATCTCTGGAGAGTTGCATTCCTCCCCTCCCCCCAGGATACTGAAGCTATCTCTGCATCAATACCAACTCTTTCTGCCTCTCAATCCAAACTCTTTTCTTCAGAATGCATGGTGACATGGCAACCTAGCAGAATACAAACTCTTTTCTCTTCTTCTACTTCTTTTTATGGTATTTGTTAGGCACTTACTACGTCCCAGGCACTGAACTAAGTGCTGGGGTAGATACAGGCTAATCAGCTTGGATCCAATCCATGCCCCACATGGATCTCATGGTATTAATCCCCACTTTTATAGAGGAGGGAACTGAGGCACAGACAAGGTAGGCGATTTGACTATGATCACACGGCTGACAAGTGGTAGAGCTGGGACTAGAACCTAGGGCTTAGTACGGTGCCTGGCACTTGACAAATACCAATAAAAAAAAGACTGGCACACTTTTCTGGCTGCAGGAGCTGTGTCGGAGTATGGAGAGGGAATGTGGGCTGAGGTATAACACATCAGTGGTTGTGCAGGGCTTGTTATATTGTTGAGACATTGAGTCACCTCATCATTTAGCTTACTCAAAAAGCTGATCCATGAGCCTGCCATTCTTTATAGGGGGCTGTACAATGGGTGTTAATTTAGGGAAAGTATTTACTCAATGGGCGTTTACCATCAGAGAGTTTGCTAAGGGTGTTTGCTAACAGGATATTTGTTTTTTGAAAATTCTACTCATAAAGTGTACTGCTACCAAGAAAGGTTGTAGATCTCTGTGAACAAAAACTACATAACAGACCAATGGATTTATTGAACGCTTACTGTGTGCAGAGCACTGCACTATTTGTAAGGTTATAATACACAAGAAGCTTACAGTCTAGAGGGATGTGAGACAAGGTGGAAAAAGAGAAAGTACCAGGTGCTACAAACACTGAACATACCAACACAACAAGGTGTATGGCCTAGTGGAAAGAGCACATACCTGGGAGCCAGGGGATCTGCATTGTAATCCCAGCTCTACCAATTGTTTACTGTGTGACCTTGAACAAGTCACTTAACTTCTCTGTGTCTCAGTTACCTGTCTGTAGAAGCAGCTTGGTGTAATGGATAGAGCACAGGCCTAGGAGTCAGAAGGTCATGGGTCCTAATCCCAGCTCCTACACTTGTTTGCTGTATGATGTTGGGCAAGTCACTTCACTTCTCTGTGCCTCAGTTCCCTCATCTGTAAAATGAGGATTGAGACTGAAAGTCCCACATTGGACAGGAACACCCGATTTGCTTGTATCCACTTCAGTGCTTAGTACAGTGCCTGGCATATAGTAAGCACTTAACAAATACCATCATTATTATTATTAATAAAATAGGCATTAATCCTATTCCTTCCTACTTAGACTGTGAGCCTCATGTGGAACCGGAACTGCATTCAGCCGATTATGCTTACAACAGTGCTTGGCACATATAAAGCACTTAATAAATACCATAATTATTAACAAGGATGTCATTTTTGTGTGTACAGTGTGGCTGTAATAGGCCACATTGGTCTTTTCAGCCATGTATGCGTTCATGGGTAAATTTGAGAAGTGTGAGAAGCAATGTGCTTATTAGATATAGCACGGGCCTAGGGGTCAGAAGGACCTGGGTTCTAATCCCAGCTCTACCGCTGTCTGCAGTGTGACTTTGGGCAAGTCACTTCACTCCTCTGTGCCTCAGTTCTCTCATCTGAAAAACAGGGATTAAGGCTGTGAGTCTCATGTGGGACTTGGACAGTGTCCAACCTGATTAGATTGTATCAACCCTACCACTTAGTTTAGTTAGTACCTGGTATAGAATAAGAGCTTAAAAATACCATAAAAAAATTTACCAACAGTGGTGTCATCTTTGAACATGAAGGACAAGTATATATTTGGGTCCTGGCACATCTGATAGGAACAGATGATAAATGAGAAGCTCTATGGCATAGTGGCAAAAGCATGGGCCTGGGAGTCCGAAGGTCTTGGGTTCTAATCCCGGCTTTAACACATGCTTGCTGTGTGATCTTGGGCAAGTCACTTCACTTCTCTGTTCCTCAGTTACCTCATCTGCAAAATGGGGGTGGAGACTGTGACACCCCCATTGGGCAGGTACTGTATGCAACCTGATATGCTTGTATCCACTCCAGAACTTAGTACAGTGCCTGGTACATAGTAAGTGCTTAGCAAATTCCACAATTATTATTATAATAATAAATCTAGACCCCTGCCACTCAAGGAGATGTTTCCTGTGTAGGGGCCTGTGACAGCCCCCCTGGGGGACTCCTACTTTGGAGTAAAGAATAGTCCTTCAGGAAGGAGGTGTATTTCCCACATGTTCTATCCACAGCCCGTTTTCCTATTTGGCATTCTGGAATTGGATGGACACTTCACTTTGGGGTGGAAAGTGTGGGAAGGGAGGGACAATGTATGCAATGTAATAATAATAATGTTGGTATTTGTTAAGCGCTTACTATATGCAAAGCACTGTTCTAAGCGCTGGGATAGACACAGGGGAATCAGACTGTCCCACGTGGGGCTCACAGTCTTCATCCCCATTTTACAGATGAGGGAACTGAGGCACAGAGAAGTCAAGTGACTTGCCCACAGTCACAGAGGTGACAAGAGGCAGAGCTGGGATTCAAACCCACGACTTCTGACTCTCAAGCCCGGGCTCCTTCCGCTGAGCTACGCTGCTTCTCAATGTGAGTAGGGCTCACCATCTAAGTAGGAGGGAGAATAGGTATTAATTCTCATTTTACTGATGAGGAAACTGAGGCACAGGGAAGTTAAGTGACTTGCCCAAAATCACACAGCAAGCAATTGGTAAAGCCGAGATTAGCAAACAGGAAGCCTGACTCTCAAGCCTGTGATCTTTCCATTAGGCCACGTTGCTTCTCACAGTCTACCTCCTACTTGAACTCTGCCCACAAGGAGCTTACCTTCTACAGAGGGAGCTCACAGTCTACTGCATCCCCAGTAAAGCTTCCTAATCTCCACATCCTGTCACCCTCACAAAAGTTGGTGACCCTTTTTAATAGAGCTCTGATCTTTCAGAAAGGTTTTACAACCCAATTTATCTGCTGAAATGAAAAATGTGTCTTTTCGATGCTTGGAGCATTCAAGAGCATTCAGGAGCACTGCTGCTCCTCAGTTGTTACAGAAATACTTTAAAATGCTTTTATAGGCCTCAAAAGGAAATCTAATTATGTTTCAGAGTAGGGGATTCACTTCGCATTTACCCCCCGTCTTTCCCCTTCTCTGACACATCCCTCCCTTATACAATTTTCTGCCGTAATTAATGCAGAGCTCGTTCTTAGAGGGACACAGAGGTTGGAAATCTGCAGGCAATCCTGACCCAATATTTCCTGCTCTCAGTCTGTTCCTGACCACAGGTCGCAAGGTCTCAATATGACAACTTCCAGAGGACACTGCCTCACATGTACTTTTGCTCCGTGGGCTTCCCGGAATTATAGTTACATTGGTGCGGGTAGCAACTGCACATTGAGAAGGAGTGTTGCCTAGTGGATAGAGCACAAGTGTGGGAGTCAGAAGGAGCTGGGTTCTAATTCCTGCTCTGTCACTCTTCTATGTGACTTCATTTCTCTGTGCCTCAGATACCTCATCTGTATCTTGTATCTCATCTTGGGGATTAAAACTGTGAGCC
The DNA here is from genome assembly GCF_004115215.2 of Ornithorhynchus anatinus. Lineage (NCBI taxonomy): Eukaryota > Metazoa > Chordata > Mammalia > Monotremata > Ornithorhynchidae > Ornithorhynchus > Ornithorhynchus anatinus. Next base: position 51,346,086 of record NC_041731.1, on the reverse strand, counting down.
CCAGATAAGACAAAGTCTGTGTCCAACCCAATTAGCCTTCATTCAGCACAGTCCCTGGAACCTACTAAGCACGTAACAAATACCATTAAAAAAAAATCAGAGGCCCTGTCCTGTGTATGACTCACAGTCTAAGTGGGAGGGTGAACAGGTATATAATCTGCATTTTGCATATTAGCCAACTGAGACACAGAGAAGCTACTTGCACAAGGTCACGTAGTCGGCAAATGGTGGAGTCAGAATTATAACCCAGATCTCCAGTATTGTGCTTTTTCCACCAAGTCACTGTCTCCAACACTATTCCTGAGTTTACATTTATACTCCTCCCAAATGAACCTTCTCACTCACAGTCCATCTCTTACCTCTTGCTTTTTCCCTGCTACCAGCCTATTCCTCGAACCACTTTCCTCTTAAAATTCACTCTCCTCAAAGTCCTTCTGAAGCCCTTCTCATCCAACAGGCATTTCCAATGAATTTCCTTGTCCTCAGATCATGTCCACCAAACTTTTGCCTCAGTGTTTACTGTATACATTGTCACCAGCACTAAGGGGAATGGTGAGAGGATCTGATCTATCCCACCTGGATTACTGCAACAGCCTCCTTACTGACCACCCAGCCTCCTGTCTCTCCCCACTCTAGTCCATACTTCACTTTGCTGCCTGGATCATTTTTCTACAAAAACTTTCAGGACATGTCACCCTCCACTTCAAAAAACTCCAGTGTTTGCCCATCCATCAAACAAAAACTCCTCACCATTGGCTTTAAAGCACTCCATCACCTTAGGGAAGCAGTGGGGCTCAATGGAAAGAGCCTGGGTTTGGGAGTCAGAGGTCATGGGTTCGAATCCTGGATCTGCCACTTGTCAGCTGTGTGACTGTAGGCAAATCACTTCACTTCTCTGTGCCTCAGTTACCTCATCTGTAAAATGGGTATGAAGACTGTGAGCCTCATGTGGGACAACCTGATTATCCTGTATCTACCCCAGTGCTTAGAACAGTGCTCTGCACATTGTAAGCGCTAAATAAATACCAACATTATTATTATTATTACCCCCTCTGACTCACCTCACTTCTCCCCTTCTAAAATCCAGGCCATACATTTTGCTCCTCTAGTGCTAACCTTCTCACTGTGTCTCAATCTCACCTCTCACTGCCAACCCCTAGCCCACAACCTGCCTCTGGCCTGGAATGCCCTCCTTCCTCAAATCTGACAGACAATTAATCTCCTCCCTTTCAAAGCTTTATTGAAGGCACATTTCCTCCAAGAGGCCTTCCCAAACTAAGCCTCATTTTCTCTCAACTCCCATTCTCTTCTGCATCATTCTGACTTGCTCCCTTTGCTCTTTCTCCTTACCAGCCCCAGAGCACTCACGTACATATTTGTAATTTTATTTATTTGTACTGATGTCTATCTACCCCACCTCTAGACTGTTAGCTCAATGTGGGCAGGGAATGTCACTGTTTATTGTTGCGCTGTACTTTCTCAAGCGCTTAGTATAGTGCTCTGCACACACTGTAAGTGCTCAATAAATACAATTACACGAATGAATGGGAGAAGAATATTACTTGCGATATCCCTTCCTGACCATGAGGATGTCAAGGATGGCAACCATCACATTGTTTTTTTCAAGGATCCCATTTCACTTGTCAAAGATGACCTGGGGCTAGATGGACCACTGGTTTGTCCTGTTAGGGAATTTTCCTTAGTAATACATTCTAATAACGCTTATTAAAAACTCATTTGAACAAGGTCCTATTTTCAGTGGTAAAGACCTTGCTTTTCAGCCTTGGCACTATCAGTTTATTTTTCTCCATGCTGATGAATCAATAGCTAGCTCCCCCATAGGCACTTTGAAACAAGGCTTATAACAGATACAGATGACAGGTTAATGTGCTTGCTAAAACATCTCCAATTACAATAAAACACAACTGAGAGTGGAACAGGATCGAAAGCTATCATATGTACCTCCAAAAGTTGTTAAATGTTCAGGTCTTTCCCTTTCAGTGCACTACCAGAATGTTCTGGGCCTTACTTCTCCTTCTCTGTACCTACTCTCTTGGAAATTGTGCCTGCCAAATACCAGTTATTCTGTTCTGTTCTTCCTTCTACATAGACTGGGCCTAATGTGGGAAAGGGATTATGTCTGATTATCTTGTATCTACCCCAGTGTTTGGTATAGCACTTGGCATACAGTAAGCGCTTAACAAATACAATTATCCTTATGGAAGTGTAGTCTTCCCCAAGCACTCTGACCACAGTAAGGGTCATTAAATATCACTGATTGATACCACTGACTGAAATCAAGGCCAGGCGACCTGTGCACATTTGGAATTGAGAATAAAAACAGAGCTATGTCTATACATGAAAGGACCAAAGCTAAAGCGGTACTTTTTATTTGGAACATTACATGAAAAGTGAAGCGGTGAGGGGCAGGTTGGGTCTGGAAAGTCTGGTGGATTTATTCAGGAAAACAAGCCCTCTTGGAATCAGTGCCATGAGTTGAACTATCAACTCTGTTATATTGTACTTTCTCCCAAGTTTTCAGTATAATGCACACAGTACGTGCTCAATAAATACAATTGATTAATTGACTGCTGTCCCTTCCTGGAGGACCTAGGAAAAGATTCTTTGCCTTAGACAAGGACATAGGCCAGCAATGCTGTGCAAAAATTTCTCAAACAGGAGATCTGAGAAGAGGGAATGGGCCTCTCTGTTACTCCTGAGCCAAAAGACCTATGTGTTGCTCACACACAGGGGTGAAATCAGCAAAAACAGGCATATACAGGCTTTCGGTCTAGTCATGCCTAGAATCAGCTACTTAATATGTAAACAGGAATCTCCTCCCCAGTGTTCTAGGAAACTAAGCAAATTAAAATAATATTCAATTAAGAAAATTCAATTACTTATCCTGATCTAGCAAACTACTTTCTGTTAGAACTTTGTTCTTCCTTCCTCTCACAACAAACTGTAAATAATTTTTGACTGCATCCCCCATTAAACTCTAAGCTTCTTAAAGGCCATAATTCATTCAATCGTATTTATTGAGCATTTACTGTGTGCAGAGCACTGCACTATCTTGTTTCTGCTGTATTTTCCACCAATCTTAGTACACTGCTTTTCATGCAGCTTGCCCTCAACACTCAATCGATAGTATTTACTGAGCCTCTGATGAGCTGTTCATTAAGAAAATAACACCTAATTATTCATTCATTTATTCAATAGCATTTTTTGAGCACTTAACTATGTGCAGAACTCTGTACTAAGTGCTTAGAATGTACAATTCGGCAACAGATAGAGACAATCCCTGCCCATTGACGGGCTTACAGTCTAATTGGGGGAGACAGACGGACAAAAAAAAAGACAACCTAATTGCAATAAATAGAGTCGAGGGGATGTATACCTCATTAACAAAATAAATAGGGCAATAAAAATATATACAAATGAGCACAGTGCTGAGGGGAGGGAAAGGGAGAGGAGGAGGAGCAGAGGGAAAGGAGGGAAAGGGGGCTTAGCTGAGGGGAGGTGAAGCGGGGGCAGCAGCATGGTGTAGTGAAGCAGCAGCTGCAGCAGCAGCAGAAGCAACGTGGATCAGTGGAAGGAGCCCGGGCTTGGGAGTCAGAGGTCATGAGTTCAAATCCCAGCTCTGCCACTTGTCAGGTGTGACTGTGGGCAAGTCGCTTAACTTCTCTGTGCCTCAGTTACCTCATCTGTTAAATGGGGATTAACTGTGAGCCCCACGGGGGACAATCTGATCACCCTGTATCTACCCCACTGCTTAAAACAGTGCTCTGCATATAGTGAGCACTTAACAAATGCCAACATTATTATTATTATTTAGTGGATAGAGCCTGGGCGTCAGAAGGTCATGGGTTCTAATCCTGGCTCTGCCAAGTGTCTGCTGTATGACCTTAGGCAAGTCACTTTACTTCTCTGGGCCTCAGTGCCCTCATCTGTAAAATGGGGATTGAGACCATGAGCTTTCATGGGACAGGGACTGTGTCCAACCTGATTTGCTTTATCCACTCCAGCTCTTAGTACTATGCCTGGCACATAGTAAGCACTTAACAAATATCATGATTATTATTAAGCACTTAGTACAGTGCTATGCACACAGTAGCCCTCAATAAATACGAATGAATGAATGATATAGCAAGTAGTATCAGCATGGCTCAGTGGAAAGAGCATGGGCTTAGGAGTCAGAGGTCATGGGTTCGAATCCCAGCTCTGCCACTTGTCAGCTGTGTGACTGTGGGCAAATCACTTAACTTCTCTGTGCCTCAGTTACCTCATCTGTAAAATGGGGATTAAGACTGTGAGCCTCACGTGGGACAACCTGATGACCCTGTTTCTACCCCAGCACTTAGAACAGTGCTCTGCATATAGTAAGTGCTTAACAAATACCAACAAAAGAATAAGTATGACAGTGGCTTTCATTTTCAGTTGGCTCAGATTAAAACCACAATAATGTTAAATTGCTTAGGTGAAATAATGTGTTTATCGATTGAACTGATTTAATCCAAATTCTTAATGGCTCTTTCACAGGCCTAAAGCAATCTGAGCGATTAACTTGATGGACTGGTACACGGTATAATTTAGATGTCTCTGTATGGGAAAATGTTGTGAGTTTGGGCCCAAATCATGAAATCTTATCTAATATTATTTAATACAATTATACATTAGGGTCAAGGGTTTAGGGGAACTGCACTGGACTTTGTGGAACATGGAACATATCAAGTCTTGCTACCAGTAGGAAGGACTTTTATATGGTCAGAATAACACTGAGAAAGCCAAAATGAGGACAAATGTTTTAATTTAGGAATGAAAGGCTCATCAGCTATTCATTCACACAATTGAATCCTATCCAGATTTTGTGTGTCACACTGACCAGTATTAGATATTCAATATCATCTTAATTGGAAATTTATCTTTTCTTTCCTTTATCCCCAAGACAAGTTGTTCTGTGCAAGGCATGAAATAAAGTACAGACTATCCTATCAGCTACAAGAGGGACATGGAGCAGTCTTCTGGAGTTGTATTGATTTAAATTTTTGTCCCAAATGACCTTCAGGCTGGGTTGGCAGTGAAACAAAAAGCCGGAGGTTAATATTAGGATGCGCCAGTGAAATAGAACACCAACAAGGCCCAGTGTAAGTGATCTGTTAATGTTTTCTTAAAATCTTATTAAGTAAGAGTTAAAGCCATTGCTAATGAGAGCAATATGAGTTAGGTGCTGTAATTAGCAGCGCAAATGTAGGTCTTTCAGAGGGTTAGCTTCATGATTTTCATTAAAGCAGCTATATCTTTTAGTTAATCGCAGCTAAATGTGGAAATTGGCAAATAAAAGCCCCAGTGTTCAGGTCAGCAATAAGGAAGAATGAAAGCAACTCGAGCATTCTAGAGGGTTTCCAACTTGATTCATTCAGTGTATTTATTGAGCACTTATCTTGTGCAGAGTACTGTACTAAGTGCTTAGGAGAGTACAGTGCAACAGAACTGATAGGCATGTTCCCTGGCCACAAGGATCTTAGAATCTAGAGGGGGAGACAGACATTAATATAAATTACCCAATCCCCCCATCCCACTTGGGGCTCACAGTCCCAATCTCTATTTTGCAGATGAGGTAACAGGAGCCCAGAGAAGTGAAGTGACTTGCCCATGGTTACACAGCAGACAAGTGGCAGAGCCAGGATTAGAACCTATGACCTTTTGATTCCAGGGCCCGTGCTCTTTCGCTACACTGTGGTGAAATCCCATTGTGGCACGATGTAGAAGGATACATTTAAAAATACATATTTCATTTAAGTGACGGGGTCGGGGGTAGGAGTTCTAGGCCAGACACTCTAGATGGGAAAGTGGTAGGTAATGAGATAGATGAGATGGAGGCACAGGAGGCAAGCTGGTATTAAAGGAGTGATGAAGTGTGCAAGCACTTGCCTGTAGTAGGAGATTAGTGAAGTAAGGTAGAAGCGGGTGAGATGATTAAATGTTTTAAAGCTGATGATAAGAAGTTTCTGGTGGGCAACCACTTGAGATGTGGCAACACTTGGACTGATTTTTTTTAGAAAAACAATCAAGTCATCAGAGTGATATATGAACTGGATTGGGGGGAAGCGGGAAGGAGGGAGGTCATTTAAGAGGAAGATGCATTAGTAAAGGTGAGTTAAGATAAAACTGCTTGGATCAGTGTAGTAGCAGTTTGAGAGGAAAGGGGATATTTTAGTAATGTTGTGAAATTGGAACTGACAGGATTTGGTGATATTAAATATGTGAGTTTAATGAGAGAGATGAGTCGAGGATAATGCTAAGGTTATGGGCTTGTGAGATAAGGAGGATAGTGGTATTGTCTATAGTGATGGGGAGGACAGAGTTTGGTTGAGAAACCAAGGAGTTCCGTTTGGACATTTTTATGTTGAGTTGTGTGGGACATCTAGGTGTAGAGGGCCTGGAGGCAGGAGGAAATGTAAGGCTGCAGAGAAGGAGAGAGGTCAGGGCGGACTTGACAGACCTTTCAGTTGATTTTTCACAAGTGTAATGAAAGGGTTCCACTCTAAGTAGCAGAAACTTCTTTAAATTAAACAGAAGCTAAAGCAGGTGAGTGTCTATTATGTCTCTTGGTTCAGTGTTGATCTTTTCAATTGACCTTGTTTACACGTTACTCTTATCTAACAAGGGATAACAAATTTGCCTTTGTTCAGAAGATGAAAGGGATGGGCAGAGGGCGTGGTGAAGATGGAGAAGGGTCAAACAACATCCTCCTCTTGCTGTAGGTGCTTTCATCTAAGGAAACATTTCACATAGTATTTTTCCCCACATATCTTGTTAAAAAAAACCCAACAAAAAACCTTTTCCATAATATCTTCCCCAGGAAACCTTCTGCTTCCAATTCTTTAGACCTGAAATGGTTCTGCCTCAATATACACTAAAGTTTTATAATTATAGAGGACTTTTTAAGGGTCTGTTTCCTACCCATCCAAAACTCAATTCCCTCTGCAGATGTGACAAACCATTGAAAAATAAACAATTAATGTTTAATGGTCAAGCACTGACTTGACTGGATCAAAAACCAAAGTTCAATTTTCAACAAATAACACCAGAAATCCTCATTAGAGTTAAGGTTAGGGCTAAGATTTTGGCTTGGGGGAGAATCAAGATTAGGATTAGAGTTTGAGGGACAGGTTATAGCTGAGGTTACTGTTTAGAAGTGGTGCAATTAAAGGTTTGTGTGACACCTGGCATATGGATTCTTTAATATTTGTTGATTGGATAAGTGAATGCTTAAGCAGTAAATCATTGCTTGTTGACAATTTAGCATAGTACCCTCCTCCATAATACAGGGCAGGCAGCCAACTAGAAGAAGAATTTCCGTGCCAGGAATTAAATTGCATGGGAACTCACAAGATTTCATATCTGGCACATTTGTTTGGGAGTTAGAATGGAGAAGAGCAAAAATGCTTCCTGAGCTAGCGTGGCAGAAGACAATCCGGTACCCTTAATTTTTAACCATGAAAGTCCTGAACTGCCAAAGAGTTAGGTGAAGGACAGAAAGACATCATCCTTAAGAGTCACCTTACAAAAGCACCGTGGCTCAGTGGCAAGAGCCTGGGCTTGGGAGTCAGAGGTCATGGGTTCGAATCCCAGCTCTGCCACTTGGCAGCTGTGTGACCTTGGGCAAGTCACTTAACTTCTCTGTGCCTCAGTTACCTCATCTGTAAAATGGGGATGAAGATTGTAAGCCTCATGTGGGGCAACCCGATTACCCTGTATCTACCCCAGCGCTTAGAACAGTGCTCTGCACATAGTAAGCGCTTAACAAATACCAACATTATTAAGAATGTCCACAATGGAGAAGAAGATGGGACTCCTCAAGAAATGTATCCTACTGAACTTTCTTTTTTATCTGAAATATCAGCTATACTTTAGCATTCAAGTTTGCTTCCTTTCCCAAAATAAGTGAAATCCCATTGTAGCATGATGTAGAAGGATCCATTTATAAATATATATTTCATTTAAATATTTTTAAACATGTAAATAAATGTAGAGGCCCTCTACTTTAGTGGGTTTTACAAATGCATTGATTTTGGAAGTTAAAATATGAAAAAAAAATCACTCCCCCAACCTCTCCGGTGCTCTTTGGAACAAAAACAAGTCTTCTGATGCCATGATTTAATGCCAACTGCCCATACAGTGCCATATGGATTTTGTGGCCTTATGCTGTGATGATGAGTGATCTGTTCTTGTCACGGAAGTTATGCATCTTATCCCACTGTGAGGACAGATTTCAGGACTGATTCATAGGTAAACAAACAAACAAATAAAAAGTATCCTCCCCTTTGGCAAAACTGGAAGAGACCACTTTTTCAAAATCCTTAGTAACACCAGAGCCATCTGTGGTCTTGGCTTACAACACTCCGGCTCATTGCCGTATGTTAAAGAAAGAGCTCCTTAAGTATTGCTCTTCATGAAAACGTAGTTCACCTATACAAGCTGCAATCTTCTGTATCATTACTTCAGAATACTGAAATACTTTTACTGGGGTAAGCTTTGTGCTTATGATATATGGAAATTGGAGATCTCCCCAGAAAGTCATGGCAGTGAAGTTCCTGGGTAGGAAGGGATTTACCCACCACAAATCAATCCCGGTTTGAACTCCTAAGGCATTGCTGAAGTTGAGGTCTACCATTTTTTTGGAAGGAGGGTGCTTCTACAACAGAACCATTTCTAATCTTGTGTCTAGCCTGTGAACATGTCATTTGACTCATTTCTGAGTCATTTCTGAGTCAAATGACATGTTCTCATGAGTCAAATTTGCTTATATCCGCCCCAGCGTTTAGGTCAGTGCTTGGCATATAGTAAGTGCTAATTTCTATTCATCCCCAGTAGCCTTGAGATCAGTTTCTAAGCAATTTGCAATACTTTAATTGCCCAGAATACTTATGTAAGCTCAAATAAGTCAGATGCATGATAGCAATGAGAAGCAGTGTGGCCTAATGGAGATAGGATAGGCCTGGGAGTCAGAAAGACCTGCAGGATTCTAATCCCAGCTCTGCCTCTTGTCTGCTGTGTGACCTTGGGCAAGTCACTTAACTTTTCTGTGCTTCACTTACTTCATCTGTAAAATGGCGATGAAGACCATGAGCCCTATGTGGAAAATGGACAGTGTCCAAACTGCTAGCTTGCATCTTCCCAACATCTACAGTGCCCAACACATAGTAAACACTTAACAAATACTATAAAAAAATATGCAGTTGGCCTACTAAGAGTCTAACGTAACATTAATGACTCCAGGAAGAGAACTCATCTATAAACTAGCTCAAAATTAAAATAACTGTTAAGATTTTCCCAGCCCCTCCCTAGGAAAAGGTGCTTGTAGAAAACAGAAGGATCATCAGCCAACACTGACACATTCCTCAATTCCCACAACCCCAACCCCCAAATGATTTTCCATAAAGGTTTTTCTACTTTCCTCATAGAGAGGAAGATGTGTCCTTCCCACTGGGATTAGTCCTCTCCTGAGGAATAGTTTCACAATAAAATTGCTTAGCTGTTAAAAAGTGAGATTGTTAAAAAAAATTTAATGAAATCAATGATCTCACCAGCTGGTAACCTATTTTCCAAAAAGAATTGGGATGATCTGTGACCATAGCGTCACCTGTCAGGTGACAACAACAAGCTGGATAACTGAAAATTCCAAGTTCCCTTTCTCACTAAGGGACTAGAAGTCCACAGTCTAATTTACCTGAAACATTTCCTTCCTAAAATATGAGATTAAGTGGTGTTGATCCTAGTGACAGGGGTATTTTCTGGACTATTAGTTACATTCCTCTCTCCTCTCCCCTGGACCACAAATAGCAAAGTTCTCAAAACTCTAAATCTTTTATAAACTGCTTTCCTGCCTCTCCAGTCTAGGGGAGAGTTAGGAGTGGGGGTGGAATCCACAACAGGGCATGAGGTCACAAGACCCCAAATGGCGGTGATGTTACAGGCTTTGAAACATACTCTGTACTCCATCCTTCCACAATCTTGCACTGTGGTGGGTCTTGGCAATCAGTCAATTAGTGGTGTTTATTGAGAGCTTGATGGTGTGCAGAGCACTGTTCTAAGCGTTTGAGAAAGCATAACCGAATTAGTAGACATAATCCTTGCCCGTTAGCAGCAGTCCTTTGTCTTTCCCCCAAAAGACTGTGTTTTTTAAAATCCTTACCCATCTTCAACTTGCACCAATTTGCCAAATATAGAAAGTGATTTACCAGTCTATAATCCCAGATCACTTCTGGAAACCATTTTATCAGTGGGAATTACACTAGCAATCCACCAAACTTCCAGCACAAGGGGCTGTTTGTAATGATAGGATGCTTACTCTTAGTAGTTCTTTAGTTTCCCCTCCATGATCCTTCATAACTCTTGGTGGATGTTATCTGGCTCTGGAGAATTATTTACTTTTAGTTTACCAGTTTGTTCTAAATCACCTTGTGTGGTCACCAGCTCCATTAGGCTTTCTGCTACGAAAACAATTGGGATGTGGAAATCTTTCTAGTATCTTCCTCAATAAATACCAAGCTAAAAAACTTCCCTGAGCCTGTCAACTCTCTTTTTTTCATTCCTGAGTGTGCCCCTCCCCCTGTGATCATCAAAAGACCCCCAGTTGGGTTCACCAGTTAGGTTCCAACTTCTGAACTATTTGAAGAAACTTTGATTATTAACTTCACTCCCTGCAAAATATTCAACTCCCTTCTGGGGTAAGGTGATTAGATATACCATTTCAGCTACAAAGTCCCCAAATTTTAGAGTCTGATCTGCTAAGTGCTTTGGGTTATTTGCAAGCATAATGTCCCAAAAACCCTAAAGAAAGAAAAATCAATTATGCACCTCAACCAATAGGAGGGTTACCTGGAAGGAAGATAAATGCCCATGTCAGCCCAACTCACCCTCCCTCTCTCCATGGTAGTGAGGAGGGATAAAGGGGAATAATAATAATAATAATGGTATTTGTTAAGTGCTCACTATGTGCCAGGTACTGTACTAAGCACTGGGGTGGATAACAAGCATATCAGGTTGGAAACAGTCCCTGTCCCTCATAGGGCTCACAGTCTTCACCCTCATTTTCCAGATGAGGTAATTTAGGTACAGAGAAGTGAAGTGGCTTACCCAGGGACACACAAGCAAATAGGTGGAGCTGGAATTAGAACCCATGACCTTCTGACTCCCAGGCCCATGCTCTATCCACTATTAGAGAAGCAGCTTGACTCAGTGGAAAGAGCCCGGGCTTGGGAGTCAGAAGTTGTGGGTTCTAATCCCTGATCTTCTACTTGTCAGCTGTGTGACTTTGGGCAAGTCACTTCACTTCTCTGGGCCTCAGTTCCCTCATCTGTAAAATGGGGATTAAGTCTGTGAGCCTCATGTGGGACAACCTAACTTCCTTGTTTCAGCACTTAGAACAGTGCTTGGCACATAGTAAGCGCTTAACAAATACCATCATTATGAGAAGCAGCATGGCTTAGTGGAAAGAGCATGGGCTTGGGAGTCAGAGGTCATGGGTTCTAATCCCAGCTCTGCTTGTCAGCTGTGACCTTGGGCAAGTCACTTAACTTCTCTGTGCCTCAGTTACCTCATCTGTAAAATGGGGATGAAAACTGTTAGCCCTAAGTAGGACAACCTGATTACCTTGTATCTACCCCAGCGCTTAGAACAGTGCTTGGAACATAGTAAGTGCTTAACAAATACCAACATTATTATTATTATTATTGTTATTATTATGCCATGCTGCAGAGGGGCTGCAGCTCCCAAAGCCACCCTGAGCACTGGATCAATGGATTGGAGGCTCAAGTGACTGCCAATACATCTCTGCACTAAACAGGAACTCCTCACCATCAGCTTTAAGACACTCAATCACTTTTCCCCCTCTTACCTTACCTTACTGATTTCCTACCTCAACCCAGCCCACACACATCATTCTAATGTCAACCTACTCTTTGTACCTCAATCTCATCTCTCTCGCCATCGACACCCTTGCCCATGTTCTTCCTCTGGTCTGGCACTCCTTTTCCCCCTTCATATCTGACAGCCTACCACTCTCCCCACTTTCAAAGCCTTCCTAAAATCACATCTCCTCTTTGAGGCCTTCCCTGATTAAGTCCTCACTTCCCCTATTCTCCCTCCCTTCAGTATCACTTAGGCACTTGAGTCTGTACCCCTTTAGCACTTTGATTTTCACCTCCACAACAGCTATGTACAAACATGCGGTGTCCAAACTGATTTGCTTGTACCCAACCCAGTGCTTAGTACAGTGCCCACACATTAGTAAATACCATAATTATTACCAACCTATAATTTATTTTATGATTTGTCTTCCTCCTTGCCTGTAAAGCTATTGTATTGTTCTCTCCAAGTGTTTAGTACAGTGTTTTCTTCACATAGTAAGTCTCAGTAAATACCACTGATTCTTTGATTGATTGGTTGCCCTTAGGGGAAAGCCCAAGATGGGGTCTCTGAGGCTCAGCTCCTCTAATCCAAGGAATCCTCTGGAGTCTGGAGATCAGAAGGGGCCAAAGCAGCTGTGCAGCCACAGAGGGATCCATTACAGTGCTGCCATCACAGCCTTAAGAGTAGGTGAATATCCTGTTGCTTGGACCACAGAAGCCCAACAAACCAATACCACAAGTATTATAGAGTCAGGACTTCGATCACCCAGAGGGAGGGTCCAGAAAAAAGAGGTGGTGGTGATAAGAGTAATCCCCATCCTTTTCACCCAACCATATTTCCTCTGCCTTTTCCCCTTTCCCTGTTTCTCCTGCATCACCTACCCTCCCTACTTAACTTTCTCATCACCTTTGTTACTCTTTCCTTCTTTGCTATCTCCTCCTTTTCCCTGTCTTCTCCTATCCCCCATCCCTCCCATTTTCCATCTCCTTATGCCCTCTTCCTCTCCCTTATCCCATTTCTCCCTTGCCTCTGCCTTTCTCAATCAATCAAGCCCTAGTGAAGGAAGCTGAGCGATGCAGTGTTTCATTGCTTCTCAGTCAGGAAAAGGCTGTTGTTGTCCTGAAGCAGTGAAAGTCCAGGCCAGTTGGGTTAATCCCCACCCCCACCCCCAGGCTGTTTTTCTAGGGAGCATGTCTTCTCCTCTGACAGGACCCTCATTCATTCGATCTTATTTATTAAACGCTTACTGTTCACCTTCCAGAGCCAAGGAGGAGGTGTGGGTGAGCTGGAGTGGAATTTTTTTTTTAACTGAATGTCCTTGGGAGGAATCCTGAGGTAATGTGGCTGGAACAGCTGCTGTCTCTTGTTCAACTGTTAAAGTGTCTTGGATACTACACACTATAGAAATGCTACTGTATCACTGATTCACCCCTGCAAAGGCCTTGGATGATGATTGCCAATTCCGAGAGAACTATTTTGTTGGCACTGATTTTCAACTTGATTTGCAGCAAACAGCAGCTTTCAACTGAGCTCATCCTGAGCTAGAATAATAAAATCAGTCAAAACTTTTGAGTGCTTAGTGTGCACTGTACTAAATGCTTCAAAGACTATAATAGGTAAGCATGACAGCTGCACTCAACAGTCTGGCATTTAAGAAACTTGTGAAATGGTAGGTACTGGGACAGAGGGATATTAGAATCATCAAATTAAAACTTGTTTTAAATCTCTTTGTGTCTGTTCAGGTGGAATCTCTGTCCAATACTGCAAAAGAAATGAAGTTACAAACTTCTTCTGCAGGGCCTTCTTGATGTTGCCTGGCAGTAGTCCTTAATAAAGTTTTCTCTCAGAATTTCATGTTTCACCTTCTCCAAAGTTTTATTTTCCAGTTGACTCTATGAAGTTTTATCCTTCTCTGCAAAATAAAGCAAAAACCACTCTACAGGTACCTTATCTCCCTGCTTCAACTGAGCCAAATGTGAGACACTATGCATCAAAACGTAAGATGCAACTGTGGAGAAATCAGAGCTATTGCATTGGGTTTTCTAATGTGCTTTTATCTCATGTTTTACAACTGAATTCATTCATTAATTCAATCGCATTTATTGAGCACTTACTGTGTGCAGAGCACTGTACTAAGTGCTTGAAAAGTACAATTCGGCAACAGATAGAGACAATCCCTACCCAACAACAGGCTCACAGTCTAGAAGGGGGAGACAGACAACAAAACAAAACAAGTAGGCATCATACCATCAAAATAGATAAATAGAACTATAGATATATAAACATCGTTAATAAAATAGAGTAATAAATATATACAAATATACATAAGTGCTGTGGGGAGGGGAAGGGAGTAGAGCAGAGGGAAGCAGTAGAGGCAATGGGAAGGGGAGGAGGAGCAGAGGAAAAGGGAGACAGTCTGGGAAGGCCTCCTGGAGGAGGTGAACTCTCAGTAGGACTTTGAAAGGGGGAAGAGAGCTAGTTTGGCAGATGTGAGGAGGGAGGGCACCAGGGGGTCTGTTTGTGGTGGTAAGCCTCCTGGGGAAATTTAGTGAATTTCAAAACTAGGGGATTATTTACTGGTCATTCTAATTAATCAAGGTAAGCAGGGGCACCAATTAAGCCTTGGCAGAACATTGGATTTCTCTGAAGGTCAGCTTAGTTGCTGATGGTTCGCTGATTGGCACTGACCCTGTTTTTCTCTCAGGGAGTATAGTCACGATTCCCCATTTGCAATGAGACCTGAAACACTATAGGCAGTTTGCAGACAGAGAACATCTAAAACGGTAAGGCCATGACATGGTCTCTCTGATGAATTATTCATTCATTCAATTCATTCAATCATACTTATTGAGCACTTACTGTGTGCAGAGCACTGTACTAAATGCTTGGAAAGTACAATTTGGCAACACATAGAGACAATCCCTACCCAAAAATGGGCTCACAGCCTAGCATATTCCCACTAATATTTTTTCACTGGACAAGTAAGTCTGTTTTGAAAATAGAACAGTGGAAAGAACGACATTTCTTTGGGCTCATCAAATACTTATTCAATTAAGAGGAAAACACTTAAATACTTTCTCACCCCCAGTATACTGGTGATTTGGTCACAGGCCTATCTAGTGACTTTACTACCGAGTCAGTGCCAAAGTCACTAGATAGCACAATGAGTACAGTCTGACATTCTCTCTTTCCTGTACATCCTTGTTCCACCCCTGAGGCCCACTGTAGCCACACATGACCACAAGTGGATGGTGGAAAGCCTGGCTTTGAAGAGCAGCCTGGCCTCTAGTATACACAGTGTGATGAGCCCCTCCAACACATTTGGTCTATTTAACTAAACACCTGATTCATTTCCTACTACAGTGGAGCAACTGACCAATTAGTCATTCAATCAATCATATTTATTAAGCTCTTACTGGGTACTAAGCTCTTGGAAGAACACAATATAACAGAGTGGGTAGGCACTTTCCCTGCCCACAAGAAGTTTAAGTCTTAGAGAGGGAGACAAATTTTAAATCATGGATGCGTACATAAATGTTGTGGTACTGAGGGTGGGGTGAAAAAGGGGTGCAAATCCACATGCAAGGGTGACACAGAAATGAGAGGGAGTAGGGGAAATGTGGACTTAGTTGGGGAAAGCCTCTTGGAGGAAATATGATTTTAATAAAATTTTGAAGATGTGGAGAGTGATGGTCTGTCAGATATGAAGGTGGAGGGAGATCCGGGTGAGATGCAGGACTTGGGCAAGGGGTCTCTGGCAAGTGTCAAGATGTGGCAAGCAAAATGAGATAAAAAGCAGAGATCCCATTCTGTCTAGCCATAAATACAAACAACTCAGTATTTTCCTGAAAGGTAAAGGCGTGGATTTCATTAAGGATATCAGACCTTAATAGCAAATGTGACCTGATTTACTTAGTATTGGATCAAAAAAGCATCCCTCTCACATAAGGATCTTTAAGAACTTGCCAACTCCCACTTCTTTTCTTTTCCTTCCTTTGGGCATCTATTTTCAGCTTTCAGGGACCTATTTGCTTGCATTGGAGGTCACACGTTTGTATTTGCAGCAAAAAGAGAAATGAATCATGAGAAAGAGACTGTGTCTTTCATTTGAAAGTTCTATTTAACTCACTGACTTCTAGTAGTTTAACCTCTAGACTATAAGCTTATTGTGGGCAGGGAACATGTCTATCAACTCTGTTATAATGTACTCTCCCAAGTACTTGGTAGAGTGCTCTGCACATGGTAATCACTCAATAAATATGATTGAATGACTCAGTGGAAACATGTGGACACCTGAATGCCTTGGGAACGATCTGGGCATGTCACTCCCCTTCTTAAACAACTCCAGTGGTTGCCTATCAACCTCCGCTCCAAACAAAAACTCCTCACTCTAGGCTTCGAGGCTCTCCATCACCTTGCCCCTTCCTACCTCTCCTCCCTTCTCTCTTTCTACCACCCACCCCGCACGCTCCGCTCCTCTGCCGCCCACCTCCTCACCGTCCTTCGGTCTTGCCTATCCCGCCGTCGACCCCTGGGTCACGTCCTCCTGCGCTCCTGGAACGCCCTCCCTCCTCACCTCCGCCAAAATGATTCTCTACCCCTCTTCAAAACCCTACTTAAAACTCACCTCCTCCAAAAGGCCTTCCCAGACTGAGCTCCTCTTCTCCCTCTACTCCCTCTGCCACCCCCCCTTTACCTCTCCGCAGCTAAACCCTCTTTTTTCCCTTTTCCCTCTGCTCCTCCACCTCTCCCTTCCCATCCCCACGGCACTGTACTCGTCCGCTCAACTGTATATATTTCCATTACCCTATTTATTTTGTTAATGAATTGTACATTACCTTGATTCTATTTAGTTGCCATTGTTTTTATGAGATCTTCTTCCCCTTGACTCTATTTATTGCCATTGTTCTCGTCTGTCCGTCTCCCCCGATTAGACTGTAAGCCCGTCAAACGGCAGGGACTGTCTCTATCTGTTGCCGACTTGTTCATCCCAAGCGCTTAGTACAGTGCTCTGCACATAGTAAGCGCTCAATAAATACTATTGAATGAATGAATGAATGAATGAATGCATCTTCTGCAGTCAGCCCTGAGCCGCTCTCACATGATTTCTCTGCTATGACGTCTTTCTCTTTAACTGTTCTTCAGCTCAGCTCACTGACGCCTCATGTTACCCAGTCCATCTGGTCAGCAAAGATAAAGACTGTTGCTCCTCCCTTGGTTCTCTGCCTCAAACCTCAAAACCATAAAAAAGTAAGCAAGCAGAGGAATAATCCCTCAGTCACTCTCCTTAGACCACATGAAGAGAGGGGGTATCTGGGTTTCAGCAAGTGATTTTTGTTTCTGAAGCTTAGATGTTATTCACTGACTTGTAATCTCTAGCTTCATTTGGCGTTGACATTATTTATACCCATTCAGTCTCAAGAACTGGACTCGAGTGCAGCAATGCCATTTTAGTCAACTCATTTCGTTCAAAAAGGGAGAAGTGATTAATATTCTTAGCTGTGCATAGCCAATTGTCCATGTGAGAGCAAATAGGACAGTTGCCAGATGAGACCATGTTTTATAGTGCTATTTCATGTTCCCCAACGCCTTATATCGTACAGTGCCCTGACTGCAGAAGGAGCTAAATAATGCACATGATGATAATAATTAATTGTAGTATTAAGGGCTATGTGCCAAACATTAAACTAAGCAATGGGGTAGACACAAGGCATGCAGGGAGAAGCAGCATGGCCTAGTGGATACACCACCGGCTTGTGAGTCAGAAAGTCCTGGGTTCTAAATCCAGCTCATCTACTTGTCTGCTGTGAGACCTTTGGGAGGTCACTTGAGACTCTTTCTCAGTTACCTCATCTGTAAAATGGGGAATAGGACTAGGAGCCTCATGTACAGTGCTCTGTACTCAGTAAGCACTCAATAAATACAACTGAATGAAAGTAGGACATGGACTGTGTTACACATGGTTAGCTCTATCTACCCCAGTGATCATAGTAAGCACTTAACTAATACCACAAAAAAATTAAAAGATAATCAGATAGGACACAGGGATGATGATAATGACAATACATGGTGATGACAATAATGATGATAAGAGTTAGTGATTTTCTTCACCAGATGCCTCACATTCAGTTCATTGTTGCAAGCAGTTAGATGTAAGTTTATTTGCCTATTTAAGAAAAGTCAATAACACCTGCACTAAACCAAAATTCTCCTTCTCTGAAATCTCTCTCCTGGCACCCGTTGGTTCATGAGAGGAATTTCAGAAGGAAGTAGGAATTATACAGTTTCTAACCATTCAGAGAGAAGCCCATTGGCACTGACTCAAAGAGCTTAGTACAATGTTCTGCACATAGTAAGTGCTCAATAAGTATGATTAATTCATTGACTGATCAGTTGCTCCACTGTAGTGTTTTACAGTAGTAGGAAATGAATCAGGTGATCAGGTTAACAGAGCAAGTACAGTGGAGGAGCTCATCACACTGTGCATGCCATAGGCCAGGCTGCTGTTCGAGGCCATACTCTGTACCGCCCAGACAGTGGTAATGTGTAGCTGCTGGGCCACTGTGGCCAAAGAAAAGTTCATTCATATTCAATTGTAATTGAGTGTTTACTGTGTGCCAAGCGCTGTACTAAGGGCCTGGGAGAGTACAATGTAACCATAAAGAGACACAGTCTCTGCCAATATACAGGAAATAGGGAATGTCAGACTGTAATAATAATATTATTAATAATAATTATGGTATTTGTTAAGTGCTTACTATTTGCCCGGCACTGTACTAGCTCTGGGGTGGACACACAAGTAGCATTAGAAACAATCCCTGTCCTGCATGGGACTCACAGTCTTAATCCCCATTTTACAGATGAGGGAACTGAGGCAAATTCATTCATTCATTTGTATTTATTGAGAGTTTACTTTGTGCAGAACACTGTACTAAGTGCTAGGAAAGTACAATTTGGCAACAAATAGAGACAATCCCTACCCAACAGGCTCACAGTCTAGAAGGGGGGGAGATAGGCAGCAAAATAAAACAAAACAAGTGGAGAGGCATCAACTGCATCAATGTAAATAAATAGAATTATACATATATACACATCATTAATAAAATAATCATAAATATGTACATATATACACAAGTGCTGTGGGGCAGGGAGGGGGATAGAGCAGAGGGAGGGAGTAGGGGCAATGGGGAGGGAAGGAGGAGAAGAGGAAATTGGGGGCTCAGTCTGGGAAGGCCTTCTGGAGAAGGTGAGCTCTTAGTAGGGCTCAGAAGGGGGGAAGAAAGCTAGTTTGGCAGATGTGAGGAGGGAGGGCATGTCAGGCCAGAGGTAGGACATGGGCTAGGGCAGAGAAGTGAAGTGACTTGCCTTAGGCCACACAGCAGACAAGTGACAGAGCTGGGATTAGAACCCATGACCTTCTGACTCCCAGGCCTGTGCTCTCTCCACTATGCCAACTGAAGTTATTGTGCTACCCGTTAAGCACTCACTATGAGAAGAGCCAGGGCCTAGTTCTAATCTCAACTCCACCACATTACTGGCTGTGAACCCTTTTTTTTATGGTGTTTGATAAGTGTTTACTATATGCCTGGCCCTGTACTAAGTGCTGGGGTAGATACAAGCTAATCAGGATGGATGCAGTCCATGTTCCACCCTGGGATTAACAGCCTTAATCCCCATTTTTCAGATGAGGTAATTGAGGCACAGAGAAATGATTTGCCCAAGGTCACACAACAGACAAGTGGCTGAGATGGAACTAGAATCCAGGTTCTCCGACTCCCAGGCCTGTACTCTTTCCACAAGGCCCCACTACTTGGGCAAGTCACTTAACTTCTCTGTGCCTCAGTTCCTGCATTTGCAAAATGGGGATTCAATACTGCTCTCCCTCCTACTTAGACTGTGAGCTCCAGGTGGTACCTGATTATCTTGTATCTATCCCAGGGCTTACTACAGTGCTTGACACAGAGTAAGCACGTAACAGACACCACAGTTAACATTATTATTATATGCCAAGCACTGTTCCCAGCACTGGGTTAGATACAAGATCATCAGGTCTGACATCATCCTTGCCCTAACACTGGGCTCACTGTGTTAGTGGGAAGGAGAACAGCTTCTCTGCTCCCTGGGAAACAAAGTCAAAAGCTAGAACTCCTCTCTTCTACTTCGCAGGAGTCTAGAAGAAACCTGAGCCTTTCAGATAGAAGGACATTGCTAGTCATCTCTTTCTTCATTATAGGAAAGGACAGGACTTGGAGCAATTGGATCTGAATTCTGGACCCAAGTTCTCTTTGTGGACCTGCATCTGCAGTACCTCTTGCGACGGGACCATAGTCTTAGCATGTCCTTCCTAAACTGCTTTTCATTTACTGATGAAGAAAATACTGTCTTCTTTTAGCCCCACAGAAACAGTTTTATTGATTGGTTTTTAAAATGGTTTAGCATTTCCTGAATGAAGAGGAATGTACCAGGCACTAAGAGGAGGGAGGGAGGAGGGACAAAGGTTATTCAAGAAAGTCACCTCCCCAGCTTACTTAAGTCAGGCACATTGATCCAGAGTGGAGGAAGACTGAAGGGAGAACAACAGCATGTGAACAGACAAAAGGAGAAGAGTCATCTTGGTAGAAGGCAGACAGACAATACAGAACATGAAAAAAATCACATCAAACTGATGCTTTTAAATGAGGAGGGGAGAGAAAGAGAAAGAAAGGAATGGATAGAGCACAGAATTGGGAGACAGGAAATCTGAGTTCTAATCCTGGCTCCACCACTTGCCTGCTCTGTGATCAGGGGCGAGTCACTTGATTTCTCTGTGCCTCAGTTTCCTCATCTGAAAAACAGCTTCTATATACATTTTCTCTCCCCACTGTGAACTGTGAACTCCATGGCACAGAGTAAGTGTTTAACAAGTATCACAATTACTATTATTATGGATGGGTTGGACTGGGGCATATCAACCATCATAGGTCCATGATTCAGAGAGTGAGGGGTATATGAGGAGCAGAACTGTTTGCCTGACATAAGTGGCCTTTTTAAGAGCAGCTCTTTTTACTTTGAGTTGAGAAAGAAGGGAATATGACCTTTACCCTGTTCCCCAAGGCCATTCTTATGGATGAGTTTGTCATTAACACTGATCAAGCTGGATAAAAATAATGATGATATTTAAGCACTTACTATATGTCAAGTGCTGTTTTAAGCCCTGGGGTCTTGTTTTATGCTGTCTAGCAGTCTCTGGCCTACAGCGACTCCATGGACCCATCTCTCTCAGAGCACCCCATCTGCAATCATTCTGGTAATGTACCCATAGAGTTTTCTTGGTAAAAATACAGAAATGGTTTACCTTTGCCTACCATTATGCAGTAAACTTGAGTCTCCACCCTTGACTCTCTCCCATGCTGTTGCTTCCCAGCACAGGTGAGTTTTGATTTGTAGAAGATTGTCTTCCACTGGCTAGCCACTGGCCAAGATAGGAATGGAATGGGTATGCCTTTCCTTGATTCTCCCTCCTGTAGTCGAGACTGGTAGAGTACTGGAAACTCTCCAGGTGCTCCCCTGAGAGGGGAGCCCTGGGGTAGATACAAGCTAATCAGGATGTACACCATCCCTGTCTCTTATGGGGCTCACAGTCTTTTTTCAGATGAGGTAACTGAGGCTCAGAGAAGTGAAGTCCAAGGTCACAAAGAAGACAAATGGCAGAGCCAGGACTAGAACCCAGGGTCTTCTTACTCCAGGCCCAGGATCTTTCCACTAGGTCATGCTGTTTCGTTAGAGTTGCTGCCACTTCATTTCTTTCCTTTTGCCCTCTTTCCTCTGTGACTCCATTTCCTTACTAGGAACCTGGGCCAGACACATGGATGCTCAATTGTCTCCCTTTTCCAACAATTGGGCAAGCTGGTCAGTCTGGGGAATGGGAACTAAATATTAAGCACAATCAGAAGAAATCCAGGAGCTCTTCAGAATCTTAGCCCCTTTGCACTATTTGCTCTTAATAATATTTATTGCTTCAACTTCATTTTATGTTTAAGTGCACCCATTTAATCTAACTCTGTTATTCTGAAATGTAGATAAGTCCCTCTGCTGCATTTTCTGAATGCCCACCAGAGGCAGGGCTCTGTTTGCAATGGGGTGGGCATTTTACCATATAATAATCAAACAAGGGATCAAACACAGGGAGCCACAAGACCAGACAGGGATTTGAACCACTAAAAGCTTAGTGCTGGGAAACATTTTAAAAATCTACATGTTCTGATTTTAGATGGGCAGTACATTGTGAAGATGAATGTAATCTATAGCATCTGTCCTTCTCTCTGGCTACTGCACTAGCTAAAAGCATTTGACGGTAAGGAGGCAGGGCACAGGGAGGGAAAAAGGGAAGGAAAGAAGGAAGGAAGGGAAGAAGGGAGGGAAGGAGGGAGGGAGGGAAGGAAAGAGGGAGGATTGCAAATGGGGGTGGAGTCAGATTGAGAACCATGCCCTGGAGAGATTTATAGGCAGGTGGAGAAGAAAAGGGCCAGAGACTGTGAGTGGGCAGGCACTGTGTCTACCAATTCTCTTGTATTGTAACAATAATAATAATAATGATGATAGTTAACGCTTACTATGTGCCAAGCACTGGTCTAAGTGCTGGGGTAGATACAAATTTATCGGATTAGACACAATTCCTGTCCTACATGGGGCTAACACTCCTATCCCCATTTTACAGATGAGATAACTGAGGCACAGAGAAGTTAAGTGACTTATCCAAGATCACATAGCAGACATGCGGCACAGCCCGGATTAGGTCCTTCTGACTCCCAGGTCCGTGCTCTATCCACCAAGCTATGCTGCTTCTCAAGGGCTTTCCCAAGGATTTAGGTACAGAGCTCTGCATACAGTAAGCACTCAGTAAATGCCACTGAATACGTATTTACTCTATTACTAAAGCCTGTTAGTTCAACCTTCATAACACTGCAAAATTCACCCTTCCTCTCCATTCACACTGTCACCATGTTAATCCAAGCACTCATCTTAACCCACCCTGATTACTGTATTAGCCTCCTTGCTGACCTCCCTGCCTCCTGTCTCTCCCCACTCCAGTTCATCATTTTTCTATGAAAACATTCAGTCCATGTTTCCCCACTTCTCAAGAACCTCCATTGATTTCCCATACTGCTCTGCAAACAGAAACTCCTTATAATTGGCTTTAAAGCACTAAAATACCTTGCCCCCTTCTATCTCACCTTGCTACTCTCCTACTACAACCCAGCCCACACACTTCACTCTTCTAAAGCCAACCTACTCACTCTATCACAATCTCATCTATCTCACCACTGACCTTTTGCCCAGATCCTGCCTCTCACCTGTAATGCCCTCACTCTGCATATCCCAAAGACAATAACTCTTCCCCCACTCAAAGCTTTATTGAAGGCACATATCCTCCAAGAACTCTCCCCTGAATAAGCCCTTTTTTCTTTTTCTTCCACTCCCTTCTGAGTCACCCTGACTTGGTCCCCTTATGCATCCCCTCTCCCAGCCCTACAGTGCTTATGTACATATCCATAATTTATTTATATTAAAGTCTACCTTCTCCAGACTGTAAGCTCATTCTGGGCAGGGAATGTGTCTGTTATATTGTTATATTGTACTCTCTCAAGCTCTTAATTCAGTGCTCTGTTTATAGTATGCACAAACAGCATGGCATAGTAGATAGATCTCTGGCCTGTGAGCAAGATGGTTGTTGGTTCTAATCCTGGCTCCCCACTTGTCTGCTGTGTGGTGTTGGGCAAGTCACTTTACTTCTCTGTGCCTAAATTCCTTCATCTGTAAATTGGGGATTAAGACTGTGAGCCCCATGTGGGGCAGGGACTGTGTCCAACCCAATCCAGCATTTAGTACAGTGCCTGACACATAGTAAGTCCTTAACAAATACTACAATTCTTATTAGTATTATTAGAGTAAGCACTCAAAAAATTTGGTTGATCTAGAGATTGTGCTGAAGGTTAATGGGAGTGAAGGAAAGGAATTGGGAAGGCCATTTGCAAGTCTCGACTATGGGAGGGACAATCAAGCAGAGGCCTACCCATTCCATTCCTAGCTTGGGCAGTGGCTAGCGAGAGAAAGGCAATCTGCTACAAGTCAAAAGCTACCTGTGCTGGGCAGCAGCAACTTGGGAGAGAGTCAACAGTGGATACTCAAGTTTACTGCATGGAAGTAGGCAATGGTAAACCACTTTCGTATTTTTACCAAGAAAACCCTGGATACACTAGAGAACAATTGCAGATGGAGTTGGGGCATTCTGGGAGGGATGTGTCCATGGTGTCGCTATGGGTTGGAGACGACTGGACAGCAAAAGTCAAGACAAAGATAAAAGTAGAGGGAAGAAAGGGTTGGTAGTCACAAGAGTAGGAGAGGAACTGAGAATGAAGGAGTTGAGTGCTCTACAACCAGGAGAAGCTCAATAAATACCACTGATTGGCAGATTGAGTGGAGGAGACCAAAAAGGAACCACAGAGTGGAGAAGAGGGAGAAGACAAATCATACGTCTGGAAGCATGAGAAGGGTAAGAAGCATTAAGCAAGAAGAGTCCCTGAAGACAGCTGGGAGAGAAGGTTTGGCAGAGGGACAGGCAGTCAGAGGCTGAAGACATCTGCAAATGTATTCTTAGTTCCATTTCTCCACTACAACACATGCCTTTTCAATACAATTAAAACAGATATCTTCCTGCCACATGCAAGAAAATTGTTAAATGACCAAGGAGAAGTTTTTTTTGTTTTGTTTTGTTTTTGCCACCTGGCACTATCTGGTCCAGAAATTATGAGGTATTATAAAATGAAAAAGTAAAAGAGTTAAAGAAACTAAAAATTAGGTTGACTACTTTCATCTGGAGCAGTACATCTTTGTCAACATCAGTATTTATTAAGCCCCACCATGTGCAGAACACTTTATTGGTGCTTAGGCAGCATAAAAAAGCTCAGTTCTGGCCCTCAGGGAGATATCATTCTAAAGCAGGAAACAAGATGACTTAAATTGACTTTTTAAAAAAGGTATTTGCTAAGTACCTTACTATGTGCTAGACAATGTACTGACTGCTGGGGTAGATACAAGATAATCAGGTTGGACCCTGTCCATGTCCCACAAGGAGCTCGTAGTCTTAATCCCCATTTAATAAATGAGGTAAATGAACCCCAGAGAAGTTAAGTGACTTGCCCAAGGTCACACAGCAGACAAATGGCAGAGCCGGCATTAAGACCCAACTCAACTCCTTCTCATACTCTCAACTCCTCTCAACTCCTTCTCATAGACCTGCTGCTAAAAATGTTGCCATCTTGGGGAGAGAACAACCAATGAGGATGGAGGAGATTTCTCAGCATCAAAGGACCCCCTTCTAAAAGCCCTTGTCACCCACCACCAGGTTAGTGACTTGGCTTGGGGATGGGGAGATTGGGAAGAAGGGGTATGGCCAACTATTCTGGATTACTTGCAGTTGAAACTCACTAATTTAGGTTTGTAGTGAGGGTTAACTAATAAAATTGCCTAGTGGATAGAGCATGGGCCCAGGAGTCAGAAGGACCTGGGTTTTAATCTTAGTTCTGCCACCTTTCTGCTGAGAGTCCTTGGAAAGTCACTTCACTTCTCTGGGCCTCAGTTACCTTATCTGTGAAAAGGGGATTAAAACTGTGAGTCCCATGTGGAACTGTGTCCAATCTTGATAATAATAATAATAATGTTGGTATTTGTTAAGCGCTTACTATGTGCCGAGCACTGTTCTAAGCGCTGGGGTAGACATAGGGGAATCAGGTTGTCCCACGTGGGGCTCACAGTCTTAATCCCCATTTTACAGATGAGGGAACTGAGGCACAGAGAAGTGAAGTGACTTGCCCACAGTCACATAGCCGACAAGTGGCAGAGCTGGGATTCGAACTCATGAGCCCTGACTCCAAAGCCCGTGCTTTTTCCTCTGAGCCACGCTGCTTCTCCGATGCTACCCTTAGCACTCAGTAGGGTGCCTGGCACATGGTGAGTGCTTAAATACCATTTAAAAATCCTTTCTAAACAGCTACAACATGAAGCTTCACTACTCCTATGTATTTCTAGTCATTACAGGGAAGTGAGAGATACAGTCACCTGACTTCTTGGCTCTCTGGGTCCTGCTTGCCTTTGTTAACAGGAAGTCTGGCTAAATAGAGCCCTTATGGATGGAGCATCTTCACTGCCAATCAAGACTACCGCTGCGCTCAAACCAGTAGATACTTAAAACCCCTTGGCCAGTGAGGAAGTAAGGGCTGTCCTGATTAATGGCCACAGGAGCATCTGCACAGCACTGCCAACTTCAACTTTGACTGAACATTGGAAATTTTGTGGAATAAAACTTTCTTCGGTTTTACCTAAATTATCCAGTTTGATCTTGGCTAGATAATAATGTTGGTATTTGTTAAGCGCTTACTATGTGCAGAGCACTGTTCTAAGCACTGGGGTAAACACAGGGGAATCAGGTTGTCCCACGTGGGGCTCACAGTCTTAATCCCCATTTTACAGATGAGGGAACTGAGGCACAGAGAAGTTAAGTGACTTGCCCAGAGTCACACAGCTGACAAGTGGCAGAGCTGGGATTTGAACTCATGAGCCCTGACTCCAAAGCCCATGCTCTTTCCACTGCGCCACGCTGCTCCTCTAAAGAGAACTATTACATTCATTTCCAGCCCCCTAATGCATGCTACTTTGTTCTGATATTTTTAAGTCTGAAAAAAGATTGATACACATTTAGGAAGCTTATAGATTCTGGAAGCCTAGAAGAGAGACCGGCAGGAGGCTAGACAGAAAAATTGATTTCAGCTCAGATTGTTTGCCTTAGTAAGAGGTAAAAACATGTCTCTATCCTGGTTTGGCAAACAGAAATATGCAGGCCTAAAATGTCTGTATAACCCATCTACTGTTGGGGAATGCAAGATAAAAAGAAAGGTGTGAAAAGATAGGATTTTCCCTTTTTCTTTGACATGCCAAACTTTTAAAAACATTTTGAGTCAAACTTGCTCTGGACCAGGAGAGGTGATGGCTGATGTCTCAGTCAATCAATCATATTTATTGAGTGCCTATTGTCTCTTAGTAAGATGTGTGAATGGCAGTTTCATTTACAACCTCAGTGTGAGTGATTCCACATTAAAGGGATAATTCCTCTCAGTGAAATTCAGTAAGAAAATGGAAACCAAAGTATTCAAAAGCAAACAAACAACAAATAAGGCTACAGAACTCCTCAGTTGGTAAGACCTTAAAAACAAATCCACAAAAACCTTCAAGAGTTACCAAATCCTTTCCACATCAAGCAGAAATCCCTGACCATTGGTTTTCAGGCACTCAATCAGCAGTCTAACACACACTTAACCACTCTTTCTCCCACTATGCCATAGCTCACACTCTTCATTTTTCTTCAGCCAACTGTCTCTGTTGCCGATTTGTACATTCCAAGCGCTTAGTACAGTGCTCTGCACATAGTAAGCGCTCAATACATACTATTGAATGAATGAATGAACCTACTTGCTGTGGTTTTCTCTCAACTCTCCCACTGTGGACCTCTTGCTCACAACCTCCCTCACACCTGGAACACCTTCTCTCTTTAGAGCAACAGACCATAGTTCTCCCTATCTTCAGAGCTCTTCTGAGAATACAGGTTAAGTTCTCCCAGACTAAGCCCTAATCTCTGCCCCCGCCTCCACCCCCGCCCCCCACCCCTCACCCCTACTCACTCCCTCTGGTCTACCCTCGCTCCCCACCCCACAGCACTGTGTATATATGTACATATCTATAATTATATTTATTTATATTAATGCCTGTTTTACTTGTTCTGATGTGTATATAGCCAATTCTATTTATTTATATTGATGCTATTGATGCCTGTTCACTTGTTTTGATGTCTGTCTCCTCCCTCCTAGGCTGTGAGCCCGTTGTGGGCAGGGATTGTCACTCTTTATGGTTAAATTGTATTTTCCAAGTCCTTAGTACAGTGCTCTGCACACAATAAGCACTCAATAAATATGACTGAATGAATGAATATATCTTCTCCAGGGGGCCTTCCATGATTAATTTCTAATCTCTCTATTTTATATCTCCTCATTTGCCATTTAAGCAGTTCTAAGCCACTCAAACATTTAAGTACTCTCACCCTCCAGTGGCATTTTTGTTCAAACCTTAACATTAACTCATGTATATATCTCTTCCTTCTACCTGTAAATTATTTTATTCATTTAATTATATTTATTGAGTGTTTACTGTGGGCAAAGCACTATGCTAAGCACTTACCTAAATACTCATTCCCCTGCTAAGATTATAAAGTTCTTGAACACAGGCATCATGTCTACTAATTCTAGTGTAGTCTGTCAGACAGTTGATCAAATTTATTGAGAGCTTACTGTGTGCAGAGCACTGTGCTGAGTGCTTGGAAGAGTACAATATAACAACATAACAGATGACGGACGCATTCCCTGTCCACAGTGAGTTTAAAATCTAGTGTACTCTCCCAAGTGCTCAGTAATAATAATAATAATAGTAATTATGGTATTTGTTAATCACTTACTATGTACAGCACTCTCAACACAGTAGGTATTCAGTAAATGCTACTGATTGATACGAAAGTGAGTTCCCTAATTTGGAATGGCCCTCAGACAAATCTTACCCTTTGTCTTTTCAGACACATAGCATACTTTGCCATCTAAGACCATAGGTATGTGCAACTGCCAGAGAATTTGGGTTTTGGTAGCTTATGGGCTTCAGGTCAGGATTTTGTCCTGGCGGCACTGTAAAGTGTAAGGCACTGGGACATTCTGCATTTATCTATCCCAAGCTCCAGGCTTTGTTACTAGGCAGGGGACGCGTCTACCAACTCTGTTATACTGTACTCTCCCAAGCACTTAGTACATTGCTCTGCACACAGTAAGCCCTTCCGGAGTACCACTGATAGATTATCAAACAAAGCTGAGGCTTGGGAGAATGTTCTAGTGAGCCCAACTTTCATTTTAAAACATCAGTTTTTTGGAAATGTTTAAGAGACGAAAGCTCTTTCCTCTCTCTGAGTAATCTGACTGTGAGCCCCATGAGGGAGAGAGACCAAGTTTAATTCCCTCTTGTATACTGTCTCCCCACACTTAGTACAGTGCTCTGCACACAGTAAGCACTGAATAAATACTGTTACCACTACTACCTGGCAAATCAGGACAAGCCATGGCTGCCAGCACTTGGGCTTGGAGAAGTGAGCTCTAGCCATCCCTGATCAGGACCAGGTTTGAGAAGTGTGTCTTACTTTTTAATAACCTGTGACTTTTAAATGTACAGTCTGCTTTAATCTCCTTGAATGACAAGAAGCAATGTGACCCAGTGGAAGCTTATTGTTGGCAGGAAATATGTCTGTTTATTGTTGTATTATACTCTCCCATGTGCTTAGTGTAGTGCTCTGCAGCACTACAGAAGCAGCGTGACTCAGTGGAAAAAGCACGGGCTTTGGAGTCAGAGGTCATGAGTTCAAATCCCAGCTCTGCCACTTGTCAGCTGTGTGACTGTGGGCAAGTCACTTAACTTCTCTGTACCTCAGTTACCTCATCTGTAAAATGGGGAATAAGATTGTGAGCCCCACGTGGGACAACCTGATTCCCCTGTGTCTACCCCAGCGCTTAGAACAGTGCTCTGCACATAGTAAGCGCTTAACAAATACCAACATTATTATTATTATTCTGCATACAGTAAGTGATTAATAAATACAGTTGAATGAATGACTGAGAGAACCTGGGTTCTAATCCCAGCTCTATCATTTGTTCTGTGGCGTGACCTAGAGCAAGTCACTTAGCTTCTCTGTGACTCAGTTTCCTCATCTGTAAAAAGAAGATAAGACTCCCTGCTCTGCCTCTGCCTTAGAATGTGGGCCCCAAGTGGAATAGGGATTGTGCCTGACCTGCTTATCTTGTATCTACCCCATGCTTAGGCCAGTGTTTGACATATAGTAAGCACTTAACTATCATTATTATTATTGCTACTACTATTCCTACTCATGCTACTCTGTATGCTATCAGGCTGTTTCGGGGATTAGTTTTTTTGAAGGTCATCACTGCCTGCCCTAGAAGGAGTCTAGAGGTACTTGTGACACATAGTAAGCACATTATTAGTATTATTATTATTGTTATTACTACTATTGCTACTATTACTACTCATTCTGTGTGCTATCAGGAAGGACAGGGTGAATGCATGAATCATTTCTAATGGATCTTAGCCATGAATGTCTCGGCCTGACTGAACCCTTGCCTGCTCAGTTACCAGGTTCAACCCACACTCCCTCCTAGCATTTCATTGATCAAAGCAGTGTTTATTATAGCAAAGATTTTTTCATTTCTCCCAGGGAAGGAACAAATCCTCCTTCCATCCCACTTGCTGCCCACTTCTCCCCTGCTTCTTTCCCCTTTTCTTGAACAGATGGTATGACACTAAACCTCTGTTGTTGCTCTCTCCTCTCCCTCCCTCCCTCCCTCCCTCCTCTTCCCTGTTTCTGCTCTGGGAAGCAGCATGGCCTAGTAGAAAGAGCACGGGCCTGGGAGTCAGAGGACTTGGGTTCTAATCCCTGCTCCATGACTTGCTTGCTCTGTGGCCTTTGGCATGTCACTTAAAGTCTCTATGCCTCAATCTTCTCAACTGTAACATGGGGATTCAATAGCTATTCTGCCTTCTATTTAGATCACGTCATGGCCAAGTGAAGACAGAAGGACCCAGGTTCTAATCCCAGCTTTGCCACTTGTTTGCTCTGTGACCTTGGGCAAGACATTTAGCTTCTCTGTGCCTCAGTTACCTAATCTGTAAAATGAGGATTAAGACTGTGAGTCCTATATGGGTCATAGATTGTGTCCAATCTGATTACTCTGAATCTGTCCCAGCCCTCAGAACAGTACCTGGGAAATAGTGAGTGTTTAACAAATACCATAAAAATCCTGATTGATTGGCATCTATCCCAGTGCTTAGAATAGAGCTTGACACATAGTAGATGCTTAACAAGTACCATAAAAAAAGGTGGTGGTTTGCAGCTGGAGAGCAGGTGAGCTGACAGTCAGTGGTGGCTCAGATCCACCAGGAAGGTCTGCCAGAGCCTGACTGCAGCACATACACTGTAATCTCCACCAGCTCAGAGACTTTCAGAACCTCACAGACATTAAAAGATTACCAATATTACACAATGTCAGCCTCCTTAATACTCACCCTGGCACAAAGGGGATACTTAGCTTGAAGGAATCTGGGATAAAAAGAAGGAATCTTACACAAGCATAACATTAATAAAATCTGCTGATCTCAATTTCAGTCACTTCACCAGGAGTAAAAAGTGGAACATATTGCTCTTCTTGGTGGGAACAGGCCTGGATTGTGACACCTTCCTGACATTTCTCTCAGGAAAATTTGGTATTCCTAGTGCCTAAAACAAAATTAGTCACGCATACAGATGGTAAGACAGCTAAAGATTATTGCTCCTTACCAATATGACTCTTGAAAAATATAACTCAATTTTTTGGCTTGGCAATTTCCCAGAACTGCCAACCAATGGGGCCCTAGGCTCCAATTGTCAGGGGTTTGGCAGAGTCCGGAGTGGGCTTTGGGCTTTCTCTTCTTGGAGTCACTTCTCCTCAGAATGATTTCCCCCCAAGTGTTTTCAGTTAGACAGAGGTCCTCTGGCTCATTTTTCTTAGAAAAAGTCAGTGTCTTGGAAATACTGACTGCAATGAAAAATGCAGAAACTTATAACCCTGAATTAATTCTTGGTAGTTGGGAAGCCCATATTTTAGGGGATTAAGGGACATAAATATTCTACCAAAAAACATTTCAGTGTGGTCTAGTGGAAACAGCACCATCCTGGGAGTCAGGACCTGGCCTTTAATCCCAGCTTTGCCACTTGCCTGCTGGTTATCCCTTCCCAAGTCACTTAACTTCTCTGTGCCTCATCTGTAAAATGTAAATTAAATAAATACTTCTTTTCCCTCCCACTTAGACTGTGAGCTCCATGTGGGACAGATACTGGTCTGACCCAATTATCTTGTATCTACCCCAGCACATTTTATAGTGCTTGGCACATGGTAAGGACTTAACAAATATTATAATTATTACTACCACTAATAATAATGACCCCCCCTCCCCAGTCTCCAAGGATATGGTATCTCTGGCATCTGTGGAAATGCATGTTTAAACCTTAAGAAGTACTCCCAGTGTGCACCTAATGACATAGGAGTCTTATCCTGATCCTACAAGAGTCATATTCACAGAGGATAGAGCAAAGTGACCAGATGTCTTAATAATAACAATAATAATAATAATAATGTTGGTATTTGTTAAGCGCTTACTATGTGCAGAGCACTGTTCTAAGCACTGGGGTAGACACAAGGGAATCAGGTTGTCCCACGTGGGGCTCACAGTCTTAATCCCCATTTTACAGATGAGGTAACTGAGGCCCAGAGAAGTTAAGTGACTTGCCCACAGTCACACAGCTGACAAGTGGCAGAGCTGGGAGTCGAACCCATGACCTCTGACTCCGACTTGACCTAGGCAGGACAATTCCAAAATTTCAGGGTATATCTTGCCTCCCACTTCAGATTTTTGTGAAAACATTTGAGTTCTGAAAAACCAAAGGGGGAAAAAAATAAAAAAGGTAGATTGAAAAATTAGTGAATCTCAATGGTAAGAGTGAAAAAATGGTCACTAAACTGCTTTATCAGTGTAAGCTTGGCCTAATGGAAAGAGCACGGGCCTGGAAATCAGAGGACCTGGGTTCTAATCCCACTCTGCCACTTGTCTGCTGGGTGACTTAGGGCAAGTTTCTTAACATCTCTATGCTTCAGTTATCTTATGTGTAAAATGGAGATTAAGACTGTGAGCACCATGTGGGACATGGACTGTGTCCAACTTGATTAGCTTCAATCTACCCCAGCGCTTAGTACAGTGTCTGATACGTAGTAAGTGCTTAACAAATATCATTAAGAAATAAAAAGTCAGAGTGAGTACCCGGAGAAGACAGGCTCACACATGTGAGCTTCAGCCAGGACTCTGTTGAATACATGTAAAGGACTTCTTCCAGTTCAATACATTAAGATCCCTTCCATTATCCACCTTCTCTATGGGAAGGAGAGGAAAGATCCTTATAAAAAGTGCACTAAATTTGTGCTTCGCATGGGTATGACAGAGGCAGATATACAAATACACAGAGGAGCAGTGTGGCCTAGTGGAAAGAGTGTGGGCCTGGGAATCACAGAACCTGGGTTCTAATCCCAGCTAGGTCATGTGACCTTGCCCAAATCACTTATCTGTGCCTTAGTTATCTCAACTGTAAAATGGGAATTTAATGTCTGTTCCCACTCCCACTTAGATTGTGAGCCCTGTGAAGGACAGAAATTATGTCTGAACTGATTATCTTGTACTTTATATCTGTATCTTTAGAACAGTGTCTGACACATAGTAAGTGCTTAACAAAAATCACAATTATTATTATTATTACAGTGATAGACATAAAGATACATAGGCACAGAGGTTCAGAGAGATGCACAGCCACACCAACTGAGATATGAAGAGGAGGGAAGGACAGGCCCACAGGTCCTGTCTACAGCATAGACCTCCTCGCTGACCTCCTCGTCTCTGTCTCTCCTCTGTCCAGGCACCCTGCTACCCAGATAATTTTTCTAAAAGAAACATTCAGTCCATTTGTCCCCATGCCTCAAGAACCTCCAGTGACTGACCATCTACCTCCACATCAAAGAGAAACACCTTACCCTTTGGTTAAAGCACTCAATCACCTTATCCTTCCATTTTACCTCACTGATTTCCTACTGCAACCCAGTATTTTCATTTCGCTCCTGTAACACCAACCTACTCACCATATCTTGATGTTGTCTACTCAGTGCCAACACTTTGCCCATGTCCTCTTTATGACCTGGAATGCTCTCCCCCTTCATATCCATTAGATGATCACTCGCCCCACCTTCAAAGCCTTATTAAAGTCACATCTCCTCCAAGCAGCCTTCTCCAAGTAAGCTCTCCTATTCATTCATTCATTCAATCATATTTGAGCATTTACTGTGTGCAGAGCACCATACCAAGTGCTTAGAAAATACAATTCGGCAACAGATAAAGACAATCCCTACCCAAAAATGGGCTCACAGCCTAGAAGGGGGAGACAGACAACAAAACAGGTAGACAGGCATCACTACCATCAAAATAAATAGAATCATAAATGTACATCATTAATAAAGTAAATAGAGCAATAAATATGTACAAATATATACAAGTGATATGGGAAGGGGAAGGGGTAGAGCAGATGGAAGGAGTGGGGGCAATGGGGAGTAAAGGAGGAGCAGAAGGAAAGGGAGGGCTCAGTCTGGGAAGGCCTCCTGGAGGAGGTGAGCTCTCAGTTGGGCTTTGAAAAGGGGAAGAGAGTTAGTTGGGCAGATGTGAGGAGGGAGGGCATTCCAGGTGAGCGGTAGGATGTGGGCCAGGGGTCAATGGTGGGAAGGAGAGAAGGGAGGTGAGGTAGGAGGGGGCAAGGTGATGGAGAGCTTTGAAGCCAATAATAATAATAATAATGTTGATATTTGTTAATTGCTTACTATGTGCAGAGCACTGTTCTAAGTTCTGGGGTAGATACAGGGTAATCAGGTTGTCCCACGTGAGGCTCACAATTAATTCTCATTTTACAGATAAGGGAACTGAGGCCCAGAGAAGTGAAGTCACCTGCCCAAAGTCACACAGCTGACAAGCAGCTGAGCCGGGACTTGAACCCAAGACCTCTGACTCCTAAGCCCGTGCTCTTTCCGCTGAGCCATGCAGCTTCTCTAGAGAGGAGTTTTTGCTTCATGGTAAAGTTGATAGGCAACCACTGGAGATTTTTGAGGAGAGGAGTGACATGTCCAGAGCTTTTCTGCAGAAAGATAATGTGGGCAGCAGAGTGAAGAATAGACTGAAGCAGACCTTACTAAGCCTTCATTTCTTCTACTCTCTCTCCTCTCAGTGTCACCCTTGCACTTGGATTTGTACCCTTTATTTACTTCAGCCTCTGCCCCTCAGCACTTATGTACATATCTGTAGTTTATTAATTTATATTGATGCCTGCCTTCCCCTCTAAACTGTAAGCTCCTTGTGTGCAGGGAACATGTCTACCACCTCTGTTATATTGTACTCTCTTAGCATTGCTTAGCACAGTGCTCTGCACACAGTCAATACTCAATAAATACAATTGATTGACAGAATTGTAGGAAGAGATGTGACGGAAAGAGACACACTCTGCTCTGCTCATCTGCCTGATGGCTCTGCTACTTCCAAAAAATGCTACTGTGACAAAGCAGAAACCTCTGTGGTTCCCAGTAGCCTGCTCTGCTACTCCAGCAAGAGATAAGGCTGAGCCAGCAGCAGCAGGGCCGCAGGACAGCTGGAAGGGAAAAAGTAACGAAACTTCCATCTCTCCTCCTTACTTCCTCAGAACATTTCCACACAAACCCTCTCTTCCAGGAAGAAGGCCTTTAGCAGGTAGATATGAGGGAGGGTTTGTTGGGGCAGGAGGGCTGTGCCCTTTCCTATAATCCAGACAATCACCACCTGAAAGCTCACCTCATCTCTTGGAAACATATATCAGGCCATGCACTTAGATCTGAAACCTTTCAGCACCCCACCCTCACCCCTACAGCACTTACGTATCTATCCATTATTTATATTGTCAGTCTTCCCCTCAAGACTTCAGCTGTTGTGGGCAGGGAATGTGTTGACCAACTCTGCTGTATTATATCCTTTCAAGGACAGTACATAAGTGTTCAATAAATAGGATTGATTGATAAGTAGAAGCTGAGTCACCTCTTTGGAGGAACTAGAGGAAATAGATATCGACTGAGGAATGACAGGAAGACAGTTTTACAAACTACAGTGATTCTCATTTTACCCTGAGGATTTTCACTCCCAAAAGGCATCTCAAACACTGTTGCAAGTATCCCAGAACCACAGCTGGCAGGGCAAGCTTCAGGAGAGCTCTGATGGAATTTGTAGGTAGAAGAGAGAATCTGTACAGAGGAGTTGATTAGAGGAGGGTTCTAATCCCAGCTCCACCATGTACCTGCTGTGTGACCTTGGGTGAGTCACTTCACTTCTATCTGCCTCAGCTCCTACTTAGACTGTGAACCCTGAGTGGGACCTGATTATCTTGTATCTACTCCAGTGCTTTGGTTGGAACATAGTAAGAACTTTAGAAATGCCAGCCCATGACTTCACTAGCCTAAAAAACCCTGTCTTGACCCCACGACTCCCTACAGGTACCGCCCCATCTCCCTACCATTCCTCTCCAAACACCTTGAGCAAGTTGTCTACACCTGCTGTCTCAAATTTCTCTCCTCTGACTCTCTTCTGAACCCCCTCCAACCTGGCTTCTGTACCCTTCATGCCACAGAAACTGCCTTCTCAAAGGTCATGAAAGATCTCCTTCTTGCCAAATCCAATGGCTTCTACTCCATCCTAATCCTCCTTGACCTCTCAGCTGCTTTCGAAACACCCCCTCCTCCTGGAAACATCCAACCTCTGCTTCACT
The DNA here is from genome assembly GCF_004115215.2 of Ornithorhynchus anatinus. Taxonomy (NCBI): domain Eukaryota; kingdom Metazoa; phylum Chordata; class Mammalia; order Monotremata; family Ornithorhynchidae; genus Ornithorhynchus; species Ornithorhynchus anatinus. Next base: position 51,309,629 of record NC_041731.1, on the reverse strand, counting down.
CACACTGTCCTTTCCTGGTACTCATCTTATCTCTCTGGCCACTCATTCTCAGTCTCTTTTGCAGGCTCCTCCTCTGCCTCCCACCCTCTAACTGTGGGTTTCCCTCAAAGTTCAGTTCTGGGTTCCCTTCTAGTTTCCATCTACACCCACTCCCTTGAAGAACTCATTTGCTTGAAGAACTCCCTACTCCAGTATATTCTTCATTCCGCTGCGTGGATCATCTTCCTACAGAAACGTTCTGGGCACGTCCCTCCCCTCCTTAAAAACCTCCAGTGGTTGCCTATCAACCTCCACACAAAACAAAAACTCCTCACTCTTGGCTTCAAAGGTTTCCATCACCTTGACCCCTCCTACCTCACCTCCCTTCTCTCTTTCTATTGCCCACCCCGTCCACTCCACCCTTCTGCCGCTCACCTCCTCATTATCCCCCATTCACGCCTATCCCACTGTTGACCCCTGGCCCATGTCCTACAGCTCTTCTGGAATGCCCTCCCTCCTCATGTCCACCAAACTCTCTTCCCTCTTCAAAGCTCTACTGAATGCTCACCTCCTCCAAGAGGTCTTCCCAGACTGAGCTCCCCCATTTTACCTCTGCTCCTCCTCTCCTCCCCACCCCATTCTCTGCTACCCCACCCTCTGCTCCTCCCCCTTCCTCCTTCCCCTCCCCTCAGCACTGTCCTCATTTGTATATATTATTTATTACCCAATTTATTCTGTTAATGAGATATACATCCCCTTGATTCTATTTACCGTGATAATGTTGTCTTGTTTCTGTTTTGTTCTGTTTTGCTTTGCTACCTGTCTCCCCCGGTTAGACTGTGAGCCTGTCATTGGGCAGGGATTGTCTCTATCTGTTGCTGAATTGTACATTCCAAGCATTTAGTACAGTAATCTGCACAGAGTAAACACTCGATAAATACTATTGAATGGATGAATTTGCTCACACGTCTTCAACTACCATCTCAATGCAGATGATTCCCAAATCTCCAAATCTCCAGCCCTGATCTCTCTCCCTAGTTACATTCTTGCATTTTCTCCTGCCTCCAAGATATCTCCACTTGGATGTTCCACTGTTACCTCAAACTTATCTGCTTATTTTAGAACCCATGACTTCCTCACTCCCAGGCCTGTGCTCTATCCAAATGCCCTGCTCCTGCCAATCAACTTCCTGTAGGAGCACAGAGTGCAACAAGTGAGTCAGTGGTAAGGGGTGCAGGATATTGTGAAATGCATGTGTGGTCTTGGCTCATGTTAAAATAGCTACAAGCAGAGCCAGGACTAAAATGTAAGTCCCCTGAATCCCAGAGCAGTGTTCTTTCCATTGAATCAATTAGGGCTAGCAGGGCTTTACACGGACCAAAAATGCAGGATCCTGCCCAACTGATCCACCCTGATTGTGCCATTGCCTGGTCTAGTAATAGCTACAACCCAAGTCCTGAACCAGATATGGAAGGAAATTCTTCTGTGACCATTTGCTTCTGGGCCAGGGTAAACTCCAGGAATTATAAGCACTTGGTACAGTGCTCCGCACACAGTAAGCACTCAATAAATATGATTGAATGAATGAATTAAAGAAAATGGGTTTCTAGGTACTTTCAGTTCAGGGCTACTCTGCTCATTATTTGAGCAGAGACAGTACAGGTTAGTTGAAGGTTTTCTAATTCTAGTCTAAACTTGGCTTGGAAACCTAAGGCTGGTACCCAGTCTTTCCAGTCAAGTAACCAAATTCTGGCCAGGCCCACATGGACAAACTGAAGAAGGCCTTCTAGTCATGTGGGAATGAGTTGGACAGAAAAGTCTTAAACCTGGTTCTCACACCAGTCAGGATTAATATTAACAGTAATAGTTTTTATTAATTTCTATGCGCCAAGCACTGGGGAGGGTAATTATTTGGTAAGCGCTTATTATTTGCCAAGAGCTGGGGTAGATAAAATATGCAGATCAGACAGAGTCCCTGTCCCACTTGAAATCTGTCTAAGAAGGAGAGAGAATAGGTAAATTATCTCCACTTTACAGATGACCCTGAGAAGCCAAGTCACATGGTCAGGGTAACACAGCAGATAAATGCCAGAGCTGGGACTTGAACCGAGGTCCTCTTGACTGCCAAGCCTGTGCTCTTTCCACTAGGCAACAATGTTGTCACTGTAAGGATGCCACTTTTCAGATTTAGGTAAGGGAATACTAGCAAATGGCTGAGATTGCTTTTTTCATTTTGATTTGACACATTCAATTGTGAACAATTCTTTGAGATGATAATTATAGGACTATAACTCTCTGAAGCATCTGCTTCAGTCACTGAAAAGAATGTGTCACTGCTTTGAGCTCTCTGTAGGTTGTTGAGTACAGACAAGTTAGTTTCCCGAGGTCCTGGCCTCTGTCTGGCACAGCACCCCCTCACCACTCCTCCTCCACGCTGCCACAGGGCTGAATCCGAGAAAATATGCAGGAGAACGGCCAAGTTCTTACAAGGTTTTACAGGGAGAGTACAGCAGTATGAAAGGAAGGGTTAGGAAAGCATCATTATGCTATGGTTCTATATGAACATATGTATGTATGTGTGGGTGTGTGTGAGAGAGCAGAGAGACAGAGAAAGACAGAGAGATAGAGATAGGAATTGAAGCTCCTGCTGGTAGGATGGCACTTCCAAATTCTGGGCAAGGAAATGCACATAATAATAATAATAATAATGAAAATAATAATGGTATTTGTTAAGCACTTACTATGTGCCAAGCACAGTTCTAAGCACTGCAGCAGATACGGGGTAATTAGGTTATCTCACATGGGGCTTACAGTTTTAATCCCCACTTTACAGATAAGGTAACCGAGGCATGGAGAAATTAAGTGGCTTGCCCAACGTCACACAGCAGACAAGTGGCAGAGCCGGGATTAAAACCCATCTCCTCTGACTCCCAAGTCCATGCTCTTTACACTAAGCCATGATGCTTCACATGCCATCATACTCAATGTAAGGTAATGACTTCATAAGGGCCATTTTGTGGAACTTGGTAGCAGAAGCCAGGGCATAAAGCAGAAAATAATTTTTAAAAAACTATAGATAGAGCTTTTGGTTCCATGTCAGAACTGGAAAGGGGACAGGTGACAGGCCAGATGAAAACTGAACTGACTCATAAAACCTGACAACTGTCCCTTGCCCCTACCTCTTGCCCCAGTCTACTGGTGAGAACCTACCCCAGCTTGTCAGAGAGGCTGAAAAGACCAATGTGGAACTGATGTATCTCTCTTCACTGTGAGTTCTACAGACAGGTCCTTACTGCTCTTTCCCTGTCCCAGACCCTTGCCAGTCCTTTTGCTGTTTTCCAGGATGCCTCTGAACTTTCTGGTCTTCCCAAAGCCTCTATTCAAGGAGAGCAACCCTTCCCCTGATTGCCTCTTGCCCTGATGGACCTTCTGTTTATGAGTGGGCTGCCTCGCCCCACCCAGTCCCTAGGGTGTTTAAAATGTTTAGTCTGACAATCATATTTATTGAGCACTTAGCATGTGCAAAGCACTGTACTAAGTGCTTGGGAGAGTACAATACAACAACAAACAGACATTCCCTGCCCACAAGTGACTTACAGTCTAGAGGGAATTTACGGTCTAGCAATCTAAGAAAAGAGATTATTATGCAGTGGGATTTCATTACCATGGATGACAAAGTGTGGAAAATTGTGGGACTGAGGATAGATAGTAGGAAAAAATTCTTCCTAACTTTGGTTGTGAATTCCTGGAACACAAGTCTAATCAAAATTATCATGAGAGTTCTAAGGCACCATCCTGTCTCAGGTGGTTTCAATACAACTCTGGCTGAATCGAGGGATTATATTTGGTAATAATGATGTTATTTATGAAGTGCTTACTAAGTGCTGGGATAAATTCAAGATAATCAAGTGAGACACAATCCCTTTCCCATGGGGGCTTAAAATCTAAGAAACGGAGGGAGAACAGTATTTTATCTACATTTTATAGATAAGGAACCTGGAGCCCAGAGATATCATATAATTTGCTCAAGGTCACACAATAGGCAATTGGCAGAATTAGCATTGAAGCTTGGGTCTCTTGACTCCCTTTCCAGTGTTCTCTTCATTAGGATCCACTGTCTCCCCTGGAGGTCACTGCCTGCTCTAAGGTTATTTGTTGTACATTCCTGGTGCAGCCCCGTGTTTGAGGCTAAAAAAGTAATCAGGCAGGTCTAAAGGGGATTATTTAGAGGTTTTAAGGGAAATGGAGCATAATCTGATCCTTTTCTCTATCTGGTTTTGTTTGCTTTTTTTGGGAGTCTCTGTTTATGAAGAGACTCAGGGTGTTTGCTGTGGCTGAATGTCTATACTCTCAAAGCCTTGAGAGTCGAAGAACACCAAAAGGAAAAAGAATGGCTGGAAGCCACTGGCAACTGTGGGTAGGGGCAGGGCAGATTTTGAAGATTTCAGACCTTAGAGTTGGTGGAGTTCTGGGCAACCACTCTGCTGTTTATTCCACGTTCCCAACCTATACTGAACTGCTTGCAGTTAGCAGAGGAAACTGAGGCAAGACTAAATCCCCTTTACAAGAGCAGAGCAAATAAAACCAGATCCAGAACTCCCCACCCAAAATAAGGTCCAAGGTTACTGGGTTTGTTTGGTTTATAGTATTTGCTAAGTGCTTTCTATGTATCAAACACTATTCTAAGCACTGGGGTAAGTACAAGTTAATTAGGTTGGACTAAATCCCTGTCCCACACGGGGCTCACAGTCCAAGTAGGAGAATGGGTATTTAATCCACATTTTACAGTTGATGAAACTGAGGTAAGAGAGGTTAAGTGACTTGCTCAAGGTCACACAGCAAGCAGAAGCAGCATAGCATAGTGGATAAAGAACGTGTCTGGGAGTCAGAAGGTCATGAGTTACAATCCTGACTCCACCACTTGTGGGCTGTGTGACTTTAGGCAAGTCACGTCACTTCTCTGGGTCTCAGTTGCTTCATCTGTAAAATGGGGATTGAGACTGTGAATCCCATGTGGAACAGGAACTGTGTCAACCCGATTTACTTGTATCCACCCAGTACCGAGGTTAGTACAGTGCCTGGCACATAATAAGCATTTAACAAATGCCACAATTATTACTATTGTTTATCATTGATTGTCAGTGCCAGGATTAGATCTCAGGACCTCTGACTCTGAAGCCTGTGCTTTTTTCACTAGGCCTCATTTCTTAGGGAAATCACTATTCTGACAGCAGCATGTGAGACAAGGGAACAGCAAGGCAGAGGCCTCTGGAGAGAGGTGGCCAAAAATTATATGTATTAAGCACCTGCATGTATCAAGCAGGGGCTTTCAAAGTCAGCTGCACAGAGATCGCTCCTGTCCATAACATAAAAAACACCCTTTGAGTCGATCAAAGACTGTGCAGCCTGAGAGTAATACTGAGTTCAAAACATCACCTACTCTGCGGGCCTATAATTAAAGCCTATTTGATGGGTTCTGTGAATCTGCACAGAGTAAGCAAAATATGGATATGAGTAAAAATAGAAGGAAATGATCATTTGAGTTATAGAAAGTAAAAATGAAATCTCCCTAAATGATACATTCTTCCGGAAATTTTTTACTCAAAAAATTCACTTGGGTGCATCAGGCAAAATGTAGTTCTTTCTCTGGCAAGGATGGCACTTGCTAAAGTTCACCCCATGCTAAGAAAAGAAGAGAAATTGAGAAAACGAGGTTGTGGGGAACCAAAGAGAGGCTCAAAGCACGATGGGAAATTGGGGAGAATCACATGAGATGAAAGAGTTGGAAGAGAAGAGAGGCCGGAGTATAAGGCCAGGCAAAATAGAGAATTAATCAATCCATCAGTGCTATTTATTGAGTGCTTATTGCATGCAGAGCACTGTACTAAGCACTGAGGAGAGTACAATATAACAGAGATGGTAGACCTGCTCCCTGCCCACAATGAGCTTACACAGAAAGAAGAAAATCTGAAGAGAAAGTATGAGAAGGGATCCTCCCAGCAAATATACTACTTAGGGCTTGGGTTTTTAATATATATTATTTAAAATGAAAAACTTCACCCTCAAATGTGTAAATAAACCCATATCAATCATCATTTTTCAAATCTTTAACAAACCAGAGTCTTGGCAGCAAGAAACCAGAACTTTTTCTCCCTCGGTGTCAAAAATTTGAATGTAGCCCAAACTATGAAGCTTTTACTGAAGAACAGCTGTTTAGCAGTTTATGTGATGCAATAATTCCTTGTCTTCATCTGGTCTTTGCCCCCAGGACCTCAAAAGCACTATTTACAGGCATAATCTAATTAATCCTCTCCTAAAGAGGATAAAGGTTTTCCCCAAGGACAAACAATGAGAAGTGCTGGATCAGAAACAAGATCACTTACCCCGTGTGAGTTTGGCAAACCAGGTAAGGGTAAAGCAATCCCCCAAAAACCACAGCACCAAGTTGTCAGTCGACAGTGAGAGAAAAGGCCTGAAAGTAGACGGAGCATCTCATCAGGAGCCAGGCGGGGGCGGGCTCCTTGTTCCTGTTCAGTGTAGGCAGGAGGGATGTCAGTCTCTGCGGAAATCAATCCAGCAGCAGAACTGAATCTGCACGATAACTTTTAGGAGGGTAAAAAACATTACATTCTCTAAAGTGGTTTTATGAATAACCTACTGCAGAGGGCAATTACCGGAGAAAGGAGGAGAGTGCCTTCCAGATGCCAGCAGGAAGCCATAAGCCTACCGCTTAATGGTTTCATTGTTGGATCAGAAAGAGAGTGGGTAGAATTGAAAAAAAAACCAAACCCCCCCCCCCCACTCAGACACTAAGTTTTAGGGAAAAAAGCCCAAAACACAGTGCTAATAATAATGTTGGTATTTGTTAAGCGCTTACTATGTGCAGAGCACTGTTCTAAGCACTGTGGTAGACACAGGGGAATCAGGTTGTCCCACGTGGGGCTCACAGTCTTCACCCCCATTTTACAGATGAGGGAACTGAGGCACAAAGAAGTTAAGTGACTTGCCCACAGTCACACAGCTGACAAGTGGCAGAGCTGGGATTTGAACTCATGACCTCTGACTTCAAAGCCCGTGCTCTTTCCACTCAGCCACGCTGCTTCTCTAATCAAGAGTTGATTGGAAGGGTGGCATTTCAAGGCTCTCAAGCCCACTGAACACAAAGACCTCATCAATACTTTTATGTTCCATGCGGATCTGATCCAGAAAGAAAAACAGAGTGATGGTCCAGATTTGTTTTGCTCTCTATTGCTGTTTGGCCCCTTCTGAAGAAAGCAAAAGCTAAAAAGAGAAAGGAAGGAAGAAACTAATGGGACTGCACTATGCAAGTCTGTAACTCTGTTGTATTGTACTCTCTCAAGTGCTGAGTACAGTGCTCTGCACAGAGTAAGTCCTCAGTAAATGATGAAGATGATGGGATCTAAGGCAGAGGCTTCTCAACCTGGGGAAATGCAGATGGAGAAGAGGTCAGTTATTTCTTGTGTTAGTGACGATAAGCCATCAATCGATTGTATCTACCAAGCGCTGGTTGTGTGAAGACCATCGTATTAAGAGATTGGGAGAGTACAGTATAACAGACTTGGTAGACAGTCCCTGCTCAAAAGGTATTTTAAGCTATATAATAATTATGGTATTTGTTAATCATTTAGCAATGATTAATGTTAAGATGAGAGGCACTGTACTGAGCACTAGACTATATGTCTACTTGGCACTGGTTGAGTCTCTCAATTATAATCTGATTGTCTCTTCAAATAAATGGTTCATCTCTCTGTGCAGTGCTTTCTTCTCCCAGAAGCAGTATGGTATAGTGGAAAGAGCAGGGGCCTGCGAGTCAGAGGACCTGGGTTCTACTCCCAGCTCTACCACTTGACTGCTGAGTGACCTTGGACAGAGAAACAGAGAGGCTTATTGGAAAAAGTATGAGCTTGGGAGTTGGAGGACATGGGTTCTAATCCTGGCTCTGCCACTTGTCTGCTGTATGACCTTGGACAAGTCACTTAACTACCCTGGGCCTCAGTTGCCTCATCTTTAAAATAGGGATTAAAAATGTGAGCCCCACATGGGACAACCTGATTACCCTGTATGTACCCCAGCACTTAGAGCAGTGCTTAGCACATAGTAAGCGGCTTAACAAATACTAAAATCATTATTATTGTTAACTTTTGTGTCTCACTTCACGCATATGCAAAATAGTTGTTCTCCATCCTACTTAATAATAATAACAATGGTATTTGTTACGTGCTTACTGTGTACAAGGCACTGTACTAAGCGCTGGGGTGGATACAAGCAAATCAAGTTGGACACAGTCCCTGTCCCACGTGGGGCTAACAGTCTCAGCTCCCACTTTACAAAGTAACTGAAGCACAGAGAAGTTAAGTGACTTGCCCAAGGTCACAAAACAGACAAGTGTCAGAGCTAGGATTAGAACCCAAGACCTTCTGACTTCCAGACCCGTGCTTTATCCACTACACCATGCTGCTTCTCATAATTATGGTATTTGTAAGGACTTACTATGCACAAGGCACTGTACTAAGTGCTGGGGTAGATACAAGCATAGGTTGGACACAGTCCCTGTCCCACGTGGGATTCCCAGTCTCAGCTCCTACTTTACAGAGGAAGTAACTGAGGCACAGAGAAGTAAAGTGATTTGCCCAAGGTCCCACAGCAGATAAGTGGCAGAGCCAGGTTTAGGACCCATGACCTTCTGACTCCCAAGCCCCTCTGCTCTATGCAGTGCACATTGCTGCTCTGAATCCCATGTGGGACCTGATTATTTTGTATCTCCCCCAGCCCTTAGTACAGTGGTTGAAACACGCTAAATAATTAACAAATACTACAATTATTACACCTAAACTTCTGCTCTTTGATCCTCCCAAGCTATCCTCCTAAACAATCCTCTCTCTCAACTCCCACCTATTTCACTTCTTTTGTGTTTTTCCTAAGCACCTTAGGACAGAGTTCTCTCTGTTCACAGTAAATGAGCCACAATTATTGTTGATATTTATATCAGTGCATTAAATATGTCAGGTTGCCAGGGCAGCTCTGTGCATTTAAAGTGTATAATTAAATGACAATGAAGAGCAGGAAGGAAAATTCGCTTGTTTTCTGGGGAGCATTTTAATCAGAGATCTCATCTCCCTGGCACAGTGAAACTGGGAATAAAACTGCTCTCAGGGTGTCTCAGTCAGCCTCATTTTTTTTTCAATAGTATTTATTGAGCACTTACTATGTACACAGCACTGTATAAGTGCTTGGAATGTACAAATTGGTAACAGATAGAGACAGTCCCTGCCCTTTGACGGGCTTACAATCTAATCAGAAATTTGCAAAATGAGGATTAAATCATACTCCTTCCTACTTAGACTGGGAGCTCTGTTCAGGACAGGAACTCTGTCCAACTTGATTGTCTTTTAACTTCCCCAGTGCTTTGTGAGAAGAAGCATGGTTTAGTGGATAGAGCATGGGCTTGGGAGTCAGAGGTCGTGGGTTCTAACCAGACTCTGCCACTTTTCAGCTGTGTGACTTTTGGCCAGTCACTTAACTTCTCTGTGCCTCAGTTACCTATTCTGTAAAATGGGGATTAAGGCTGTGAGCCTCACATGGGACAACCTGATTACCTTGTATCTACCCCAGTGTTTAGAATGGTGCTTGGCACATAGTAAGCACTTAAACGCCATTATTATTATTAATGCAGTGTTGAGCACATGATAAGCTCTTACAAAGTACATTTTTTAAAAATGGCTGATATATGTGACCTAGTGAAGACATCCCTCTGAACTATACATGGAGGAGAATGCTTAGATCCTGCTCTCTCAGGATGCCACTCCCATTCTCCTAAGTCAACAGAAGTTTTCAGGCCTCAGTCAGGATGAATCCGAAGTGGCCTTCCAGAATCCTCCTGGTGGTACCTACAATTTAACTGGGTCATTTAAATTGTGGCTATGGAAAGTTCTCAACTCTAGACATTTTAAATTAAGATCAATGGCACTTACAACATTTCTAAATTAATACCCCCTTTCATCTTCACAACACATCAGTTTCAACTTTACAGCCCTAGGCTCTTTTACAGCATCAGCTTTAGGAGCTCAGACTGTGAGTGGGGGCCATGGGAACCATGAAGAAAAGGGGAAACAATTTTCAAAGTAGTGAAGGTAGGGGAGGGCCAACAAGTTTACTTTTCTGCTACTTTACAATGGAATGGAATCTGTTTACCCCCCTAGACTGTAAAGTACTAGGGCAAAGCCTTTATAAAAGAAGGAGCATGGCCTAGTGGATAGAGCACGGGCTTGGGAGTAAGAAGATCGTGAGTTCTAATCCCAGCTCCACCACTTGTCTGCTTTGTGACCATGGACAAGTCACTTTTCTTCTCCGGGCCTCACTTACCTCCTCTGTAAAATGAGGATTGAGACTATAGCCCCACATGGTTGTATAGTGGTAGTATTATTATTAATAATAATAATAATAATAGGGCCTGTTAAGCATTTACTATGTGCCAAGCACTGGGGTAGATTTAAGGCAATCAGGTTGGACACAGTCCCTGTCTCACATGGAGCTCAGACTCTTAAGCTCCATTTCACAGATGAGGTAAGTGAGGTATAGAGAATTTAAGTTAGTTGCCCAAGGTCACAGAGCAGACACGTGGCTGAGTCGGGATTAGAATCCAGGCACTTCTGACTCCCAGGCCTCTGCTTTCTCCATTAAGCTGTACATACTATGTGCTTAATAAATACCACTGATTGATTGAATCTCCCAGATTCAATGTAAAAACATTAATTCAGACATAGTAGTTAAAATTGATCAAGCACACAGTTCTGAGTAATTTGGCTAAAAATAGAATCTCCAACCTAAAAGAGTTGGTTCTCACCTATGTTGTTTCACCTTTAGATGCAGTTTTCAGGTATTGCCTGTGCCTTTAAATGTCTGCTTTAAGGAATATTTCCAAAGAGAAAACAATACAAAGCATATACAAAGCCAGTGCAAACATTCATCCTAAAAACTAACCTTTTAGTTTAATTTGGTATCAACTTGTATAATCTTTAGGCAGCATCTTGTTTAGGCTAAATGTTTGGATGACTAATTTAAATGTGAGGCAATTTATGCAGGAAAATATATTCTAGAAAACTAGAATTGGCAAGTCTATGCTTAAACCAATGATAGAAATAAGCACTGGCCCACGTCTTTAGGGCCATAAAGAAATAAGGGTAGACTTAGCAGGAATCAAGTAGTAAGCCTAATGAGAAACAGCAATGCATTATAGAGAAATTGGATATTTTCTGTCTCTCCTCTCCTTCTTTTAATTAGGTTTTCATGGGCAACAATGTTTGGGGAAGAATGCTGTTGTTGGTTGTTGTAAGAAGATGTTTGTGTTCTTTTCATTTATTGAGGTGAAGAGGAGAAGAGGAAAGAAGTCAGAGTGGGTAGGTTAAATGGAGGCAGGACCAATGGGCCAGGCAGAATTTCTATAGCCTGATGATTTTCGGAAACTCTTTGTCAATCTGGTTTGGCACCACAGAATATTCCTTCACATGATATTTGACTCCTATTGTCAGAGGAATATTGATATTGAATGTCAGGAAATTAGTCAGGCCAAACAGGAGACCGAGAAACGCCGCTCAGTGGATGCTCAAACTTAAGATATTTTTGAATTTATCAAAAGCAGAGTATCTTTTAGGGATTTAGAGGAGTCATTTGATGATTGAGTATTAAAAATGCCCTCAGAGATAAAAAGAAGGTAGCTGACAAACCCAGAAGATTCTCTAAAGATCTTTGCTGAGGAAAATGCTAGGGACACCCTCCAATTTTTTTTCATATCAGAAACAGAAAAAAAACCTGGAGCTGACTAGGAAATTTTTGATGCAATTGATAAAATAGATGCAACTAGACAATACCTACTTGAAAGTTTTAAATGTACTCATGGGAGGAATTGTGGACTTCCAGGCAGTAGAGTGAAACTATTATTACAAATAGTCACAGCATGGGAAGTTTCAAAAGTTGTTCCTGGGAATTATAGATCAGTGAATTTCACTTCTCAATCTGGCAAATTAGTGAACTACAATGGGTAAACACTTAGAAAAATGAATCTCTTTGGGAAATCAAGACCACATGGTTTATGTAAGGGAAAATTTGTCTCACTAAACAGCTGACATTCTTAGAAGAGGCCAAAAAGAATCAGTGGATATAACACACTCACACTTCGTAAAGGCCTAGGAAAAAGTTCCGGACTAAGTCAATCAATGAATGGTATTTATTGAGTATGGTGTGCAGAGCACTGTATTAAGTGCTTGCGAGAGTATTACATAAAAGAGTTAGTAGGCATGCTCCCTGCTCTCAAGGATCTTACAGTCAATCAATGTATTGCATTTATTGAGTGCTTATTGGGTGCAGAGTGCTGTTCTAAAAAGCTTGGGCAAGTACAATACAACAGAGTTAGTAAATGCATTCCCTGACTACAACCAGCTCACAGTCTAGAGGATCTTTTAAAAATAGATCTGAGCAATTATTGCTCAGACTGCTAAGAATGTTCTTTTATGATTTTAAAACTGTCTAAGGATAGGAATGAGTGACCATTTTTCAGGATGGAGAAGAGCAAATAGTGAGGTCCCTCAGAGATTAGAGTTAGGACCCGTATTAGTCAGCATTTTGGTAAATAATATGGAATATGAAGTGCATAGTGAAATTCTAAGTTTGCAAATAAAACAGTATTCTTCCAGGAGTCGAAATGCCAGAACTACAGATGTAAGCTCCTTGTGGGAAGGGAAAAAGTATTTACCAACTCTGTTCTAGTATACTCTTGGGAATATACTTGCTCTGCACACAATAAGCACTCAGTAAATACCATTGATTGATGAACTACAGGGATAAAGTGCAGAAAGACTTCATAAAACTGAATGAGTGGGCAGAAAAATAATAAACTTCAATGTGGGTAAATGCAGACAAATGATTCTTTCTTATTCCGGATGTCTTTAAGCAAATCATGTTTGAATAGGTCATAAGAATACCAAAAAAATGCAGAAATTGGATACTGGAAGTACTTTAAAAACATTTAATTAGTGGAATTTGGGATGTCAACACTTTAATCCACATTTGATAATCTTTGGTTTTTATCCCTCTTTTTATGGTATTTGTTAAATCATGCTATGTGCCAGGCACTATACTAAATGCTAGGGTAGATACAAGGTAATCAGGTTGGACACAGTCCATGTTCCACATGGGGATCACAGTCACAATCCCCATTTTACAGATGAAGTAATTTAGGCCCAGAGATGTTAAATGATTTGCCCAAAGTCACACAGCAGAGAGGTGGCAGATCTGAGATTAGAACCTAGGTCCTACTGACTCCCTGGCCTGTGCTCTATCAACTAGGCCATGCTGTTCCTAACCTAAATCAGTTATAAACCATGGGCTCTTTCCATGTGAAGCTGGAAGGCCTCAATTACAGAATGTCCTGAATTCCCGCAACCCGTCTGACTCATAAATAGCTTACCTCAGCTTCTTCACATGGCAAGAACCGAAAGTTAAGACTAATTATAACCTTAACCTAATATTAGTACTCAACCTAAAGTGTTAATGTCTTTGACATTGTTGTCATAGAAGATATGCTGCTCAGATTCTTGCCCCTTGAGCTGCTCATGGCGGTGCTACGATTTGTGGGCACTGCTGACCATAGAGATAAATGTCTAAGTGGCTGCAGTGTCTCTCTTTGAACTGGAAACCAGTCTGGAAATCTCCAGGGACCAGGTTTCCCTGACAAGTTTCCTGCTTTTAAATTCAATGTCAACTATTGATCTTCTTCTCCACTACCACGTCCTTGTCAGAAACCAAAGCAGAGAACTGGGTGAAAAAACTGGGAGTCAGAAGAGCTGTTCTAATCCCAGCTCTGCCACTTGTCTGCCATGTGACCTTGGACAACTCATTTAACTTCTCTGTGCCTCAGTTCCCTCATAATTATGTAATGTTCAGAGATGTTTCAATTTTAGAGTTAAGAAATCTGATGAATCTTATCAGGACAATGGACTCAACAGGGACATGTGAGACTTGTTATAGATTCTGAAGAAAAAGTTTCCTAAGTAAAAATGGTGGATTTCATAATATACATGCATTGAGAGGTAATGTTGCCTATTGGAAAGTGCAAGGTTCAGGTAGTCACAAGACCTAGGTTCTAATCCCACTCTTCCATATATCTGCTCTGTGACATTGGACAACTCATTTAATTCTCTGTACAGAAGTTTCCTCATCTGTAAAATGGGGATTAAGACTGTGATCCCTTTGTGGGACATGGGCTGTGTCCAACCTGATTATCTTGTATCTACTACAGTGTTTAGTACAGTGTGTGGCACACAATAAGTGCTTAACAAATACTGCAATTATTATTATAAGAAAAAAATGTTTGGTATTTCAACAGCATTTTTTTTCAGAAGCTCAAAGCTCCCAAAGCTCAGAGTATCCTCATTAACTTTCACCACACACCTCTGAGTGAGGATGTGAGCTTCTGATTTGGATGAAAAGGAAACTAAGATGAGAGAGAAAGCAGGAGGTTGGGAAAACCATCCGGCCTCCTGTCTCTTATTCCAGTGTTTTATGATACTACTGAGAATTGCTACAGTGCCGAGCATTGTTCTGCTTCTTGTAATGCCTATAGCAATCCCCAATGGGAAACCCACTCTGCCTCTGCTCTATCCATTGCCCTCACCAGTTGTTTCAGACATTTAACTCCCTCCTCAAATCCCCTGTCCCCACTTTCCCCATCTCTTAACCCTAATGTCTGTTTCATGGGCTCCTCCTCTGCTTCACACCCCCTACCTGTGGGAGAACTGTAAGGCTCAGTTCTGGGTCCCCTTCTATTCTTCATCTACATCCATTCCCTTGGAGAACTTGTTCACTCCCATGGTTTCAACTACCATTTCTATGAGGTTGATTCCCAAATCTACATCTCCAGCCCTGATCTTTCTCCTTCTCGGCATTCTTAGCACTTCCTCCTGTCTTCAGGACATCTCTACTTGGAAGTCCCTCTGATATCTCAAACTTAACATGTCCAAAACAGAACTTCAGTAGTATTTATTGAGCGCTTACCATGTGCAGAGCACTGTACTAAGCGCTTGGGATGAACAAGTCGGCAACTTCTCATCTTCCCATCCAAACCCTGTCCTCCCCATGGCGTTCCTATCACTGTGAGAGCTCCGCCATTCTCCCCGACTCACAAGCCTATAACTTTTACATTATCTTCGATTCCTCTCTCTCATTCAACCCAAATTTTAAATCTTTTACCAAATTCTGTCGATTCTACCTTCAAAATATTGCTAATTATGCCCTTTCCTCTCCATCCAAACTGCTACCATGTTAATTTTGATTACCCACTTTGATTACTACATCAGCCTCCTTGCTGTCCTTGCTGCCTCATTTCTCTCCCCACTCCAGTCCATACTTCACTCTGCTACCCAGATCATTTTTCTACAAAAACATTTAGCTCATGTTTTCACACTCCTCAAAAACTTCCTGCGGTTCTCCATCCATATCAAACAAAAACTCCTTATCATAAACTTTAAAGCATTCACTCACCTTGCCCACTCCTATCTTATCTCCCTGATTTCCTACTATAACCCCCCCAACACATTTTGATCCTCTAGTGCCAACATACTCATTGTACCCTATTCACATCTTTCTTGTCCCCGACCTCTTGCTCACATCCTATCTCTGGCCTGGAATGTCCTCCCTCTTCATGTCTGAGAGACAATCATTCTCCCCACTTTTGAAACCTTATTTAAAACACATTTCCTCCAAAAGGCCTTTTTCAGCTAAACCCTCATTTCCTCTTCTCCCACTCCTTTCTGCATCTCCCTTGCACTTGGATTTGCACTCGCCCTCAGCCCTATAACTCTTTTGTATATATCCATAATTTATTTATATTAATTCTTCAGCATTCCCTCCCACCCTCCCACCAGACTGTAAGCATATTGTGGGCAGAGAATGCTTCTACCAACTCTGTTATATTGTACTTTCCCAGAGTATAGTGCTCTGCACACAGTAAACACTCAATAAATGATTGATTGATCTACTCTAATTGACTGTAGTACAAGTGTATGGGAATCCAGATGCTATTTTCTGATTGAAGCAGGCTAGAGAAGTAGCATGGCCTAGTGGTAAGAGCATGGGCTTGGGAGTCAGAGGATGTAGGTTCTAATCCTGGCTCTGCCATTTGTCTGCTCTGTGGCTTTGGATAAGTCACTTAACCTCTCTGTGCCTCAGTTACCTCATCTGTAAAATGGGGAGTAAGACTGTGAACACCATGTGGGACAGAGACTGTGTCCAACCTGATTATCTCTGTATGCACCCTAATGCTGAGAATAGTGCTTGGCACTTAAATACTATAATTACAATGGTTTTACATTCAAATTTAGGTAGCAGAGGAACCAATATAGGTTTGTATAAGAATTGAGAGAATAATTGCCTTGCTCTCAGAGTTCAGCTGAACCTAGGCTTGTGTTCTATCATTTCATTAGTATTAAGTAGACCCCTTATATATGATTTCCCTAAAAGTTCCAGATTTCAGTGAGAATGGGAAATAGAACAAATGACTGCAGAACAACTTTTTTCTGTGGAGTAGAAACAAAATCTGAGCTCCAAATGAAAAAAATGCTCTATAAAATAGAATTTTCCATTCTAGCATCCATTCTAGTCCTGAACAGGATAGGGTAGATAACCCCAGGGTCCAGGGGGGAATAGAGGTTTAGAAAGAGTAAAAGCTTTGTCCACATTTCTAACACGGAAAGCAGCATGGCCTAGAGGAAACAGCACAGGCCTGGAAGTCAGCAGCCTTGCGTTCTAATACCAGTTCTGCCAGTTGCCTGCTGTGTGACCTTGGGTAAGTCACTTAACCTTTTGGGTGCCTTAATTTCTTCAATTGCAAAATGGGAATTCAAAAGCTGTTTTCCCTCCTACTTAGAGCTCATGTGGGTTAGGGATTGTGTCCAACATGATTAACTTGTATCTACCCCAACACTTAGAACTTGCTTGACACATTGTAAGAACTTAATACTACTACTACCTCTACTAAGAGCTTGAGAAGCAAAAATGTATCAGAAAGCTTTTCTGCCTCTCCAGCTCCTCTCTGCCAAGGGCTGGATTGACAGACAGGGTGAGTTCCCTAGCCAGTATCTGATCCCTGCCCCCCTTCCTGGAGTGTATGCAGGCAGGCCCCTCTCTCCCTTCAAGTTCCCTCTCTATCTTCCCACATGATTCTCTGACACCTGACATGATCAAGGCTATTTTAGTACCAAATGGTGACTGGAAAAGAGGTAAAATCTAGAGGTATAGGATATAAGGGGGAAAATGCTGTTGGGGTTGCCTAGTGACAGCAGGGCCTTGGACAGTTATTTTGGTCTGCTTCCCCTGCCCCCCAGCTCTCCCATCTATTTGACCCTGCAACCTCTAAAGTCCAATTAAAATTCTTCAAAATGTGAGGGAAAAGAAGCCTTCCAAAGAAAATCAAACAAATTCCAAGACCTTGGTGAAAGTTTTGTACTTTTGGTTTCTTTAGTTTTCCTGATGTTGCCAGAAAATGGAAATGCTGAAATTTCCTAAGAAAAACCACTCTTGCTGAAGCTCCAGCTGGGATAAAAAAAAAAAGATGTTAGAGCCTCGTTGATCTGGAATCTGAATTGGAGCTGAATTTCAGGCTCATTTTTACACCACAGCCATGAGGATAAATTATTTTGGAAGAGCAGCCATTTGGGAACTGAAATTCAAAACTCTTGACATTCACATCCTTTTTTCTTCCCTATGTGCCTTTACCCCCAGATCTAAGGGAGTATGAAGGTGTGAAGCACATAATTTAGGCAGAAAATCAGTATGCCTCTTTCCAAATAGAGAACCTCTCACCATGCTAGTTTGTCTAAGCTGGTCCTCCTGCTGACTTAAGAATTTGGAGGCTCCAGAGTGTTCTTTGGAGTCCTTCAACTAAGCAGCCCTTAGCCTTTGAAATCTCCCTGAAACATAGAACTCAAAAGAAAATGATGATGTCAGAGCCACTGCCACCTACCAGTCTCCAGTGCGGATATAAAGAGATATTAGATAAAATCCTAGCAAGTGGTTCCCAGGATGCCAGGTGGAATGACAGTCCAATGGATTAAGTTTGTGGCTCTGGAAACCTCAGTTGAACATATTACTTTGAGAATTCTTTGTTAATTACAGGGTCTGGGGTTTCTTTATTCTTGTGGTTACAAGCAGAGAGGTTCCCTGAATAACTCTGAGTGGTTGTTTTTATGGCTGGAGGCAAATGTTAAGGAGAAATGAGTCAGACTTTTTTTTTTAAATTTGGGAGTCTGAAAGAAGGATGAAGCCGCCTCTACCATCACTCTAAGGCATTCTTCTCCAAGGATCCCCCAAATTACCCTGGCCACTGCTCTACTCAGCTACCTCAGGAAAACATTCAGTTCATTGGAAAGTCCTATTCCTGTGATGACTACCTCATCAGCTGGTTAAAGAGACTCAAAAGAGACAATTACCTCATCAACTACGACTTTTGTATTTTATATTATACAGTAGTGCCTAGTAGCTATTTTGCTGACTGTGTAGCCATTCTGCCAGATTGTCTGTCTGTCTCTCTCCTCCATCTCCACCCATTCCCCATTTTCCATCTCTGGGCTATACATCCCATTTCAGCCTGAACAGCTGAACTGTCCTGGATTCAGCTGTGCTGGAAACCCCTCAGTGGCCTGGGAGAGTCAGTTTTGGTGAATCCAAGTGGCCAGATGACTTTGGTGACCACTTTAATACCTGTTTGGAGACTGTAGCCCTGTGATTGGCAGGAGTGATAATTGCCACCACCTGCCCCCTTGTCCCCACACCTTCCACTATCCCCACATCTTGGACGGAACTGCCGGAGCTGGGCCGTAGGGTGGCAGCACAGTAAAACTACGACTGGGAGCCGCAACTGATGGAGGACAGTGGGGGATGGCACTAGCCTCAGGAAGAGAGGAGAAACAATTTTTGGTCTGGGTCCAACGAAGAGGACAATGAGGAGGAGAGATGTGGGGAAATGGGAAAACCATTTTAAAAGCCACAGAGGTGAGTGGAGTTTAGGAAAATCAGGGAGAAGTAGGAGCTACAAGATACAAATTTGAGATAATTAGATTAGACTCAATACCTGCTTCACAAAAATCTGAATTGTTAAGCCTCTTCTGCCTGGTAGAGTAATGAGCTGAATACTTTTCCCTCCATTACTCTTTGGAAATTATGTGGATTTACACGAAAGCTGCAGAGGTGGGTGGCGTCTAGGGAAATCAGGGAGAAGTAGCAAGAGTAGTTGGACAGCAAAGAGGACAGTGTTTATGTGATTGCCAGGCAGAGTCTCAAAGAGGGTTGACACATCCATTTAACTTTTGATGAACTGAAAATTGGCTACCCTACAGTGGAACCTCTCTGACTCAAACATATTCTGATGTAACTACATTACTCACCTATGATTGATTGAGTTCACAATTCTTTGAAACGGTCGTAAAAAATGGGAACTCAACTTTGGTTCAGGAACCAATCTTCCATTTATCAATCAATCGCTGGTTTTTATTAATGCTTACTGTGTGAGAAGGTACAATGGAACTGAAAGACACAGTCCCTGCCCATTTATAACATTGTTCCTATGAGAAAATATGTTTCGACTTACGTTTTGACTTTAGAAACAGTTTTCGGACACCAAATTTGTCATGTCCGAAGGTTCCCTCTAGAGACAATGGTAGCAATCATGAATAGTCTTTCAGACTGGCAGGATCTATACTAGAAAATTGTTCAGATTTTTCAGGCCAGAAAAACACTCACCAGAGAATGTGCTTTGGTCTAAATGAACTGAATAATTTGCTTTATGTGAATCTGGTTTAGTTAAGGGGGAGAGGTGAAGGGAGGTGCTTGATGTCCTGGGATGAAAACCACCGAGGAGAACCTAAGTGGAAGAACAGAGGACAATTTCAAAATTTCAAAATTCAATTGGGGAAATGGGGGATCAGAAATGTTTAAAGGTGCATATTCTTTACTAAGGATGAATATTGAATCCCACGGTAAATTCAAAAGAACACTAATATTTCAAGAACAAAGTGGTGGTCCACAGTGTTAAAGGCAGCTTAGAGATTGTGTAGCAGTAAGATGGAATAGAGACTGTTGGATCTGGCAAGAAGAAGGTCATTGGATACCTTAGAAGGGCAGTTTCCATGGAGTTAAAGTGGTGGAAACCAGATTGGAGGGGATCAAGAAGAGAATTATAGAGGAAATGGAGGCAGTTTGTGTAGACAACTCAGTCTGGAATGGTAGGTGGAAGATTGCATTATAACTGGGGGGAATCAAGGGACCGGGGCGAGATTTTTTAGGATGGGGAATATATGAGCGTGTTTGAACGCAGTGGGGGGAAAAGCCATTGGTTGAAGATGAAGGAAGAGAAAAAAGGAGAGGGCAAGTGTTTTGATAAGGTATGAAGGGATGGAATCAGAGATGCAGATGAAATGGGTAGCTTTTGAGAGAAGGAAAGAGATACTGCTGGGAAAACTGGGAGAGTTGAAGAGGGGGCTGGAGCAAAGAGAGACTGTAGAGGAGCAGGCGAGAGTTTTGAGAGAACACACCTGATGATCAGCAGGAGCAACAGTAGCACTTATAGAGCACTTACTGTGTTGCAAAGCAGTGCATCACAATCCAGAGGTAAAAATCAGTGTTAGCATGAGCAGAAAATATGAAGGAAAGTTTATAATTTCAAATGTCAGTGAACCTGTGGTTAACCCAAATTAATCATTTTTATTGAGAGCTTACTGGGTTTGAGCACTATACTAAGCACTTGGGAGTGCAATAATTGGACATGTTCCCTGCCCACAGCAAGCTTACAGTTTAGACGGATCAATGCATCTTTTGCTGAGCATTTCAACCAAGTGAGCCTTTGATTCAGAATGAATCCTATTTAAACTCACTCTAGTTGTTTGTTTAGTCAGTCCAGTATTCAATTATTTATCTTGATTACTCTATTTGTAAGTGTGTTTATATCTCTCTCTCCATTCGAGGGTAAGCTCTTTATTTCGTATTACCCAAGGAATTAGTACAATGCTCACACCAAACTGGCACTAATAGATTCTAGTACTATTACCACTACTCTTATCCATTAAGAGAGAAGCTTCTGAGACTCAGTTGAGATGGCAATTTTCCCCATAATATTTTTCTTTTACCTTTATTCTGGAGCAGAAATTACTGCAGCAGGAGCTATCTTTATCAGAGGCATTATTATGCTCTTACAGAATTTTTCTTCAGATAAGAAAAAAATTATTCTCAACCCCCTCATCAAGGAAAGTGTTACAATGAGTCAGCCAGTTAACACTGCCTGAGAAAATCATCCATAGGCTAATACACCTGGAATAAAACAAAGGTACATGGAGGGTAAGAAGGCCTCTCATTCCCACATTTTCAGGGAGGGTGGGGAGGGGGGTGTTTGTGTGTGTGTGTGTATAGGTATACATATAGATATCTATTTATATATTATATATAAATAGATATATTTGGGCTGGCTTTTCCTTTTCTACCTGACTCTGAATTCTCTTATGCAACTTCTGTTGGACAGCTCCTTTTACTTTTTATCTCTATTCTTTATCACTAACGAACACTAAGATGGGCTCTGAAAATCATCTTATGACCAGAAGGAAACTTTCAGAGGTCTTTGGGAATACTCCCAGAGTGTGCACCCACTAATCAATAAATAACATTTACTGAGCACCTGTGTAATAAAAATATTAGTATTTAAGTGCTAACTCTGTTAATCAAGCATTGCACTAAGCACTGGGATAAGATACAAGATATAAATTCCAGATAATTAGATTAAACTCAGTCCCTGTTCCACAGAACACTTGCCGCCATAGGGAAGAACAGGTATTTAACCCCCATTTTATAGAAAAGGAAAATAAGGCACAGAGAGGTAAAGTGACTTGCTCAAGGTGACATCAGGAAAGTGGCAGAGCTGGTCTCCAGACTTCCAGGCCACTAGACAGTGCTGTATTAGTTGCTTGTGACAGTACAAAAAAATTAAAAAATATCAATCTATGGAATTTATTGAGCACTTATTGTATGCAGAGCATTGTACTAAGAGGTTGGGAGAGTACAAAACAATATAGTTGGTAGACATGATCCTTGCCCTTAAAGTGCTCACAATACAATGGAGGAGGCAGTTCTACTTCAGTTGGAGTGTAAATGGTGGTCCAGAATGATGATTGAGTCCAGACTTTTCTGTTTAGACAGAAGAAAAATCACAATTGTTAAGCCTCTTCTGCATGGCTGCACTAATGAGCTGAATACTTTTCCCTCCACTTACTCTTTGGAAATTATGTGGATTAACACTTGCCTGAGGTGATCTGTCAATCCTTAGATAAACTGTATCAGAAAGACCCATGTTACTTTTAAAACTTGGCTATATATTTTCTATAGTGCATTAAAAAACAGAAAGTCACCTTTAGTTGGAAAATCCATAGAAAACAATGTCCACTGCCTGCTGTGATATGTATTCCACTACACAGTTGCAACTGCAAAGGAATTGGGGAATGAGGGTCAGCAACATGAGCCTATTTGGATTCAGCATGTCATTATTTGTCTCATTTCCTCTTCTGCCCTTCCTATCTGCATCACCCTTGCTCTTGGATTTGCACCTTTTAGTCACCCTTCGCCAGACCCGCAACACTTATGTACATATTATAATATATTTATATCAACGTCTGTCTCCCCCTCTATATTGTAAGCTCATTGTAGGCAGGGAACCTGTCTACTAACTGAGTTATACTGTACTTTTCCAAGCACTTAGTACAGCAATCTGCACACAATAAGCACTCAATAAATATGATTGATTGATTGAACGTATATATGTGGCCTCACAACAAGGGTTTCCTTTACCACACCCTGCAACCCCCTAATTACAGGGTATTGGGTGTTACCTAGGTTGAAGTGAAAATATATTCCAGAAAGTTCTTCCAGATGAATAATCCATAACTCCATTCTTACACTTCAAATGTCACTTACTGAATCTGGTTACTTTTGACTAGGCTCCCACAGGAAGGATTTGTGTCTTCTAAAGAGAAGCAGTATGCCGTAGTGGATAGAGCGTGGGTCTGGGAGTCAGAAGGTCTTGGATTCTAATACCAGCTCTGCCATTTGTCTGCTGTGTGACCTAAGACAAGTCACTTATCTTTTCTGTTCCTCAGTTACTTCATCTGCACAATGGGGATTCAGACTGTGAGCCCCACGAGGGACAAGGGACTGTGTTCAACTCGATTTGCTTGTATCCATTCCAGCACTTAGTACAGTGTCTGGCACATAGTAAGCGCTTAACAAATACCATCATTACTATCATTATTATTCTAAAGCCAACTCTGACCTGCTTAAACAGAGTAAATTACCACCTGCAGGGATCCGACAGGAAAATTTCATTAGCAGATTATTGTACACAAGTTCTGTATCTAGTAGGTCAATAAAGTTAATTATTGCAAAAAGTAAGCCATTCCCCTTTATTAACCAGATAAGGGGGATTACCATTTAAGTTCATTTTATGGCAACTGAGCAATTGTGTAATACCCTCTTTCCACAGTGGGCTTTTCATTTGGTTCTACAGATACCACTATTTCTTGAGATTCATTGTTGCCTTATGCTATCGAGTTATCTCTGACCCATAATGATGCCATGGACACATCTCTTCCAGAACGCCCTACCTGCATCTGCAATTGTTCTGGCAGTGTATCCATAGTGTTTTCTTGGTAAAAAATTCATCTTGGACTTAATGACTTCCTGAATGAGACGACTGATTATTCCTCTGGTTCTCAAAGTATATTGACCAGGAGCAGAACAGAATTGCTGCAAAATCATGGTAACAGCCAGAGCCCCCAGGAGATCAGGAGCAGCCTTTAGGGAATGAGAAGTTGGTTTGTCCAGCTCTTATTAGAACCTTGATTTTAAATACCAGGAGGAAGAAGTGAATGAGTCTCATGTACACTCCCAAATCATTAGTACAGATCTCTGCCTATGATAAGCACTGATTGATTAGAAATGTGAATTGATTAGAAATCAACTGATCAATCAACAGTATTTACTGAGTGTTTTCTGTGTAATCTCCTCCTACCTTTCTGGCCATTCATTTTCACTATCTTTTGCAGGCTCCACCTCTGACTTCTACCCCCTATCTGTGGGAGTCCCTCAAGGTTCAGTTGTGGGTTCCCTTCAATTTTCCATCTACACCCACTCCTTTGGAGAACTCATTTGCTCTCATGGCTTCAACTACCATCTCTATGTAGATGATTCCCTAATCTACATCTCCAGCCATGATCTCCCCCCCTCTCTGCAGTCTCATGTTTCCCTAGCCTTCAAGACATCTCTACTTGGATGTCCTGACGATACCTCAAACTTAACTTGTCAAAAACAGAACTTATCTTCCCACCCAAACTCTGTCTTCCCCCAATTTTCCTATCACTGTAGACAATACCACCATACTTCCTGCCAAATAACCTTGGCATTATCCTTGATTCATCTCTTTTATTCAACCCACATATTCTATCTTTTGCTATATCCTGTCGGTTCAACCTTCACAACATCACTAAAATCCACCCATTCCTCTCCATCCAAACTGCTACCACATTAATCCAAGCACTAAAGGAGGAAAAACAGTGTTTTTTTATTTCCCACAATGAGTTCCATTTTAGAGTATGGATTTCCTCCATATACAGTGTCAGAGATGACATCATTCTAGGAGCAGAGAATCACTGAGATATGAAGACTATGATGAACCCACCCTTTTGCTCCAGGGGGAGAAATCCCAACTGCATTCAGTTCTTCTAGTTCTTCAAGACATTTACATTCCATTCCTCTTTCAACTCTTTAGGGGAAAACAAAATCAGTTTGAAGAAGTAGTAATCACAAAATTAGAGTCCACTAAAATCTCACTCAGCTTGCAAAGACCTACAGAACTGACCACTTCTAAAAATTTTTTACCTGCTTCATCCTAAGTGTTTTTTCTCAATTTGTGCTTTTCTCAAGCTATTTAAAATGAGTGTCTAAAGCAAATTTTCTTTGAATTTTGACTTTTTAAAAGACAATTATGACTTTTTACCAAGCTTTATCATCATTATTAATAATAATTGTGGTATTTGTTAAGCACTTACTATATGCCAGGCACTGTACTAAGCCCTAGTGTGGATGCAAGCAAATCAGGTTGGACACAATCCCTGCCCGCATAGGGCTTACAGTCTTAATCTCCATTTTACAGATAAGGGAACTGAGGCACAGAGAAACAAAGTGACTTGCCCAAGGTCACCCAGCAGACAAGTGGCCGAGTCAGGATTAAAACCCATGACCTTCTAACTCCCAGGTATGTGTTCTATCCACTACAACATGAGAAGCAGCGTGGCTCAGTGGAAAGAGCACGGGCTTTGGAGTCAGAGGTCATGAGTTCAAATCCCAGGTCTGCCACTTGTCAGCTGTGTGACTCTGGGCAAGTCACTTCACTTCTCTGTGCCTCAGTTACCTCATCTGTAAAATGGGGATTAAGATTGTGAGCCCCATGTGGGACAACCTGATTCCCCTGTGTCTACCCCAGCGCTTAGAACAGTGCTCTGCACATAGTAAGTGCTTGACAAATACCAACATACTGCTTCCCATTGTCAGGCAGTCCTTATTTATGAAACACAGCAGCCTGTCACCCCTAATTTGAGACTGTTAGCATTTCACAGATAAATAGATCTGTTCTATAGTTAATGGGGAAGAATTTGTGTGATCCAGACATCAGGTGCTTGTGCCAATTCACCTCCCCGCCCCCAATTACATCAAACTCTCTAAGGTTCAATTCTGCCTTGTCTTTTTGTTTATAGTGATGCATCCTGTTAATTTCTCTTTTATATTTATGAAATCAAAGTGCAGTGGACCATACTTAAATACATTTTGTAGTTGAGTAATCAAGAAAACAAATCCGATGGGGCCCAAGTTTCTCTTTCAAGCTATCAAGACAACATAATGGTGTATACAGGCAGGATAGAATACATGGCTGGTAATTAGCTCATACTTAATTATGGTATTTGTTAAGTGCATTATATGTGTTAGGCACTGTACTAAGTGCTAGGGTGGATACAAGTTAGGTTGGACATAGTCCCTGTCCCCCTCTGGGGTTCACAGTCTTAATCCCCATTTTCTAGATGAGAGAACTGAGGCCCAGAGAAGTTAAGTGACTTGCCCAAGGTCACACAGCAGACAGGTTGCAGAATGGGGATTAGCATTTGTGACCGTCTGACTCCAGCAGAGAATCACTACTTGAGGAATGCAAGCTCCTTAAAAAAAAGGAGTTGAGACCTAATGGGCAGCAGTCATTTTGGCTAAATAATGAACAGTAGCCATATACCTTTTGTCCCTTATCAGTCTTGTCTCCCTCCAGAAATGCTCAATTGATCAGCTTCATTATGCAAGGTCACATGGCCAAACTTGGCTGATACATATTGTATCCACTTGGCCTGATACTTCAGATGAATAGAGGCATAAACGTAAAAGGGTCCAAAATACCTCCCAGAGGTGAGCCCAGGAATAAAATTAGGACTAATTGCTGTTAGGAGAAAGATAACTGTTTGAATATTTGATGAGTGTTATGGTCTCTAAAGTCTCAGGGAAGAGAATTTAGAGGTGGTGGGTAGTCGTAAGGGTTCTCAAAGCACAAAACACTCCCTCCTATGGTTTCCTCTCCAAACTCCTTGAGTGCATTGTCTATACCTGCTGCCTCCACTTCCTCTCCTCAACCTCCTCCAATCTGGCTTCTCTTCCTTCACTCCTTGGAAACTGCACGCTCTAAAGTCACCAACAACTTCCTTCTTGTCAAATCCAATGTCTTCTACTCTGTCCTAACCCTCCTCTACCACTCAGCTGCATTTCAACACTGTGGGCCACCCCCTTTTCCTGAAAATATTTTCCAATCTTGGCTTCATTAATACTGTCCTCTCCAGGTTCTCTTCCTATATCTTTGACCTCTCATTATCAATCTGTTTCACAGGCTCCTCCTAAGCCTCCCAACCCCTATATGTGGGAGGCTTTCAGGAATCAGTTCTGGGTCTCCTCCTATTCTCCATCTACACACATTCCCTTGGAGATAACATTCACCCCCAAGACTTCAATTACCACCTCTAAACAGATGATTCCCAAATCTTCCTCTCCAGCCCTGACTTCTTCTTCTCAGTCTCATATTTCCTCCTACCTTCCGGACATCTCTTTGTGAATGTCGCACTGACAACTCAAACTTACCATGTCCAAAACAGAACTACTCATCTTCCGATCGAAACCCTGTCCCTGACCACGACTTTCTCATCACTGTAGACACTACCACCATCCTCCCACTCACAAGCCCCATAACCTTGTCAATATCCTTGACTCATCTCTCTCATTCAACCCACTTGTGCAATGTCACCAAATTATCTAGTTTCTATCTTCACAACATCACTAAAATCCATTATTTCCTCTTTATTCAAACTGCTACTATGCTGATCCAAGCATTTATCATATCCTCCCTTGACTACTGCACCAACTTCCTGACTGATCTCCTGTCTCTCCCTTCTCTAGTCCATAGTTGACTCTATTGCTCGGATCATTAAAAAAACAAAGAAAAAACCATCTGTCCATATCTCTCCTTCTTCCAGAACTTCCAGTGGTTGCTCATCCACCCCTGCATCAAACATAAATTCCTTACCATCAGCTTCAAAACACTCAATCAGCTCTCCTAATAATTATGGTATTAAGTGCTTCAATATGCCAGGCATCTACTAAGAACTGGAATAGATACAGAATAGTCAGGTCTCACATAGGACTCACAGTTTAAGGAATCCCTGTCCAGCAGATGCGGGAACTGAGTCACAGAGAAGGTGGGTGACTTGTCCAAGATTACAAAACAGATACATGGCAAATTTAGAATTAGAACCCAGGGCCCCAGACTTCCAGAAATATGCTTTTCCCACTAGGTCATGCTGTTTCTCTACCTCACCTTTCTAATTCCCTGCTACAACGCAACCCAAACACTTCAATTCTCTATCAATCTACTCAGTACCTCAATCTTGTCTAGCTCACAGCTGACCCATATCCACATCCTCCCCTGGCCTGGAACTCCCTTCCCCTTCACATACTACAGAACACTACTCTCCCCACCTTCAAAGCCTCATTAAAATCACCTCTCCTCCAAAAGACTTTCCACAATTAAGCCCTCATTTCCCCTATTCCTTTTCCCTTCTGCTTTGCCTATGCACTTGAATATGTAGTTAATTAATTATAGTATTTGTTAAGCATTCACTCTGTGTTAAAGTAGTGTTCTAAACATTGAGGTAGATACAAATTATTTACGTTAAATCCATCAATCATTCATATTTATTGAGTACTAATTGGGTGCAACACAGTGACTGTCGCACATGGGACTCACAGTCTAATTGTGGTATTTGTTAAGCACTTACTATGTGCCAAGCACTGTGGTAAGCATTTGAGTAAATATAAGGTTATCAGGATGGACACAGTTCCTGTTCCACATGGGGCTCACAGTCTTGATACTCATTTTACAGATGAAGCAACCGAGACCCAGAGAAGTGAAGTCACTTGTCCAAGGTCATACAGTAGATAAGTAGAAGAGCCGGCATTAGAACTCAGGTCCTTCTGACTCCCAGACCTGTTCTCTATCTGCTAGGCTATTGCTGTTCCTTTAATCCTTATTTTAACCGATGAGGAAACTGAAGAACAGAGAAGTTAAGTGACTTGCTCAAAATCACAGAGCAGCAATTGGTGGAGTCAGAACTCAGGTCCTCTGCCTCCCAGGACAACATTCTTTCCACTAGACCATGTTACTTCCCTACCCTTTAAGACCTTAGACATTCATCTCCCTTCTAGACTGTAAGTTCCTAGTGGCCGGAGAAAATATACCTACCAACTCTGTTTTTATGATACTCTCCCGAGTGTTTAGAGCATTGATCTACCCACAGAAAGTCTTCAGTAAAAGTGTCACTGCTTGATTGAGTGTTTGTTATGTGCACAGCACTATACTAAGCAAATGGGGAAGTACAGTGCAATAGAGTTGGTAGTCATGATTCCTGCCCACAAGGAGCTTATAATAAGGAAGGGAATAGTCCTCAGATTCCTTGTGGCTCCAGGAAGGGCAGTCATTGGTCCAAACTCCCTTAACTGATATTGTCCTCTCCAGGTTCTCTGGAGAAACTCTCCCAACCTTCCCAGTTGGCCTAACCCTGAGGATGTCAGTGTGGCCTAGTGGAAAGAATGTAGACCTGGGAGTTGGGAGACTTTGTTTACAATTTCAGTTTTGCTTGTTGCCCAAGTCTTCTTGAGCAAGTCACCACTCCATGTCTCAATTTCCTCTTCTCTAAAGTAGGGAGAAGATACAAGTTCTCTGTAACTCATAGATTGTGAACCCAATGTAGTATAGGGACAGTAAGCCCTCAATAAATACAATTGAATGAATGATCTCATTACCTTCCATATCTCACAGTGTTTGGCACCATTGAAGCACTTAAAATAAATTCATACTGGTATTTAATGGTATTTTTTAAGTGCTTATTAGGTGTCGGGCATTGCATTAAGTGCTAGGGTAGATACAAACTAATCAGGTTGGACATAGTCCCTATCTCACATGGAGCTCACTGTATTAATGTCCAATTTACAGATGAGGTAACTGAGGCACAGAGAAGTGAAGGTCACACAGCAGACAAGTGGTGAAGCTGGGATTAAAACTCCAGTCCTTCTGACTCCTAGACCCATTCTCTATCCACTAGCCACAGTGCTTCTCGTAGTATTGTTATGAAGATGATTATGATGGTATTTGTTAAGCACTTACTCTGCGCCAGACACGGTACTAAATGCTGGGGTGGATACCAGCAAATCAAGTCGGACACAGTCCCTGGTCCCCCGTGAGGCTTACAGTCTCAATCCCCATTTTACAGCTGAGATAACTGAGGTACAGAGAAATGAGGTGACTTGCCCAAGGTCACACAGCAGACAAATGGTGAAGACAGGTTTAGAATTCCAGTCCTTTTCACTCCTAGCCTGTGCTCTATCCACTAAGCCACACTGCTTCTTGTAGTACTGTTATCTCATCTGATGGCCACCCCACACACCAGCGTTCAGTAGATCTTCTCCCCTGTGATGCATACAAGGACAGAGGTAGCGTGCCCCAGACATCAACTAACCCCCAACACCCATGGCTGTGTTGTGTTTTTCTAAGTGCTATTGATTCCTAAGCTTCATTACAGATTATACTAGTTAAGAAACAGAAATCAGTAGATCAATTGTATTTGAGAGCTTACTGTGTGCAGAGCATGTGTTACTAAAGCACTTGGTAGAAGTACAATATAAAAATATAACAGACACATTCCCTGCCCACAACAGCTTACAGTCCTAGAGGGACAGATAGAACAGGTGTGGGTTGAACATCCAAGTCTTGAAGACAGAAGGAAATGTGAGACTGCAGAGAAGGAGAGGAGTCAGGACTGAAGATAAGCAGTGTAGTTCTAGTGGATAGAGCATGGGCTTGACTTCAGAGGACCTGGGTTCTAATGCCAGCTCTGCCCCTCGCTGCTGTGTTACCTTGGGCAAGTCATCTAACTTCTCTGGATATCTTTTACCTCATTCGTAAAATGGGTATTAAGTTCTCCATTTGGGACATGGATTTTGTCCAACCTGCTTAACTTGTATGTACCCCAGTGCTTATTTCAGTGCCTGGCACATAGTAAGTGCTTAACAAATATCATAAAAAGATGTAGATTTGGGAATCATCTGCATAGAGGTGGTAGTTGAAGCCTTGGGAGCTAATGAATTCTCCAAGGGAATTGGACTTAGTGGGTTACAAGTCCTAAGAGCCATTTCATGGCTGGGTGTTACACTGCCAATCTCCTAGACTTGTGTCACTGAGATTGTTATGGTCATCCTTGCTGCTAGTTAATTGGCAGGCCCAGTGGGAGGATGACTAGTGCACTCTTGCTGCCTCCCTCCAGTACACTCCTGAGTTTCACCTTCAAATTGACAAGCAGCATGGCCTAGTAGAAAAGAATGTGGGCCTGGGAGGCAGGGGACCTGGGTTCAAATTCTGATTCCACCACTTTGCTGTGTGACCTGGGGAATGTAACTTTGCTTCTCAGGATCTCATTTCCCTCATCTGCAAAATGGGGATTCAAAACCTATCCTTCCTACTTAGTCCATGATCCCCATGTGGGACCTGATTATCTTATCCCAACTTTTGCCCTGAGTATAGTGCTTGCTACATAGTAAGCCCTTAACTAATACCACAATTATTATTATTGTTAGTAATAAAGAGGAAGTGGGATAGGAATCATCTACATTAAATACACATTATCTCTAGGAGTCTCATCGTCTATCTTCCAGTAGCTGCTTTTCCCAGAGAGAGAGGTGATGGATAGGAGATTTCGAAGAATGCTTCCATCCCACCATGTGCTAGAGAGATGGAGAGCCTTGGCTCAAAATGTTGGAAGCCTCCATCCCACAGAATTTTTAAGATTCCTCACACAGTTCTAATTCTGCATACAGAAGGAGTTCAATAAATGTTGTTTACGACTGACTCTAGAGGATAAGACATGAAAAAGAAGTGTCCTTTTTCTACACTTTCCGGGGGTATTATAGTCCTATCTTCAGAGGACAAAGAATACCATTGGCATCTTGTTTTGTGAAATGAGTGGATTCCAGGCCAATATTAATTTGGGTCAGAAAAATCATTTTTAAAGCCCGAAGGTCCTCAAAAGTCCATTTAGCAGACAGCCTGTCCCCTCAGAAAGACCAGTCATCTGGTAGGATTAAGACATTCTTGAGATTCCAAGAAAAGAAACTCATTTAAGAACTCTGAGAATTTGGAGAGGCTGTGATCGATAGCTGCCAATCTCCTCTCTCCATAACATCTGCAGAGAAACCAGGTTCAGAAACCTGCGTTATTGAATGTGAAAATACGTGGCAATGCGTCATAACCCTACTCCTTGGACCCAGAGATCTGGCTATCTCCCACAGCAGACATCAGAATATGCAGATTGGTCAAAACTTGAAGCCCACCCTGGAGTGGTTTCATTCTGACCATGATAACTGGGATTTCTGAGGATAGTTTATGAAAACCTGTGAAGGTCTTGTGGAGAAACATATTATTGGTCTCCTCACTCATTTGAACTGGAAAATAACAGTGGACTTTGGAGGAGTAGATGTTTTCTGGAGTAAGGCACCCCAGTTTGCTTTCTATCATAGGATCACCAAGACTGAACTTCAAAGAAAATTGAATTAACTGTTGAATTTGGAAAAACAGCTCAATTCCTTCAGTTTAATATGGAGGCTCTAAGCATATTGTCATACCCACTAAAGACAATGGCTCTAAATAGAATAATAATAGTAATTGTGGAATTTAAGTGCTAATTATGTGCCAAGCACTGTGCTAAACTGGGATAGATACGATGCAATCAGATCATACACAATGGCTCTCAGTGAAAGCAGTTTGTGGAATGATTATTCACTACTGTTAATGACTACATTTAGTCTAGGATTACAGAAGCACACTATTGAATTCCTTCTAAGTTGGGCCACAGCTGGAAATTACATTGTATTGGTGTACTGTCAAATGCTTAAGTAATGAGTTAAGGCATTTTATTAGAAAAACATCTTATTGTGAGGAATATTTTGTATAAATAGAAACTATCTAGTCAAAATATTCATTCATTCAATAGTATTGATTGAGCGCTTACTATGTGCAGAGCACTCTACTAAACGCTTGGAATGTGCAATTCGCAACAGATAGAAGACAATCCCTACGCCATTGACTGGCTTACAGGTCCTAATCGGAGAGACAGACAGACAAAAAACAATAGCATAAATAGAATCAAGGGATGTACATCTCATTAACAAAATAAATAAGGTAATAAAAATATATACAAATGAGCAGACGAGTACAGTGCTGAGGAGAGGGGAGGAGCAGAGGGAAAAGGGGGAAAGGGGGCTTAGCTGAGGGGAGGTGAAGTAGGGGGCAGAGAGGCAGCAGAGGGAGCAGAGGAAAAAGGGGAAGCTCAGTCTGGGAAGGCCTCTTGGAGGAGTGAGCTCTCAGTAGGGCTTTGAAAGAGGGGAAGAGAGTTAGTTTGGCGGAATTGAGGAGGGAGACATTCCAGAACAGCAGGAGGACGTGGGCCAGGGGTCAACGGCGGGATAGGCGAGAACGGGGTACAGTGAGGAGGTGGGCGCAGAAGGAGCGGAGCCTATGGGTGGGCAATAGAAAGAAAGAAGGAGGAGAGGTAGGAGGGGGCAAGGTGATGGAGAGCCTTGAAGCCTAGAATGAGAAGTTTTTGTTTCATGCGGAGGTTGATAGGCAACCATTGGAGGTTTTTAAGAAACGGAGTGACATGCCCAGAGTGTTTCTGCAGGACGATGATTCCCGGCAGCGGAATGAAGAATAGACTGGAGGGGGAGAGACAGGAGGAAGGGAGATCAGAGAGAAGGCTGACACAATAATCCAGCTGGATATTATGCGAGCCTGTACCAGTTTGATAGCCATTTTGGGTTGGAGAGGAAAGGGCGGATCTTGACTGTCAAGGATGACACCAAGGTTGCAGGCTTGAGAGAAGGGAAGGATGGTTGTACCATCCACAGTGATAGCGAAGTCAAGGAAGAGGACAGGGCTTGGGAGGGAAAGATAAGGAAAAATACTTATATATATTTCTAAACAAGAGTTAATTTAATTTGAAGATTATTTGATTTTTTAATTTGATTTTTAATTGCATTTTTTTTAATTGCATTGTTACTCTCCTATGAATAGACCCCTTATCGTGGCTGGAGAGTTTGAGTATACCGTTGATGAGCTTAGAGCTATGCCACACAAGGGCTACCCATAATGGAAAGGTCTAAGCCAAAGGATCAAGTCTATTCAACTGCAGGTGGATGCAGCAGCGGCATGGGAAAGAGTCAAAGGTGATCCAAGTAATGAAAATGTTGATAAAAGACAATGCCAGAGACCAAGTTTTTACTGTGGAAGAAGGCAATGGTAAACAACTTACTTATCTTTATTCAAGGAAACTCTATGGACACACATACCAGAAGAATTTTATGACAAGAAAATGGGACATTCTGAAGAGGGTGTGTCCAAGGAGTCGCTATAGGTTGGAAACGACTCAACAACCTTTGAAGACAGAAAATGCATTTAAGTATATACTCCAGTCAATATCTCACCCTCTAAACCCAATTTTTACAGATGAGGAAAATGACACAGAGAAATTAAGTGACTTTCCCAAGGTCACTCAGCAGACTAGTGATGGAGTGGGATTAGAACCATTCTCTCATTCAACCCACATATTCAATCCATCACTAAATCCTGTGGGTCCTACATTCACAGCATGCTAAAATCGGACCCTCTCCTCTCCAACCAACTGATACCCACGGTATACAATCATTGATCCTATCCTTCCTGGATTACTGCATCAGCCTCCTTTGCTGACCTCCAGTCTCCCTGTCTCTCCCACTCCAGTCCATACTTCATTTTGTTGCCCGGATCATTTTTCTTCAAAACGTTCGGACATGTCTCCCCACTCCTCAAAAAACTACCAGGGCTGCCCATCCACCTCCACATTACAAAAAACCTCTCACCATTGGGTTCAAAGCACTCAAATCACCTGCCCCCTCCTACCTCACTTGGCTACTCTCCTACAACCACCCAGCCATACACTTAGCTCCTCTAATGCTAATCTTTTCACTGTGCTTGATCACGTCTGTCTCGCCACCAACCCCTTGCTCACATCCTACCTCTGGTCTGGATTGCCTTCCCTCCTCAAATCCAACAATTACTTTGCCCAACTTCACAAGCCTTATTGAAAGCACGTCTCCTCCAAGAGGCCTTCCCTGACTAAGCCCCTCTTTCCTATCTCCCATTCTTTCTATATAGCCTTGACTTTCTCCCTTTGCTCTCCCCCAACCCCCAGCCCACTGCACTTATGTACATTTCGGTAATTTATTTTATTGTATATTAATGTCTGTCCCTACCCCACAACCCACCCTAGACTGTAAGCTAGTTGTGGGCATGGAATGTGTCTGTTATTGGTTGCGTTTTACTCTCTCAAACGCTTAGTACAGTATCTCTGCCCCAATAAGTGCTCAATAAATACAATTGAATGGATGAATGAACTAAAGACTCCCTGCTGTGCTCTTTCCACTAGGCTGTGCTGCTTCTCAATTCCATTACCCAAAGCATCCTTCATAGAAGCAGGAGAAACCATTTGAAGCAGCCTGGATGAAAGCGTAATATTGACGTGTCCATAAAATTCTATAAATTTTTGTTAAGTTTGCTGCAATTCTGACTCTGATGCTACGTGTCTGCCGACTATAATGAGCTGACTGATGTCGGAATGCATTCCTCATCCTGTTAGAAAATTAAGGTGAGGAGACACCTAGAAAACAGACAGAAATTATGGCAATTTTATTTAGATTTTTTAATTCACAGTTTCTACCCTAACCCAAACTCCACCCATTGTGAATTTTAGAGGTGCGAGGGAGAGAAATGCTGCTTCAGTGTGTAGTAACTGAATGCTAAGTAGTTCCTCTTGCAACCAAATTTTCTGCTGCTGTTTCTGCTGTTGCCACTCCCTCCTGAATGAAGTGTAGGAGCTCCCCCATCCATTAGCTAGGGGCAGACTAGGAGTCAGCAGATGTCTGTGCTGTCAGCTCCCACTCTAGCTGAAGTGGTGGTTGAAGAAAAATTTAGTTCCTTACACAGCCTGGACAAAATGCTGAATGCTTTTGTTTATGCAAGAGTTTAAAACCTGAACTGTCATGAGGTTGTTGTTACAATTCAATGTTTATAATGAACAGGAAAATACACAAAACAGGAAAAGAAATGTTACTGCCAGAAGGAAATGAGCAAGGCTTGGGTCTTCTCATTTCGCTGTCACATTTTTGTAATTTGGGATTTTGAAATATAAGAGAAGCAGCGTGGCATAGTGGATAGAGCTTGGGCCTGGGAATCAAAAGGATGTGGGTTCTAATCCTGGCTTCTCCACTTGTCGGCTCTGTGACCTTGGGCAAGTCGCTTAGCTTCTCTGTGCCTCAGTTACTTCATCTGTAAAATGGGGATTAAGGCTGTGACCCCCCATGTGGAACATGGATTGTGTCCAAACTGATTAGCTTGCCTCCTGCCTCTCCCCACTCCAGTCCATACTCCATTCTGCTGCCCAAATCATTTTCCTTCAAACAGGACATATTTACCCACTACTCAAGAAACTCCAGTGGTTGCCCATCAGATAAAAACTCCTCATCATTGGCTTTAAAGCACTTAATCACCTTGCCTGCTCCCTCACCTTGTTACTCTCCTACTACAACCCAGCCTCCATACTTCATTCTTCTAATGCTAACCTACTCGATGTACCTTGATCTAGTCTATCTGAACATTGACCTCTTGCCCACATCCTATCCCTGGCCTGGATAGCCCTCACTCCTCATATCAGACTGATAACATCTCCTCCAAGAAGCCTTCCCTGACTAAGCCCTCCTCTCCTCTTCTCCCACTTCCTTCTGTACCGCTCTTATTTGCTCCTTCATTTATCCTCCCTCCCATCCCCACAGCACATATGCATATATCTATAATGTATTTATGTTAATATCTGTCTCCCCCTCTAGACTATGAGCTCATTATGGGCAGAGAATGTGTCTGTATGTTGTTATAACGTACTCTCAAGCACTTAGTACAGTACAGTCAGCTTTCAATAAATCAATTGAATCAATTAATCTACCCCAGTGCTTAGCAGCATATCAATAGCACTTAATTAGAAAAAGAAAGCATGAAAATATATATGACATTCTAGTGTGATCAGGATGGATAGCCACACCTTTACCAAAACCAATTTGAAGGTCTAATTTGGGGATAATGTCTGTATGGGGGATACCAGATAACTGAGTTTATCAGTAAGTTTCCTGGGCCAGTAGTGCAAAATAGTGATCTTTGGTGGTCTGGGGACTCTGGGAAGCAATTTAAATGCAGATTAGCCCTTCCTATGTGGACAACAGAATGCTGGCCAATAAAATATTTTGCTGGAAACGTTTTAGTGTTTCTTTAACCCTACTGTAAAAGTGGAGGGCTTTTTTTTTTCATATGAAGAGGAAATGATAAGTAAACCATATTTGGTCGAGCAAAATGTGAGTGGTTACACCTGGCCAGGCTAATGATCTTAGCTCACTAGCACAGAGGAGCTGGCAGGGAACGATAGGAAGCCATTAACACTTACCACAGCTCCCAGTGCTACCGACCCCAGAGGATGAGCGACCAATAAGGTTGAACAATTAGACCTGAATGAGAAATTTTAATGGTCTTGTCCCATGATCCTTTTTCACCCCAAATATGCCAAAGGAAGGGCAGAGGGTCGGGAAGTAGCAAGGTATATCTGATCTGAGGGGAGGGTCTCCACGAACTCTTGGTAGTTGATTGGAACTCTGTCACACCAATGTGGTGTGTTGCCTCTACCCAGAGTCAGGGACCCTGTGTGGCTCCCAGAAACTGATCAGACCTCCTCGCTGGAAGCTAGGACAAGTGAGTATTCTAGGAACTTGACCCCTTGACAGGTCATTGTGAAAGCCTGTATTGAGGTGGTTTAAAGAAGTAGCACGAGAAGCAGTGTAGTGTAGTGGATAGAGGCAAGGGCCTGGTTAATCAGAAGGTCATGGGTTCTAATCCCAGCTCTATCATTTGTCTGCAGTGGACCTTGGCAAGTCAGTTCACTTCTCTGTGTCTCAGTTCTCTCATCTGTGAAATGGAGATTGAGATTGTGGAAGTCCATGTGGGACAGGGACTATGTTTTACTGATCTGTTTGTATCCACCCCAGGGCTTAGTACATGCCTGGCACATAGTTAGCATTTAACATATACCACAATTATATTGCTATTATCACTATATATTATATTAATAATTATAATTAATAATAATAAGGTAACCCCATTGGTGATATGAAAGGTAGCCTGTGTGCAGTGACTTTGAAAGTATCTCCTTCCAGTTTGACCAGCTACAGAATGGTAAGGCATATTCATTCATTCAATAGTATTATTGAGTGCTTACTGTGTGCAGAGCACTGTACTAAGCACTTGGAAGGTACAATTCAGTAACAAAATAGAGACAATCCTGCCACACTGGGGCTCATAGTCTAGAAGGGGGTAGGCATATCAAAACAAATAAAAAGGCATTAATAGCAGTTATATGAATAAATAGAATTATAGATATATACACATAATTAATATAGATTATAAATAATGTACATATATACACAAGTCTGTGGGGCAGGGAGGTAGGTAAACAAAGGGAGCAAGTTGGGCAATGGGAGTGGGAGCAGAGGAAAGGGAGGTTTAATCTGGGAAGACCTCCTGGAGGAGGTGAACCTTCAGTAAGGCTTTGAAAGGGGGAAGTGTGCTTGTTTGGATGAATTTTGAGGAGGGGAGGGCATTCCAGGCCAGGGGTAGGACTGGGGCCAGGGGTTGACAGCGGGACAGGCGAAAATGAGGACAGTGAGAAGGTTAGCACAGAGGAGTTGAGTGTGCCAGGCTGAGATGTAGAAGGACAGAGGGGAGGTGAAGTAGGAGGGGCCAAGGTGATGGAGAGCTTTAAAGTCAATAGTGAGGTGTTTTTGTTTGATGCAGAAGGTTGATAGACAACCACTGGAGATTTTTTAGGAGGGGGTGACCGCCCAGAATATTTCTGTAAGAAAAGATAATCCACGGCAGCAGAGTGCAAGTATAGATTGAAGTGGGGAGAGACAGGAGGTTGGGAGAATCAGAAAGGATGCTGATGCAGTAATCCAGTCAAGATATGAAGAGTGATTGTACTAACAGTAGCAGTTTGGATGGAGAGGAAAGGGGCGGATCTTGGCAGGTACCAATGCTTACCAGCGTACTTATTGCTAATTAGTCTAGGAATAGCTTTGCCTCCACAGTTTACATCTCACAATTCCTTTTGCTGTAGTCTTAATAAACCTGTTCCCGTTACCCATAAACCTTCAAGTCTGTGAATCCATTTGACCTTCACTGCATCACTGAATTCCACCCTTTCCTCTCCATCCAAACTCCCACGTTAATCCAATCAATTACCCTATCCCACCTTGATTACTGTATTAGCCTCCTCACAGCCTCCACACTCCAGTCCATATTTCACACTGCTGCCTGGATCATTTTTCAACAAAAATGTTCAGGCCATGTTTCTCCTCTCCTCAAGAACCCATCAACCTCTGTATCAAACAAAAAGTCTTCACCATTGGCTTTAAAGCATTCAATCACCTTGGCCCCTCCTACTTCACCTAACTGTTCTCTTACTACAACCCAGCCTTCACACTTCCTTCCTCTAAGACTAACCTTCTTGTGCTCATTGTGGGCAGGGAATGTGCCTATTATATTTTTATACTGTACTCTGCACTGCGCTGCTCTGCACACAGTAAGCGCTCAATAAGTATGACTGAATGACTGACAACCTTTAGATAAAATCTATGTGGCAAGTAAACATGCACACCGACAACCCTTTCTAGAAGCTTTTGCCTGTAGGGGTCTGACTACTAGTGAGAAGCAGTGTGGTCTAATGGATAGATGCAGGGGCCTGGGAGTCAGAAAGTCCTTAGGTTTCTAATCCCTGCTCTGCTGCTTGCCTGCTGTGTGACCTTGTACAAGTCACTTCACTACTCTGGTACCTCAGTTAACTAATATGTAAAATGGGGATGTAAAACTGTTGAGTCCCATGTGGGGCAGGATTGTGTTCAACTCCATTTGCTTTTATCTACCCCAATGCTTGGTACGGTGCCTGGCAACATAGTAAGTGCTTAATAAATACCATAGTCATTATTATAATTATTAATATTATTTATCAGCACAGAAAAATCTCAGTGGTGTTCCTGACAAGTTAACATTTATCTTATGGGGAATAGCAAGAAGGATGCTGATCAGTTAGAAACTTCTGATACAGGAGCAATCAACATTTTTGCTCCATTAATATAGCAGCTATTCAATTTAGGCTGTAGCAGAATTAGTTTACATTTTTTCCTAAGTCTAGAAATGAATTCAAATTCAAAAATATAATCATTTGGAATTAAACTCTCCATCCCTTTCTGGTAATTTGAGACTGTAACTGAGACTGAGCCCCACATGGGACAGGGACAATGCCCAACCCAATTTGGTTGTATCTACCCAGCACTTAGTACAATGCCTGGCACCATAGTAAATGTTTAACAAATACCCAAATTATTTATTATTAATTTAGTGTCTTCCTCCCCCAGCACTTAGATTGTTAGTTTTCAGATGACAGGAATTGCCTATCCATCTCTACTGGCTCAGTGGAAAGAGCCCTGGCTTGGGAGTCAGAGGTCATGGGTTCTAAATCCCGCCTCTGCCACTTGTCAGCTGGGTGATTTTGAGTGAGGCACGGTCACTTCTCTGGCCTCAATTACCTTATCTGTAAAATGGGGATGAAGACTGTGAGGCCCCCACATGGGGCAAACCTGATTATCTTGTATCTCCTTCCAGCGCTTAGAACAGTGCTTGGCATACCATTATTATGGGGAGAAGCAGCATGGCTCAGTGGAAAGAGCCCGGGCTTGGGAGTCAGGGGGTCCGTGGGTTCTAATCCCACCTCCGCCACTTGTCAGCGGGGTGACTTTGGGGCAAGTCACTTCACTTCTCTGTGCTCAATTACCTCATCTGTAAAATGGGGTTTAAAACTGTGAGCCCCACATGGGACAACCTGATCACCCTTGTATCCCCCCAGCGCTTAGAACAGTGCTTAGCACATAGTAAGTGCTTAACAAATACCTCCATTATTACTGTAGCCTCCCAAGAGTTTATTACAGTGCTCTGTACAGAGAAAGCACATGATATATACTATTGATTTTTTTTTTTATTATCCTTGCCACTTCTTCCTGCTACTCACATGGATCACTGAGAACATACTGTATTTATTGATTTTGATTACCCTTATCTGGGGTTCACTACTCTGGCTTGTCTTCGCTCATCTTTTTAAAATTAGGTCAATATTCATTGATTCAGTAGTGTTTATTGAGCGCTTCCTGTGTGCAGAGCACTGTACTTAGCCCTTGGGAGAGTACCGCACAATAATAAACAGACACATTTCCTGCCCACAATGAGTTTACAGTTGTGGCAGCACAATGGTCAAGGGCTTGCATTTGTATCCCCTTGTTCTCTGACCTTTCCCCTCCAAGTTGTTTCAGCACTAGGTCTGTTGGACCACTCTGGGTGTGCCTGATGACTTGATTTACTCAAGCCAAGCCTAGTTGTTTGATTGATTCAAATAGCTTGGTTACTTGATTGATTCAAATCAAATAGCCAAGCTCGATCTGAGTCAAGCACATTATGACATGATCATTGAAATCTCTACTGGGGCTCAGAGAGAGGGACTCTGGCCATCTGACCAAAAGAGCTTATGTCATTCAACTGCTTGGCGGAAGGTATACTAGACAAAAATGAGTAAATTTGGCCTATTAAAGAGTGTGGACAGGATTTGGGATTTTTCTCCCAACGGCAGGACTGGTTAATGGTTATTTTTCTCCCAATAGCAGGGCCAGATATGGACCAAGGCAACTAGATGCAGGGCTCAGGACTAATGTGAATAGCCACAGGGAGACCTGGGGGTACAGAGTGCCAGAAGGCATCAGTCCTCAGGAAATGGGACAGGGCCATAATATTGGTATATTCATTATGGATCTAAATTTGTAAATTCTTAGATAAATTGGAATTTTATACCCAGGATAACTCTACTAACATGTCCCCACAGATAGAAACTTTGACCTTGATAAAATAGTTCATCTTCACAGAGCATTAGAGTATAAAGGAAGTAAGATTGACCAGGGCCATTGGGATTTAGGAAAGTATTCTTGTCATTTCTCGGTCTTGTCTACTTTTCTATCTCTGTCCTTCTGATTGGAAAGTCACCTCGGGCACTCTAGCTTCCGTTTCAGATGGCCATGCACCCTCTGTGTCCAAACAGGCAAAATAACCTGGGTGGTGTGTTCTATTTGCACATCTGACTTTGCCATCTAACTCTGCCCTAAACTTCTTCCTCTGAAAGAAACTCCATGCTCAATCTACTCTTATTAAGAGATTTAGTTCAGTGCTAGATGTCAGGAAGAAAGGGACTCAGTAAACACTCCGAGCAAATAACAACCAAACTCACTAAGGACTGTCCTTCCAGTTCCAAGCAATGAAGGTTGTAAAAATGGAATCCCATCCGGGGCTCTCCTGGTATTAAAATCTATGTTTAAAATCAGCACTAACCAAGTTTAAACTGCAGGCACCAAAACAGCCTCACATGAATAGATCAGTGTTGAGACAGACCTTCATACTATAACCTTAAACTTACCTCCCTGATGAAGGAAAGTTCCTGATGATGACCTGAGAACATCTATGTGTTGAGATTGGGTGCACCCTTGTGGGTTCTCATTATCTCTAACCACTGCACAATCTCCACAAATCTCTCTCTGACCATAACCTTCTCATTTGCCTCCTCTCTCACACTCCTCCTCCCCATAAATCTGTACTATTACCCCACACAGACCTCCATGTTCTCGACCCCATCCATCTCTCTCTCTGTGCATCACTCCTCACCTGACCTCCATACCTATTTTATCCACTCTTGATAACCAAAATGGATATTCTCAACTCCACCCTCTCTACTCAACTCAACTCACCTCACTCACTCATTTCCCTATCCCTTCATCTCTCTCACACCACTAACCCACAGCCCTGGATCACCTCCACTGTCCACCTCCTTAGCTCTTAGGCTTGAGCCACTGAACACTGCTGGCAGAAATCTAAACATCAAGCGAACCTTGTCCACTTTAAATTTGTCCTTTCTTGCCTTAACTCTGTCCTCTCCTCTTCCTGGCAAAACTATTTCTTTTCCCTTGACATCCATGCCCATTACCCTTGTCAGTTGTTCTGGACATTTAACTCCCTCCTCAGGCCCCCCGTCCCTCCTCCTTCCCCATCACTCAACCCCAACGATCTGGCCACCTACTTCATTAGTCAAATGAACATAATCAGGTCTGAGCTCCCCAACATCACCTCTCACCCTCCTTCATCCCCCTCCTCTTGGCCCCCCCTTCTGCTTTTCCATTCTTCCTAGCAGCACTCCTTCAGAGGAGATTTCCTCCCTCCTTTCAAGAGTCTTTTCAAGTGCCCTTCTACATGCGCATCAGACCCCGTTCCCCAGTAGCTTATAAAAACTCTTGCCTCTTGCCTCCTCCCTTCCTTAACTTCCATCTTCAACCACTCAGTCTCCAATGGCTTCTTCCCTTCTGCCTTCAAACATGCCCACATGTCCCCCATCCTAAAAAAACCCTCCCTTGACTGCACAGCCCCCTCTAGTTATCGCCCCATCTCCCCTCCTACCCTTCCTTTCCAAACTCCTAGAGTGAGTTGTCTACACTTGCTGCCTCAAATTCCTCAACTCCAATTCTCTCCTGGACCCACTCCAAACTGGCTTCCATCCCCTCCACTCCACCCAAACTGCCCTCTCAAAGGTAACCAATGACCTCCTTCTTGCCAAATTCAATGGCTCCTGCTCCATTCTAATCCTCCTTGACCTCTCAGCTGCCTTTGACACTGTGGACCATCCTCTTCTCAACACATTATCCAACCTTGGTTTCATTGACTCCATCTTCTAGTTCTCCTCATCTCTCTGGTGTTCATTCTCAGTCTCCTTCATGGGATCCTCCTCCTCCCCACCACCCCCCTCCCCCCAATCCCCTAACTGTAGGGGTTCCTCAAGGATCAGTCTTGGTTCCCTTCTACTCTTCATCTA
Organism: Ornithorhynchus anatinus; assembly: GCF_004115215.2. Taxonomy (NCBI): domain Eukaryota; kingdom Metazoa; phylum Chordata; class Mammalia; order Monotremata; family Ornithorhynchidae; genus Ornithorhynchus; species Ornithorhynchus anatinus. The sequence continues at coordinate 51,265,839 of NC_041731.1, read as the reverse complement.
CACTTATTCCCTTGGTGAACTCATTCACTCCCACAGCTTCAACTATCATCTCTATGCAGATGATACCTAAATCTATATCTCCTTCCCTGTTCTCTCTCCCTTCCTCCAGGCTCATATCTCCCTCCTGCCTTCAGAACATCTCTACATGGATGTCCTCCCACCACCTCAAACTCAGCATGTCCAAGACAGAGCTCCTTATCTTTCTTCCCACACCCTGTGCTGTCCCTGCCTTTCCTGTCACTGACAACCATCCTTCCTGTGTCACAAGCCCACAGCCTTGGTGTCATCCTTGACTCTGCTCTCTCATTCACCTCACATATCCAATCAGTCACCAAAGCCTTCCAGTCTCACCTTTACAGCATCATGAAGATCCAACCTTTCCTCTACATTCAAACCACTACCACATTAGTACAATCACCCATCATATTCCAGCTGGATTACTGCATCAGCATCCTTTCTGATCTCCTAACCTCCTGTCTCTCCCTGCTTCAGTCTATACTTCACTCTGCTGCCTGGATTATCTTTCTACAGAAGCGTTCAAGGCATGTCACTACCCCCTCCTCAAAAATCTTCAGTGGTTGTCTATGAACCTCCAGATCAAGCAAAAACTTCTCACTATTGGCTTCAAAGTGCTCCATCACCTTGTCCCTTACCTCACCTCCCTTTTCTCCTACTACATTCCAGCCTGCTCACTCCACTTCTCTGGTACTAACCTTCTCACCATGCCTTGTTCTCGCCTGCCCCGCCAATGACCCCTGGCCCCCATTAAAGTCCTACTGAAAGCTTACCTCCTCCAGGAGGCCTTCCCAGAATAAGCCCCTCTTCCTCTGCTCCCCCTCTTCTCATCACCCCAACTTTCTCCCTTTGCTCTACCCCCCCTCCCCAGCCCACAACACTTGTATTTATTTTAATTTAATTTATAAATTATTTAATGATGTGTATATATCTATAATTCTATTTATTTATAGTGATGATACTGATGCCTGCTTACTTGTTCTGATGTCTGTATCTCCCCTTCTAGACTGTAAGCCCACTGTGGGCAGGGATTGCCTCTATTTGTTGCTGAATTGTACTTCCCAAGTGCTTAGTACAGTGCTCTGCACACAGAGCACTGCTCAATAAATGATTGAATGAATGAATTAAAAGGAAACCCATTTTGGAGGGTGTGAATGAAAATGCAAGGAGACAACCAGTGTCTCCTTTCCAGTTTTACCAAGTGCTAGAAGTTGGGTACCATGCTGACCAGTGATTTGCTTGTATCTACTCCAGGGTTTAGTACAGTGTCTGGTACATAGTAAGTGCTTAATAAATACCCTAATTTTTATTATTATTATATCCATGCACTAAAGCAAACACTTGACCCATAAGGCGGATGCAACATGCCCTAGAGGCAGAGCCGGGATTAGAACCAGGACTGTTGTTCCCACTATATACTTGACAGAAATATAAAGTGTTCCCTCTCTAATGCTTATCTCACTCTCCCTAAGATCTGTGACCTGGAGGGGGTGGAATGTCCTAATCTCCTCTTTAAGGTTTGTTCATTGTTTATCTCCCAAAGCCATATGTTATTGACTCTGATATATTTAATTGCTTCCATGGCTTATGATTTATCTATGCTGGCTTATGATTTATCTATGCTTTCCTGTATGACTAAACGCAATGCTCAGGACATGGTAAGCATTTAAATACCAGGATGATTTCTATTATCAGTATTTGCTGTTCGATTATTGTAGATCATTAAGTGCAATTGGACCTAGGTCCAGGAGATCTTCCCAGAGGAATTCGACTCACTCTGCTAGTCTCCAAAGCCAGGAAATTGGGGATAGGGCAAGGTTCACAAATGAAATGATGCTCTGGCACCTTGGTGGACATGACCATTTCAGATGCTCCTGACCACTAATGCCACTGTCAAGTGCCATAACGTGGATCCACTCCTCTTACTGCACTTAAACCTTTACCCCTCTTGAGAGCAAGACCCCACGTGATTAACAGAAGCAGCTCAAGACAACACTATGTGGAAGGACCTGAATGCTTACTGGGTCTGGAAAGGATACCTGAAATAATTTGACTTGTGAGCCTAATCTGTATTTTCTTTCTTTAGCAGAAAATGGAAATGTTTAACCTTTGGTTTAGAATTTTTAATCCATATTTTCTTATTTTAGCTAGAAAAATGTAATAGTTTAACCTTTGGTTTCAAATTATTCGTACTATAGGATTCCCCAACCCCTTGTCGGGCCAACAGATTCCTCTATACTTTGATTCAGTAAACTGTGGACCTTCTTATATAATTGTTGGGTATGTGCTCAGGTGCCTCATCATAGCTCAGGAGAAATATGCATGCTTTAGTTCCTTGAAAGCTGACTAATTATGGCTTTTGGGACTTGAACATAGGGGTTAGAGTTTTATAGCTTGTTGATGATGTTGATTTTCTTTACTGCTCTATTTTATATGCTCTTAAATTGCTGTTTCAGTTAATGATACTAAGAGCAAACAATGAGAAAGTTCAAACTGGCCTAAAGCAAGTAACCTGGGGAGGGATAGAGGTCAGGAAGGAATGGGATTTTCGGGATATGATGAGGTTCAGACCATAAAACTTCCAACCCCTGAGCAGCAGCCAGATAAGTTCAGGGTATCCAGAGCTGGATGAGTTCTAGAGACATAGCTCCTTGACTCTACCTTGTTTGTTGTGCTAAAAGCATAAAAGGGGGGCTAGTGGAGAATGCAGAAGCAAAATGGTCAAGGCCCTGCATTTGTCCGCTCCCTTTTTCTCTAACCTTTCCCTTCCGAGTTGTTTCAGCCCAGGTTTGCCGGACCATATTGGGTGTGCCTGATGATTTGAATTACTCAAGCCAAGCCTAGTTGTTGGATTGACTTAAATAATTTGGTTACTTGATTGACTCACATGGAGTAGCCAAGTTCAAACTCAGTCAAGCACATTAGGACATGATGTAACTGCTCCCTTGAACTAATCAAACCCTTGGCCTTGCTTATCAGTAGTATCAGATCACCCACATCAATGCGGGGCTGAAGAGAAAACACTCAATGGACTTTACTGTTTTGTATCCTAAATTATGTCTCTTATTGTATTCTTCTGATCATTATGAATGTTGTACCAACAGAATATAAAGAAACTTTGCATTGCTTGAATTTGAGCTGACCTTGACTAGCAAGGAAATCACTGCTGCTCAAATGCCTCTCCCTACTAGTGCTGAAAAATGCTAATAGTAATAAACTTGTCTCTGACGTACCCTTTTTAAACACAGCACAGAGTCTGTGAAGTTTTTCTTCCACAGTCTAGAGCAGGAGAGACAGATATCAATGTAAATAAATAAATTACAGATATGTTTATAAGTGCTGTGGGTCTGGGCTACCTGATTGCAGTTGGCAGTCACCAGATGAATAAACACAGTCAACTACAGGAAAAGTGAAACTTTCAATGACTGGAGTTATTTTATTCATTTTCTCACTAGTTGCATCAAAATGAACAGGAGTTAATTCACTGTGGCAGCCCTGAGAATCAATGTCTTGTGTTCCTGAGTTTTGTCCTGTGTTCCTGAGTTTTGGCTATATTTAGTGGTCTGAATCAGCACTGATGGCTTTGAGGTTGTAGCTGAGTCTGTGGTTTGCGTGCAGTTGGATTGGCACTAGATTGTAAACTGCCTAAAGGCAGCAATCAGGTCTTCAAAATCTCTTGGTTTGTATTCTCCCAAGTGCTTAGCAGAGTCCTCTGCACACAATAAGTGTTCATCTATATTATTGATTGATTGATTGAATCGACTTCACCAAGGATTGGCAAAGAGTTAGCATTTATACTGTCTCCAAGAAGACAACAATGTTTATTCTGCTATGGGACTGGATTCAGCTCCAGGAAGAAATACTGACAGTTTTTTAACTGTGGACAATTTACTGAGAAATCTGTCATCTCTTTTCTCTTGCCCCAAGGCATATGGATGTCCATTCTATTTGAACAGGGTGCCAAGGAGAAAGCTTTCCAAAGGTCTGTTGAGATATTGTCAAGCTTACGGAATGAGCCCATTGAGAAGGAAGGGCAGGAATTGAAAGGAAAAGGGGAGACATTCATCATAAGAATAATAATAATAATTTCAAAAACAATTTACATTGTAATTTTTCCCTTTAATGTAGATAAACATCTTTTTGCTTGGATCCTGATTTTGCCTAAAGAAAATATCTGGAGATACTTAGTAAATCTGAAATTATATGTTCTTATTTTACCAAGCTATTTTCTCGAAATCTTATATATGGGGCAATTGCCCCAGAGAGCTACTCTTGTCTGTTTCAGTAATACTATCCTATGCCATATAACCATTCTAGGAAACAGGTGATGGTAATTCTCCATAGATGGAGTCTGGATTTGGAGAGTAGGTAGTCCTGAGGGTTTTTTCAAAGAATGAAAAGTTTGGGGAGACGGGGAGGGAGGCTGCAGGGGCTGACACTCTTTTCTCTAGCCTGCAAGGGCCTCTCTAACTTCAGCAAATTAAGACTGCCCCCTCAAGGTATTGTCAGTTCCTCTCCTGAGAAGCAGCATGGCCTAGTGGATAGAGTATAAGCCTGCGAGACAGACCGGGACTCTAATCTTGGCCCCCCCCACTTACCTGTCTGCTTTGTGACCTTGGGCAAGTCACCTCACTTCTCCATGCCTTAGTTACCTCATCTGTAAAATGGGGTTTAAGACTCTGAGCCTGATGTGGGACAGGGACTGTGTCCAACCCAATTATTTTATATAAAGTGCTGTGTGTTGGTTGCGGATCTATAATTGCTTTGATGATGAAGTGGAGAAGAGGGACCTCCAAACCAGCTGTTATGGGTGTGGTCACACACACACACACACACGCACCCTCAGCCCCACATTCCAACCATAGCCTTCCTGTACTAGTGTCCCAGATGAGGTACATCCCCTTAATTCTATTTATCGTGATTAAGTTGTCTTGTTTTTGTCCGTCTGTCTCCCCCGATTAGATGGTAAGCCCATCAGTGGGCAGGGATTGTCTCTATCTGTTGCCGAATTGTACATTCCAAGAACTTAGTACAGTGTTCTGCACATAGTAAGCGCTCAATAAATACTATTGAATGAATGAGAGGCAGGCTGATCCCCAACCTGGTGAATGGGAAAGACACTCCCAAGGCCCAGGCAGAGGGAGGGTGCCAGCAGAGAGCTGGCATGGATCCACGTAGGGTGTGGAGGGAAGAAGGTAAGGGAAAACCAGCCCACACTTCTTCTGTTCCAGCTTTTTCAGCCAATGGGATGCAGGTTTTTGCCTGGCCCAAGGACCTAGTAAGAACTCTCCTTACTAGGGTGTAGGGTGTTTGGAGCAGCCCTGGCTGCTGCCACAATTTTGAATGGCTTGCCTCACTAACTCCCAGAACACTCACTTGGATTCTAATCCTGGCTCTGCCACTTATCTGCTGTGCAACCTTGGGGAAGTCACTTAACTTCTCTGGGCCTCAATTTTCTCATCTGTAAAAACGGAGATAAGATACCTGTTCTCCCTCCCTCTAGACTGTAAACCCTTGTGGGACAGGCATTACATCCAATCCAATCTGATTATCATATATCTGCCCCACACAGAGGAATGGCACAGCGTAAGCACTTAACAAATACTACCTTGTTATTTTTAACCTTAACCTCTCCCATGGAACACCTGATCTTATTGGAAATATCTTGGTTCCACCCCCATTTCTGGTAAGAGCTGATTTTTCTTTTACTCCTGGTGCTGAGCACTGCACTGTCTGCAGTGCTGATGTAAATACAGAATAATTAGATCAGTTACAGTGGAGAATTATAGCATCTTTAGACAAATATTAGTTGACATTCTACAACAGGAAGAGAAAATATATCACAAGCTGTAATAAGAGGTGTCAATCTCTTTAGGACTGATGCTTAGAGAATTGGTCCCTAAAGTTATGAAAATATATCTTGGCTTCAACTACATCTCTAGGCAGATAATTCTCAAATCTACATCCCCAGCCCTGATCTTTCTCCTCCTCTGCAGTCTCATATTTCCTTCTTCCTTCAGGACATCTCTACTTGAATATCCTGACAATATCTCAAACATAACATGTCCAAAATAAGAATTCATCTTTTCAACCAAATCCTCTCCACCCCTTGACTTTCTCATCACTAATAGATGGCACCACCATTCTCCCTGTCTTACAAGGCTGTAATCTTGCATTATCCTTTACTCATCTCTCTCATTCGATCAACATATTCAATATCACCAAATCCTGTCACAAACTCCACAACATCACAAAAATAAGCTTCCTCTCCATCCAAACTGCTACCACATTAATCCAAGTACTTATCCTACCCATCCTGACTACTGCACCAGCCTATTCACTGACCTCCCAGCCTCCATTCTTCACTCTGCTGCCTGGATCACTTTTCTACAAAAACAATCAGGACATGTCTCCCCTCTACTCAAGAAACTCCAATGGTTGCCCATCCACCTCCACATCAAACAAAAACTCCTCACCATTGGCTTTAAAGCAGTCCTTCACCTTGCCCCTTACCTCACTTAGCTATTCTATTACAACCAACCCCACACATTTTGCTCCTCTTATGCTCACCTTCTCACTGTACCTCAATATTGTCTGTCTACCTGCCAACCTCTAGCCCATGTCTTGCCTCTGGCCTGGAACTCCCTCCCTCCTTAAATCCGACACAGTTGCTTTCTTCCCCTTCAGGAACCTCTTGGGGGCACATCTTCTCTGGAAGAGCTTCCCTGACTAGACCCTTCTTTGCTCTTCTCCCTCTCCCTTTTGTTTCACCCTGACTTGCTCCCTTCACTCATCCCCCTGCCTCCCAGCCCCACAGCACTTATGAGCATATCCATAATTTATTTACATTAATGTCTGTTTACCCTCTGGAGTGCAAGCTCGTTGTGGGCAGGAAATGTGGCTGTTTATTGTTATACTGTGCTCCCTCCAGCTCTTAGTATAGTGCTCAATAAATATGGTTGAATGAATGATGAACTTTAGCACAAAAGGTGATAGTGTACTTCCTGCTTCGGAAAGTGTGGGAAAAATGAATTCAAGCTTTTTGCCGAATTTCTCCAGTATCGCTGAATCTCAAACAATTGGAGGAAGGCATTTGCTGAAAGTGCATAAGAAGTAAGAACTTGAGGAAAATTATATATTATTCAGTGCCTACAGCAGCTCAGTCTTCTTAAAATGTGTTTTATTAATATATATTTACAAAAGGACAGTTAAAATCCTAAAGGTCCTATCTACTCATTTGGCAAGTATTCCACTTGCTTTGCAGTTATCCCTGTTTATTTAGCAAAAGTGAAAGTTACCCATTTGCCCTCCCTCAGCTGATGAAGTTTGGCAAAATGCAGGCTCAGAGAAATATTCAGATGCGTCTTGACTAAATGGCCTCATTCAAAGCTGATCATTACTCTGACTATTCTAGAAATGCTAAGATCAAAAGTGTGTTTAGGAACATCGGCAAAGGTTAACTATTTCACCTTCAGTAGGGGCTAAAGCTAAAACAATCTGTACAGAGTAATAATAATAATAATAATAATGGTATTTAAGTGTTTATGTGCCAGGCACTGTACCAAGCGCTGGGGTGGAAACAAGAAAATTGGGTTGGACACATTCCCTGTCTCAGGTGGGGCTCATAATCTCAATCCTAATTTTATTGTTGAGGTAAAGTGAGGACCAGAGAAGTGAAGTGACTTGCCTAAGGTCACAGAGCAGACAAGTGGCAGAACCAGGATAACAATGTATGATCTTCTAAGTCCCAGGCCCGTGCTCTATCCTCCACGCCATGCTGCTTCTCCTCAGAGTCCAGGAGGAGAGTAGAACTGCCAAAATTCAACAGTGAGGGTCAAACAAAGATTTCAAGGGTAGATTGCCTGTCTCAACTGAACTGAGGCATGACTCCCCCCTGCTTCTCTCTCTGGTCATTCTACCACTTCCTAGATGGACACACAAAAGAAGTGACTTGCAGTCCTGCTACCAGGTTCATATCCTTTCCTTAGCATAGTCACTCCAGTCTTTGCAGCAACTGTCATGACCCATCTTAGATGTTAGATGACAGGATTTCTGCTCATTCCTGCCGATTGCAGGAGGTGGGGCCTTCAGTGGGCAACGTAGGGGTTGGGGGGTTTTAAAAGATAGAAAGGACAGAAAGAGGAGGAGGGGGGTGGAGGGGGTGTACCTGGAAAGGGCACAAGGAAAATGGGTGAGGAAGAGGAAGAAGGGAAAAGATGAGACAGGAAAAGGAAGGGTTGAGTGGGGAGGAGTAGAAAAGAGGAAAGAAGGAAGTAGGGGTGGCTCCCTTATAATAATAGTAATGATGGTATTTATTAAGCACTTACTATGTGGAAAGCACTGTTCTACTTGCTGGGGTGGATACAAGCAAATTAGGAGGACAGAGTCCCTGTCTCACATGAGGCTCACAAACTTAATCCCCACTTTATAGATGAGGGAATTGAGGCACAACGAAGTGAAATGACTTGCCCAAAGTCACACAGCAGACAACTGGCAGAGCTGGGATTAGAACACAGTTCTATTGACTCCCAGGCCCGTGCTCAATCCACTAGGGCATGCCGCCCCCATTGTACTTCACCACCATGAACACACCACTCATTTGGAAGTAGTAATAAGGATACCAGAAAAATAACAAGAAAGAGAAAGACTGGAAGGCTCCTCCTCTTTCTCTTCTGTCTTGATTAGGATGGAAAAGAGGAGGAGGCAAAGGAGGTCTGCAGGAGCCAAAGATTATCGACTCTCTACAACAGGAGTGAAGATACTTCTCTACCTCAGAATGGACTTTTCCATTTTGTGGATCCTGATACAACTGAACAGAGGGCACCAGCAGAGAGCTGGTGGTTTGGGAATCCTTGGCAGTTGGTTGTGATAAGTACAGTTTAGTGGCCATTCCTACCAAGGCTTCTGGTCACACTGGGTTCCTGAACTCTAGTTTCCTCTGCCCAACTCTTGCCCACTTAAAACCTTGCTGCTGGGAAACAAAGGAGACAGTGGAAAAAATGTCTGGGGAAGCCCAAGAATTTTTTCTTTACTCATCTCCCAACCTCTCTTCCCTAAAGGCCCTTCCCTTTTTAGTTATGGCTCCCAGCCACTGAAGGAGCCAAACACCATGTTCTTCTATATTAGAATGCTTCTCTTCTTCCTCCTTTAAATGAATGTGTTTTCATATCTTGGCAGTTTTCATAATATGAAGTCTTCTGTTTTTAAACACCAGAATACACTATTGTTTGACTTGTCAGGCCCCCAAGATTTCTGAACATTTCCATTTTCCATATGTGGTTTGTTCCTTCTCTAATACTGCAATTTTGCTTTCAGTATTACTTTCAGAAGGTAACAAAGACAATGAACACTTAAGCTTCCCTGATGGTTACTGAAGCTATCAGCATCTTCAAATACAAACGTTAAGGATATATATATATATATATATATATATATATATATATATATATATATGTTTGCAATTCTAGAGTTCAAATAGGGAAACAGTGGCTCCAGATGTTAAAATTGTCATAATAAAGATCTTTCTGAATCTAATATTCCTTTCCAGTGATGAATGTTCCTTTTCTCTCTAGATCTTTTTTTTTTAATATTACAAGAAGCAAAATGTCTAAACAGCCAGGAGGAGTTTGGATCTTTCACAGTAGCCAAGCACCCTTGAATACATACTTTGATCTCATATTTCAAAACCTCTTTCTGCTTTCTGTGACCAACTCTAGAAATCAACCACAGACTAGTTCAATCTTGGGATAGGCTCACCATACAAGCAGTAATTTTACAAATGAATATTTATAGACAAAGAGACAGGTCTGGAATGCCAGGGAAGGATTCCAAAACATGTTGAACTTATGCTTCTCTGAGACCCCAGGCCAGTAAAATGGGGATTCAATACCTGTTCTCCTTCCTATTTAGAATGTGAGTGCTTTGTGAGACAGGGACTGTGGGTGAGCTGATTATCTTGTATCTTCCATAGTGCTTAGAACAATGCTTGACAAATGTTATTATTAACATTATTATTATTCCTCCTCAGGAAACACAGTGATTCACCAGGGCTTCCTTTCCACTGGGCAAAAGAGCAACTAGCCTCAGCTCCGTCTTTCAGGAGCTGACAGGTCATCAAGGTGGGATTCTACCATGGCCATTCCAACAACAACAATCTCTCTCTTCATCTTCCCCCACTGAGGCTACTGCTCTGGAGTAAAGATCACTCTGGGTGTGACAAGAGGAAGTGATGTGTTCACATTAAAAGACAAATTTTAGCATGGAGGGGACTGGGCACAGTCTTCATCTGGTCTGTGAGTCAGTGTGGACCCCTACTAACTTAGCAGGAAGAGAAGAACTTAGACTATGAATCCCATGTGGGACAAGGACTGGGTCCCTCTTAATTACTTTCTATCTACCCCATTGCTTAGTACAGTGCTCGCTACATAGTAAGCATTCATCAAGTACCATTATTATTATCATCATCATTATCCCTCTAGACTGTGAGTTCACTATGGTCAGGGAACATGCCTGCTAATTCTGTTGTATTGTACTCTCCTAAGTGTTTAATACAGTGCTCTGTGCATAGTAGGCACTTAATAAGTATGATGATATTATTAATAAACATAGAAGAATCTAGGAGTTCTGTGGGAAGATAGAGATTGAAGTGCTTCAGAAGTAAATGCAGTAGCTATTTTCAATGTCACCCTGACATGGCTTTGTAGAAAAAAAAATTAGAGGTTCCTTTGTATTACAAACATCAAAGCTATTCAGTGTAAATCATTCTTCTAGTCAGGTTTGGTTCATGGCCATGGCACTGGAACAGTGGGATGAGAGGGAATGCTGGGTTCTTAGACTTGAGGCCTTGAAGGCCTTCTGAGTAGAGGAAATGTATAAGAAGCAGTGTGGCCTAGCAGACAGAGCACAGGCTTGGGAGTCAGATGTCATGGGTTTTAATCCTTGCTCCACCACTTGTCAGCTTTGTGACTTTGGGCAAATTACTTAACTTCTCTGTGCCTCAGTGATCTCATCTATAAAATGGGGATTAAGACTGTGATCCCCACGTGGGGCAACCTGATTACCTTGTATCTACCCCAGAACTTAGAATAGTGCTTGGCACATAGTAAGTGCTTAAGAATTACCATCATCATTATTATTATTATTGGTTTTAGGGAACTGATCTGATTTCCAAGCCTACCTTGGAACAAACACAAACTTTTCAGATGCCAGAATCCATCCAAGACTTTTAGGGAATACTGGACTATGGGAAGGGCCAGACCAAATCTCCCAGAGTAGTTCAGATGGATTGTGCTCCAGATGGGAGATGACCTGCAGGCCTGACCACAGCCAGGACCTGTACCTGGGGAGGGGATTTGAGGAGGATTTAGTCAACACTGCCCTCTAGCCTGGATATTCATAACCAGGATCTGCTTCTTGCCAGAGGCACTCCCTATGTCAGTGTGCTTTGATCAGTACTCAGCAAACTGGGGTTCGTCACAATGAGCATTGCAATGTTGTGGTACAGAGATGCTTATTCCCCATGTGACATAATAGGATGGACATTGTTACCTGTTACTTCTCGTCCTCCAGAGCCCTGGAACTCAGGAACTCATCCCTAACTTAGAAGCAGTGTGGTCTAGTGGAAAGAGCATGGGTCTGGGAGTCAGGGGATCTGACTACTTATTTACTTTGCTACTTCCCTGCTGTGTCAAATCATGTAACGTCTTTATGCCTCAGTTCCCTTATCTGCAAAATGGGGATTCAATACCTGTTTTTCCTCCAATTTAGACTGTAGGACCCATGTGGGACCTAATTATCTTATATTTAACTTGGCACTTATTACAAGTGTTTGGCATCATCATCATCATCATGACTATGGTATTTGTTAAGTGCTTACTCTGTGCCAGGCACTATTCTAATTGCTGGGGTAGATACAAGGTAATCAGACTGGTCACAGTCCCTGTCCTACATGAGGTTCACAGTCTTAATTACTATTTTACAGACAAGGTAACTGAGGCACAGAGAAGTGAAGTGACTTTCCAAGGTCATACGGCAGACAAGTGACAGAGCCAGGATTAGAAAGCTTGACTTTCTGACTCCCAGGCCCATGCTCTATCCACTAGGTCACGTTGTTTCTCATGCTGCTTGGCACATAGTAAACACTTAAATACCACAATTTTTTTTTTGAGAAGTCTAGAAATTCATGAGGAATTGTGACTGGAGACAGTCATTTGTTTTCATTATTTTTATTGGGGAAAGAGCTCCTGCTGAAAGATATGAGCCTGGTAGAAGGATATTGCACAACCTTAATGCTACAAAAATGGAAGTGAAAAAATATTAAAAACCCCAGTGAAAAGGGCATTGTCTCAGTTGAGGAAACCCCCAAAACTTCAGTGAAGCTCAACCCTGAAGTTAGTTACTTAACCTCATGTTTACATGGCTCTTAACAAGTGGTTTGAGCTCTATATTATTTTTGAAAGCACTAGTAATGTTGGTATTTGTTAAGCGCTTACTATGTGCAGAGCACTGTTCTAAGCGCTGGGGTAGACACAGGAGAATCAGGTTGTCCCATGTGGGGCTCACAGTCTTAATCCTCATTTTACAGATGAGGTAACTGAGGCACAGAGAAGTTAAGTGACTTGCCCACAGTCACCAGCTGACAAGTGGCAGAGCTGGGATTCGAACTCATGACCTCTGACTCCAAAGCCCGTGCTCTTTCCACTGAGCCACGCTGCTTCTCATGCTGCACAACATGCTGAAGCACTAGTGGCTTTACTATTTCCTCACTTCCCTAATAAATGTTTGCTGCAGATTGTGTGGCATTCAGGGTCAGTTCTCATGACCTCAACCAGAAGTCAAGCCACTTAACTTCTCTTTGCCTTAGGTACCTCAGCTGTAAAATGGATATTGATTGTGAACCCCATGTGGGCATGTGGGACATGGACTGTGTCCAACCTAATTAGCTTGTATCTACCCTAGAGCTTAGTACAGTGCCTGGCAAAGGGTAGGTGCTTAAAAAATACCCTTAAAAAATCTCTGTAGCTCAACTACCAGACAGCTGCTCCCCTGACAGCAGTAGATTAGGCAGGTAGGAAGGGCCACAACTCATTCTTGACTGGAGGCAAAAATGTGGACTATATAGCAAACTATACAAGGTCTAACTATTTGGCCAGAATCCTGCAAGCCAATAATAGGATGTCCCAGCAACCAAAACTAGTAGGAAATTTGCTTCAGTTTTCTATGAATATCTCCCAGTTCAGAAAGCTAAAGTAGCAGTAAGGCTACATGCTTTCTTCAATAACATGCCTCCTTTGTCACTGAGGAAATGATTGATGTTTCATCAGGGCTCCAGCTGTGACTTCAGCACTTTGGAGTCACTATTCACAACATGCTGAAGCACTTTTTTTGCTCTATCTTGCGTACCCAATTTTTAGTACTCATGTACACGAGTACTCACATGATTACTCATGTACATTTACACTTTCTTTTTTCTCCTATCAAAGAATGTGAGCTTTTTGAGGGCAGTGATCATGCCTATTAACTCCTTTGTAACCTTCCAAGGCTTATTACAACAACAGTCTGTCAGTCAGTCATATTTATTGAGTGACTGTGTGCAGAATACTGAGTACTCTAAGTACTAAATGCTTGAGAGAGTACAATATAACAGAGTTGGTAGGCACATTCCCTACCCACATTGAACTTACAGTCTAGAAAAGGAGACAGGTATTAATTAAAATAAATCACAGGTATGTACAAAAGTGCTGTGGGGTTGAGGGAGAAGTGAATAAAAGAAGGGAACAAATCCAGTGCAAGGATAACCCAGAAGGGAGTAGAAGGGGAAATTAGAGCTTAGTTAGGGAAGCCCTTTTGGAGGAAATGTGCATGAAGAGGGAGAGTGATTCAGGCCAGAGGCAGGATGTGGGTAAGAGGTCAACAGTGAGATAGATGAGATCGAGGTACAGAGGGAAGGTTGGCATTAGAGGAGCAAAATGTGCGGGCTGGGTTGAGGAAGGAGAGTAGCGAGGTGAGGTAGGAGGGGCAAGGTGACTGAGTGCTTTATTGCTGATGGTGAGGAGTTTCTGTGTGATTCAGAGGTGTTAGGCAGCCACTGGAGACGCTTGAGGAACGGGGAAACATGGAGTGAACATTTTTGTAGAAAAATGAACCAGGCAGCAGAGTGGAGTATGGACTGGAGTGGGGAGAGATAGGAAGCAGGGAGGTCAGCAAAGAGGCTGATACAATATCAAGGAGGGATAAGATAAAGTGCTTGGATTAATGTCGTAGCAGTTTGCATGGAGAGGAAAGAGTGGATTTTAGTGATGTTGTAAAGATTGAACCAACAGTATTTCATTACAGATAAAATATGAATGAGAGAGATAAATAGAGGGTAATGTCAAGGCTACAGGCTTGTGAGACAGGAAGGATGGTAGTGCTGTTTATAGTGACAGAAAAATCAGGGGAGGACAGAGTTTGGGTGGGAAGATAAGTTAATTCTGTTTTGTACATGTCAAGTTTGACGTGTTGGTAGGTCATCTAAGTATAGATGTCTAGAAGGCAGGAGGAAATGTGACATTGCCAAAGGACAGAGATCATGACTGGATATGTAGATTAGGAAATCAACCTCACAGTGGTGGTAGTTAAAGCCACGGTAGAGAATGAGTCTGCCAAAGGAGTGGATGTAGATGGAGAATAAAAGGGGATCTAAGGCTGAACCTTGAGAGACACCCAGAGTGAGGGACTGAAAGGCAGAAGGAGTCCTCAGAAGAGACTGAGAATGAGCTGCCAGAGAAGAGAACCAGGAGAGGACTGTGTCAGTGAAGCCAAAGTATTTACCATTTTGTATGTCTCATGCAGAAACAAGTCTAACCCTGCTGTCATTTAGGTCTCTGTGCCACAGTTACCAAATTTGTGAAATGGGGACAAAAATAGATGTTCACCCTCTGTCTTTAGAGGGACTGTGTCTGAGCTGATTATCTTGACACCCAAGTGCTTAGGTCAGTGCTTGACCCATGGTAAGTACCTAATAAATAGCATCATTATTATTAAAATTTGATGGAGCCTTGGAAAAACTGGAAATCTTTCAGAGTGTAGGAAAATACAGTAATCTCTCCCACGGGCTGGTTTCATGAGTTTTAATGGGATTTAAATGCACAGATCAAGAGGAAGAGATTATACCCACTGTAAGCAATGAAAATGATTTATTCTGAGAACTATGACTGTTTGCTAGATGATTTGCACACTAGTGGGGCCTGGAAGCCTTAGCCCATTCTCCCCTCCATTTCTCACAGATGTTCCCCTAGCATGTATGGAAATTTTGATCTTTTCCATAAGATTTTCTGCTTATTCCCATCCTTGCTCCACCTTCTTTGTCTAAATTTGCAAATACACCAGGCAAAGTACTCCACAGAATAAAATGCAGTTGCCATAAATGCCACAGTGATAATTCATTTGAGACAACATGCACCCTTATCTGATTTGACCTACAACTGTCGGGTCAATACCTGCATCTCAGAGAATCAGGGGGCTGGGTGGAGTACTGATAGGTAAAAATCAATCAATTCAGTGGTACTTATTTGAGGGCTTATGGTGTGCAAATTCCTGTATTATGCACTTGGGAACTATAGAATTGGTAGAAACAATCCCTACTCTCAAGCGGATTACAGTTTATGGGGGAGACAAACATTAAAATAAATTACAGAAAAGGGAAATAGAGTGTAAGGATATGTAAGTAAGTGCTGTGGGGCTAAGGGTGGGGTGAATATAAAATGCTTAAGGGCTACAGATCAGAGTGCGTAGGTGTGTGGGGGGAGGGAATAGGCTGATAAAATGAGAAGTTGGGGAAAACCTCACAGGAGTTATGCTTTTAATAAGGCTTTGAAGATGGAGAGAGTGATGGCCTGTCAGATGTGGAGGGAAAAAAAGTTCTAGACCAGAGGAAGGACATGGCAATGGGTTGGCAGTGAAATAGATGAGATTGAGGTACAGAGGTACAAGTTGGCAGTAGAGGACCAAAGTATGTGTGTTGCATTGGAGTATGGGATTAGCAAGGTGAGGTAGGAAGGGGAGAATTGATTGAATGTCTTAGAGTCAATCATAAGTTGTTTCTACTTGATGTGGAAATGGATGGGCAATTAATGGAGGCTCTTGAGGAGTTCAGAAACAGGGACTAAGTTTCTTTAGAACAATGGTGCAGCACTTGAGGTGTATCCCAGTGAAGCCCACAGTGTCTCTGAAACAAAGTCAGTGTTAGTTGCAATTCTTTCCCTTAGGAAAGTTTGAACTGGCATTATTTTCTTATCTCCTGGACTTCTCATTCTTTTTTATTTTTTCAAAGTTCACCTTAAGAGACTCATACTATTCTGTATTTAGAAAGCACTAGTTCTTGATGGGTTTTAAATGCTTCATGGACATTCTTCTAGTAGAGAAGCAGCATGGCTCAATGGAAAGAGCCCAGGCTTGGGAGTCAGAGGTCGTGGGTTCTAATCCCGGCCCTGCCACTTGTCAGCTGTGTGACCTTGGGCAAGTCACTTAACTTCTCTGTGCCTCAGTTACCTCATCTGTAAAATGGGGATGAAGACTGTGATCCCCATGTGGGACGACCTGATTCCCTTGTACCTACCCCAGCGCTTAGAACAGTACTTGGTACATAGTAAGCACTTAACAAATACCCAAATTATTATTAGTAGTAGTAGGGAAATGAGGCTGGAGGAGAACATAAAAAGGTGCAAGAAATTGCCCTTTCCCAGAGGCTGGTCAAGTACCTGACTTACATACTGACCTGGCAGCTATTGGTCATATACATGCTGACCATGGACAGATTCTCCATTGCTGGCTGTCAGCAGGTGAATTTAGTGGCCTGTCCCTCTTTCCTTCAGATGTTGGTATAACCTCAAGAGCTCAATGACTAGCTCAGAGCATCTGCTCTAGCTTCCAGGCCCTCTAGACGGACTTCAGGCTGGGATGGTTCTAGAAATCTAGGGGACTCCTCCAGAAGAGAGGGAAAATATAGCTGGATGTTCTTGGGGGATTGCAGCTGCTCCTAAGACCTCTCAGCCTCAGAAAGGTGCTGCCCTTCAACAAACCTCCCCTCACCCCCACCACCAGAGCATCTCAGGACTCCCCCAAAGCCTTTGAAATAACTGCATTTCCTCTCTGGACCCCTAGGGAGGTGGGGTGAATACCTGAAACATTTGCCCCTGGTTCTCAGGACACAGTGTGGATGAGGCTTCAATCAATCAGTCCATCAGTGGTATTTATTGAGCATCTCCTGTGGGTAGAATACTGTACTAAACACTTGGGAAAGTACAATACACTAGGATTGGTTGACATGATCCCTGCCCACGTAGAGGTGACAGTAGATCCTCATCTCAAACACTCAAACAGCTTCCAAGTCTTGGCAGTCCAGAGTGATCCTAGGGAGGAAGTAGTTAAGTTTCTGACTCTCCCCATCCAGGCCCATTGTTCCCTCCTCTTGAACTTTCACTCCCTACAAAAAGTGTCAGACTGAAATACTCCCCATCTTCAAAGCCTTGCTTAAATTTCACCTCTTCCTGAAGGCATTCCCAATTAAATTCTACCAGCCCAGGCTGGGTCAGCCCAAAAGCCACCCTAAGCACTAGTTATAATAGTACTAAGTATTTATAATACTATTTATTCCCATGCTTGGCACATATTAAATCTTAAATACCATACTTATTAAGTGCTTATTGTGTGCAGAGCACTCTATTATGCATTGTGAAAAAAAGTACAGTGGTGGGAATCAGACCTGGTACTTTTCCTCTGGGGGGCTTACAATTTAAAAAATATAAGCAGGGAGAGGGGACTGGTAACAGACCCAAAAGGAGAGGTGAACCAAAATGACAAAGTCATGAATGAATAACCAAAATAAAGATCTGTAGGGTATTATGGCTAGAAGAACAGAATTTCAGGCTCCTCACTCTTCAGATTTCACAGTCACACACATAGCTACACTGGCCTGTATATTTATTCATTCTTCCCATCCTTGATAATGCCAAGTATATAAAAACTGTGAGCAGAGAACATGTCTATTAACTCTTTTGTATTGCACTCTCCCAAGTCTTAGTACCAGTGCTCTGCTCACAGTAAGCATTCATAAAATAAGATTGATGATAATGATCTCTTCTATTCCTCCAGCTCCCACTGGTGGTCTTATATGTATACAATTTAGGCCGGCCTGCCTCTCCCATTAGATTGTAAACCCCTTGAGAGCAGGATGACATTTTTACTGTTCTCTTTGAGACATCTGATTCTGAATTCAGTAGAGTTGAATGAATGATATCAAACTGTGAAGAAGTGTTTTAATAGTTTCCTGAACTTTGAATTCAATAAATACAATTGAATGAATGATATTAAACTGTGAAGAAGTATTAGTTTCCTGAACTTTTCCTGTTCTACATTAAGTAGTATATCTCTAGTGCCCAGACACAAGTCTGTGGTTGTGGAAGTGCATAGATCATGATCTTCAGTTTTTAGACTGTGAACCCCATATGGGACAAGGACATGATAGTATCTTGTATTTACCCCCAACACTTAGTACAGTGCTTGGCATATTGTAAGAACCTAAATTCCACAAATAATATTTAAAGGCAGCATTGGCTTAGAGGATAGAGCACCTGCCTGGGAGTTAGAAGTACCTGAATTCTAATCCTGACTGTCACTTGCCTGCTGGGTAACATTGGCCAAGTCCTTTAACTTCTCTTGCCTCAGCTACCTCATCTGAAAAATTGGGGATTAAGACTGTGAGTCCCATGTGGGACATGGATGGTGTCAAACCTGATTAGTTTGTGTCTACCCCCAGCTCTTAGTACAGTGTCTGGCACACAGTAAGTGCTTAACAAACATCATAAAAATGTGTATGTGTGTGCGTACAAATAAATAAAAGTCAATTCAGGAGGATCCTAGTAGGATCTTGCTAGCAATAGAGAATAGGGAAATTTTGTTATGTTTTTGGCCATCAGATTGCTAAATTTTCTTCTCGAAGGGAAGCAGCATGGCCTAGTGTAAAAAGCATGGGTCTGGAAGACAGAGGACTTGAGTTCTAATCCCAGTTCTGCCACTTGCCTGCTGTATAACCCTTTGGGAAGTCACTTAACTTCTCTGTGGCCCAGTTTCCTCATCTATAAAATGGGAATTAAATCCTATTCTCTGTTACTTAGAATGTGAAACAGAGACTGTGTCCAACCTAATTATCTTCTATTAGCCCAGTGTTTAGTGCAGTGCTTGACTCATAGTAAGTACTTAATAAATACCATAAAAAAGGAGGATAATGGTGGCCCCTTTGGAATTCTGCTTATTCCTTATATAGCCTGTGTAAGCACCTGAGTGGAATATTTCTTCTCTGCTTGTAGCTCTTGATCAATTTTCTATTAGAGCAATCAATGATATTTATCAAGTACTTACTGTGTACGGAGCACTGTACTGAATGCTTGAAATGGTTCACTACTACAAAGTTGGTAGACACATTCCCTGCCCTTAAGGAGCTTACAGTCTAGAGATGTATGAGTTTAGCTCTCTTTCATGACCTCTATAATTCACTCATTCATTCAATCATATTCATTGAGAGCTTACTGTGTCGAAAACACTGTACTAAGTCCTTAGGAGAGTACAACAACAAATAGACACATTCCTGCCCACAAAAAGCTCACAGTCTAGAGGGGGAAACAGACATTAATATGAATAGATAAATTACAGATATATACATGTGTTGTGGGGATGGGAGGGAGGATGAATGAATGAAGGAGCAATTAAGAGGTACCCAGAAGGGAGTGGGAGAAGAGGAGAGGAGAGCTTAGTCAGGGAAGGGTTCTTGGAGGAGATGTGCCTTCAATAATGTTTTGAAGTGGAAGAGAGTAATATAATACTGATATTTTCATTAACTATTGGAGCAAAGACCATGTCTTCATTTGTTGATAAGTTAATTATTCTTCACAAAATGTCATCCTCAAAGACAGAAAGTGCTTTAGAAGATCCTATAAGCTATGGTGCCATCTCTTTAATATCCCCTCTTTTTCTGAGATGAGAATGTAAACTCATTTACGATCTTCATTGTTGATGTGGTGTGTATGGATTGTATTAAGTCTCACCTTTACAATATCGCCAAGATCCTCCCTTTCCTCTCCATCCAAATGGCTATCTTACTGGTACAGGCTTTCGTGATATCCCGACTGGATTATTGTGTCACCCTTCTCTCTGATCTCCCTCCTTTCTGTCTCTCCCCACTCCAGTCTATTCTTCATTCTGCTGCCTGGCTCATCTTCCTGCAGAAATGCTCTGGGCATGTCACTCCCCTCCTTAAAATCCTCCAGTGGTTGCCTATCAACCTCCGCATGAAACAAAAACTTCTCACTCTGGGCTTCAAGGCTCTCCACCACCTTGCGCCCTCCTACCTCTCCTCCCTTCTCTCTTTCTACTGCCCACCCCGCATGCTACGCTCTTCTGCCGCTCACCTCCTCACCGTCCCCCATTCACGCCTATCCCGCTGTCAACCCCTGGGCCACGTCCTCCCGCTGTCCTGGAATGCCCTCCCTCCTCACCTCTGCCAAACTCTCTTCCCCTCTTCAAAGCCCTACTGAGAGCTCTCCTCCTCCAAGAGGCCTTCCAGACTGAGCTTCCCCTTTTCCCTCTGCTCCCTCTCTGCCCCCCCTTCATCTCCCCTCAGCTAAGCCCTCTTTCCCCCCTTTCCCTCTGCTCCTCCCCTTCTCCCTTCCCCTACCCTCAGCACTGTGCTCATTTGTATATATTTTTATTACCCTATTTATTTTGTTAATGAGGTATACATCCCCTTGATTCTATTTATTGTGATTAAGTTGTCTTGTTTTCGTCTGTCTGTTTCCCCCAGTTAGACTGTAAGCCTGTCAGTGGGCAGGGATTGTCTCTATCTGTTGCCGTATTGTACATTCCAAATGCTTAGTACAATGCTCTGCACATAGTAAGCACTCAATAAATGCTATTGAATGAAATCCTTAGCCTGGTGCAAAATCCTGAATCTCTGTAACCTTGGCATTCCCACAGCTTGAAACATGTATTTCTTAGCTGGTTCTTTACTCTAAAGTGCAGGCTGTGATCAACATCCCTTTTGTAGGTTCATGTGAATTGTTGATCATGTACAGCTTACTTTGCTACATATATCTCTTCAATCTCAGAGTCATTCTAGTAAAACCTGCTCAGGTATTTTCTGTAAACATCAATGACTTGACTTAACAGTGAATCCTGGAGACATACATTCGCTTGTCACATTGATAGAACCAACTGGTGTTTCTTGCTCTGAATGGGCTGTCTGGGGTTAATTTCAGGCTTCTTGAAGAAGACCTTCATTCATTCATCCATTCATCCATTCATTCATTCAATAGTATTTATTGAGTGCTTACTATGTGCAGAGCACTGTACTAAGCGCTTGGGATGAACAAGTCGGCAACAGATACAGTCCCCGCCGTTTGACGGGCTTACAGTCTAATCGGGGGAAATGGACAGACAAGAATAATGGCAATAAATAGAGTCAAGGGGAAGAACATCTCGTAAAAACAATGGCAACTAAATAGAATCAAGGCGATGTACAATTCATTAACAAAATAAATAGGGTAATGGAAATATATACAGTTGAGCTGACCTCCATTTTATTCAAGTATAACAGGATAAATATTATTAGCTCTAAAGAGCACATTTCCTTCCAGGAGGAGCACATCCCCTACTAAGGAAGGTGCAAACCAGTGGCACTGGGTCCATAGATTCCAGTCTGACCTAGGTCCTATTTTCAGTGCTAACCCCACCAATAGAGTTGAATGACTCATTCCATCAGTCAACAACAACTGTGGTATATATGCTAAGCACTGTACTAAGCACTGGGTAAGGTCCCACATGGGACTCGCATTGTAAGTAGGAGGGAGATCAGGTATTAAATCCCCATTTTGCTGGTGATAAAACTGAGGCACAGAGAAGGTGAGACTCACCCAAGATCACATAGCAGTCAAGTGGGGAAACTGCAATTAAACATAGGGCCTCTGCTCCCAGGCCCATCCCTCTGCTATATCATTATTTGTATTCTCCCAAGTACTTAATACAGTGTTCTGTACACAGTAAGTGCTCAATAAATACAGTTGACTGACTGACCCTGTAGAAGCAGCGTGGCTCAGTGGAAAGAGCACGGGCTTTGGAGTCAGGGCTCATGAGTTCGAATCCCAGCTCTGCCACTTGTCGGCTGTGTGACTGTGGGCAAGTCACTTAACTTCTCTGGGCCTCAGTTCCCTCATCTGTAAAATGGGGATTAAGACTGTGAGCCCCACGTGGGACAACCTGATTCCCCTATGTCTACCCCAGCGCTTAGAACAGTGCTCGGCACATAGTAAGCGCTTAACAAATACCAACATTATTATTATTATTAAGCCAGGTTTGCCTCCCCAAATTCGGTTACACCTATCCCTACTTAATATTTCACCACAAAATGAAATTAATTTTATAACCAAAAATGTTAACTCGCCACATTATAAATATTAAGAGACCAGTTAGCAGCACTAATGCTTCTTCTAATGCCAGTTGCCAATGGCAGTCACAAGAAACACCCATCCACCTTACTGCTGGATGAAACTTAAAGGTGGGGTGCAGTCCCCAGCAAACATGTGGGCTACATGATACCGTTCCTCAGTTGGCAATCTGCTTCTAATCCATATCTGCCCCATGCCTGGATGTGTGGAGGTGGGGTGTGTTGGGGGCGGATGTTTACTGGTGGGACTGTCCTCTATATTAGCTATCTTATCCTGAGGATCCAGCAAATTAACCAGCTCGATTAAAGTTGAAATGGTACAGCCACCAAGGCAAAGGAATGTTCTTTTGGTTTTATAAGAGGACAAGGTCATGTAATCAGGGCAGGTAAAGAGTCCAGGTTTCCTTTGGTTGGCAAAGAGTTAACCAGAAGAGAAGCTAAGGAATTGTCTGATTTTCATGCAAATGAAGAAAATAAAAGTTTTGGAATCATCAATGGTGCTTTTTGCTGCAGGCTGAAATTCTCAGGTTTGGAACAATGACACTGTTGTTGCTCAATGAGTGGGACTAATGATCTTCAATAGTTGTCACAAGCTCAGCAGCAAACAGAACCATGAAAGCTCCAAGGAGAATCCGGAGTGACTCAGGAAGAGTCTTTAAGGCAGCACCCAATCTTTTCCCCCTAGGGTCACATTAGGAAAGTAGATGTGCGCTCCCAATGGGGCCTGTTTCCTGGATAATCGGTAGTTGTGCCTTTACATTTATTAAGTGCTTACTGCACACAAAGCAGTGTTCTAAGCAATGGGGAGAGCACGTAGGTGGGATTTAGAAATGGTTCATGGTACTCAAGGGCTCGGTCTCTCAATTGTATTTATTGAGCACTTACTGTGTGCAGAGCACTGTACTAAGTGCTTGCAAGAGTACAATTGCAAGATCAGAATTGTGGGCAGGAATTGCAATTAAAATTGCAAGTATTTTTATCAGTAAACAGACACATACCCTGCCCATAATGAGCTTACAGTCTAGGGAGGGATAATAATAATAATTATTATTATGGTACTTGTTAAACATTTGGGTGCCAAACACTATTCTAAACTCTGGAGTAGAAACAAGAGTGCCAAACACTATTCTGAACTCTGGAGTATAAACAAGTTAATCAGGTTGGACACAGTCCCTGTCCCACATGGGGCTCACACTCTTAATCATTATATAGATGAGGCAACTAAGGTCCAGAAAAGTTCAGTGACTTGTCTAATGTCATACAGCAGACACTTGGCAGAGCTGGGGATAAGGACCCAGGTCCCTTTGATTCCCAGGCCCATGCTCTATCCACTAAGCCAAGCTGCTCTCTCAAGAGAAGACAGACATTAACATGAATAAATTACAGATATGCTCGTAAGTGCTGTGGGGCTGGTAGGGAGGGAATGAATAAAGGGAGCAAGTCAAGGCAATGCAGAAGGGAGTGGGAGAAGAGGGAAGGAGGGCTGTCAAGGAAGGCCTCCTGGAGATGTGACTTCAATGAGGCTTTTGGGGGGAGGTTAATTATCTCTCAGATATGAAGAGGGAGAGTATTCCAGGCCGAAGGAAGGACATGGTCCAGAGGTCTGCGACAAGATAGAGGCGATCCAGATACAATGAGATACTCATAATCTATCAAAGAAGGGAGAGGGGCAGGCAACACACAAATAAAGAGTGCTGAAACAATAAAAACATTAAGACAACATAAGACAAGGACAAATACACAACAGTAAAAACCAAAGTCGGGTAGTTACTATGGCCAGAGGAGCAGAGCATTGGGCTCCTTGTGGCTCAGAGTCTAGACAGAACCCAAGCCACCACTACAGCTGCTGCCACCACCCACCCAGCTACTGTATTTCCCGGTAACCTCACGTTATAATTGAGGCGCATGCTTCCTATATTCATTAAATCTTTTTTTAGGGGTAGTCAATTTCCTCTAGACTGTAAGATCATTGTATTCAGGGAACGGGCTTATCAGTCTTATTGTATTGTACTCTCCCAAACACTTAGTATAATGCTCTGTAGAAGCAGCATGGCAGAGTGGATTGAGCATGGGCCTGGGAGTCAGAAGATTGTGGGTTTTCATCCCAGCTCTGCCACTTGTCTGCTATGAGATCTTGGGCAAGTTACTTCACTTCTCTGTGTCTGTTACCTCTTCTGTAAAAAGGGGATTGAGACTGTGAACCCCACCTGGGACAAGGACTGTGTCCAACCCGATTTGCTTGTATACTCCCTGGAGCTTAGTAGAGTGTCTGACACATAGTAAGCATTCAGCAAAAACCACATTATGATCAGAAAGCTCTTAAATGTTTGAGTTGAAAATCCCCACGCAGTATAATGACTGAAAGTCTTTATTTTCATCCATTAACTTCCCAGTTTTTATCATCCTCATCCACTTTCAAATTTATCCCTCATCTTACTCCTCTTCCTATTTAATGAGAAAGTGCTCCCAGTCAATAAAAGCAAATCTCTTTGTCTTTTCTACTGACAAAATTCTGAAAAGTCACTTTTTTCAAGAAACTCCCCAATGGGTCCCTCTCTAGCTTGACATCATAATTCACTTTGATTTTTTTTATGATATTTGTTAAACACTAGTGTCAAGCACTGCTTTAAGTGCTGGGGTAAATACAAATCAAATCAGACACAGTTCCTGACCCACATGAGGTGCCAAGTCTAAGTAAGAGGGAGAACAGGTAATGAATCCCCATTTTACAAATGAGGAAGCTGAGTCACAGATTAGTTACTTGCCCAAGGTCATACAGCAGGCAAATGATAGAACTGGGATTAGAACTCAGGTTCTCTGACTTCCAAGTCCTGATTCTTTGCCCTCTACCACACTGCACCTGGTTGTTAACAACATTGCCTTAAATAAATATCCTGTAATTTGAGATCTCTCATCATAGAAAATCATGTTTAAGTGCTTGAAAACCAAAAAAAACAGCTACAATCTGGGCCCAGTAATGTTTCACTTAAAATGGTGATGGGCAAAGCAAACAATGCAAACACAATTTCAGGGATTTGCTTCAGATTAAATGCATCACTGTTCTGTTTTCTAGAAGGCAATATGAAAGGATAGCTGGGTTTCCCATTTTCTTGCAAAGATCTGGCATTATTTTATTTAAGAACTGAAATAAAGTCCTGGCTAAGATAAATGATCCCCCTATCTCGAAATACTATGGAGCCAAGAAATTACCATGTCCCTGAAAGTATAGAGTAAACATCACAGCAAAATTTACAATAGCAAGGAAGTTTAGAGTTTATGGCTAAAACTTTCAACCCTGGCAGTTGCATAAAATAACTATCATTCTCTCACTAGATAAAAATAGCAAAAGAGAAAGTAAACAAATCATTTGGGCTATTAGTGCTGCCGAGTCGGTAGTTTTCGCATGATCCTTGCTGCCTTAGTGTTCAAATCACTTCCTGATATTTACTTTCGGGCTACAGCCCTAAAGTAGAGCTTTGACTGAGCTGAAATTCTAAAGTGACCTTGCCCAGTATGGCCTATATCACCGTTAAACCAGTAGTACTCAGCCTCATATTGCAAATAGCTAAAATTAATTTCTAGGAATTTCTAATTAATTTCTAAGAACAATGATGGTGATAATACTAGCTGTGACATTTGCTATGGAATTAACAATATGCCAAGCGCTAGGGTAGATACAAGATAATTAGACTGGACAATGTTCTGCCCCATATTGTAAGGGGGAGGTAGAACATTTTACAGTTAAGGAAAATGAGGCCCAGAGGAAATAAGTGACTTGTCCAAGGTCTCACAGCAGAAAAGTGGCAGGAGTAGAATTAGAACCCAGGTCTCCTGACTCTCAGTGCTGTCCTCATGGGAGGCTGTGGAGAAAGCTCGGGAGCAATAAGGGCCCCCTGGACTGGACCAATGCAGCATGGTCTAAGGGATAGAGTACAGGCCTGGGAGTAAGAAGGACCTGAGTTCTAAACCCAGCTCCACTACTTACCTGCTGTGTGATCTTGGCCAAGTCATTTAACTTCTCTTTACTCAGTTACCTCATCTGTAAAATGGGAATTAATTCTGTGAACCCCACATGGGTTCCTGTGTCCAACCTAATTAGCTTATATCTACCCCAGTGGTTAGTATGGTGCCTGGCACATAGTAAGTGATTAAACATACCACTAAGAAAAATGTAGAGGACCTGCAGGCTCCTCTGAGTTGGTGTAAGAATTGCCCTCTGCCAGAATTAAACTGGAGAGAATTAAAAGAGTGACAACTTTTTAAAAAACAAACAGGACCTACACTCTCACAAGAGGACTGAAATATCTGAAACAAAAAAAAGCTTAAAACTCCATCATAGCTTTCCTGTATGTTGTGATGTCTGTGCTGTGAGAACTTCAATTCCACCCATTTAATTTACTGAGCAAGCTTTCAGATTAACCTGTTGAGTGAACCCTCTGAGTAGAGAGGAAGTTTCAGCTTGGATTGGAACAGGGTGGGCAAAGAGGCATTACTAGAAAGGATCTGTGTTGCTGGAGAGAAAAATTCTTCTAGATTGCAGGCAGGGAAGGTGTCTGGCAACACTGTTGTACTGTACTCTTTTAAGTGCTTAGAGTAGCACTCTGCACACAGTAAACACTCAATAAATACCATTGATGATGAGAGCGCAGTAATCCCCAAGAATGACTTACCTCTTCTGTCTTTACTGCAGGGTTGTAACTTCTCCTCCCCATTCCCACTTCTTAAGCTACTTAAGACACTTGAACATGAAAATGAAAGTAAATAAAACAAGGATCTTAGATACCTCTTTGCCAGGGCCTCAGTGGTATCCTTAGTGTGGTATCCACACAGGGACTGGTTGGGACCCCAGTTGATGATGGGATAGGAGTGAGACAGGGATATTTTACAGCCTGAAAGCACATCTGGCTTCATGGAGAGTGAAATCAATTGTAGCCTGCCACCAGCAGCTGGGCATCTTTATAATTGCAGTCCCAGGAAGGAGGTTATTGAGTAAGGGTGGCATCTGAAAGCAATTGCCCTTCATCAAGACCTCACCATCTCTCACTCCATCTGGGTCACCACACTTGATCAATTTCAGTTTCATGTGCACAAGGGACAGATAAAGGAAGGAGGGACCCTGCTATTTGGTGTTTTCTAAATGGATTTTTGCTACGATTCAGTCTTTGTAGCCAAAACATATTTTGTATTGCTTCAACATTCAGTGTAGGAGAAGAGGAAGGAATCACAAAAAAAGGGGGAAAGTTGGCTTCAATGCAGTGTTCCATCAAAAGATCTTCTAATTATTTAGAGAGAACTAAAAAGTATTCATTCATTCAATAATATTTATTGAGCATTTACCATGTACCTAGCACTGTACTAAGCACTTGGGAGAGTACGGTACAACAACAGACACATTCCCTATCCACACTGAACTCACAGTCTTTAGGCAGAGACAGACATTAATATAAATAAAAGATATTTACAAAAATATTGAAAAAAAAGTTAGGTAACAGAGAATGCCACCAATGAATTGAGGAACCACCATTTAATTAACAGTGGAATTCTATTGAGGTGGCTCACTGTGGGCAGGGAATGTGTCTGAAAATTTGGTTAAATTGTCTCCCAACTGCTTAATGCAGTGCTCTGCTCATAGTAAATGCTCAGTAAATACCACTGACTGATATATCTGATTACCACAAGGTAAGTTCATTAGCACAGTGAGCACTAAATGAAGTAATAATAACTGACACACTTTGAAAAGAAAACCCCTGTAACAATAGTGAAAGTGTAGCCTGACTAGGAACTTAATGAGATCATATTTTCTGAAGTTCAAATGGTTCAGGAGCTGGGACTTCCAGAGGATATGTTAAAGGTCCAAGACTGAGAGGGGCAGCTATCACTGTCAATTCCTAAACCTCCTTCTGCTGTTACCAATCAGTCAATCAATGGTATTTATTGAGTACTTACTGTGTGCAGAGCATTGTATGAACCTCTTGGGAGACCGCAATACAACAGAGTTGGTGGACATGTACCCTGCCCATAATAAGTTCACAGTCTACTGGGGAAGACAGGCATTCATATAAATTAATAACTTATTGATACATAAATAATTTAGGAATGTATAAATAATTTACAGATACAAATAATTTACAGATATGCTATGCCTCTCCTGTCCTGCCGACCAAACTGCCAGCCATGAAGATAAGAGCTAGGGTACCTATGTTCTCTCAGGAACCCATAGCACCTGTGCACATATCATTTTATGCACCATTTAAGCACTTTCTTATCTATTTATACATTCATTTCCTTGTTAGAACTAATTGCATTTCTTCTCTTTCTTCAAAGTTTATGTCTTCCCTGTTGGATTGTAAATTCCTTGGAGTTGGGGTTCATGGCATAGTGGATAGAGTACAGGCCTGAGAGTCAGAAGGTAATGGGTTTTAATCCCGGGTCTGCCACTTGTCTGCTGTGTGGCCTTAGGGAAGTCACTTCACTTCTCTGTGCCTCAGTTACCTCATCTGTAAAATGGGGATTGAAATTGTGAGCCCCATGCGAGACGGGGACTGTGTCCAACCTGATTAGTTTGTATACACCCAAGCGCTTAGTAAAATGCCTGGCACACAATAAACGCTTAAAAAATACCATTATCAATGAGAAGCAACATGGCTTAATGGAAAGAGCATGGGCTTGGGAGAGTTAGAGGTCATGGGTTCTAATCCCGGCTCTGCCCTTCTCAGCTGTGTGACTGTGGATGTCACAACTTCTCTGTGCCTCAGTTACCTCATCTGTAAAATGGGGATGAAAACTGTGAGCCCTATGTGGAACAACCTGATTACCTTGTATCTACCCTAGTGCTTAGAACAGTGCTTGGCATATAATAAACACTTAACTAATACCAACATAATAATAATTATTATTATTATTACCTCTATTGAAAAGTGCCATGCACAGATCAGGAGCCCAGTGAAACAACTGCATTTGACACTGCCTCTGTCACTGAAGACCAGCCTGGAGGTGTAGAAGAGGTTCATTCAATCGTGTTTATTGAGCACTTACTGTGTGCAAAGCAGGTGCAAAGAGGGTGTAAGGTGCATTTCTGTAAAAGCTTCCCAAAGTATGTCACATGAACTAGAATACATCACAACAGAAGTATTGTACCGAGTGTCGGGTCCCTTTCTGGTTTTTGGTTTATTTGGGGTCGGCACAGGATGTGGTCATTCAACACTGGTGGGGCAAACTAACAAGCATAAGAAGCCAAAATGTGCAGATTCTGTCATTAAATGCTTGCATAGGTGATTGTTTCATTGAAAAGCAAAGGTTAAAGCAAACACTTTCACTGTTTGGGAAAGAATGAGATCCCAAGAGCCTGTTTCAGTGAGACAATAATGATAGGTAACCCTCTGGAGAGCAGAAAATCCAGAGCCAGAAGAGGTGGCCTCGAATTTATCTTGAAGACAGATCTAGTGCTTCTGGTAGAAAACTGGGATATCTTTTTTTCTGAGAGCTGCAACATTGATTCTGAGCCGTGGATGAAAAGACATGTTGAAAGAGTGCAAATGAACACTCCAGAAATGCAGAGGACTTGCAAAATGAAACAATTATTTGAATTGAAAAATGTCCTTCAAAAGAGGTGGCAATGGGTGGTTCAATGAAATTTTAATGCTACCCAAGACACAGAGATTGATCAGAAATGTTTCACTGGTAAAATGGAAAGAGTCAGTCAGTCAATTATATTTATTGAGTGCTTACTGTGTGCAGAGCACTATACTAAGAACTTTGCAGAGTTCAACACAACAATAAACACATTCCCTACTCACAACAAGCTTACAGTTTAGAGGGAGAGAGAGATATTAAGATAAATGAATAAAATTGCAGAAATACACGTAAGTGCTGTGGGACTGGGAAGGGGGATAAACAAAGGGAGCACACCAGGGCAACTCAGAAGGGAGTGGGAAAAGAAGAAATTGGGGGCTTAGGGAAGGCCTCTTGGAGGCCTTCAAAAGGCTATGAAGTTGGGGAGAGTAATTACCAGTTGAATATGAAGAGGAAGGAGGTTCCAGGACAGAGAGAGGATGTGGTGAGAGGTCAGTGGAGAGATAGACAAGATCAAGGTACAGTGTGAAGGTTAGCATTAGAGGAGCAAAGTATGCAGGCTGGGTTGTAATTGGAGAGTAGCAATGTGAGATAAGAGGAGGAAAGGTGATTGAATGCTTTAAAGCTGATGGTAAGGGATTTCTGCTTGATATGGAGGTGGATTGGCAACTACTGGAGTTTCTTGAGGAGTTGGGAAACATGTCTTAAACACTTTTGTAGAAAAATGATCTGGGCAGTAGAGTGAAGTATGAACCGGAGTTGGGAGAGGCAGGAGGCTGAGAGGTCAGTAGGGAGGCTGCTACAGTAATCAAGATGGAACAGG
Organism: Ornithorhynchus anatinus; assembly: GCF_004115215.2. NCBI lineage: Eukaryota > Metazoa > Chordata > Mammalia > Monotremata > Ornithorhynchidae > Ornithorhynchus > Ornithorhynchus anatinus. The sequence goes on along the minus strand of NC_041731.1, from coordinate 51,234,955 downwards.
ATGAGTGATTGTATTAACGAGGTAGCAGTTTGGATAGAGAAGAAAGGACAGATTTTAACGATGTTGTAAAGGTGGAACTGACAAGATTTAGTGATGGATTAAATATAGGGGTTGAATGAGCAAGAGGAGTCAAGGATAATGGCAAGGTTATGGGCTCATGAGACAGGAAGGATGGTGGTGCTGTCTACAGTGATAGGAAAGTCAGGGAGAAGACTGGGTTTGAGTGGGAAAATAAGGATTTCTGTTTTGGACACATTAATCTTGAGGTGACAGAAGGACAACAAAGTAAAGATGTCGTGAAGACAGGAGGAAATGTAAGACTTCAGAGGGAGAGAGATTAGGGCTGGAGATGTTGATTGGGGAATCATCTGCATAGAGGTGGTAATTGAAGCCATGTGAGCAAATGAGTTCTGCAAGGGAATGGGTAAAGATGGAGAATAGAAGGGAACCCAGAACTAAAAACTTGAGGGATACCCACCGTTAGGAGTTGGTAGGCAAAGGAGGGGCCTGCAAAAGAAACTGAGAATGAGTGACCAGAGAGATAGGAGGAGAACCAGGACATGACAGTGTCAGTGAAGCCAAGGTTGGATGTTTCTAGGAGAAGGGAGTGGTTGACAGTGTTGAAGGTAGCTGAGAAATCAAGAAAGATTAAGATGGAGTAGAGGCCACTGGATTTGGAAGGAAGGAGGATGACCTTTGAGAGGATGTTTTCTTTGGAGTGAAGGGGATGGAAGCTAGATTGGAGGAGTCAAGGAGAGAATTAGAGGAGAGGAAGTTGAGACAGCAGGTGTAGACAACTTGCTCAAGGAGTTTGGAGAGGAATGGTAGGAGGAAGATGGAGTGGTAGCCAGAGGGAGCCGTGGGGTCAAGGGAGGGGTTTTTTTACGATATGGGAGACGTGGGCATGTTTGAAAGCAGTGGGGAAGAAGCCATCTAAGACCAAACAGTTGAAGATGATGGTTAGGGAGGGAAGAAGGGAGGGGACAAGTGTTTTATTAAGCATAAAGGGATGGACTCAGATGCGCGGGTGGAAGGGGTGGATTTTGAGAGAAGGCAGGAGGTCTTCTTTGGAGATACCGATAGGAAAGTTGAAGAAGGGGAAGGAGAGGGAATGGACTGGAGAGAGACAGGAGAGATTTTCAGAGATCACGCATAATGGTTTCAATTTTCTCGAATATGTGGCCAGGTCATTAAGGGCAAGGGATGAGGGAAGCAGGAGAAAAGGGGATTTGAGGAGGGGGTAAAATGTCTAGAACAACTGTCAAGGGCATTGGGCATGGGTGCCAGTAAGAATGGAGAAATAATTTTGCCAAGCTGAAGAGAGGGCAGAGCTAAAGCATGCAAGGATAAACTTGAAGTGAAATGGACGAGGGTGGACAAGGATGGCTTAATAGCGAGATTTCTGCCAGCAATGTTCTGCAGTTCAAGCACAAGAGTGAAGGAGGCAGACGGTGGAAGTGGTCTAGGGATGTGGGTTAGTAGTTCGAGATAGATGAAGAGAGATAAAGCCAGAGAAGCAGCGTGGCTTAGTGGAAAGAGCACAGGCTTGGGAGTCAGAAGTCATGGGTTCTAATCCTGACTCCATCACTTGTCAGCTGTGTGACTTTGGGCAAATCACTTAGCTTCTCTGTGCCTCAGTTACCTCATCTGTGAAATGGAGATTAAGATTGTAAGCCCCACGTGGGACAATCTGTTTACAAGAGTGCTTGGCACATAGTAAGCGCTTAACAAATACCATCATCACCATCAATAAACTGAAGAGTCCAGTTTTCTTTTTGACCAATGTGGAATGGTCTGTCACATTTACAAGGACACCAGGAATGGTCCCAATGGAGTCATCCAGTGCCAGATTAATGGACACAAAAATGGGCACTAAAAAAAATCCTGTGTAATATCTCAACAATTAAGACAGACTGATTTAAGATGGCTCAGACTGAGAGATGCTGGGGTCAAAAATAAAAATTTCCATTTGCCAAGACAACCAGATTTAAAGAGCTCTTAAAGCCAGCCCAAAAAGGCCAATTCTGGGAATGACATTTCTGTGGAAGAATGATATGAACCGAGCCCAGAAGAATTCTGCCGAGGGAAATGCACAAGGATTATGCTATCGTAATCAGTGAAAGGGCAAATATGAAAGTCACACCAAGAAAGAAACAAAAGGTCAAGGAGACATTGGAAAATTATTGTGCAAAGGACTCAAAAGATGAAAGGGAAAATGATGAGTTTATCAGGATGCTTTGAAACAATATTTGGATTAGATTTTAAAAGATTCTGAAGGGTTCAGAAGACAATGTTGAGTGCAGCAAGATGGATTAACTCCCAAGTAGCTTCAATCAAATAACCACCTGAAGCAGTTATGTATTTATAGCTATCCTCACCTATGTATATGTATATATATATAGATAGATAGATAGATACATGCAGCTCTATATTAAATTATTTATACAGCAACTCTGTTATATCCTTGAACTTTCCTCGCTTTCGGTATTGCAAATAATTTATGATTGCCTGTCTCCGCACTAAATTGGAAACTCCTTGAGGCCAGGAATGTGTTCTTTATTCATATTTAAATTGTCACCAAGTAATAATAATATTGATGGTATTATCATGAGTTATAAACCCCGTCAGTTATATCCTCACATCATCACTAAAATCTGCCCTTTTCTCTCCATACAAAACCGCTATCATTCTGATCCATCCTGAGTAGCAGTACTGCCTAGTGGAAAGAGCACAGGTCTGGGGGGTCAGGCGACCTGAGTTCTAAACCTGGGTCTGCCACTTGTCTGCTATGTGACCTTGGGCAAGTCATTTAACTTCTCTGTGCCTCAGTTCCCACATCTGCAAAATGAACACAATCTGTGCTCCCTCCTACTTAGATTGTGAGCCTCAAGTGGATCTGATTGTCTTACATCTTCCCCAGTGCTTAATATAATGTTTGCCACAGAGTAAGTACTTAATAAATATCATTAATATTATCTCACTATCGATATTATTTTTAATAACATTATTAAAATGCTACCTCCCATTTTATTTAGACCAGACCACTACTCTCCCCACCTTCAAAAATCATATCTCCCCCAAGAGGCCTTCCCTGATCAGGCCCTCTTCTCCCCTACTCCCTCTTCCTTCGGCGTCACCTATGCACTTGGATCTGTGCAGTTGATATTTACCTCACTCTCAGCCCTACAGCAATTTTGTTCACGTCTGTAATTTATTTGTTGATCTTAAAGTCTGTCTCCCCTCTAGCCTGTAAACTCTATGTGGACAGGGAAAGTACCTCAACAACTCTATTGTATTGTAATAATAATTAACAATTGTGGCATTTGTTAAGTGTTTTCTATGTGCCAAGGACTATACTAAGTGCTGGGATGGATACAAGCTAGTCAGGTAGGACACAGTCCATGTCCCTCATGGGGACTTATAGCCTTAATACCTATTTTACAGATGAGATAACTCAGGCATAGAGAAGTGAAATGACTTCCCCAAAGTCACACAGCAAACAAGTGGCAGAGCTGGGATTAGAACCCGGGTCCTTCGGACTCCTAGGCCCGAACTTTATCCACTAGACCATACTGCTTCTCTATTGTACTCTCTCAAGCTCTTAGTACAGTGCTCTGCACACAGTAAGCTTCCAGTAAATACCATTGCTTGACTGATTATCACATCTCACCTTGACTATTGCATCAACCTTCTCACTGAACTCCCTGCCTCCTGACTCTCCCCTCTCCAATCCATATTTCACTCAGATCATTTTTCTGAAAAAGCATTCAGCCCATATCTCCCCACTCCTCAAACACCTCCAGTGGTGATACCAACCTACTCTCTGTACCTCGATCTTGTCTATATTGCCACCGATCCCTCGTCCATGTTCCCTCTTGGGTCTGGAAATCCCTCCTTCTTCATATCCAAGAGTCCTCCACTCTCCCCACCTTCAAAGCCCTCCTAAAATCACATCTTCTCTAAGAGGCCTTCCCCTACTAAGCCCTCACTTTCCCTATCGCCCTTCCCTTTGTGTCACCTATGCATTTGGCTGTGAACCAAGTTGTTCTTGTTATTACATTGTACTCTCACAAGCATTATTACAGAGCTTTGCACACAGTAAGCGCTCAATAAATTTGAATAAATGAATGAATGAACCTCTCAACCACTTTGATATTCACCCCAGCCTACAGTGCTTCTGTAAATATCCTCATTCTCTACCATTTCTCCTCTCTGTACCTTATTGTAATGTCTATCTCCTGCTGTAGACTGTAGTCTCTTTGTGAGCAGGGATCATATCTATTACATCTACTGTACTGTACTGTCTCTCTTAGGTGTTTAGTACAGTGCTCTGTACATTATAGCATTCAATAAATACCAATGGTTGATTCACTGATTGATTGAGAAAATGGAAAGAGGATGACAAACAGAATGTTCTGCATTTGCCAAACACCTCTTCTCATCTAAAGCCTTAGTAAATTGTGTAAGGCTAATAGCAAGTCTGGATCTTATCCCAGAAGTAATTTGGGAAGCCTTTTGAGCACATTATTCCCTGAGTGAATCTCAGAAACTATTCAGTCTGGGGTAATGTATGGCCAGAATATCTTCTAGTCCCTAAACGAATAATCAACTGATGGCATTTACTGAGGGCTTACTATCTGCAGAGCACTGTACTTAGCACTTGGGAGAGTGCAATAGAACATAATTAGGTGACACATTCTATTCCAGTTACAAGCTTAGAATCTAACACAGTAGTAAGCATGGTCACTGCTCTCTGCTAAATAGTCTTGGAGAGTTACCCCACCTTGAAACCACCAGAGGTGGAGCTTGGGCCACTGTCTGATTGAAAGCATAGGTTAGGTTTCTCTAGTTCCCTATCTCTGCCCTCTTCTTTCACTGGCAGCCTGGGCTGCCTGTGGATAATCCTGAGTCTAGGCCACTATTGGAGTGGGGATTTATAATTGAGCTTTGAAGGAGAGGAGGATGTTGTTTGGGGAAGGAGAAAGCAGAAGCCAATGAAGATAGGGATATGAGGAGTTTAGTAGCTTGGGGTTGAGAGAATGGCAGTAGGTCAGATCATCTTGATGCTTCCCACCTCAGCAAACTAACCATATTGTTGCTAGGCAAAACAGACTAGTAGGTGGACACTGATTTGAAGTCTTGGGAATTTGGTACCCTAAATCCCAATAAGGGAATAAAAAAAGCTCCTTATGGCTCACACGCCTTCTCTGTTATTTCCTGCATTGCATTAGCAGATGACTGTTTCTCTACAGCAGTTTGTCTGAGTCAGTCCCATGGGAAATAAACGAGACGTGAAACCCATGCTTCACATGCTTGCACGTACACACACACACACACACACACACACAAAACCAGTTTCTTCCAATTACGCAGCATGCTGAGCTCCAACTGGCTTACACTGTTGGAGGGACATTCCCTAATTCCCTCATCTCATTCCAGCAACACGCTTATGAAAACTCACATTATGGCGGAGCTCATTGAACTACTGAGTAAAAGAAAACATGTCCCCAGGATCTCCCAAAGTACAGTTCTCCCTTTCCTTACATCCTCACGTTCCAGCACCAAAATAATAATAATGATAATAATAATAATAATGATCTCTGTTAAGAGTTTATTTATTTTCATGCAATGTGATAAGCCCTGGGGTAAATACAGGATAATCAGGTCAGACAGAGTCCCTGTCCCCCACAGGGCTCATAGTCTAAGTGGTTGGAAGGGCAGGTATTGAATCCCCATTTTGCAGATGAGGAAACTGAGGAAAAGTGATATTAAGTGACTTGCCCAAGGTCATATAGTAAGCAAACAGCAGAGTAGGGATTAGAACCCAGGTCTTCGGATTCGGATTTCCAGATCTAGGCTCTTTCCAAAAGGTCATGCTGATTGTTTTTTTTTTGAGCACACACTAAGTGCTCAGTAGATACATATGATTAATATTGTTTCTCATGGAACTTCTGGATTCATGATGGAATTTGAATAGAAGTACACTTAAATAGGTCACCTGTACAAGACACTCCATTGTCCCTGAGGTATCCCCTGGTTTCTGAGCTGGTGCTCTCGCTTTCTCTCTCTCTCTGTTAAACCTTTCCCAATTCATTTTCAGCATCTTTAATCCCAACTACCCTATGCTTTCTCATCTTCTTTTTAATAAATGAAGAGTATTTATTGAGTGCTTAATGAATGTTCCGCACTGTACTAAATCCTTTAGAGTACCCCAAAACCAAACACTTGTTCCTAATCTTCAAGGAGCTTGCCATCTAATAAGGAACTCTCAATCTTTACCCTTTCCTGCTCTTTCCTTTGTTGTCTCCATTCCCTTGTTAAGTACCCAACTTTTCTCTTTCAAACTACTATCAATCAATCAATCATATTTATTGAGTGCTTTACTATGAGTAGAGCACAGTGCTAAGTGCTTGGGAGAGTATAATAGAGTTGGTTGATTCATTCCTGACCGGCAACAAGTGTGGAGTTTAGAGGAAGAGACAAACATTAATATAAATAGAGGGAGGGGTGAATAAAGGGAGAAATACAAATGCAAGGGCAGTGGAAAAGGGAGTGGGAGAAGAGGAAAAGAGAGCTTAGGCAGGTATGGCCTTTGGAGTTGATGAGCATTCCGTAAGGTTTTGAAAGTGGGGAGAGTGTCAGATATGAAGAGGGAGTGCGTTCCGGTCAGAGGCAATTCATGGGCGAAAGGTCAGTGGTGAGACAGACAAGATCGAGGTACAGTGAGTAGGTTGGCATTAGAGAGTGAAGTGTGAGGGCTAGATTATAGTAGGAGAGTAATGAGGTAAGGTAGGAGAGGGCAAGGTGATTGAGTGCTTTAAAATTGATAGTAAGGAGTTTCTATTTGATGCAGAGGCAAACATTGGAGGTTCTTGGGGAGTGGGGAATCATGGACTGAAAGCTTTTGTAGAAAAATGATCTGGGCAGCAGAGTGAAATATGGACTGGAGTAGGGAGAGACAGGAGGCAGGGAGGTCAGCGAGGAGGCTGATACAGTAATCAAGGCAGGATAGGATAAGTGCTTGAATTAACATGATAGTTTGAACAGAGAGTAATCTCCCCACACATCCCATTTATGGCCCTTTCCAAATTCCAACCGCCTAATAGGTATTATGAGACAGTATTTGAGTGATCTTGGCATTGGTCAAGAAGTCAGGAAGTAGCGGGTCTATTTCTGTCACTGTTACTGATAATGTATGACTTTTTCCACTCTAAATTGCAGTTTTCTTCAAAGTGAAGTGGAGGTAGAGGAGGAGAAGAGGATTTGGAGGGTGATAGAAAGCAGGAAAGGTAGGGAGGGATGCATGACGCTGGAAAATGACATACTGGAGAAGGAAGGGACCAAAAGGGACCAAAATGAGAATCATTTTTATTAAAGAAACATTTCAAACCCTGAAATTGGAACAACTCGGATGAAAGGGGCCTGGAAATGAAGCTCCACTGATCAGCTGGCAAGAAGCAATTGAGACACAAACTGCATTTTCCCTTGGGAAAGAACTGAATCCAACCCAAACTGGGATTTTAGTGGGTGGTTTATTTTAATCACCCTCCTTGATGTGGTCTGACTTTGATAACATGCTATTTCAAGCTATTTGTGTTCCCAACACCTGGTATTAGAATGGAGATTTCTTCCCCTTTTTCTGTGTGTTCCTGTTTTAGGCAATGGTCAATATATCATCTTGAGCTGAACCAACTAAGTTTTTTATAAGAGGCTGTAAACATCTGTGCCTTGATGTGAACAAACAATAGCCTAGGAAGGACAGAGTTCACTGGGTGGCAGTTTCAAAACTCAGACAAAACCTCAGTACTTTTCCTTTACAATAGAGACCGGAGTGATAAACTTTGAGTTTTCATACATTGTTCCCACAGTCATTTATCACAAAGGCAGCCAGTGGCATTTACAGATTGCTATTTCTTTCTTGTTTCTGATGATAGACTGTCATTCTGTTCAATGGTGGAAAGAGGTGGGACATATGCTCTGCTTAAAGTAGGTAGTAAGGAAGGGATGGTTTCAAGATGGTTTTTAAACTCAGTTCTAGAAAAGAAGGTGATGTGCCATTTTCAGGGCACTGACTTCCCCTTAACTATGAACATACTATTTGTGGATCCCTATTTATCTGCCACACAATGCTCATTCCAGCCTGGGTTCATTTTTAGCCCACACCTAACAATTACATTCTCTCACTGAGAAAATTACTAAGAAGCAGAAGAACTCCCCTCCCTCTCCACCCCCTCCCCCACCCCACTTAATTAATTTGGATTTGCTGATTTGGAGGTATTGAGAAGGTTAGAAGTTTCAGAGTTCAAAATGCCAGAACATGTCAATTCCTAGTCATCTAATGCCTAAAAAAAGTTGGGTTTTTTTTCGGTAGTTATAAGTTGGTTCAAAAAATCTTCTGAAGGTCAATTCTCTACTTTCTCTGGAACTAAGTTAACTTTCAAATAGTATCTGTTTCTGAGGCCTGGTGGACCACATGGAGTCAGTTCTCTAAAGGCATTCACAGGCAAGCAGGAAGGTAGGCAGTTAGAGAGGCCTATTCCTGTTTTCAGGTTTTGGCGGGGAGGTGGGGGCGGGCAGGGTGGTTGTTGTATTTATTAAGCACTTGCTATGTGCCAGGCACCTTACTGAATGCTGGGGTAGATACTGTCTAGTCAGGCTAGACACAGTCCTGTCTCACTTGGGGCTCACAGTCTTAATGTCCATTTTGCAGATGAAGTAAATGAGGCACAGAGAAGTGGAGTGGCTCTCCCAGGGTGACACAGCAAACTGGTGGTGGAGTCAGAATTGGAAACCAGGTCCTTCTGATTCCCAGGCCCTTCTGACTCCTAGGGTTGAGGGGCATCCTTTCCCACCATTCCCAGTAGGCCATTTTTGGCAGTGGGAAGCCAGATCAAAGAGAGTTGTGCTGGGCTCAAAAGGAATGCACCAAGAGAAAGCTAGGAGAAAGAGGAGACAGAGATACCGAGGTTCAAAGGCACAAATCATCCATCTGTTTCCTGCTTTCAGCCTTGTAATTCCCTGCCCAGGAATGCCCTTGGCAGGAGGTTTATTCAGAAATCTTAATGCAAGGCTCTCGGCAATACTTAGGAGTCAGGTTTTCCCTTCCCTCCCATCTCTCCTCCCTGTCTCGCAGTGGTCTTGGCCACTGTCACTAAGTTACCCATAGATCTCCACTCTCACTTGCTTGAAGGGGGAATTTCCCCCAAGTTCTTCCAGGCATTGTTAGGCAGTAGGGGTAGGAGAACTTTGCGGACAGCAGGACACCTGGATCACCCCTCCAAGAGTCATTCCTGTGAAATTCACTATCCAAGATGAGTATAAATGTGACTTCAGTTTTTCAGAAAATAGGCTCAGATCTACCACAATACATTTTCACTATGCACTTTGAGAAGGACATTGTTAGGAAATTAGGAATCATTCATCCAGCAACGCCAGTCTGCTTGGAGTCAATGAGCCGAGATGTCAGAAGAAACAGCTTGAGCACAGCTTCGAAATGGATGACTACCATAGCATGAATTTTCCTTAGCATGGAGTTTGGCTACCATCTCATTTTAAGACAATTAGGCATACAACAGTAGTTTCATCAATCAATCTGTACATAGAGCCTTTTCACAGTGACTGATCCACTCAATTGTGAATGATATTGAATATCTCATAAATGGCCTCCTCAACTGGCTGTTCCTTTTAAAAATAGTATTTCAAGCCAGGCAAGGTCTGAGAGGCAGGAATCTGAGTAAGAAGTACAGGGGATAAAAGGGTAAAAGGGGGGCAAAAAAATCTAAGAAATGAATTAGAATCTTGAGATGAGGCCAGAGCATAGGAGGATAGTAGGGAGATTGGAGGAGGAGTAGCTCCAGGTACCATCAGTGGCAGTTTGGACCAATGGGAAACAGCATGGCCTAGTGGAAAGAGCATGAGCCCGAGAGTCAGAAGACTTGTGTTCTAATCCAGACTCCACCACTTGCCTGCTGTGTGAACTTGGGTAAATCACTTAATTCCTCTGTACTGCAATTCCGTCACCTGCAAAATGGGGGTTAAATAACTGTGCTCTCTCTTATTTAGATTGTGAGCCCCATGTGGGACCTGGTTATCTTGTATCTAGCCCAGTGCTTACTACAGTGCTTGGCACCTAGTAACCATTTAATAAATACCACAATATCTCAGGGCTGTTAACCAGTGGTAAAAGGAATGGAACCTGGAATGGGCTATAACTCAGTTTTGGTTAAAAAAACAGTCCTGAAATTCAATTCATGTAATTACTTTGTTCTTCTGTTACCTCATCTGCAAAATGGGGATTAAATTCTACTCTCTCCTTCCTAGGCTGTCAACTACATGTGGGACGGAAACTGTGTCCAGCCTGATTATCTTGTATCTACTTCAGTACTTAATACAGCCTTTGGCACATAGTAAGTGCTGAACTACCTATGGCTTAGTAAGTTCACCTTATATCACTTACACTAGGTCTCCCTTCTCTAAACTAAGCTCACTGTGTGCAGGGAATGTGTCTGCTTATTGTTATATCAACCTCTCCCAACTGCTTAGTAGACTCCTCTGCATACAGTTAATGCTGAATAAATATGACTAACTGACTGAATGAATGAATGAACAAGTATTACTATAAAAAAATGTTTGTACTGCAGCAGCCACAAGCAGCAGGGAACTTTTTGGCCGATGGGGAACATACCACTGCCCATGTGGGCCTAGGCTGGGGAGGGGCTATGGTACCCACTCCCATGCCTGGCCTTTTCCTGGGGGTGACCTGGGCCCTTCCCTTGTTGGTGAGCTGGACCTCCCCATGCAGTACTTGACAAAGCAGCATGACCTCCAGGGTGAGCCCAGTGGCAAGCCACAACAATGGGGCAGTGGACTCTAGACGAGAAGCAGCATGGCCTAGTGGCAAAAGCCCGGGCTTGGTAGTCAGAGGACATGGGTTCTAATTCCAGCTCTGCCACTTGTCTGCTGTGTGATCTTGGGCAAGTCATTTCACTTCCCTGGGCCTCAGTTACCTCATCTGGAAAATGAGGATTAAGACTGTGAGCCCCACGTGGGACAACCTGATTTCCTTGTACCTACTCCGGTGCTCAGAACAGTGCTTGGCAGATAGTAAGCACTTAACAAGTACTATTATTATTATTATTAGACAGTTCTCACCTCCAGAGCGTCAATCCTTCTTTTCAGCTTCTGCCTTGGCTTTCGGCTGCACATCTTCACTGACCAACTCCCCAGCTGAGCCTTTTGGGTTCATGTGCCCCATTGTGATTCCTTGAGAATTCCCGGTTGCCTTTGTCTGGTTCTGTCCCCAGGCAAAGGTCTAACCCCCTGCCCTCCTTCTCCCCTCCCCTGCTCAATGGCCTCTCACTACCACTACTGCCCAGAGCAGTGGAGGAGACAGTGGTGATGGACAGTCGGTAGGGACAGCAGCAACAAGGGCAGTGGCAGGGGCAACCTGGTTAGGAAATATTGTTACTTTCACCCCTGTACAAACTGATAAGTGAGCTGCAACAAGAAGAACAGTGATTTTCCTCAATGCCTCACTGATTTTACTCCTTTCTCCGATTTCCTTGCTTGGTTTTAATTAGATCTACATGAAGGACATTAAGCACAAAGCGGATTCATTAATTTGAAGCTGTGGAGATTGAGGACAACCTTTTCTACAAACCCCTAACACATAGATTATGAGCTCCTCCAGGGGCAGAGTCTGTGACTAATTTCCACCTGTATACTCTTTCCTAGTTCATTAATTCAGTGGAATTATTGAGCACTTACTGTGTGCAGAGAACTGAATGAAGTGCTTGGGAAAGTACAATACAACAATAAACAGATGCATTCCCTGCCCACAGATATCTGCCCATGGTAAAGCATTTAACAAATAACATTACTACTAACTAGCTGCCTTTATGAGCTACTTGAAAGAACTGAAAGAACTGGCTAAATAATAAATTTTCTCAGCCTTCCATTTATAAACGAACTAACAAATAAGTTTAACAAATCAAATTGATAAGGCATATATTTTTACAACTGAACATTTCAAAGAAGGAAGCTACCCAGGGACCTCTGCAATAAGTAATCAGCCAAACCCAGAAAACTGGATTATCTCTAAGGGACAATCTATCACCTCCTGTCAGTGGCAAATCCAGAACTGCACTCATGCACTTTGGTTTCGGCTGGCTGATCGATCGACGACCCCATGTGAATCTTTCACTTCCTCATTCAGTGCACTGAATAACATCGACAGTGACCAGGCAAAGAGAAGCCACTGGAAATTCTAGGTTGAGAGTTTCAAATGAATCAAAATGAAAGCAAAATGGGGACTTGAAGGCTTTGTTCCCCTCCCTTTACCCCTCTTTTTTTCCCCTACCCCACAAAGCCCTCTTAGCCTAATGCTGACAAAAAGGATGAAACGCCTAGATCCCATGGAGAAACCCATATTGAGCTAATGTTAGGAGAAGCAGTAACCTATTCTCCCCTTCAAAGTTCCATTTAAAGACCCAAGGCAGCAGATTACTTCCAGGTTTAAGCCAATTCAAGCCTTTGGTTAAGCCTCAAAGCAGGGTAATTCCTTTATCCTGGACCTCTGATTGATTTCTGTCATAGAAACAGGATGAGTTTTAAAACAGCATTCTCCTAGTATTTAGCCTATTTTAACCTGTACTCCCTTCTCTGAACTATAAGCTCCTTGTAGGCAGGAAACATATATACCAAATCTTTTACTGTACTCTCCTAAGTGCTTAGTAGAGTGTGCTGCACACAGTGGGCATGCAATAAATGTAGTTGATGGACTGATTAAAATAATTTTTTCAGGGACTTGCTGCATAGGAAGGAATGAGCCGTCCCCCTACTCCATCAGCTCTTTCTTCCGCAACCAGAAGGGTAAGGAAGCAACAGCAGCCAGAGGCCTTCTCAACTTTCAGAGTGCTGTGACTGCTGTCATGACTGTGTCAGTGGTCACAGCTGGGATTCTTGGACTCTGAGTCAAGAGAGTCCTTCAACACTTCTCCCCTAGCTACAATTCCTTACTCCTGTTTTGAATATAGCATTACCCCTATCCTTTATGGTTTTTTTTGTTTTCACTGTGTTATCCTTCTTATGTGTCTGAGCCCATCCCTTCTCACCTCTCTTATGGGCCAGGGACCGTATCTAATTTTCACTTTACTACTTTTAGTAGTAGCTTTGGTAGTAGTTTTACTATTACTATTACTGCTGCTTTTTATGTGGGCATCACAATCTCCATCATCTTGGTCTAATGAGCCAATACTGGGCTGAACACTGACAGGGATATAGGAGTTGAAAAATGTCTGGAATTCCACCTCCCAGCTTATGGAGATAGTAACTATAATAATAATAATAATAATGATTCTGGTATTTGTTATATGCTTATTGTGTTCCAGGTACTGTACTAAGCACTGGGGTGGATACAAGCAAATTGGGTTGGATGAAGTCCCTGTCCCACTTGGGGCTCACAGTCTTAATCCTCCTTTTGCAGATGCTCTATCCACTACGTCATGATGCTCCCCAAGATGGAGTTCCAGAGATGGGATAAGCTTCTCCCGACTCAGTGAACCAGTCAGTTCTAGGCCAACACTCCCAGGGATAACTTATCTACAAAGAATATTGGAAGTTCTTTTGAGTAGGAATCGTGTTTACCAAATCTAAAGTATTGTACTCTCCTAAGTGCTTAGTACAGTGTTCTGCACACAGTGGGGCTGCCTCAGAGCTTTGGTGCCTTCCTAGGGCAGGTCCAACAAGAGGAATGAGCCTCTGATCCCATGCTGGAGCAGTCTTGACCCCCACAAAATAAACCAGCCCTAGCAGGTTGCTCTATAAGGAGATTCATTCCAGGAGTGGAAGTCAATAGCAAATGGTTGCATTCTTATCCACCACCACTCTAGATCCAGGAAAGTGGCAGGGTTCTACAATTATTGCCTTCTTTTTCCTTTATACTAAAATCTGATTGCAGAGCTGTTTGATTTTATTATTTTTTACTCTGAGGACTTTTTCAAGAGTCCAGCATAAAATGGACTTGAGGACTCTGGGGAGATTAAGGCAGTTCCAGGTTCTTGGGGATCTGGAGTCCTGAGAAGAAAAAGTCCCCATCTCCACCAATGGATGAAGATATTAAAGATAATGTTGGTATTTATTAAGTGCTTACTATGTGTCAGGCACTGTACTAAGTGCTGGGGTAGATACAAGCGAATCAGGTTGGACATAGTCCATGTACCCCATGGGGCTCACAGTCTTCATCACCATTTTACAGATGAGGGAACTGCGTCCTAAAGAAGTGAAGTGACTTGCCCAAGGTCACACAGCAGACACCGAGGGGTCAAACCTTTAGGTAATATGGCATTCATTATTTGGGAGAGGAGAATAAATTTCTCCTCAGAGGAGCAGGTGGGGATATTTCTCACTGGGGTGTCCAAGCATTTTCAGTAGTGGGCCACATGATCAGAAATTTATATATGTGCAGGCCACATGAATTTTTTATTTAAGCATATCCAGTTACTTATTGAATGTTTCTACCAATGTGATCATTCCTATTGAATGTTGTCATATTCTCCGAAGCACTTAGTAGAGTTCTCTGAACAGAGTGAGTGATCAGTAAATGCCGATGATGATGGTTTATTCAAAACCATGCAATTTTTTTAGCAGTAATGAAACATTTTATAAAACAGTTTATACAGCTTTATTAGTTCAAAAGTAGGTGCTTACAAGCCTAGCTAGCCATCAATCAGTTTATACTGATTCAGTGAGAATATTGGTATTTAACAGTCTGAATTATTCTCAAGAACTGTCGGTTGTGATCAACTGGAGTGCTTCACAATTCTGACTGAGCTCTACTGGTCTAGTAATTCATATGCATTAGCTAATGTGTTTAAAAAAATTACTAAAAATCTCAGGTGGACCACACTGTGCAATAGAGTGGATCACATTTAACCCATGGACCACTTTTTGGACACCCTGCTCTAGACACAATCATGCAGCAGTACAACTTGCCCCCCTCTCTCCCTCTCTTCCATAATGCTTTGGGAAGTGAGAATTGAGCTCAACTAGCTCCAAGGGTGCCCCTCTCAGGCTCATAACTGGAGAGTTTCCAGTCACTACTACTGGAGAGAGAGGCAAATAAAGGTATACCCTTTCCTTTCCTAGCTTGGGCAGAGTGGCTAGTGAGTGGAAGGCAATCTGCTACAAGTCAAAACTCACCTGTGCTGGGCAGCAGTGGTATGGGAGACAGTCGAGGGCAGAGACTCATTTACTGCATAGAAGGAGGCAACGGGAAACCACTTCCGTATTTTTACCAAGAAAACTTTATGGATACGCTACCAGAACGATTGCTGATGGAAACTGGGCATTCTGGGATAAATATGTCTATGGCATCTCTATGAGTCAGACATGACCTGACAGCATAAGACAACAACAACCTCCAAGGGCAGCTAAACTAGTCTCCCAAGCTTGGGCTCTGGACCCTTGAAGTCACACGTGCAGTCAGTTGCAATCAGCTACAACTCTATTCTTGGGAATAATTTCTTCTCAGACTCTGTTACAGTCATTTTATGCCCTGCAGCATCTCCAGTTGTGAATTCTGGAGACATTGGTTTTTTGTTTACTCTGCTTCCAGCCTAACATTCAATGATGCTTTTGTTCTAGTGGCGTGATTTCACAAACAGCTTTTGGACACATGGTGGCCATTAAAAATACCTCTAACCACCTAAGCTTTTCACAGGCATTTCATTACATTATTGCCATTTCAAATTTTTCCTCTGTTTAGTTAGGGGATGAGGTGAGGTCATGGATCATTGACCAGACCAGGTAATTGCACTGCTATTTGGGAGTCAGAGAGTCTGGCCTTTGAGAGCCCTGCGCCAAGTGGAAAGGCCACAATGGCTATTTTTCTAATGGGAAATTTGAAAAGGGACCAACAAATGTCATGATTATTTTTATTTCCTAGTACTATCCCTATTCAGTGTCCAGTTCTTTTTGTGCTATGATTCTTTTTTTAGTGCTATCGTACCAATCTGGAAACATAGTATTTGATATTCTATCAGTTTTCTGCCATGTTCATGAAAGTTGATTGTAAGGAATTTTGTAAGCCATTTTCAGTTTTTGAGAATTGCAAAACTAGATGTGTGGTTCATGTTTAACCAGAGGGTGGGGATAAAATTATGGCTATATCTAGGAATGCAGAAGCTCAAATCTATCCTAGGATCTTACTGCCATAGCCCTCTTTATGCAGGCTAGTGTGTGAGAGCTGACAAAAGGCAATAGTACTGGAATGTGTGAACCTTCTTTTAATACTGCCTGAATGCTCAAGTGGAAAAAATGATGAGGTGTTTTTTTTCTTCACTCCCCCACCACACAGTGCTCTGGGAGAAGAAACACGGGTTGACTCTACTTATGTACAGCTCTGACCCCCAAAGGTCTCCTTAGGTATCCACTACTGCTCTGAGGAGAAGGAGGACACCATCATCATTATCATCATCATCATCAATGACATTTATTGAACACTTACTATGTCCAGAGCACTGTACTAAGCACTTGGGAGAGTACAACAGAGATGGTAGACATATTTTCTGTCCAAAGTGAGCTTACAGGCCAGCTTGTTGTGGGCAGGGAATGTATCTGTTTATTGTTATATTGTACTCCCTCAAGCGCCTAGTACAGTGCTTTGCACATATTAAGTGCTCAATAAACATGATTGAAAGAGTGAAAGAGTATTAATCTTGGACTTTGAACAGGGCTGCAATCCTGTGGATTCTTTTGGGAGACTAAACCAAGTGACCTTTTGGAGCTAGGACAGAGAAAAGGGTTGGGGTAGGCACTTAGGGACAAAGTGGAGGAAGCGACATGGAATAGTGGACAGAGCACAGCCCTGGGAGTCAGAAGGTCATGGGCTCTAGTTATGGCTCCACCATTTGTCTGCTGTGTGACCTTGGGCAAGTCACTTCACTTCTCTGTGCCTCAGTTCCCTCATCTCTAAAATGGGGATTGAGACTGTGGGTCCCTCATGGGATAGGGACTGTGTCCAACTCAATTTGCTTGCATCCACCCCAGGGCTTAATATAGTGCCTGGCACATAGCAAGCGCTTAACAATACCATTATTATTATTATTATTATTATTATTATTACCCATGGTTTAGGCAATAAATCTTTACTCTGGGACACATCCACTGACATTCTGCTCCATGATGCAAACTGAAGTTCAATGAGTATTGGACATGCATATGGTGTGGAACCTTTGACATGAAAAAAGATGAAATTGTGACAGCCCCTGAAATTGCACTGAGAGAAATGACAGTTTTAGGGTATTCCCCTTACATTATCCATTTACTCTCCCAGCTTTCTGCACTTGTAGTGCTCAGGAGTCACACTGGATGTTTATGCAAAGTGAAACCTTGTCTACTTGTTCAGATATTGGAAAAAGGTCAATTCTTGTAGTATTGGACTCTGCCCTGAGAAAGATTCACCTTTAGCTTTGATTTCTTATGGGAAATCTGCTCAACAACTCCAGGGGCTATTTGTAAATATATAGCTGTGCCAAGAGAGGAAATAGGAAGATTTATTTGTATGTTCTTTTGCTCAGGAAGCTATTTACTTGTCCCACAGTACATGAAAATTGGACTGTTTTGTTTTTTTCTCAGCAAGAACAGAATTTTCACATTGAAACTTTCCATAAGAATAGGTTCCAGAAGAATAATGACAAGTTGTAGAGTCAAAATAACCACCTGGAAGTAACCCTCATAATTTTCCAGATTCCTCACTGTTTCTTCTTTTCCTCAAACTGAACCTTTTTCCGCATCAGAACCTCAAAGCTGAGTCTTCCCAGCCAAAGTAAAGATAAAAACAGGTTGTCTTAGTTCTCATGCAGACTTGAAGGACTGAATTTGGATATGCAATCCTGTGCTGAGTGGTCTCCGGGCCTAACCTTGGATAAATCAATGAATGGTATTTCTTGATCACTTAGCAGTGCAAAGCACTCTTCTAATCGCTTGGGAAGGTACAATACATTAGAGTTGTGAGACAAACTCTCTGCCCACAAAGAGTTTACTGTTAAAGGGGGAGACAGACATTAAAATAAATTATAGATAGGGGAAATTGGAAAGAATAGTATATGTACATAAGGGTTGAGGGGCTGAGGGTGGGATGAATATCAAGTGTTTAAAGGGTATAAATCCAAGTACATAGGTCATGCAGAAGAGAGACGGAGTAGGGCAAATGAGGGCTTAGTCAGGAAAAGCCTCTCTAAGATGTATTTTTTGGAGGGTTTTGAAGATGGGGAGAGAGGTGGTCTGCCAACTATGAAGAGGAAGGGAGTTCTAGACCCGAGAGAATGTGGTCAAGGGGTCAGTGGTGAGATAGATAAGACTGAAGTACAGAAAATAGCTTGGCATTAGAGGAATGAAATACAGTAGATTAGCCAGGCTAGGTAGGAGGGTGAGAGCTTATTGAATGCCTTAAAACCAGTGGTAAGAAGTTTCTGTTTGGTGCAGGTGAATGGACAACCACTGGAGTCTTTTAAGGAGTAGGGAAACATGGACTGCACTTTTTTCAGAAAAGTGACTTGGGCAGCAGAGTGAAGTGTGGACTGGAAAAGGGAGAGACAGGAAGTAAGGAAGTCAGCAAGGAGACTGATGCACTCAGTAGTCAAGGTGGGTGTTCAGATCATCTTGGTAACAATTTAGGTGGGGAGGAAAGGGTGGATCTAGAGATGCTGTGAAGATAGAATTTACAGAATTTGAAGATAGATTATATATGCAGGTTGAATGAAAGAGATGAGTCAAGGGTATTGCCATTGTTGTGGCTTTGAAAAACAGCGAAGATGGTGGTGTTTATTACAATAGTGGAAAAGGTGGGAGAGGATATGGTGTGGATGGAAAGATGAGGAGTTCTGTTTTGATTGTGGATGATGTTGCTCTTGGTCTTTGCAGATCTCTTGGCTTTGAGTGTGGTCATGATTGAACAGGAAAACCATTTCTTTCACAGAGAGTGTAGACCAGGTTCTTTTTATCCTCTCTCTGGACCTTAAGCTTGTGGGCAGGAAACATATCTACCAACTGTGTTATACTGTACTCTTGCGAGTGCTTAGTGCAGTGCTCTGCACACCGTAAGTGCTCAATAACATGATCATTGACTCAGCAGTGCTTGCAGGTGTGATTGGAGCAACTAAAAATCTTTATAAAGTCAGTAAAATTGATCAGATAGCCTGATCTATTCCTTTATCGTTCTAATCCTTAGGCAGAAATTAGCCCATAAACACATAATGTTCCCCAAATTACTCAGGAAAAAGCTCCATATGAATTATGGACTTTGAAATGTTTCTGTGGGCTGGGCATCAAAAAGAAAAGGAATTCTGAGGTGGAGGGGCCATCCAGAGACTGGTCTCCTCTCACCTTCTGCCCCTCAGGAAGGAGAACACTAAAGGGGAAGAGGTGCTACCTAGTCATAGGGCATCCTCAAAGATTCAGGTGGGCCCTTTGTTTCTTCTATTTTCATAACCTTTCATCCTTTCTCTGTTGGCTACTTCATTTACCCAGGAAGAGGAAAAGAGTTTAAATATAAACCTGTCATTTTTTTTGCTAGATAATCTGGTAGATAGTGGGAAGGAAGGTTGTAGCAATGATTAAACTGAGGCTTTTAGGTTACTGCTGGGTCTAAATCATCTCTGCTGCATCTGCCTGTCACTACTGTTGGGGATCATCAAGAGTGCTTTAATGGAGGAAAATCCACCCACTAAGTTAGCTATAGAAACTAAATGAGTTCCCAATGTTCAAAGCCTAGCCCAGACAGGAATAAGCAAAATAGCAACGTCATCCATGCACTTAAATTTAATCCCCTAAGTACTACCCCCATAATGCTTAAACTCTGTTGCTTTTTCCTATCAGTAATTTATTTTAATGTCTGTTTCCCCCACCAGATTATAAACTCCTCAAGGGCAGGGATCATGTCTACCAACTCCATTATATTTTCCCAAGTGTTCTGCTCAGAGTAAGTATTCAACAAATACCACACTGTTTGACTGATTGATTGATCCAGATCCACACTCTGGGACCTGATGGAAGGCTTTGGATAAACTGGCATGAGCACTGAACTGACATGGAGAAGGTTCTCAATGAGGAAGGTTGAGCATAAGAGGTAGTAGTAATAGTAGTAGAATTTATTGAACACCCTTTGGGTGCAATGCACTGCACTTGACACTTTGTGCTTTCCAAGCCCTTAGAACCATGCTCTGCACACAGTAAGTGCTCAATAAATACGATTGAAAGAATGAATGAGAATGCCCCCCTTCTGACAATTACTTCCCCCCTTCCTCAAAGCAAATTGAAAGCAAATCTCCTCCAACAGTCCTTCCCTGACAAAACCCTTCTTTCCTCTTCTGCCACTCCTTTCTGCTATGCCCTCACTTACTCCCTTTATTCATTCCCTTTCCAAGCCTCACAGCACTTATGTACATATCTGTAATTTATTTATTTCTATTAATGTCTGTTTCCCCCTGCCAGACTGTAAACTTGCTGTGGGCAGGAAATGTGTCCATTTATTGTAGTCTCCCAAGTGCTTAGTACAGTGCTTTGTACACAGTAAGGGCTCAATAAATGATTGACTGACTCACTGGCTGACTGACAGAATTGTGGAGTGGCTTGATCTCTGTCCGAAGAAAGCTTGCAATAGGAGAGAATAGTATAAGAGCATTTACAAACATAGCGATCAAGATAAATAATTGACTGCCCAAGTGAATAAACCAATATGTGAAATGCTGAAGATAAGTGTGAGAAGATGTATCAGTCCTACAGATGGCTGATGAGTATCTTGTTGGTGAACTGATAAGGTCAAATCAAATTTAAGTGACTTGTAGACTCAAAACAACCTGTGACTAGAACTTAATTTTTCAGGTCTGGGTGAATTAATGAGGGTCAGTTGATTACTTTTATTTTTATTTTAAATCTTGGGAAGTCACCTGGAGTGTCATCCCTGTCTATATGAGAGAAATAATTATAATCTTTCCCCAGGATCAAAGAAACCACCTGCATGTTCAGTAAAACCCCATTCAATTATCAGTCTTATTTTTTCTCTTTCATGTTGTGTTAGTTTTTTGCAGCCTGCCTGATGCACAAATGCTATATTTCTCATTTATAGGTTTTCCAGAAGAGGCCCTAAGACTAAATTCATGCTAAACTAAGAATCCATTAGTCAATTCTCCATCACTAGGCCTCTTCTGTGGCAGAAAGAATTACAAAGATCTCTCTTTTCCTTGGGTGGGGTCGGGGGGAGAGGAGGGAGGATACCTTCAAATTCAGGGAGCTAAATGAGACGACTATATCAGAAGAGATTTCTGTCCCCTATATATGCCGGACTCTTCCCAGGTGAAATTCATTCATTCATTCATTCAGTCGTATTTATTAAGCGCTTATTGTGTGCAGAGCAAAGTACTAAGCACTTGGGAAGGCACACTACAACAAAAAACAGTGATGTTCCCTGCCCACCATAAGCTCACCATCTAGAGCGGGGGAGACACACATCAATACAAATAAATAAAATTACAGATATATATAAAAGTTTTGTGGGTCTGATGGTGGGGGGGAAGAGCAAAGGGAGCAAGTCAGGGTGACATAGAAGAGAGTGGGCGATGAGGAAAAGTGGGGCTTAACGTGGCTCCGTGGAAAGACCACGGGCTTAGGAGTCAGAGGTCAAAGGTTCTAATTCCGGATCCGCCACCTGTCAGCTGGGTGAATTTGGGCAAGTCACTTGACTTCTCAGTGCCTCAGTTCCCTCATCTGTAAAATGGGGATGAAGACTGTGAGCCTCAAGTGGGACAAACTGATTACCCTGTATCTACCCCAGCACCTAGAATAGTGCTCAGCATATAGTAAGTGCTTAACAAATACCAACATTATTATTATTATTATTTTGGAGATCTGCCTTCAAAAAGGCTTTGAGGGAAGGGAGAGTGAAGTGAACTGGATCAAGCATCATCGACTGACATCATCTATATTATCTTCCTCCTCCTCCTACTTCTAATTCTCATCGTGATGATCAGTATTTATTGGCCTGTGACGCTAACTGGGCCTCTAAAAAAATAAATAAATGGCTAAGACCAAACAGGGTTGGATGCACCTATAGAACAGGCCAATGCATTCACCTTAGGTCCCAGCACATATCTCGTTTCACTGCCAAGTGCCAGGTGCAGGCTTTTTTCATTTATAGTTTTGCTTTTTTTATGGTATTTGTTAAACACTATGTGCCAGGCAATGTTTTAAGCACTGGGGTAGATACAAGGTAATCAGGTTGCTCACAGTCCATGTTTTACTTGGAGCTCACAGTCTTAATCCCCAATTTACAGATGAGGAAGCTGAGGCACAGAGAATTTAAGTGACCTGCCCAAGATCAGGCAGTAGACAAGAGTTGGAGTTGGGATTAGAACCCAGGTACTCTGATTCCCAGCTCTGTGCTCTTTCCACTAGGCTATGCTCCTTCAGTTACACCCTATCTCCCTCCTGGGTGCCACCCCATTACCCTTCAACAGATGCTTCAGGAGATATTTCATCCTCATTTTAAGATTTATTTTAAAAAAAAGATGTTATCTTCTAGGTGTGTCAGACAGGAAGGGAGTGGCTGTTGCACCAGCTAAAATCCAAGTCAATGGCATTAGAAAACCAAGATTGCCTTATCTTTCTGCAGAAGGCTGAGGAAGCATGACAGGGAAGATATCTATGCCCTAGATTTAACTGTACCAGAATTCGGAAAGGCACTAAGATAGAGTTCTTGCTGAAAACTCCCTTAAAAAAAAGCGCACCGGAAAAATTACCTAGAAGACATTAGGTGGCATTAGCTCCAGCACATCTCCCTGGTTGTATGATCTTACATGAGCCTACTTGTGATTGAGTTGAATGAAAGTGATTTTTTGTTTAAATGGGCATATGAATGTAACCTCACAGGAGTTTTAGAAGTGAATATTATATTCGTAGGGCAAAATTAGTCACTTGAGGTTGATATTTACCTCTTCCCCCTCATTTAAATAAATCTGAATCATTACATACCTGAAATCTCGGGCCAAACAAGAGAGCTTCTCTTTTATCAGTGATACCATACTCAAGGAATTATAGAGGTTTATGATTTTTCAAAATTTTCTATTTATTGATTCAATATGGAAGATTATAGATACTTGATTCTCCATAGTTAACCCATTCAGCTTTTATGCATCACAAATGTTAATTAGGTAGCAGTTGCAAAGTGGTGTTGACAGATAAAAGAAACCTCAATAGCGTCCTCATCTTACCCACTCTCCTGCTATGAGACTTTACTGCTCTGGTCCTCACTTTTTCTCTATTTTATTTTTTCTTTAGACTGTAAGCTCCTTGTGGGAAAGCAATGTGCCAACCAATTCTGTTGTATTCTCTCAAGTGCTTAGTACAGTGCTCTGCACTCAATAAGCACTCATTAAATATGATTGAATGACTGATTGATTGGTTGATCTATCAAAAAATCTCAATCACTCAACACTTCTTTCCAATCTTGACCTCATGCTATATACTGAGTCCCATAATATGGAGCAGCAAATGACAAGGGAGTGGTAAAATATATGAGATGACGTGCAGTTACACACCCAGAGAAAAGTGACTGTGTATTTTATTGACTAAGTACTGATATTGCCAGATTTGAGATTGTGGTGACTGTCAGATCTGGCCTCCCTCAAAATTTCTGAAAATGAAATATTTTATCTGGTGTTGCCTTTCTAGCAAGCCATTTTAAAATACCCACTTAAAATGATTGTCTTTATTTTCAAATATCAATAATTTATCCTTTATAATCCTGTTTTCATATTTACCTCTCCATTAAATTCAGTTCTTAAGCCCACCCATAAATGATGATAATACCAAGGGCTTACTAAGAGATTTTTCTCTTCTAAGCCCTTTCCTGACAATTCAGTGCACTGGCAAAGGGGAGTCTTTTGCTAAAACCTATGGTCTGATTTTTACCCTCTTTTCTAACCTAAATGATTGTTCTGGATACCAACTGCATGAATCCAAACCATATAACCCTAGAGAGGACAAACTCCAGTGAATGAGCTTACTCCTTCCCAGTAGTGTAGAATCACAGAATTGGAGATCAGGGAGTGGAATATCCATTTAGGACTGAAATCAGGCCTGTACACTACTTGGCCTTTAGGTGGAACATCATGAATTCAGGGTTTTGCCCAGATTCCTCATTGATCTCAATTTAGACAAAGAGAACATTAGAGATATTCTAGCTGCAGGTTTTATTTACGCTCCCAAGGAGAAGCCGTATGTACTTGATCTTCTGTTTACAGAAAATGAGGAATCTCCTGAGAATATAAAAGTCCCAGCAAGAAAAGGCCAGTTCTATTTCTGGCTACCTCAGAAAACTATCATATGGGGGAGGGGGAAAGAGGATAACGAGGAAGAAAGGAGCAGAGGTGGAGAGAGAGGGAGTGAGGTAAGGCAACATCTGGGGGGTTATTTTTAGGTCGGGGGGTGGTTGGTGTTGAAAAGATGAAGACAAGCTGAAAAAATGCCCAGAAAATGTTAGAGGGAAATGAATTATGGAAGAATTTTGCAGAGTTCTGTTTAAGGTGACTTTTAAAGGGAATGGCTAAGCATTTCAAATTTCATAGAGAAGTCAGTGGTCAGAACAGCATTCTTTAGAGTCCTAGCAATGTTCTGTCATAAAAGAAGAAATCCTTCTCCTTGTCAGGAGGGGATCATCACCATTAGCAACTCTACTAAGTGCTCACGGGAACATGGCAGCAGGCACTTGAGGGAGACAAAAAGAATAAGTATAAAGTGGTATCTCTGCTCCTTAAGAGGATTCTCACATGTACGATTGTATGTAATATTTATAGAAATGTCAGAGGCTGGGATAATACTAATAGTAACTGTGATATTTGTTAAGTACTTCTACTTAACAAATGATAAACCCAATACCCACATTCCTATATAACTTTAAAGAAATACTGTTATTTCAGAGAAATGTGTTTAAGAAATGGAAAAAATAGTGTGGCCAAGTTTTCCATCTTAGTTAGACTGTAAGCCCCAAGATGAGCTCCAGGATATCTGACCTGATGATCAGTAATCATGGGGCTCACAGTCCAAGTAGGATGGAAAACTTGACCTCACTACTTATCCCATTTCTTAAACACTTTTCTCTGAAGTAATAACATTTTTTCACAGTTATAAAGGAATGAAGGTATTGGTTTAATCATTTTTTTAGGTGTGGTATTTGTTAAGCTCTTACTATGTGCTAGATCTGAGGTAGATACAAGATAATCAAGTTGGACCCAGTTCATGTTCTACATGGGGCTCACAGTCTTAATTCCCATTTTACAGATGAGGAAACTGAGGCACAAAGAAGTTAAGTGATTTGGAAGGTCACACAGCAAACAAATGGCAGAGCTGGCATTAGAACCCAGGTCCTTCCAACTCCCAGACCCATGCTTTAACTATTAGACAATGCTGATTCTCCACATCCACCCTCAAATGAACTTGAGAAAAAATGAGGCCTTGTGGAAAGTTATCAGGACTAGGAATCAGGAGATCTGGGTTCTAATCCCAGCTCTGCCACTTGCCTGCAGTATGACCTGGGACAAGTGACTCAAATGTTCTGTGCCTCAGTTTCCTCTTCTGTAAAATGGGGGTGCAATACCTGCTATCCCTTCCCCTTAGACTGTGATCCCCTGTGGGACAAGTACTATATCTGATTTGATTTGCATTGTATCTACTCCACGAGAAGCAGCGTGGCTCAGTGGAAAAAGCATGGGCTTTGGAGTCAGAGGTCATGAGTTTGAATCCCAGCTCTGCCACTTGTCAGCTGTGTGACTGTGGGCAAGTCACTTCACTTCTCTGGGCCTCAGTTCCCTCATCTGTAAAATGGGGATTAAGACTGCGAGCCCCATGTGGGACAACCTGCTTCCCCCGTGTCTCCCCCAGCGCTTAGAACAGTGCTCTGCACATAGTAAGCGCTTAACAAATACCAACATTACTATTACTCCATGCTTGGCTCATAGTAAGGACTTAACAAATATTACTATTAGTAGTAGTAGTAGCAGCAGCAGTAGCAGTAGTAAATCTTCTTCTCATATCCTATACCCCCTTCAGTGCATTACCCTAGACAAGATTATTTTAGGATCCAGCTGCAAGAACAGAACTACAAATCAGCAACAGAGTGATCAGATCCATGAGAAGAGCCACGAGAAGAGTCAAACATAGACTCTTTCCCATTCTAAATTGGAGGAGTAGACACTAATAAAAGAGTCAATTTTGTGTTTTAGTTTCTTCCTGCCTGTTTAATTTTTTGCATTCATTGCAGTTTTTAAAAGATGCCCTCTTCACCCTCTCAAACCTCAAACGTTTCCATAAATGCTCTCGCTTTTTGGGGAATCCCACACATTCACAATTAAGTCCAAGACATTGCCTGTGGCTAGGGAATTACGAAGTACCTCTGTAAATGGTGAATGACTTAGCTTTTACCTTAAAATATGTCAGCCACAGGGCACAGTGGTTTTCTGAATTATGGAGGCTCTGTGTCAATCTGTATTCAGAAGGTATTAGAAACACTCCAGATTTACATTTTGGAATAAAGTAAATTTTTAAATTTTATTAATAAAATATGACTGCAAGAAAGCAGCATTCTCACAATCATGTGACCCAAATTTACTTAACAGTTCTTCCTCTGCATGATTTTTCTAGCAGTCCTAAAAGCAGCAGGGAAAGCACAACACCTCTCAATAGCCAAAAGACAAGGGGAGGGTCTTGTGAGCTGGCCCAGAAGAAGTGCTTAGTACAGTGCTCTGCACACAGTAAGTACTCAATAAATACGACTGAATGAAGGAATGAAGAAGGGAGAAGAATGACTAGAAATGCTGAGGCAGAGTTTTTGCTGGTGCAAAACCCTATACATTTCTACTCACTCTGTAGCCAATCAATTAATCAATTGTATTTCCTGAGCATTTACTCTGTGCAGAGCACTGTACTAAGCGCTTGAGAGAGTGCAATACAACAGAGTTGGTAGGCATGTTCCCTGCCCATGGCAAGAAGCAGCGTGGCGCAGTGGAAAGAGCATGGGCTTTGGAGTCAGGGCTCGTGAGTTCGAATCCCAGCTCTACCACTTGTCAGCTGTGTGACTGTGGGCAAGTCACTTAACTTCTCTGTGCCTCAGTTCCCTCATCTGTAAAATGGGGATTAAGACTGTGAGCCCCACGTGGGACAACCTGATTCCCCTATGTCTACCCCAGCGCTTAGAACAGTGCTCTGCACATAGTAAGTGCTCAACAAATACCAACATTATTATTATTATTATAGTCTAGAGGGGAAGACAGACATTGATATAAATCAAAGATTTATAGATATGTACATAAGTGCTGTTGGGCTGAGGGTTGTAGTGAATACCAAGTGTCCAAAGGGCACAGATCCAAGTGAATGGATGATGCAGAAAAGGTCTAACTGGGGAAGGCCTCTTAGAGGAGCTGTGGACTATAATGTCTGTAATTTGTCAAAAGATTATTGTTCTCACATAGTGGGTTTTCTTATAAAATAAAACCAACATCTTT
The DNA here is from genome assembly GCF_004115215.2 of Ornithorhynchus anatinus. Taxonomy (NCBI): domain Eukaryota; kingdom Metazoa; phylum Chordata; class Mammalia; order Monotremata; family Ornithorhynchidae; genus Ornithorhynchus; species Ornithorhynchus anatinus. The sequence goes on along the minus strand of NC_041731.1, from coordinate 51,207,404 downwards.
TTCTTAACCCCTAAACAAACTCACATTATACCAACTTATTCCCCTCGACTCTATTTCCCCTCGACTCTATTTCCCCTCGACTCTATTTATTGCCATTGTTCTTGTCTGTCCATCTCCCCCGATTAGACTGTAAGCCCGTCAAACGGCAGGGACTGTCTCTATCTGTTGCCGACTTGTTCATCCCAAGCGCTTAGTACAGTGCTCTGCACATAGTAAGCGCTCAATAAATACTATTGAATGAACTTTCCTCAGGATTTAGCCTTCTCTCTGGACTTTAAATGTTTAAAGAGATAGTCCTTAAAATAGTCCTGCTTTGCAACATTAAGAATTTTATTTTAGTTTTGGGAACATTCACTCAGTCTCTGGGTTTCTGGGAATGGACTGCCAAACCAGAAAATTTCCAAGATTCTGTCCTGAACCCTTTTTCTCTAGACCCAGGTAATCTGCATTAAACACCTGGACTCCTGTTATCAAGAGGCACCAAGAGGGAGCCACATTGAGCCTGTTCCCTGGGTTGGTGCCTGAATTTGGGAAGAGGGATCCAGGTGGTCATGAATAATGTTCCACCCCCTTGATTGCTGCACATGTTCCAGTTTTGGGCCACTATCAATCAATCAATCAATCAATCAATGATATCTAGTAAGCATTTACTCTGTGCAGAACACCATACTTAGCATTTGGGAGAGCATATTACAATAGAGAAGGCAGGCATAATCTCTGCCCACAAGGAATTTACAGTCTAGAATAGGAGAACAGTCTAGAAGGGGAGACATTTTCACTGCCACAGATTAGGCAGTTAATTAGATCCCATGAACTGTTTGGGAAGCGAAAGTTCTTGTTACAACAGATGGATATTGTGTCCTCAAGGTGAACCTTCCTGAGAGAAGTGAAGTCACCCTGCTGCTGGACCCTTGAAACCAGGGGATTGTCAGATATGGAGCCAGCAGAAAACCATGTGACTATGGTCTCTGATCCAGGCTCTCCCTTTAGGAATGAGTTTACTCAGAGCCTGTGGGCTTGTTGGAGCTAGTGGTTGATGGATTAGTCCAACTAGTGTTGAGGTAACCGAAGTTAGGAGGGCCTGGACCACTGGTGAGTTCTCGGGGTCTTCTGTGATCAAAATGTTGGACCAGGAGTTGCCACTACTTTGTAATATTGGATCTTGGACTAGTAAAGCTTTAGATATGGAGCTGAGGGATGGGGGCCATGTTTGTTGTGGTGAGGGGAAGGTTTGTAGTCCTCTTCAGCTCACTAACCTGACTGGTATGTCCTTTGAGAACTCTAAATGGAGAGCTCATGTAGCAAAATAGTGTCAAAGCCTTGTTAAATTCACATCTCCTCCGAGAGGCCTTCCCCAACTAAGCTCTCATTTCCTCTTCTCAGTCCCTTCTGTGTCACCCTTGCACTTGGATTTGTATCGTTTAAGCACTTGATATTCATGTCACCCTCAGCCCCAAGGCACTTATGTACATACCCATAATTTACTTTAATGTCCCCCTCCCCCTCTAGACAGTAAGCTTCTTGTGGGCAGAGAACATTTTTATCAACTCTGTGGAATTGTGCTCTCCCAGAGTGCTTAGAACAGTCCTCTGAATTCAGTGAGTGCTCAATAAATAGCACTGATGATGATGATACAGCATCAACTATCATCTCTACATAGATGATCACCCAAATCAACATCTCCAACCCCGTTCTCTCCCCCTCCCTCCAGGCTCATATCTCCTCCTGCCTCCAGGACATCTCCGCCTGGATGTCTGCCCACCACCTAAAACTCAACATGTCTAAAACTGAACTCCTTATCTTCCCTCCCAAACCCTGTCCTCTCCCTGACTTCCCTGTCACTGTGAATGGCACTACCTTCCTTCCCGTCTCACAGGCCCACAATGTTGGTGTCATCCTTGACTCTGCTCTCTCATTCATCCCACACACCCAATCCGTCACCAATGCCTGCCGGTCTCACCTTCACAATATCGCCAAGATCCGCCCTTTCCTCTCCATTCAGGCTATCGTGCTGGTACAAGCTCTCATAATATCCAGTCTGGATTATTGTGTTAGCCTCCTCTCTGATCTCCCTTCCTCCTGTCTTTCCCCAATACAGTTTATTCTTCATTCTGCTGCCTGGATCATCTTCCTACAGAAACACTCTGGGCATGTCACTCCCCTCCTCAAAAACCTCCAGTTGTCACCTATCATCCTTCACACAAAACAAAAACTCCTCACTCTTGGCTTCAAAGCCCTCCATCACCTTGCCCCCTCCTACCTCACTTCCCTTCTCTCTTTCTACTGCCCACCCTGTATGCTCCGCTCCTCTGCCACTTACCTCCTCACGGTCCCCCATTAGTGCCTGTCCCGCTGTTGACCCCAGCCCACGTGCTGGAATGCCTTCCCTCCTCACATCCACCAAACTAACTCTCTTCCCCTCTTCAAAGCCCTACTCAGAGCTCACCTCCTCCAGGAGGTCTTCCCAGACTGATCCCCCCCTTTCCCTCTGCTCCTCCTCCTCTTCCCTTCCCCCCTCCCACCCTCTGCTCTTCTCCCTTGTCCTCCCCTCAGCACTGTGCATATTTGTATATATTTACCTTATTCATTTTGTTAATGAGGTGTATATCTCCATGATTCTATTTATCTTGATGATGTTGTTTTGTTTTGTTTTGTTCTATTTTGCTTTGCTGTCTGTCTCCCCCGTTTAAACTGTGAGCCCGTTACTAGGCAGGGATTGTCTCTGTTGCCGAATTGTACATTCCAAGCACTTATTCCAGTGCTCTGCTTATAGTAAGCACTCAATAAATACTATTGAGTGAATGAATGAATGATGATGATGTTGATAGACTGCAAGTTCCTAGTGGGTAAGGAACATGTCTACCAATTCTGTTATGTTGTACTCTACCAAGCACTTAGAACAGTGCTCTGCACTCAGTAAGCACTCAATAAATACCATTGATGATGTTTATGATAATAATGATAGACTGCATGTTCTTGGTGGGCAGGAAACATGTCTACCTACTCTGAAATGTTGTATTCTCCCAAGTGCTTAGTAAAGTGCTCTGCATACAGTAAGCACTTAATAAATGGTTGATTGATTGTCATGCTGCTCTGCAATGAAAAAAGACTACACCTGGTGAGCACTTTACTAGGAGGCTTTTCAGAAAAGGGAAAGGAAGGGTCTGTACTTTCACTAATGGAAGCCCATCAGTGGGCAGGGATTGTCTCTTTCTGTTGCCGAATTATACATTCCAAGCACTTAGTACAGTGCTCTGCACATAGTAAGCACTCAATAAATACTATTGAATGAATAATGGAAGCTGGATGTGCTATCAGCCTTTAGGTTACAGAAACAACCAGCCCAAACACATCTTTGAGTGCTTCCTCAGGATCAGGGTGATTTAGAAGAATGGGGGTATAATAAGCAGATCTTCAAGGACACCATTCAGGCTTTTTCCTTGGGTACTTCCAGAACCTGCACCCACAAGCCTTTAAATTACAGTCCATCCAGGCACTGCCCGAAGCATCATCGGCATAACACACACCCCTCTTTCTTGGAGGGAAGAGTACAGTCAACATTGATATTAAAACTAAATACTCTCACATTCAAAATGAACTGGCCAGAGATTAATACATCCACAAGCAAGTCCTAACCTCTTTTCTGTTTCCAAGGCTCAGCACTGAAAGCACTGGGTGGCCCACTTAAAACGAGCCCCACTTAAAGCATATTGTTTAAAGCAGACCTATTTTAAATGTCAACCCTTTGCAACCTCCTCTGGAATAAAGCATTAATAATGACCAGTGCTGAGGAACCCTCATCAGATTATGTTACTGTAGTGGTTACAAAGAGAATATCCAAGTTTATTTTTTTAAAAAATAAACATGCTTGGCCAGTTTAAAAGGCACAAGGTAAGGGAGATAACCAGTTCATGAGTGAGTTTTCAGATCCAGCTGCCCCAAGCAAAATGTAGAAGAAACTGAAGATCAGGGATATTGGTCAGTTGTTTCTGAAGATCTCTAGTGACTGAAGGAGAGTTTAATCCAACAGTCAGGTTTTATGAGCCCTGCACACTGGGTCTGGGCCCTCAAGAATAAGGGTGAAGGCAACAGTTTCCCTTGAGAGATTTAGCTATAAAAGCCAGAAAGAAGGCCCACTGTCAAGGCCTCTCATAGATTCTCCAGGAATTCCCCAACGTTCGCAGGATGCTGAGCAATTCTTTACAATGTGCCACTAACTTTCTGCTCTGATACTATCAGGTTTTTGCATCACCAAAGCCTAGAGTGGTCCAGTTCTATACGACTTCTCTGTTTAAGTTGTTTTGTCCCCTACACTTGGAAGGGGTGTCTAGCAACGTGACCGAATGGAAAGAGCCCAGGCCTGAAAGTCAAAGATTTAGGTTCTAAACCCAACTCTACCACCTGTCTGATGTGTGATCTTGGGCAAGTCACTCAGCTTCTGTGGATGCCTTAGTTTCCTCATCTGTAAAATGAGAATTAAATTCTACTCCCTCGTAAATAGACTGTGAGCCTCATGTGGACAGGAATTGGGTCTACCCCGATTATCTGGTATCTACCCTAGCGCTTTGTACAGTGTTTGGCATGGAGTGGATAATGAGGGCTGAACAAGCACTATGATTAATTAATTACTCAGAGAGTCTTGGAGTAGGGAACACAAAGGGTCTGGAGTAAATGGGAGTTTAGGGACACCCCCGGAGAATGCTCTAGGTTTGGGTAAACCTGGCGTACCACCATAAAATGGTGCTTATGATGTTACTTTATGCCATATACCCCTTGCAACATGTGTGACCTCACATGCATCTCCGTGTCCAGAGTATTTACAGGTCATGAGTAGCCATCCTATCTTTACTTGTTTCTCATTCCTGTAGAGGTTCAGGGAATGAGGAAAGCAAGGACATTTCAGCATCCTACATCCTTTGTGTGATGAGGAAGAAAGGGAGAGGGCAAGAGCAGGGCCTTAGCACCTCAGACCCATCCTCTCCACTCATCCATGTAGCCTCCCCCACAGCCTGGTCTCAATAGTAGAAATGGTATTAGCCCTTTAGAAATATCCAGCTTTGTCCTTTCCCCTAGGAGAATCTAAAATATACTGATCCTGAATGGAGTTTCTTTTCCAAACCTGCACTGTGGTGGCATTGTAGATGAACACTGAAGGTGGAAAAAGGTTAATAGTAAATCAGTTTGTCTCGTTGGCCACTGATTTATCTTGCTCACACCCTTGTTGTAAGAGAGGAGAGAGATCCTGCTGAAGGGAAGAGCATTAGTGCTGTATGAGCAGGAAAAGGAGTAGAGGTTTCTGGGAAGGTTCAACAGCCCTGGCAGGAGTCTTTGTTTAGAATCTTGGCCCGGAGACACCATGAGGATTCACCATGTCCATCTTCCACTGTCCATCTCCTATGTTTCAGGCCCTTTCAGAGAGGTGTTGGGGGGTTTCTCCTATTCTAAAGACCCCATTTAGAGCAATCCTCAAATTTAGGCTGTCCAACTCTAGGTTGTAATAATATATTTTGTCTTCAATTTGAATCCATATTTCATGCTGCTTCACCTTCTTGGGATGTGAAAAACACCTGGTTAGGTTCCAAAATAGAATCACCTTTGAATATATAAAGATTGAATCAACCTTTAGATTATTTTTTGATAGGCTGAATAATCCCAAAACTTTCACCTATCAATCAGTAATAATTAGTGATTACATGCAACATGCAGAGTATTGTGCTAAGCTCTTGAGAGAGTACAATAAAATTAGAAGATGCTATAGAAGAGTAGGGAAAAAAGGCTATATAGATGAGAAAGTACTTGAACAGTAAGGGTAGGTGGCTATATACGAAAGAGTTACAGGTGAGTGTGAATGCTTAAGGCCATACGTAGTTGGTGCAGGACGGCTGAAGTGTTGTTGGGGGAATATTGCTTCTGGGGAGAAAAAAAATTAATCCAGGATGGCCTCCTGGAGGAAGTGGGATTCCAGGAGGTCTTTGAAGATGGGGAGAGCTGTGGTCTGGCAGATTTGGAGGGGGAATGGGTTCCAGGCCAGAGGAATTCTTTTACCTTTCCTCGAAGACATAATTTCAAACAAGTTATTATTTTTGTTCCTTAACTTTTGGGCAAGGAGACATTTTCTTGATTGACTGTGATCCATGTGGGGCAGAGAATTTTTTTTGTTTGCTTTTTTTAAAATGGTATTTGTTAAGCGCTTACTATGTGCCAAGCACTGTTCTAAGCACTGGGGTTAATACAAGGTAATCAGGTTGTCCCACATGGGGCTCACAGGCTTAAAACACATTTTAAAGATAAGGTAACTGAGGCACAGAGAAGTTAAGCCACTTGCCCAAGGTCACTCAGCGACAATTGGCAGAGCTGGGAATAGAACCCACGTCCTCTGACTCCCAAGTCCGTGCTCTTTCTACTAAGCCATGCTGCTTCTCTGCTGCTTGGGACTGTGTCCAACTTGATTACCTTGTATCTACCCCAGTGCTTAGAACAGTGCTTGGAGCACATTAAGAGCTTAACAAATACCATAATAATAGTAATAACAATTAGCTTTTACTCTGAGGAAATTTTTTCTTCCATAAAGAGTCCAAGCTATTTATTTTTTCTTTCTGGAGTGGATCAAAACATTAATTCGTATTATACATTTCCAACCCAAATATCAAGGAAAAAAATGGGAAGAAATTGATCGTATGACCTGAGCAGTTAGAGCAACATCACTTTGGCTCTTGAAGACAGTAGTGAATTTTGGTCCCCAAGATCACTATATTTATTATGTAATGAACTAGACTTATTCCTCATCACACCACAAGGCAGATTTGCAGGTCTCAGGTCTTCCAAACAAATAACGATTTTTCAGCTGAGGAACCTGAGGCTTTGACAGGTTCAGGGACTTTAGTAAACAACAGTGACTCAAAGGTACTGGGGGAAATGGAGCAGGGAAGAGGAACTACAGTTAATTTGGCAAGAATACGTTGCCCGGAGTGAGCCTATGGGGGGGTAAATTTTCAAAGTTGAAATCTATAATTACTTCTCTATGCTAAAGAGATGACTCAAATTCACAGTAGTAGGGTAAAAAAGTATCCTCTCTATTTAATGAAATCCTACTATTTGCTTAATGAAAAACAGATAAGCTCTGGCTAAGCACACTGATTTTGAAGACTCAAACTTTTGCCTTCAGAATAGGAGTAGAGAAGTTGTGATTATTGTTAAATGTCACTGGAAACAGGGAAAACACAGACATCTAAGAAATGCCCTGATTCTCATATTAGAGTCACTAGAAAATGGTCACTGTGGGCTAACTCATAAAAAAGGAAATAGAAAATTATTCTCTACAAAAAAAAAAAGAAAAAGAAAATAGCCATCATACCTTGAAACTTCCAGGTGCTACCTGATGAGCAAAAATTTAAAGTGAAGATTATTAAGGATCACCAATGAGCTAGCTAGTTGAAACAGAAGCCCTGAGTGAAACATTCCTTCCCTCTTCATTACTCATGGGATAGTTGGGGGGGATTGTAGAGGGAAAAGTTAAAGGTGTTACATGATAAATCCGTAAATATCTTGGGATAAATGTCAAGTAGGACAGCTATCACACCCTTCCCTGCAGTATCCTCAGAGGAGATCTCCTCCCTCCTCACAAGTGCCACCCCCTCCACCTGCGCCTCGGACCCCATTCCCTCTCACCTTATTAAAACCATCGCCCCTGCCCTCCTACCTTCCTTAACTTCTATTTTTAACCACTCAATCTCCAAGGGCTCCTTCCCCTCTGCCTTCAAACATGCCCACGTCTCCCCCATCCTAAAAAAACCCGCTCTTGACCCCACTTCCCCCTCCAGTTATCGCCCTATCTCCCTACTACCCTTCCTTTCCAAAATCCTAGAACGAGTCATCTACAATCGATGCTTAGAATTCCTTAACTCCCATTCTCTCCTAGACCCCCTCCAATCTGGCTTCCGTCCCCTCCACTCTACCGAGACTGCTCTCTCTAAGGTCACCCATGACCTCCTTCTTGCCAAATCCAATGGCTCCTACTCCATTCTAATCCTCCTTGACCTCTCTGCTGCCTTTGACACTGTCGACCATCCCCTCCTCCTCCATACCTTATCTCACCTTGGCTTCACCGACTCCGTCCTCTCCTGGTTCTCCTCTTACCTCTCTGGCCGGTCATTCTCGGTCTCCTTCGCTGGAGCCTCCTCCCCCTCCCATCCTTTATCTGTTGGAGTTCCTCAAGGGTCAGTTCTTGGCCCTCTTCTGTTCTCCATTTACATTCACTCCCTCGGTGAACTCATTCGCTCTCACGGCTTTGACTACCATTTCTATGCAGATGACAAGCAGATCTACATCTCCGCCCCTGTCCTCTCCCCCTCCCTTCAGGCTCGCATCTCCTCCTGCCTCCAGGACGTCTCCACCTGGATGTCGGCCCGCCACCTAAAACTCAACATGAGCAAGACTGAGCTCCTCATCTTCCCTCCCAAACCTGGTCCTCACCCAGACTTCTCTATCACCGTGGATGGCACGACCATCCTTCCCGTCTCTCGGGCCCGCAATCTCGGTGTCATCCTTGACTCGTCTCTCTCGTTCACCCCACACATCCTATCCGTTACCAAGACCTGCCGGTTTCACCTCTACAATATCACCAAGATCCGCCCTTTCCTCTCCACCCAAACGGCTACCTTACTGTTACGGGCTCTCATTATATCCCGGCTAGACTACTGTGTCAGCCTTCTCTCTGACCTCCCTTCCTCCTCTCTCGCCCCGCTCCAGTCTATTCTTCACTCCGCTGCCCGGCTCATCTTCCTGCAGAAATGATCTGGGCATGTCACTCCCCTTCTTAAACAACTCCAGTGGTTGCCTATCAACCTCTGCTCCAAACAAAAACTCCTCACTCTAGGCTTCAAGGCTCTCCATCACCTTGCCCCTTCCTACCTCTCCTCCCTTCTCTCTTTCTACCACCCACCCCGCACGCTCCGCTCCTCTGCCGCCCACCTCCTCACCGTCCCTCGGTCTCGCCTATCCCGCCGTCGACCCCTGGGTCACATCCTCCCGCGGTCCTGGAACGCCCTCCCTCCTCACCTCCGCCAAACTGATTTTCTTTCCCTCTTCAAAACCCTACTTAAAACTCACCTCCTCCAAGAGGCGTTCCCAGACTGAGCTCCTCTTCTCCCTCTACTCCCTCTGCCATCCCCCCTTTACCTCTCCGCAGCTTAACCCTCTTTTTCCCCTTTTCTCTCTGCTCCTCCACCTCTCCCTTCCCATCCCCACAGCACTGTCCTCGTCCGCTCAACTGTATATATTTTCGTTACCCTATTTATTTTGTTAATGAATTGTACATCGCCTTGATTCTATTTAGTTGCCATTGTTTTTACGAGATGTTCTTCCCCTTGACTCTATTTATTGCCATTGTTCTCGTCTGTCCGTCTCCCCCGATTAGACTGTAAGCCCGTCAAACGGCAGGGACTGTCTCTATCTGTTGCCAACTTGTTCATCCCAAGCGCTTAGTACAGTGCTCTGCACATAGTAAGCGCTCAATAAATACTATTGAATGAATGAATGAATGATCCTACTATCACTGTTATGAAAGAATACTTGGATGGATGGATCTTAGGTTAATCAATCAATCAGTAAATAAACAAATAAATGGTATTTATTGAGTTCTCACTGTACAAAGCACTCTACAAAGCTACTGGAAAGTACAAGATGCCCACAAAAAGCTTATAGTCTGCAGGAGGAACTTACAGTCTACAGAGTCTAGCCAACTGAAAACATTTCCTATAGTCACACATGTTTGAAAGAGATGCTGGAAACACCTAGAAAGCTAGCAATGATTGTTAGCTTTGCATTCATGCAGTATCTTTCAAAACTTCCCGGAAGCATTAATGGGTGATGCTAATTGACCATACACCTTCCTCTAAAGATCAGTGCATATACCACCTCTATATTGTAAGCTCCTTATGGACAGAGATTATTTCTATTAACTGTTATATGTTATGATGTCATATGTTTATGCATTGTGTGCGTGTCCACACGTATATGATATGTAATATATGTAATATGTGATGTATGTAATATATAATATATACCTATATACTTAGTGGTATTTTTAAGTGCTTTCTATGTGCCAGACACTGTATTAAGCACTGTATTAAACACGTGGCTCAGTGGAAAGAGCACGGGCTTTGGAGTCGGGGCTCATGAGTTCGAATTCCGGCTCTGCCACTTGTCGGCTGTGTGACTGTGGGCAAGTCACTTAACTTCCACTTGTCAGCTGTGTGACTTTGGGCAAGTCACTTAACTTCTCGGTGCCTCAGTTACCTCATCTGTAAAATGGGGATTAAGACTGTGAGCCCCACGTGGGACAACCTGATTCCCCTGTGTCCACCCCAGTGCTTAGAACAGTGCTTGGCACATAGTAAGCGCTTAACAAATACCAACATTATTACTACATTAAGCACTGTATCAACTGTATCAGGTTGGGCATAGTTTGTGTCCCACATGGGACTCACAGTCCCTATTTTACAGATGAGGGAATTGAGGCATAGGGAAGTTAAATGACTTGCCCAAGATCACATAGCTGACAAACTGGTGGAGCCAGGATTTAATCCAGGTTCTCTGACTCTCAAGCTCATGCTCTTTCTAGTAGGCCACACTGCTTTGCTTTTTTTACTGTACTGACCCAAGATCTTAGTACAGTATTCTACATACAATAAGCACTCAAATACAATTGATTGGTTGATGACAGTTCTAATGCATGAGGAATAGTGGAGAAGGAGCTGCACAGAGTTCAAGAGCAGGACAATTCCTTCTGGGACAGATGTAACTGGATTCTGGCTTTCAATCAGTATTGACTGAGCAACTCCTCAGAATTTTTTTCCCCTCAGCGGGAGCAGTTGGACCAGGAATGATGAGGTTTGGGCTGACAAGCTGTTACAGTGAGGTAGAGCAGACATATTTCATTTTACAAACTTTAACCTTAACTAAAACAAAGCTGATACATGTAAAGCCAGACTAGAATTCCAGATATTGCATTACTGTTCCCCACCAAGATTCAGGTCGACTAACAGAAAGACATCTTTTTCTTCTTCTAGGACACTGTCACTGTCACTCACTGACTAAAAGATTTTTTCTGAAAAAAGATGTTAGCTGTATACGAAGTACACCAATGTCCAATTCTGCCCTTCAGTAATGGGATTTTGGATTATGCCCAGCAGGATTGTCTTAGAAAATCCTATCTGAGTTTCCCATCAAAGGATAAAAATAGCCCAGCTCCTAAAGGGTTGGTGTGTGTTGATTTTTATTCTTGAATTCATTTATTCAGAGTTGAAGCTTTTAGAAAATTAAATGATATGTTCACAACTGGGATGTAAACCCATCACCTCCTGCTCACCACTGTTTTCCCCATTTTTTAAAGAAAGGAACTATTTAAATAAGTGAGAAGCAGCATGACGTAGTGGATAGAGCACAGGCCTAGAAGTCAGGAGGTCATGTATTCTAATCCTGGATCCACCACTTGTCCTCTGTGCGATCTTGGGCAAGTCACCTCACTTCTCTGGGCCTTAGTTACCTCATCTGTAAAATGGGAATTAAAGATTGTGAGTCCCACGAGGGATAAAGACTGTGTCCAACTCAAGTTGTTTGTATCCAACACTTAGTACAGTGTCTGGCACATGAGTAAGTACTTAACAAATACCATGATTATTAGTAGTAGTAGTAGTAGTATGTTGGGGGACTGCACAAAGGTTTCCTTGAGTCAATCAATCAGTTGTCTTTACTGTTTGATGGGAAGCAGTATGCTTAGTGGAAAGAGCATGGGCCTGAAAGTTATAGGTCCTGGGTTCTAATCCCAGCTCCATTACTTGCCTGCTGGGTGACCTTCAGCAAGTCACTTAATTTCTCAGTGTCTCAGTTTCCTCATTTGTAAAATGGGGATCCAATACCTGTTTTCCCTGCTACTTAGACTGTGTGCCTCAATTGGAACAAGGATTCTGTCCAACTTGATTAATTGGTATCTATCCCAGGGTTTAGAACAGTGCTTGATGTATATTAAGTGCTTAACAAATACCATTATTATTATTATTTTTATACATTATTATTTTATTAGTTTGCTTAGTATGGTGCTCTGCACACAGTAAGTGCTCAATAAATATGATTGAATGAATATTAATAATAATAATAACAGTATCATTCTTTTATCATTTAGTGAGCCCTTAGTCTGTGCAGAGCATTGTTCTGGGATCATGAGATAATAAAATAGAATTAGTATATATGATCTCTGCCTTTGAAGCTTTTCCAATCTAGATGGGGAGAAGGACAGTAAAATAAATTGCAGATAGGAGGAAGCCAAAGAGTTTGAAGGTATATATGGGCTATGTCGGGGCTGGAGAGGATTCTGAATTAAGTCTGAGCTGCATGCTAGCCTCTACATACTTTAAGCATTTGACCTTTCCAGGAAAAGAAAGGTGCAATAAGATGAAAATATAAAATTAGTGTTAATAATATTAAATGATAAAAATCCTTCAAGCGATTTACTCACAGCCTAGAAAACTATCCACTTTGTAATAATAATAATAATAATAATAATAATAATAATAATTGTGGTATTTGTTAAGTAACAATCACACTTCCCCCCTTCAAATCTCTACTGAAGGCTCACCTCCTCCCAGACTAAGCCCCCTTTTCCTCAGCTCCCTCCTACCACCACCCCACTCACTCCCTTTTCTCTACTCCCTCTCACTGCCCCACAACACTTGTGTATGTATGTACATATCTATAATTCTATTTATTTATTTTAATGCCATTTACTTGTTTTGATGTGTACATATCTATAATTCTGTTTATTTGTACTGATACTACTGATGCCTGTTTACTTGTTTTGATGTCTGTCTACCCCCTTCTAGACTGTGAGCCCACTGTGGGTAGGATTATCTCTCTGTTGCTGAATTGTACTTTCCAAGTGCTTAATACAGTGCTCTGCACACAGTAAGTGCTTAATAAATATGATTGAATGAATGAACCTACTATGTGCCAGGCACTGTAATAACTGTTGAGGTGAATAAAGTTTATCACCATATATCTCCTTCTTGCCAAATCTAATGGTCTCTCCCCCATCCTAATCTTCCTCATCCTCTCTGTTGCCTCTGACACTGTTGAACCATCTCCTTCTCCTGGAAACATTATTCAATCTCTAATTCACTGACATTGTCATCTCCTGGTTCTCCCCCTATGTCTCTGGCCACTCATTCTGAATCTCTTTTGAGGGCTCCTCCTCTGCCTCACACCCCCTAACTGTGAGTGTCCCTCAAGGTTCAGTTCTGGGTCCCCTGCTATTCTCATCTACACCCAAACCCTTGGAGAACTCATATGCTCACATGGCTCAACTACTACCCGTAAGCAGATGATACCCAAATCTATACCTCCAGCCCTGATCTCTCTCCCTTTCTGTAGTCTAGTTTATCCTCCTGCTTTCAAGACATCTCTACTTGGATGTCCTCCCGTCACCTCAAACTTAATATGTCTAAAATAAAACTTTTTATCTTCCCACCCAAACCCTGTCCTCCCCCTGTCTTTCCTATCAATTTAGTTGGCATCATCATCCTATCTGTCTCACAAGCCCATAACCTTGGCATTATCCTTGACTCCTCTCTCCAATTCAACCACATACTCAATCCATTGCTATGTCCTGTTGGTTCCACCTTCACATCACTAAAATCCAACCTTTCCTCTCCATCCAAACTGCTACCGTGTTAATCCAATCATTTATCCTATCAGGCCTTGATTACTGTATCATCCTCCTTACTGACCTTCTAGCTACTGATTCTCCCCACTCCAGTCCATACTTCACTCTGCTGCCCAGATAATTTTTCTACAGAAATGCTCAGGCCATATTTTTTCTCACTCATCAAGAACCTGCAGTGGGGATCTACCTCCGTATCAAACAAAACTCCTCACCATTGGCTTTAAAGCACTCAATCGCCTTGCCTCCTCCTACCTCACCTCATTACTCTTCTACTACAATCCAGCCCATACACTTTGCTCCTCTAATGCTAACCTTCTCATTGTACCATGATCTTTTCTATCTCACTGCCAACCTCTCACCCACATCTTGTCTCTTGACTGGAATGCCCTACATCCTCATATCCGACAGTTACTTTCCCACCCTTCAAAGCTTTATTGAAGGCACATCTCCTCCAAGAGGCTTTCCCTGACTAAGCCCTCCTTTCCTTTTCTCTCACTCCCTTCTGCATTGCCCTGACTTGCTCCCTTTACTCATCCCCATTCCCAGCCCCACAGAACTTATGTATATATCTGTAGTTTGTTTATTTATATTAATATCCATCTCCCCTTCTAGACTGTAAGCTCTTTGTGGGTAGGGGATGTGTCTGTTTACTGTTACATCTGTGAGCCTGTTCTTGGGCAGGGATTGTCTCTATCTGTTGCTGAATTGTACATTCCAAGCGCTTAGTTCAATGTTCTGCACATAGTAAGTGCTCAATAAATACTATATTGAATGAATATTGAATGAATTGTACTCCCCCAAGCATTTAGTACAGTGCTCTGCAGACAGTAAGCAGTCAGTAAATACGATTGAATGAATATGTGAATGAATTAATATGAGTAAATTGGGAGACCTGTCCCACACTGGGCTCACAGTCTTAATCCCCATTTTATAGTTGCAGAAACTGAGGCTCAGAGAATTCAAATGACTTGTCTAAAGTCAAACAGAAGATAAGTGGCAGAGCTAGAATTAGAACTTAGGTCCTTTTGACACCCAGGCCCGTGCTCTATCCACTAGACCATGCTGCCTCTGGACCACCTATGCCTGCTTAATAATAATGTTGGTATTTGTTAAGCGCTTACTAGGTGCAGAGCACTGTTCTAAGCGCTAGGGTAGATACAGAGAATCAGGTTAGAATCTGCTTAGAAGAGAGGTATAGTATATATAGATTTAACAGCTCTGGTATGACTGGCCTGGCCTCAAGCAATGTAGTTCTGAGTATATGCTATTTTTTCAACTTCCCACAGATTAATGTAAATCACAAGAGAATGATACATAAAACTTTTTAATGTGAAATAATATTCCTCATGAAAAAAATCAGTGCTCTGGCTCTTGATTTGACCATTCTTAAAGCTGGAGAACTTAATTATCTCCAGGGCCAATTCCTGGTCTGCTGAACTGCCCAAATTCATCTGTATGTCCCTTTCCCTACTTACAGGGGGAAAAAAAATCCCTAATTTGAGATAAACCCTGTTTAAACAAATGTAAGTGTAACCAAATTTTATTTTCAGACTATTTTTAACAGTTTTGAGAGCATTGCTAAACTAAACTGAACCAATTAAAGTAAAACAAATTTTCAGATTAATCACAATTAAATATCTGCTGAAGTTCTTGCAAGACTTTATTATATAATTTTTTATTCAGCTAAACTAAACTGAACCAATTAAAGTAAAACAAATTTTCAGATTAATCACCAATTAAATATCTGCTGAAGTTCTTGAAAGACTTTATTTTATAATTTTTTTATACCTATCTTCTATAGGTAGATCAGTTAAGACACAGAACATAAGAAACAGAAAACTAAGTAATCTTCCATCTAGGCAATGATTCTCCACAACCAAGTGTCACCTTGTCTTTCTAAATCATTTTTTCTCTTTCTTATCAATGGAGAACTATATATACACCGAACATCAGGATATGCCTGTTATATTCATTTTGTCAGAGTTCTGCCCCCAAATTCCACTCCACCTGATCTCTCCCAAGAAGACAAACATGCGTGTAACAGAGATTAGACATACTTACATAGAGAAAAAAGCCTGACATTTTCAGCAGCATAAGCTTCAAAAGGTCTCAAGGATTCTTTTAATTTCAGGGAGCTGTGGCTGAATTTATGTAGCTGCAGCTGATATTAGCCCTGTACCTTGGGAAGGCTGGTCTTTGCTGGTTAATGCCCTCCTGCGTGAAGGATATTTTTTTTGTATGGCATTTGTTAAGCACTTACTATGCATCAAGCACTGTTCTAAGGATTGGGATACATACAAGTTAAGCATCAGTCAATCAGTGGTATTTATTGAGCATATACTATGTGCAGAGCACTGTATTAAGCACTTGGGAGGGTACAACAGAATTATCAGACATGGTTCCCTGCCCATAACAATCTCAGATACAGGCCCTCTCCTGCATGGGTCTCACAGTCAAAGTAGGAGGGAGAACAGGTATCCCCATTTTACAGTTGAGGAAACCGAGATATAGAGAAGTTGTGACTTAACCAGGAATGCACAGCGCCACTGTTAGAGCTGGGATCAGAACCCAGCTCCTTCTGACTCCAGGTCAGGGCCATCTCCACTAGGTCACATTGCTTTTCATGGTTTGTGGAGAAGGATCAATCAATGGTATTTTTTGAGCGCCTACTGTGTGCAGAGAACTGTACTAAGCACTTGGGAGAGTACAGTGCAACAGAGTTGGTAGACATGTTCACTGCCTTCCTGGAGCTTACAGTCTAGAGGGTAATGCAGCAGCATAGCTTAATGTCAAGAGCATGGCTTGGGAGTCAACATATGTAGGTTCTAAACCTGGCTCCACCACTTGTCTGCCGTGTGACCTTGGGCAAGTTAGTTAACTTCTCTGTGCCTCAGTTACCTCATCTGTAAAATGGGGGTTGACTGTGAGCCCCATGTGGGATGACATGATCACCTTGTAGCTACCCCTGCATTTAGAACAGTGCTTAGAAAATAGTAAGAGATTAACAAATACCATAATTATTATTATTATTTATGTCCTATGCTCTCTGTAGAATTTTCATTTTAGCATTTACTCTCCAGTTACTGAAATGCACTTTCCTCTGCTAAGGACTATCAGGAACATTAAGACACATTAAAGACAAGGATGATCAAGGGTTAGGGAGATATTGGAATGCAGATACAAAAATAGGCTCTAGTATCCAAACAGGAAAGCGGGAAGACTCACTAGTGATAGAGAAGGCACTCAGCCAACTGGAGGTTGCTGTTGGCAAAACATCAGACCCATAGCCCCAGATGTCTTTCCCCTGGAAGTAGAAGCTTTTAAACTGGTCAAATTTAATAAACATATGGTCCTGGAAATTTCAGATATGTTGAAATTGTATTGCAGATGGCATGTCTTTTAGAGCACAACATAATAAAATGAGATAAATATGCACAAATATTCTTAAAGGAGCAACAAAATGTAAACTACAAGATCCATTCTCACCCATTGGCATCTCATTTTACTGCAGCTCAAAATGGACCAAATATTCTCCAGGACCTAAACCCCCTCCTTGGTGGTTAAATAAATGTTTAGGAAGGGGCATTAGTTCTTTCAGGATCCTCCATTATTGTCCAGAGTTGATCAGGACAATTCAGGTCAAAACATTGAATTTTAGCCTCAGTAATCTAGATATATGAGGAAAATGGACTTTTTGTCTTAAAATACCTGGACCTTTCAGTCCAAAGTGTATTTTGTGGTTTCATTTATAGGTGAATTATTAATGTGTGTGCATGTATGTGTGTGTAAGTATGTGTGAATATAGGTCTGTTCAGAGATTTATCTATCACTATCATTTGTGGCTTTAAAAAAAAAACTACAAAAGGATGCTCCTGGAGATTTAGATTTTAAATTATTCAAGAGCAGTGACTGCGTCTTTTACTTCTATTATATATTTCCCAGATGCCAAATGCTTTTCAAACAGTAATTACTTGAAAAGTACTGGTGACGATAATAATGATTATAAAATCCTCTAGATTTTTGGTTTCATGAAGACAGAGACTGTGTCTGCTAACTCTATTATTCCCTCTCAAGGGTGTAGTACAGTGTTCTGCACATAGTAAGCCCATGATAAATACAATTGATTGAAATCCTAGGCTCCTAGATGGTACCGGACCCAAGTGTGCCCCAGGGTTTTGGAAGGGTTAATGTGCACCAAACTCCCCTCCTCAAGCAGTGATGGAGGGTGACATAGGTTGGGCCGATGGAGTCAGTTCTTCAGGAAAGAAGGCATATTGACCCTTGGTGAGGCTCATGCTTAGGGCATGTTTGAATTCTAAGTATGATGGCAGGGAAAGCAGGAAGTAATCTTTTTCTCTGAATGAAAGACAATATGTATCAGTCACTACAGAATATGTCCCAAGAAGATCTGTCTGTGAACTTTCTTGCTGAATTTTGAAGATGGCCAAATTAATATACGTTAGTTTAAATTGGACAGGGAGACCACGTTTGGGTGTGAGAAACACACCTTGGAATTCTAAGGGAAATCAAAAGAGGCCAACCATGCCATGTCTTTTCTATGCAGCATTCCTGGTCCCAGGCTCAGCTGTCACAGGCCCAAGCAGGTCACCCCTACCACCAGCCCCCAAAGAGGAGAGTGATGTTCCCATAGACCACTCTTCACTTCTTTAGTATGACCTAGGTAAAAAAAAAAAAGGGAAATCCAGCTTCAGGTGGCCAGTTTCTGAATGGGGTTAAAAATTCTTCCCCAGTTTTAAATGTAGGACCTCACTTCACATCCAAACTCACCACCCCCCTTTCCCCCCAAAAAAATCACTGAGGTAAGAACTGGGAAACTCTAGTTCATGGGATCACTTGAGTTCTCATTAATAATTTTCTCCTGCAGTGTTTTGTGTTGCCTGACTTGAGATTAGTTCCTCAGTCTGTCATAGCAAATGGTTAATAATTTGTTTAAAGCAGGAAGAGGGAAGTTCATGATTTATTAATGGAGAGACAAAAACTGGCATTATCCTGTCTCAACACTTCAATGAAATGAGTAGAAGGATAGGGTTGGAACCTTTAACCAGCTTCAGAAGGAAATCATTTCATCTGCCCAAGAAGAAATTCACCAATCTAAGTTAGAAAATTTATTTAGTGAGTCAAAGCAAAAATAAAAACAAAACCAAAATGAGAGCACTTTTGATCTAGAGAAGGATAAAATTGCAAAAAAAGCAAAATATTAAGGCTTCAGAGAGCTTATATTGACTCTTAAACAGGACACTGTAGACCTTTCAATCTTTCATTTCAGCTGCCACACCCCAAATGAATATTGATCATTTTCATTGTCAAGAGCAGTTAACTAGAGGAGAGTGACAGAGGATTAATTTTTTGTAGTTAGTTAAAGGAGTTTGTAAATTGCTAAACACTGGGAAGTTTCTATACCCCTGGCAGGTTGGCAGCTGAAATAATATTTGTTTATCTGTAATTATAACTAAAAAATTTAAAGTCATTAATGCAATCTTTCAATTCTCCTTGTATCAGTCAGAGAAACCAGACAAAAAGTTGTTGAATCCAAAAAATATTTATTTTATATAATAATAATTATGATATTTGTTAAGCGCTCATTATGTGCCAGGAACTGTACTAAGTGCTGGGGTGGATACAAGCAAATTGGTATGGACACAGTCCCTGTCCCACCTGAGGCTCACAGTCTCGATCCCAATTTTACAGAGGAGGTAACTGAGGCACTTAGAAATGACTTGCCCAGAGTTACTCAGCAGACAAGTGATGGAACCAGGATTAGAACCCATGACCTTCTGACTCCCAACGTGTACTCTATCCACTACGCATGCTGCTTCTCTAATAATCTATTATATCAAAGGCAGTAGTAAATAAGAAGTGGGAACTAGCACTCGCTTGTACACCTGTTTGAATCCTTTCCCAGAGCATAGATGTCTGTCCCATATCACAAAATAAGGTTCAAGGAGAATATTCTACAAGATATCAGTAAGGAACTAGCAATAAGCCAAATGTATATCTTCTTTTTCCATCTTTTGTTATTCTCATCATAGGGATGAATGATATTCCATATACCTATTAGAGAAGCATGTAGCTTAGTGGAAACAACAGGGGCCTAAGATTCAGAGAACCTGATTACTAATCCCTGTACTGTCAATCCTTACCTGTGTGATTTGGGGCAAATCATTTCACTTCAATTTACTTCAGTTTTCTAAACTGTAAAATGGGGATTAAATACCTATTATTCCTCCTACTTAGATTGTGAGGCCCATGTGGAGCAAGTACTATGTCCAATCTGGTTAATTTGTATCTATCCTAGTGCTTAGAACAGTGCTTGAAACACAGTAAGGACTTAACAAATATAGTAATAACAGCAACAACAATAATAATAAATGGTATTTATTGAATGCCTAAAATGTTCAGAGCATTAAACTAAGTGTTTAGGAGAGTCCAGTGCAACGGAGTAGGTAGACACATTCTTCTCTGCCCATGAGGAGGCTACAGTCTAGGGATGGAGATAGGCATTAATATAAATAAATGAATAAATAAATAAATATATAAATAACTGATATGTACAGGTGTTGTAGGCTGGGGTAGAGTGAATATCAAGTTCTTAAAGGGTACAAATCCAAGTGCATAGGTGACACAGGAGAGAGTGCATGGGGAAAAGAGGGCTTAATTGTGGAAGGCCTCACGGAGGAAATGTGATTTTAATAAGGTTTTGAAAGTGGGAGCGGGGTGGTCTGTCATACCTGGAAGGGGGAGGGAGTTCCAGATCAAAGGGAAGACATGGGCAAGAGGTCAGCGGTGAGATAGACAAGATCAAGATAGAGTGAGCAAGATGTAGCTAGAAGAGTGAAGCGTACGAGGTGGGTTGTAGCAGAAAATCAACCAAGTAAAGTAGGAGAGGGAGAGCTGATTGAGTGCTTTAAAGCCATTGCTAAGGAGTTTCTTTTTGATGCAGAAGTGGATGGACAACCACTGGAGGTTCTTGAGGAGTGAGAAAACATGGACTGAATGTAGTTTTAGAAAAATGATCCATGCAACAGAATGAAGTATTGACTGGAGTGGGGAGAAACAGAAAGCAGGGACCTCAGAGATGAGGCAGATGCAGTAGCCAAGATATTCATTCATTCAATAGTATTTATTGAGCGCTTACTATATGCAGAGCACTGTACTAAGCGCTTGGAATGAACAAGTCGGCAACAGACAGAGACAGTCCCTGCCGTTTGACGGGCTTACAAGATATGCTAGGGTAAGTTATGCTTATCAGAATAATAGTTTGGATGGAGAGGAAAGGGTGAATTTTAGTGACAATGTGAACATAGAACTAACAGGGATCACATTTTAGGATTTTTCTGTACTTACTTCAAGGCCCCAGTATAGTGCTCTTAATTACTGTATTTATTGCTTACTTTGTGCAGAGTGCTGTACTAAGTGCTTGGAAGAATACGATACCACAGAGTTGGTAGACACGATCCCTGCCCAGAAGGTGCTTACAGTTGATCTTGTACAGTTTACAATATGGTTGTTAATGATGGTGCTAACCAGTACCACACATCTCCCTGTATGATAAACTATATTAAAGCTATGTGATGCCTTTATATTTTAGTTATTTTCTTTTCATATTTCCTGCTTCTTTGTGTGGATGAAGAAGAATCGAGAGATACTTTATTCTACTCAAAAATCAGGTTCTTAAACTATAATAAAGGATGGGCCCCTCAAGGCCTGCTTCTAGGCTCTAAAAAGTGGGAAACAGAAATTTGAGAGGGAATAAACAGGCACATAGGGGAGAAATTCTGGATTATTACTGTTTGTTTCTGCCCTAAGACAAATTTCATCCGAATGTCAACTTCAAATGGGTATGTTCTGCCTAAGTGCCTCCTGAGTAGCAAGGTATCAAATGGCCATGTGTTGACAGTAAACAAAAAGATAAATACCTCTAGGTTTTATGAGATTAACACTTGGTCCCTCATCCTCCACTGCAACATCTGTTTTTTTCCTCTGAACATTCACCACGCTCCAAATGTTGCCCTGCCGTGGTAGAACAGCAGGAAGCCTGAGACTAGAGAGTTGCTTTCCCACCAAACCTTCTAAGCACAACCCAAGCCCATCTTCTATCGTCAGATAGGAGGAGACTCCCCCAGCTCCTACAAGAGGTGGGTTGGGAATATTCATTTATATTAATGTCTGTCTCCCTACTGGACTGTAAGCTCGTCATCAACAGGCAATATGTCTACCAACTCTGTTGTATTTTACTCCCCCCAAGAGTTTAGTTCAGTGTTCTACACACAGTAAGCGCTCAATACCACTGATTGATTGACTGATTGATTAAAGCAGCAGCCAGTCCTCTCTGACCCAAGGCCAGAGCCATGGGGAGCTGTACAGATGTTCTCTTTATCTGAATAGTTTATTCCCATTGTTCACTTCACTCATGAAAACCTTTGAATTTTCCAATTGTTGGCCTGTGAATTGTTAAAGAATTCCTGAGTTTCTGGATCACCTCTCCCCTTTCCTAAATTGTACGATTGTGAGTCAGGGACTGGATCATTTTCACCCAAGTGGCATCTCCCCAACACTTACGGGCGTGGGAGTCAGAGGTCATGAGTTCGAATCCCAGCTCTGCCACTTGTCAGCTGTGTGACTGTGGGCAAGTCACAACTTCTCTGTGCCTCAGTTACCTCATCTGTCAAATGGGGATTAACTGTGAGCCTCACGTGGGACAACCTGATTACCTGTATCTACCCCAGCGCTTAGAACAGTGCTCTGCACAAAGTAAGTGCTTAACAAATGCCAAATTATTATTGTATCGGTCCAGGGCACATACAACTTTACAAGTTTTCCTTATTGTGGGAATCCCCTAGGTTAAAGGAGAATTGACTCCATAAACAAGAGTGCTAAGGGTGGGTGATGGGCTGAAATAACCCTTGTGGCCTAGTAAAAAGATCATGGGCTTGGAAGTTAGAGGATCTAGATTCGAATCCCAGCTCTGCTACTTGTCTACTGTTTGACCTAAGACAGTCACTTTGCTTCTCTGTGCCTCAGTTCCCTCATCTGTAAAATATTCATTCAATAGTATTTATTGAGCACTTACTATGTGCAGAGCACTGTACTAAGCACTTGGAATGTACAATTTGGCAACAGATAGAGACAATCCCTGCCCAATGATGGGCTCACAGTCTAATCGTAAAATAGGGCTTCAGTACTTATTCTCCTTCTTACTTAGACTGTGAGCCCCATGTGGAGCAGGGACTATGTCCAACATGATAATCTTGGATCTGCCCTAGTGCTTAGAACTGTGCTCGAAAGATAGTAAGCACTTAACAAATATTATCATTATTATTATTATTATTAACCTGGGAGGCATTGTGGTCTAGTGGTAAAAGCATGGGTTTAGGAGTCAAAAGGATTGGGTTCTAATTTGGGCTCCACCACTTGTCTGCTGCATGACCTTGGGCAAGTCTTTTAATTCCTCTATTCCTCAGGTATCTCATCTGTAAAATGGGGATTAAGACTGTGAGACCATGTGGGACATAGACTGTGTCCAATATGATTAGCTTTTATCTACCCCAGAACTTGATATAGTGCTTGGTACAAAGCTAGTGTTTAACAAATATTATTATTATTTTATTATTGAACCACTTACAGGCACTATTTTCCCTCTCTGTTTATCACCTAAAACATGCAAATCACATTCATGAGCACTGTAAATTAAGTACTATAGGAGAACAATATAAAAGCAAAGTTACCACCTGCATATGGAAATACTGTAACAGGCTCAACAACATACAAGAAATCAATGAGAGCATGAATACTTCTGCCCTAGTGCTTTTGAATACATTCCACATTCCACCGTAACTGGGCCATGGAGAATTTTTGAAATGATTCTGAGATGATGGTTAAAATCCAATAGTTTCTTCATAAGATCTAGCAGGCAGAATTATTACACTGAGTAACAAAAATAGTAGATTTGAGAAGAATCATAAACCCCACAGTTGGAGATTTCAGTGCAATTCATACTCAGAAGAGAACAAACTATCATTTGGCATACTATATTACCTGAAATTTTGATATAAATATGTTTTCTATTGACTAAACCTATAATTAATTTAAGATAAGTAGGTTGAAAAGTATACCACTACTACTGAAAACATTCAGTAAAAACCCAAAGCCAGAAAATAAGAGACTCTAATTATAACTCTTGGCTAATTGAATGAGGTATATTTTACCCTGAATGTCTAGGAAGATCAGAAGTAGGTTTGCTAAAAATGCATCCTGGAGTTTTGAACTTTGGCTCAATTCTTTGAGTACAGATGAAGGCTGTATACTTGATTGTCAAGAGTTATGTCTTTCCTATCCTGACTATGAAAAATTGTTCTGATTCCCTGAATTAAAGGCTGAAAGTCCTATGAGCAGCTTAACATCAGACCCAAATTACTCTGAAAAGCAGCATGGCTCAGTGGAATGAGCACGGGCTTGGGAGTCAGAGGTCATGGGTTCCAATTTCCTGCACCGCCACTTGGCAGCTGCGTGACTGTGGGCAAGTCACTTAACTTCTCTGTGCCTCAGTTCCCTCATCTGTAAAATGGGGATAAAGACTGTGAGCCCCGCGTGGGACAACCTGATTACCCTGTATCTAACCCCTGCGCTTAGAATAGTGCTCGGCACATAGTAAGCGCTTAACAAATACTAACATTATTATCATTATTATTATTACTCACTAATTACGGGGTAGGCCTAAAGTGTAACTTTTCCCCTTCTAGTTTCAAAATTGAATTCCAAAGCAGCAGACTTAAGCAGCGACCAATGCCTTGAACCTCCCTAAAGATCATCTTGAGAAAGAAATATCATGGTCCAGCAGCTGAATATAGTATTTGAAAAGTAACCTTGATGCTGTGAGTTCTGGGCTGTAAGTTCTTTATGGGCAGGGTATATGGCTACTGTTTTATATTGTACTCTCCCTCGTGCTTAATACAGTGCTCTGCACACAGGAAGCTCTCAATAAATATCATTGATTGAAATGTGATTAATTGACTGCAAGCTTGACTGCCTCAACTCCTTAGTGAGCATTTAGTTATTCTGTAATGTTGAAAGCCGTCTGTTTAATTCTATCCTGAACAAATCTTAAAAGCAAATCAATATGTCTCCTTTCCATATGGTATAGGGATCACTGAGTTTCCCAGAGTATTTGCTGCATCATGATCAGGTCCAATGACCCCCGGGGCCTCCACCCACACTGCCCATCACCTGACTCATCTACCAAGTGCTTAGTACTAGTGCCCATCTACTGAAATGGCCCTTAGGCAAAAATAGTCCTTTGCTCACTTAAGTCCTTCATGCAATTGAACTAAATCAGCAATTCCTCCTTTCCCTTTCTGTCTTTCTGGGTCTTCAGTGGAAGAGTTGGACTGAGAGAGTCAGAGAGAAAAAATCTTGAGTTGCAATTCATTCCTACACTCCAGTCAAGGTCAATCAAGCAAGCAATAGTATTTATAGAGTGCTTACTTTGTGCTGAGTACTGTACTAAGTGCTTAGGTGAGTACAAAAGCATATATCTTCATTTTCCTAAGAATTTATAAAACCAATCAGGTGGGAAATCCCTTGGCAATTATTTGTTTGCTCATGGAGTGAGAGCCAAAATGATGATGATTATTATAATAATAACAGTAACATTTATTGAGCACTTAGTGCACTAAGTGCTGGGGTAAATATAAAATAATTAGCTAGCACAGTCCTATTCCACATGGTGTTCACAATCTAAGTCTTAATTCACTGTTACTTATTAGTTGCATTACATATGGTAATACACCCAGAACATAGTCATGGAGTTTTTTCCTTGTTTTGACCTTTCCAAACCAAGTACTATTTCTACACCAAATTCCCCAAATTAAAAGTAATTATTCAGACATCAAAACAAGGCTGGATAACATATGGTCTACAGATCAAATAGGTCCAATTTACACTGTGATCCCCATGTGGAACAGAGTCTATGCCTGACCTGATTATCTCATATCTATCAATCAATCAGTTGTATTTATTGAGCACTTACTGAATGCAAAGAACTGTACTAAGCACTTGGTAGAGTATCACAGAGTTGGTAGACCCATTCCCTGGCCCATGGTGAGCATACATTCTAGAGAGGGAGACAGACATTATTATAAATAAATTACAGATTAGTGTCTACCTCAGAGCTTAGTACAATGCTTGGCACAGAGAAACAAATGTCACTGTTATTACCATACAAAATCACGGAGCCCAGGACTTTAAGCTCATTCTTTCATTAATTCATTCATTCAATCATATTTATTGAGCGCTGTACTAAGCGCTTGGAATGTACAATTCGGCAACAGAGACAATCCCTGTCCAAACAACGGGTTCACAGTCTGAAAGGGGGAGACAGACAACAAAACAAAACAAATAGTCCTTATGGTCAGGAAACATGTCTGCTAATTCTGTTGTATTGTGCTTTCCCAAGCATTTAGTACAGTGCTCTGCACATAGAAGTCACTCAATAAATATCATTGATTGACTGATTGATTGATCGACTGACTGGATTCATTTACCTGAGGGGGCTCTTAACTCACTCTGTCCTAGCCCCTGACACAAGTAGCCATCTCATAGTCCACTGTGACCTTAGGACCAGTGGTAAATGAGGGTTACTAGTGCTAGAGTCACTTATAAAATGTGGTAGGTGACTTGTTCCTGTTTCAAATCTAATGATGACTTTTATAAAGCAATACATTCAATAATTCAATGGGTGTATATTCAACAATATAAACGGAATGAATGCTATATCACTTGCATTTACTCTATATGAATTAATTGGTTCAAGGAATTTCATATCAAATGAGGACACCAGCAGACACTAATCACTAAACCTTCGGACAAAAAGATCATAGGTAGAAATTATAAGGTCATAGTAGATCATTAATTAAATAACAGGAAACTCTAAATAATAGTAACAATAATAATCATGGTGTATGTTAAGCCCTTACCTTGTGTCAAGCACTGTTCTAAGCGCTGGGGTAGATACAAGGTAATCAGGTAGTCCCACGTGGGGCTCACAGTCTTAATCCCCATTTTACAGATGAGGTAATTGAGGCACAGAGAAGTTAAGTGACTTGCCCAAAGTCACACAGCTGACAAGTGGAGGAGCCAGGATTAGAACCCACAACCTCTGATTCCCAAGCCTGTGCTCTTTCCACTAAGCCACGCTAAACATAAGTGTGCTGAGATGGCTAGACCAGGAAATTTATTAGTGACTGCCCATTGGAGAAGGAGATGGCTTTCTGGAAGAATTTCTTTCTGCTGACTTCGTGCCCATATCTTCATTTTGGCCTGGAACTCCCTCCCTGTCATATACAATAGCCCACCACTCTCCCCACCTTTAAAACCATCCTAAACTTCCAACTCCTCCAAGAGGCCTTTCCTGACTAAGCGCTCATCTCCTCTATTTGCCCTCCCTTCTGCCGTCATTCAGTGGTGTTTATTGAGTGCTTATAGCTTACAGAGCACTGTACTAACTGCTTGGAAGAGTATAATACAACAGGATAGACACATTCCTGCTCACAAATAGCTTATGGTCTAGAGTGGGAGGACCTAAAGTCTTGGATCCTACCACTTTAGCACTTGATAGTCATCCCACTCTCAGCCCCACAACACTTCTGTACATTTCCATAATTTAATAATAATAATAATAATAATGTTGGCATTTGTTAAGTACTTACTATGTGCCGAGCACTGTTCTAAGCACTCGGTTAGACACAGGGGAATTGGGTTGTCCCACGTGGGGCTCACAGTCTTAATCCCCATTTTACAGATGAGGTAACTGAAGCACAGAGAAGTTAAGTGACTTGCCCACAGTCACACAGCTGACAAGTGGCAGAGCCGGTAGTCGAACTCATGACCTCTGACTCCGAAGCCCAGGCTCTTTACACTGAGCCACGCTGCTTCCCCAATTTATGTTAATTAATTTATGTTAATGTCTGTCTCCCTCCTTAGGCTGTCAGCTCCTTGCCCGCAGGGTTTATGTCCACAAAGCCTACTGCATTGTATTCTCCCAAACACTTAGTAGTACAATGCTCTGCTTACAGTAACCCTTCAATAAACAGCACTGATTGACTGATTGATTGATTAAGTAGCACTTGGGCTTGGAGAAGTGAGCTGTACTCTCTAGCCTTCCCTGACCGGAACCGTGTCTGAGGGGGTCAGCACCATACTGATTTTTGTTTCTATTTGGTGTATTTGTCCTTGTCCTTTATGCTTTTATAGCATTTAATTGTTCCATTGCATCACATATCCTTAACTTATTTTAATGTCTGTCTCCCCCTCTAGAGTGTAAGCTCCTTGAGGGCAGGGAACATGTCTACCAACTCTGCTACACTGTACTCTCCCAAGTGCTTAATCTGCACACAGTAAGTGCTCAGAAGCTATAACTGATTGATTAACTGGCTGATTCATCATTCCTGAAGTGTCTGTCTTCAGTCTCTTCTCCCCACTTATATTCTTTGATTGTGAGCCCCTTGAGGACGGGGCTATGTCTCATTCCCACCACTGTACCCTTTCATAGCACTTAATATAGTGGTCTGCACACCATAAGCACTTAATAAATAAATAAATATTGTTACTATTACTGTCTCTCCTCCAGGAGATCTTACTTTATTAATTTTCTAATCTCCTCATTTTATAACTCCCAATTGCCACTTCAGCATTCCTCTCTGAGGATTTAGGTACCTATAACTCCTCGTAGTACTTACGTTTGTATCTTATATACTCTCCCAAGGACTAGTACAGTGCTTTGCATGCATTAAGAGCTCAGTAAATACCATTGATGATGTTATACTCTATTTCTTCCTCTTATGTGTAATTTATTTTAGTATATATCTCCTTTCCTATACTGGAAACTTCTTGAGGGCAGGGATCATGTATACTAATTCTATTTTACTCTTTAATAATAGCATTTAGTACAGTGCTCTATACACAGTAGGTACTCAATAAATAATATTGATTGATTAAGGAACATTTCATATTATTTGAATTCCTATTTAAATAATTCTATTTCACAAGTTGCCAACTTTGTGCATGCCAGAAAATTGGTTAGTTTGTCATTTCTCAAAGTCATCTAGCAAATTTTTCTTCAATAAATACCACTGATTGATTGATTGATGGATGTTCCAGAGAGACCCTTGGTTTAGGAACCCAACTTTGTCCACATCTCTTCCACTGTCCTCAGATGGAATTGAAGAGTCTGGAGCCCACCATCCGCCTGGAGAATGAGATAAGGGTGGAGTATACAGAAAAGGCAGGCAGATGTGCTTCTCCCTGCTTTCCGCTCTGTGCTATCAGCTGTCGAGAATGTGGAGAGCCAAAGGGAAGACAGCTGTCTCTTCAGATAATGTATTTAACCTAACACGACCTGAGGAACAACCACAGAGCAGCATGGGGAGTGGGTGCTGGGGATTTTTTTCTAACTATTCTTCAGCTAGGGCTCCATCCTCCTCCTTTATGGCTTTAATCTTCAAAATTCCATCGCATTTTATTCCTGAAAAATTTAGAATATCGGATCCTACAATACACAGCAATACAGTTGAAATAAATTTTAGAAATACCTATGTAAACTCATTGCATTTGAAATGAAGAATTAAGTATATAAAACCAAGATCAAATTTTAGAATAAAAATTTATAGTCTTCATAATGAGCTAGGAAACCTTTTAGATACTTTGGTTCACTAAATATTTGAGTCAGATGGAGTGGAAGGTCTAGCAGTGAGTTGGAAGATGAATTACAACAAAAAGTCTTCTTTTAGTCAATTTTCTCAAAAGTTTCACTGAGCACATTCTTCTCATTATTCATTCATTCATTCAATAGTATTTATTGAGCGCTTACTATGTGCAGAGCACTGTACTAAGCGCTTGGGATGAACAAGTCGGCAACAGATAGAGACAGTCCCTGCCGTTTGACGGGCTTACAGTCTAATCGGGGGAGATGGACAGACAAGAACAATGGCAATAAACAGAGTCAAGGGGAAGAACATCTCGTAAAAACAATGGCAACTAAATAGAATCAAGGCGATGTACAATTCATTATTCCTGCTAGTGATCTAATTGGATTGTTTAGGTGTATCTTTGGTTCAAGTTTGGCCTCTTCCACTTTCTGCTGAGGAAAATGAAAATGAATGTCTTAAATTAGAGAAGCACTATGGCCTAGTGGACAGAGCACGGGCTTGGAAGTCAGAGGTCCTGGGTTCTAATTCCAGCTCTGCCACTTGTGTGCTGGGTGACTTTAGGCAAGTCATTTAACTTCAAATTACCTCAATTCCCTCATCTGCAAAATAGAGATTCAATATCTATTCTCCTACCTATTTACTCAGTGAGCCTCATGTAGGAACTGATGGTCTTGTATCTCCCCCAGCACGTGGTACAGTGCTTGGCACATAGTAAGCACTTAACAAAAGCCACAAGTATTATTATTATTATCATTCTTTTCTCCATCATTCTCAACAGTTGTTTTTAGGCTGGTGCCTTCTCTCAGCCCTCATCTCTTACAATCGTTCTTCAACCTTGGCAATGAACTGTTGGTGTTTCACAGTATTTCCTTTTCAGCTCAGCCTGCGACCTGCCTTTTTTCCTTTGGGAGGGATAGAGATATTGATAACTGTTCTATTGGCTCCTCAGGAAAGCAAATCAGTCTGAGCTTATTATAGAACTCATCACATATGCTCCTGAATCTGAGACATTTTGCCCAGTCCATTTCAAATTACTTTAGGCCAAATAAACCATCTTCTAACCTAGTTGGGTCTCATATTTTATATATGTTTATTCATTTAGATGCACAAGCTAATCTCTCAGCTGGTTTTTTAACCATTCTTTTAATGTTATTTTTAAAATTCTTACTATATTCCAGGCATTATAGTAAAGGCTGGGGTTTTTTATGAGATAATCAGGTTGGACATAGTCCATGTCCCACATGGAGCTCAGTCTTAATCTCCATTTTAAAGATGAGGTAACAGAGGCATACAGAATTCAATAATAATAATAATAATAATAATGGTATTTATTAAACACATAATATGTGCCAGGCACTGTACTAAACGCTAGGGTGGATGCAAGCAGATGAAGTTGGACACAATCCCTGTCCCATTGGGCTCACAGTCTCAATCCCCATTTTACAGATGAGGTAACTGAGGCACAGAGAAGTGAAGTCACTTGCCCAGGGTAACACAGCAGACAAGTGGCCGAGCCAGGATTAGAACTCATGGCCTTCTGACTCCCAGGCCCATGCTCTATCCACTACACAATGCTGCTTTTCATTTTCTTGAATAGCTGTTATTTTTCTCTCCTCTTTCAAATAATAGGCTTTTCACTTGTTTCTTTCAAATTCAGAGGTTCATTTCTTTCTATTAGAACTTCTTGATTTGAAGATGGCAGTTTGCTTTTACTTGTATTTGGTCCTCACCTCAGTGAGGGGTTCACCTTTAAGGAACTAGATCCCTTATCCAAGTTTCTGAAAGTTGCTCAACATCTTCCTCACAAAGGTCAAATTCAGGGTCTCAACAAATCACTTCTGGGCCTTCCTCTTGTAGGCTGGATCCTGTGCAGACCCAAGCATTCAACAAGGTGTTGCTCCTGTCAATTCCTTAGGGACCCCAACACCAGAGTTTCACACCCTATATCTCCATTCCTGGAGATAGGCAGACCAGGGTCAGAGGCTTAGAGACAGGGGGTTTCACCATCTTACAGCAGAATCTTCTAAAGGTGACCAGCTCTTGGTGGATTCTGCTTCTTGAAGCCCACTGGGCCTCCTCTCTTAAATTCTGGACTGTCCCATTGAGGGTCCCCCTCTAGACTGTAAGTTCCTTGTGGGCAGGGAATGTGTCTGTTATACTGTTCTATTGAAAGCTACCAAGTGCTTAGTACAGTGCTCTGCACACTGTAAGCATTCAAAAAATGTAATTGATCAATTGATTGATTGAGAGTCTCCCCAGAAATTAAGGGAGTTTTTCGGTGTGTGTGTGTGTCCATTTTGGGGGATCTTCATAGGATTATAATAGTCTGTCTTCTCTTTTTATAATACTAAGGATAAATCTTCATTTTCAAGTACACTCACACACATTCCATGCATAAACCCACCCTCCAATGAGGAGCCCCCACACCCCCAAAGATATATTGGCACTAAAACTAACCATATAGTTCCTACACTAAGAAAGAAGGCAATGCAGCTCATCTGGCTGGAGGAAAGTTCTGACCACTGAGGCTTCTGTTAAAGGAACAGAGTTAGATTTAACTATCTCAGTTTGACTTACTTCCTATCCGAGCTAAAAAGAAAAAAATGATGGATTTGGCCTGATTTTTGTAGGCCCAGATTATTGATATTTGGATAACTGGATTTTGATTGCCGTATCTCTAGGGAAGCAGTAAGGCCTAGTGGAAAGAGCATGGGCCTTGGAGTCAGAGGACTTGGGCTCTAATTCCAGCTCTGGCCACTTGTCTGCTGTGTGACCTTGGGCAAATCACTTAGCTTCTCAGTGCCTCGGTTGCCTCATCTGTAAAAAGGAGATTGAATACCTGCTCTTCTTCCTACTTACACTGCAAGCCCCATGTGGAACAGGTACTGTGTCCCACCTGATAGACTTGTATCTACCCCAAGGCTTAGAACAATGCTTGACATATAGTAAGCACTTAACAAATGCCTTTTTTTTTTAAGAAAATCAGATGTAAGTCTGAATTGTCAAGTCATTTTTCTCTGAATTTTTGGAGGAAGGTGACATATTGAAACACTTTCTGGCTCCTGAAAACTCTTTACTTCTAGCCTATAAGTTTCCTTTATCAGTCAACCAATCAATTGTATTTATTGAGCACTTACTGTGTGCAGAGCACTGTACTAAACAATTGAGAGAATACAACACTACAATACAACAGATACTTTCCCTGCCCGAGACAAATTTACAGACTAGGTTGTAAACATTCGTTGGGGAAAGAAAAGTGCTCACCAACTCTGTCGTATGGTACTCTCTCTAAGGCTTAACACAGTGCTCGGCACACAGTCAGTACTCAAATATCATTCACCAGTCTATAGTAGGTAGAAATTATGGGTTTCCAAGCAGAAGACTTGCCTCCGTTTTCCTGGCAACCCCGCTGTCCGGGTTTGTGCAGTAGCAACATTGAGCCTGTCTCTCTGAAAGTCTAAGACTCCATCCTAAAGTAATCGGACTTTGAGAAAAGTAGTGACTCAGTTGATCGTGTGTTGCAGCAGAAAAGGTCCTGAGGGAATTAGACTCAAAGATGATGAGGATGGGGATGATTAACGAGAGCCAGCATGTAGGAATAGCTCATCTGAACCACAAGAGGAGGCAGGAAAGGAGAGAATTAGACCAATGATGCGTTCCAGTAATCCACAGAGGTTACTTTAGCTTTGTAAATGTTATTTGGAAAAATCATGAAGCACATAAAACTTTCTCTGACAAAGCTGTTTCTAAAAATGGTTCAAAACCCAGGCTTTAACTAGTTGTAGTAGTAGTAGCAGTAGTAGTAGTAGTACTTTAGTGGTGGGAGAAAATCCACAGATGGAAATTAGATGTGTCCCTGTCCCTTTAAACAATCCATAACTTTCCCATTCTTATTCTCTTTTCCCTTGACGATTCCTCAGGCCAATGTGCAGACTCCGTTTTGTATTGTACTAGTGTTGAGAAAATGGCTGAGGCAGAAATTTGAACTGGCCCAAAACAAACTGCAGAGACCACAAGAATTCACACACTTTGATTTTGAAAAACAACACAGAAATAACAAATAGTTTCTAGTTTCACATGCAAGGACTTTGCTAAATATTATGTGAGGCATACAAAGGTTGCCTCACTTGTGAACTAGTGTTTGTACTGCCTGCCTGTGTTATGCTTGAGAGGAGAAGAGGAGCAGAGAGTGAATGAACTGCTAATGAAAATTAAGCTATTTTGCAAGAAGAATGAGGGAATAATTTTAAAACCAGAGTAGGAAGGATTTAGATTAGACATTAGACTTTCTTTTTCATATGTCCAAATGAGAACTTCCTGAAGTCTGTTCCAGCCGGATAGTCTTATTTCCTCATTTGTGAAATAACCAAACCTTCCTTGTCTCTGATTCTTCCATCTTCCCATTACCATCCATTCTAAACCAAGTAGCCCAAACCACTTTTCTCAAGCATCAGCATGATCATATCACCTTGTTTCTCAGAAATGTCATATAATTTCCTCACACTTCACAGACTTCTCTGGTCTCCACCAATTACTCTCACTTCCCTTTTCTTTCTCCTTTCTCTTCCTCCTCCCCAACCCACTCTTCCACTCTCTACCCATTGGCCTTATATCACAGAGGTTTCAAATCCCTCCTCTCCACTACCCCACATTCCTATCCCATTGAACCATTAACAAAGTCATTTCTCCTACTGCTAGGAAAAACATTCCCCCTCTAGATTGTAAGCTCGTTGATAGCAGGGAATGAGTCTGTTATAAGCGCTCAGTAAATATGATTGAAAAAAGCTTTCTCCCTCTCCCTCCTGCAAACTGAGTCCCTCCCCCTTCTAAATTCACTTCAAGATCCCTACCTCATGGAACCTTTGCAGACCAGCTCCAGCAGTCACCATAATTCCAGCCCTCCTACCCTTGAAATATTCCTCCCTCTAATTGTACTTCCTTGTGCATGGTTACTGTTTCTGGACTGTGAGTGCATTCATTCTCCCCTAAGACATGGTTCATATCTCTTCAGTATTTGCATAGAAGTATTGCCAGTATTTATTGAATGCCTACTTTGTGAAGTGCACTGTATTTAACAAATACCATAAAAAAAGAGCAGCAAGGTAAGGTAGGTTTGGTTAGGTAAGAGGGCATAACAGTTCTGATTCAGGAAGTTCTACCATGGAAGTAGGGAAGAGATAAAGGAGAGGTAGGTTCTGAGGTGAATCCCCCTGGAGCAATAGGAATCATTCACTTCCTCTTTTTCTCCAGCCATTCCCCAAGTCCTGGGGGACCGAGACCCTCTGATAGTAGCCCCAAGTCCCAGCCTTGGGTCAAATCCCTATCTCATACCAGACTTTGTTCTCCAAAGCCATTGAACACCCGTGCAGTGGCGCGATTGCCCTGAATCCCACCTCTCTAGGGGCCCAGAACTGGAAAACTCCATGTCAGCCACACTGGCCAAGCCACTCACAGAAGTTCCTTTAATTTCACCACACTGCTACAACCGTCCGCCAGTCAAGAAGACACTCAGAGTCAGGAAAGAGAGCAACATAATGGAAGGAAAGGAAGTTCCTGTTCCTTAAACCCTCCTCCCCACTACAGTCTCAAGTCCCTGGCTGGGTTTCTCTATTTTGGCCTTAAGAGACTTCCAGTCCAGCCCCAATTAGGGCCACAGGGCTGTCCTGAAGGGCCTCTGTGTCTACTATCCCTTTACTGTGATTAAATAGGTGAACCTCCAGAAGGGTAGAAGCTCATCTACATTTTAACCAGGAATCTCTTTTTCCTGAAAATGTAACTTCTTCCTTGTACAATTTCTAGTATTTCCTGGGCTCTGCTCAGCAAGAATAACTTGGCACTCAGATGACACATATTTTAGAGTACTGTATCATCTTTCTGTCTTAGCAGAAACTAAGCCTTAAGGCACACAATTAAAAGAGATTTTACCACAGTGTTTCTAAACCTCAAGGAGTACTTGGAAGTGAGTAAAAGTTGAAACTTGCTTTCTGTTTAAGAAAGCTATCTCTAGTTAGCCATGAGATTTACAGCAACTGAGAAACTTAGCATAATGATGAGGAAAATAAAAAGGAAAATAAATTGGTGTTTTCTAAAGCACATTTATAAACTTCATGTTTCATCAAAGGTAATTACCAGTTTCCATAGTGACATTCCATTTGCTTGATGTTTCGTTACTGAATCAAAGGAACTTGGGTTCCTCTAAATGGTAAATTTGTTGAGGGCAGGAATGTGTTTACAAACTCTATTGTACTGTACTCTCCCAAGTGCTGAGTACAATGTTCTGCACGCATTAAGTGCATAATAAATACTATCAATTGATTGATTGATTAAAATTTGGGAACTCTGCCTTTGACTGAAATTGCTTCAACAAAACCTGCTGTGGAGAGCCCAGTGGAGAGCCCAGTACTCTGAAAATTGGTAGATCTTGGTTCTAATCCAGGTTCTCCCTGGAGCAGGCTGGCATAAGGGAAACTGCTTAAGATGAATGAATGAATGTGGAACAGGGACTGTGTCCAACTCGATTTGCTTGCCACCACCCCAGTGCTTAGTACAGTGTCTAGCACATAGTAAGTGCTTAACAACCATAAAATAAAAATTAATCCTCCTATGTAGGTTCCCAGGCCTGAAGACTGAGGCTCATTTGCCATTCTTGATATAACAATAATAATATATAATTTTGGTATCTTTTAAGCACCTACTATGTGCCAGGCACTGTCCTAACTACTGGGATAGATGCAAGGTAGTCAAGTTGGATACAGTCCATGTCCCACATTGGGTGTACAATCTTAATCCCCATTTTACAGACTCTGGTGAGCAAGAGTGACTCCATCTTTTCATGACTTGAGATTATACGACCCCGGGAACAACAAGGCCAAAGGACAAATTGGAGGAGAAAAGAGTGACTCCATCTTGTCATATAGAAGATCACTTGAACCCAGGAGCAACAAGGCTGAAGGAAGATTTGGAGGAGAAACTGTATTATCTTTCTGAGGAGTTTTGAGGACCAGAATTGTTGGAGAGAAACTGAATTGTTTTGCAGAGTGGTTTGAGGAGGGGCTAAATTGTTCTGCTGGGCAGGAAAAAGACTGCTGGATGGGGCTATGTCCTTGGGGGATAAGCAACGGGGAGAGGTAGCCACCCTCCCTGTCCCCTTAACAAGGGGAAGACACCAGGAAATCCTGAGCAGCCCCCTCCTGCAAACTCCCCCATACCCCCCAAAAAAGGCTAAATATGGGGAAAGAACTGGTTTGCTTCCCCAGCATGAAACCACCCCTAAGCCATGCTCTGAGATACCTACTGCTGCTGCAGCAAAAGCACCTAAGACTTGAACCAGGAACAAAAGCTGTGGACAGCCGGGATCCTTGAAACTCCTCCAACATGAGATCATCTTTATAAAGACTTGGGGAAAACCAGTTGGATTGGTAACTATAGCTGTTGTACTTTGTGTGCATGTGTGTGTTTGTGTGTGTATGCGTGAGCATGCATGTGCCTAACCTCTGTTTTTATCATAAAATAAAGCTCTCCACCGCAACAGTGGTGGTTTGGTTTCAGTTTTGGAACATTCTCTATACATAGTAAGCACTAAATAAATACAACTGAATGAATGTCATTTGAGTGCCTGAATTAAAGAGGGAGTCATAACCCAGGTGAAGGGCTGGAAGGTCGAGCTCCTGATATTAAGGGGGAACAATCCCCAGAGTGGAGCTCATGACATAGATGAGGTAACTGAAGCCCAGAGAAGTTAAATTACTTGCCCAAAGTCACACAGTAGACAAATGGCAGAGCTGGTATTAGAATCCAGGTCCTTCTAACTCCCAGGCCTGTGCACTATCCACTAGGCCACACATATGCAGACTCACATTTTCTCCTTCCTCCAGGACATCTCTAATTGATTGTCCCTTGACACCTCCAACTTGACATGTCCAAAACGGAAAACCTAATCTTCCCACCCAAATCCTGTCCTCCCAGGACTTTCCCATCACTGTAGACAGTACCACCATCCTCCTTGTCTCACAATCCCATGACCTTGGCGTAATCCTCAATTCATCTCTTTCATTCAACCTACATAGTCAATGTCAACAAATCCTGCTGGTTCTACTTTCACTATAACAATGTGAAATCTGTTCTTTTGTCTCCAATACTCTGCTGATTCAAGCACTTATCCTATCCCTCCTTGACTGCTTGTGCTTATCCTATCCCTCCTTGACTGCTTATATGTAGACTGTAAGCCCACTGTGGGCAGGGACTGTCTCTCTTTATTGCAGAATTGTACTTTCCAATACCTTAGTACAGTGCCTTGTACACAGTAAGCACTCAATAATTATGATTAAATGAATGAATATGTGCTTCCTCACTGATCTCCGTGCCTCCTGTCTCTCCCTACTCCAGTCCTTAATTGACTCTGCTGCCCAGACCAAGTTTCTAAAAACACATTCAGTCCAAGTCTCCACACTTCCTATAACTCCTGTTGGACAGGTAATATGCCTATCAGCTTTATGGCATAGTACTCTCCCAAGCACTTAGTACAGTGCTCTGTATGTGGAAGGGCTCAATAAATACCACTGGTTGATTGATTGATAGTAGATGCCATCATTGTCAACTGCTCAATTCTATCCTTTCCTCTGCCTGTGGAGAACTCATCATTGGAGGAATTAGGAAGGTAATTTCCAGTGATCAAGGTATCAAATAAAGAGCAACTAATGAATGCAGTGAGTAGTGACTCTCTGGTCAAGGACAAACTAGAGGCCTGGGAAGATAGACTAAAATCACAGTTCTCTTTAATCCCTATTCATATTATTTTTCTGCCTTTGCACTAGATTCTGAGTTTCCTCACCAAGGTCTAGGGGCCTGCAATGTTGGATAAATTATTATTCAGTAGTATTTGCTGTGAGAAAACAGAAACAACAACAGGATTTGTGGCATTGATCCAACAACTTCTTTCAGAGCAGCTGGGCCTTTGGGTTTGTGGAATGGCAAAGGGTGTAGGTTTCTCCTGCTGAGCTGCAAGCAGTTTGTGATCAATCAGTCAGTAGTATTTTTTGAGTGCTTACTATGTACAGAACACTGTATTAAGTACTTGGGAAAGTACAATATAACAGAATTGGTTGACATGTTCCCTGCCCACAGTGAGCTCACAGTCCAGGGACTTTGTTCACAGCGAAGATGCCTAATATATTTTTAAATTAGCAGTGCTTTCTGCTGCTGCTCATTCAGCAATATGGAGTAAGCAATCTACAGTAACATAATAATAATAATAATAATAATAATAATAAGTACTGTACTAAACAGACAATAAATCAATTATATTTATTGAGCACTTAGTGTATGCAGAGCACTTTACTAAGCACTTAGAAGCAGCGTGGCTCAGTGGAAGGAGCACGGCCTGGGGAGTCAGAGATCATGGGTTCAAATCCCAGCTGTGGGGCTTGTCAGCTGTGTGACTTTGGGGAAGTCACTTAACTTCTCTGTGCCTCAGTTACCTCATCTGTAAAATGGGCATTAAGACTGTGAGCCCCAAGTGGGACAGCCTGATCACCTTGTATCCTCCCCAGTGCTTAGAACAGTGCTTTGCACATAGTAAGCGCTTAACAAGTGCCAACATTATTATTATTATTACAAAAGATATTTAGGTCCCATATGGGGCTCATAATCTAAATAGGAGGGAAAATACATATTGAAGCCCATTTTGCAGATGATGAATATGAAGCACAGAGAAATTAAGTGACTTGCCCAAGGTCATCCAGCAGACAAGTGGAGAAGCTAGGATTAGAGCTCAGGTCCTCTAGCTCCCAGACGCATGCTTTTTTCCATTAGGCCATGCTGCTTTGCAATCAGCCTCTCCTTAATGTAGAATTTACTGGTTCTCCGTGCTTCTTTAAACTGTAATTGTAAAGGAACTGGCAGCATTCATTGTTCTATAATTCTAATAAGCAAATGTGGGAGGAAGCCAGGTTACTACCGTGCAAGTTCTGACTCTTGCAAAACCTGTCATTTTTTCATCATGGCTCTGTACTTTGAACAGAGTTGCCAACTACTGAGAATGATTTTTATAGGGAGTAAGAAGAAAAATGACTGACTTCAAACATGTTTACTGACACATCCAAAGCAGTGGAGAATAGGCATTCTTGGGAGTTGGAGTGTAGGGGTAGTGTTCTCATGGGAATTTCCAGACATACCACAAACTCCACAACCAGACACTCCACAACTAGACACTGATTTAAAGGAGGAAGTGGCAGCCAAGCGAAGAAGCTGGTGCGAGAAGAGAGAGGCTGTGGTGACAGCAGGAGCAGTGATAACCTATTAAAATACTATCTCCTCCAGGAAGCCTTTCCTGACTAACTCCTCATTTCTCTGACCCTACTAATTCTCCTTCCGGGTCACTCAAGCACTGGGTCTGAACCTTTAAGCCTTTGATATTAGCACCACCCCACCCACTCAGCGTTAATCCCTCTACTCTGCCATTTCCTCTATTTGTAATTTATTTTAATGTAATGATAATAATGTTAATAATTGTGGTATTTATTAAGCACTTACTATGTGCCAGGTACTGTAGTAAACACTGGGGTAGATATAAATTAATCAGGTTAGACACAGTTCCTGTCTCACATGGGGTTCACACTCTTAATCCCCATACTATGATTAGTAACTGAGGCACAGAGAAGTGAAGTGACTTGCCCAAGGTCACACAGCAGACTAGTGCTCAGCTTGAATTAGAAACTAGAGTAGAACCCAAATCCTCCTAACTACTAATATCAATCTTCCCCATTAGATTGTAAGCTCCTTGAGAGCAGGGATCTTGTTTACCAACTCAATTGTACTATACACTCCCAAGTGTTTAGAACAGTGCTCTGTACATGGAAAACACTGAAAAAATGCTATTGATTTATTGGGAATCCTCCTGCCTGTCCCCCATTGTAGCAGATCAGGCAATCAATAAATTATTCATATTTATTGAGGGCTTACTATGTGCAGAGCACTGTACTAAGAGCTAGGGAGAGTACAATATAATAGAATTAGCAGATGAGTTCCCTACCTAAAATGAGCTTACAGTCTAGAGGTTACTTGTTTTTAAGGATACAAACATGTTTTTATGGGCTTTTTGGATGTGACCAATTTTAGTTTCTTTTAATAGACTATCTGGAGCTGAGGATGGTTTCCAGTCCTGACTCTGAATTCTAAGGGGCAATGGGAGAATGTGTATTCTTCATACCCACCGTGCCAATGTCTGACCATCAGATATTTAAAGTTATCATTTCCTCACATTCCCTTAGCTCATAGAAACTTGAGAAATCCTCAAGAAGAAAAAGATGGGAAGAGTAGATCGGATTTGTCATCAGTGACAAAAATCAATAATCAATATAGTTTAACCTTGCCACGAGAAACAAGAAGTTGTAATTCATTCAAGTCCTAAGCATGAGAAATCCATTTATACTCCCAGTCCATGGTGGAAAATGTAAAGATTTTACCTTTGGAGGCTTAAACTGACACAACAGCTAGAGAAAAATATTATAGGCCAATGAACTTAATCCAGATGTTAGAAATCAAACAGAAAGACTCCTTTCTCAGCACCCAGTTGGTATTCTTCGGTATCTGAGGAAATCAGAAATCAAGTCTTTCTGAGCATCCACAACTGCTTTCAAGGAACAGCAAATAATTCCCCAAACCCACTCTTGGCTCAATAAAGACTCTTTCCTGATAATACATTCTAGCATAAATTGAAAGTACCACATGTGGCAAAAGCACAGGCTTGGGAGTCAGAAGATGTGGATTCTAATCCCTCCTCCACCACTTGTCTGCTCTGTGGCCTTGGGAAAGCCCCTTAACTTCTCTATACCTCAGCTACCTCAACTGTAAAATGGGGATTAAGACTGAGCCCCACGTGGGACAATCTGATTACCTTGTATCTACCCCAGTGCTTAGAATAGTGCTTAGCACATAGTAAGTGCTTAACAAATACCATAATTATTTATTTATTATATTATTAGTAGTAATAATAATAATGTGTACTATTTGTTAAGTGCTTATTATGGGCAAAGAACTGCACTAAGCACTGGAGTAAATACAAGATAATCAGTTCCCACATGTGGCTCACAGCCTAAGTAGAAGGGAAAACAGGTACTGAATTCCCATATTGCAGTTCAGGGAACTGAGGCCCAGAGAAGTGAAGTGACTTACCCAAGATCACATAGCAGAAAAGTAGGGAAGCCAGAATTAGAACCCATGGTGAGTGAAACTTCTGGAAATGAAAACAAAAATTTACAAGATTAAGCCAAGCTATTCTTTTGGAGTTTTTAAATTTTTTGTTGCTGTAATAATAATATAACAGTAAAGTCTTTCTCTAAAAAAGTACCAAGTCAACAGCAACAAAGGTAGTTCTCCAGGCGGAGTTTTTACAGTGACAGCAAAGCTTGCCCTCTGTTCCGCACCACTGTGGATCATCACACGTAGGGCTATTTCAAAGACTGCTCTGGCAGACTTCTCTTCTCTGACTCCTGGTCTCTCATGAAGTGGACAGCAGTTGACCAACCAGTGGTATGGTGGACTCCTTTTCCCAGGAGTGGCTGAAAACACTGACTCTTGATATGCAAACCTCTACACAGCAGTGACCCAATTACAACCGAATGAACTGGGCAGGGAATGTGTCTATTATTGTATTGTATTCTCCCAAGCGTTTAGTACAGTACTCTGCACACAATAAGTGCTCAATGAATACAATTGAATGAATGATCATGCAGCAAAAAAAATCAATATCCATCAACTAGCCAGCTGTCTTCAATTTTCTATAATTTTGTTTAAGCTGCAACCCACAGGACTTCTTCCCACATGACTTTCAATCATATTAGGATGGGGTGAAGCTGAGCCACTGAGTCTTGAGGCAATAAATTGTTGAGATGGTTTGAAAGACAGTGTTTGAGTTGCTAAGATTGCTTGATGATCTTTACAGCACTGAAGACTCAGCAGAAGTGCAGGGTAATTTATTTATTCATACTAAAGTCTGCCTCCCCATCTGGACTATAAGCTCACTGTGAGCTGGGAACATATCTACCAATGCTATAGTACTGTACTCTCCCAAATGTTTAGTATGCTGCTCTGCACAAAGTAAGTGCTCAGTGAGTGATTGATTGATAATGAACATAATTATGTACATATTATATATAGTACTTATGTAGGTATCCATTATTTATTTATTTATATTAATGTCTGCCCCCCTCTCTAGACTGTAAACTCAGTATGGTCAGGGAATGTATCTACCAACTCTGCTATGTGGTACTCTCCCAAGCACTAAGTAGAGTGCTCTGCACACAAGTGCTCAATAAATATAACTGATTGATTGAGCAATACTAAAACCTCACACTAGCAGACCTAATAAAAGCAATTCACACCATCAGCAGATCTGACCCCTGGGTGTGACTAAGCTAATTTGTCTACTCTGAGAAGTTATCAAGATCTCTAGGCTATTCTACAACATTATCATCAATTGTGTGAGATTGGAACGTGCTCTTTCCTTATGGCCCCTGAGGGAAACTAGATCTAATCCTATTCAGCTTTTCTATGCCACCCTACTTGGAGATGGCAAATAACTTGGAGCTGAAACACCCTCCTCTAGACAGCAAGCTCACTGTGAGCAGAGAATGTTTCTACCAACTCTGTTGTACTGTACTTTGCCAAACATGTGTATAGTGATCTGCACGCAGTAAGTGCTCAATAAAATTTGTTAATTGATTCCAGTCCACTGGGAAATGCTATCAGTTGAAAAGTGCCTTTGAAAGTCCTAAATAGTTGTTCAGGAAAAGTTGTATACTGCTGTGCTCTGAAAGCAAACACATCTGAAAGTGCACGTGGACACACACACACACACACACACACACACACAACCATCAGTTTCCTCCTTATCATCATTATATGATAATTATGATGAACAAAACATTACAAAAATAATTCATTGTATTTTTTTAATAGTATTTGTTAAACACTAATGTGCCAGACGTACAACAGCTAATCAGGTTGGACACAGTCCATGTCCCATTTAGGGATTACAGTCTTAATCTCCATTTTACAGATGAGGTAGCTGAGGTACAGAGAAATTAAGTGACTTGTCCAAGATCACCTTGCAGACAAATGGCAGAGCTGGGATTAGAACTCAAATTTTTCTGACTCCCAGGCCTGTGCTCTATCCACTAAGCCATGCTACTTCTCACTAAGTGCCAAGCATTGCACTAAGTACTGACAAAGATATAAGATATGAAAATGCACTTGAATCATTTCTTGTTTTTATGGTACTTATTAACTTATTAGCTTTTATGGTACTTACTATGTACCAGGTACTTTTCTAACCAGTGGGGTAGATA
Organism: Ornithorhynchus anatinus; assembly: GCF_004115215.2. Lineage (NCBI taxonomy): Eukaryota > Metazoa > Chordata > Mammalia > Monotremata > Ornithorhynchidae > Ornithorhynchus > Ornithorhynchus anatinus. Next base: position 51,163,620 of record NC_041731.1, on the reverse strand, counting down.
CAAGCTAAACAGATTAGATACAATCCATGACCAATCATTAATTCATTCATTCATTCAATCATATTTATTGAAAGCTTACTGTATGCAGAGCATTGTACTAAGCGCTTGGTAAAGTACAATACCACATGGGTCTCACAATCTTAATCCCCATTTTACAGATGAAGTAACTGAGGATGAGAGAAATTAAGTGACTTGTCCAAGATCACACAGCAGACAAATGTCAGAGCTGGGATTAGAATGCAGGTCCTTCTGATTTCCAGCTCCATGCTCTATGCACTAAACCATGCTCCTTCTCTGCTTAACAGAGTTTTAACTCAGTGCTCTGGACTGACAAAAGCCTGAAGAAAATGAGATAGTGGACCAATCTGTACCAGTAGAATCCAACATATAAGAGGAAAGAGAGTGAATTTACCAACTCTGTTGTATTATACTCCCCCAAGGACTTAGTACAGTGCTCTGTACAGAGTAAGTGTTCAATAAATACCACTAATGGTGATAACCAAAGATGCTCATTAACAGCAATAAATTTAATGTCATCAACTAGTTAGATGTCAGATAGAACAACCAATAAAAAATTCATCATCTTGGGATGGATGGATAATTGGTCTAACTCAGTATGGCATATCACATTTTCTCAATCTTAACTTTTATGAATTTTTGAATTTCATAGAGAATGTGACTTTAATATTCAATCATTGATTTCCTTTTTTTCACATTTGAAACTATTTATACATTCATAATGTCACTGTAGCACCCCCAGCTACATCTTGCTAATTTAATAAATATAATTTTAAACAAAGACCAAAGAAAGATTAGCTTTTTTCAAGGAAGAGGAATTAAAACCTTATTAAAATGGTACGTCTGGCATATCTGTCTGTTACTTTCAATCACGATGCTTTTTCATTTTAGCTTTGCAAAAGTCCTTTCTTTCTGATAAGTAAAAGGAAAAAAAATATATTTGAATTTGAATAGTCTTTTCTAAGACATGAAACATCAGATGAGTCCAGTTAGGGAATACTACCCAACAAGCTTGGAGAACACAACCAGTGGTTTGGCCCTCATTTCTCTCCATGAGGACCCAGAGAAAATCTGGTTCTTTCCCAAGATTCTATGGGTCAAGTTGTTAGTCTGCCCCAGGGACCAGGCGAGGGGTGTCCTGCATCTATTGGAAGAAGTGCACTGGAATCCTGGACCAGAACATCAGGCTTTTGGGATTCAGACAACATTGGCCTTACAGCCAACCCCCAAGGCCTGAGCCAGAATTTTCCCTCTAATTTCCCCACTTGAGGGCTTCAAAGGAGGTGGCAGGTCTATCTAATCTGTCTCCTCAGAGTTTTTAGCTCCAAGGGAACATTAAAAGAGCTCATGCCTAGCTTCTAGGGTAGCCAAGAAGGAAATGAGAAGCTGCTGCTGTTTGTTCCTCTATTTCCAGATCCTTGTCAAACACTCCTGGAAAAATGGGTTCCTGAGAAGAGGTAGCTTCTAAAAACAGTCCACTAGAATACGTTTCTGCCCTGGAAATAATTTTGTAATATGAAACCCCGCCTGGAATCCTTCCCTGTTTTCAGTCTGAGACATCTGAGAGGGGGACAGCAGAGGAAGATAGGAAGGGAGGGTCTGATAGACCCCTCAAAACCCAGAGTGTCAGGGGACTTACAGAGCACACTGCTCCTCTGCTCTCACAAGTTTGCATTTTCTGATCGTGACAATGACTTTTCCAATGGAGATGTAATATTTCATCCCTCAGCTTTTTACCCCCTTGCTTAGACCTGGGTTCTAATCCTGGCTCTGCCACGTGTCTGCTTTGTGGCCTTGGGCAAGTCACTTCACTATTTTAGGCCTCAGTTACCTCATCTGCAAAATAGATATTATAATAAGGAGCCCCATGTGAAACATAGACTGTGTCCAACCTGATTAGCTTGTATCTAACCCACCACTTAGTATTGCTTGGCTAAACACTTAGTAAACACTTAACAGTACCATTTTTTTAAAAAAGTTACCCTACGTCTACCTCCCATACAGATGGGAACAATCATTTCATTTATGCTCCCTCCCTGAATGTTTTCTCCAAGGGTTTCCCAGCATACTAGAATGCAAGTGAACTAATGCATGTATTTCTGGCAGCCAGGAAGTCTCCATATTGATTATATCTCTGTCCTGTTTAAATGTGCACTTTAGGAGCCAGTTCCCTTAGCTCTGGTTTCAAAGTAACCTAGAGTACCTTTCCCTCCAGGGTTTCCACCCCCCCTGAGGAAACCAGCAACACTCCTGTGCTTAGCTTTCTCCTTATCTTTTGGTTAGAGTTGGAGTGGCCTCAGATTTCCTAAGGTATTTAAATTTGCATGGTCCCGTAGGTGCCAGGATAAGGCAGTGCCTGCTAGATCTTTCAAGCGGAGCAGGGAACAGAACCAGAGCAAGAAGAACGGGTAGTTTTTCACAGATGATTTTATTGTGAGTTCACCTTGGGCTCAGAAGGCCAGACTTACTGCATTTTCAAAATAATTTCAATTGCTCTCCCTCCCCACTACCCCACTTACTTCTCTTAAATCCACTGATTATAAGAACACACTGGGGAGCAGAGTATAAGTATTTACAGTATGAACTGTGATTATACCAAAACGTACACCTTTGGAAGTCAGGGTCCTGTCTTCTAATTCAACTGTACATTCCCAAGCATTTAGTAAAGTGCTGTGCTCACAGTAAATGTTCGGCAAATACCACAGATTGATTGGTATAGATGATCACAGAAGTCAAAATCACTTTGTTTTGTTTTATGGTATCTATTAAACACTTACTCTGTGCCAGGCACTGTACTAAGTGCTAGGATAGAAACAAGTTAATCAGGTTGGGCACAGTCCCTCCCCACATAGGGTTCACAATCTTAATCCCCAAGTTACAGATGCAATCTGAGGCACAGAGAAGTTAAGTGACTTGCCTGAGGTCACACAGCAGACAAGTGACGGAGCCAGAATTAGAACCCAGATCTTTTGGACTCCCGGGCCTATGCTGTATCCATTAGGCCATGCTGCTATTCCTTTAGAAGAGGTGGGATATTGAGAGACAAAATGTTACAGCCTGGAAGAGCTATTTTTTATAAAATGGACCAGCCCAAGAAGGGAAAATTGATTATGGCAAGTGAACAAGGAATATCCAAAAGAAGTACCCTTTTGTGCCACAATAATCCTCAGCCATATCTTGGCTGGGTAGTCCTATGAAAGGCCAAAAGGGAAGTTTAGGCTCTTAAAGGTTTGGTAGGTTAAACTTTTTATTGAGTCTTACTTATTCAACACTCCATTTTTAATCTTTTCCTCTGCCCATACCTAAGGGCATTTACAGTCTACTTAATTGAATACCACTGTAATGAGAGGTCAGCTGATCACCTTCAACCCAACCAATTAATTGATCAATCAATTATATTCTTTGAGCACTTACTGTGTGCAGAACACTGACCCAGACAAGAACATAGCACCCAGGGTCCTGCACTTCAGTCTACACTAAAAATTTAAACAACAAGTTGGGAGTTGGGTATTGGAAAAAAAGTTCAGTAGTTCTTTACACTGCAGCTATTTTCAATTTTGTTTGAAAAAAGTGGACCCAAGTATCCTGATCTCACATCTTTTCTGGAGTGTTATTGATGAAGTGCTGTTATTCCACTGGAATTCACTGGGTGGTGTGGGAAAGGACATGTGCATGGCTGAGAGAGGTCACATGATTGGCCAGAGTCAAGATGCAGAAATCCAAGCTTGAATTTCAGCCTTGTACTGGCTGTAAAAAGGCTGAACTATTGGTGGAGTAGGAGGAGATCCAACATGCATTCAGCTCACTGCCTTTGGAGAGATTCCTTCTAACTTCATAAGATGTGTAATGTATTCAGAAACGTATAAATGTCTAGACACAAAATCATCTTCTCAGCACTATGCCTTAACTTTCTTTTGAACTGTTCACTATTAATATTCTCACTCTGTAGCAAGCAGAAGCTTTTCGAATTTAAATTCTGCACTGTCCTTGGCATTGGACTCCTTCCCTTTTCCCCTATTCAATAATGGATTCTACTTGTAGCTCCTCAGGTTGGTTGCACACAGCTTTGAGTGGAATTACAATTAGGAGCTGTTTCTCTGTAGATCTGATACGATAGTCTCTCTATGCTATCTGGGCACCTTACTCTGGGCACCTTACCCAGAAAACTAGGAAAGGGCTGTATGAGCCCCTCTAGGAAAACCTGCTTTTTGGATGCATAATGAGAAAGGAAAATCAAACTGACTCTTGTGGAAAACTGAAGTTCAGCAGCTTTGTAGATACCTCATTTCCTCCTGGCATAAAATAACTCCTAAGAATCCTTTTTGAAGTGGTTGACAGTCAGGTGAGGGCAGACAGACAACCAGATATACATACACAGACACAGACACATGAATCACCCTCATCATCTCAGATTCTAATCCAAACATCTGGAATTTCATGAGAAATATCACTAGGAAGCAGCATGATTTAGTAGAAAGAGTATGGGCTTTGGAGCCAGAGGACCTGGGTTCTAAACCTGACTCTGCCATTCATTATTATTATCATTATTATTATACCTGTTTAGTGCTTCCTACATGCCAAACACTGTATTAAGCGCTGGGGTAGATGCAAAATAATCAGATTGGACACAGTCTTTGTCCCACATGAGGCTTACAATCTGAGTAGGAGGAAATAGGATTTAATCTCCATTTTACAGATGAGTGAACTCAAGCACAGAGAAATTAAGTGATTTGCCCAGCAGACAAATGGCAGAACCAAGATTAGAACCCATGTTCTCGAATTCCTAAGACCATGCCCTTTACACTAGGCCATGCTGTTTTCTCTGCCTACTGTGGGACCTTGGGCAAGTCATTTAGTTTATCTGTGCCTCAGTTTCCTTATCTATAAAATGGAGATTTAATACCCATACTCCCTCCTACTTAGAATGTGAGTTGCATGTGGGACAGAGACTGTATTTGACTTGATAATCTAGTATCTACCCCAGTTTGGCACTTAGTGCATACTTAACAAATATCACAGTTAGTTTTCATAGGTGGATTTTAAAGAGATGAGAAAAGTCTACTTAAACGGCAGGTCACGTCTGCTTCTGGGATTTAACAGAATTCAGAGTGAACATACATTCTGTGGGACCAATTTTGATTTATTTTTGAAGTATCCTAAAAACTCTGTTATAACAATTTATAAATAATTCTGCCTTTCTGCATCCCCTAGTTTGTAAGATCTTTGAGGTGAGAGAATCTGTGCTTATGGCTTTTGTCAAAGTCCCTCAAGTGCATACTACAGTGCTTAGCACTCAGTAAGTGCCCAATATCACCTCCAGATCACATCCTAAACATCTCCAGGATTGCAAAACCTCCAAGGCATTTTAATTTATGGGCCAGAAATTGACCTATCTTTCTAATAAATCCAGGTTTTCACTCAGGATTTAATGTGCAATCTTCCCTCCAACCCAAAACAGAGGGCAATGCCAGTTTATTGCTCATGTCTGAGAATAGATAACAACAACAATAATAATAATAATAATAAAGGTATTTGTTAAACATTTACTATGTGCCAAGCACTGCTCTAAATGCTGGGATAGATACAAGGTTATCAGGTTGTCCCACATGAGGCTCACAGTCTTAATCCTCATTTTACAGATGAGGTAACTGAGGCATAGAGAAATTAAGTGACTTGCCCGAAGTCACACAGCTGACAAGTGGTGGAGCTGGGATTAGAACCCATGACCTCTGACTCCCAAGCCCGGGCTCTTTCCACTAAGTCACGCTGCTTCTAGAGATGTCCACTCAAACTGAAGCTCTTACCAGAGCAAAAGCAAAATACACCAAAAAAGGAAAGCGTTACTCTATCCTCTCCCTTTCTATCCCCATCAAAATTCCTACAGCTCAAGGAGGTGAGATAATTTGTCCTTTGGCAGAAGTTTTGTACGAGGGAAAACTGAGAAGATGACTACCAACAGCAGACAGAGAACCAAATCACCTCCTGATGAATGATGAATGAATGAATGAAATACAGATGAATGTGAAGAATAGTGAAAGTCCAAGAGCAACTCTTAAGGAGATGTTTGGGGGAACCAGAGAAAATACTGAAAATGAAAATCTTTAAAGTAAAGCCATTTCAGAGGGGCTTCAAAGAGGAGACCAAACCACACATTTTTAAAACTTAGGTTTGGTATGAGTCCAAGGAGGTGGATCAATGGAAAACCTGTTTGAAATAGCACATAACACTTGAGGGCTTGATGCAGACCTCAGGGATGCAGGAGTAGAAAAACACAACAGGTGGGAGGGGAAAGACTTGTCAGGACCTGGATTCTAATCCCAGCTCTGACACTTGTCTGTTGTGTGACCTTGGGAAAATCACTTTACTTCTCTGCACCTCAGTTACCTCATCTGTAAAATGGGGATTAAGACTGTGAGTTTCATGTGGCACATGACTATGCCCAACCTGATTAGCAGACTGTAAGCTCTTTGTGGGCAAGGAATGTGTCTACCATTTCTGTTTTATTAATAATAATTACAGTGCATGTTAAGCACTTACTATATGCTAAGCATTGTTGGAGTCTCCTCAACACTTAGTTCAGTGCTCTGCAAGCAGTAAGTGTTCAATAAATACAATTGATTGATTGCTTTCTACCCCAGTGCTTAGTATAATGCCTGGCACATAGAAAGCGCTTAACAAATATGTTTTTTCCAAAAAAAAAAAGACTGGGGCAGGGGCACTGTCAAATTTTATGTGATGGTGTGGGCTTGGAACAACAGGGGAATAAAAATAAATAGAAGGTGTCCACACTGAATGAAAAGGAGAGAAAATAAGAGCTTAATTCCCCACAAACATTTGCAGGTTTCCACTAGTTTTAAAGGTCCACATATTACTTGGGCCTGTACCCTACAGGACTTAGATACCTTGGGAAGAAATTACCTGGAATTAGCTACAAGTCCTTTCTGGGCTAAAGAACATTCTGTCAGAACAGGGCAAACCTTGGGATTGGTGGCCATTAGTCAAAACAGGGCAGGTTTGCTGACAAAGGACACTCAACTGTTCAGGTTCCTCTCTGTCAATTGTTGACACCCTTTGCAGTCTCACTCAAGAGAACAAATACAGAGAGTAGAACACAGCGAGTGAAACAATAACAAACTACTGTGACAAGTGACTCTGCTGATCACAGTTACATCTTTTAACCCTTCCATTTTGATCTTAAGAAATACTGAAACTATTAAACCTACCATGGAAAAATAACAGTGTGAGGGCCCATCATGTGACAGGAAGCAATGGCAGCCACTGGGGCAGGAATGTCTTGGTAGGGGTTGTGAGACCAGGTATAAGAGAGGAGAGACCTGGCCCAGTAGATCTTGGGAGAAACCAACCAATCAATCATCATTGCATTTATTGAGTGCTTACTAAGTGCAGAGCACTGGACTTAAGCACTTGGGACAGTACGATGGAAAAGAATTAGCAGAAATGTTCCCTGCCCACATTGAGCTTACGGTCTAGAGTTGGAGAAGCAGTGTTTCCTAGTTGTTAGAGCACAGACCTATGAGTCAGAAGGGTGTGGGTTGTAATTCTGGCTTTACCACTTTTCTGCTATTTGACAACGGGCAAGTCGCTTTAACTTCTTTGGGCCTCAGTTACCTCATCTGTAAAATGGGGATTAAGACTGTGAACCCCAAGTGGAACAAGGACTGTGTCCAACCTGACAAATTTGTATCTATCCCAGTGCTTAGTACAGTGCTTGGCATATAATAAGGACTAAAATACCATCATTATTATTATTATTGTCATAGGGGGTCTGAAGCTGCCACACTATGTCCAGCTTCCCTTGACTGGATTTCTCCTCTGTCTCCCTGCAGTTCCTTGACAAGTTCCTGTACACTAATTCTCTCCTCAGGCCTCCTGTATTCCCTAGAAGAAGCTGCAGAGCAAATGTTGATTGATCAGAAACTCCTGATTCATAAAAACCAGCATCTACTGCATATTTATGAAATAGATTCTTGCAGTATGTGGATAATTCCCTTTTGACAAAAAAAAGCATAATTAAAGGACAATACTCTTTACTAAGAAGAACAATAACTGTGGTCCTCACCTTTCCCCAGAATCCTAGCAGAGTGTGTTGCACAATGAAAATGTTTTATAAATGTCAAAAATTCATAATATATATATATCACTGTGGAATGGGTAATTTCTCATGATTATATTTTCACTGGGATCATGGCAGTTTGTGCCTGTAAATAATCAAGAAGAGGTTTGATGGACTTAAAAGTGTTTTGGGTGACCTTACAATGCACTTCTCACAGCTCATGAACCATTTTCCCAAAAAGCTTTTCACCTCCAGAGAAATGAAATTTACACAGCTTTCATCATTTTTGCCCTCTACAAACAACCTGATAAGCAACACATGATGGCTGTTCATTTCTTGTAGCATGGCCTAGTGGAAAGAGCAGGGACCTGGGTTCTAATCCCATCTCTTCCTCTTGTCTGCTGTATGACCTTGAGCAGATCATTAACTTCTCTGTGCCTCAATTCCCTTATCTATAAAAAGGAGATTCCATACCTGTTTTCCTACTTAGACTGTGAGCCCCATGTGAGACCTATCTTGTTTCTACCTTAGTGCTTAGTATAGTGCTTAGCACATAGTAGCGCTTAACAAAAAACACAATCATTATTATTATTCTTACTGCATCCTCCACCCTCCACTTGCTCTCAAAGCAGGACTGACCCTATCAGGCTCCCTTAAGGACGTGAAAGTGTCAAAGATCATGCCAAGGTATTCAGCTGGTTTCTTCTGGTTCCAATAATTTCCACAGTAAAACTGTAGAGGAGGATTTCTCACTTCATTGGTGGAAACTCTTAATTTGAAAAGTCAACTAAGTGTGCAGTGCCAGGAGCGCTTGGTGATGAATGCATGTTCAAGGGGTTGATTAAAAAAAATAATACACCTCTGAAAAGCTTCTTGCTGGTTATGGAAAGCAGGGAGAAGCCTCACAGATCTGTCTGGGACAAAATACAACATTAGACTGTTCCAAATGAGGATAGGTGTTGGAATACCTGGGAATTTATAAAAGTAGACTGCCCTTTTCTTAGTGGGCAATGCAGAGTCTCAGTCTCTACCAATCAATCCATAAAACAATTAGTGGTATTTATTGAACATCTGTTGTTTGCAGAGCATTGTATTAAGTCCTTCAGAGAGTAAGACAGGATTTTAGAGCTCTTGACTTTGGGGAGTAAGCAATCTAGGAGATGGCAGACCCCAAAATAAATTACAAAGAGAAGGAAAATGAAAAAGGGGGCTATGTATATGATTTAGAACTTAGGCAGTGGTGTGTCAGATATTTGTGTAAGTAAGCGCTAGGAGGCAACATGGCCTCTTGGAAAGAACAGGGACTGAGAGCCAGGAGACTTGTGTTCTAGTACTAGTTCTGATCTGTGACTTTCTGCAAGTGACTTAACCTCTCTGGATCTCCATTTCCTCAATCAATCAATCATATTTACCAAGTGCTTACTGTGTGCTAAATGCTGAGCACTATGTTGTGCTTATGAGAGTACAGTTAAAGAGAGTTGGTAGGCACATTCCCTCCTCATAATGATCTTACAGTCCAGAGTGGAAGACAAACATTAATATGAAAAAATAAATTATGATATGCATGCATGATGTGGGGCTGAGGGAGGGGTGAATGCAAGGTGCAAATTCAAGTGCAAGGGCAATGCAGAAGGGAATAGGAGAAGAGGAAATGAGGGAAGACCTCTTGGAAGAGATGTGCTTTTAATAAGGCTTTGAAAGTGGGGAGATTGATCATCTATAGAATATGAAGAGGTAGGTCATTCCAGGCCAGAGGAAGGACATGGGGGAGAGGTTGGCGATGAGATAGATGAGACTGAGGTACAGTGAGTAGGTTGGCAGTAGAGGAGCAAAGTGTGCAATCTGAGTTGTAGTAGAAAATCAGGGAGGTAAGGTAGGAGGGGGCAAGGCGATTAAGTGTTTTTAAGCCTATGGTAAGGAGTTTCGGTTTGATGTGGAGATGTAGGGGCAACATCGGAGGTTCTCGAGGAGTGAAGAAACATGGCCTGAATGTTTTGTAGAAAAATGATCTGGGCAGCAGAGTGAACTATGGCCTGGAGTGGGGAAAGGCAGAAGGCGTCTGTAAAATGGGGATAAAATAGATTGTGAGTCCATCTGGGAGAGGGTCTGTATCCAATCTGATAAACATATATCTTCTACAGCATTTAGCTTATAGTAAGCATTTTAAAATTCCATAATTATTATTATTGTTTTTATAGGATTATAGGAAGTTGAGTACTTAAGTGCTAAGGTGGTGCTGAAGTGACAGTTGGAGAATGGGGATATTACAAATGAATAAAGGCTTGCCTCCTGCAGGAGATAGTTCAGAGAGAAACTCTGAAGATGGGGACAGCTGTGGAATTTCAGATATGAAAGAGGATGTTGTTCCAGGTAAGAGCAAGAATTGTGCCTTGACTCTGCAACCTCAGTATTATCCTGGACTTCTCCTTCCCTTTCAACCCCTGTAGTCAGTCTGTTGGAAAATTCTGTCAGTTCTTCCTCCATAAAATTTCTGGGATCCATCTCTTCCTCTCCACTGAAGTAGTTCTTACGCTAGTTCAGAAACTTGGCTTTGATTATTGCAACTGTCTTCATGGTGCCTTTAGTCTGCCCCATCCCTAGTACATACTTCATACCTGGATTGATTTTCTAAAATGACACCCTTTTTCAAGTCTCCCCATTCTTCAGAGACCTATAAAACAGTCCATTCCTTTCTATATTGAGAAGAAACTACTGACAATTGGTTTTAAGGCACTCAATCAGCTCTCTCTCTCCTACTGATCCTCTCTTCTCTCACTATACCCCAGCTCACACTCTGCCTCATTCCCATCTCTTGCTCCACTACCAGTGTAGCACAACAGCAGTACGTAGAGGGCTAGGCCACGTTGGAAATGCGAAGTGGAGGGTGATATCAGAGAAGTGCACCTTTTTGGGGTATTTCCTTGGGGAAGGTGTACTTGACCAGATACTTGGAAACATTTATAGAAGTAAAAGACAAGGTCCCTAGACCCAAGATGGGGATCAACCAATCACTACTATTTACTGGAGGTCATACTGTGTGCAAGGCACTGCCATAAATATTTGGAAGAGGACTGTAGAATTATCATCCATGCCCTCAAAAAGTTTACAATTCAGCTGGAGAAACATGGGAGGTTTTTTAGGGGGTTTGTTTCATTTTCAATGGTATTTTTTAATGTTATTTGTTAAGCCCTTACTATGTTCCAGGTACTACACTATGTGCTGAGGTGGATACGAAGTAATCAGGTTGAACACAATCCCTGTCCCATGTGGAGTTTACAGCCTTAATCCCCATTTTATAGATGAGGAAACTGAGGCACAGAGAAATAATAATACTAATTATGGTATTTGTTAAGCCTTTCCTATTAAGCATTGGGGTAGATACAAGATAAGCAAGTAGTCCCACATGGGGCTCACAGTCTTAATCCCCATTTAACAGATGAAGTAACTGAGGCACAGGGAAGTTAAGTGGCTTGCCCAAGGTCACACAGCAGACAAGTGATGGAGGTGGGATTAGAACCCAAGTCCTCTAGCTCCCAAGCCCATGCTCTTTCCACTAAGCCACGCTGAAGTGATTTGCCCAGGGTCATATAACAGTCAGGTGGAGGAGCTGGGATTAGAACCCAGGTCATTCTTACTCCCAGGCCCATGCTGCCATTTGTTAAGCACTTACTAAATATAAAATGAGAAGAGAAGGACACTCATAAAAGAGACTTATTGAACCCCATCTATGATGACTACCTTCTGAATTGCAGTGCTGGGGACTGTCACTGCTTACAGAGTTCTTCATGATGTGTTGTTTTTGTTTTTGGTAGCTACAAAATGACCACCATATCATCCAAAATTACAGATGAGGAACAACGAAAATATTGTACACCTTCCCATTCCACCTGGGAAATGAAACTTTTCCACACTGCAAATGCATGTCAGAGGAGAATATAACTCCTGATTTATAAGGCTACCAACTCTCTAGTAATAAAAACATACTTGTTTCCACTTTTCAATGGTTACAAGTGGCTGGCTCTTTTCTAGAGGCTATGATTTTATATGACTTGATTTCTTCACCTTAATACTAGAAGCTTGATGTGAAAAGAAAGTTGTAGCTTTGGAGAGTTGGGTAAAGATGTAAATACTGAGACTTCAGTCATTAAGGTGAAATTCAGATTGAGTTGAGCCTCATGATTAACCCATTTGTATCCAGCTACTCTATAAGCCTACAAAGTTGAGATGCTGTGTAATTATAAAACAGCTAAATTCAATAAAAACCTAGAGCAAATATGAAAGGTTAAATGGCCAGTACATATTGTGCTGGCTTGAAGACTTTTTATTTGATTCATTCTTTTGCATTCTTAAAGGTCTAAAGGTTCATCTTGCAGGGTAAAATTGTCTTTATCTAGTCCAGAGTGGTGATTTATAATAACAACCCTGAAATTGTTCAGCACTTTTGTTTTTCCAAGCACTTTCACATTTGTAATGGTAGTTTAGGTAAGGTACCTGTAAGGTAAGAGAAGGTACGTGTTATTCTCATTTACAAATGTGTCACAGAGCGGTTATGTGATTTGTCTGAGGTCTGAAGTCACCGAGCAAACCAGTTTACAATCTTAATCTCCATTTGACAGATGAGGTAAATGAGGCACAGAGAAGTTAAGTGGCTTGCCCAAGGTCACATAGCAGACTATGAAGCAGCATGAAACAGTAGAGAAGCAGCGTAGTTCAGTGGAAAGAGCCCGGGCTGGGGAGTCAGAGGTCATGGGTTCTAATCCCGGCTCCGCCACTTGTCAGCTGTGTGATTTTGGGCAAGTCACTTAACTTCTCTGTGCCTCAGTTACCTCATCTGTCAATTGGGGATTAAGACTGTGAGCCCCATATGGGACAACCTGATTACCTTGTACCCCCCAGCACTTAGAACAGTACTTGGCACATAGTAAGCACTTAACAAATGCCATCATTATTATTATAGCAGGCAAGTGGCTGAGCCGGGATTAGAACCTATATTCTCTGACTCCCAAGCCCGTGCCCTTGCCACTAAGCCATGCTGCTTCTTCATTGACCAGCAAAACATGTCTAAGACTGAGCTCCTTACCTTCCCTCCTAAACCCTGTCCTCTCTCTGACTTTCATTCATTCATTCAATAGTATTTATTAAGTGCTTCCTATGTGCAGAGCACTGTACTAAGCGCTTGGAATGTACAAATAGGTAATAGAGACAGTCGCTGCTCTTTTATGGGCTTACAGTCTAATCAGGGGAGACAGACAGACAAGAACAATAGCAATAAATAGAATCAAGGAGATGAACATCTCATTAACAAAATAAATAGGGTAATGAAAATATATACACTTGAGTGGACGAGTACAGTACTGAGGGGATGGGAAGGAAGAGGGGGAGGAGCAGAGGGAAATGGGGGAAAAGAGGGCTTAGCTGAGGAGAGGTGAAGGCGGGGTAGAGGAGGAGCAGAGGGAGCAGAGGGAAAAGGGGGAGCTCAGTCAGGAGGAGGTGAGCTTTAAATAGGGTTTTGAAGAGGGGAAGAGAATGAGTTTGGCGGAGGTGAGGAGGGTGGCCGCGGGAGGACGTGGCCCAGGGGTCGATGGCGGGATAGGTGAGAATGGGGGACAGTGAGGAAGTGGGCGGCAGAGAAGCAGAGCATGTGGGGTGGTGGGCAGTAGAAAGAGAAGGGAGGAGAGGTAGGAGGGGGCAAGGTGATGGAGAGCCTCGAAGCCTAGAGTGAGAAGTTTTTGTTTTGTGCGGAGGTTGATAGGCAACCACTGGAGGTTTTTAAGAAGGGGAGTGATATGCCCAGAGCGTTTCTATAGGAAGATGAGCCGGGCAGCAGAGTGAAGAATAGACTGGAGCATGGAGAGAGAGGAGGAAGGGAGATCAGAGAGAAGGCTGACACAGTAATCTAGCCAGGATATTGAGAGCAGCCAGGATATTACGAGAGCGAGATATTATGAGATATTACTTTCTCATCACTTTGGACTGCACTATCATCCTTCCTGTTTTACAAGCCCACAACCTTAGTGTCATTCATTCAATCACTCATTCAGTAGTATTTATTGAGCGCTTACTATGTGCAGAGCACTGTACTAAGTACTTGAAATGTACAATCCGGCAACAGAGACAATCCCTGCCCAATAACCGCCTCACAGTCTAAACCGGGGAGACAGACAGCAAAGCAAAACAGAACCAAACAAAACAAGACAGCATCATCAAGATAAACAGAATCATGGAAATATACACTTCATTAACAAAACAAATAGGGTAATAAATAATACATACAAATAAGCACAGTGCTGAAAGGAAAGGAAGGGGGAAGAGCAGGAGGGGGGAAGGGGAGGGGAGGAGGAGCAGAGGGAAAGAGGGGGTTCCCTCTGGAAAGGCATCCTGGAGGAGGTGAGCTCTCAGTAGGGCTTTGGAGAGAAGAAGAGAGTTAGTTTGGCAGAGGTGAGGAGGGAGAACATTCCAGGACAGCAGTAAGACGTGGGCCAGGGGTCGACGGCGGGATAGGCGTGAACAGGGGACAGTGAGGAGGTCGGCGGCAGAGGAGCAGAGTGTACGGGACTCCCTCTTGGACTGTGAGCCCTTGGGAACTGAGACTGTGCCCATTCTACTGATAGTGTAGCTTCCTCAGCTCTTAGTACAGCCCTTTGCAGCCAGTCAGTCAATTGTATTTATTGATCACTTACTGTGTGCAAAGCTCTGTACTAATGGTTGAGAGAGTATAATTCAACAATGAACAGACATATTCCCTGCTCATAATGAGCTTACAGTCTAGAAGAGGAGGCAGAAATTAATATAAATAAATTGCAGATATGTAGTAACTGCATGTAGTAAACAGTGCCACAGTTATTTTTATTATTCCTCCCATCCCTCACCCTCAGTTTACCTGGAGATCCTCAGGTAATATTATGCAACATACTACTCCCCTCAAAACACTTTCTCCACCAAGATTGGACACATGAAAAATATAACCATGAATTTCCTGATTCATGAGATGGCCATTTTTCCTACAAGGGTTAAACGTGCTTGTAGCTTTACTTCCCTCAGCATTGGCATTTTATAAAGCAAAATGAACTCCTTGCATCTCCCTTCATACTAGGACTTGACTCCAAAAAGCTCTGGTTATCTTTTGCTCCCAAATCCCCTGCCGCAGATAAAGTTAAGACACCTTCTGTTGTAAAAATCCCACATTGCTGCTGTTTTAAAATGTACACAATTTCACAAGTGCCTAATTCATCCATTATCTCTGTGCACTCGGCATTGTATAGACAGAGAAAGGGTCTTGCTGACTCACGGGTTTATTGTTCCTCAGATTCTATTAATCCAGTTCAAATGGGAATCATTAACGTGCCTTACTGACCTTGGCACATTCTCCCAAACCTATGAAACCTCAGCAATTACCAAGAAAAGTGGTCTGACCCACAGCAAACTTGTTAAGGCAAGTAGCTGAATTGGAGAGGGTGGCTTCACGGGAATTTTACACACCTTTTCTACTGTTTTAGATTCATGTGGTTTCCAACCCATAAAATTTTGCTTGTGATTTGTCTGAAACTTGTTAGATGTGAATGTGCAACTACTGACTCATGGAGAAAGTCAAAGCTTTTTAGAAGAATATGATTTAGATTTCATTACCTGGGCTACAGAATGCATCATTGCATATTCATTTATTCAGTTGTATTTATTGAGTACTTACTATGTGCAGAGCACTGTACTAAGTGCTTGCTGATATTATTCTAGGGGAAACATGCATTTTTTTCAAGTGAGTCTGACTTCTCACCCCTTTTCTCCTCCCATTTTGTTTTCCCCTCTTCTACCCTTTTAGATTTTAGCCCATTTTTTTACTTGTCTGAATAGAACATAGGAAGTACCAGTACTGAGTTAAATCATTGGCCCATCCAACTCAATATTCTGTCTCTCACAGAGGCATCAGGATGCTTAAAGGAACTTTATAATGGTTGCCCTCCTGTATATCCATCATTGGTGGCAATAATTGTGGTATTTGTTAAGCACTTACTATATACCAAGCACTGTACTAAGTTCTGAGTAGATACAAGTGAATCAAGTTGAAAACAGTCTCTGTCCCACATGAGGCTCATAATCTAAGGGGGAGAAAGAACAGGTATTGAATACCCAATTTACAGATGAGGAAACTGAGGCACAGAGAAGTTAAGTGACTCTTCAAGGTCACACAGCAAACAATTGGAAGAGTTGTGATTAGAACCCAAGTCCTCTGACTCCCAGTCTTGTGTTCTTTCCACTAGTCCATGTTGCCTGGGCAATTGCCCTTCTCTGTAATAATAATCATAAGAATAATAATTGTGTTATTTATTAAGTGCTTAAACTATGTCAACCACTGTACTATACAAGTTGATCAGGTCCCACATGGGGCTGGCAGTCTACATAGGAGAGAGAATTGGTATTGAATCCCTGCTTTTGCAGACTAGGAAAACGAGACACACAACGGCTAAGTGACTTGCCTAAGATAGTATAGCAGACAAGTGGCAAGGCCGGAATTAGAACCCAGGTCCTCTGACTCCCAAACCTGTGCTCTTTCCACTAGGCCATGCTGCTTCTCTATACCGTCTCCAACTATATTATGACCGTATTCAGATACTTCAACCAGAATTGCACTCAATATTCCAGGTGTGGTCAAGCCATGGTAGCAAAACTATGCATTTTGTTTCATTTCCTTGTCCTTCCTAAAGATATCCTTCTTTTGTTTACTCCCTCTGCCTGTCTCCACCTCTGTCTCAGTCCTATCTTCGGCATTTCTTCCCAACCCACTCCTATCACCACTCCTGTTTTTCTCTTGTTTTTCTCTTTCCCCTTTCCAGTTGATCCTCTCTCCTCAGCTTCCATCCTCGGATATCCCTCTGGGAAGAGGCTGAAGATACAGCTGGTAAAGATGGGAGAGTTGGAGATGTGGCAAGAGTGGGGAGGGCCAGGGGAGATTTTAGGGAAATCACTAATAAAATAGATGGCCAGGTCATTAGGGGCAAGGGTTGGGAGAAGTGAGGGGACAGGAGGTTTGAGGAGGGAGTTAAATATCTGGAACAACTGGTGAGGGCAGTGGGCAATGGTGTCTAAAAGGGTGGATTCAGTACCTGTTCTCCCTTCTGCTTATACTGGGAGCCCTATGTGGGACCTGATTATCTTGTATCTATCCCAGCACTCACTACAAGACTTGATACCTTAAATGCTTAACAAATACTGCTATTATTAGTAGTAGTAGTCTTGTCTTTTCATGCCTTCGAGTCGTTTCCAACCAATACCAACACCACAGACATAACTCTCCCAGAACGCCCCGCTCTCCATCTGCAATTGTTCTAGTAGTGGATCCATAGAGTTTTCTCGGTAAAAATAGGGAAGTGGTTTACCATTGCCACTTTCCACACAGTAAACTCGAGTCTACTCCCTCGACTCTCTCCCATGCCACTGCTGCTCAGCATGGGTGAGTTTTGACTTGTAGCAGATTGCCTTCCACTCGCTAGCCACTGCCCAAGCTAGGAATGGAATGGTAAACAGAGGTAATGGCCTCTGTTTGATGCTCCCTCCCGTAGCCGAAACTGATAGAGTACTGGAAACTCTCCAGATGCAACCTTGAGAGGGCAGTAGTAGTGTTAGCAGTAGTAATTATTATTATTAGTACCGCTATCATTAGCTGAGAAGATAGATTCAGGAAGCCCAAGAGCAGTGCGGGACTAGAGATGTGCTAGTCCTGCATTGAAAAATGCAGGACCCTTGTTCAGGATTGCTGTTGAATCTACTAGAAGGCAAGATGATCTTGCAAACAATTAATCAGCAAAATGGTGGGAACCAATTAAGCCAATTTCAATCATGCAATAAAAGAATGGGCTATTCCAAAAGCTATTATACACAGGCGTAAAGGCAATTGTGACAAGGAAATGTAGGAAAATTGCCAGAGTTCAACTAAATCTTCAAGTACCCATTAAGTACTTTGTTTTCCATTTAGAATGTTGGTTTTTAAAAGAAATTCAATAAGAATATGTTCTAGATTTGAAGGTACCTCACTCTTTCACTGAACCCAAAGATGGAATGTGCATTCTGTTCTCCAACCCAAAAAGGAAAGGAGAGATGTCTAAAACTCAGCAGAGCAAACCAGAGTTGTGGGGAAATGTCTGGATTAGGAGCTGTGGGGAAAGTCTGGGTTAGGGGCCTCTCAGAAGCAGGTTCATTCAAGTAATTAATTAATTAACTGTGGTATTTGTTAAGCACTTACTATGTGTCAGGCGCTGTTCTAAGTGCTGGGGTAGATACACGCTAATCTGGTTAGACACAATCCCTGTCCCACAGTCCATGGCACAGTGATAGAGCATGGGCCTGGGAGTCAGAAGTTCCTGGTTTCTAAACCCAGCTCCACCACTTGTCTGAGTTGTGACCTTGGGCAAGTCACTTCACTCCTCTGTGCCTCAGTACCTCTTCTGTAAAATGAGGGATGAGAATGTGAGCCCCACGTGGGACAGGGACCATATCCAATCCAATTTACTTGTATCCACCCCAGCACTTGGCAGAGTGCCTGGCAAATAGTAAGTGCTCAAATACCAGAATTATCATTATTATTGTTATTACTAATCCTATTTTACAGATGAGGGAACTGAGGCACAGAGAAGTGACTTGCCCCAGATCACACCTCAGACAAGCGGTGGAACTGGGAATAGAACCCAGGTCCTTCTGACTTCCGGTTGTGCTCGATCAACCAGGTTGCCCAGAGTAAAGGTAAAAGGTAATACCAATGGTCTGACATTTTCAGGAGAGAGAATAGAAGAGAAAATGAAAATATTCCACTGTGTTAGAATTTAGGGAAGGATAATGACTCGTGGAAGCCAATCACCATTTCCACCAGAGTATGGTGGAGGCTAGTGATGGAAAATGCTTCCGGGTCATCTAATAATAATAATAATCATGGTGGTATTTGTTAAGCGCTTACTATGTGCAAAGCACTGTTCTAAGCACTGGGGGGATACAGGGTGATCATGTTGTCCCACGTGGGGCTCACAGTTTTAATCCCCATTTTACAGATGAGACAACTGAGGCACAGAGAAGTTAAGTGACTTGCCCAAAGTCACACAGCTGGCAAGCAGCGGAGCCGAGATTAGAACCCACGACCTCTGACTCCTAAGCTCAGGCTCTTTCCACTGAGCCACGCTGCTCACCTACACTTAGATGAGCAGATGAGGCCATGGCATGGCACTGTGTCAAAATCTCAGCACCTAATTTTCCCTCTTAAGTCACCACCCTCCTTCTCCCAGAAACTTACTATCTTGGTGTGAAACTCACCTGACAGTATGTATGACTGAAAAGGTCAATGAGGGACCCACTCACGGTTCCAGAACATTGTGTACACAAAAATTCTGTCTGCTTTGGGTTGTCATCAATCAATGGTATTTGTTGAGCACTTACTATGTGCAGAAAACTGTACTAAGCCCTTGGTAGATTACAATACAACGGAGTGAGTAGGCATGTTCCCTGCCCTCAAAGAGCTAACATGTCTGCAGCTCCCTGACTCTGATTTTTCTGTTGCTTCCTCCTCTCTCCTTCCTCATGAAGCTTTTACTCAGAAAGAGCCTCTCCTTTTTTGTTAGCAGTGCACCATGCTGGTCTATCCTCAGCAAGCTGACTCTCACTTTTCAGCTGGGATGCAGCATTGCTTGAGGCCTTCTTTCACATGGAGAAGCAGCGTGGCTCAGTGGAAAGAGCATGGGCTTTGGAGTCAGGGCTCATGAGTTCGAATCACAGCTCTGCCACTTGTCGGCTGTGTGACTGTGGGCAAGTCACTTAACTTCTCTGTGCCTCAGTTCCCTCATCTGTAAAAGGGGGATTAAGACTGTGAGCCCCACGTGGGACAACCTGATTCCCCTATGTCTACCCCAGTGCTTAGACCAGTGCTCGGCACATAGTTAGCGCTTAACAAATACCAACATTATTATTATTATTATTACCATGTACTTCAATCAATCATGTGAGCCCAATGTAGGACAGCGACTGTGTCCATCCTTATTATCTTGCATAGTATAGAGCTTAGTATAGAGCCTAGTACATAGTAAGTACTTAACAAATACCATTTTTAAAAAAAAAGGGGTCAGGTGTCAGGATTAGAGCCAAGTCCTCTGACTCCTGCTCAGGACCTCTTTCTACAAGATCATGTTGCTTCTCATATAATACCTTTAAGGTGTAGCAGCCCCTGCAGCATCCACCTCATCCAGGACTCTGCCCATAAGTCCAGTTGTCAAGCAGGAGCTGGAGCCGGAACTGGTGTCGAAGTGACACAAGGCCTCCATTTCCCTCCTGGTGAGCAGGACTTGGGGAATCTAGTTAAACAAACAAATTTTCACGAGCAGGAAACAGCATGCAAAAAGAAAACTTCTGATTTAATTTCCTTGTTACCTCCTAAAACTGCACCCACGGCTCTCTAAATAGGAAAAATGCAAGAGATGAAGTGCATCCCTCTAGCAATTCTTCTTCACTGCTGCTGAAAAGTGGTGTGGACTAGTGGAAAGAGCACTGGCCTGGGGGGTCAGAGGACCTGAGCTCTAATCCTGGCTCCTCACACTGCTGTTTGATCTTGAGTGAGTCACTTAAATTCTCTGTGCCTCAGTTTCCTCATCTGTAAAATAGGGATTAAATGACTGTTTTCCTTCCCCCTTAGCCTGCGACCCCTGTGTGGGATGGAGATTGTTCCTGACCTGATTCTTAGTACAGTGCCTGACACATAGTGAAGTACTTAATAAATATCACAACTATTACTGTGACTTTTTCTCTGCGCACTTTGATGGAGCAACTGATCATCTCTCTCCAACACAACAAACTCTCATCAGCTAGGAACACTCTGTGCTTTCCCAGCCTTTCAAAGCATGCCCAGAGTTATTATTCCCAGTGAGTTACCACAGCATGTAGAAAACCAACTAAGTCAGCTGAAAAGAACAATTTCACTCTCTTTTATCTCTGATGTGCAACAGGGCAGAAAATGCAATGTTTAGCTAGTGACCAGAAACGCTCTGACTGAATGGGGTTAATTAAGGGATTCTTCCAGTTCTTGAAAAATGAAATTGTCTGTTTCTTTTCTGGACCCTGTGCTCAGGAATGACCAACTACAAGTAATGTTTACTGCTCCTGACTTGGTACTCCAACAACCAACAAATCTCACCCTGCAACTGGATTCCCAAACTACTAATACTCCTATCCCTAAAGGAAACTAGAAACACAGGACACTGTAGCAGAATTTAGAGAGTCATTGTCCCTTTAAAGCAAATGAGTGGGAAAGGAGTTAGCCTAAGGCATCTCAGCTATACATCCTGAGTGGAAGGGAGGGTGTGGTGCTTGGGGCTCATCCAGCCACCCATTCCCTTGTCTTGTCTTAGGCTGTGTCCACCCATAGCGACTCCATAGACACATCTCACAGACACAGAATGTCCCACCTCCATCTGCAATCATTCTGGTAGTGTATCCATAGGGTTTCTTTGATTAAAAATATGGAAGTGGTCTGTGCAGTAAACACTTGAGTCTCCACCCTCAACTCTCTCCCATGTTTCTGCTGCCCAGCTTAAGTGAGCTTCGACCTGTAGCAGATTGCCTTCCACTTGCTAGCCACTGCCCAAGCTAGAAATGGAATGGGTAGGCCTCCACTTGACTCTCCCTCCCATAGTCGAGTACTGGAAATTCTCCAGGTGCAATCCTACTAGTCAAGAAAAGGACAGTCCAGTTCAGGGGGTGCAAGTGCACTAGACCCCCTGGAATTCTTGTGGGGAGGGGAGTCCCTTTTTACCATTCAATGTGCCAAACACTGAAGTAAGCAATGGGAAAAATACAAGATGATCAAGTCAGACACAGTTCCCATCCCACATGGGGCTCATTGTCTAAGGGTAAGGGGGAGCAGGTACTGAATCCCCATTTGATGGATGAGGAAACTGAGGCACAGAGACATCAAGGGACTTACCCAAGGTCACTGAGCAGGCAAGTGGTAGAGTTGGGATTAGAACCCAACTCCTCTGACTCCCAACCCCATGCTTTTTTCTCTAGGCCATGTTGCTTCATCTGGACTAAGGGTTCATGAGTACTTGAGAAAATGAAACACATCCCTAGGGATGGGGCAGTAGGAGCCTCCTGCTCGAGCTCTGTTCTGGGGCCTACCAGCAAGTCCTGTTGTTCCTAAAAGAGCAGTGTTGGGGGAATGGCTCCCATGGGTAAACTGTGTACACATTGAAAAAACTGATTCTGGGAAGCGAGCTGTCTTTCTAGAACTTTGAAGTGTTAGGGCAGCTCTGTTCCACCTTCCCCTGAGGCCCCTCATTTGCTGAAGCTTCAGTTTCCTCACATAGAAATGGAAAATAAAAGCAGCCCAGGGGAAGTTTTTGGGAGAAAAGTCCATTAGTGCTAAACACCTCACAAGCATGCCAAATTACCTAATATTTTGTTCTCTTTAATGCCTGCTAGTCAATCATAGATAATCCTGAAAGAAAAGGCAGCATTCAAGTTATGTGCTTTAAAGCATGAAAGCGGAGGCAGGCAAATATAGGGAAGCAGTAATCCTGTATCTACATGAACCTGGAGGGTTCATCGTGGTGGTACATACTCCACCTCCTGGACCAGCAAATTTTACTTGTTTCTGTGAGTTGAGGAGGGAAAGAGAGGGAGGTTCCATTCTATCTTCAGAATAATAATAATCATGATGATGATGGCATTTATTATAGGACAAGAACATCAGGCCAGACTCAGGCCCTGCCTCACATGGAATTCACTGTCTAAAGGAGAGAGAATATGTATTTTATCTCCAGTTGAAGAAAATGAGACACAGCAAAGTTAGGCAACTTGCCCTCAGCAAGTGGCAGAGAAATGACAATAATAATAATAATTATAATAGCATTTATTAAACACATTATATGCCATTATACTAAGAGTTGGAGTTGATAAAATGAAAGCAGGTCAAACACTTGGAGAAGCACCATGGCCTAGTGGAAAGAGTGCAGTCCTAGGAGTTGGAGGACCTGGGTTCTAATTCCAGTTCTGCCACTAGCCTGCTGTGACCTTGGGCAATTCACTAAATTTCTCTGTGCCTCACTTCCCTCATTTACGAAGTGGGAATTCAATACCTGTGTTCCTTCCTATGTAGAATGTGAATCCCATATGGGACTGGATTATCTACTCTCTACCCCAGTGGCTTAATACAGTGTTTGACACTTAGTAAATGCTAAACATATACCACAGTTATTATTATTATTATCATTAGGCCTAGTCCTGGTCTCACATGGAGCCCTTCATTCATTTCCCCTTCCATCTCTACAGAACTTATGCACATATCTGTAATTTTATTTATTTATATTAATGTCTGTCTCCCCCTCTAGACTGTAAGCTCACTGTGGGCAGGGAATGTGTCTGTTATATTGTTATGTTGTACTCTCCCAAGCACTTAATACAGTGCTCTGCACACAGTAAGCATTCAATAAACACAATTGACTAACTCAGGCTAACATAGGACAGAGGAGTATTGAATTCCCATTTTTAAGATGAAGAAACTGAGGCACAGAGAAGTTAAGTGATTTGCTCAAAGTCCCAGCAGGAAAGCAGCAGAGACAGGATTAAAACCTAGGTCCCCGGACTCCAGTCCCATACTCTTTCCATTAGACCACGCTGCTTCTCACTAGAACCAAAGCCTCTTGCATCCTGATCTTGTACTGTTTCCAACAAGCCAAACTCACTATCATTTCTGTTTCTACGTTCAAAGTCTGCAGGTGAGAATGCCCCTTTCACCCAAGTCTCCTTTCTTCTTCCCATCTCCAACTCCCAAATCCCTCACTCCTTCTAGCAGACAGTACAGTGGAGTGGAAAGAGCATGGGTCTGGAAGTCAGAAGTGCCAGGTTCTAGTCAAAACTCAGCCACTGGACTCCTGGGTGACCCTGGACAAATCATTTAAACTTGCTATGCCACAGTTCCCTCATCTGTAAAATGGAAATAATTATACCTCACAAGGAGGTTGTGAGAGCAAAGATTAATAATAATAATTATTATTATTATGATACTTGTTAAGCATTTACTATGTGCCAGGCACTGTTCTAAGCACTGAGGTAGATACCCGATAATCAGGTTGGACACAGTGTTCATAGGACTCACAGTCTTAATCCCCATTTTACAGATGAGGGAAATGAGAGCCAAAGAAGCTAAGTGACTTGACTAAGGTCACACAGTTGACAAGTAGTGGAGCTCGGATTAGAAATTGTGACCTTCTGACTCCCAGGCTCATGCCCTATCCGCTAGGCCATTAAATAATGTGAAAGTGATTTGGAAGGGATTGCTTCATCTAGCCTTTCAGGGAATTACACAAATTAGTCATTGGTATTCATTTAGCTCTTATTGGGTGGAGAGCACTATACTAGGGACTTTGGAAAGTACAATACACTAGAGTTGGAAGACATATTGCCTCCCTTCAAGCAGCTTTACAGTCTATTCAGGGAGACAGACTTTAAAATAAATTAGAGATAGGGGAAGCAGCAGAGCATAAGGATATCAATCAATCAGTGATATTTATTGAGTTCTAGTTGTGTGCAGATCACTACAGTAAGGGCTTGGGGGAGTGCAATAGACAGAGTTTGTAGACACATGTTCCCTGTCCACAACAAGCTTACAGTTCATTCATTCAATAGTATTTATTGAGTGCTTACTATGTGCAGAGCACTGTACTAAGCACTTGGAATGAACAAGTCGGCAACAGATAGAGACAGTCCCTGCCGTTTGACGGGCTTACAGTCTAATCAGGGGAGACGGACAGACGAGAACAATGGCGATAAATAGAGTCAAGGGGAAGAACATCTCGTAAAAACAATGGCAACTAAATAGAATCAAGGCGATGTACATTTCATTAACAAAATAAATAGGGTAATGAAAATATATACAGTTGAGCGGACGAGTACAGTGCTGAGGGGATGGGAAGGGAGAGGGGGAGGAGCAGAGGGAAATGGGGGGAAAAGAGGGTTAAGCTGCGGAGAGGTGAAGGGGGGTGGTAGAGGGAGTAGAGGGAGAAGAGGAGCTCAGTCTGGGAAGGCCTCTTGGAGGAGGTGAGTTTTAAGTAGGGTTTTGAAGAGGGGAAGAGAATCAGTTTGGCCGAGGTGAGGAGGGAGGGCGTTCCAGGACCGCGGGAGGACGTGGCCCAGGGATCGACGGCGGGATAGGTGAGACCGAGGGACGGTGAGGAGGTGGGTGGCAGAGGAGCAGAGAGTGCGGGGTGGGCGGTAGAAAGAGAGAAGGGAGGGGAGGTAGGAAGGGGCAAGGTGATGGAGAGCCTTGAAGCCTAGAGTGAGGAGTTTTTGTTTGGAGCGGAGGTTGATAGGCAACCACTGGAGTTGTTTAAGAAGGGGAGTGACATGCCCAGATCGTTTCTGCAGGAAGATGAGCTGGGCAGCGGAGTGAAGAATAGACTGGAGCGGGGCGAGAGAGGAGGAAGGGAGGTCAGAGAGAAGGCTGACACAGTAGTCTAGCTGGGATATAACAAGAGCCCGTAGCAGCAAGGTAGCCGTTTGGGTGGAGAGGAAAGTCTCAAAGGGGTGACAAATAGTAATATAAATAAATCAATTATAGATATGTGCATAAATGCTGTGAGGTTGAAGGTGGGATGAGTATCAAATGCCCATATGAAACAGATCCAAGAGTGTAGATGACACAGAAGGAAGAATGAGACAGGGAAAGAGTCAGTCAATCAATTAATCATATTTATTGAGTGCTTACTGTGTGTGGAGCATAGTACTAAGCATTTGGGCTTAACTGGGGAAGGCTCTTGTACATAAGTGCTTTGGGCCTTAGTGGTGAGGTGAATGTCAAAGTGCTTAAAGGGTACAGACCCAAGTGTATAGATGATGCAGAAGGAAGGGCAAATACGGTGGAGCAATGAGAGGTTAGTCAGGGAAGGCTTCTTGGAGGAAATACTATCTTAGTAAGGCTTTAAGTATGGGGAGAGTGACGGTTTGTCATATATGATGGGGAAGGAGTTGCAGGCCAGAGAAGAGGATGTGAGGCAGGGTTTGATGGCACGACAGATAAGATCAAGGCACAGAGAGTAGAATGGCTCTAAAGAAGGAAAATGAATGAACTGGGATGTAGTAGGAGATGGAGAGCTGATTGTGAGCCTTAAAGCGAATGGTAAGAAGTTTCTGTTTGATGCAGAGGTGGATAGACAACAACTGGAGGTTTTTGAAGAGTGAGGAGATGTGTGCAGAATGATTTTTTTAAGAAAATGATCCTGGCAGCAGAATGAAGCATAGACTGAAGTGGGGAGGCAGGAAGGTCAGCTGGCTCTTTGTGTATTCTGAAGCAAAGACCATCCCAAACACCAGCCATATCTAGGAGCTTCACACATTTTGAAAATGTTCATAGGATTACGATTCCTTTTCTGGTTCTGGTATTTGGTTTTTCCTCTCAAAATTAAACAAGATTTTATTTTCACTTTCCCTTTAGTATATTTATGAGCAATGGCTATGATCATCAAAGAACTTGCCATTGACAATTTTGGATTCCATCCAAGCCTATAAACAGTCTTCGAGTGTGGCTCCAGTTAAGCTTTATTGTTCAATAGTCCATCCTATTCCAAAACCATGCGGCTAGAGAGGTCACCAAATGAACAGCTCCTTTATTGACTATACAGATTTTAGAAGGTGTGTCTTTCCCATTAACAAATAAAAACAATCTCCAAATCCCCCATAATGAGAGATTGTCAAAATTAGAGCACCCATTAAAACTCAACCTTTCCCATTTCACTTCTGAATGATTCACTGTCTCTCACCTTCATGAAATTCAAGCCTTCTACTGTAGAAGCTACAGCTTGTAAACAAACTTAAAAACATCCTTTTTCTGAGCTCAACAGTGGATCTATTCAGAAATTATTATCATGATTTCATGATAGAACCATAGTGTATTTGTAAGAACATGGGTCTGGGAGTTAGAGGACTTGAGTCCTAAACCCTGCTCTCTCACTTGTCTTCTTTGTGACCTTGGGCAAGTTACTTCACAACTCTGTATTTCAATTGCCTCATCTGTAGAATGGGGATTGAAGGCTATGCTTCACACGGACATGGACTGTGTCCAATCTGAATAGTTTGTATCTACTCCAGCATTTAGTACAATACCTGGCACACAGCAAACACTTAACTAATACCATAAAAGAAAAAAACATTTTCTTTGATGTTGCTGATCACCATTAATGACTCAAAAACTGACATTATCCAGTGGAGATATTGGATCCCAAAGTGTCATAATGCAGGTCTGGGTCCTTCCATCCCCTCTGCCCTCCCCTGCTCTCCCCCGGCCTAGCCAATCATCACCTCTCTCCCTTTTCATCTTTAGGCCATTTGGTTCAATAGCTCAAGAAGGGGAAAGTCCCTTTTCCAAGGGACAGACCCCACAGCTCAGGCTGCAGAAACTGAGAAATTAGTCTGATAGACTTCCTCCCTCCTCTGGTATCCCCTCCTCTTCCCACTCATCTGATTTCCTAAATAAAGTCCATCCTGGTTCCATGAATGTGCTTGACTATACTGAACTTGAAAACGTGAAACAAATGCAGCTCAGAGGAATCATTAAGTGATGCTGCTGGAGCATATGATGGAGCTGGGACACTTCAGTTGTGTCTGGCTAAGTTCAGTCACAGAAACTGCCTATAGATACAGAGTAGTCTATGCCCTTGCTACTTGTTGATATTTTAATGTAGACTGTAAGTTCATTATGTCAATCAACTCTATTGTACTGTATTTTCCCAGACGCTTAGTATAGTGTTTTACACCCAGAAAACACTTCAGAAATACCATTGATTAATTAATTAACTTAATAATAATAATAATAATGATACTTGTTAAATGCTTACTATGCGTCAAGCACCGTTCTAAGTGCTGGCTTAGATACAAGTTAATCAGATTGGACGCAGTCCCATCCCACATGGGGCTCACATTCTTAGCTTCATTTTACAGATGAGATAGCTGAGGCACAGAGAAGTTGTGACTTGACCAAAGCCACACAGCAGACATGTGGCAGAGCCAGGATTAGAATCCATATCCTTCTGACTCCCAGGCCTGTGTTCTATCCACTAAGCCATGTTGCTTCCAATGAGGGACTTGTAATTGAAGATCAAAGTATAGGGACTGGATTTTAGAATTTAGGGAATGAGCCCAGAGAAATCATAACTGATATCATCTTTCATAGAGAAAGCCTATTGAAATTTGATGATTCTCCAAACCCAGATTGAACCAGGACATTCTGATTTCAACTGGTCTCAAGCTGGTTAGAAAAGCATTCACTGGTCCCCAAAACTGATATGTCAATGGGAAGGAGCATCAATGGAAACCCACTTGGAATTCAACTCTGGTTGAAAAGTGTTGTGCCTAACCAGAGGTGGTAGTATTTATTTATGCCACCAGTAAGGTAAGAGTTTTAATAAGATTCCATAAGGTCTCCTTGAGGGGGCCCTTTGATCTAAGGAGATTCTGGGGAGGGAAATCTTGTCCTCAGGGTTATACTTAGAGTAATTAAGGGTTATTGTGCTTGAACTTGGAGAGAAGCAGGGACACAGAGAATCTGGATGGGAGGAATTCTGGGGCAAGGACAGGGCCAGCTGAAACCAAAGCCCAGAGTGGGAACCTCTACCCAGCCTATAGTCCAGGTGGGAACTGCTCTCACCTGTGGTTGGAGTAGGTCCATTAATGAGTTGAATGGGTACCAAGCTTGCACCACTGACCCTCAGTGGCTAGGATGGGACAAATGACGAGCCAGAGTGCCATGTTTGCTGGGGGCTGCTGACACCCTTCCAGAGAAAGCTGGGTCCAGCTTCCATAATCCTATGGTCCAGTCCTACCCACTCCAGAGGTCTAACCCAGCTCATCCAGAGCTCTGTCAGCCGTTACCCAGAAGCTCTTACATGATATCACGTTAGAATAGGGAGGGAGCAGTCTCTTGGCCAAGAGCCTTGGCCATTTGAATGATGCTGTCAGCGTTAATAAGCAGAGTAGCCTAGTGGAAAGAGCACAGGCTTGGGAGTCAGAGAGACCTGGGCTCTAATCCCGGCACCAGCACTTGCATGACGTGTGATCTGGGCAAGTCACTTCACTTCTCTAGGCCTTGGTTGCCTCATCTGTAAAATGGGGATTAAGACTGTGAGTCTCAAGTGGGACTTGGACTTTGTCTAACTTAATTAGTTTGCATCTACCCCAGAGCTTAGAAGAGTGCTTGACACATAGTAAGTGCTTAAGAAAACCATCATCACCACTATTATTGTCATTACTATTATTATGCTATTATTATTGGTCTTTGCCTCTCCCCTTCATGTTGCTCCAGCAGGGAGCATTTTCCTCAGCACACTGTGGGCCCTAGGTTGGCCAGACTCCCTGTCCAGTCAGGACATATTCCCCAGCTGGCCCAAGAATCATTTGTCATTTGTCAAGCTGAGCACCTGTCTGTTCCTTTCTTTGGTTTCAGGCTGGTTGCAATCTGCTTTTTCTCCCCTGTTTCTTTCTGACATGTTCCCTCTTGTTATTATTATTATTATAGGTCAGCTCTGGTCTCATGGGTTCATGTGACTTGTTTGGGTAATCTAGTCCCTTCTCAAGTATTTCCCTTGAGAAAGAGGTAAGCACCCCTTGGAGTGGCCTGATTAAAAAAATGATTAATAATAATTGTGGTATTTGTTAAGTACTTACTATATGTCAAGCACTGTAGTAAGCACTAGAGTAGATATAAGATAATCAGGTCCCACCTGGGGCTCACAGTCTAAGTAGGAGGGAGGACAGGTATTGAATGCCCATTTTGCAGTTGAGGGAACTGAAGTACAGAGAAGTTAAGTGACTTGTCTAAAGTCACACAGCAGATAAGTGGAAGAGCAGGGATTAGAACCCAGCTCCCCTGACTCTCAGGCCTGTGCTCTTTTCAATGGGCCATACTGCTTCCCCAGCACCTGCCTAGTGTTTCTCTGGTCCAAGACCCTTGAAAGAAATTCTTTCTGAGCTAAATACTCAGAGTGATGCCTTCATGATAATTTGGAAATGTACAAATGTTATTTCTTTTTCTGTGAAATTGTTGTTGAGCTATTTGAGCTTTCTTTATGAATTCTAGCTCCCTTCCAAGAACACTTCCTTTTCAAATGAATCCAATAATCCCACTGCCACCAGACACTCTTAGAAAATTGAAATGCAAAATTCTAAATCTTCCTCAACCATCCTCTTTTTAATATATCAAAAATGGTCTCACCTTTAAAATCAGTTTTACCTTGCCAATTGTCTTCATCTCACCAGGGTGATGCACCTACACTCTGTGCTCTGAGCAGGAATAGTAGTCATCAGAAATAGGATGACTCCCCGGTAGGTGATCTCTCTCTGACCCAATTCAGCCCTTGAAGAGGATGTTTGCATACACCACTTTTTTTTCAAAACCAAAGTGAGCAAACTACCAGAATCTCTATGGGAAGGAGCATGGCCTAGTGGAAATAACACCAGCCTGGGAATCAGAGTACCTGGGTTCTAGTCTCAGCTCTACCACTACACTGCTCTGTGACTTTGGGCAAAGCACTTAATTCTTCTGTGCCTCAGTTACCTTATCTGCTCCTCTGTACCTCAGTCATCTGTAAAATGGGAATTAAATCACTCTGCCTCTGATTTAGTGAACCCATGTGGGACAGGGACTGTGCCCAACCTCATCATCTTAGAGAAGCAGTATGACTTAGTGGAAAGAGCATGGGCTTGGGAGTCAGAGGTCTTGGGTTCTAATCCTAGTTCCGACACATCAGCTGTGTGACTTTGGGCAAGTCACTTAAGTTCTCTGTGCCTCAGTTACGTTATCTGTAAAATGAGGATTAAGACTGTGAGCTTCACATGGGACAACCTGATTACCTTGTATCTACCCCAGTGCTTAGAACAGTGCTTGGCACCCAGTAAGCGCTTAAGAAATACCATCATTATCATTATTATCTTGTCTTCCCCAGTTCTCAGTACAGTACCCGGCACAAAGTAAGTGTTTATCAAGTGCCATTTAAAAAAAAAAACACCTCATGCTATTTGAACCCTGGGAATTAGGCAATATTCCAGAAAAAGATTTTATGATTGACATAACTGTAATAACAATAATTGGCCCAATCAATCTGCTCCAGATAGAGTAAATAAAATGGGAACCAGACTTGCCTGGTATCAATATCCAGGTTATTTGATAATGAAAATATTTGGTTTTGCTAACATCAGTTCTATACATGGGCCCTCTGGTTCCAAGTATCTTCATCCTGTCTTTCTCAGGCTACAGCTCTATATCTTAATAGAAATCCTCTCTTTGGCTTTGGGGATCAAAGTAGGATTATTGCTGCACTGGTATCTTGACTTCCCAGAAAAGGCCCCAGCTTTATACCACAAACAGAAATGGAATGTGGATTTATGAGATTCCAGGGTTAGGTCCCGGTGTGTGAAGCTCCACTTATCACAGAGTGGAATAGAAGGAAAAAGAAAAGGGCAGTAATGATGGAGATGGCTGCCCTTCCTCCTCCCTAGCCAGAAGCAGTCTTTTTCTCTTCTAGGTCTCTCTATCTGACTCAGAAACCTCCTGACCAGGCTGTGGCTTCCTCTATTCCTCTCACATACATTCTGCCTCTCTCTCACCAAGAAACACTATTGTTTCAGGTCTCCATATCTGCATGCTCCCTTCCCCCTGGCCTCCACTAAATGTCAGAAATTGCACTTGTGTCACAGAACTGACCCCCTCCCATGTCCCCCTTCTATCTTCCCTCCACATACACAAGAGGTGAGGAGAGAAAGGAAGATTTATGCTGAGGAGAAGGCATTAAGGGAAACCTTTGAAATTCTTCTCCTGGTACCCCTGACTTCAACCAAGAAGACTTCTTCTTACCATCTCTACCCAGAAATACCCTGGATAGCCTCCCCATCCAGGAACCACATCCTCCTTGCAAAGCTTCCGTTATTCACAAGGCACTCCCAACTACACTCAGAGAATTCCTGTCAAGCTTCACCCAGGTCCTGAAGCATCCATCCTGGACTCCTTATTTCACAAGAAACCTTCTAACTCATTTTAGCATTTGCCACTCCCTGTGACTTGGACAAGTTACTTAATTTATTTGTGCCTCAGTTACCTCATCTGTAAAATAGGGATTTAATACCTCTTTTTTCCCTACTTGGATTGTAAGCCTTGTGTGGGATAGGAACTAAGTGACATGATTATCTTGCATCTTCCCCAGTGCTTAGAACAGTGCTCGATAAATAATAAGCACTTAACTTACAATTCATAAGTCAAGCCTCAGGGCCAGAAATGAATTAGGTGAAGAAAAAATAAGAGTTATAGAAAACATTGTAACATTAGTATCATCATTTTTAAATGCCAAGAGCCAACTACCTCGGCAGTACGATGGCAATGGCATGTGAATAGGTGACCCACACAGGGCTTCAATCTAAGTAGGCAGGAGAACAGCTATTGAATCCCTATTTTACAGATCAGGTAACTGAGGCACAGATAAATTAACTTGCCCAAGGTCACAGAGCAGGTACATGGCAGAACAAGGATTAGAACTCAGGTCCTCTGACTCCCATGCCCGTAATCTTTCCACTAGACCATGCTGCTCCCTAAATCTAAATATCTGGAAAATTAATAATACTTTGCATCACCATAAGCAGTACTGGTAATTTCTCCCTAACCTGTGCTTGAGCACAGGATTTGGAGTGATCTCCAAGTGGTGCTACTAAGAGAAGACCCAAAAGAAAAACTGAGGTTCAAAGATAGTGCTAAGCACGACCCATGTGGTGAGGCCATGCCAATTTTTTCAGAGTAAGCTGTCCCTCCTTTTTTCCCAACTCACTGCTTCTCCTTTGTCACCAGTCACACTCATCTGCCTCTTTCCTATCCACAGTCACTTCCCCGGGCACTACTAGGGAAGCGAGGGCCATGGATATTGTGCTGACAGTGTACTCATTCATTCAGTCATTCATTCAACTGCATTTATTGAGAGCTCACTATGTGCAGAGCACTGTACTAAGTGCTTGGAAAGTACAGTTCAGCAATAAAGAGAGGCAATCCCTGCCCATACCGGGCTTACAGTATAGAAGGGGAGAGACAGACATCAAAACAACAAGTAAACAGGCATCAATATAAATGAATAGAATTATAGATATATATTGGCTCAGTGGAAAGAGCACGGGCTTTGGAGTCAGGGCTCATGAGTTCGAATCCCAGCTCTGCCCCTTGTCGGCTGTGTGACTGTGGGCAAGTCACTTAACTTCTCTGTGCCTCAGTTCCCTCATCTGTAAAATGGGGATCAAGACTGTGAGCCCCACGTGGGACAACCTGATTCCCCTATGTCTACCCCAGCACTTAGAACAGTGCTGGGCACATAGTAAGCGCTTAACAAATACCAACATTATTATTATTAAGTAAACAGGCATCAATATAAATAAAATTATAGATATGTAGATATATACAAATGTGCTGTTGTGTTGGAAATGGAGGGTAGAACAAAGGGAGCTAGTTGGGGCGACACGAAGGTGCAGGGGAGCTGAGGAAAAGGGAGCCTCCTTTTTATGGTATGTCTTAAATGCTTATTATGTGCCAGGCACTATATTAGCACTGGGTTAGATTCAAGCTAATCAGGATGGACACAGTCTATGTCCCACATGGGGCTCACAGTCTTATTCTCCATTTTGCAGATGAGAGAACTGAGGCACAGAGCAGTTAAGTGACTTGCCCAAGGTCATACAGCAGTCAAGCAGCGGAGCAGGGATTAGAATCTAGGTCCTTCTGACTGCCAGTTCTGTTCTCTCTCCACTAGGCCACGCTCCTTCTCACTCTGTCTCCTTGTAAATTTCCCATCTGTGGCAAGTCCCTGTTTCCATAGATGTGTGATTTCCAAGTGAGTACATACTTAGTAATGGTAATTTACAGTTAAGAAAGAATTTCATGCAGCCCGGGACTCCTCCTCCACCAGGTCCCCAGTACCATTGAGATGGTTCCTCCCTCCCTGTTCCCCTGAGATGGTTCCCCCTGATCAGCATCACCAGGTTAAGATCCATCATGTGGGAGAGGGCAGGGAAAACCTACTTTCCCAAATGTTAGAACATTGAGATGCTCCTTTTTTCAGCACCAACATACTGCCACTTAAGTTTTTATTACTGCTGCTGTTGTTTTACTGTTTTTGCCCTAATGACCAGATTATTTTTTCACTGAATGTCTATTGTCAGTCCCTCATATTTTCAGATGATGAGTTTCCTGTGGGCTAGGAACCATGACTAAATTATTATCCTTCTACCTTTCCCCATTGCACAAAACAGTGCTTTGCACAAATCAAAAGCTTAGCAAATGTAATTATTATTATTAATAGTATTGCAAATACTATTAATAACAATTTCTATAGTGCTTTTGTAGAATCAGCTCTTTAAATCCCAGACTAATGCAACCAATTCTCTATTTTGCAACTTCTAAAAGATGTTTCATTTTCTCAGTAAATGATGAAACTCCCACCACAACTCCCAGCCACCACATTAGAGTTGGTAAACGTGTTTCCTTCCACAAGAAGCACACAGTCTAGAGAGGAGTTTACAGTCTAGCACTGTGCCAAAGTGCTGGTATAGATACAGTACAGTCATATCAGACTCAGTCCCTGTTCCACATGCAGTCCCTAGTCTAAGGATGAAGGAGAACAGGCATAGAATCACCATTTTACACATGAGGAAATGAGGAACAGTGAAATAACTTGTCCAAGGTCACAGAGCAGGTAAGTGGTGGGGATAGGATTGGAACCCATGTCTACTGGTTCTCAGTCCTGTGTTCTTTCCACTAGGTCATGCTGTCTTCCTTTTACCAAAGAGCTTTCCTAGGAAATCTTTTGGAGATGCCTTCATACCCCCTAAAATCACCTGGAATTGGCAAGGCACTGTGAATTCTTAGAGATCTTTGCTCCCATCTTTATAAGTAACTTCCTCCAAAGGACATGACTCATTCTCTCTCGCCACTTACATTTTCATATCTTTCCTCCTGTCAGTCCAGTTACTTTACAAATCTCCTTAACAAAGATAGTCTCTAATTCTCTGAAAACTAAATTGAAGTAACTGATTTTCTAGAGTTTAAAGAGAGATGGCTCAAGGGACTTTCAGATGGACAAATGGTCCAAGGGGAAGGAAGGGAGAAAGGATGAAAGAAGGGAAAACAGGGATAGAAGGGAGAGACACACACAGATACTCACACCCACAGTGCTCGAACCAATAAACCTGTCAGGGAACTTTGTCATAAATTCTCATAGAGGTCAGTGCAAGATTACTGGCATGAGAAAATGACTTTACTTCCCAGAGGAGAATATCTATGTGAGAACATTTTTTGCTTTTGGTATTCAATCTCGTTCACTTTCGATTTCTCGCTTACTGAGCTTATTGTGTGAAGAGCACTGTACTAAGCTCTTTAGAAAGTATAATACGAAAGAGTTGGTAGACACAGTCTTTGCCTACAAGAAGTTTACAGTCTAGAGGGAGAGACAGACATTTTAAAAAAATGACAGACTGGGGTAACGATAGAGTATAAAGATACATACGGAAGTGCTGTGGGGCTGCAGTGAGCATCAAAGTGCTTACAGAGGTCTATGAACAAGTACAAAGGCAATGCAGAAGGTAGAGCAAATAGGGGAAATGAGGGTTTAGTCTTCTCCGGCCTTTTCTTTAAAAAGAAATAGAAATAAGATCTCTTAAGGGGAGGGATTTTGCCAATCTAGATAAGTATACAACATTTGCATCCTTATAAGAGAGCACTTTCAGAGGTTATTAAACTCCCATCTCTCCAAGGGACACTCACATCTCTCCAAAAGGCTTTTCTGAATTAAGCCCTCTTTTAATGATGGTATTTGTTAAGCACTTACTATGTGCACCAGGATGGATACAAGTTAATCAAGTTGGACAGAGACCCTGACCCACTTGTGACTCACACCCTTAATTCCCACTTTACATATGAGGAATTTGAGACCAAGAGAAGTTAAGTGACTTGCCCAAGATTACACAGCAAACATGAGGCAGAACCCAGGATTAGAATCTAGATCCTTCTGACTCCCAGGCCCTTGCTCTAATCACTAAACCATGTTGCTTCTCTCTTGTATTCTACTCACTCTCCCTCTGTGTCACCTCTGCACTTGGATCAGTACCCCTCAGGCACTTGATATTCACCCTACCCTCAGCCCCACAGCACTTATGTACATATCCGTAATTTATTAAGTTATATTAACATCTGTCTCCACTTCTAAACTGTAAGTTCCTATGGAGAGGGAATATGTTCAACCGACTCTGTTGTATTGTACTCTCTCCTACCACAGCCCTACTCTCCTTCTACAACTCAGCCAGCAAACTTCACTCCTCTAATGCTAACCTTCTCACTGTACCTCGATCTCCTCTATCTCATCACTGACCTCTCGACTACATCCTGCCTCTGGCCTGGAAAGCTCTCCCTCCTCATACCTGATAGAAAATTATTCTTCCCCATTTCAAAATCTTATTGAAGGCAAAGCTCCTCCAAAAGGCCTTCCCTGACTAAGCCTTCTTTTCCTTTTCTTCCACTCCCTTCTGTGTTGCCCTGACTGGCTCCCTTTATTCCTTCCCCTTCCCAGCCCCACTGCACAGCATTTATGTACATATCTGTAATTTTATTTATTTATATTAATGTCTGTGTCCCCCTCTAGATTGTAAACTCGCTGTGGGCTGGGAACATGTCTGCTATACTGGTATATTGTACTCTCTCAAGCATTTAGTACAGTGCTCTGCAGCTAGTAAGCACTCAATAAATAAGATAGACTGACTACTCTCCCAAATGCTTAGTGCCATGCTCTGCATACAACACTCTATCATTATTATGGTTATTATTATTATTAATATTTATTTTATTTGTAAAGCACTTCCTAGATACCAAACACTGTTCTGAGCACTGGGCCCTGTCTCACATGGAGTTCACAATCTCAATAGAAGACAGATATTTAATCTGCATCAATATCATTGATTGATTAATTTTTTTCATAAATGTTTTAAAATAATTGGAAGGTGGAAATTCGTGGAAGATAAGCTGTCTTCCCTCAGTCCATAACATGCAATTTCCCAACCTCCTAGATCATTGTACCACTTTATATTTTTCTAAATTTGAAAAAGTTTTCACTGTGTTACTAGGTTTGAAAATCCTTTGGTAAACTGGAAGCTCAATAAATTATTATAAAAATATTTTAGATAGGTTGATGGATATAAAATTGCAATAGTGGTAAGTGATCACCTAAAAGCAGGAATTTTGTTTTCTGTTGCTAAAAGCATTAGCAGGGGTTTTTTGCTACTTGAAATTACTTTTATTGCTTGAGTTCCATTTCTGTCAGTCATAGTAGGAATGTAAAATTAATTCTTCTCTAGGCACTAGCAACATCAATACAGATATTTTACTGTAAACAAGGATGAAATACTTTTGGGTAAGTTTAAAATGAATTCTCAGCTTCCAGAGTCAATAGTCAGTGAAAATCATCTTTGCAATAAGACAATTGATTAGGAACAAAACCTGTCCTTGTAAAATACCTTAGAAGAGAAATAATACTTTTAACAGTTTTCCAACTTATTGAAGGGTGGGTTTCTGGAAGGTTTTATGAGTTTCCTTTCCACAGCCTATAACATGCAATTTCTCAATCTCCTAGGTTTTTTTTTTCTTCCCTGAATCATTTCAGAACATTTTAGAGATGATATGCCTCTTCCACAAGGCTCATTTCAGGATTACCTTTATCAGGGCAAGGCCAGCGTGCTTTAGCTTTGCTGTAGGTGCTTATTCTTAGGAACTGGTGCTATTCTGACAGTGCAAAAAGAGCACCAATTGTGAGTTTTCTTTCCCATAACACATAACTCCATTCCTCTTCAAGTCTGCCAGACCACATCTTTCTTCTTCTTCAAATCTCTATTGAAATCCCACATCCTCCAGGAATTTCCACTATCCCAGGTGACATGACAGGTTGTATCTTTCTTGTACTAAGCACTTAGTACAGTGCTCTGCACACAGTAAGTGTGCGACAGGGACTTTGTCCAACCTGACTGTCTTGCGTCTGCCCCAGTGCTTGGTACAGTGCCTGGCACATAGTAGGCACTTAACAAATACCATAATTATCATTATTATTATAGGAGTGAGACCACTAATCCTTGACTCAAGGGGCCAGGTGGCACCTGGGCAAGGGCACATCCTAACATGGCAATGAGGAAGGCTGGCCATGGACCCCTCCCCTGAGCTGGGCAGGAGCTGCTCCATCCCGGTCTAGTTGAAACCTCCGGGCCTCGATGTCTCAGGCAGTCAGCCAGTCAGTCAATGATTAACAGACACACTCCCTACCCATAACAAGAAGCAGCGTGGCCCTTATTGTCAGTTAGCAGCAGTGTGGCTTAGTAGAAAGAGCCCAGGCTTGGGAGTCAGAGGTTGTGGGTTCTGATCCCGACGCCACCACTTGTCAGCTGTGTGACTTTGGGCAAGTCACTTGGCTTCTCTGTGCCTCAGTTGCCTCATCTGTAGAATGGGGATTGGGACTGTG
Organism: Ornithorhynchus anatinus; assembly: GCF_004115215.2. Lineage (NCBI taxonomy): Eukaryota > Metazoa > Chordata > Mammalia > Monotremata > Ornithorhynchidae > Ornithorhynchus > Ornithorhynchus anatinus. The sequence continues at coordinate 51,124,995 of NC_041731.1, read as the reverse complement.
AGCCCCATGTGGAACAAACCGATTACCTAGTATCTACCCCAGTGCTTATCACAGTGCTTGGCACATAGCGCTTAACAATACCATCATCATTATTATTATTATTTATTGACCCCTTTCTGTCAGTCAGTTGTGTTTATTGAGCACTTACTGTCTGTCAATCATTTATATTTTTTGAGCACTTTCTGTGTCAGGCAGTTGTCTCCTACCTTCTAGACTGTGAGCCTGTTGTGGGCAGGTTTTGACTCTGTCTGTTGCTGAATTGTACTTCCCTAGTGCTTAGTATAGTGCTCTGAGCACAGTAAACACTCAATAAATACAATTGAATGAATGAATGAATGAACAAATGTCATTGATTGATTGAATGAGTACAATAGCTATCCTTAGCGTTAAGTATTGTTTGAACTCTACATTTTTATTCACTTATTTACTAGTCATCCTTTTCTCCCACTCCCTTCTGTGTCAGCCTGATTTGTTCCCTTTATTCACCACCCCCACAATCCACAACACTTTACATAGCCATAATTTATTTGTTTATATTAATGTCAGTTTCCCCCTCTAGAATGGAAGCTCCTTGTGGGAAGGGAATGTGTCCATTATATTGTTATATTGTACTCCCCTGAGTGCTTAGTATGTGTTCTGCACACAGTAAGTGCTCAATAAATATAATTGATTGATTCTCTATTCTTGATATTATTAGAAGTATCATTGTTCCCCTGCTAGAATGGAATCTCCTTGAGGGCAGGGAACATGTCTACCTACTCTACTGTAGTAATTATGGAATTTGTTAACCTCTTACTATGTTCCAGGCACTGTACTAAGCATTGGGCATTGTACTAAGTGTTGTACTATTCCAAGCAGTAAGTATGCAGTAAGTAATCATTAAATTCAACTGACTGTTCTTCCTCCCACACCCATTATTTGAAAATAATTTGTATCTGCCTGTGACTCCCATTAAATTGTAAGCTCTTTCTTTGATCAGTTTGTTCAAAATTGAACTCTACATCTATTCACCCAAATCTTCTCCTCCACTAAACGTTTCCAACACAACCCATAACACCACCATTCTCCCCACCTCTCAAGTCCTCACCTTGACACTATCCTCAACTCTTCCCTCTCTTTCAACTGCTACATTCAGTCTGTCATCAAAGTCCTGTCAATTCTTTCTCCATAACATTCCAGAATCTGCCCTGTCCACTCCACCCAAATGCTACCATGCTGACCCAGACACTTGCCATATTCCTGTTTGGCTACTGTATCAGTGTCCTCTTTTCCCTCTCAAGTCCATCCTTCACCTTGCTACCTGGATCACCTTTTCTAAAACAACATTCTGCACTTGTCTCTCGACTCCTCAAATACTTCACAAATACTGGAACATCAGCTTTAAGGCACTCAGTGAGCTTTCTCCTTCCACTCTCTTCTCCCACTGCACCCCAGCTCACAAGCTTTGCTCATCTCTAGCCAACCTACTCATTGTATTCCATTCTCATAGCTTCTAAAGCCGACCCTTGATTCACATCCTTGCCTCTGTCTGAAACATCCGTCCCTTTCACACTTGACTGACCACTGCGCTCTCCATCTTCAAAGCCCCTTTGAAATGGAATCTCTTGTAATACTTGTTTTCTAATGGATTTTTCACCTCCCCACCCTGTACTCCTTCATATGCCTCTTCAGCATTTCTTGGCCACCCGACATACCTACTTCACCCACAGAACACTTGTGTGCATATCTTTAAACTCATTATTTTCTCCTACCTGTAATTTATTTTAGAGTTGGTCTCTCCCACCAGGTTAAAAACTCCTTGAGTATCTAATACTGTACTCTCCCAGTTATTTAGTAGATCTGCACTGTTCTGTGCTTCAGAATTCAATCAATCCCCAGATTAAGCCCTCTTTTCCCCAACTCCCTCTCCCTTCTGTGTCATTTATGCTCTTGAATCTTGTACCCTTTGGACAGTTGGTATTCTTCCCATCCTCAGGCCGACAACACTAATGTAGATATCTGTAATTTATTTATATCAACGTCTGTCTCCCCCTCTAGACTGTAAGCTCATTGGGCGCAGGGAACATGTCTAACAACTCTGCTATACTGAACTCTCCCAAGTGCTTAGTACTGCACTCTGCTCACAGTAATGCTCAAAAAATACCACTGACTAATTACACAAAGCATTTTCTAAAGACGATTGATTGAATGGGATTTGTTGAATGCAGAATTCAATCAGTCCCTAGATTATACATTTTTACATATCCGGAACTCTGAAAAGGTAATCTCAGCAATACTTTAAGCACAGATTCCAGGGTCTCCCAAGTCATGAACTAGTAGGTCCCATTTCCTTCCTCTTTAAGTACTAATCCGAACCAAAAGACAGCAAGTAATAATAATAATAACTGTGGTATTTGTTAAGCACTTACTACGTGCCAGGCACTGTACTAAGCCCTGAGGTGGTTCAAGCAAATCAGATTGGAGACATTCCCTGTCCCAAATGGGGCTCACAGACTCAATCTCCATTTTACAGATGAGGTAACTGAGGTCCAGATAAGTGAAGTAACTTGCCCAAGGTCACACAGCAGACAAGTGGCAGAGCTGGGATTAGAACCCATGACTTTCTTTCTGACTCCCAGGCTCGTGCTCTATCTACTAATCCATGCTGTTTCTCCAATAACATGCCTTAGACATGTTTCCAAGAGAATGCTGCATGAACCAGTTATGGATCTGCTCTAGCTAGGGAAGGTCAAGCAACCTGGGCCCATTTAGGTAGTCTTGGGTAGGTTGAAGCAACCATGGAGCTGTGCTTTGGGTTTGGAGATCCTGCCTTTGAAGATCTTTCAGCCTAGTGGCACAAAAATGTTGTTACTGATAATAAAAATTTTGTATAAGTAGACCTGATGAGGCCAGCATATGATCAACAATCCTTCCCACATCAAGTACACATAAAAGTTGTCTCTAACAACACTCTAGCACTTGCTACCCATAATGAAATGAATCTCCTTCCCCTCTAATTATGCCATAGGGCAGGACTACCTGGTATGTATGTACATATGAATGCATATATGAATGAATAAGGCCAACATCCTAAAGGTGTTCAAATAGTGGCTGCCTCCATAATTACCAAAATAGGAGACTCAGAGAATTGGGTTTCCATTCATTACTCTCTGCTGCCTACCAGTTTGGTCGGTCTTCTGCTGCCCTCTCCTATCTGAGTACTATTTTGCCCTATGGTTTGAGGTTTTTCTTCATTATATTTTTTTCTTTTATGGTATTTGTAAAGCACTCACTATGTGCCAGGTTCTGTACTAAGCACTGGGGTAGATACAAGTTGATCAGGTTGGACACAATCCCTATCCCACATAGGGTTCACTCACAGTCTTAATCCCCACTTTACATATGAGGTAACTGAGGCACAGAGAAGTTAAGTGACTTACCCAAGGTCACACAACAGAAAAGTGCCAGAGCTGGGATTAGAACGCTGGTCCTTCTGACTCCCAGGTCCTTGTTCTATCCACTATACCACACTGTTTCTCATGTTTTCAAAGTATTTCTTCTGTCCACTCAGCTTTCCACATTTTAATTCACCTTGGAGCAGTTATTTGGGGATCCTGCTTTTATCTAGTCAGTCAGTCGAATTTACTGAATGCTTACTGTGCAGAGCCCTGTACTAAGTGCTTGGGAAAGTGCAATACAACAATAAACAGACACATTCCCTGCCCACAACTAGTTTACAGTCAGTCTCCCTACCTGCCCCTCCCAGGTGAGATGTAATGTATAATGAACATTGCCTCAATGCTGAGACCTTGCCCACATTCACAGACCTTATTGTCTGTGATTCCATCTTGCCATTTGATGATGTCTAAGGTGTGGGAGGCATTGATAGCATCTAACATTCCTGTCACTGAGAAGATCATGTGAATGTATTGTCTAACTCCTATTTTCCAATTTGTCTTAATATACTCTGAAGTATTTAAGAATTACTCTCAAAATTTATCTCCCAATTCCTATGAAGTCATAAAGCATCCTATCATAAATCTCAAAAGTTCCAATGAAATGTATCTTCTTCCCCTCAAATGATCCCATAGACAGGACTAGACACTATGTATGTATATATGAATGTATAGGACCAACATCCTGATGGTTTTCAAAGAGTAGCTGCCACCACCCCTGTTCAGGGTTGCACCTGGAGAGTTTCCAATACGCTACCAGTCTCAGCTACAGGAGGGAGAGTCAAGCAAAGGCCTACCCATTCCATTCCTAGCTTGGGCAGTGGCTAGTCAGAGGAACACAATCTGCTATAAGTCAAAACTCACCCATGCAGGGCAGCAGCAGCATGGGAGTGAGTCAAGAGTGGAAACTTGAGTTTACTGCTTGGAAGGCAGCAGTAGTAAACAACTTGCATATTTTTACCAAGAAAATTCTATGGATACACTGCCAGAACGATTGCAGATGGAGGTGGGGCATTCTGGGATAGAAATGTCCGTGGTGTCGCTATGGGTTGGAAATGACTTGACGGCATAATCATAGTTACTGAAATAGGAGGCTCGGAGAATTGGGTTGCCAGAAGAAGCAGTTCGCCAAACAAAGCAATAAAAAATTCAAAACATGGCCAAGACTAGACATTTCAAATCCTTGGTTCTGCCCCGATTGCTTCCCCTATGCTTTGGGCTCAGTGTAGGAAGTGATCTGATCTGTGGGTCTATGGGATTCCTACCACTCAAGTGCTCTTCCTCCCTCAACCTACTTTAAACTTGCATCTCCCTTTTCCCTCTCTCCCCACCTTTTGCGTCACCACAAAGGCAGCTCTGATACCTCTCTGCAGTAACAACAACAACAAAAAGAGTTCTGGAATTTGGACCCCCAAAATTTGCACTGGCACATTCCCCCTCAAGCTGGATTCTGATCCAGTTCTCGTGACAATGAGCATACGAGCATATAAGTGGAAGACAGACAATTACTAAGAACAAAATCCCCTTGCACAACCATGAAGAAAATTTTCCCTTGGTCACAGGATGGAAATGGAAAAGTTTTTCACTAGATATAGCCAGTTGATAGCTCCTTGAGGTCAGGATCATTTTTTTTTACATGGAATTTACTTACTATGAACCAGGCACTCTACTAAGCAGTGTAGTAGATAATAACAATAATAATAATGTTGGTATTTGTTAAGCGCTTACTATGTGCAGAGCACTGTTCTAAGCGCTGGGGTAGACACAGGGGAATCAAGTTGTCCCACATGGGGCTCACAGTCTTAATCCCCATTTTACAGATGAGGTAACTGAGGCACAGAGAAATTGTGACTTGCCCACAGTCACACAGCTGACAAGTGGCAGAGCCGGGATTCGAACCCATAATCTCTGACTCCAAACCCCATGCCCTTTCCACTGAGCCACGCTGCTTCAATCAGGTTAGATACAGTCCATGTCTCACATGGGATTCACAGCTTTAATCTCCATTTTACAGAGGAGGTAACTGAGGTACAGAAAAGTGAAGTGACTTACCCAAGGTCACATAGCTGATAAATGGTGGAGCTGGAATTAGAACTCAAGTCCTTCTGACTCCCAGGCTCATGCTCTATCCGCTAGGTCACATTCCTTCTCACTGTACTCTCCCAAGATCTTAGTACAGTGTACCCTTAAGCACTTGACATTTGCCCTACCTTTAGCCCCAAAGCACTTATGTACATGTCCATAATCTATTTTCATGTCTGTTCCCTACTCTAGACTGTAAGCTCCTTGTGGGCAGGAAATGTGTCTACCAACTCTGATGTGTTTTACTCTTCCAAGTACTTAGTACAGTGCTCTGTACACAGTAAGTGCTCAACAAATACCATTGATTTATTGCACACGGAAAGCACTCAGTATATACCAATGATTGGTGCTACTTTGTATTTCACAGGTGCTCACCAGCCCATCCCCTATTTTTCTCCCAGATCAACTTTCTTAACACCCACTTCCCCAGTCACCCCATCCTACACCAAGGCTTCCCCCAGTAGGTATCCTATTTCTGGGAAGCTCTACTCCCACTTCACCAAGCTCTTTTCCATTAGTCAAACCACTCCTGAAAGCCCACCTCCAGGAACTCTTGCCCAATTCATGGGAGTATCCTTTCCTTACTATACTTGGCTAAACACCTTCTTATTTCTCATCCCCACTCAGTGCCCTTACCCCTGCAAAGGCACGATGGAAATGCTTTATGCAGAGCATATGTTCAATGTCTATCCTGTTGCCTCTATGCCTGTTAATGTTAGCACTAACAGGGTTAAATTGTACATCCTAGAGGACCGACTTCATCAAGGGCCACTTGCCCATAAAGCACTGATTCCTTCTGTGAGGATGAAAATGGCTTCTGTTAGAGAAGCAGACCAGTCCTCCCTTTATCTTGTGCTGTGTTGATGGAAAACAAAAAAGGTAATGACAAACCTGAAAGGCATTTCATGTAAAATAAACAAAGGGAAAGGTTCCAGCCATACATGGTCACAGCTCCTGGAGGTCACCCAGCTGTACTTAATGAGATTCGAAACAGGCCTGGGCTGTTTTATGAATGTGAATCACAATTATGCAAGCCAAGTTGCAATAGTGACAATATAAATGGAATCATTACACTTTGTGCCTCAAGATGTGCCCCATGAAAGTGGGAAGGGGATTGGCTTTTCTTAAAAAGTGGTTAGAGATTTAACCAGGTGGATTACTAATGGTAGGAGAAAGAGGGTCAAGTCTTATTATACATTAAGTACTAGTCACAGCACAACACAGAGCCCTAGTTAAACAAGGTGAGTGATTTGTCCTGGCTTGGAAATTCCTGTACTCCACCTACCTAAAACAGGGAGGGAGTCCAGATGGCCCAGTAGAAGTTTATGAAGCCTTCACCCTGCAGATGGTCCATTCGGTCTGCAATTATTTAGGGTGTGTTCAATACATCTCACTTACAGTTGCTTGTTATTCCTACTGGCAAGTATAGTTCTAATTCTTTTGGGTTCTAATATCGGCTCCTCCACCTGTCTGCTGTGTGACCTTGGGCAAATCACTTATCTTTTCTTTGTCTCAGTTATCTCATCTGCAAAATAGGGGTTAAGACTGTGAGCCCCATGTGTGTCAGACCCTGCGTTCAACCCAGTTACCTTGTAGCTACTCCAGTGCTTAGTACACAGTGCCTGGCACATAGTAAGAGCTTAACAAATACCATTTAAAAATACAGATATGCTACTACCACATCTTCACTTCATACCCTTCAGTCTTGATGTGGCCCTAAAAGACATGATCCAAACCTATCACCTAAACTTGTAGTCTGTAAACTCCTTGTGAGTAGGCATCGTGTCTACTAATTCTACTGTATTATATCAATCAATTGTACATATTGAGCACTTACTGTGTGCAGAACACTGTACTAAGTACGGGAGAGTGCAACATCACAATATAATGAGACACACTTATTCCCTTCCCAAAATGAGCTTACAGCCTAAAGTCAGGGGAAGCAGACATTGATATAAATAAATTACAGATGTGTACATAAAAGTGCTTAGTTCAAGTGCTTAATACAATCCTCTGCACACAGTAAGCACTCAATTAATACCACTAGTTGGTTGATTTATCACCCGGGGGGCCACCTTACTTTTGTCCAACCTAGATCCAAGCCAGGCAAGGGGTTGTTTGAGGAGGGGGGAGAAGGGAGTGCACCCAAGATTCTATTTGGCCACCATCATACTGCCCTGACCTGATGTAGGATACCCCATTTGCTTCCATAAATTACTTCCCAAGGTTGGCCAGTGCCCAAATACACATCATCATTTGTTCCCAGCCGTCGCAATTATGTTCTCACTGCATAGACTCTTTCCAGCTGCCCTCTCCCCCAGATCCTCACCCTCATCTTCTTTCCCTCTCTGTTCAAAGTTTATCAAAATCTCCGGGGCCCACAAGAAGCCTAATTGAGGAAGCTGAAGAGATAGGACACTCCCTTTACTTCTGCCATCAACCCCTCCCTGCATGCTACTGCTCTTGTTCTGGGAGGGGCTGAGGTAGAGAGAGAGATTTCTGTTAAATCATAAAAAACAAGTACTACTGCATGAGTGTGCTGGTTAGGAGAAGTCCAAAGGACAGTGGGTGGGGATTATTTCAGTGCTCCATCCAGGTTTAGTATTTTAGTGTATTGCAGATGTTTATTAAATTATAAAGCAATCCATACCACTGAAAGAAACCCTCAGTGAATATCACTAAGATATTAGTGGGGGGAAATAGGTTTAAAAGAGCATTTAGCATACTATCGACCCCAAAAAAGCATTTTACAACACTTGACTTGTCCAATATCACAAAGCAGGCAAGTGCTTGCTGCTGTGTTAGTTTGTTCTAGAGAGAGGCATGAACTCATCTGCAAAATGGGGATTAAGACTGTGAGCTCCATGTGGCACATGGACTGTGTCCAACCTGATTACTTTGTATCTGCCCCTGTGCTTAAAACAGTGCCTGGCATATAGTAAATGCTTAACAAATGCCCTCGAAAAAAGAAAAAAATTGGCTGAGGAGACCCTGGTGCCTGCTGCTGCCTTTAAGGTCTCATTCATTCAATTGTATTTATTGAGCACTTACTATGTGCAGAGCACTGCACTAAGTGCTTGGAAGAGTACAGTACAACAATAAACAGACACAGTCACATCTCAGAGATATTTTGTTCTGTGATCACACACTGCACCCATTCTCCAGTACCAGTCGTCTTGAAGTACATTCAGTGTGTGCCCCTGGGCATGGGTGGACTGGGTCAGAGAGTTTGGATGGCTCATCTCAAGCAATCACTACAGCTACAAACACAACTCAAGCTCATGTCCTTCTAGAGGTAGGGAGATACATTTCCCCTCTTAACTATTGGTGTCTGATCAACACTGACTCAAATGGACAGAGGTCAAAAAAGAGACCTACTACATTTTCATAAGTACATTGCACAAGAGATCCTCAGTGTGATACTCACACCCACAAATGCAATCTTACCATCAGCAACACAACATCACATAAACTTCCCTTTCCTTTCCATCCAAACTGCTACAATGTTAATCCAAGCATTTACCCTATCCTTCCTTAATTTACTGCATCAAGCCTTTTTGCTGACCTCCTTGCTTCTTGTCTTTCCCCACTCCAGTCCATATTTCACTCTGCTTCTCAGATCATTTTTCTACAAAACCATTCAGTTCATGTTTCCCCACTCAGGAATTTCCAGTGGTCGCCTATCCACCTCCATATCAAACAGAAACTCCTTTCCATTGGCTTGAAAGCACTTAATCACTTTCCCTCCTCTTACCTTACCTTCCTGATTTCCTACTACAATCAGCCTGCACACTTCACTCCTCTAATGCCAATCTACACTCTGTACCTTGATTTCATTTATCTCGTCAATGACCTCTCACCTACGTCGTGCCTCCAGCCTGGAATGTTCTCCCTCTTGATATCCAACAGATGATCACCTTCCCCACCTTCAAAGGACTATTAAAAACACATCTCCTTCAAGAGGCCTTCCCTGACTTAAGCCCTCATTTCCTCCTCTCCCACTCTTCTGCATTTCCCTTACACTTAGATTTGCACGTTTTATTCACCCCTCCCTGATCCTCACAGGACTTATGTATGTACCTGTCATCTATTTATTTGCATTAATGTCTGTCTCCCTGTCTAAACTGTAAGCTCACTGTGGGCAGGGAATGTGTCTACCAACTCTGTTATACTGTATTCTCCCAAATGCTTAATATATTGCCCTGCACACAGAAAGCACTCAATAAATATAATGTACTGACTGATTGATGGATCAACATCTTCAAAGTGATGGACACTGCTCCAGTTCTGGAGGAAAAGGAGGCAGATCAGAGTCTGAGGTTTCCAGTCCCTAATCAGGCTCCTTTGTAGCTGTAGCCTTGCGTTCCTCTACCTCAGCCTCCTCTCCTTTCATCCTCCTCAGAATCTCTGTTCTCTCTCTCTCAGCCCAAACCTCCATCCCTTTCCAGGCTCTCTGAACTACCATGGACTGCTCCCAATCCCTTGAATGCCTTTCAGGTTTTCTTTGAAAAGAACAGTTCCATGCTCTGTTGGTAGTAACGGTATCAATAGCATCAATTAGAGAAGCAGCATGGCTAGAAATATGAGCACTGGCCTGGGAGCAAGAGCACTTGGATTCTAACCCCCGTTGTGACACTTGCCTGCTTTGTGATATTGGACAAGTCACTTAACTTCTCTGTGCCTCAGTTCCCTCATCTGTAAAATGAGGTTTCAATACCTGTTCCCCTCCTACTTTCATTCAATCATTCATTCAATCGAATTTATTGAGCACTTGCAGAGTGCAAAGCCCTGCACTAAGTGCTTGTAAAGTACAGTATAATAATAAAAAGACACATTCCCTGCCCACAACAAGCTTACAGTCTAGGGACTTAGATTGTGAACCCCATGTGGGACAGGGACTGTGTCCAAACTGGTTATCTTGTATCTAACCCAACCCGTAGTATAGAGAAACAGTGTGGCCTAGTCAAAGACCATGGGCCTGGGAGTCAGAGGAGCTGGGTTCTAATTCTGGCTCCACCATTTACCTGCTATGTGACTCTGTGCCTCAGTTCCCTCATCTCCAAAATGGAGATTCAATGCCTGTTCTCCCTCCTACTTAGACGGTGAGCCCTATGTGATGTTCTTGTATCTACCCCAGTGCCAAATACAATGCTTGGCACATAGTGCTTAACAAATAACTATCATTATTGTTATTTTTTTATTATTATTTATTGACCATCTACTGAGTGCAATATACTGCAAAAGGCACTAGGGAAGCATACAAAGATAACAGAAGAAAAGTTCCCTTCCCTTCAGGAAAGTTTGGAGAGACACATGGGGAACCTATTCATTCTTTCGATTGTATTTATTGAACATTTACTGTGTATAAAGCACTGTACTAAGCACTTGGGAGAATATATGCTTCGGAGAATACAATATGACAACAAATAGACACATTCCTACACAATGAGCTCCCAGTCTAGAGGGGGAGACAGACATTAATATAAATAAATAGATAAATGCATGAATTACAGATATGCACAGGTATATACATATGTGCTGTGGGGAAGGGAAAGAGGATGAATGAAGGAGCAAGTAAGAGCGGTGCAGAAGGGGGTGGGAGAAGAGGAGAGGAGGGCTTAGTCAGGGAAAGCTTCTTGAAGGAAATGTGCCCTCAGTAAGGTTTTGAAATGAGGAAGGGAAATTATCTGTCTGATATGAGGAGGGAGGACATTCCAGGCCAGAGGTAGGATGTGGGTGAGAAGTTGGAGGCAAGACAGATGAGATCAAGGTATAGTGAGAAAGTTAGCAGTAGAGGAACTAAGTGTGTGGACCTGGATTGTAGTAGGAGAGTAAACAAATGACATAGGAGGGGCCATGGTGATTAAGTGCTTTAAATCCAATGATGAGGAGTTTTTGTTTGATACGTAGGTGGGTGGGCAACAACAGGAGTTTTTTGAGGAGTGGGGAAACATGGTCTGAATATTTTTGTAGAAAAATGATCCAGGCAGCAGAGAAGTGTGGACTGAATTGGGGAGAGGCAGGAGGCAGGGGGGTCAGCGAGGAAGCTGATACAATAAATCAAGGTGGTATAGGATAAGTGCCTGCATTAATTTGGTAAGAGTTTGGATGGAGAGGAAGAGGAGGATTTTGGTGATACTGTGAAGGTAGAACTGCCAGAATTTAATATGGCTTGATTATGTGGGTGGAACAAGAGAGGGGAGTCAAGAATGCTGCCAAGATTATGGGCCTGTGAGACAGGAAGGATGGTGGTGCCATCAACAGTGATGGGAAAGTGAATGGGAGCACAGGTTTTGGGTGGGAATATAAGTTCACGTTTAGCCATATTGTTTGACATAATATGAGGACATCCAAGTAGAGGTGTCTTGAAGATAGGAGGAAATGTGAGACTGCAGAGAGGGAGAGAGATTAGGGCTGGAAATGTAGATTTGGGTGTCAACAGCATAGAGATGATAGTTGAAACCATGTGAACAAATGAGTTTTCCAAGGGAGTAGGTATAGATGGAGAAAAGAAGGGGACCCAGAACTGAAATTTGAGGGACATCGACTCGGGTGGCACCTGCTAAATAGACTGAGAATGAGTTGCCAGAGAGATAGGAGATGAACCAGGAGAGGACAGTGTCAGTGAAGCTGAGGATGGATAATGTTTTCAGTAAAAGGGAGTGGCTGACTGTGTCAAAGGCAGCTGGGAGGTTGAGGAGGATTAGGATGGAGTATAGGCCATTGGATGTGGTGAGGAGGTAGATCATTAATAATGGGAAGAGTGTAGATATAAACTGATTAATGTACTATAACTAAAAATGAGAGAAAAATGACATACATAAATCAATAAACAAATAAATAAAAAATAAACACATGAAGGCTGAGGAGTTGGATGTGGTGACATAAGGAAAGTGGGGAATCAATCAGGCAATGCCACCTGGGGAAGGTGATTTCTGAAGAGGGCTTTGAAGGAGATGAGAGATGTGGTTTGGTGAAGCTGAGGTGAGGATGGGAATGGTGCTCCGGAAAGGAAGAAAGAAGTGAGCAGTGGGTCAGAGGCAGAAGAGTCAAGAGCAAGGGACAGTTAAGAAATTTTCTTGGGAGGATCAAAATGCATAAGCTGGGGTGTAGTAGGAGAAGAGAGCAGATTATCAAGAAGGAGACAACCGATGGTGGCCTTGAAGGCAAAGGTCGGAAATTTGGGGTTCATTCAACAGATATTGGCGAGTTTTGAAGAGGAGATGAGGTAATCCAATTGGAATTCTAGAAATGCTTGTCGCTTAAGGAAAATGCATTCTCCTTAAAATGCTGTGAAAAGTAATTGAGTGGGCTGCTAGGTCCCTGCATTGTTCATTCAGGCACACCCGCTCCCAGTAGTGAATAAAAATGAGGTGGCTTGGGTACAAAAAGCACTAAGAAAAATGAGTTGTGGTTTCCTTTTCTCATAAACAACGATAGTGTGTAGGTCTCTTCTTTCTGTGCTAAGAACCTCTTCAATGAAATTTGCCGGGGTCTGCTTTTCATTACCCTATTTATTTTGTTAATGAATTGTACATCGCCTTGATTCTATTTAGTTGCCATTGTTTTTACGAGATGTTCTTCCCCTCGACTCTATTTATTGCCATTGTTCTTGTCTGTCCATCTCCCCCGATTAGACTGTAAGCCCGTCAAACGGCAGGGACTGTCTCTTATCTGTTGCCGACTTGTTGATCCCAAGCGCTTAGTACAGTGCTCTGCACATAGTAAGTGCTCAATAAATACTATTGAATGAATGAATGCTTGGAAGGCGGCATTCCATATGCAGTGACCTGCTGAGTTTTCCCTAGTTTTTCTATTATTGCTAAATTGCACACATTATTTGTCGGCTATTCTGTGAACCCTGGGGTTCATCTATTCAGAGAGGAGATGCAAAACATCTTGACAGGTATAAAAGGAGTAGTAATAAGAGTCTAAGTGGATGACAAATGTGATTTCAGACTCCTTGTAGCTCAGACAAACAGTCCCAAAAGCCACAGCTGGGGTCACGGTGGTGACAGCCTCAATGTTCTAAAAAGTGGAGGTCAAATCCTTTCCCAGCTGCAGCCGGGATTGATTGGGCAGAAGGGAGTGGGAAAAGAGGAAAGAGGGGCTTAGGGAAGGCCTCTTGGAGGAGATGTGCATTCAGTAAGGCTTTGAAAGGTGGGTAGAGTAACTGTCTGTCAGGTTTGAGGAGTGAAGGCTTATCAGACCAGAGGCAGGATTGTGACGAGATAGATGAGGTTGAAGCACAGTGAGATGGTTAGCATTAGAAGAATAAAGGGTGTTAACTGGGTTGTAGAAGAGTAGCAAGGTGCAATACAAGGGAGCAAGATGATTGAGTACCTTGAAGCCAATGGTGAGGAGTTTTTATTTGATGAGGAGGTGGAAGGGCAACTCCTGGAGTTTTTTGAGGAGGGGGGAAACATGTCCTGAACATTTTTGTAGAAAAATGATCCAGGTAGCAGAGTTAAGTGTGGACTGGAGTGGGGAGAGACATGAGGCTGGGAGGTCAGGAAGGAGGGCTGATGCAGTAATTCAGGCAGGATAAGAAGAGTGATGTATTAAGGTGGTAGTAGTTTGGATGGAGAGAAAAGGGCAAATTTTAGTGATATTGTGAAGGTAGGACCAACAGGATTTAGTGATGGATTGAATATGTGGGTTGAATGAGAGAGAGGAGTCAAAGATAATGTTAAGGTTAGAGGCCTGTGATACAGGAAGGATGATAATAATAATAATAGTATTTGTTAATTGTTTACTATATGTCAAGTACTGTTCTAAGCACTGGGGTAGATGCAAGGTAATTAGGTTCTCCCATGTGGGGCTCACAGTCTTAATCTCCCATTTTACAGGTGAGGTTACTGAGATTACTCGAGATCACACAGCAGACAAGTGGCGGAGCCGGGATTAGAATCCATGTCCTCTGACTCCCAAGCCCCTGCTCTTGCCACTAGGCTGTGATGCTTCTCAGTTATGGAAAAGTCATCCCTGTAGCAGGAGTCTATCAATCAGTCATATTTATTGAGGGTTTACTGTGTGCAGAGCACAGTACTAAGTTTTGGGAAGAATATGATACAAAAAATATAACATATACATTCCTTGCCCACAATGAGTTTACAGTCTAGAGTCAGCTTAGACACCCATTATACAGATAGAGGGACTGAAAAGGTGACTGACCTGGGAGTCAGAAGGTCATGGGTTCTAATCCCAGCTCCACCCTTTGTCTGCTGTGTGACCTTGGCCAAGTCGTTTCACTTCTCTGGGCCTCAATTACCTCATCTGTAAAATGGGAATTGAGGCTGTGAGCCCCCATGGGGCAGGGACTATGTCCAACCCAATTTGCTTCTATCCATTCCAGAACTTAGCACAGTGTCTGGCACAAAGTAAGTGCTTAACAAATACTACAATTATTATTATTAATGAAGAGAATCAGATCAAGGTCATTCATAACTGTGAGTCTTAAGAGGCCTGGGTGCACAGAACCCCACTCACAAAGAACTCAAGCAACTTTACAAAGGGGAGGTAGTTTGCCAATCTAACAATGAAAGTACTCTGTTATATTGTACTCACCCAAATGCTTAGTACAGTGATCTCTACATGATAAGTGCTCAATAAATGATTGCTTGATTGAGCACTTACTGTATACAGAGCTTTTCTCAAATAAGCAATTGAGAGAGTATAATACAATAGAGTTGAAAAGACATGATTTCTGCATAAGGAAGCTTACAAAAAACTAGAAGGAAAGGCAGATATTAATATAAGTTACAAACAAGGGAAATGGCAGAGTCTAAGTATGTGTACTTAAGTGCTGCAGGCCAGGGGTGAAGTTCATTCATTCATTCATTCATTCATTCATTCATTCAATCCATTCAAAAGTATTTATTGAGCATTTACTATGTGCAGAGCACTGTGCTAAATGCTTGGAATGTACAATTCAGCAACAGATAGAGACAATCGCTGCCCAATGATGGGCTCACAGTCTAATCAGGGGAGACAGACAGCAGAGCAAAACAGAACAAAACAAAAACAAGACAACATTGTCAAGATAAAGTGACTATCAAATGCTTAAAGCATACAGATCCAAGTGCATAAGAAGAAAAAAATCTTTTGTCAGCTAGACATGGGAATACACCCAAGAGGTTTACTGTGAAGGTTTGAACCCTGTGGCTTTGGTGGATTTAGATTCCTGAGTTTTCTTGAGGTAAATTGTGTTGTATGAATAACTTACCCTGCTATTTTTTTTAAGGCTTTAAAGGCATAAATTCAGACATTTCCCCTTTATCAGTCTCTTTGTCAAAAAAAGTATCTTTTAAACTGTAGCATTATAGATGTCTTTGAGTCAGACTTCTGGAATACTGATGAATGGGCTCTGGCGGCATACATTCATAAAGATATGCAGATGATTATGAATCACTTCAGAGTCATCATACTATTATGGTCTGCCAGTGAGCCTGAAGGAAACTGGTGTTCTACCAGCTTGCACTTGACAATGTCTACATAAAACCAAAGATTTGTTATTTGTAAGACAGAAGTTAATCTTTCTGAATTCTGCTACTTTGGCAGTAGACTGTCCTTCAATGCACAACTGGCCTGAGAAGTAGAAAACTGAATTAGAAAAACCAGCATAGAGATTTTGAAACAGGCAGACAGAATTTGGGAAGAGGTTTCATGGGCTGAGAAAAGCAGCCACAACATGACACCACCTCCACAAAACACTGAGAAGACTATGGCAACTGCTGTTGTGGTCACCGTAGTTGGGGGTGGGGTTGTAGACTCTGAGCCATGAAAACCCAGAAATTCTGCTCCTTTGAGTCACAGGGCCCTACAAATCTTAGTTTTATGTCTTTAGGTTGTCTCACTATTTTGTTTCACTCATTCATTCATTCAATTGTATTTATTGAGTGCTTACTGTATGCAGACCACTTTATTAAGCACTTGGAAAGTACAATTCGGCAACAGTTAGAGACAATCCCTACTCAACAATGGGCTCATAGTCTAGAATGGGGAGAACATCTCCCCTTATGTGTGTCTCCAAACCCTTCTCCCTCTTTTTATTTTCGGACCGTGAGCCCCTGAGGGCCAGGAGCTCTGTCAAAATCTCACCTATATATTCTTTCCCTAATTGTGGTATTTGTTAAGTGCCAGGCACTGTACTAAGCGCTGGGGTGAATACAAGCAAACCAGGTTGGACATAGTCCCTGTCCCCCATGGAACTCAGAGTCTTAATCCCCATTTCATAGATGAGGTAACTGAGGCACAGAGGACGTGAAGTACTTGTGCAAGGTCACACAGCAGACAAGTGACAGAGTCAGGATTAGAATCCATATCCTTCTGATTCCCAGGCCCATGTTTTATTCACCAGGACATGCTGCTTTCCCTGAGCTCAATACAGTGCTCTACACACACAAAAGTGCTTAACATTATTACTACTACCTCATCTTAATCTTCTTCCTCACCATTTCCCTTAAACTGCCTTTTTTCAGGTCAGGATTACCAACAGTGGAACAAAATCTGCTTGTTCAACAGTACTGAGACAGTGATCATCATAACAACTTCATATCATCACAACCCAACTTCAGTGAGTAGGACAAGTGAGAAACAGGGATGACAGCAGAACAAATACTTTCAAGATATATGGCAAATATTCTGTTCATGGAGCACTGTTTTCCTAATTATCCAAATCCACTAGAATTATATTCCTGCCTTCTTAAGGATTATCCCCTCTGTCCCAGTTAGTGTCATTTGCAAATGTGATGAGTCCTCAATTCCTTCATACAAGCCAGCAATAAAGGAATTGAACAGAACCAGAGCCAAGACAGATCCTTGATTGGCACCACTCAATGAGATGTTGTGGAGGTGGAGGTGGAGGTGGGACATCCATATAGAAACGTCCTGAAGGCAGCAGTGAAGGAGAGACATCCGGGCTAGAGATGTAGCTGGGAATCCTCCATATAGAGATGGTAGTAGAAGCCATGGGATCAAATCAGTTTTCAAAGGGAGTGGCTGTAGATGGAGAATAGAAGGGAACTCAGAACTGAGCCTTGAGGGACTCCCACTGTTAGGGGGTTGGAGGCAGAGAAGAAACCAGTGAAAGAAACTGAGAATGAGCAGCCAGAGAGATAGGAAGAGAACCTGAAAAGGACAGTGTTGATGAAACAAAGTATGGGTAATATTTCCAGGAAAAGCGGTTGGTTGACAGTGTCAAAGGCAGCTGAAAGGTCGATGAGGATTAGAATGGAATAAAGGCCATTTCTCAAGAAGATCACTGGTGACCTTTGATAGGTCAGTTTTGGTGGACTGAGGGGGGCTGAACCAGATTGGAGTGGTTCAAGGAGGGAATTGGAGAAGAGGAATTGGAAGCAGTGGGTTAGATAACTCTTTCAAGGAGTTTGGAAAGGAATGCAAGGAGGAAGATAGGGTTGTAACTGGAGAGAGCCATCTGATAAAGGGAGGGGTTTTTAAAGACAGAGGAGACATGAGCATTTTTGAAAGCCGTGGAGAAGAAGCCACTGGAGAATGAACAGTTGAAAATGGTGGCCAGGAAGAGAAGAAGGGAGGGACAACCATTTTGATAGGTTGTTAAGGGATGTGGTCAAAGCCACTGGTGGAGGGGTTGGATTTTGAGAGAAGATGGAAGATCTTTGAGATACTGCGGGGAAAGATGGGAGAGTTGAATAAGGGGCAGGAAGAGGAAGAGGGGAACTGGAGATAAACAGGGAAGATTTAAGGAGATCACACCTGGTAATTTCAATTTTCTCAATAGAGTATGTGGCCAGGTCATTAGGGGCAAGAAATGGGGGGAACAGGGAGTTTGAAGAGGAAGTTATATGTCTGAAACAACTGGTAAGGGCAATGGGCATGGGAGTCAATAAGGATGGAGAATAATTTTGCCAGGCAGAAGAGAAGGCAGAGTTATAGCTGGCAAGGATGAATTTTGGGTGGACAAGGTTGGCCTGATATCTGGGTTTCCACCAGCAGTGCTCTGCATCTAGTGCTAAGGAGTGAAGAAAACAGTTAATTGATGTGATCCAGTGCTGTGGGTTAGTGGTAGGAAACTGGCAAAGGGATAGGGGAGCAAGTGAGTTGAGTTCAATAAAGAGGATGGTGTTAAGATGTCAATTTGTTTGTTGAGGAAAGGGAGTTCGAGTGTGAAGACTAAATGGAACAAAATAACTGAATGTAGAGTTGAATGTATATATACACTCAAGTATGAGAATTTGTGTAACTAAATAAGTGCTGGAAATGAATACTAAATTTAAACAATTTGGAAATTAAATGGAGAAGCAGCATGGCCTAGTGGAAAAAACATGGGCCTCGGAGTCAGAAGGACCTGGGTTTTAATCCCAGCTCCACCACTTGTCTGCTGTGTGACCTTGGACAAGTCATTTAACTTCTCTGTGCCTCAGTTACCTCATCTGTAAAATGGGGATTAAGACTGTGAGCCACATGTGGGGCATGGATTTTGTCTAATTTGATTATCTTGTATCTAGCCCAGCACTTAGTAAAGTGCCTGACACATAGGAAGCACTTAAATACTATTAAAAAAGGCTTGGTGGAGGAGGGGGAACTTTAGGAAGGCTTAGAATATGGGCAGAACTCTGATCTGATGGATTTGGGGAAGGAGGGAGAGGATTAGAGTTCAGAGAATAGCATGAGAGGTAATAGAAGAGGGAGAGTCTGGAGCCAGATATAAATAGATGAGCTTGGAGGGATGAAGAAAGTAAACTGGAGGAGTAGCAGGTGAATAGAGCAGAGATGTAAGATGGGGAATGTTGGTGGAGAACCTTGAAACTTATGTCAGTGGATTATGGTAAATGCTAAAAGGGATGGCTAAAGTGCCACTGATTGAGAAAAGCATTTTGCAATATTTTCAAAATTTAAAAGCTCTATTTAAAATCCAATCTTTCAGAAATACTCTGTTTTCCTACTAGTGTTACTAATAAGAAGCTTGGTAATAACATACCTAATAAGATTCCTAGTCTCCTGGGGGAATTCAAGACATGAAAAATGTGATTCAGAGTTCTTTTCCCTTCTCTTCTGCATCAGGATAGATGAGTAAAATGAAGGAGATTATGAGGGTTGTGAAAAAACAGGAAATTTGCTCTTGCACCATTCTGGGGCCCTTAATTAATCTAGGTGGTGACACACTCGATAGTACAATAAGAGTTACTGGGATGACCTAATTTTATGCTAAATCAAACAATGTCCTTTTCTGAAGATCTTTAAAACAAAGTAGATACCCATCTGTTAGGGATGGTTTAGGAGTGACCCAGCTCAAGCCTTTTCCTTTTTCCAGCTTTCCCCATCACTGTCGACACAAAATCCTTCCTGTTTCTCAGGTTTGCAACCTTGGTGTTGTCTTTGATTCCTCTCTTTTGCACACAGACATCTACGCCGTCACCAGATCCTGTCGGTCTTTCCCCGGAAACATCGGGCTTTCCCCGGAAACACGCAGTGGACCCACCCTTCCTCTAGCCTCTTACATCAACTTCTCCTTGCTGGCCAGGGCAAGTAGGGATCAAGCCCAGGTCTTGCCATCTCTGAGCTGAGAAACAACCCGGAGTCCATGCCCAATTGCACAGAGTCAAGCAAGCAGGCCCTATCAGGATTCCACGTTTCATTCTCTTCTTCTCCCCCTGATTCTCCCATTCCCGCCCTTAAGCCAATCATGCCAATGACTAAGGCAGGAGGGAAGAAGGATCAGGGAGAGGAAATACAAAGACTTGCTGTCACTTGTTCTCTGGATTTGGCTAGAACTTGTCATGCCCCCTTATCCAATTTATCACCCCTCCCATCTTGACTACTACAACAACTCCCTTGCCATTCTCTCTGTCTCAAACTCTCCCCATCCAGTCCATTCCCTGGGCCTCGGCACCAACCCTTTCTTTACACAGTGGTTCCACCTGGTCTATCACTAGCAAGAAGCCTTGTGCCTCTACTGATTCTGGGATTCCTCCATTACCAGAGTTGCTGTCAGTTCTGAGGTGTCTCATCCCAGAAATGCTATCTGCTTTCTGGGAGGTAATTCTAGAAAATATCTTCCCCAGAATGGCAGTGGTATAAGACCGCTTGCCATGCACCCTCTCTTGTCCCATACCCTGCACCCATTTGGTGACTGTTTCATGTATCAAACTACTGTATCAAAAAGTGTATCAAACTACTCCCTTCTCAGAAGGCTTCAGTGGTTTTCAACTGTCCCTCACATATGACTATTGGATTTGGGTTTCACTAGCTGAGTCTCCTACACCAAAATCAATCTGTTCTCTCACTACATTTTTTAAAGCATTCAATCAGCTCTTCCCATCCTACTTCTCCCCTATGATAGCCTACTATAGTCCAGTCCACAAACTTAGTTCCTGAAGTACCAGCTTGTTCCCTATAACATAGCTAAAACCTGCCCTTTCCTCTCCATCCAAACTGCTACCTCATGAATCGAAGAATTTAGCAATGCTGCCTTGATTATTGTTTCGGTCTCCTTGCCGACCTCCTTGCCTCTTGTCTTAGAGAAGCAGTGTGGCTCAGTGGAAAGAGCACGGGCTGGGGAGTCAGAGGTCAGGGGTTCAAAAGCCGGCTCTGCCGCTTGTCAGCTGTGTGACCTTGGGGAAGTCACTTCACTTCTCTGGGCCTCAGTTCCCTCAACTGTAAAATGGGGATGAAGACTGTGAGCCCCACGTGGGACAACCTGATCACCTTGTATACTCCCCAGAGCTTAGAATAGTGTTTTGCACATAGTAAGCGCTTAACAAATGCCATTATTATTATTATTGTCTCTCCCCACTCCAGTCTATACTTCCTTCTGCTGCCTGGATCATTTTTCTACAGAAACATTCAGGCCATGTTTTTCCACTCCTCAAGAACTTTCAGTGGTTGCCCATCCATCTCCACATCAAACGGAAATTCCTTACCATCAGCTTGAAAGCACTCAATCACCTTGACCGCTCCTACCACATCTCACTACTGTCTTACTACAATCCGTTGACATATTTCACTCTTCTAATGCTAACCTTCTCACTGTTCCTCCATCTTTTCTACCTTACTGCCAACCTCTTGCCCACGTCCTGCCTCTGGCCTGGAATGACCTCCCCGCTCATATCCAAAAGACAATTACTCTCCCCTGCTTCAAAGCCTTATTGAAGGCATATCTCCTCCAAAAGGCCTTCACTGACTAAGCCTTCTTTTCCTTTTCTTACAATCACTTCAGTATTGCCCCTACTTGCTCCCTTTATTCATCACCCCTCCCAGCCCCACAGCATTTAGGTACATTTCTGTAATTTTGTTTATAGTAACAACTGTCTCCCCCTCTAGACTGTAAGCTTGTTGTGGACAGGGAATGTGTATTTTACATTCTACTTTCCCAAGCGATTACTACAGGACACTGTACACAGTATCAATAAATGTGATTGACTGATTCACTGTTCCTCAATCTTGTCTATCTTGCTACTGACCCTTTTCCCACGTCTTACTTCTGTCCTGGAACTCCCTTGTCTTCTAGATATGTCAAATCACCACTCTCTCCGCCTTCAAAACCGTATTAAGGTCACATCTCCTCCAAGAGGCCTTCCCCAATTAAGTCTTCTTTCCCACCAACTCAGTGTCTCTTCTGCATCTTCTATGTGCTTGGAACATAGTAAGCACTTAACAAATATCATAATAATTATCATAATAATAATTATTATTATTGTGCACATGGATCTGTGACCCTTGGGTATTTGGCACTCATCCCACATTCAGGTCCACAAAACGTATGCACAGATTTGTAAATTATTTCTTTATATGAATATTTGTCTCCCCCACTAGACTGAAAGTTTGTTCATTCATTAATTCAATCATATTTATTGAGTGCTTACTGTGTGCAGAGCACTTTACTAAGCACTTGGAAATTACAACTCAGCAACAGATAGAGACAATCCCTACCCAACAACGGGCTCACAGTCTAGAAGGGGGGAGACAGACAACAAAACAAAACAAGTAGACAGGCATCAATAATAATGTTGTTGTGGAGAGGGAACGTGTCTACCAACTTCACAGTACAGTACTCTCCCTAGGGCTTAGTACAGTACTCTGCTTTCAGTAAGCCCTCAAAAGACACCATTCATGGATTGATTGATTATACCCCAGGTCATGCTCTTAGTTTACCCAAGCAAGACTCCTCACTTCCAATTAGCCACCACTCCCACTGTCTTCCCTATCTGGCATGCCCTCTCCACCCCACCCTGTCAAAACTTGATCTTACCCCTCTTCCTAATGAAAGTCCCTGCTCTTATTACTCCATCCCTTACAATATCCCCACCATTTATGAACCTAGCTGTAAATCATATATCTATTTCAGCATGCCTGAATTGTCCCATTAAAGTAAGCTCCTTGACAGCAAAGACCCCATCTTAGTTTACTCCTGGAATTCCCCTCAGCACCTAATCCTGGGTGTAGCACCAGGCAGGTGCTAAATTAATATGCTACCTCCACCACTACTGTTACAGGTCTAAATGGGGCAAGATAATCCAGGAGAAAAGTATGTACAGTGATCAATCTGTGTAATTTTGAAAAACTATGAAGAATCAGATTTAATAATGATGGATAAGAATTTTAAGAAAATGATCAGAAAAGCAAGAGGAAATAATAGAGAAGCTTTCTTGGTGGCAATAGACAATATAGTCTGTCCAAAAAGTTTCCATTTTTTCATTACACAAACAAAAATACTCTCACAGCTTCCATATCCCGTGACTTCCTTAGTGCTCGGGATCTTGATGAAAATGTTATGGATTTTCCAGTCTAATTTCTGGGCTAGTTTCCTCTCTGGTTCTGAGGTCTCTCAGATCTCTGGGCTTTTTGCCTTGAAACTGTATAGATCAATTCTCTTTGTCCAGTTTTGTTCCAAGTAAAGATTCATCCACTTCACTACTACTACTAGATTAGGGCCTTTTACAACCTTCTGATCCTCTTCCTAGGTTCATTCATTCATTCAGTAGTATTTATTGAGTGCTTACTATGTGCAGAGCACTGTACTAAGCGCTTGGAATGTACAAATCGGCAACAGATAGAGACAGGCCCTGCCCACTGACGGGCTTACAGTCTAATTGGGGGAGACAGACAGACAAAAACAATAGCAATAAATAGAATCAAGGGGATGTACATCTCATTAAAACAATAGCAATAAATAGAATCAAGGTGATGTACATCTCATTAACAAAATGAATAGGGTAACAAAAATACATACTAATGAGTGGACGAGCACAGTGCTGAGGGGAAGGGAAGGGCGAGGGGGAGGAGCAGAGGGAAGGGGGGGAAAAGGGGGCTGAGCTGAGGGGAGATGAAGGGGAGGTGGTAGAGAGGCAGCAGAGGGAGCAGAGGGAAAAGGGGAAGTTCAGTCTGGGAAGGCCTCTTGGAGGAGGTGAGCTCTCAGTAGGGCTTTCCTAGGTGGAGAGGAGCTAGAAGCAAAGCCAGAGAGAGGTGCAGTGGGGTGCAGTGCTGCATAACCAGAAATGGGGAGCTAAAATGCAGGGTTTCTCGCTCTCTGGCCCTGATTTATACAGTCTCCCAAGCCCAGAGGGGAGAAACCAGCTAGCGGAACAAATATACTTACCCTCAACCATCTTGGGGTGGGATGAGAAAATGGCAGGATAAGCAGGCCTGGGAAGACTCTGCTGGCAGGAAGATCTGAGTTCTAATCCCAGCTCCACCACTTGTCTGCTCTTTGATCTTGGGCAAGTCATTTCACTTCTCTGTGCCTCAGTTGCCTCATCTGTAAAATTGGGATAAAGACTGTGAACCCCATGTGGGACATAGACTTTGTCCAACCTGATTACCTTGAATCTAACCCAGATATTAGACCAGTGCCCATCCATTCAAAAACCAAAAAAACCCCAGCACATATAACTGCTTTCACTCAGACTGACCACCCACTTCTCGGGGATTTTACGAGTATATTAAATCTGCTGTGTCCCAGACAACCTTCTGCCCTTTACCAACTCTCCTCTAAATAGTTTTGCCGTCTGCTCTCTTTCTCGTAGAGCTTGCTCACCAACAGGCCCCTGGAGAATCCCTTCCGGAAATGAGAATGAATGAGTGGAAACTGTTTGAGTCTATTTTTCCCCTAATGGAAGCCCACAGATATTTCCCAGGGCAGATAAGAGTTTAGGGCAATATACAGGAAAGAGAATACTAAATACTAACCCAGGAATAAATTCACTTAAAGTGTTGGGGTTTGCTTGTCTAGAACTGGGCCTGCTTCATTAGAGAAGTCTCTTTTGCACAGTGAGGTAGACTGGGAAAGTGGAGCAGATATTTGGGTGGGGCAGTGTTATATTTTATCTCAAGCTTCAGTGGCATTTATCTCAAGCTTCCTGTGTGCTGAGTCCTGCACTAAATGATGGGAAAGTACAATATGCAGGGTTGGTAGAAATGATCCCTGCCCTCAAGGAGTTTACAGTTTACTGGAGAGTTTACAATCTGAAAGGGAACAGAACCAAGAGAGGATCGGGAATTTACAGAGGAGAGGGAAGGGGAGCCTCAGGTGTGGACAAAGAAGTCACCACACAGAGTTCTGTTCTCTTAGGAAAGGACAGGACAGTGTATCCCACAGGTAAGCAGGCCTGAGTTTATCCCTATTCCAGGGAATAAATCCAGAACTCATGAAAAACTTAACCTAAATAGGTGAGAGGGTATAAGTGTTTGGTAGAGCCCACGGTGGACAGCTGCCCTTATCAGAAGTTGAATGGGAGCTCAGAGGAGTCCGCCAGAGGAGGGTGTGGGCCAGATTAGCACCTGCTTCAGGGGCAGAATCAGAGCCAAGGATAGGCAAAGTTGAGTTCCTTTAAAGTAGATTAGGTCTGTCCTATTCCTCTACACTCTTTATTTTAGCCCAGACAACTGGGTTTGCCTCCTTGTGCTCTGCATTACCCTGGCATGCTGTTTAATAAATGTTTTTTGAACCTAAATTTAAATAAAGCAAGCAGACTGTTCCCCTGGTATTTCTGTATACATTCTTGGTACTCCACACAATTTATAAATAGTTAATCCCCTCGACAGATAGTGGGGGCTATTATCTCTCTAATATTGTTAACAGCTGTCTAGACTGTGACTCCTTTTTCTAAGTTATTTGAATGAGATGAGGCAAAATATGGAATTTGGATGAATTCTTCATTTCAGTTGCACCACCATTCCTCAGAAGTTCTGAACAGAGAAAGTAAGAGCAGTTAGCACATTCTGTGCATCTCTGGTGCACCACCCAGCCCTACCAGATGCCATTTCTGCTGAAGCCTGGACCCTAGGAAAGGGAATAAAGGACATGAGCAACTTCCTTGGGCTCTGCACCAAGCAGGTAACCAGGGCAGCCAAGGAGGCTAAGGCAGCAGGGAATCATTACTCAGGCCCCAGCCCAGCCCACTCATCTGCTATGTACTACCTTCCTCTCCAGAGACTTCTCTAGCCTTGGCCTCAAATAATAACAGAAATAATAATAACGATAAACAATGGCAATTGAATTGCAATCTACTATGTACTTGCCACTGCAATCACAATTAAAATGCAATGACAATAAATCCTCATGGACTGGGACTTTGATTACCAACTCTTATATTTTGCCAAATGGTACTGGTTAAGTTTTAATAATGTTGCTATTGGTTAAGCGCTTACTATGTACAGAGCACTGTTCTAAGCGCTGGGGTAGACACAAGGGAATCAGGTTGTCCCATGTGGGGCTCACGGTCTTAATCCCCATTTTACAGATGAGGTAACTGAGTGACAGAGAAGTGAAGTGACTTGCCCACAGTCACACAGCTGACAAGTGATGGAGCATGGATTCGAACCCATGACCTCTGACTCCAAAGCCTGTGCTCTTTCCACTGAGCCATGCTGCTGTTTTGAGAAGCAGTGTGGCTCTGGGATAGACCACAGGCCTGGGAGTCAGAAGAACCTAGGTTCTAATCCTGACTTTTCCACATGTCTGCCTTGTGACTTGGGCAAGTAACTTAATTTCTTTGTGCCTCAGTTACCTCATCTGTAAAAAATGGGGATGAGTGTGAGCCCCATGTGGAACAGGGACTGTATCCAACCTGATTAATTTGTATCTACCCCAGCACTTAGAACATTGCTTGGCACATGGTAAGCGCTTAACAAGTACCATATTTATTATTATTTTAAGTGTTCACTATGAGGTAAACACTCATAGGCTAGATACAAGATCATCAGTCCCACAGGGGCTCACAGTTTAAGGAGGAGGGGGAGCAAGTATCAAATCCCCCTTTTGTAGATGAGGGAATTGAGGCAAAGAGAAGTGAAGTGATTTGCCCGAGGTCACACAGCAAACAAGTGGCAGAGCCTCTGCCTCCCAGGTCTTTGCTCTTTCCAATTCGCTAACATTGCTTCTCCAGAACACTGCACTGTGCTTAGTTTAGTGATCTGAACACAGTAAATGCTCAATAAATACCACTGATTGATTGAAACACTAAGTAATGGGATAGATACAATAGAAGCAAATAAGACCATCCCTGTCCCACACAGAACTCATAGTCTAAGGGGAAGGTAGCACAAGTAACCTTATTGAAGGCACAACTCCTCCAAGAAGTCTTCCCTAAGCCCTCCTCTCCTCTTCTCCTACTCCCTTCAATGCTACTCTTACTTGCTCCCTCATTCACGCTCCCTACCATCACCACAGCACATAATATACATAGATACACACACATACACATAAATGTATATACACACATGTAATTTGTTTATTTGTTTATATTAAATAAATATAATTATTTTATATTTTAATGGGGAGTCTGTCTCCCCATTTAGAATGTGAGCTCATTGTGGGCAGGCATGTGTCTTTTTATTGTTATATTGTACCCTCCCAAGTGCTTAGTACAAAGCTTTCACACAGTTAGCACTTCAATAAATTTGATTGAATGAATAAATGAAGGTATCATCCCTATTTTGCACATGGGAAAACTGAAGCACAGAGAAGTTAAGTGACTTGTCCAAGGTTACATGGCAGACAAGTGGCAAACAACAGGTTTAGAACAAAAGTGCATTCCAAGTGCTTAGTACAGTGCTCTGCACATAGTAAGTGCTCAATAAATACTATTGAATGAATGAATGAATGAAAAGTCCCGTGGTCTTTCCGCCAGGCCCTGCTGCCCTGATTCATGCTGCTTCTGGGTCCAGGGGAGGCAGGCAGCCATAGATGAAAGCCCAGACTTGGGAAGGGTTGATCAGTGGGGCATAGAACCAGCTCAGGAAGCACACTATTTAGTTTCACCAGGCCCAGCCCCTTCACCCATCTGGCCCCGTTTGAAAGCAAAGATATTACCATTCAGAGTCAGTTTCTTGTTTTCAAAATTATGTCTACTTCATTATTTTTCCTTCTCCTGCTGGAAGGATTGGCACTGGCTGTAATTAAATATCTGATTTTAAGACGAGCATGTTAAAAACTGTTCAGCTTTTGCACAGGAGAGAGACTATAAGCCTCCAATTTCCTTTCATGAGACTAAAAGGAAAGTATATTATTGATTTTAAAATATAATGGTTGCAGCTTCTTAGCCAAATTCTGCTCTGAGATCCTGAGAAGGTGAATTATAGACAATCTGGCTTCTTTGGTGAAATGAGTGATAGTGGTCTCAAGACGATAGCTGCAATGATAATTTACATAAACTCTTAGGGAGGGAAATTAAGTGAAACTTAGAAAATGGGCCCATAAATTGGAAACAGCATGGCCTACTGGATAAAGCATGGGCATGGGAGCCAGAGGACCTGGGTTCTAAACCCAACTCCATCACTTGTCTGCTGTGTGACCTTGGGAAAGTCACTTGACTTTTTTGTGCTTCAGTTTCCTCAACTGCAAAATGGGGATTCAGTACCTGCCTCCTTCCTACTTAGACTATGAGCCCCATGAAGATCAAGGAATGTATCCAACTTGATCAATTTGTATCTATACCAGTGCTTAGAACAGTGCTTGACATACAGTAAAGCACTTAAATACCATTAAGAAAAAAAAAAGCCAAGAAGGCCAGCCCACTAGATTGGGTTTCCATACCGGTGAAGAGAATGTGTGTCTCTGCCTCAGCATCTCTTCAATCAATCACTAGTATTTATTGAGTGCTTACTACAAGCAGAACACTGTTCTAAATACAGCAAAATAAGCAGATACTTTCCCCGCCCATAAAGAGCTTACAGCCACGAGCACCTGGGTTTGCTAAGCTTCAATCCTTAGATACAATCCTAAATGCTTATTTACAGTGCTCTGCACATAGTAAGCGCCCCCAAAATAGAATTGACTGATTGATTCTATCTTTCCCTGAGTCATGCTACACTGCAGAAGAGAAAGGACCTTAAGCATGAGAACAGTGAAGTAGGTTAGGAAAGTGGTACCTGGCAGCAGGTGGGGGTAAAAACTTAGGTGAATAAATTCACAAGCTAGAAGTCTATGAAGAGTCATAAAAGGGTGAATTGGGGATTTTAGATGGCCCATTCTTAGCTATCAGGATAGATATCCAGGAGAGCTACCATCATGTGATTCAGAAACAAACTCTTGGGCAGGATGGACCATTGTAGTGACTCAGGAATTGCTTCTCATATTTCCTAACAGGCATGCAACTGGCTTCCTTTGCCATGAGAATACTTACTAAGCATTCTCCATCTTCAAAGCATTATTAAGGTCACATCTCATTCACTTATTCAATCGTATTTACTGAGCACTTACTGTGTGCAGAGCACTGTACTAAGAGCTTGGAAAGTACAGTTCAGCAATAGAGTCAATACCTGCCCACATCTGGCCTGGATTAAACCCTCTTTTCATCAGCTCACTCTCCCTTCTGCATTCTCTATAAACTTGGATCTGTGACATTTGGGCATACGATATTCACCCCACCCCCACCACACAGCACTTATGTACATATCTTTGAATTATATATGATAAATGATTCATATTAATGTCTGTCTCCCCCTCTAGACTGTAAATTCATTTGGGCAGGGAACCCGTCTGCTAATTCTGTTTTATTGTATCCACCCCCCAAATGCTTAGTAGAGTTTTCTGCACAT
The DNA here is from genome assembly GCF_004115215.2 of Ornithorhynchus anatinus. NCBI lineage: Eukaryota > Metazoa > Chordata > Mammalia > Monotremata > Ornithorhynchidae > Ornithorhynchus > Ornithorhynchus anatinus. Next base: position 51,095,461 of record NC_041731.1, on the reverse strand, counting down.
AGTATAAATGCCACTGATGACGATGGTGATAAATTCTGTGTGCTTAAGATTTAAAGGGCCAGCATTGTTACAGGCAAATGGAATTAGTCATGTGCTTTTAAAATGGAATTGTACTTATTTTAACCAATTATGAAATATGGTTTTAAAAGAAACACCATTATCCCACTGCCTATCTGTACCCCTTGCAGAAAGAACAGTCAGTGACAATCCATTTCCCCCCACATTCATTTTTAGTCATTTTTCCTCTAAAGTTGACAGAGCAGTGTTTGAAGGAGGGAACCAAGAATGATTAATGGAATACTGAGTAAGAGAGTATAGGGAGGAAGAATAAGCAGCAGGTGGGGGGAGGGACCACATAAGGACTTGATGAAAGAACAAGACTCTAGATGAGGAAAGGAGGAGGAGAAAAGATCCAGGAAATGTTAAGAGAATTAAAATGGAGCTATAAACTAGCAGTGGAACTTTATCTATCAGACATATTTTAATGGTATTTGTTAAGCACTTACTATGTGTCAAACATTGTTCTAAGAGCTGGGGTAGGTACAAGTTAATTAGGTAGGACACCATCCCTGTCCCACATAGGACTCACAGTCTGAGAAGAAGGGAGAACAAGTATTGAATCCCCATTTTACAGTTGAGGAAACTGAGGAACAGAGAAGTTATCTGACTTGCCCAGGGGCATTCATTCATTCAATAGTATTTATTGAGCACCTACTATGTGCAGAGCACTGTACTAAGCGCTTGGAATGTACAAATTGGCAACAGATGGAGACAGTCCCTGCCCATTGATGGGCTTACAGTCTAATCGGGGGAGACAGACAGGCAAAAACAATAGCAATAAATAGAATCAAGGGGATGTACATCTCATTAAAACAATAGCAGTAAATAGAATCCAGCAGTTGACAGAGCTGTGATTAGAACCCAAGTCTTCTGACTCCCAGGCCTATGCTCACTCCCCTAAGCCTGCTGCATCTATATTCAGTGGAAACTAATACAAAGAATCAGTTGAATTTCTGAAGCACATACTGTGGGTAAAGCACTGCACTAAGCACTTGAGAGGGTTCAAGAGAAGAAGTGATGATCTCTGCCTATGAGTTGCTTACAGTTTAATTGGGTAGTCAGAAAATTGTTAGAAACCAAGAGACTGGTCTGAATTTGTGCCACATTGCTACATTCCCATAAATGAGATTTAATCCCAGCCATCTTATATTCATGAAGATCAGAGGAAAGTGTAGACCTAGAAATAATAATAATAATGCTGGTATTTGTTAAGCACTTACTGTGTGCAGAGCACTGTGCTAAGCGCTGAGGTAGATACAGGGTAATCAAGTTGTCCCACATGAGGCTCACAGTTAATCCCCATTTTACAGATGAGGGAATTTAGGCCCAGAGAAGTTAAGTGACTTGCCCACAGTCACACAGCTGACAAGTGGTGGAGCTAGGATTCGAACCCATGACCTCTCACTCCCAAGCTCGGGCTCTTTCCACTGAGCCACGCTGCAGGAGTCTATTAACAAAGATGTATAGGTTCCAAGAACCACAGCTGAGCCACACCCACCAACAGGCTCCTTGTAGGCAGAGGATGTGTCTGTTTATTGTTATAATGTACTCTCCGAAGCACTTACTACAATGCTTTTCACACAGCAAGTACTCAATAAATGCAATTGAATGAATGAATATGCCAACAGGATTTAATTCAGATATAGAGAGATCACACAATATTGAGGGAGAGGCTTGCAGGGTAAGTAATTGCCACTCCTGAAGGATTTTACAACTGATTAATGGATCACCTACCTAGCAATCATCCTGATCGGCAGTTTGGTGCCCAGGTTTAACTGCCTGAGAGACCTGTGAAAATCTGAGATTAGCATGACGTTACCCACCAATAATGTTTATAACCAAATTAACCCACTTAACCTTCCTTTTTATCTCATATATAACCTGGAAAAAGGAAATAACTTACCACACAAAATGGATCTGACTAAGTCTCTCAAGATGAGAACAAGACCTCCTTAGCTCAGTCCAAAGAGCCTTTGCTTCTCTGTGCTATGAGCTCCACCCTCTAAGGGAGCTTTATCATCCTATTGGCTTAGAGCCACTTCTTTTCAAGATCATTGGAAACACCCTGGAAGGGTGGATGAAGGATGGACAGATCCATTCTGATGACCATCTGTGGTCTGGCTAGCAAAAATAATTTGCTAATAGAAATATGATGTTTAGCAGAAAATATAAAACAATGTGAACAAAAGTGGAATAGCAATAATAATAATTGTGGCATAAGCACTTACTATGTTCCAGGCACTCTACTAAGTGCTGGGGTAGATTCAAGCAAATCAGGTTGAACACACTACCTGTCCCACAAGGGGCTCATAGTCTTTGTCATAGTCATAGATATAGATATATAGATATAGTCATTGACTATATCTGCCATTGTTCTTGTCTGTCCGTCTCCCCCGATTAGACTGTAAGCCCGTCAAACGGCAGGGACTGTCTCTATCTGTTGCCGACTTGTTCATCCCAGTGCTCTGCACATAGTAAGCGCTCAATAAATACTATTGAATGAATGAATGAATAGTCTTAATCCCCATTTTACAGATGAGGTGCTGGAGGCACAGAGAAGTAAAGTGATTTGCCCAAGGTCATACAGCAGACAAGTGGAAGAGCTGACATTAGAACGCATCACCTTCTGACTCCCAAGCCCATACTCTATCCCCTAGGTCTTGCTGCTTCTCACTATGCCATGTTGCTTCTCAGGACTCAGCACAGGAAGTAGTGAGTGCAAAGCTGCTAAGGTTGTGCATAGGGGGATGTGACCCAGGAGAAGCAAAATTAATCAGAGAAAGTCACCTGAAAGAGTGGGATTTTGAATATGTGGAGGCAGCTGTGGTCTAGGGAATCAGAAGGGGCAGGAAGTTCCAGGCAGGAGAGTGGGCTTGAGCTAGGTGTGAGAGGCTGGAGAGTCCAGAACAAGGCATAGTAAGACAGTGAGCTTGGGAGGAAGGGAAAGTATGACTTACTAAGCCCTCCTTTTCTCATCTCTCATTCCCTTCTGCATTGCCCTGACTTGCTCCCTTTATTCATTACCCCCTCCAGCCTCACAGTACTTATGTACATACCTATATTTTTTAAAATTTACATTAATGTCCATCTCCCCTACTAGACTGTAAGCTCCTTATGGGCAGGGAATGTGCTTGTTATATTGTTATATTGAACTCTCCCAAGTACTCAGTACAGTGGTCTGCACAAGGTAAGCATTCAAAAAATACAATTGACTGACTGACTATGAGTCGGGATGTAGTAGAGGAGTGTGGATAAGTAAGAAGAGAAAAGAACTGTAAGAAAGCCTTAAAACGTAAGATCAGAAAACTTTTTATGATGCAAAGATGAATAGGTAACCCATAGAGGTTTTTTGAGGAGTGGAGAAATGGGTGCAGTAGAGTGAGGTATAGTCTGGAGAAGGGAGAGGCTGAAGATGGGGAAAAGAGTGGAAACTGTAAGCTCGCTGTGGGTAGGGAACGTATCTGCTAATTCTGTGTATTGTGCTCTCCCAAGAGCATAGTACAGTGCTCTGCACATAGTAAGGACTTGATAAATATGATTGATTGATTTATTGACCCTGATAAAATGATCAGCCAGGATATGATGAGTGCCTGGATCAGAGTGTTGGCCATTTGGATGAAGAAGCAAAGGTGGATCCAGCAAATGTGGAGGAAAAACAACTGAATTTAGCATAGACGGGATGTGAGAGTTGGAAAGGAGCAAGGAATCCAGAATAATGCCATGGGTGCAAGATGCAGAAATGGGGAAAGTGGAATTGATATGAACTCTGATGGAAAAGATGGTGAAAGAGAAGATTTAGGTGGGGAGATGAGTTTGGTTTTCAGCATACTGAATTGGAGGTCTTGGCGGGACATCCATACTGGAGTTGTTTCGGTGACAAGAGGCAATGCAAAATAGCAGATGAGGAAAGATGTCAGGACTAGTGACCATCTGCATAGAGGCAGGAGCTGCTGAGCTGACCAAGAGATTTGAATATAAAGGAGAAGGGACCCAATAAAAAGTATGAAGGGACCCAGAACAGTTGGGGAGTGAGAGACAGAAGGGGAACCAGTAAAGAAGACTGAGAAGGAGCAGAGCCAGAGAGGAGTAGAAAACCCAGGAGACTCCTTTTGTTGATGAAAACAAGATTAGATAGGCTTGCCCGGAGGAGGGGAGTAGTCCACTGATAAAAGCTGCTGAGAGATCAAGAAGGATTAGGATGGAATAGAGATCAATAGATTTGGTGAGGAAAAGGTTATTGGTGACTGGAGAACACAGTCTCTTAGTTGAAGAGGTGGAAACTTAGAAGGTTAAGCAGGAAAGTGGGAAAAGGAAGTGGGGAAAAAGAATTGGATTCAGAGATTGAATTCAACTCATTCCAGGAATTTGGATGGGCGTGGAAGCTGGGGAATGTGGTGATAGCTGGTGAGAGTTTTGGTTTTTTTTAGAATGGGGGAAACTCGGTTCTGTTGACAGCAATGTGAAAGAGGCCATTCGAGAATGGACCACTGAAGATGGAAGTTAAGGAAAAAATAAGAGTAGGAATAGTGTTTTTAGAAGGTAAGAGGCAAAAACGTAAGGGAAAGATTTCTAAAAGCAAGTGGGTGATCTCTTGAAAGATAATTTGGACATTTGGAATGATAAGAGAGTGGCTCTAGGACAGAAGGGAATTAGGGAGACAAGGGAGAGCTTTGGGGAGCATGATGCTTACAAGGAGGAGGCTCAATTAATCAAGCAATGGTAATTATTGAGTGCTTACTGTGTGCACAGCACTGTACTAAATGCTTGGGCTAGTACAGTACAACAGAGTTGATAGATATGTCCCTGTTCACAAAGAGCTTACAGTCCAGAGGGGGAGGATGCAGGGGGTGTTGGGAGTTTCAGGAAGGAGCTAAAAGTCTGGAATAATTGGTGGGGGCAGTGGGTAAGGGAGTCGATGAGGGAAAAGAAGTTATGCTGTTAAGTGGAAGTAAGGCAGAGCAAACAAGGTTGAATTTGAAGTGGCCTAAGTCGACCAGGAACCTGGATTTCCTCCAACACTTTGTGGCATGAGTGCAGGAGTGAAGAATGAGGATTATGGAGGTCATCAAGGCTGGGAGTTGTCAGCACAAGATTGACAGAGGATCACGGCAATGAGAGAGTTAAATTCAACAGAAAAGACAGTGTTGAAGGTGTGGATTTAATGATAATAATAATAATAATGATAATTGTGGAACTTGTTAAGTACCTACTATGTGCTAGGCACTGTACTAAGCACTGGGGTGGATACAAGTAAATTAGGTTGGACCCAGTTCCTATTCCACATGCTCACAGTTTCAATCCCCATTTTACAGATGAGATAACTGAGTCACAGAGAAGTGAAGTGATTTGCCCTAGATCACACAGCAGACAAGTGGTGGAGCTGAGATTAGAACCCATGAACTTCTGACTCCCAGGGCTGTTCTCTATCCATTACACCACACTCGATTTGTGCAACAAGGGAGAGGAGGAGAGGTTGGGAGTCCAGATGGGGCATAAATAGCTTGGGATAAGGGTTAGGGGTCTAAAGTCAGTCTTCTCTGTGAGGAGACAAAAGAGTTTTGCTGGGAGGGACAATTTGGGTGAGATGTCAGGTTAAAGAATTGTGGTCATAGAGGGGGTCTTTCAGAGTTGGTGAGGTGAGAAATGGTATATTGTCTAATATAAATATGACCCAGACCCAACAAGGTCATAGGTTGGAAGAAGCCAATAATTAAAATAAATGTCCAGGAGATAGGTCTTCCCCAGAAGGCTCCTTGAAGGCAAGGATTGTGTCTACCAACTCTAAAGTATTGCACTCTCATAAGCGCTTAGTAGAGTGCTCTCGGTATTGTACTCTCATAAGTGCTTAAAACAGTGCTCTGCACATAGAGATCATACCACAGATTGCTTGATTGCTAAAGTCCATTCTGCATCAGGATTTGGTCGTGCTGCCCAGATGTGACCATTTTCCGCACTTGGCATCCTTGTTAAAACCTAGTGAAGGCAGTCACAATCATGTAGCCATTAGATTGACAAGTATTCAAGCCCACCAGGACATGGTTATTAAAATGGAATAAAAAAAATATTTTATAATCTCCCATCTCAACAGTACACATTCTAGATTCCTCAAAAATATGTTCAATACAAAACTAGGCTTCATTCTTTAAGACTATCCCCCTATTGTTGTTTCTCAAACCAGTAGAGCCAGAGGTGCTTGAAATCATTCCCCAGCCTTCCTTCAGATGGCGAGTGACAATTCTATGGGTAAATACGACCCCTTATAAATTTTCTACAAACGCCATAAAAACCCAAAGATACCCAGATGCTATACATATCATAATGGTACGCATGGACTAGTGGGAAGAGCACGGACTTGGGAGTCAGAGGATGTGGGTTCTAATCCCAGCTCTGCCTCTAGTCTGTGGCGTGAACTTGGGCAAGTCACTTAACTTCCCTGTGCCTCAGTTACCTCATCTGTAAAATGGGGATTAAGAATATGCTCCTTATGTGGGAAAGGGACTGTGTCCAACCTAATTAACTTGTATCCATCCCAGTGGCTTGAACAGTGCTTGGCACATTGTGAGATTTTAACACATACCATAATAATTTTTATAATTATTATTATTTAGCTCTTGCTGTGTGCAAACCACTGTTCTAAGCACTTGGGAGAGTACAGTACAACAGAATTGGTAAACAGGTTCCGTGTCCACAACAAGACCCTTTATATACACTCTGAGAACTTTCAGATTAACCCTGGCTAGTAATAGTAATAATAACAGTATTTGTTAAACACTTACTATGTGCCAGGTACTATACTAAGCGCTGGGATAGATACAAGCAAATTGGGTTGGACACAGTCCCTGTCTCACATAAGGCTCACAGTCTTATTTCCCATTTTACAGATGAGGTAACTGAGGCACAGAGAAGTGAAGTGACTTGCCTAAGGTCACACAGCTGACAAATGGCAGAGCCAAAACTAGAACCCATAACCTTCTGACTCCCAGGCCTGGGTTTTCTCCAGTAGTTAACATGGCACTTTCTTCCTTCTCAAGACTGCACCCTAAATGGTTTAAATACAAAATACAAGGAGAAGCAACATGGAAAAGCAGCATGGCCTAAGTGGATAGATTACAGGCCTGGGATTCAGAAGGAATTGGGTTCTGATATTGACTCCACCATTTGTTTCCTGGGTGAGGTTGGACAAGTCACTTAACTTCTCTGTGCCTCAGTTACCTTACTTGAAAAATGGAGATTAAGACTTTGAGCTTATATGTGACATGGACTGTGTCCAACTTAATTATATTGTACCTACTCGGGCTCTTAGTACAGTGCCTGGCACGTAGAAATCACTTACAAATACCATTTTAAAAAAAAGAAAGCTATCTCAAACCTTGAACTCATTACCACAAATGCACTTCCTATTCCTTTCTAATTAACACTTGACTTGCTCTGGGAATTTTTGCAAGGGAGCTTGACCAAAGGCTTCCTTAAGGGTGAGATGCAAAGTTGACAAGTACACAGTTTAGGGCTACTGTTCCAGCCTATTTTCTAAACCGGATCCAACCTAAAGCCAGGAATCTGGAGGATCAATTCCTTTGCCTTCCCTTATAGTCCAGGTTCACAGACATGGAAACCATGACTAATTGAATTTGACATATTTTGGCACATACATCTAATTAAATTCATCTCCAAACATGTCAATTAACAGTGACCCTTATAAGTGTGACAATTTCTTTCTTCACTTTTTAGCTTCTACATGATGGGACATTGTGTGCACATAAGGAACTCTTATAGGAATCTCCAGTACACATCAACCAGACTTTAAATGCAACAATAACCTCCAAATATATTAAAGTACAGTTTCATTTGAAAAACAAAGTCTCTCAAGTAGAGTCTAGCTTGACCCAAACTGTCAGATTTATCCTGGAGGGACAAAAAGATGATAGTCTAGATCAAACATCTATAAGCCTTCTTCACCAAACCCAACTTTTGCCAATTTACACCAGTCAATCTACACGGAGTAAACAGTATAATTCCTGATGTTGCATGACACTTTCCTCCCTTACATTTAGAAACTTTTAGCCAAATCTAAACAGCAGCCTAAACACAGAGTAATTAAATCCCACCCCTCAGGCATTCCAAGCATATCTGGGTTCATTGTAAATTCTCCCTGAAAATCTCACTGTCCTGGCACGATACCCAATTTGAGACATAGCTGCTGTGTTACCTTGGGCAAGTCATTCACTTTGTGCCTCAGTTACCTCATCTGTAAAATGGGGATTAAGGCTGTGAGCCCCATGTGGAATAGGGACTGTGTCCAACAGGATCTGCTTGTATCCCCGCCCTTCCCCCCAACACCCTCAGAGTATAGTGCAGTGCCTGGCACAGAGTAAGTGCTTAACAAAGGCCACAGTTAGCATTAAAAGGTACAAATCACTTCTAATCCTAAGAATTCCTGTGAATTCAGCCTAATAGAACTGGTCATTGACAACCATGAGCAGTTTGCTAAACATTCCTGGAAAGTGTCCCAGACCAATGTCAATGCAGCACTCTGGACTTCTGGAGAGATTTTTGGAGGAGAGAAGAAGGGTGCTGCCAGTAGTGTCTCTCTGTTTCTGCTGGGGAAGGCTCCCTGTCTCTATTCTTTTGAGTGACAGTGGGTTTTTTGTCTGATGTGAGTTTTAGTATTATTGACTTTGATACTATCCAGGGCAGACTGTCAGATCTTTAGCTAGCTGTCCCTGACTGAGCAGGACTCAGCAGCTGAGCTCCCCAAGGAATGGCTGATGGCAGTCCCAGCTTTCCGTTCAGAGCACTCTGGAGGAAGGTTATGGAGGTAGATTAGGTGTGGTGTTGCCTACCTCTTGGACCCTGTGGCAGAAAGGTGATTGAGGGCAAGGTCTTTTTAGCCTGGAGCTAAGAGGAGAGCAAATCCTAAAGCCAACTCAAACTCCTTTTTTCCTTTTTTTTTATGGTATTTGTTAAGTGCTTATTGTGTGTCAGGCATTGAACTAAGTGCTGGGGTAGATATAAGCTAATAATAATAATAATGTTGGTATTTGTTAAGCGCTTACTATGTGCCAAGCACTGTTCTAAGTGCTGGGGGAGATACAGGGTAATCAGGTTGTCCCACATGAGGCTCACAGTTAATCCCCATTTTACAAATGAGGGAACTGAGGCACAGAGAAGTGAAGTGACTTGCCCACAGTCACACAGCTGACAAGTGGCAGAGCCGGGAGTTGAACTCATGACCTCTGACTCCGAAGCCTAGGCTCTTTTCCACTGAGCCACGCTGCAGATTGGACACAGTCAATATCCCACATGGGGCTTAGTCTTAATCTCCATTTAACAGAAGACGTAACTGAGGCACAGAGAAGGGTAGTCACTTGCCCTAGGTCACACAGTAGACAAGTGGCAGAGTTGACATTAGAACCCGGGTCTTACCGACTCCCAGGCCCGTGCTCTATCTACTAGACCATCCTACTTCTCAAAGCTAATAAGGTATGTGGAGCACCCAAAGAGTAATCTGGTTTTTGGCTGGCATTTAAATAAATTTCACTCGTGTAGTGTGGATTATTGTGGACACAGTTAATTCATTCATTCAATCATATTTATTGAGTGCTTAATGTGTGCAGAACTTACTGTTCTAAGCACTTGGGAGAGCAAACTATAACAATAAACACATTCTCAGCTCATGATAAGTTTACAAGTAAATGACACTATTTTCTCTGAGACTAGGATGGTTCACTCCATCTTGAAGAAATGCTCTAAGAACTCAGGCCTCTTGGATCCAGTAGGCCGATGTGTCTCAAATTGGGTATCATGTGCCAGGACAGTGAGTTGTTCAGGGAGTCCAGGGGTTGATGTGGAAGATAGAACCAGCCTGGACATTTTATCAAGTGGGTTTTGGTGCCACTTCTGCTTTCAGCCTGCTGTGGAATCTTGGTCAAATTACTTAATCTCTCTGAGCCAGTTTCCTCATGGGTAAAATGTAAATCTGACCATCTCTTCCTCACAGTATAAGTGAGGACAAACATACTTGGGAAAAATGGGAGTGCTATACAATTCAGATAGCAGCGTGTGTTGGGAGCTTTTCTTTTGTCTTGGGTTTTTCTGCTTGCCATTTCAAAACTAGTCTAAACTGTTAACTCATCTCTAGGCTTTAAGCTCGTTATGGAGCGGGAACGTGTCTAACAACTCTGTTGTATTGTACTCTCTCAAGTACTTAGTACAGTGCTCTGCACACAGTGAGTGCTCAATAATTATCGTCAAATGAATTACTGATTTTTGAAAGTCTAGTTGCTCTGGCACTCAACTGACATCAAATATTTTCTATACGATACAAGGTGCATGACTTTTATCCTGGAACTAGTAGGCCTCAGCCTAATGCAACTTGTTTGAACTTCATTGTTCCAGTCGGAGCCCTGCTTAAATGAAAATTCTCACCACTGGGCAACTGCTTGGGCATGTGGGGCAAACTCAAAATGCTTCTTTCATTCGTTCATTCAATAGTATTTATTGAGTGCTTACTGTGTGCAAAGCACTGTACTAAGTGTTTGGGAGAGTACACTATAACAATAAACAGACACATTCCCTGTTCTCACTACCTATCCTATCCAGAATTGAATGGAGGAGGAAAACATTGCTATTTGTTTACTGTCTAATCTAGAAGAGGAGGAGTTATCTAAAAGTGAATATAAACCATGCTTTTGAAGAATAATTAGAAAAAACATTAATGAAAAATACAATTTTACTGTTTAAATGCATTAGATTAAAATCTCATCAACATTTAAATACTGTTGTTTTTATTGAGCAACAGTATGAACATGCAGTCTTAAATTTAATTGTTATTGCTTTTTAGGATATGAGTAACAATCCCATATCTATAGTAAACATTTAAGAGTTATTCAATAAATGTGACTGAGAGGCATGAGGTAAACTGTAGATAAATATCCTGAAGAGTTTTTTAACAGTGTAAATAAAGTCCAGAGAAAAGAGTTGGCTTGGTAGCACTCTAAAAAGCAGTGCGCACAGTGAGAGGAAGATAGGGAAGTTCAATAAAAATGAAGAGCAGCAAGAATAAAGAGGATATGCTGAGTAATAAGGAGCCTCCTGGCTCCTGGCTTCTTCACGTACTCAGGAAAGGATTCAGTCACTGGTGTTCCCTATAGATCATCCCAAATTTCAGAAAATTCATCAAAGTAAAGCAAATGAAATAAAATAATCTAGCTATCAAATCACCTAATCATCCAAGTCTCTCCTAAAAACTCAAAAGGTAAAATAAGATTTCCATTACAATTCTCAGCCTTTTCTCCCTTGACTTTTTTACACTAAATTTTTTTTTAGTCAGGCAAATTTCAGATTCTGATGTCTTCAAGGATTTCAGGTTTTTGTTGATTTGACTGTAGTTTTAATTTCAATTAATCTATCACTGAGCAATGTGATCTAGTGGATAGAGCATAGGCCTGGAAATCAGAAGGATCTGGGTTCTAATACTGGCTATGCCACTTGTCTGCTGTGTAGCCTTGGGAAAGTCACTTGACTTCTTTGTGCCTCTGTTACCTCATCTCTAAAATGGGGATTAAGACTGAACCCCATGTCGGAGAGGGACTGCGTCCAACCTGATTAGCTTGTATCTACCTTAGTGCTTAGTACAGTGCCTTTCACATAGGAAGCACTTAGCAAATACCATTAAAAAAATTCCTAAGCACCTATTGTCTGCACAACACTGTACTAAACACATGGGAGAGTACCATCAAATTTGTACATATGATTCTTGCCCTCCAGGAGCTTTAGCTGATTTGTGGCTTTAAAGCACTCAATCACCTTGCCCCCTCCAACCTCACCTCGCTACTCTCCTACTACAACCCAACCAGCACACTTTGCTCCTCTAATACTAACTTACTCACTGTACCTCGACCTCATCTATCTTGCTGCTGACCCCTCACCTATGTCCTGCCTCTGGCTTGGAATGCCCTCCTTCCTCAAATCCGTCAGACAATTACTCTCCCTCTCTTCAAAGCCTAAGTGAAGCTCTCTTTTCTCTCAGTGCCTTCTGTGTCATCCTGACTTGCTCCCTTTATTCATCCTCCCAGTCCCATGGCACTTAGGTATCTATAAGTAATTTATTTATATTAATGTCTGTTGCTCCCTCTAGACTGTAAACTTGTTGTAGGCCGGGAGATCGTGCTTACTGTTATATTGTAGTCTCCCAAATGCTTACTTCAGTGCTCAGTACACAGTAAGTGCTCAATAAATATGATTGAATGAATGAATTAATTTGTCATAATAATAATAATGGTATTTGTAAAGTGGTTACTATGTAGAAAGCACTGTTCTAAGCTCTGGTGAGGATACAAGGTGATCAGGTTGTCCCATGTGAGGCTCACAGTCTTAATCCCCATTTTACAGATGAGGGAACTGAGGCACAGAGAAGTTAAGTAGCTTGGCTAAGTGGAAAGAGCCCGGGTTTGGGAGTCAGAGGTCATGGGTTCGAATCCCAGCTCTTCCACTTGTCAGCTGTGCGACTGTGGGCAAGTCACTTCACTTCTCTGTGCCTCAGTTACCTCATCTGTAAAATGGGGATGGAGACTGTGAGCCTCACATGGGACAACCTGATTACCCTGTATCTACCCCAGCACTTAGAAAAGTGCTCTGCACATAGTAAGTGCTTAACAAATACCAACATTATTATTATTATCATTATTCATTAAGTAACTTGCCCAAAGTCACACAGCTGAGAAGTGGCGGAGCCGGGATTAGAACCCATGACCTCTGACTTCCAAGCCCTTGCTCTTTCCACTGAGTCATGCTGCATCTCTGCTATCATGCCCATACTGACACTCTTCTAAATGCCCGTTTCCACTGGATTTTTCCCCCAACCCTGGTGCTTCTGTTCTGGGAGCTGCAGAAATAATATCTATGACACTCAGGTGTTGCACTGTGACTTTGGCCCCACAAAATGTACCCTAAGGCAGGAAGGACTCCCCCAGTGGTCCAACGAATCTGTTTGGACACGCTGCTCATTTTGTTTCCATTTTGAAGTTGTCTATTGAATTCGTTTCTTGACTATCCCCTTCTACCCTCCTCACCTTATTCATTCACAGCTGGTTAAGGAACCAAATGATCTCTGTGTTTAGGGAAACAACTAAGCCCCAAATCAGAGTAGTTGAATGAAAATATTGCTCTGTAGTAGCATTTATTGCCACCAAGTGTGCTGCTAGAAAACAAATAGACATGCCAGTTTATTTGTTCATTTCTGGGTAAATCCAGCAAGTAGGCATGGAAAGCAGGTTCCACTGAGAGGGAGTTTGTCAACACTAATTCACTTTCTTGTCTGTGCCAAAAATCCCTTTAGAGCATGTTTATTTAGCAGAAGGGTTGCATCAGAGAAAGTTCTAAATTCCATCTGCCGATCACATTCTGAATTTGCTGGTTGTGAGACAGGCAGAGGCAGCCCTCTGGAAAGAGTAGAGTTTGACCAGAGCTGTGACTGCAATCCAAATGGTCACTCACATTCAGCCATACCATTATGTAGCATTGTAAGGAAGTCTTAAAACTCCTACTGCTCCATAGCAAGTCCACTGTTGAAGTAACACCTGGAATATTCCAGAAAAGCATTATTACTCCCTCTAGAGAAAAAAAATGGATAAGTCCTAACTAACTCAGCAAGGAGATTTAGTCCCTCTAGAGAAAAAAAATGGATTAGTCCTAACTAACTCCGCAAGGAGAGCTTCCTCAAGCAAGCACAGCTGTTTCAGAAGCAACACACTATTTCTGAAGAGTTTAATACTAATAATGGTTTCCTAATCTTTTTTTCCCATCCCCTGTCTCTGAATATTATGAATCTTTGCTCTCTTGCCAGTGCTTTGGGATTAGAATCATAATTTGTGCATTTCCAGCCAGTCATCTATCTTTCCACTGTTTGAACTATTCATTAATTTTTGAATTAAATTTGAAAATATCCTTCACCTCCTTCCAATATTTGCTCATTTTCTTCTCCAGTAAATGTTTGCTGATGAGGAAGTGGAACAAGTTGGTCATATTTAGAGATAGGCATTTTAGCCTGTAGGACTGATAGATTTCAGAAAAGCTATGGATAATACCTAATGTCAAAACCTCCTGCAGCAGAGTGAGAAACATAAGGAAATCAGTGATTTGATAAAGGTTTGGCATAGTGACACTGTCACAGGATTGGGTGCCCATTGTACATGTGGTGATAGTGACAACAGTATGGATAGGAACTCCGGCTACTGGGTTGCTAGTTGGCCAGATGGACAAAGTGGAGACTTGTACTTCTATACTTCCTGGCTTTCCTTCCACCTGATATTTCCTCTCCCACTCTCAGCTTCCTCCCCAATCCCTGAAACTGGGAAGCCACCCCAAACTTAGACACTTTGATATTCACCCCTCCCCTAGGCCCCCAGGAATTTAGCTACCTACCCCTCCCTTCCCATCCATATATGCCAGACCACAACTCTCTCCACCTTCAAAGCATTACTAAGGTCACAGCTCCAAGAGGCCTTCCCGGATTAAGCCCTCTTTTCCCTGACTCGCTCTCCTTTCTGCATCATCCATGCAACTTTGGTCACTTGATATTTTCTCCAACCCCAACTCCACCGCAGTTATGTACAACTTTAATTATATTATAAATTATTTGTTATTAAATATTCATTGAATTAAATAAGTTATTTATTTATATTAATTTCTATGTCCCCCTCAGACTGTGGGAATGTCTCTGCTAATTCTGTTGTACTGTACTCTCCCAAGCACTTAGTACAGTGCTGTGCACATAGTAAATGTTCAATAAAATATCACAGATTCACTCCCACCTGTAATATATTATAATACCCACCTCTTCCTCTAGTCTGTAAACTCCTTCTGGTTAGGTCTCATCTAGACATACTCTTTTGTATTGTATGCTCCTAGATATTCAGTATAGTGCTTTGCACATAATTCATGCTCAATAAATACTATTGATTGATTGAACTGCACCTGCTACCAAACACAAATCTGCCACCAGTACCTACACAATACCTTACTTATCCTGGATTCTAGTGTGTAGAACAGAGAAAGGGCATTAAGGGAAATATTGTAGTTTGTCTGACAAAATCTATGCTCTTTTGTTTTTCCCCATTTTCCCAGAACACAAAGATTAAAAGACAAGATATAATCATAGACGTTTTTATTAGAGAATATATCTAAAATACATATTAATCTCTTTTAAATTATGATATATATTATCTGAATGGAAAGATATTCTGATTTACAGATACAATAACAATTTTTACAGATATTTAATCTAGAACTCTATGAAATCCAAAATTCACATATTTAATATTTGTTATGTAACTACCAATGTAAAACAAATTTAAAAAATATGTACATTTCAGTTTCCTAAAATGCAACCTCTTGAAATCGCTGCTATTAATCTTGTTCATTTCACTACATCAATGTAGATTGATGTTCATTCAATCACTAAAATGAGATTTAAATTTCTCAACTATTCTCTTTGCCTATATTTAAAATCAGCTTTATTACTGTCAGGTAGTTAAGGCCTTTAGCCTGTAGGGAAAGAAGTCACCCATTTTCCATAGGGCCATAGGAAAAAAACTAACCTAACTGAAGCACCAATCACAGCAAGTTTGTGAAGCATTATGCAATTTACTCTTTTTTCACATTAAGAACACTTTATTGGTCTTTCACATTTCATTAGTGAGGACACCAGGAGCAGAAAGATGTGGCAATTAGAGCTCTAAAAGAAAAGATGCCAGGGCCCAATTGCCAAAGTAGAATGGCAATTGTCCTCCCGATCTCCATCTGGACCAGGTTTATTGGAATGAGGCTCTAATTTCCCGGTTCTTCAGGGGCTGACAAGGTCGCCAGTTGTCCACCATTTTGCACGGTGTCTCTCCCTCACAGTTGAAATAAAGGCAGCGCAGTTTGGACATCTGGAAGGGAAAAGTCCACTCATATCAGTGTTGGTATGGCTGAATCCCCATCTTCAGCCAGTGCCACCCCTTGGTTGGATACTCACATTGGAACTTGGCCTAGAATTTTACAGGGAGTTTTGTTGTGTAATTTAAGAGGTACATTTTAGTGGGCTTATTTTGACATAACTGGGCCATAATGGGTCCAAAATCATCACTAGGAAATCCCAGGCTGTATAGTTAAGATTAGCTGGGGAGAAGTGGCGAGGAAGGGTAGAGGTGAGTCGAAGCATCTCTGCTTCCAACCAGTTCACTTCCAAGATCCACAGGGACTGCTACACTCTAAAGCTACATCAGCTTCTCTTTGGGAGCAGGAAAGTGCAGCTTCAGCTTCAAAAGGGCAGGGCTGTCCAGAGGCTCTGGTGGTGGCACTCTTGGTGTGATGAGTGGTATGGTCTAGCCTTTAACATTTTGTATTTTCTCTTCCTACCAAAACCTGGTTCAGTATATAAAATACCGACCCTCATTACCAGCCCAGACACTTAATTCTGGCCCTGTGAGTCTCTGGCTGAGCTTTGAAAGAGAGCATGCTGGAATTATGGAACAAGTGCAGGAAAACTAATAGATTCAGGTTGATTATTGAATAATTTCAGCTCTTATCAAGCCTCAGGGCCAAACCACAACACCTTCCTCATATTTTCCTTGGCATAAAAACAACAGTTATGCTTTATAGCTAGAGTTAAATGATGCATGAAAATTCAGTTCTAGTGTCTTGGAACTGTTAAAAGAACAAGAGAAGCAGCGTGGCTCAGTGGAAAGAGCACGGGCTTTGGAGTCAGAGATCATGGGTTCGAATCCCAGCTCTGCCATTTGTCAGTCTTTGGGCAAGTCACTTAACTTCTCTGTGCCTCATTTACCTCATCTGTAAAATCGGGATTAAGACTGTGAGCCCCACATGGGACAACCTGATTCCCTTGTGTCTACCCAGCGCTTAGAACAGTGCTCTGCACATAGTAAGCGCTTAACAAATACCAACATTATTAACATTATTAACAAGGAAATCTGGATGGCTTTAGATTGTAAACCAGGGAAATGGCCTGCAAAGATTCACATCTTTTTCTTTTAACTTATTCCTATACACTTCTCTAAGCAAAGGTTTGGTCAAGGTCAGAGTCATTCCTTCATAGACTTTTAAGAAGTCAGAGTAAGCTTAGTTTATGAGAAAATTGCTATAATCCAGAAGGCATTTAAAAGTCCATGAAGGCTGTCAGAAGAGGGACTGTTCACATTGAATGATCAGGTACATGCTGTCATTTTAATTTATGAAAAAAATAGATGTCGTACAATAATTAGAGAAGCAGTGTGACCTCGTGAATACAGCAAGGGCCTGGGAGTCAGAAGGACCTGGTTTCTAATCTGGTCTAAGCCACTGGTCTGCTGTGTTACCTTAAGGCAAGTCACTTAACTTCTCTGTGCCTCTCAGTTACCTCATCTGTAAAATGGGAACTAAGACTGTGAGTCTCATGTGGGACATGAACTGTGTTTAACTGATTAGCTTGCATCTACCCCAGTGCTTAGTACATTTCCTGACACACAGTAACTGCTCAATAAATACAATAAAAAGCTTATACTTTTCCCCCAAAATTGATTTCCAGGGTTGGCAGAAGAGGGATTTTGAAGTTCCAGGAATCAAGAGTACTACGTAATGTGTTCTTGCCAATCTCCTTACACTGCTCAGGATAAAGTTGCCACAGAACCTTTGGAATTATTTGCATTCCTTTCAGTCCTGTCCAGAGTCAAAACTAAATCACTTGCACAGGGTCATTAACAATAGGTCCCTCTTAAAAGGCTACCTATGGCACCAGAAGTGAGTAATATAACCTCTGGAGTCTGGAAGGGCAGCTAGACTCTGGGTGAACACCCACTCTGCCTCAAAGCAGCAAGGATTCTGCCGGGATCTAGAAGTGACTGTCACCACAGATCAGACACGAACCTGTTCACTGCTGAGAGTGATGGGCTCTCTCAGGACAATCCAGGTCACACATTCCAGGAGAGGAGGAGTGGTCAGGGAGCCTGGGTATGTCCAGAAGTCTCGGGAGGCTGGCAGAAGTCCAGTAGGGTCAAAGTTAGTGAAGACAGTTTCCTTACCCTGAGAATAGATTAAAAACCATCTGGTAAAAACGTCTGGTGGGGGGGACATCTGGAGGAACTGAGAGAGGGAAGGAAAAGGGAAGAAGGGTCTTACAGGTCAGAAAATGCAAAACAAAGGAAGTCCTTCACACTAGCCTTTCCTTTTGGCCAACAAAATCACCATGTCCCTAACAGAGTTAACCACTCATCTGAAAGATTAAAATTTTAGGTAAGGCAATTCATCAGATATCAGGGCCTGAGCTCAAATACATTCATTCCTTTCACATAAACTATTAAGATCAACTAATGGGGACAACTGTTACCTGTCTCTCCCCTTTTCAGCCCATACTACACTCTGTTGCTCCAATCATTTTCCTGAAAAAAGTTCAGCCTTTGTCTCCCCTCTCCTCAAGAACTTCTGTGGCTGTCCATCCTGTCCTGTCCTGTCTTATCATCGGCTTTAAAGCACTCAGCCCTCACTTTTACTATAACCTAGTCTGCCCACTTTGGTCCTCTAACACCAACATACTCACTTTACCTCTATCACATCTACCTCGTTGACTACCCTTTGCCCATATCTTCCCTCTAACTTGGGACTCCTTCTCCCTTCATATCAGACAAGCACTACTCTCCTCATCTTCAAAACCATCCTAAAATCACATCTCCTCCAAGAGGCCTTCCTTTCTAAAGTCCTCCTTTTCCCTTCTCCCTCTCCCTTCTGCACAAGTTACACACTTGAATCTGTATCCTTTAAAGCACTTGATATTTATCACACTCTCAGGCCCACAGCACATATTTAAATGTTGCTATATCTTGGCATTTTCCCCTATCTGTAAGCTCCTGTGGTCAGGAAACTTGTCTACCAACTCTATTGTATTGTATCCTCCCAAGTGCACAGTGTGAATCCCAAGAAAGCTAAACTGCTAAACAGCTACAATTACACCCCATTGATATTAATTCACTAAAAGAGGGAAGCTTTTGAAATTCTTCATGCTTAACTCAGGATATAGTCACTAGAGCTTTTGGCAGCTGAATATGAACTATGCAACTACTTCAAGTACAGAGAGCAGTGTTTCAGGAAAGGATGTTTAAGATAGCTGGGTGAGTAAGGCTCGGGAGAATGGGGCTCCTCAGAGAAATCTCTTTTGCCAAACCAGCTGGTACCTTGGTTTTGATGGATTCCAGCACATCAATGACTTTCTGCAGGCCTGGCCTGGCATTTCCTACCTGAAACACAAACACAAAGGGAGAATGTGTGATTAGTACCAAGCAGTACAACTGAGTGAATAATTTAGAATACCACCTCTTCAAAACACATTATTTTGAATTAAATGAATAGAACATGGTGCTTACGACTTAATAGAATTGGGGGCAGTGGGCTTACAGACCTTCAAAGATGACAAAAATGAAAAATAAAGCAATCAAACTGCATTGTTAATTTGATCTGGATAATTTTCCAGATCATTCAAATTGAAACTCCCCAGTTGAGTTCAATAAACCAAGTATCTTGTGCAGAAAGCAGTAAGTGTTCTCACTTGCCCACCTCAGTGGAAGAAACAAGCTCTGACAAACCTGCGGAAGAACATAGGGTATGTGTCTGTTTATAGTTGCACTGTACTCTCCTGAACGCTTAGTACAGTGCTCTGCATACAGTAAGCGCTCAATAAATACAATTTATAAATACAATGAATGAATACCCTCCATTCTTGTCGCAGTGGGAAAAATATCTTCCCCACCCTATTCAAGAGCTACAGTGGGACTTCCATTGAAAAGAGGTGGGTGGGGGTCCAAGAGTTGGGGTGGGATGGAGAAAGGTGAGGCAGGAGAGCACTTGGCTAGGTTGGTTGTTTCTGCTTGTAGCATCCCCAGACTCCAAAAATTCCAGTGTCCTGAGCTAGCGTAAAAACTGATTGCTGATTTTCCCAACCCTCAGCCTTTCAGCCAGTTCCACTAATAATAATGTTGGTATTTGTTAAGCGCTTACTATGTGCAGAGCACTGTTCTAAGCGCTGGGGTAGACATGGGAATCGGGTTGTCCCACGTGGGGCTCACAGTCTTCATCCCCATTTTACAGATGAGGTAACTGAGGCACAGAGAAGTGAAGTGACTTGCCCACAGTCACACAGCTGACAAGGGGCAGAGTCGGGATTTGAACCCCTGACCTCTGACTCCCAAGCCCGGACTCTTTCCGCTGAGCCACGCTGCACAAAGTGTAGCCACCTGGGAAAACCTAGAAGGGTGCAGAGGTTCTTTCCCAAAGATCCCTAGTCATCCAAAAGGTTCCATCAAATCAATGTAACTCAAAACTGTAGACGTAAATAAGCTGCTCACCTTTAGGAATACACCCAAAACTGCCAGGCCATCAGGATGTTTTACTGCTTCGCCAAACTTCCCATATTTTGTATTCCAGTGTACCAAGTGAAGCTAGAACCATAGAAAACCACAAATGACGTTTTACAGGATGAAAACCTACTTAGTTGTGACTTTTAAAATGTTCCTATATAGTTTGCCCCAGCTTTTAAAAACAATGATAGGGCAAATAAATAGTTATAACCTATTACAAATCTGTTCATGGTTTATATTGTAATTCTAGTTGACATTTAACCCATATCTTCCTAGTAACAACTAGAGATGATGGCAAACAGAAAAAAATAACAGTTTGTTGAGATGGAAACTCTTCAAGTCAAAGGGTGCTGAAACAGGCTCCTGAAACTGAAATTCACCAACTTCAGTAACATCATAGCTCCTCCCACCTGGCTGGGTCTGAGAGTCAGGAGACCAGGTTTATTCAATGGTATTTATTGAGTACTCACTGTGTGCAAAGCACCGTACTAAGTGCTTGGGAGAGTACAATATAACAAATTCTAGTCCCATCTCTGCCACCTGATTGCTGTGTGATCCTAGGCAACTTTTCTATGCCTCAGTTTCCTCATCTGTAAAATAATCTGTTCCCCTTCCCTCCTGGACTGCAAGTGCTAGGTGGGGCTGTACCTGATCTAGTCTTCATCTCTTAATATATGCTTAGCTCATAGAAAGCACTTCATAAAAAACATCACTATTGTAAAAAAACAGAAAAAACAGATGAACCGTAGTTCTTGTTTTTATGTGAAGGAGAAATACATAGAAGATAAATGAAGGGATTTTTTGTTTGGTTTAGGTCACATTTGTTCAAACCAGTTCTGGTCCATAAATGGGTAACCCCAGAAGGAAAGCAGCATGAGCTAGTAGAAAAAGCCCAGGCTTGGGAGTCAGAGGACCTAAGTTTTAATCTTGGCTTCTTCTTGAGCCCGTTATGTGACCTTGGGCAAATCACTTAACTTCTCTGTGCCTCATCTATAAAATAGGGATTCACTACCCATTCTCCCTCCTACTTAGACAGTGTGCCCCATGTGGGACAGGGCCTGTGTCTGACCTGATTATCTTGTACTTTCCCCAGTGCTTACAAAAGTGCTTGACATGTCCCATAGTAAACACTTAACAAATACCGCTATAATTTTATTATTAAGGAAAAGGCATGTCCTACGTACCTCTGCAGCATATTTCACACCATCCACTGTGTGTTCAGAGCCTTTATCGTCACAGGACCCCCAGTGGAAATGGAACTGAATCAGCCGGTATGTGCCAGAGAGAGGTCCTCCTTTGAGCACTGTAATTGGATTAACCTGTGTTACTGTTGGGCCTTATGGCACCAGTGGCTGCACCCCAAGTTCTGCCCTGTCAAAGAAATGTGTGAGTTTCCTTTCTGAAATGGCCTTATTCTGCTCCACTGGCTGAAGCTTCAGACAGGTTAACTAACCCTAAGATTATGTAGCCAGAGCATGAGAAACTTGAACTGTGCCCACTGAATAACAACATCCAGGAACAATGTAAGCCCCAACCAGTTCTAGAGTTGAGGGCTAGAAAATTTCATTCCCAGCGGCTTTTTTATTTGCCCTGGCTTACTTGCCAAGATCCCTAGAAATTAGTATAGGCTTTGCCAAATAAGAGAAGAGCTGTATAATACTTTTGGCCACACTGAATTCTTCTCTTAAATGTACTTTTAATAGTAAGTCAAGATTAAGAATTGAATGATAGAAGATAGTTTTCAGACTTTCAACACACATCAGCATTTTGTATTTGCATTAGAATATACTACAATCTATTCAACTTTGACTAACCACAAGTAGACGCTGATAGCTACTGTCATTTAAAATCCTCAATTAGAGGGCTTTATGGAGAGGGTGTAGCGAGCTTGCAGAACCATTGAAATTCAGGGTTGATTGGAATGACAACCTAAAATCTTTAATCTTTTGCCCCAGTAGTGTGGGTGTCTTTCAAGAATCTTACATAACACTGCTTCCATATCAAATACAGCACTTGGAAGAAAAAAGCAAATAAACCTATCAATACTGACTGACTTGTCAGATCCACAGGTGATTACTGTGGATCCCTTTCTGTGATGCAGCTTCATCTTTGCTTTTGAAATTAAAAACCTGCCAACCGAACAGGTTGGGATTGTGCAGACTCTTAGATTGTGATTTAGGTTTCTCTACTTGCATAAATGTAGCCGTATTCCTGGCTGCCATCAAAGACGCTTAACTTCATACGGATTTCTAAATGTTAAGACTTTTTTACTGACATATCTTCCCATTGTTACTTTTCTAAACGGAATCATGGTAATTTTTCTTATTCAAAGGGGCAATCAATAGGACGTACTGTGCATTCCTGAGCAGTGCTTAAGACGTTGTGCTAAGATCAGAAGAGTCCAAGAGTGGTAAAATCAATCTCTTCCTCGAAGAGCACACAATCTAAACGTGATTTATAATTTTATTTTAAACTGGGGTGACTTTACGACATCTGTGTTTGTTTGGCATACAAACTGGCTGGTCATTCCCCACGAACCGAGATTGTAAACATCCTGGCCCCTGTCTTGCCTCTGCCTCAGCCCCGACCCCAGCCCTTGCTGTGGCACACTGACATGACAGTATTAATTAACTGTAGGGCTGCTAAGAAGCTGCTTGGGCAGTCTTCCTTATCATCTGCTAAGGATTTTTCTTAAGGAATCTTTGTAGGGGCTCAGTATCTCAGATCAACCCAGCCTGTTGCATATTTTTTTTCTGTTTCCTTTTGTGGCTTTGTTACATATACATTCTCAGTTTATTGGAGCCACAGGATGACATTTACGATTTACGGACTAGAATCATCAGGCTCCATAATAACTGAGTAGCTTTCTTAGCTCAGCTGAGAAACTGAGATTTTATTTTTTTAACCACTTTTCAGAAAAGTATGAACAGGTTGTTCAGTATGTTATAAAATTCTTTAGCCCTAGAGACTCTTTTTTTTACTTTATTAAGTGTTGCAAACTGTCAAAGTGTCTACACTGTAATTAAATTTCTACGAGAAGCAGCATTTTTTGTATCTCCCTTGATTATTTCTCAGCTTCCATATAATACATTATCTGTACCCAAAATATATCAAACCTGCTTGAAGCTGTGAAATATCATGAAAACTCAAACTCCCTTTAAAAATTCTGCAAAATCAATGGTATTTACTGAGCACTAGAGCACTATACCAAGTACTTGGGAAATACAGTACAACAGAGTTGGTAGAGAGGTTCCCTGCCCACAACATTAACCAACAAATTGATGCCAGAGGAAATTGATAATAATAATAATAATGAAAGGTACTTGTTAAGTACTTACTATGTGCCAAGCACTGTTCTAAGTGCTGGGGTAGAAACAAGTTAATCAGGTTGGATATAGGTCCTGTCCCACATGGGCCTCACACTCTTAATCTTTAC
Organism: Ornithorhynchus anatinus; assembly: GCF_004115215.2. NCBI lineage: Eukaryota > Metazoa > Chordata > Mammalia > Monotremata > Ornithorhynchidae > Ornithorhynchus > Ornithorhynchus anatinus. The sequence goes on along the minus strand of NC_041731.1, from coordinate 51,071,584 downwards.
TTTACAGATGAGGTAACTGAGGCCCAGAGAAGTTAAGTGACTTACCCATGTCACACAGCAGACATGTGGTAGAGCCAGGATTAGAATCCAGGTGCTTCTGACTCCCAGGCCCATGCTCTATCCACAAAGTCATGCTGCCTCTCAAAGGAAAAGGAATGATCACCCACAATTAAACATAAATGCAGATGTTTAAGCCAATAGCTACCTCTAGGGCTTCACACTTTCTCCTTGCTTATATATATATATATAATAATATGTAATATATATGCATATACATAGGAGAGTTAGGAAGTTCTGGGTGACATACTGCAATGATGTTCAGGGTAATTCATTTATGCATCTGCTCTCTATCACCAAATGTGCCATGGACCTATCAGCTCAATGAGAGTCTCTAATTGGGAACCAGAAAACCAGTGTTTCAGTCTTGGGAACCAGAAAAAAAAAATTCAAACCTCTGAAGAGAGTAAAATTTTAATAAAAGCTGCAAATGCAAGCCTCATAATGAACTTTGTGCCTTGAGATTGGTGGTGCTCACACCTGGCAGGTGGAAAGCAAGGATGGCATGATAAACCTGAGGCTATAGGGGCCAGTATTACAGGAAATAGGGATGGGCTCTTGCATCTGTTGGCAAGTTGAATGCTTACAAAAGTCCCTGCTTAAGGACATCAAGTACCCGGTATGTATACATTCATTCAATTCAATTCAATCGTAGTTACTGAGTGCTTACTATGTGCAGAGCACTGTACTCAGTGCAGACACATACAATCAGAATCTATACACAATGGATATGTACAAAAAATTGAAATCTCAGATTTTAACAGTTTGCAAATGAATTAAGGTCAAAAGATTTCTTTTTTTCCATATCACAGAAAACTATTCTTTTTGCCTATTCTAGAAAGTTGTAATAGAAAAGTACCCCTCATCATCCCTCCCTACATAACTTTTCAGAAAAAGTTACCTTGGTTTGTGGACTATATTGCATTTCCTCTGAGAAGTGTAGCCTTATACAGGGATTGCCTTTCCTTGACTGACATCACACCAGAGGATAGAACTAAATGTGTTCAATGTTAGTTCCTGGAAAGCTGCCAAAAGAGGCGTCCTGTTGGGGGGAGATTTCTTATGCCTTTGTGTTATCTGCCTAGAGCAGACTTTATAGTTTCCCACTGATTCCAATAATATAAGCCTCACTGGTAGGGCTTATCAACTTTATATTTTGTTTTGCAAAACTCTTGGGAGACACAAATTATGTGTACTGAACCCAAAAAACAGGGTGGTAATTCCTTCCAGTCCTTCTGATCTAAGTGAAAGAGTAAACAGTTCAAGAAATGACAACTAATGGGTGAATTCTCCTCAGGGTTGCAAATTAATAATTCAGGGATAGACACTGAAAAAACTGAATTTGTAGGGGTGTGTATTTCTCTGGTATGAATGATGATTTTCCCCCTTTACCTACACCATCATATTATCTAACTACAGGTCTTTCACCCACGTTCAAGAAAACTGAAGTGTCAGTGGTATTGCCCCTTAAGAGTACTATAATTTTTTTTCCATTGCACATAATGAGCTCCACTGTTTGTGAAGCTTATGCTGTCCATACTGAGGAGACCAAATCTGGCCACCTTTTACAGTCTCTATAATAATACTTGTACCTTCCAGCAAAACATTCAAAGTCACTTTTCTTTCTTTACAAATTCTTGGTGCTGAGAGGTAGTAGCAAAACAAGCCACCAATATTCAAACTAGTTCATTTGTAAACCCAAGAGTACACACACATACACTAGCTCCTATTATAGTTCACAACAATGGTTTGTTTATAATTATTACAATGCAAATTGTTCTATTGAGTTTTGGTTTCCCTTATAAGGAAAGCTCTAAAAAGCACAGGCCTTTCAGATGAATCCAAGTCAGATTCATTTTCCAGCCCAACAACTTTAAAAGCCTCTATGTAGCAATGAAATTTCAATTAAAAAAAAATGAGTTGGTTTTCAAGAGTTAATAAGATGGCTTTAAAATGTTTTCCAATATGAATCTTGGGACTCCACAGTTTCAACCTGAGAAAAATATTCTTTAACAATAAAAACAACCTTCTCACTGAATGCGCCATTTTTCATTAAACTGGTTTTTAAAAAGGAATTCATAAAGCCATTAACTAATAGCTTTAAACTGAGCTTCTCATTAAAGCCTATTAATTCTCCAGCTGAAATGAAATGGATCAAGCTAAACCACACTAATAAAACTGATTCAGTATTCAACTTTTGTTTCCATAAGGAAGCTCAGTTACTGATCCCTAGATACTTAGACCTGGCATTGTGACAGTCATAGGCCAGGAAATCTATGAGAAATTTCAAAACTTCAAAGTATTAATGTGAGAAAAATAAGCATAAAGTCACCGAATGAAGAAGCTTATGACAGCAGGAAATGAGAAGGTAAAGGAAATCTAAAAATATTAGCAAAAATGATGTTTGTAATGGTTCAGTGAAAATTTAGTTAGCAGATCTTTCAGCCCAAACAGATGAATCGTTTTTAAAGTTTTGCCTGTAAAACTTCAGGGCTGGGGGGTGGGGGCATCAATTTTCCAAATCTGCAGATAGGAATTGAAACCATTTAAATCATGATAAACATAAAATAGCTCCAAAATATAAAAATAGTCCATTCATATAAAGAATTTATGATTTCCAAAGAATCTTCACCCTATAAAGAAATGAAATACATTCTGGTGTCCTGGGTCTATAGGCTAGAGCTGATTAGGCACTGGAGGTGAACAGGTGGAGGTGAAATTGATTGACTTGGCCAAATCACTCTACAGCAAACTCTAAATAAAAAATTTAAAAATCACCCTTTTAAAGTTTTGTTAGTCCTAAATATGTTTATATTTTTAACCTAAAGCCAGGTATTGCTTTAGGACTGTACTCAAACACAATCCTGAGTATTTTTATTCATGCACACCGCTCATTTTGGGAAAAAAATTGAGGGATAATGAGTCCAAACCATCCTAACAGAAGAGATCAGAGCTGAACAGCGTCTACCTTTCCAATCCCAATCCCAATTTCCAATCCCAATTCCAATTCCACTCTCTTTCCAATAGGATCAGAATCTGCCACCAAATTCTAACCCAAGTCACGCTAATAAAGGGGTTTTGTTTAAACTACTGAAATCTTAGCCGGGCTTACATTCATAACCAGAGCACTGTGGCTTTAGACTCCAAAGCATTTCTTTAGGGGTCTGAAATTCTCATCAGGTATGAGAGTCTAGGTTCCTCTAGACTGTAAGCTAATTGTGGATGGAAATGTGTCTGTTTACTGTTATATTGTACTCTCCCAAGCACTTATTACAGTGTTCTGCACACAGTTAACACTCAATAAATATGACTGAATGAATATGTTACACTGATAAAACCTTCTGCATAACAGTTTGGCTCTACTTCACTATCTGCACACAGTAAGTGTTCAGTAAGTAGCATTAATTGATTGATTGGTTCACTATTCATCTTAGAGACCTGAAACCAAATCAGCAAAAAGTAGTGATCATACTGATATTTGATTTGGTCTAATGACCAAATGGATATTTTTCCATCTTAATAATTATAAAAGCATTAAAACACCTCTAGTTAAAGCCCCACAGCACTTACATATGTATCCAAAAATGATTTACATTAATGTTTGTCTCCCCCTCTAGACTGTAAGGCCCCTTTTTAAAAAATGGTATTTGTTAAGCACTTACTATGTGCAAGCACTGAACTAAGCACTGGAGTAGATACAAGCAAATCAGGTTGGACACAGCCTATGTCCCACATGGGGGGTCACAGTCTTAATCCCCATTTTACAGATGAGGTAACTGAGGCATAGAAGTGAAGTGAGTTGCCCAAGGTCACACAGCAGACAAATGATGGAGCCAGGATTAGAACCCAGGTCCTCTGACTCCCAGGCCAGGTCTCTATCCACTAGACCACCCTGGTTCTTCTGGGTAGGGAATGTGTCTCTCAGCCTTGTTCCATTATACTCTTGCAAACACTTAGTACAATGCTCTGCACAGAGTAAGTGATCAATAAATATGATTTATTTACTTACTATTGATTCATCAAATACCCCCAAATATTTTCTTTCATTTGTTTCATTTATCATTGGCTAAATGAGTTTGCTCAGACAGTATTCATTTATCTAGTAATTGTTTTTAAATTCTTCTTGATTGTCCAGGTAGAAAAATCTGGAAAAGTTAAGAACCCCCAATCTAGATGCTATTCTAATAATTCAGCTATGAAATAGTATTTTGAGACGAACCAACGGTAAATAAGCGAACAGCATCAAAATAGTATTAGGTGATATAATTTTTATAATTTTAAATACAAATTCAAGGTTCTGAATATTAAATAAAGCTCATTCATCTTCTTAATGCTTATTTCTTTTGTCTGTCTCCATTAAGGACAACCTTAATTTTGTCTAAGGCAGCACAGACTAGAACATACTGATGCTGGCTGCATCATTTCTGAGTTTCCGGGACCGGGTGGTAGAGACCTTGCCACTGTTGAGTTTGAAAGTGGGAAGGACATGAAATCCAATAAGATGATAATATATTGTACAATTATGGCTTCAGCCTGAGCTGTTAAAAATAGGTTGCCAAGTTAATTGCCTGAAGTTTTCGTAGAAAGTATACTGAGGGCGCATTACCAGGTAACAGTGCCCCATAGGGTTTTTCAAAAGGGGGGACAAGAACCATGGTCACGATGCCCACAGAACACATAAGAAAGCCTTTAACGTGTCCATCTGCTCCCACTCCCTGCTCTGAACAACCCAGCAATGATGTCTGTGTGCTGCCTTATTCTTTATAACCACCTTCCTACAGCTCCGCTCCTCCTGATCGCCCTGCCCTGCCCTCCCACCTTGTTTATCATCTAACGTTTTCACCACCTCAGTTGGGGTTCCTTATCTGAAACCTGTGCTTCCAGAGCTCTAATTATACCGTACTTTTAAATGGAAAAAATAAACACAATACCAGGAGCCCAAAATCTAGAATTATTTGGACTGAAAACCAGGGTCCATCACCAGAATTAAACCCCCCTCTAAATGAAGTCAGGACACTAGCAGGACACTTTGTAATTCATTAGCAGTTCAGTTGTGCAACACTTGGAACACCGTGCATTTAGGGTGGGGTCTCCGTGACCTGTCCTCGGCTCCCAACCAAGATTCCAGCCTCGTTTTATCCGTTTCCCACCCATTAACGGCCACGGCCCAGAGCGTGCTTTGGGAAATAGGCTGGAAACGTCCGGGGGCCAAAACAGGCCTGTCCCCCTCTCCCGGCTGAGGACTGTTCTCCCGCTCCCACTGAGAAATGAGAGACACGTTCACTGTGGCAGACGGTGACGTTTCTGGAAAGAGTCAGTTCGCTCCAGAGAAATTACAGTCTATCAGCTATGTGCAAGGTGTAGATGCCCAGAACACCTAAATTACCTAGGCTAGTGGGAGCACTGGGTGGTTGGAATGTGTTCAAAGCAAGGGCCACCTTTATCAGCCAAGTCCAGAACCAGGAAAATATTAGTAAACACGAATGCTTCCGAGAATTTCAAAACATTAAAAATGTCACTCCCCTGACGGCCCACTACTAGAGATAACACTAGAGCATTTGCTTTGAATGCATGGGCACTCAAATAATGAGCTTTAAAAAAATGCAGTACTGAGAGTTCGTGTCTAGCCGTGTCCCCAGGTCTGCTGAGATCTCGCCACGCCTGGGTTATCTAGCCTCTTAATGGTACGGTTTTTGGTTTTTAACCGATATCCAAGAGAGGGGTTTTTTTTTTGTTTTTTGTTTTGGTTTTTGGGTGGTTGTTTTTTTTTTTTTTTTTTTTGAGAAAAGGGGCATCTGAGGTCACTTCTAACTACTTGCTTTTGGATGTCTGCAGGCAGAAGAAAATTATGGGGTCATTTAGACTGTGAGCCTGTTGTTGGTTAGGGGTGGTCCCTATCTGTTGCCGAAATGTACATTCCAAGCGCTTAGTACAGTAAGCGCTCAATAAATATGATTGAATGAATGATCGCAAGTCACGGGAGTCCTCTAGACTGTAAACCCGTTGTGGGCAGGGATTATCTCTCTTCATTGCTATATCGCACTTTCCAAGCGCTTAGTACAGTGCTCTGCCCAAAGTAAGCGCTCAACGTGGATTAGTGGAAAGACCCCGGGCTTGGAAGTCAGAGGTCATCGGTTCTACCCCCGACTCCTCCACTTAGCAGCTGTGTGACTTTGGCCAAGTCGCTTCACTTCTCTGTGCCCCAATAACCTCATCTGTAAAATGGGGATTAAGACTGGGAACCCCCCCCCCCCACATGGGACAACCTGATTACCCTGTATCTACCCCAGCGCTTAGAATAGTACTCGGCACATAGTAAGCATTTAACAAATACCAACATCATTATCATTATTAAGTCGCTTCACTTCTCTGTGCCTCAGTGACCTCATCTGTAAAATGGGGATTAAAACTGTGAGCCTCAAGTGGGTCAACCTGATTACTCTATATCTACCCCAACGCTTAGAACAGTGCTTGACACATAGTAAGCACTTAACAAATACCAACATCATTATCATTAAGTCGCTTCACTTCTCTGTGCCTCAGTGACCTCATCTGTAAAATGGGGATGAAGACTGGGAGCCCCAGGTGGGACAACCTGATTACCTTGTGTCTACGGCCGGAGTTTAGAACAGTGCTCGGCACATAGTAAGCGCTTAACAAATGCCATTACTATTATTATTATTTATGATGATGATGATGAAGCAGTGGAAGGAGCCCGAGCTTGGGAGTCAGAGGTCATGGGTTCTAATCCCGGCTCCGTGCCTGTCAGCTGTGTGACTTTGGGCAAGTCACTTGACTTCTCCGTGCCTCCATCCCTCATCTGTCGAACGGGGATTTAGACTGGGAGCCTCACGTGGGACAACCTGATGACCTTCTATCCCCCCCCCCAGCGCTTAGAACAGTGCTTGGTAGATAGTAAGCGCTTCACAAATACCATTATTATAATGATGATGATGATTTAACGGGACAGATGGGACGGCTCCTGTCCCTTGGGACACCTCGGTCCTTCCCTGGCCCGGGCCCTGTGCCCCTGCTCCCCTGCCTCACCTGAGCGGTCCGCTGAGTCCTCGAACTCCACGTTGAAGGCGTGTCCGTTGTTGACGACCCTCTTGCTGGTGGTGGGGTCGTAGCTAATGGTCAGGGGCTGCAGCGTAGGGTCGTAGCGGGCCGAAGCGCTGTGGATTTCCACGGGGGACTGGCGGGCTCCTCGGGCGATGGGGAAAGCCTCATGCCAATGCTCGGGTCCTGCGGCCGGAGGGGCACAGGGTCGGGGGGAGGGCGGTCAGCGGACAGACGGACGGAGGGACGACACCTGCAGCCTGCCCCTCCCCACCTGTCGGACAGGACCGGACAGGACAAGACAGGACGGGACAGGCAGGACAGGACAGGACAGGACGGGACAGGACCGGACAGGCTAGGACAGGACAAGACCGGACCGGACAGGGCCAGATCAGATAAGGCCGACCCGGCCCGGCCCGGGCAGGACAGGACCGGACGGGACAGGACAAGAAGGGCCCGGACAGGACCGACCCGGACAGGGCCGACCAAGACAGGACAGACCCGGACAGGACCGGACAGGACAAGACCGGACCGGACAGGGTCAGATCAGACAGGACCGACCCGGACAGGACCGGAGGGGACAGAACCGGACAGGACAGGACCGGCCCAGATGATAAGACAGGACAGACCCGGCCCGGACAGGACCGGAGAGGACAGAACAGGACAGGACAGGACCGGCCCAGATAAGACAGGACAGACCCGGCCCGGACAGGACCGGAGAGGACAGGACCGGACGGGACACGACAGGACCGGACGGGACAGGACCGACCCGGCCCGGACAGGACCGGACGGGACGGGACAGGAGAGGACCGGCCCAGATCAGACAGGACCGACCCGGCCCGTCCGGGACTGACCTTTCCCTCCGCGCCCTGGACCCAGCCGTCCCCGAAGTGACCTCCGGGAGGGAGGGAGGGCGGGCTCATCCCCGCTCCGGACACGTCCATCCCCTCCCCCTCCCCGCCCCCAGCTTGGCCGGACTCCGGCCATCCCCAAACTGACCCGTCCCAAGGTCGAGGGCAGCTCCGTTGCGGGGGGAGGGCAGAGGTGGACCGGCGGGACGGGCGGGACTGACAGACGGGGGAGAGGAAGAGGGGTGTTGGGGTTAGGAGGAGGCAGGTGGCGTCCGTGGCCGTCGCGGGGTGGGAGGGGGGTGGCTGCCCCCCCGGACTCACCGTTGCCCGGGCCGTAGCCCCAGTGATGGTGGGCCATGGTGCGGCGCGGCCGTTGCTGCAGGAGGCGGCCCGGGCCCCGCACCCGCCGCCGCCGCCTTTTATAGCCCCCGCCGGACCCATGGCCCCGGCACCGGGCGGGGGGGAGGGGACCGGGGTGGGGAGGGGGGGAGGAGGTGGTCACTGGCCGGGCCGGGGGGGCGGGGGGGGCGGGGAGAGGGTGTTCCCTACAGCCGGGGGCGGGGAGGGCGGGGAAAACTCCCGCACCCCCCGCACCGGCTCCCGCCCTCCAGCTCCCCCCACCCCACCCCACCTGCAGCCTGGTGGCCCCTGTCCCCTCCCCCCTGTCCCCGGCGTGGGAAGGTCCTTCCCCTCCATCTCCTCCCCATCCACCCCCCCCCCATTTCCCTCCCCCGCCCCACCTGCATTCGTTCATTCAGTAGCAGTTATTGAGCGCTTACTATGTGCAGAGCACTGGACTAAGCGCTTGGAATGTCTCCTCCTCCCTGTCCCCGGCGTGGGAAGGTCCGGTCCCCGGCCCCTCCATCTCCTCCCCATCCCCATTTCCCTCCCCGGTCCCACCTGCATTCATTCATTCAATAGTATTTATTGAGCGCTTACTATGTGCAGAGCACTGGACTAAGCGCTTGGAATGTCCCCTCCCCCCCGTCCCCGGCGTGGGAAGGTCCCGTCCCTCCATCTCCTCCCCATCCCCCCCATTTCTCCCCCGCCCCCCCTGCATTCATTCATTCAGTAGCAGTTATTGAGCGCTTACTATGTGCAGAGCACTGGACTAAGCGCTTGGAATGTCTCCTCCCCCCGTCCCCGGCGTGGGAAGGTCCCGTCCCTCCATCTCCTCCCCACCCCCCCCCATTTCTCCCCCGCCCCCCCTGCATTCATTCATTCAATAGCAGTTATTGAGCGCTTACTATGTGCAGAACACTGGACTAAGCGCTTGGAATGTCCCCTCCCCCCGTCCCCGGCGTGGGAAGGTCCGGTCCCCGGCCGCTCCCCCCCGTCGCTCCATCTCCTCCCCCTCCCCCCCATTCCCCTCCCCCCAGAGGCGGCCCCGCCGTGACCTCCCCCTCCCCCTCTCCATCTATCCCGCCTCTCCGAGCCCCGGCGGCGGGGTGACCTTGGGCGGGGGGCAGCCGGTCCTTGCCTGCGGGAGTCGGGCCGCCCGGCGCCCGTGTTCGCGGGGAAGGACCGCCCCCTGCCGGCCGACCGCCAGACCGACCGACCGCCAGACCGCCCGACGGGACCGGCCCCGCACCCCGGAGTCCAGGGACCCCGCATCCCCCGCATCCCCCGCACCCCCCGCACCCTGCTGCAGGGAGGGCGGACGCACCGGCGGGGACGGGCCCCGACGCGGAAACCGACGATTCCCTCCCGCTCCCATTCCGGGCCTGGAGCTCACCGGGGAGGCGGCCAGGGACGCGGGGATGGAGGGATGCGGGGGTGCAGGGATGAAGGGGTGCAGGGATGGAGGGAGGCAGGGATGGAGGGAGGGGTGAAGGGATGGAGGGATAAAGGGAGGGAGAGGTGCAGGGAGGGATGGAAGGAGGCAGGGAGGGGTGCAGGGATGGAGGGATGCAGGCAGGGATGCAGAGATAGAGGGATGCAGGCAGGGATAGAGCGATGCAGGGGTGGAGGGGTGCAGGGATAGAGGGATGCAGGGAGGGAGGGATGCAGGGAGGGGTGCAGGGAGGGAGGGATGCAGGGAGGGAGGGGTGCAGGGAGGGATGGAAGGAGGCAGGGAGGGGTGCAGGGATGGAGGGATGCAGGCAGGGATGCAGAGATAGAAGGATGCAGGCAGGGATAGAGCGATGCAGGGAGGGAGGGATGCAAGGATAGAGGGATGCAGGGAGGGAGGGATGCAGGGAGGGAGGGATGCAGGGAGGGAGGGATGCAAGGATAGAGGGATGCAGGGGTGGAGGAAGGCAGGGAGGGACGGAGTCTCGCAAGGAGAAGGCCTGGCCCGAATCCTGGCAGGGGTGGAGAGCGGGGAAGGGGGTTTCGCCTCGGGGATCAGTGCGTCACCAATCGCCCAAGGGCAAACACTATTCTCAACCGAGCCGACCGGCGATGCGAGGTTTCGAATCGAATCTGGGCTGCCCATCTAAAAAGTGGGCCAGGAACATCATCTCTCAGTCAGGCGGAAAAATCAAATTGGGGGAAATGCGTTCTATGTAAAAGCATATTGCCAGAGAAATTCGACAGCAAATTAGACACAAAATTTTAGTAGCAGTAGTAGTAGTAGTAGTAGAGCAGCAGCAACAGCAGCAGAATATTCTGAGTGCCTACTAGATGTGATGCATCATACAAAGTTTCTAATTATGAAAAATAAGAATACAAGTCTGAAAAACAAAAACATAGCATAATCTAGATGTGATGTATAATTGATAACACTACTGCTCAAACATTTACCAAAATGAGCTTATTCTTGACTTCATTTCCTCAAGATAGTAATAAATTATGAACAAATCACCTCACTCGTATTTGTTTTTTTTTTTCTTTTGTGTTCTAATGATCGGGACATTAGGAAGAAAGAGAGCGAGAAAAAGAGAAAATGAAAATGTGTGTATGTGTATGTGTGTGTATTCAGGCTCATTGCCCAGTGAAGCAGTATAAAAACTGAGCTGAAAAGGGAGGTACTTATTAGGCATCCTCTCAGATCTTCCGAATTCATGCCTACACTCGAGACCATTACCCACGAACAAGTTTTACATCACTTCACGATGCGGCGGAATCCTAATTCAAATAGGGAAGCCAACCCAGGAAAGTCAAAGAAACGGAAAACCAGTTTTGCTTTTATGAACATCAAGACTATTAAAAAATTATTTTAAAAGCAGAAAATCTCCAGTTTCTGGACCATTTAGAAGAAGCTGCTAAAAAGTCACCCATCCACTGGAAACTCCACGGGGCTCGAGAGCAAACTCATTTTTGTCTAATTGTGTGTGGGCGTACCCTAGACCTTTCTAAGTAGGATTTTAATGGAGAAAAGAATAGGTCTCTCTCCTGCTCCATGCCCTTGCTTTTCAACAATAATAATAATAATATTTGTTAAGCGCTTACTATGTGCAAAGTACTGTTCTAAGCGCTGGGCGGGATACAGGTGATCAGGTTGTCCCAGTGGGGCTCACTTAGTCCCCATTTTACAGATGAGGGAGCTGAGACACAGAGAAGTGAAGTGACTTGCCCAAAGTCATCCAGATGACAAGTGGTGGAGCCAAGATTAGAACCCATAACCTCTGATTTCCAGGCCCCTGCTCTTTCCACTGAGCCACACTGCTTCTCTAATAGCAGAGCGCTCTCCTAAGAAAGCCTTCTGGAGAAGGTTGGTCATTCTCAAAGCCAGGACCAAGAAAAATCTTTCCTTCCCACTGTGACTGAGAAAGGACAGTCAGCCCCTTTGGAAATAGAAGTCCAGGTTTCAAGCCTCTGAAATACCCACAGAGTATCCATGTTCTCCTAAGGGCCTTGGGGTGGAAGTTCAGAACAGCACAGAGCACCAATCAATTATATTCACTGAGTGCTTACTTTGTGTACAGCACTGTATTAAGTGCTTGGGAGAGTTCAATATAACAGAGTTAGTAGACATGTCCCCTGTCCCCAAGGAACTTGCAGTCTAGAGGACTCATCCTCCATAGACTCACCATTTTAATAATGTTGGGTTTTGGTATTTGTTAAGCGCTTACTATGTGCAGAGCACTGCTCTAAGTGCTGGAGTAGATACAAGGTAATCAGGTTGCCCCATGTGAGGCTCACAGTTAATCCCCATTTTACAGATGAGTAACTGAGGCACAGAGAAGTTAAGTGACTTGTCCACATCACACAGCTGACAAGTGGCAGAGCTGGATTTGAACCCATGACCTCTGACTCCAAAGCCCGTGCTCTTTCCACTGAGCCACGCTGCAAGCAGTGATGAGAAAGTATAAGTGCAGGGAATATGTTATAGTATACTCTCCCAAGTGCTTAGCATAGTGTTTTGTGCTCAGAAGCTCTCAATAAAGGGCCTGGGCTTTGGAGTCAGAGGTCATGAGTTTGACTCCCGGTTCTGCCACTTGTCAGCTGTGTGACTGTGGGCAAGTCACTTGACTTCTCTGTGCCTCAGTTACCTCATCTGTAAAATGGGGATTAACTGTGAGCCTCACGTGGGACAACCTGATGACCCTGTATCTACCCCAGCGCTTAGAACAGTGCTCTGCACATAGTAAGCGCTTCACAAATACCAACATTATTAATAAATACAACCGGTTGAGTAAATGGTGACAAGAATTGGTCATTCACACATATTCATGGCAAGGGTGAGGATACATGGCTCAGGCTAAGAGTAATGGAACAGTAGCTTCTCACCTAATTTGTGTCTCATGTATCCTTCAACACACTTTTTTTTTTTACCGAAATCATTAGTAAGCACCCATTGCATGCTCAGCACTATGCTTAGTATTTGGGAGAGAGTACAGTAGTTAGACTCAATCCTTGTTCTCTTGGAGTTTGCAATTTAATTTTCAATATCATAAACTCAAATTAAACTGTAAACTCCAAGACTGTGAACCCCACATGGGACAGGGACTGTGTCCAACCTAATTAACTTGTATCTACCCCAGTGCTTAGTACAGTGCCTGGCACATAGTAAGCACTTAACAAACACCATATTCTTATTTTTATTAATTGGGTCCCACATAGGGCTCACAATCTGAGTAGAATAATAATAATAATGTTGGTACTTGTTAAGCGCTTACTATGTGCAGAGCACTGTTCTAAGCGCTGGGGTAGACACAGGGGAATCAGGTTGTCCCACGTGGGACTCATAGTTAATCCCCATTTTACAGATGAGGTAACTGAGGTAACTGAGGCACAGAGAAGTTAAGTGACTTTCCCACCGTCACACAGCTGCTTCTCTAGAAGGGAGAACAGGTATCAAATCCCCACTTCTCAGGTGGGAAACTGAGGCACAGAGAAGTAAAATGACTTGCCCAAGGTCACACAGCAGACAAGTGGCAGAGCCAGTACTAAAGCCCAGGTGCTCTGACTTCCAGACCTGTGCTCTTTTCACTAGGCTTATCTGCTTTATTCATTCATTCAATAGCATTTATTGAGCACTTACTGTGTGTAAATCTCTGTACTAAGCGCTTGGGAGAGTACAATACAACAACAAACAGATGCATTCCCTGACCACAGTGAGTTCTTACCATGTGCAGAGCACTGTATTAAGCTCTTAGGAGAGTACAATGGAACAGAATTTCCATTTGAATTGTGAATTTTCCAGATTATTTCCGCTGTCCAGAAGGTGGTATAGAAGACCCTCAAATGCCACTATGGCATCAAAAAAATGTGTATTAGCTCTCTCATTATCGTATACATACACTGAATTTTATTTATATCCACTTTTTATGACTGTGCAGAATCTTTGCATGGGTGGGGGTAATAGAGAGTTTGAAGAGAAGCAGTGTGGTTCAGAGGAAAGAGCACGGGCTGGGGAGGCAGAGGTCATGGGTTCAAATCCCGGCGCCACCGCTTGACAGCTGTGTGACTTTGGGCAAGTCACTTAACATCTCTGTGCCTCAGTTACCTCATCTGTAAAATGGGCATTAAGACTGTGAGCCCCACGTGGGACAACCTGATTCCCCTGTGTCTACCCCAGCGCTTAGAACAGTGCTTTGCACATAGTAAGCACTTAACAAATACCATCATTATTATTATTACTATAGAGGGGTATGAAACCCATTCCTTTATTTCCCACTGAAATAATAGTTTGTAAATGCCATTCTGGGCACAAGTCTTCTTGTGAATACTTCTACCAGCATAATAGAGAGACAACTGCACTTATTTTCCAGCTAACTTCTTAAATGCAGAGTTGAAGGACAAGGTTGAGATTTCCGAGTCGAGAACCTGGGGCAACTCAGATGTAGAGTGGAGAGGTTGAATTTACAACATAGGACCTGCCTCGGCAGCTCTACAGACATCTAAATCTCTCCCTGTGTTTTAGTTCCAAATTCTTACAATTATTGAATTCCTTCCCCCAAATGAAACCCAGACCTGATTTTTACATTCTTAAAACTGTTCTATTATGTGAAGTTGCTACAGTATGTCAAATCTGAGTGAATGAAAATTACAATTGCATAATGAGCAAGATACTGGGATCACGATTGACTGAAAATGAAAATAATGTTATCTGCAAGGTTAGAGGTCAGGAACAAGTAGGCAACAGTGTTTGAAGGTTTTCTAAACCCACCTTTCACCATCAATGAAATTTAGGTCCAATGAAGACTACAACTGAAGAAATGGATCTTACATCATTGCAGTTAGTGACATGAAGAATGGAAAGCCTCCAAATCTGATGACGTTTAGGGCCAATGTTAAGCAAGGCCTGTACAGAGTTCATCGATCCCAGAGAATAGTAACAGTAACAACAACAATAATGATGATAATAATAATAATGATAATATAATGATAATAATGGTATTTTTAAGCACAGACTATATGCCAAGCGCTACAGTAAATGCGGGGGTAGAGAAAAGATAAATCAAGTGAGTCACAGTCCCTGCCTCTCACTGTGCTTACAGTCTAAGTAGGGGGTGAACAGGTATTTAATCTACATTTTAAAGAGGAGGAAACTGAGGCACAGAGAAGTGAAGTGACTTGCCCAAGATCACACAGCAGTTAAGTGACAGAGCTGGGATTAGAATCCAGGTACATTCATTTATTCATTCATTCAGTCACATTTATTGAACACTTACTGTGTGCAGAGCACTGTACTAAGTGCTTGGGAGAGTACAATACAACAATAGGCAGACACATTCTCTGCCCACAATGAGCTTTCAGTCTCGAGTCAGGTCCTCTGACTCTCAGACCCATGCTCTTCCCAATATGCATACTGCTTCTCAAAAACTTAAA
This sequence comes from Ornithorhynchus anatinus, assembly GCF_004115215.2. NCBI lineage: Eukaryota > Metazoa > Chordata > Mammalia > Monotremata > Ornithorhynchidae > Ornithorhynchus > Ornithorhynchus anatinus. The sequence continues at coordinate 51,056,399 of NC_041731.1, read as the reverse complement.
CTATTTATTCAAGAGCTCCTTTATGCAAATATCTGTACTCTAGAGCCATGAACTGCACTTCCAGCTGCAAAACATTAGCAACTGCTTTTTAAAAGTCAGCAATGCACTATGAACTGATATTTAGCAGGAAAAAACCAAGTTTATGTGTCAACCTGAATTGGCAAGCCATGGTCATGATTAAAAAAAAAACCACCCAAAGTTAGTGCGTTCCTAATTGCTATTTATGGAATAAAGCTCCATTCATTCATTCATTCAATCGTATTTATTGAGCGCTTACTATGTGCAGAGAACTGTACTAAGCACTTGGAATGTAGAATTCGGCAACAAATAGAGACATTCCAACAACGGGCTCAAAGTCTAAATGATGGGCTCACAGTCTAAAAGGCCATTATGGCACCAAGACTCAGACTAAACTAAAGGTCTATAGAGCAACTATAGTATTCAACTTTCTAGATAACTGTGAGATAACCTTTCCCAGATGTCACATATTCCTTCTGGAGGAATTCCAATAATGCCACCTTTGTGTCATATTTAAAAACATCTAATGGCATGAGAAGCAGTGTGTAACCTAGTGGAAAGTGAAAGGGCCTGGGAATCAGAAGGACTTGGGCTTCAGTCCCTGCTCTGCCATTTGTCTGCTGTGTGACGTTGGGCAAATCACTTCACTTCTCTGTGCCTGTCATTCTGCTGCAAAATAGGGATTAAGACCATAAACCCCACATGCGACATGTCCTTTGTCCAACCTTGTACCTATCCCAATGCTTAGTACAGTGCCTGACAGATAATAATAATGTTGGTATTTGTTAAGCGCTTACTATGTGCAGAGCACTGTTCTAAGCGCTGGGGTAGATACAGGGTAATTAGGTTGTCCCACGTGAGGCTCACAGTTAATCCCCATTTTACAGATGAAGTAACTGAGGCACAGAGAAGTTAAATGACTTGCCCACAGTCACACAGCTGACAAGTGGCAGAGCCGGGAGTCAAAGTACTTAACTTTAAAAAAAAAGAGGATCTGGGTTCTAATTCCTGCTAAGCCACTTGCCTATGTGACCTTGGACAAGTCACTTAACTTCTTTGTGTCTCAGTTACTTCATCTGTAAAGTGAGAATTAAAGCTGTGAACCCCGTGGGACATGGACTGGGTCCAATCCCAATTATCTCGTACCTACCCCAATGCTTAGCAGAGTTCCTGGCACACAGTAAGAGTTTAATAAATACCATACAAAAGAGCATATTAAAGTCTTGGAATTAAGTTAATTCACCGGTATTGAAGTAATAGTCACTGAAATCTCACTGTGGGCGGGGGATGTCTACCAGCTCTGTTGTACTGTACTCTCCCAAGTGCTTAGTACAGTGCTCTGCTCATAGTAAACACTCAATAGTGTGGCTTAGTAGATAGAGCACTAGCCAGTCAGAAGGACCTGGTCCTAAGCCCAGCTCTGCCACTTGGCTGTTGTGTGAGCTAGGGCAAGCCCCTTAACTTCTCTGTGCCTCAGTTTCCCCATCTAAAATGGGGGTTAAGACTGCGAGCCCCATGTAAGACAGGGACTGTGTCCAACCTGATTTTCTCATATCCACCCCAATGCTTATGTCTAGCACATAGTAAAGCACTTAACAAATGCCATTATTACAGAGGTAATGCAGAAGGGAAAGAGAGTAGGTGAAATGAGTGCTTAGAGAGGGAAGGCCTCTTAGAGGAGATATGATTTTAGGAGGGATATGAATGTGGGGGAGAGAGATGGGCTGACATTTATGAAGAGGAAGAGAGTTCCCGGCTGGAGGGTGGATGTGGGCAAGAAGTCTGAGATGAGATCAAGGTGATTGAGGAACAGTTAGTAGGGGTAGGGGGTTGGGCTGCAGTAGGATGTCAGCAAGGTAAGGTGGGAGGTAGAAAGAAGATAGAATGCCTTAAATCTGATAAGAAGTTTCTGTTGATTCAGAGGTGGATGAAGCACCTCTGTTTGCTTGTTTTTATGGTATTTGTTAAGTACTTACTATGTGTCAAGCACTCCTCTAAGAACTGGGGTAGATACAAGTTAATCAAGCCAGATACAGTCCTTGCCCCACACGGCACTCACAGTCTAAGTAAGAGGGAGAGCAGGTATTAAATCTCCATTTTGCAGTTCAGGAAACTGAGGCACAGAGAAGTTAAATGACCTGCTCAAGATCACACAGCAGGCAAATGATGGAGCTGCATTTAGAAACCAGGTCCTCTGGTTTCCAGGACCGTGCTTTAGCCACTAGGCCACACTGTTTGAGGAGTGGGATGATATGGACTGAGAGCTGAGCGGAAAGTATGAAGGATGTGATTGGAAGAGAAGAAAAATTAATTGGGCAAAGCCTTTGGGAGAGATGGAATCTTTTAAAAAGTTTTAAAGATAGGGGGAAGTGAGGTCCGGCAGATTTGAAGTGGGAAGGAGTTACAGGCCAGGAGAAGAGAATGAGTCAGGGTCAGGATGCTGGAAAATCCAGGGTGAATGGCTGGGGAGAAGGTCAGGGAGAGGAAAGATTAACCTGTCTTCTTAGAGGAGATAAGATTTTGGTAGGGCTTTGTTGATAAGGAGAGTGGTGGTCTGTCAGATAGGAAGTGGTAAAGGAGTTCAGGCAGGAGACGGAATCTGAGCAAGGAGTTGATAGCAAGAGACAAAACCGAGGTATAGTAAGTAGTCAGTGTTAAAAGATTGAAGTGTGCGGGCTGTGTTTTAGTGGGAGATGAGAGGTTAGACAAGAAGGTAAGTCGATTTGTCTGATTTATATGCCTCCAATCCAGTCATACCCAGTGAGTTATTTGCCTCCAATGAGTGGGTCATTTCCCTGTATCTGGAAGGTGCTTAGCTAATTGATTATAATAGTACAAGCTCTTAATAAAACATTATGTAATTAATAATTACAGTATTTTTTAAGCACTTACTATGTGTCAAGCACTGTTCTAAATGCTGGAGTAGATACAAGGTAATCAGATTGGACACAGTCCCTGTTCCACAAAGGGTTCACACTCTTAATACCCATTTTACAAATGAGGTAACTGAGGCACAGAGAAGTTAAGTGACTTGCCCAAGTGACAGCAGACAAGTAGTTTTCATAAATATGCAAAGATAATAATAATAATAATGGTATTTGGGTACAGTGCTCTTCGCACAATAAGCACTTGATAAATGTGACTGAATAAATGAAATGAATGAAAGTGTTTACTAAGTATCAGACGCTGTATCGAACACTAAGTGATGGGTTGATAGAAGCAAATAGGGTCGGACACAGTCCCTGTCCCACAAGGGAGGGTCACATTCAACAGATGAAGTAATTGAAGCACAGAGAAGTCAAGTGACTTTCCCAAGGTCACACAGCAGACAAGTGGTGGATCCTGGTTTAGAACCATAGAACCATGCTCTATGCCTTAGGCCATGCTGCTTCTAGATCCAGAACTGATCAAGATCTAGAACTGATCAAGAACCCCTCTCTATTACAGGAACTGTATTTTCTTCCACTGATATTTCTGTAAAAATAATAATAATTGTAGTATTTGTTAAGTGCTTACTATGTGTCGAGCACTGTTCTAAGCTCTGGGGTAGATGCAAGGTAATCAGGTTGTCCCATGTGGGACTCGCAGTCTTAATCCCCATTTTACAGATGAGGTAATTGAGGCATAGACAAGTTAAGTTATTTGCCTTAGGTCACAGAGCAGACAAGTTGGCCGAGCTGGGATTAGAACCCACATCCTTCCTCTGACTCCCAAGTGCCCATTTCCCAGAGCAACTTTCTGAACTACAGCTACCTCTGGATTCCATTATGTCTACTCTGGCTTTCACCTTCTCTCTCATTCCTCCACCAAGTTCCAGGGATGTGGACACTTACTCTGAAGATTCATTCAGGATCAGTGGGAGGGCAGATCTATCTTTCCCAGCCTGGCTAGTGCAGGAACACAAGAGCTTTTCAATGGTCTTTTTGTATTTCAGTTTATGTTTTGGCATTTTTATAGGCCAGCTTACTTTCTTATTGCCCATGAATACTTCTATCAAGATCTGACTTTTGCTTTTCCTGGAAATATTCTAAACCATTCTGGCACAATCTAGGTAGTTAAAAATAATGCAACACACTGTTCACGAAGAAGAAAAGGACAAGCTTTATCACGTTACCCTTATTCACTTCATGCTTAGATAAGCATGAGCCAAAAATAAATAAAACAATGTTTTAAAAAGGACTGCTTTTCTTTCTGACAGGAAAAGAGATCATTACTCTGATAAAAAATAATATCATCCTGATTGGTCCCGTCCAAGGATTCATTCATTCATTCATTCAATAGTATTTATTGAGCGCTTACTATGTGCAGAGCACTGTACTAAGCGCTTGGAATGTCCAATTCGGCAACAGATAGAGACAATCCCTGCCTATTGACGGGAATACAGTCTAACCGGGGGAGACAATTCTGTCCAATTGGTTATAGCACAGAATAAGCAGAAAATAAATTATTGTTATTGTGATTATCAGTGGCTCTGAGGGAGCTATCCGGGCAACCCCTTTCACTCACTCTGGATTAAGAAGCTAAATCTTTAAGAAGATTTAACAACTTGCTGACCCTAGAAGGCAGTTTAAGTCCACCACCTGCTGGCCTAAAAGCAAACTGCCTCCATCACTATTTAATCGCAGTAGAAACCAAAGTGTACTTTCCTCATTCATTCATTCATTCAATCGTATTTATTGAGCCCTTACTATGTGCAGAACACTATGCTAAGCGCGTAGGAGAGTACAATTCAGTAATAAACAGTGACATCCCCAGCCCACACCGAGCTTAAAGCCTGGGGCACGGAGACTGTGGGGGTGGAAGGACAGACATCAATACAAATAAATAAAATTACAGTTATGTACTTAAGTGTTCTGGGGCTGGGAGGGGGGAAGAACAAAGAGAGCAAGTCAGATCGACTCAGAAGGGAGTGGGATATGAGGAAAAGTGCAGCTTAGTCTAGGAAGGTGATGTGCATTCTATAAGGCTTTGAAGCGGGGGAGAGTAATTGTCAGATTTGAGGAGGGAGGGTGCTCCAGGCCAGAGGCAGGATGTGGGCAAAGAGTCACCGGGGGAGAGACAGGTGAGAGTGATGCACAGTGAGAAGGTTAGCACTAGAGGAGCGAATGTGTCAGCTGGGTTGTAGAAGGAAAGTAGCAAGGCGAGGTATGAAGGGGCAAGGTGGTGGAGTGCTTTATAGCCATTAGTGAAGAGTTTTTGTTTGATGCAGAGGTGAATGGCAACCACTGGAGTTTTTTGAGGAGCAGGGTAACATGTCCTGAACGTTTTTGTACTAAAGTGATCCGGGCAGCAGAGTGAAGTATGGTCTGGATGGGGAAAGACAGGATGCTGAAAGGTCAGCAAGGAGGCTGATGCAGTAATCAAGGCAGAATAGGATGAGTGATTGTATTAACATAGTAGCCATTTGGGTGGAGAGGGAAGGATGGATTTTAGTGATGTTGTGAAAGTGGGACCGAAAGGATTTAGTGACTGATTGAATATGTGGGCTGAATGAGAGAGAGGAGTCAAGGATAACGCTAAGGCTATGGGCTTGTGAGACAGGAAAGATGGTGGTGCCATGTACAGTGATGGAAATGTGAAAGGGAGGACAAAGTTTGGGTGGGAAGATAAAGAATTCTATTTTGGACATGTTAAGTCTGAGGTCACAGGAGAACACCCAATTAAAGATGTCTTGAAGGCAGAAGGAGATGTGAGACTGGAGACAGGGAGTGAGATTAGGGCTGGAGATGTAGATTTGCGTATCATCCACATAACGGTGGTAGTTGAAGCTATGGGAGTGAATGAGTTCTCCAAGGGAGTGTGAAGATAGAGATTAGAAGGGGACCCAGAATGGATCCTGAAGGGACCCCACAGTTAGGGTTGGGAGGCAGAGGAGGAGCCCATGAAGGAAACTGAGAATGAATGGCTAGAGAGATGAGAAGAGAACAAGAAGAGGACAGAGCCAGTGAAGCCAAGGTTGGATACTGTTTCCAGGAGAAGGGGGTGGTCTACAGCATTAAAGGCAGCTGGGAGGTTGAAAAGGATTAGGATGGAGTAGAGGCCATTGGATTGGCAAAGAGGAGATCATCGGTGACCTCTGAGAGGGAGGTTTCTGTGGACTGAAAGGGATGGAAGCCAGATTGGAGGGGGTCAAGAAGAGAATCGAAGAAGAGATATTTGAGACATGGGGTGTAGATGACTCAGTCAAGGAGTTTGGAGAGGAATGGTAGGAGGGAGATGGGGCAATAACTGGAGGGAGTTGTGGGGTCAAAGGAGGGTTTTTTTCAATTAGGGAGACATGGGCATATTTGAAAGTAGTAGGGAAGAGTGAACAGTTGAAAATAGTTGTTGAGGAGGGAAGAAGGGAGGGGGTGAGAGTTTCTTCCTCATCTCCACACTGAAGTCCTAAACCAGGACTGTCCTTTTCTCTATTTAGTGACCAGAAGTGACTCCTAAGAACCCTAGATTTGGTTATTATTTTTTAATAGATTATTCAAGGTGAGGAGCAATTTCCTGGAGGTTTTCTCTAAAGCCACTGAAAATTGTAGAGTTGGATGCTAACTCCTAATACATTGCTTTCTCTAATGGATCAAAGGAAGGAAAAGCATAATCTGGTCAAGCACCATGGTCTATGGGGAAGAGCTTGGGTCTGGGCAGGGGCAGATTTCCCAACAGGTTCTAAAGACCCAGCCTTGGTATGGCAAACCTGGGGCTGGGTGGGGGTGGGGGAGCAGGGGGAAAATATTTCAGGGAAAAATTAACTTTTATAATGAGTACAAGGTATCTGCACATAGATTTGCAATGGCCATTTGTTTCCTACAAACAGTGATGAGTTCACTGTAATGAAGTCATCACTCTATATAGCTAGCTTGTCCTCTACATTGTAAGCTCAATGTGGGCTCAATGGGACTGTTTATTGTTATTTTGTACTCTCCCACGTGCTTAGTACAGTGCTCTGCACACAGTAAGTGCTCAATAAATATGAATGAATGAATGATGGTGTGGTGGGAGTCTCTGTATGATTGCAGTGTGTCCTGGAAAGGGGCCCATCTCAGGAACAGCATAGCTGTGCATTTGAGGGAAAAATCTATAAAGTAATAGCGAAGAAAATGACATTGATCAAGTGGAGGAAAAGACTGAGTGGAGCTGAGAATGAAAATGAGCTTGACACGTCTCTCTCGTTCACCCCACACATCCTATCCGTTACCAAGACCTGCCGGTTTCACCTTTATAATATCGCCAAGATCCGCCCTTTCCTCTCCACCCAAACGGCTACCTTACTGCTACAGGCTCTCGTTATATCCCGGCTAGACTACTGTGTCAGCCTTCTCTCTGACCTCCCTTCCTCCTCTCTCGTCCCGCTCCAGTCTATTCTTCACTCCGCTGCCCGGCTCATCTTCCTGCAGAAACGATCTGGGCATGTCACTCCCCTTCTTAAACAACTCCAGTGGTTGCCTATCGACCTCCGCTCCAAACAAAAACTCCTCACTCTAGGCTTCGAGGCTCTCCGTCACCTTGCCCCTTCCTACCTCTCCTCCCTTCTCTCTTTCTACCGCCCACCCCGCACTCTCTGCTCCTCTGCCACCCACCTCCTCACCGTCCCTCGGTCTCGCCCATCCCGCCGTCGACCCCTGGGCCACGTTCTCCCGCGGTCCTGGAACGCCCTCCCTCCTCACCTCCGCCAAACTAATTCTCTTCCCCTCTTCAAAACCCTACTTAAAACTCACCTCCTCCAAGAGGCCTTCCCAGACTGAGCTCCCCTTCTCCCTCTACTCCCTCTACCACCCCCCCTTCACGTCTCCGCAGCTTAAACCCTCTTTTCCCCCTTTCCCTCTGCTCCTCCACCTCTCCCTTCCCCTCCCCTCAGCACTGTACTCGTCCGCTCAACTGTATATATTTTCATTACCCTATTTATTTTGTTAATGAAATGTACATCGCCTCGATTCTATTTAGTTGCCATTGTTTTTACGAGATGTTCTTCCCCTTGACTCTATTTATTGCCATCGTTCTTGTCTGTCTGTCTCCCCCGATTAGACTGTAAGCCCGTCAAACGGCAGGGACTGTCTCTATCTGTTGCCGACTTGTTCATTCCAAGCGCTTAGTACAGTGCTCTGCACATAGTAAGCGCTCAATAAATACTATTGAATGAATGAATGAAAAAGTGCTAAAGAGAATTAATGTTATTTATCACCTATGATATCAGTGTTTTTGCTGAAAGAAAGACAAAATGGGATGTCCTGTATATTTCAAGGCAAGTTCATAAAGCAATAGATATATTTTTACAATCATTTAAAATATAATAATTAAAGGGATTAAATACCACTGCTCTCTTGGACTGTGAGGCCTGGGTGGGTCAGGGACAGTGTCCATTCTACATATACTATGTCTATCCCAGCACTTAGTACTTTGCTTGGCACATATTAAATACTTCAATACCACAATTATTATTGTCATGCTTGAAGAAACAGGTTGAACTCTAGACTTGAATAAGAGCGGCTTTTTATTCACTGCCATGAAGGACTATGGTCCGTCTTTGGTCTCTATCTGCCCCTCATTCCCTCTTACTCATGGTTAGTCCCATAAATGGAATGGTTCAGTAGCACTGGGCTCACTGTGCTGAGTAATATTAGGAAGAAAGAAGTTGCTAAGCCACCCATTGTTCTTTCCATGGAGTCTTCTTGCTAGTCAATCTTGGGTCTTTTTTTTAAAAAACAATAAACTGATATTTGTTAAGCACTTACTACATGTCAAGCACCACTCTAAATGCTGGGGTAAAAGCAAGTTAATCCAGTCTAACACAGTCCCTGTCCCGGTTAGGGCTCATAGTCTTAGTAGGAGGAAAAACAGGTATTGAATCCCCATTCTGCAGTTAAGGAAACTGGGGCCCAGAGAAGTTAAGTAACTTGCCCAAGGTCACACAACAGACAAGTGGCAGAGACAAGATTAAAACCCAAGTCCTCTGGCTTCCAGGCCCCTGTTCTTTCCACTAGGCCATACGGCTTCTCCATCTTGTCTCTAAGTGCCCATCTCACCTGAATTGTATGCATCTGAGAGGCACTGGTTATTGGCAGGCATCTCATCCCAATATATCTGATTCTGCTCCCATGACATATAGAGAAACCTGAGACTAGCCAAGTCCACAGCTAGTCTTTAAGATAGATTGCTAACTCTTCCTTTAGACCATAAGATCATTGTGAATAGGGATTTTGTCTACCGACTTTATTGTACTGCATTTTCCCAAGTTCTCAGTACAGTGCTCAAAATAACCACTCAGTAAATTCCACTGATTGACTGATAGTCTGTTGGGAGGAGCTGAATGAGTTAGTGGAAAAAGCACTGGCCTGGGAGTTAGAGGACCTGGATTCTAATCCCAGGTTCACCACTTGCCAGCTGTGTAAACTTGGGCAAGTCACTTAATTTCTCTGTCCCTCAGTTTGCTCATCTGTAAAATGGAGATTCAATGCCTGTTCTCCCTCCTAGCTTAGACGATGAGCTCCATTTGGGACAGGTACTGTGTCTGACTTGATTAACTTGTATCTATCCCTGAGTTTAGACCAGTGGTCGACACATATTAAGCACTTAAAAATACCATAATCTCAAGTCTTTCTGTTAAAAACTTCACATGGAACATCCCAGGGATTGATCCTGACAGTGATTAGGTGCCAACCAAATAGGGAAAGAATACTTACCAATCCCCCAGCCTCCAATCCACTGTTCCACCTCAGTTTACTTTCCAGATGTTTGGGTATTCAAATTCTTCTTCAGAGAGACAAAGGCCGGGGCTCCAGAATCTGTGTTTGGTTCAGGAAAAGTCTGAGTGGAACTAAATAAAGACATCCATTACTTTTAATAAAGTATCATAACAGATGTAGAAAATATAATCATCTTAATGAGTCCCAAGCAATCTTCAATTGTAAAATATCTAGCAGACAGAGGATACAATTATCCACTTTGAGCTAATTTTACTGGCTAAATTAGATACTGGCTAAATTTCTATCTGAAGACCTTTCTTTCCTTTGGATTTGGGCCTCTCAGAATTAATAATAAATATTCAGAAATTCTTTCCTTTTCCCCCATTTCTGGATTTTAGCAATTTTACTATTGTGAATTCTTGTGTGAAGATAATAATTAATAATAATGTTGGTATTTGTTAAGCGCTTACTATGTGCAGAGCACTAAGCGCTGGGGTAGATACAGGGTAATCAGGTTGTCCCACATGAGGCTCACAGTTAATCCCCATTTTACAGATGAGGTAACTGAGGCACAGAGAACTTAAGTGACTTGCCCACAGTCACACAGCTGCCAAGTGGCAGAGCGGGGATTTGAACCCATGACCTCTGACTCCCAAGCCCGGGCTCTTTCCACTGAGTCACGATAACAATATCAGTTTTAAAATGGTTCAAATAATGCCCTTATAAAGGGATTATTTTAAAAAATCACTGCATGTTCCAAATATTCTAGATTACCTCTTGCTTCAGAGCAAGAAAATTCAAAGTATAGTGCTATCCTCTACTAAGATGTAGGAAAACAACACCCTGCTCTACCTTAATTTTACCTACCAGACAGGATGGATTTGGAGTGCAACCAAAATCAGCAAGTCAAAAAGCTTTCATACAGCTATAAAATCTGCATGTCCACCAATTTTATCATTCTTTCATTTCCCTTACTCAGGGCTTCTATCTTTCTCCTTCTTGAGAAGCAAAGTGGCCTAATGTAATGAGCATGGATATGGAATTCAGAGTATCTGGACTCTAATCCTGGTTCTGTCTTTTACCTGCTTTGTGACTTTGGGCAAGTCATTTCACTTCTCTGTGCCTCAGTGACGTCATCTGTAAAATGAGAATTAAGACTGTAAGCCGCATGTGGGACATGGCTTTCTTCCAAATTGATTAGCTTGAACGAATCTTCTATCTTATCTTTCCCTCCCTTCCCTCCTACTCTACTCAAAACCCCCTTGCCTTTTATCACAAACCCCCACTGTGTGCTAACAGATTTCTTTTTCACAGCACACTCAACCAAAATCTTGGAGAATGAATTTACCTTCACCATTAAGACAAGACTGCTCACCCCCTTGCCAGCAGCCTTCTACATGGGAAAATATCATTTTTATGTCTTGCAGGTAGAGCCTCAGCTTTAGCTCTGACATTTCCTCAGTCCATCATGACTGAGTTGTAGGTATTCCTGGAGAATTTTCCAGTCTTTGGTGCCTTCTGTTCCATCATTAACATTTCTGAAAGCTTGTGTTAAATTTTCTGTTTTAAAGGAGTCCACTGTTTTACACCAGTAAAAAATACTCTAAATAGTTATTGCTTTCTCTATAAATAGCAGTGGAAGATCATAGCCACTTCAGGAGACCTCTTGAAGTATTAGCTCTAATGAGGAAAGCTCCACACCTGGTAATTTCAAGGGATTTAATTAACACATCCCATTTCACATTGACCAGCCTAGCCCTACTTCAGCCATGTGGTAATCTACTAAATGGCTTAGCCTCACAGGGATCTATCATGTGACTTAATTTCTGCCTCCCAGGACTTCTCTGACCTAATAGCCTTCTCATTTCTCAGGGCAATTTCTCAGAAGTTATTGCTTCTGTTTTTTAAAAAGAAATGATTGAATATTGCTAATTGAAGAGAGCTGGATACACTTCAGTAGTTTTTCGTGTGACTATGTGTGGTAGCAGACTTCTCTGCTGTTTTTCCCAGTGTTAAGAGTACTTGGATTCTTAGTCCCAGTTAATAATAGTAATAATAATAATGTTGGTATTTGTTAAGTGCTTACTATGTGCAGAGCACTGTTCTAAGCGCTGGGGGAGATACAGGGTCATCAGGTTGTCCCACGTGAGGCTCACAGTCTTCATCCCCATTTTACAGATGAGGGAACTGGGGCCCAGAGAAGTGAAGTGACTTGCCCACAGTCACACAGCTAACAAGTGGCATAGCCGGGATTAGAACCCATGACCTCTGACTCCCAAGCCCAGGCTCTTTCCACTGAGCCCCTCTGCTTCTGCTGCTTAACAGTTCTGTCTGTTACGATATCATTGGTGAAGGTCTCTAGCTGAACCACTTTAGGCCTTTTGCAGGGTGCTCCCAATCATTTGAACAGTGCTTTGCCCACAGTAAGCACTCAATAAGTATGATTTATTTTTAGTATTCCTGCAGGGCTTGTCAATCAATCAAACAAACACTGAGAAGCAGTGTGGCTTTGTGGAAAGAACTCAGGTCTGGGAGTCAGAAGACCTGGGTTCTAATTCTGACTCTGCCACTTGCCTGTCGTATGATCTTGGGAAAGTCACAACTTCCCTATGCCTCAGTTTTCTCATCTCTGAAATCAATCATTTGCATTTATTGAGCACTTACTGCTGTTCAGAGCACTGAACTAAGTGACTGGGAGAGAAGAATATAACAGAGATGACAGAGTTGTTCCCTGCTCACAGTGAGCTAACCCTCTATAGAGGGAGACAGAAATTAAATAAATATATTATGGATATGTACATAAGTGCTGTGGGACTGAGGGAGAGGTGAATAAAGGCGTAAATCCAAGTGCAAGCGTGATGCAAAAGGGAGTTAGAATGGTGATTCAATTCCTGTTCTCCCTCCCTCCATATGGAACCAGGACTGTGACTGACCTGATGAATTTGTATCTACCCAACTGCTTGGCACTGAGTAAGCACTTCAAAAACAACAGAGAAGCAGCATAACCTAGTGAATAGAGCATGGGATTTGAGAGTCAGAACAATCTGGCTTCTAATTCTGACTCCACCACTTGTCTGTTGTGTGACTTTGGAAAAGCCATTTGGAAGGGAAACGTGGAATGATAATTGAATTTGGAGTTTTCCTCTCCTTAAATGGATTTTAAAAAGTTAAATAAAATTGGGTTAGGCTGAGAAACTTTGTCAACCATTGATCTTAAGAAGTCTAATAAGGGGACAGCTGCATACAAAGTACAGATTTAATTGCTGAATACTACAAATTGAATATATCAAAAATGGGGTTTGTTTGTTCATTCTTGCTTGTTAAATTGGTTCAAATGGTCTTTAATATAAAATTTCCAATATGTTAAGGGTTAACAATGCAAGTTCTGCGTGTTGTTTCTGCTGAGCCTAGCTAAGGGGGCTAAAAGCAGATGTATGTTATTCAGTATCATACATATCCCTGCTCTGCCACTTGCCTGCTGTGTGACCTTGAGCAAGCCACTTCACTACTCTGTGCCTCAGTTACCTCATCTGTAAAATGGGGATTAAGACTGTGAGCCCCATGTGGTACAACCGATTACCTTGTATCTACCCCAGTACTTAGAACAGTGATTGGCACATAGTAAGCGCTTAAATACCATCATTATTATTATTATTATTTCACTTCTCTGGGCCTCAGTTCCTTTATCTATAAAATAGGAATTTAGACTGTGAGCCCTATGTGGGAAATAGATTGGGTCTAACCTGATTAGCTTGAATCTACCCCGACGCTTAGTACAGTGTGCCTGGCACATAGTAAGTGTCTAAGAAATACCACAAAACCCCCACATTATTATTATTATTATTCAATCATTCATTTCATTCCACTTAATTTATTGAGCACTTGCTGTGTGCAACGTACTGTACTAAGTACTTGGGAGAGTACAATATAACAAATATATTCCCTGCTCACAACAGACTTACACTCCAGAGGGAGGGATTATTATTATCAGTATTATGTGAAGACCAGAGCAGTTGCCAAGGTGCCTGCTGAGTGAAGGCTCTATAGCACGAGCATTGCCGCTATGCTGTACTGACTTTGTCTGTAAATGGGTAAAAATCCTCTCCATGCACTTTACAATGCTCTCATAATATCCCAGCTGGATTATTGTGTCAGCCTTCTCTCTGATCTCCCTTCCTCCTGTCTCTCTCCACTCCAGTCTATTCTTCATTCCGCTGTCGGGATCATCTTCCTGCAGAAACGCTCTGGGCATGTCACTCCCATCCTTAAAAAACTCCAGTGGTTGCCTATCAACCTCTGCACGAAACAAAAACTCCTCACTCTTGGCTTCAAGGCTGTCCATCACCTTGCCCCTTCCTACCTCACCTCCCTTATCTCTTTCTACTGTCCACCTCGAAAGCTCCGCTCCTCTGCCGCTCACCTCCTCACTGTCCCATGTTCACACCTATCCCATCGTCGACCTCTGGCCCACTTCCTACCACTGTCCTGGAATGCCCTCCCTCCTCACCTCTGCCAAACTCACTCTCTTTCCCTCTTCAAAGTCCTACTGAGAGCTCACCTCCTCCAGGAGGCCTTCCCAGACTGAGCTATCCCTATTCCCTCTACTCCCTCTGCTCCCTCTCTGCCCCCCCGCCCTCCTCCCTCCCCCTTCCCTGCTTCACCTCCCCTCAGCTAAGCCCCGTTTCCCTCTGCTCCTCCCCCTTCCCTTCCCCTCCTCTCAGCACTGTGCTTTTTTGCTCATTTGTCTATATTATTTATTACCCTATTTATTTTGTTAATGAGGTGTACATCCCCTTGATTCTATTTATCGTGAGTATGTTGTCTTGTTTTTGTCCATCTGTCTCCCCCAATTAGTCTGTGAGCCCATCGCTGGTCAGGGATTGTCTTTATCTGTTGCCGAATTGTACATTCCAAGCACTTAGTACAGTGCTCTGCACATAGTAAGCGCTCAATAAATACTATTGAATGAATGAATGAATGTGTGACACCCTGGGGCCCGGTGGGAGCACTCTGACAGGGTTAAGAGAGTGTCAGTGAATCAGGGGGACTATCAGGGATTTTTCTGCTCAGGTTCTTGGGCCTAAACTCCCAGAATTGAAACTTGTCCTCCATCCTCAGGGGAGACTCCATCAGTAGAGTGCAAGTGACTTTATGCTCTAAGACTTTACTGGGGACTAGGCCAAAATGATTTATGCAGGTCTAAACAAATGCTCTAAACATCAGTCTCTTTCCTCTGGAAAGTGACCTAAGTCTCTGTGTCAGATGGGACCCCTGGGGCTGGAATGGATCATCTGATGCTAATTGACCCAAAAATCACAGGTGAGAAGTGGCATTCTTAGAATCGCATAAAATCCCAGGAACTTTTCTGATGTCCAACACCACACTGCAAAGGAAGCAACCAAAGCTGTAAGTATAGTGAATTCCCCTGCATCTCTTAATAATTAAGGCAAGCATGTTTTTGCCAGGATTAGTTCAAAACTTCCTACTTGTGTACCACTGTCCAGTTCAAGAAGCACAATATAAACTACAATTTTCAGTATAAGGGTCTTTATTAATGTTGCTGTTCTTAAAGAGGATTGCGATTGCTTCAAGTATAGTCATACAATACTGTGGATTTTGCTGTAGCAAGATCAATATAAATTGTCAACAAAAGAGCAGTATATCAGTCAGCTGTTTAAAGGCATGCAAAGACAGTGGTAAGAAGTCTGTGATGTTCAAATAGCCTACTTTTTCTAGAAAACTCTATCTTCATGACAAATTACAAATTGAAGATTTTTCAAAAATCCTAGTTTTACTTACTTTTCATTTGGAAGTTAACTTGATAATTGAACTAAAGACATTCATCCTTCGTTTAATTAATCATGTATTGCCTTTTGCTGTCATGTACAATTTCAAAGCTTTAATATTTCAGTTCTTTGAAATTCAAAACCATTTTTAATTGCCAGCTGCTATTTCACAATTATTTGACCTCTACATCCTGTCACTCATAAACATCAGATTAATCATTAATTCGGTTGATAGAAAATTCATCATTTGAAAAGCATAGAGGATGGTCGCATTTAAGGCTGAAAGGAAAATGTTTGTATCTTCTTCGGGAGACATTCCTAGAAATGCTGTTCTCGCAGCTGAGGCAATGGCTATATAGAATCAGCCCCATCCTCTCCACTTTCATGACAAGGTTAGATTTTCCCCCAAGCCTTTTTTGTCCTACTAACAATAAAATTCAGTGATTTGTCACATTTCATTACTCAGAGTTGTAGTCGTGGAAAGAAAGATGTTTTTCAGTGGAAAGTGAAAAATAACTCTTGGCTGAACTTAAGGCTTTCCTCCCTTGAAGACAGCGACTTCAGGGTCATCTTGAAGAGTCTCCTTACTTGAAGGAGGCTCTCACCACTCTGCCTTTCTGGGGCTGAGGAGGGCGCCAGTTATCTACCATGGGCACAGGAGGCTCGTTCTCAGCGCTGAAGAAAAGGCTGCGGAGCTTGGCCATCTGCAAAAGTCCCAATCAAACACATCAGCATGGTTTCTAGTGCACGGCTGGGCTGAGATTCCAGGAGTTGTGCTTAGCGGCCTAGTGGATAGAGCAAGGGACTAGTAGTCAGAAGGACCTGGGTTCTAATCCCAGTTCTGCCACTTGTCTGCTGTGTGGCCATAGGCAAGTCACGTCACTTCTCTGTACCTGTTACCTCAACTGTAAAATGGAGATTAAGACTCTGGGTCATTGTGTTTAACCAGATTACCTTGTATCTACCCCAGGGTTCAGTTCAGTGCCTGGCACAAAGTAAGCGCTTAACAAATACCACAATTATTATTATTTTTATCAGTCCAAATCTATTCAATTAACCAAGCATAAGTATTTGTTAGATAATCAGGGCATTCATAGTCCCAGTTCCACATGAGGTTCACAGTCTAAATGGGAGGGAGAACAGATATTGAATCCCCATTTTACAGATGAGGAAACTGAGGCACAGAAAAGTTAAATGATTTGTCCAGGTCAAACAGCAGACAAGTGCCAGAGCCAGAATTAGTCCTCTGACTCCCAGTCCTGTCCTCATCCTATTATCAATCTATCAATCATATTTATTGAGCACTTACTCTGTGCAGAATTCTGTTATAATAATAATTATGCTATTTGTTAAGTGCTTACTATGTGGCAGGCACTATACTAAGCGCTAGGGTGAATGCAAGCAAATCAGGTTGGACATAGTCTCTGCCCCATGAGGAACTCACAGTCTTGATGTCCATTTTACAGATGAGGGAACTGAAAAGCAGAACAGTGAAGTGACTTGCCCAAGGTAACACAGCGGACAAGTAGCAAAGTTGGGATTAGAACCCATGACCTATTGATTCCCAGGCCCATGCTCTATCTACTATGCCATGCGCACTTGGGAGAATAAAATACAGCAATAAAACAGACACATTCTCTGCCTACAGTGAGTTTACAGTCTAGAGGAGCAGACAGACATTAGTATAAATACATAAAATTTTGGATATATAGGTAAGTGCTGTGGGGTTAGGGGTTGTGTAAATAAAGGGAACAAGTCAGGGTGATGCAGAGAGGCGTGAGAAAGGAGGAAATGAGGGCTTAGTGAGGGAATGTAAGCCCATCATTGGGCAGGGATTGTCTCTATCTGTTGCCGAATTGTACATTCCAAGCGCTTAGTACAGTGCTCTACACATAGTGCTCAATAAATACCATTGAATGAATGAATCCCTCTTGGAGGAGATGTGCCTTCAAGTAAGGATTTTAAGGTAAAATAATTGTCAGATATGTAAAGGGCCAGAGGCAGGACATGGGCAAGAGGACGACAGCAAGATAGATGAGATGGAGGTGCAGTGAGTAGGTTGACATTACAGGAGTGAAGTGTGTTGGCTGGGTTGTAGTAGGAGAGTAGTGGGGTGAGATAGGAGGGGGCAAAGTGACTGAGTACTTTGAAGCAGATGGTAAGAAGTTTCTGTTTTTTGCGGAGGTGGATGGTCAACTAGACTTCTTGAGCTACTCAAAGCCTTATTAAAATCACAACTCCAAGAGGCCTTCCCCAACTAAGCCCTTATTTTCTCTCCTTCCACTCCTTTCTGCTTCTCGTTTGTATCCTTTACTCACCCCTCCCTCAGCCCCACAGTGCTTATGGGCCTATCCATAATTCATTTACTTATGTTAATGACTGTCTCCCCCTTTAGACTGTATGTTCCTTGTGGACAGAAAATGTGATTACCAACTCTGTTATACTGTATTCTTCCAAGTGCTTAGCACAGTGCTTTGCACACAGTGCTCAATAAATATAATTGATTGATTACTCACCATCATTAGTGGCATTTTCTAATTCTGATTGATATGTATATATATAAAACACACATTTATGCTTCATTTAGGGCTTTATAGCTGCTACCTGCCTAACTCTGCCTTTGTTAATAATAATAACAATAATAATAATGGTATTTGTTAAGCGCTTACCACGTGCCAGGCACTGTACTAAGCCCCAGGGGGATACAAGCAAATTGGGTTGGACACAGTCCCTGTTCCACATGGGACTCATACACTTATTCCCCATTTTACAGATTAGGTAACTGAGGCACAGAGAAGTAAAGTGACTTGCCCAAGGTCACAGAGCAGACAAGTGGCCTTGCGGGAATTAGAACCCATGACTTTCTGATTCCTAGGCCCATGCTCTATCTAATAGGAGACAGCAACCCTGAAGAGAAAACCATCCTGCAGATATTCAGTGAAATCTGGATGAGACATTGAATGAAATAGCTGTAAACCAAGCATGGCACCTCCATATCTGTTGTCAGCTGACTAACCTACTCCTTAGCGTACACACACACTGTGAAGTGAAGTAAAAGTTGAGAAAATATCTGGGTAGTTCCAGTAAGAAACCTTCAATTACCTGGGGAAATTAGGCCTGATCTGGGACACTGGAATAATCTGACCTATTTCTCCTGTACAATCCCAAGTACTTAACACAGTGCCCTGCAACCTATAGGGACTCAATAAATAAAACCAACTGGCTGACTGACCTTGAGTAATTCTGATAAACATCAACTCATAACAGAGGCAAAGGTGGAAATTTTGCTTAAATAACTGAAGTATTGGCTCAAATTTCTCAGTGTGGTCTAGTGGAAAAAGCACAGGCCTGGGAGTCAGAGGGACCTGGGTTCTAATTCCTGCTCCACCACTTGTCTGCTGTGTGACTTTGAGTAAGTCAATTTACTTCCCTGTGCCTCAGTTACCTCTCCTGTAATATGGGGATGAAGACTGTGATCCCTATGTTGGACAAGGACTGTGTCCAACTCTATTATCTTGTATCTACTCCAACTCCTAGAACATTGCCTGGCACATAGTAAGTGCTTAACAAACACAATTATTTCATTCTTCTTATTATTATTATAATTTTTTCTTCTTCACTTTGTACCAACTCCAAAGAGATTTGAGCTAATGCAGTGTTTTGCTGAGTATCCACGTTAAATATCAATGCTGAGTATCAATCTGGACATAAGATTCAGAATAGAGCATACACCATTAGATTAGGTGACATAATTAATGGAGATAGTATGTCCAATGTATAGTAAAAAGAGATAAAGGGGTAGGTTTGGAGAACATGATGAGAATGAGGTCTGACTAAACTACTCTGTTACCACTCGTGAAAATAAGAAACCAGTTTCCCTACATGCTTATTGTAAAAATTGAACTGATTTCTATTTCCTCAATATATCATTATTTTTCTGATTTTCTTTTTAGGTATACCAGAAAGGAGCAGATCAGGGAAGATTCACAACTCTGATCATCCTCTAATGGCCAAACATCTCCTTACTTCCTAAACATTCCTCTCTGGGGTCAAACAAATCTGTTCTCCCTCCTACACAGACTTTGAGCTCCAAGTGGGCTGTAGATTGTATACTTCTCTGCAGATTGTAAACTCCAGTGGACAGGCATCATGTCTACCAACTCTGTTGTACTGTACTCTCCCAAGCATTTAGCACAAAGCTCTGCACACAGTAAGTGCTCAATAAATACCACTGATTGATTGATTGATTGACAAGTGGAACAGGGACTGTGTCCAACCTTATGTATTGTATCTAACTCAGCGCTTAGTATAGCATTTAACAAATATGACTGTTATTGTCATCATTGCTATTATTATTAAATTGACATCCATTCTGCCCAGGATCCCCCTAACTCTGAATCACTGCCATGCCATTGCTTAAGGTGCTCTTCATCATCCCTTCTTCCAAACCCAACTGAAAACACTGCCCTTTCAGGGGCAGGAATCTCTAGAAAGTGGTCCCTCAGGGATTCTACTGGCTTCTGGGGCTTTTTAGACTAAATTCCTTTTCACTATGTCAGTAGCATGTTTGTAACTCTTAGACTCTCTGGTGTTATTTAGTGACTCATAACACTTTCTTATATTATATGTCATTAAATGATATATTATAAATTATTTATTCATATTAATGTCTGTCTCCCCCTCTAGACTGTAAGCTCACTGTGGGCAGGGAGTGTGCCTGCAAATTCTATTGTATTGTGCTCTCCCAAGCTCTTAGTACAGTGCTGTGCACAGCACAAGCACTCAACAAATTCCATTGATTGATTGATTTCTTTATTCTTTTATCTGTGTTTATCCTGTCACATCTAAATCACTGAATCCCTGAGCATAATAAATGTCCCTTATATCCTGTTGGCTGACTGCTTGCCTGCTTGCATGCATGCTTGCCTGTCTGGTGGAAAATTTTACTCCAGAGACTCTTTTCCACAATTCTCCCTTCTTTGTCCTGATCAAGAATACTGAGCCAGTATGAAGCAGATTTTTATCTGAATTTCAACTTCCATCAGAGAGTAAAAACCTTGATATTTTGCCTATCTCATCCACATAAGTATGACTTCTTGAGATGAGGAGTATTTTGGCAAGAATTATCCAGATATTTGCTCAACTTTGCTTGTGTTCAGCATAGAGCAGGACAAGAGAAGTTATTCTATGAAAATTCAATAGCTATAAAATGTTAGAAAGAAGAAAAGAAAGCCAATTAGTTTGGCTCTAAAGGAAGTAAGTTATTTTATTTACCCAAAGGAATATACCTGAATTCAAACTAAATGGGTCCCTGTATTTAAATAACTCACGGGAGAAAAAGTGTCCAGAAGCATTTAGGTTAATGACTTTTCACGGAGAAAGAAGTCAGAACTGAGAAGTTAGTTTTAGTGGGATTTATGTGCTATGGGAAAATTGCCTATTAATCTAGAACCAGGGAAGAGTTCTGTTTTTAGGGTTCACTTAGTGCTTGGAAATGACAAGGAAATAGTTGCAAATGGATAAATGGGTCACAGGATCAAATTCTTAGTTGGTGAAGGTTTTAGCAACAGCAAATTACCACTTAAAGAACACTCTGAAAAACTTGAAGTATTTAGGTGAACCTTACCTGGTCAGAGCTCACAGTAATGGGCTCCTTCAGAAGAAGCCAGACAATGCACTCTTCACATGGGGGAGTGGTGAAAGAGCCGTGATAAGTCCAATAATCCCGGCAAGCAGGGAATAGACAGGATGGGTCAAAGTGAGTGAAAGGAGCCTCTTTGCCCTGAAAGAAATAAACAGAATGTTCGCTTTACCACTCTGCAGGGAGTCTTAGCAGTAAATGCCCTACAATTCTATTAATGGTTGACAGTTTCCTTGAAAACAGTGCAAAGCCATAGATCCTTAAAAACTCTATGCTCATGCCAAGTTTTATTTATTTTTTAATGGGCAAGAAGTGTAAGTTCCCTTTCATTAATATAAGAAACATTTTGATTCTTCTATTGAAATTTGTATTGATTACTGAGGAGCAGTATGGCCTAGTGGAAAGAACCTGGGCCTGGAGTCAGGAAATCTGAGTTGTAGTCCTGGCTCTGCCAGTTGCCTCCTGTCTGACTCTGGGCAAGTCACTTCACTTACTGTGCCTCAGTTTCTTCATCTGTAAAAGGGGAATTAAATACATGTCATCCCACCCTATTAGACTGTTAGCCCCACATGGGACAGGAGCTGAGTCCAATCTGTGTACATTGCATCCTCCCTAGCATCTAGTATAGTGCTTAGTACTTAGTAAGTGCTTAAAAATACCACAGTTATTATTAGTCAATACAATTATTCCTAATTACTAATGCAAGTATGGCCTGAGAGAACAGGAAATGTGATGGAAATACCATCATATTATTTAAGTGATTGGGCAAAACCAGAGGGTTTGTTTTCATGAATTGCTTTTATGAATTAATATTAATGTTACCAACATTTATTTGGTGCTTACAAGGTACAGAACATTGTACTTAGTGCTGAGGAATTAAAGCAGAATATATTGAGATACTTTCACTGGTGCACAAAAGGTTCATACTCTTGGTACGGGAGGTCAAATGCATAACTGAATAATTGCCTCAACATTCAGCTTCAACCCATTCATAGGGAAAGGGTCATATCCATGTTACCATAAAGTCTAACACTATACAAAAGAGTTTCTCATTCAAAGGCAAGTTGGAACTCTCAGTTCCTCTGCTCAACTGGCTCTGCAAATGGAAACTTATGGAAAATGCACAGAGTAAATAAAAGAGTTTGATTTTTAAAATGCATGGAGTTTGGCAAATATAAAAATTTAGGGAGTACTTCCCAATGATTCAAACAGGCCCAAGGTGGATGGCCTACTTTACTTCTGAAAATTTTTGGAATTTTAATGAACACCTTTTCTTTATTCATCATGTGCCTTACATTTGCCACCATGGTAAAATTCAGTTCTTGAGTGGTCAAAAAACAATGAAACCATGCCAGAAAATCTTTCAGATACTTTCTGCAGTGTATAAGCAAAGGAGACAACTCTGCACTTTGTAGATTAAGAAAGAAAATTAAAATATACACTACATTAAAAAAACTAGTTTATACCTTTGTCTTGATAGCATCGAGAGCATCAAGAAGTAGTTGGAACTCCGCTTTCTCATGTCCTATCTGTAATATAGAAAACAGAAACTGAATAACAGTTAAATAATATCTTTTTTCCTTCATTAGAACTTAGCATTGCCTAAAAAATGACCCTGACCCATCCCATCAGCTATTTCTGATAGATGAAATGTCAGAACATCTTGTTCTGAGCCAAAATGTCACTGAAGAGAATTCTCCAAGAGAAATGAGAATAAAACAATTTTCTTATTTTCCCCACACTACTAGACTCAATTTTAGCAATGTCATCACATTGGCCTCTAAGCTCAGAATGCAAATCCATAGATCCAATCAATCAATCGGTGGTAATCATTGAACACACTCTATGTGCAGAGCACTGTAATAAGCACTTGGGAGAGAGTACAATATAATAGAATTGATAGATATGATTCCTGCCCTCCAGGAACTTAAAGTGTAGTAGGGGAGACAGACTTTAAAATAAATAAAGAATACGTATATAAATGCTGTGGGTCTTGGGTGGGGGGTGTCTGGGGGCTTCAGGGAGATGAGTATCATATTACTTAAGGGTGATTGGGGATGAGGAGAGTAATGAATCAAATGCTTAAGGGATATAGACCC
Organism: Ornithorhynchus anatinus; assembly: GCF_004115215.2. Taxonomy (NCBI): domain Eukaryota; kingdom Metazoa; phylum Chordata; class Mammalia; order Monotremata; family Ornithorhynchidae; genus Ornithorhynchus; species Ornithorhynchus anatinus. The sequence goes on along the minus strand of NC_041731.1, from coordinate 51,033,184 downwards.
AAGGGCATAGGGAAGATAAACAGGATGGGGAAATGAAGGATTAGCCAGAAGAAGGCTTCCTGGAGGAGATGTGATTTTAATAAGGCTTTTAAGATGGGGAGAATGATGATCAATCAGATATGAAGTGAGGGAAGTTCCAGACTAGAAAAAGGACCACGAGCAAAAGGTTGGAAGCAAGAAAGATCAATCAGGTTGTCGATGGAGGAGTGAAGTGTGCAGGTTGGGATGCAGTGGGAGATTAGAGAGGTTAGATAGGAAGGTGAGAGCTGATTGAAGGTACTTAATACACTAACAAACCCCTCTATAATTGCATGTATGCACCTTCCTTCCCAAACCAGCCAGCGGGAGTTGACGAAGAATCAGCACTAGAACAGACACTGGATGATACATTAATGCATCCTTTGCCTGTAGGCAGAACTGCAAAAGATAACTCCTGGCCTATTTTTAAATATTTTCAGATAAGATGCACCTAAGCAATGCTTTGGCTGTTGAGGCATTGTTTCCCCATTGGGTAACTCAACTCTTGGAAGTAGTCAATCAAGGCAAACAAAATTATTTTCAATTTTTATCCAAAATTCTTGAAAAAGACCCAAGAGATCATGCAATCTGAATGTTGAATATATGACCATACTACTGGAGAAGAAATTCTATATCTTCAAATAATTTAGAAAGAATTTCACATGTGGTATACCCTGCTTCTTAGATAAAATTTCTGGTTTTATGGTCACATTTCAATCAAATGCTATAGTCATCCTTCTAAGAGTTGTAAGTTTTCTAAGACACACTGCATGAGTGTCTAGTGATAGAACATTTTGTCCTGTTATGAATCACCATACATTTTGAATCCTGGCTCTGCCACATGTCTGCTGTTTGACCTTGACTAAGTCACTTCACTTCTCTGTGCTTCAGTTACCTCATCTGTAAAACGGGGATTGAGACTGTGAGCCCCACATGGGACAGGGACTGTGTCCAACCTGATTTGCTTGCATCCACCCCAGCACTTTGTACAGTGCTTGGCACATAGTAAGCGCTTAACAAATACCATTATTATTCATCAGGAATCTGATGTTACGCATTTGAGGGCCAAAACATTTTGAGTTATTTGGAGTTAAACTTTAGATGGGACTACTACCTCATTCCAATGGAGAAAGCACCTCAATGCTTTGGAGGTGTCTTCTTAGGGGGGCATAGAGTCAGGGGTGGCATTCAGAGCCGGGTAGGAGGGCCAGGAAGGCCAGTGGAAAGACAGTAGAAGAGGAAAGGAAAAGAAAGACAATAAAGAACAACGGGCTCTTCTAGTTTTCAGGCTGACTTCTGGTCTGACTTCTCCCCTCTAGACTGTATGCTCCTTGTAGGGAGGGACTGTGTCTGTTTATTATTATATTGTACTCTCCCAAGTACTTAGTACAGTGCTTTGCTTAATAAATATGATTGACTGACTGACTGACTAGTCTATTTGGACAGTGCAGTGAGTAAATTATGGATCAGGTAGACTAAGACTGATCACTCTGACATCATGTAACCACTCAAGAGGGAAATGTTTCATGAAAAAAGACAATGCACGTTAATCTTCCTTGCATTATTTTAAATGCTAGCCTATTGACAAATGAAGTAAAACCCTTCTGCAGTGGGCAGTAAAGCAATGAGTCTGCCTGAGGGGAATGATGCTTTTAGTCTCTTAGGGGCTACAGGATGGGGAGAGGGAGCAAGAAGAGCTTCCTCTCCAGACAGTGACTGGGGTATGCTGCTGGCCACAACACATCCGTGGCTTTTCTAGGTTGCTTAGCCTTCTTAAGGAGGAGGGCCCAGCTCAGAACAGGATGGATTGGTGACTGTAAACTCGCAGTGGGCAGGAAATGTATCTGTTTATTGTTATATTGTACTTTCCCTAGCTCTTAGTACAGTCTCTGCACACAATAAGCACTCAATAAATAAGAGTGAATGAATGAGCAAATGGATGGTGATTCTGCTGCTCCCCTCTGCTTGGAGGAAAAGTGGGACTTAGAGGAAGTGATATCAGGACTTTGTTCCAGCATCTCTGACTCTGGGTTGGGGCTTCCAGTTGCTGAAGAAACACTATGTCGTCAGCCTCATAAAACACCTAGATGCAAATCCCCAGGCCTGGTGGTAGAATGATGGCTGAAGGAGAATGGAGTGGGGAATTCCTGGCCATCATATCAGGGCTCAAAAGAAAAAGGGAAAAAATCCTAACTTTTGGGAAGAAGGAAGACGTGTTTTACCCGACCTTCAGGAAGAGCCCAACGACTGCAATGCCATCGGGTTTCTTCAAAGCTTCTCCAAAGCTGCCATATTTGGGGTTCCAGTGAACCATATGAAGCTGAAAATGGTAGAATATAAATATGCAACAAATAAACTTTTAAAAAATACACACATCCATTTACACATTGGTAAATAAGGGACTGGTATAACACTGTGGTTCACTTAACTCCACCTTTTAAGTGCCTCTAGAAAGTCCCTGAGAAATCTATATAATACAGGAATTTCTAAAAAAAAAATGATTCCTTAGAATTTCAAATGATGAAAATAAAAGCTACATAAAACATGGTAAACATGATTACATATTTATGATCAGGGCTGAAGGAAAAAAAGTTTTCTAGTTACCAGAAAGGGGTAATCATTTATTATTTCTGTGTTATATGGTCACATCTTTCCTCTGAAAAACTCAAGGACTCGGCAAGAAGAGTAATAGCTTGAGTACTATTTAAATAAGGGCAGAATCTCCTGGTAAATTGCATAGAGCAAGAACAAGAATGGATTCTAGTTTTTCACAGCAGTGAAGTTGGTTTGGGGATGAAGAATAGCCAAAATATTTTATTTGGGATCAAAATTGGGAAGAATCATGACTGACACTTTATACATGAAAAGAAAGCTGATCATTTTGCCTAACTTTGTAAACATTAGTCCTCTATGCTGTGACTCCCAGCCCTTAATATTTTGGAAGAAGACTGCCTTCAGGGTAAGGGCCAGGGCAACCTTTATGCATCCCGAAGGCAAACCTGCCTGGATAATGTGCTACAGCTTAGTGGGGCTAGGCCTGAAAGTAGTTGTGTGACCTGGAAAGGGGAAGCCTGGGGTAGCTCTACCTCTAGGGAAAATGCACTAGACTCAGGGCTGTCATCTCCCTACTTCCTCAACTGCCTACTGAGTGTGAAGTAGAGAGCCCAGGAGTGCAGTGGGTGCATTTCGGTTTTTGTCATTTGTTCCTGACAGTAGATCGAAGGCAACACATACCTCTGCGGCATATTTCACTCCATCCACAGTGTGCTCAGAGCCATGGTCATCCGCAGAACCCCAGTGAATGTGAAACTGCCGGAGTCTGTAGGGCGCGGAGAGGGGCCCTCCCCTCAGCACTGAAATGCAAACAGCCCTGGTTAACAGTGACATCAACAGTGGCCTCCCTATTCCCTGGCCTCCAGGCTGTTCTCAGAGTTGGCTCTCTTCTGCAGCTCAAGCTAAAATAACTGACAACAGATAACGGCCAGAGAGCCATTCTGATCTAGTGGCAGAGTCTTTGGTAGCTGCCTTATTTCTACCAACCAATAAGTTGGTAACACTGGCATCAACACAATTTCCTCAGCCCCTAGGTCCTCCCTCCAAAGTTGGGGTGCAGTAGGTAGGGAGGTGAGGGGAAAGGGAAAAGTCACTTCTCCTGCAGCTGAGAATCCAGGACTAAATAATTTACCCACTAATCTGTTCTTCCAGTGCTCACTTTGAAGAGATCTGTCAAGGATTTTATTGACAGGCATCTCCCAGGATGCTCAGAGGTGCCATAGAATGCTAACAGTCTTGTTAATCCTTCAACACTATCCTAGAACACAGTTCTCTCCTCCCTGAGCCTGAAGAAAAGCATTTTTTAAATTTGAGAATCCCTTGAGAAGGCAGTGTGAGCCTAATAGAAAGATCATGGGACAGTGAGTCAGGAGCCTGGCATTCAAGCCCCAGCTCTGCATCTGCTCTTTTGGGAGAGATCTTGGATGAGTCCCACTTATCTATCCTGGGTCTCAGATTGCACATCTGAACAATGAGGGGAGACTAGATTGTGAGCACCAAGTGGAACAAACCCAGGGTCCCATCTGATAACTTTATTTTTACCCTAGCATTTTGCATATAGTAAGGACTGAACAATTGTCATTATTATTACTATTATTATCATTTAGGAAGTGGTTTCAGGTAGAGGCCCATCTGAGGCAAGGTGTCTATCCACCCATCTGTAGCTCCAGACTTGTCTTGAACCTGAGTATGGTCAGAATGGACCTGGGAAAGGTTAGGGCAAGGTGGCCCAGCTAGGCTGTCCTCTCATGAAGGGGTCAGTGACACTTAGAGGTCTGAAATGGGGCTCTGCTCCCAGGTCTCCTCCTTCCAGCAGATGGAAGGATTGCTGTCACCACTGGGTAATTCTTTGGTACTGGAATTTGACAAGCTGATGGAGAAGTAAGGCTCTTCAATCGGTGCCCAAGAGAGCCGTAGTGAGTTCCCTCCCCCAAACCAGGGTGCAAAACAAAAACCAGAAGTGTAGCCTCAGGCCTCCAAAGAAATAGAAATATTTGCTACTCTGAGGCATAAGCAAATATTATAAGGGCTATAATATTTATTCTAAGATCAAGGCAAGAATTCAGAACCAGAAAAAGAGTTGCTAACAAATAATTAAATGATGCATTTATATATAATAATTATAGTGCACATTGCTCTCAAAACATTCCCTTGCAAAACCTCACATTAAGGAAAATTTGCAACGAGTATACACTCCATTGCCAATGCCCAGCACACATATACATAAACTGTAATAATGTTGGTATTTGTTAAGCGCTTACTATGTGCCGAGCACTGTTCTAAGTGCTGGGGTAGACATAGGGGAATCAGGTTGTCCCACGTGGGGCTCACAGTCTTAATCCCCATTTTACAGATGAGGGAACTGAGGCACAGAGAAGTTAAGTGACTTGCCCACAGTCACACAGCCGACAAGTGGCAGAGCTGGGATTCGAACTCATGAGCCCTGACTCCAAAGTCCGTGCTCTTTCCACTGAGCCACGCTGCAACTGTTTATTCCAACATCATAGAACAGTTTCCAAAACAGGCTCGCATATTCAGAAGATCACTTCCTAACTCCCTCACAACATGCTAGCCAAATTGCATAATGAAAGCATGTGCTATTGAAGAAGTGAATGTATTTATTAAATGTTTACTATGTGCTAAGAACTGGATAAGTCCAACATAATGAAATCAGGCCCTGTACCTGAATCCACACTGAGGTCTCACTCTAAGAGCTAGGTAGAAGCACGCATATATCCTCAATTTACAGATGAGAAAAATAAGACAAAGAGATGAAAGATGACTTGCCCAAGGTCCCCCGGCAGGTGAGTGACAGAGCTGGAACAAGGGAAAAGAAGTCTCCTCACTACCAGTGCCCGGCTCTTTTCTCTAAGTCAGGCGGACTGTATGTACTATACCTGTGTATGCACTTCACGTTTTAAAGCACTTGCATTCATATTGCAAGTGGGCAATTTCCTAGTACCAAAGATGTAAAATGAAGTAAAGAGGCTGCCCTTTCCTAAACTGTAAGCTCCCTCTAGACTATTAGGTCCTCTGGGTGAGGAACAAGTGCTTAGTACAGTGCTCTGCACACAGTAAGTGCTCAATAAATGCCATTGATTTGATTGATTCTCTGAGAGGGCTTTTTAACCAAGCAAGGACTTTGGAGTGCGGAGGACAAACCTTTCAGTAGTGATGTTCCAGTGTTATCTCACATTGGTAGCAATAGTTGAAATAACAGAAAACATGGAAACAAACACTAGTGAAATAGCAGTTTTATGCATCTTCAGCCACAAGCAAACACGAAAGTAAGAATATAATAATGTCTCTCTCATCAATAGTTTGAGCTTAATTAATACCAAAATGACCTAGGGGATGCCTAGGAATGAGGTTTCTAGAACTATTAAAGTTTTAAAACTGTAAACTAGACCAATACTGCATGGAGGCATATAGAGAATTCCGTCTGTGACAGTCCCATAGCTCTGGTAACTCCAGAGGTCTACAGAGGTAAAGATGAAGAGAGGTAAGTAGGACACAGAAATGAAGCAATTATGAGCAGAGAAAGTTAAGTTGCAGGGAATTAATATAAACAAGGGAATACACTGGTAAGAAGATAATTCCACTTAACAAAACAAATACCTGTTATATTGTGATGATTATGATAATGACAACAATAGCAGTTATGTCGAAGAAAACGAGCAAATTAGTTTATACATCAAATATGGCTTGCTAAATATGGTAAGGATGTGCTAACCTGTCATTAGAGATTGTTGGAAGCATTTATGATCTCACTGGCAAAGAGTAAGGCAAAGAAGTATATTGGAAAAGGTGTGGAAAAGCTTGGAAAATGATATCCTTGAATCTTAGTTATAATTTCTGTGTGATCATTCTCAAAGCAAATATGAGGGTGCCACGTGATAGAAATCCTAGAGCACTAGGATGCTTGGTTTAGAGGGAGCAGCGGACTGAGTTCTCTATAGCCGCTTCAAACTGCCCCTGTGTCTTCAGGACCAAGGGATCAAATTGCTGTTCGTGCTGTGGCAGCTATGAGAAATTAGACTTCATACCACAGCTCTGCTGCAATACTAGTATTGGGTCCTGGAAGTGCCACAAAAAGGTCAATCAAAGGAAACATTGGTCAAACTTCTTTTCATAGATGACACCTATCAAAATACCGTTGACTGATGGATTAACTTAGGACCTGGCAAGTCCCAGCTGAAAAGTCAACCTGTCACGTCTTTTCATAGGCACCCTGAATCCAAAATATTCAGCATCTGATTGCAGAATGTTTAGTAACACTGGAAGCCTTCGCTCAGTTATGACCTGCTGCTGCTGCGCAACAAATGTGTGGAAATGCAGAATATTTGAACTAGCTTCTTAGATGTAAATTTTTTCAACTGCAATGATGATTTACACAGGTATAAGTGTTTAGATGCCCTGGGAGAAAGAGTCATACCTGGTTTTAAGAAAAAAATAAACTTTTGACACATTCTTTGTCAGGCCAGTGTTGGGAGACCAAGAACCCAACTTCTTAATCTTCTCTCCAGCCCTTTGCTGCATGCTCAATAAATATGAATGAATGATAATAGCAATATTTTAATTAGCTCCTTTTTTTAGTGGATTTCAGGCTTTGAGTTTGAAGTTCATAATTGATTTTTAAATAGCTCTGCAATATATCAGCAACTCAGAAAGTAAACTAGGGGTTGTTTCTTACCTTCTTTCGATATGAAAACATTTCTGCCTATGCTTTCAAAGTTTTCCTTGAAATTGTGAGGAACGTTATTAATTTTTGTTACAGAAGAAATCCCTGTTTCAATAGATATTGCCACCTTTTTTACTTTATCAAACTGTTGCTAGATGAACTGGTATTTTCTGAAAGTTAAATCTGTTAAGTGTTAATTATACTCTGCTGCATTATGCAACATAAAGGTAAAATATGACACTCAGCTTCTTTTAACTAAAGCAGATTTTGGCTAGGGAAGACAGTGCCATTCTTTCAACGTCCTTTTCCTCTACTCAACCCCTATTTCATGTAATAAAGTTCTGCTAACCAATTTATATTGAATGTGGACTTGGTCTGCAATGTTAGATGAACACGAGAAGCAGCATGGCCTAGTGGATACAGCATGGGCCTGGGAGTCAGAAGGACCTGACTTCTAATCCTGCCTCTGTCCCTTGTCTGTTGTGTGACCTTGGGCAAATCACTTAATTTTTCCATACCTCAGTTGCCTCATCTGCAAAATGGGAGTTAAGACTGTGAGCCCTATGTGGAACAATGACTGTGTCCAACCTGATTAGCTTGTATCTATCCCAGAACTTAGTACAGTGCCTGGGACATACTAAGTGCTTAACAAATGCTATTAATATATATATTTGCATATACACACAGACACATTTACTTAATTCTTGATACTTTAGGGAGTCAGACTTACTTGATCTATCGTAAGTGTCATCAAATACAACCCGACAGGTTTTTCCATTGTTCAGAATGGTCTTTGCAGAGCCAGGATCATAAGAAGCAGCCCAGGGCTGCAGAGAGGGGTCATATTTTATGTCTTTGGTGTGGAGTTCAATGGGGGACTGATTGTCTCCCTTAGCAATTGGGTAAAGTTCGTGCCAGTGGTCAGGTCCTGGAAAAAAACAGAAGAAGAAGAAAAAAAGATTTGGTCAAATCAAAGACATACGTCTTCAAAATACTGAATGTTAGAGTGGGGTACCCAGAGGCTGGGCTCATATTTACGGTATATTCTCATGGTAATTTTGAGGCATGGCTTAGTGGAAAGAGCATGGTCTTGGAAGTCAGAGGTCGTGGGTTCTAGTCCCGGCTCTGCCACTTGTCAGTTTTGTGACTTTGGACAAGTCACTTAACTTCTCTGGGCCTCAGTTACCCCATCTGTAAAATGGGGATTAAGATTGTGAGCCCCACGTGGGACAACCTGATTACCTTGCATCTACTCCAGTGCTTAGTACAGTGCTCAACACATAGTAAGCGCTTACCATCATCATCATTATTATTATTATTGCTTTTCAAGCAAGGAATCTTGCAAGCAAGTAATCTCTGTCCTGCTTGACAGAGGGGTTGAACACTGTTTACGGTTATAAATCGCAGTGGGCTTTGGTTCTAGATCTGCCAACGGGGTCTCTGCAGATCAGCTTTGCCAGTGGGTGGCTAGCAGCTCCAGGGCCTGACTCCAGCTTAGCCCACCCGGGGACTTCAGGAATGCCAGGGTGAGCAGTGGGTGAGGAGGGGAGGTAGAATATCATCCCCTGGGCCTGTGCCAAGTTTCACCGTGAGCGATGTTCGCTCATGAGACGGGCCTCCTGAAAGGGGAAGGAAAATTGCAGAAACTAGACGAAAAAGTAACACTTAAGAGAAGCCTCCACCCGCTCCATCCTGGAGCTGCGGGCCGGGGTCTGGACCAGTTCCCAAGGGCAAGGGCTGTGTGGGGAGAAACAGAGGTCCGGGGGGCAGGGCAAAGGAAACCTCCTCCAGGCTGGAAGGACAGGGCAAGGCAGGCCAGGGAGTCCTGGGGGCCCCTACGGAGGCAACCTCTGAGTCTCATTCCCTCCTGTGAACTCCTTCCTAGCACTTAGCACAGCACTCTGCACCCAGTAAGTGCTTGATAATAATAATAATGATAATGATGGCATTTGTTAAGCACTTACTAAGTGCAAAACACTGTTCTAAGTGCTGTTAGACTGTAAACCAGTCAATGGGCAGGGATCGTCTCTATCTGTTGCCGAATTGTCCATTCCAAGCACTTAGTACAGTGCTCTGCACATAGTAAGCGCTCAATAAATACTATTGAATGACTGATACTCATCCTTGAGAAGCACCTTGCATGACAAGCAGTCTGGCTCAACGTCAAGCGCCCGGGCTTGGGAGTCGGAGGACATGGGTTCTAACCCCTCCTCTGCCACTTGCCTGCTGTGTGACCCTGGGTGAGTGACTGTGCCTCAGTTCCCTCATCTGTAAAATGGGGATGAAGACTGTGAGCCCCACATGGGACAACCTGCTTACCTTGTACCTACCCCAGCCTTTGTTTGGAACAGTGCTCGTCACATAGTAAGTACTTGACAAATACCATTATTTGTTATTATTCATTCAGTCGTATTTATCGAGCGATTATAGTAAGTGCTTAACAAATACCATCATTATGAGAAACTGCGTGGCTTAGTGGAAAGAGCGCGGGCTTGGGAGTCAGAGGTCGTGGGTTCTAATCCCGATTCCACCCCTTATCAGCTGTGTGACTTTGGGCAAGTCACTTAACTTCTCTGTGTCCCAGTTACCTCATCTGTAAAATGGGGATGAAGACCGTGAGCCCCAAGTGGGACAACCTGATGACTTCGTATCTTTATTATTATTATTATTATGTTAGTATTTGTTAAGCGCTTACTATGTGCAGAGCACTGTTCTAAGCGCTGGGGTAGACACAGGGGAATCAGGGTGTCCCACGTGGGGCTCACAGTCTTAATCCCCATTTTACAGATGAGGTAACTGAGGCACAGAGAAATTAAGTGACTTGCCCACAGTCCCACAGCTGACAAGTGGCAGAGCTGGGATTCAAACTCATGACCTCTGACTCCAAAGCCCGTGCTCTTTCCACTGAGCCACGCTGCTTCCCATATCTGCCTCAGCGCTTAGAACAGTGCTTGACACATAGTCAGAGCTTAACGAATACCATGATTATTATGATCATTACCGCGTGCAGAGCGCTGTGCAGAGTGACTGGGGAAGCACGATACGATAAACAGAGAGATTTCCAGCAAAAACTATTCCTACTGCTGCTGCCGCAATAGGAATGGTTTTTGCAGGAGTAGTTTTTGCTGCTCCTCCTCCTCCTCTCGGGACAGGGCAGGGTCACTCACCGTTGTGGCTAGCGTAACCCCACTCTTTGGCCATGATCTCCTTCCTTCCTCTGCTCCTTCTCTCTCCGTCCCTGGGTCTCCGGCTCCGGCTCTGGCCCCCTGCTCTCTCCTCCGGGATGCCTTGCCGTCCTGCGGGACCAGGGGCTTTTATAGCTAGGGTCGCCCAGTCGGTCTGGGAGGGGGGCGGGGGAGGATGGGGAAGGGACGGGAGAGGGAGGACCGCTCTGGGCGGAGGCGGGGTCGAGGGTGGAAAGGAGAAACCCCCCTGCCCCTGCCCCTTGCCCCCTGGCCCTGCCCCCTGATATAAAGTCTCCCAGCTCCTGCCCTCTCTGGTCCTGTGGGTCCGGGCCGCCCCCCATCCCCATCCCCATCCCCATCCCCTCCCCAGCCTGCAGCCAGGCCTGCTGGACACCCCGAAAAGGACCACCTAGGAGAGACTCCCCTCCCCCCCGCCCCATTCCTCTGTTTGCAGGTCCATCTCTCCCGCACCGATCCTGCCCTAAGGTAGCCCCTCTTTCCCCTCTGCCCTTCCCATCTCCCTTCTTGAGTTGTCTCCTCTCTCCTCCCTCCGGGGCCCGCTGCCTCCCCCCGCCCCAGCCTTCTCCACCTCCCCAGCCTCTTCCACACTTCTTCTTCTTCCACTCCCCCTCCGTCCTCCATCGGCCGCCCAGAACTCCCCGCCTGACCCTTTTTCACACTCAATCTCCCTCTCCCAATCCCCCTGTCTCCCTTTCCTCTTTTTCATCTCCCTCCTTTCCCTTTGCACGCCCCTCTCCATCTACTTCCCCTCTCCCTCCTCCACTCTCCTTTCTTCATCTTCCTCCCCTTCCCCTCTCCCTCTTCTTTTTCCCTCTCCATCTCCCTCCCCTCTCAGCCTCCTCTCCCCACTTCATCTCCCTCTCTCCCCCTTCTCTCCACCTGTCCCCCTTCCCCCTTTTGACTACTTCCCCCCTCAGTCTCCCCCTTCTCCTGCCTCCCTTTTCCCTCTCCATCTCCCTCTCTCCCTCTGCCTCTCCCCACCTCATTCCTTCATTCAATAGTATTTATTGAGCGCTTACTATGTGCAGAGCACTGTACTAAGCGCTTGGAATGAACAAGTCGGCAACAGATAGAGATAGTCCCTGCCGTTTGACGGGCTTACAGTCTAATCGGGGGAGACACCTGACTCCTCTTCCCCATTCCTTCTTCCCCCCTTCTTCCCCCTTCACCTTTCTCCCCTTCTCCCCCTCCACCTTCCTCCCCTTAATAATAATAATTAATAATTATGGTATTTGTTAATCGCTTACTATGTGCGGGGGAGATACAAGGTAATCAGATTGTCCCATGTGGGGCTCACAGTCTTCATCCCCATTTTACAGATGAGGGAACTGAGGCACAGAGAAGTTAAGTGCCTGGCTTGCCCAAGGTCACACAGCAGACAAATGGAAGAGCCAGGATTAGAACCCCCATCATCTGACTCCCAAGCCCATGCTCCTTCGCTAAACCATCCCCTTCTCCGCCTTCCACTTTCCTCCCCTTCTCCCCTCTCTCCACCTCTGTGCCCTCCTCCTCCTCCACCTCCTCCAGGGTTTGGGGTCTCTCTGGGGAGAGTAGGCCTCGGAGCAGGCAGGGTCCCAGGAAGCGCAGAGGCTGGGGGCAGCCTCGGGTCCAGTGGGATCTGGGCTGGGGAGAGTCGAGTCCCTAGAGATAGGGAAGAGGGCAGGGGATCAGGAGGAGTCTGGCTTCCCTGGGCCACTATGGCCACCCCCCGGCCAGCCTCATCAAGGGCAGGGTCCTTGCCAGGTCTCCAGGTCCAGGGCACAGAGCCATGTTCACTGTACTGTTCTCATCACCATAGCACCTACAATAATTTCTGCAGGTCACAGTATCTCCTTCTCCAGAGGCAGGAAAAGGGATGTTTATAAGATCCAAGATATCCTGAGCATAAAGGTGAAAGAAGTCGCTTTTCTGGCTTTGACAAATAGGAGAGGCCAACTGTTTTTCCGGATCACAAACTGTGAAAGGGAGATCTATGATGGTCACAGAATAGAAATGGAATTAAAGCAGGGAAAGCAGCCTAAGAGATGATGATGCTTCAGTTGTGAAATAGGATATAGGAAGGTTTTTTTTTTATTAAATTCAAGTATAAAGTGGACAGAGAGAAGTCCGCCCACTTAAAATGTAGATTTTGGCACTAGCGATATGTGATTTTTCCTCCTCATTATTCATTTTTTTACTTTCCATTTCAGTTTATTGGCAGGTTAACGTAGAGGGAGAGGATATAGATTTAGGCTAATGTGTTTGTGAAATGCCTGAGAGCATTTGAAATTCATGGCCATGATTTATTAACAAGACCAGGACCCCCAGAGTTTACAAGTGCTGCCATTTAAACTAGGTAATATGCACAAGAGGTATATGCAGAGGAGGTGTGAATTGTCATTTTTAATGGGCATACAAACCTTCACTCCCTTAAAACAAAAGCAAGGGACATATAAGATAAATGTTGACAAGATATACACTCCATGCAAAACACAATTTGTTTTTTCTGGAACCTTCCCCAATATATGTTGGTAAAAATAAGAGTTGTAATTAGAAGCTAAGCATCCTGATGAATAAATTAAAATACTGAATTTCAGTGGATCAGAGAATCATCTACCTGGCAGGAAGGTCCAACCACCAGACAGGAGAATAATTAAACCATCCAGAAGACACGTGTCTGTTCTTTCCTTGAAGAGCTGCAGGGATGGAGATTCCACTATCTGTCCTGATAGACTGTTCCTGTGTTTTGGCCCCCTGACAGTCAAGCAGTACTTTCTTGTGTCCAAAAAAATTCATCTTGGTTTAATTTAAGATTGTTCCTTCTAGTAGTATTAGCAGTAGTAATAGTTTTAGTAATAATAGCATTTACTGAGCACCCACTGGCTGCAATGCCCTATGCTAAGTGCCATATAAGTCAGAGAGTTGACCCATTCCCTGCACACAAGGAGCTTGCACTCTAATGAGGAAAACCTATAAAGTATTTACAAATAGAGTAAACAAAATAAGTAATTAAATGTACAGGTATAAGCAAAGTAAGTAAATACACATACAGGTAAGTAGGATACATACAAATACTTTCTTGATAGGAATAAATTAGTGCTGGAGGTGGCTGATGGGTTTTTATGACAAGGTACTGAGTAATACTGGGAGAAGATTAGTGGGATTTTAGGAGGTCAATGATGGTGGGAAGAGCTGCAGTCTGTTAGATTGGGCAGCGGAAGGAGTTCCAGGTTGGTGGAAAATAGGAGAGAGGGGTTGAAAGCAAGATAGTGGAGTGCAAGGTACAGCTAGAAGGTTGTTTTGGGAGAAATGAAAACAATGAGCTAGAGAGTAGCTCCAAGGAGCTGGAGGCAGCACCTGAGGAGGGTCCAATTCTCTCAAGCAAAGAGAATGTTGTACAATAAACACTACAGCAAAACTATTAGTCCTGGAAGTCCTTCCAGAGCAGTGCATTTCCTATCAGATCCAGTTGTAAATCAATCAATCAATTGTATTTATTGAGCACTATGTGCAGAACACTGTACTAAGCACTTAGGAGAGTATAGTGCAACAGATTTAACAGACAAGTTCCCTGGCCATAATGAGCATCTGCCATTTTTCTTTAAAGGCTTTGCTATTTAACTAGGTTCAGGTGTGAAAAATATTTTTGGTGCTATTCATTGTAATTCTTTTAAATTTTATCCAATTTTCCCCTTTGCATTAAACCACTCTAAGTCTTTCTTGTTTCTGTCTGGCACTAAAGAATGAACTCCTGTATAACTCCTAGGATACTTGCTAACTCTCATGCATTTCACAGATGTAGGGCAGAGTACCCAGCTGCTTGCCCCAGCCTGAAACTGGTCCCCATCACCCCACTGGAGGATTTGGAAATCAATTTTTGGCATTAAGTTCATAGTCCAGAAAACACATCTTCAAGGAGAACTGAATGAAAAATAAAATGTGAGAGGAATATGTTGAGCATGATAAGGTAAATGACAGTGGTTCAGCTGGACAAGCTGCTTCCTTCCATCCACTAACAGAAAAATAAACTCACATGCACATCTGTATTATAGCAATGCTCAATATTTATTGAGCATATACTGTGTGTAGAACACTAGAATAAGCACATGGGAGAATACACTACAACAGCTATACAACAGAGTTGTTAGACATGGTCCCTTCTCACAAGGAGTTTACAGTCTAGAGCGGGAGGCAGACAAAAAATGAATTACAGACATATAAGCGCTGAGGGGCTGAGGGTGGGGAAAAAAGGGTAAACAGCCAAATGCAAGGGTGATGCAGAAGGGAGAGGGTGTAGGGGAAATAAGGGATTAGTAGGGGAAGGCCTCTTAGGGGAGAAGTGATTTTTAATAGGGGAGAAGGAGGAGAGAGTGCTGGTCTGATGGATATGGAAGTGGAGGGAGTGCCAAGTCAGAGGGAGGATATGGGCAAATGAGTTAGTGGTGAGATAGATGAGATCAAGGTATGGTGAATAAGTTGGCATTAGAGAAGTGAAGTGAAGGTCCTGGGTTGTAGAAGGAAATCAGTGAGGTAAAATAGGAGGGGCCAAAGTGATTAGGTGCTTTAAAGCCAATGGAAAGGAGTTTCTATCTGATGCTGACGGAGGTAGATGGGCAACTCCTGGAGGTTCTTAAGGAGTGGGGAAACATGGACTGAACTTTTTTTTTTAGAAAAATGATGGGAGCAGAGCGAAGGATTGCCTGGTGTGGGGAGACAAGAGGCAGGGAGGTCAGCAAGGAGGCTGATGCAGTAGTCATCATCATTAGTCAAGGCAAGATACGATAAATGATTGGATCAGCATAGTAGATGTTGGTATGAAAAGGAAAAGGCAGATTTTAGAGATGATATGAAGTTAGAACTGACAGGATTTGGTGACAGTTAAATTTGTGGGTTGAATGAGTGACATCGTTTGAAGATAATTCCAAGGCTATGGATTTGGGAGACAGAGAGGATAGTGGTGCTGTCTACATTGATGGAAAAGATGGGGGAACATAGGGTTTGGGTGGGAAGATGAGGAATTCTGTTTTGAACATGTTAACTTCAAGGTACCAGTGGGATATCCAAGAAGAGATATCCTAAAGGCAGAAGGAAATATGAGACCACAGAGAAGGATAAAGATTACAGCTAGAAATGTAGATTTGGGAACCATCTGCATAGAGATGGTAGTTGAAGCCATGGGAGGGAATGAGTTCTCCAAGGGAGTGGGTGTAGATGGAGAAGAGAAGGGGACCTAGAACTGAGCCTTGAGGGACTCCAACAGGTAGAGGGTGGAGCAAGCTCATTGTGGTCAGGGGATATATCTTCCAACTCTGTTATATTGTACTTTCCCAAGCACTTAGTACAGTGATTGAATAAGGTAGAGGAGGAGCTTGGGAAAGAGACTGAGAAGTAGAGACAAGAGAGATGAGGAGAACCTGGAGAGGACAATGTCATTGAAGCCAAGGTTGTATCAGGTTTCCAGGAGAAGGGGGTGGTCCACAGTGTTGAAGGCAGCCAAGAGGTTAAGGAGGATTGAGATGGAGTAGAGGCCGGTAAACGAAGTTAAGTGATTTGCCCAAGATCACACAGCAGGAAAATGATGGAGCTTAGAACTCAGGTCCTCTGACACAATCAATCAATCAATCATTCATGCATTCAATTCATTCAATTGTATTTATTGAGCGCTTACTGTGTGTAGAGCACTTTACTAAGCACTTGGAAAGTACAATATATCAATATAACAGACATGTTCCCTCCCCACGATGACCTTACGGTCTCGAGGGGGCCTGGACTCCCAGGACCATGTCCTTCCCACTAGGCCCACTCCCCTTTCATCAAGCACATCCTAGAGAGGGAAGCAGCATGGCCCAGGCAAGAACACAGGTTTGAGAGTCAGAGGATGTGGGTTCTAATCCCAGGTCTGCCACTTTTCTGCTGTGTGACCTTGGGAAAGTCACTTAACTTCTCTGTGCCTCAGTTACCTCATCTGTAAATGGAGATTAAGACCGTGAGCTCCATGTGGGACAGGGACTGTGTCCAACCTGATTACCTTGTATCTACCCCAGTGCTTAGAACAGTGCTTGGCACATAATAAGTACTTAACAAATATTATCATTATTATGTAAGTGAATGGAAAGCTAGGATTTGCCATCCTAGATCAATCAGCTAATTAGTACCTTTCATTTATTTGAAGGAAAACTGACATAGTTTCACTCTAAATCTCTGAAATTTGTAGCAGTATGACTAGATATAACATTCATTCCCCAAATTATAAAATGAATGATATTCTGACAAAATGTCATTATACAATAGGCACAACTTTGACTTCTGCTCACTGCATTTAAAAAGTGTCTCTGTGGGACTCAATCCTAGAAGAAACCTAGAAAAGGCTGAGATTACAGTAGTTTATTCAATGGATCTTCTCAGAGTTACCAACATACCCTGAGAATCAGATGCCTTTGGAACGGCAGGTTTGAGCACTCCAGAGGAATTCCTTTTGCTGAAAATAATTGAGGAATGGTTTTACCTTTTGAAAAATATCTTCCATTTCTTTTAAAATGTGATCAGGTTGACCCTTGTCTTATTTCTTTCACAACTCAGCCCTTTACCCTAGACATGGGCCTTGATTTCTGCCTTTATTGACTGAATAAAAATGCATGCTTTTTCATTTGTTTAGCAATATGATTTTAAATAGTTATGTGTACACTCTGTTACCTAAGTGGGTGGGGTTTTCATGTACGACAAACTTGATTCTGAATTTTAAGCAATATTTAAATTAATATGGGGCTCAGAAGGAAATACCTCCAAAATGAAGATTTATTTATATAGTAGGCAAGGCTAGTGAAGTAAGCCTCTTGAAACTGCAGGGCGCACTACAGTGAACTTCATAACCTCTCTAGATGGCTATTCTAGTTTTCTTCTAGGCATTTGTTTGTCTGGAATGCACAGTGAAACACAAGTCGCAGTTCAAGAATGAAAATCTGAGCTGAGCTATCTGCTTTTATATATCTTGGCACTGTTTACCTTGGTATAGTCCGGGAATGTATATCTGAGCTAAGCCATTTGCTTTTCTAAACGCTGGACATGTCTGTCCTGAAATTCCAGACCCACATCTCTTCTTGACAAACATATAATTTCATATCTCACAATGACCTTGAAAGGTAGAGTGCCAAAGTAATGGGGAATCATTAAGATGAAGCAATTTTAATATATCTAGGAAGATCATCTGCAGTTGTACACACACATACAAACACACACGCAGACATAAGTCCATTTAGAAAGTAAACTTAATACATATGCCTACTAGGCTTGCTAACTAGAACAAGTCCTCTTAACTTCTCTGTGCCTCAGTTACCTCATTTGTAAAATGGGGATTATAAAACTGTGAGCCCCACGTGGGACACCCTGATCACCTTGTATCCTTCCTGGTGCTTGGAACAGTGTTTTGACATAGTAAGAGCTGAACAAATGCCATCATTAGTACTATTATTATTAACAGGGAGCCAGTTCCTACTTTTGATTTTTGCTTCTAGCTAATTCAGATAATGTGGACTTCAGAGATTTTTGAGAATTTATATTGCCCAAACATACAACACAATTTTTAAAGAATCTCATTCAATAAAACTAGCTTAGCAGAGGGCATATTTGTTAGAAAAATGAGTGAATTAAAAAAAATTAACCACTTTTTTTTGGATCCCACACAGATTAGATGCCTGTTGAATGGAAATCAATTGAAAAGTATAATAGGGAGGGCTGCAGAACTTGGTGACAAATCAAACCTATGGAGCACAGAAACAAGCATGTCACGTTCCAATATTTAAACCAAAACACTTCTGGTGTAATTACTGTCATTTTAACATTTAGCGAATACCAACCATCTGCAAGAGTTGGATGGAACACTGAGGGAGGATTGGTGCCATGCTCAGGAAGTGGTTTCTAGACTAGATTGATGGACCTACTCCATTAGATATAAACAAAACACAGTTGGGGAAAGGTGAGATTAATGAGAAACAATAAAGTGGAGGAGTGGTCTTCTCCAAGGATGCCTAATGTTGCTTAGGGAAGGCTTCCTTTCCATAGATTTTGAATTTAGAAACTGTGATATGTCACATTCTCCATGCCTTGAGTTGAAGACTTAGATAGTCTCAGTACTTCATCTGGTTCGGTAGAGACTGCAGAAATTATTCTTTTGAGATATCCAAATCACTCTTATAGATCCAAAGTTCTGGTCATTTGAAAGAGATACCATTATAACAAACTCTCACCTACTAATAGTTCCATGAATCAGTACTCAAATTAAGACTCTCATTGAATTGAAAATATTACAATACCATCCACTTCAAAATTCTGGAATCTGAAAAATCGTTTTGATCCCTCGTGTCTATGCAATACTAAACTGTATGTAGCTTTAATAGACCACACATAATTGTGATTATTAAAGATTCCTCCTTCTTTGAAAATATACATTTCCATTTCATATGTGGAGAGATGAAGGTACCAATACAAATGGGTTGGGTATTCTTATGTCTAATAAATGCTAATCCATTACGGTGTCCACTGAAGAAATTGTTAGGAAGGTTAATCTCTACTGGCTGATCAGAAAAATCTGTGTGGGAGAGTGAAAAAAAAGAATACACCTCTTAACACAGATACCTATAGTTGGGTATAGGGATGAGCTAGCAGTCTCTATCGCTGACAGTCACAGGGGCATAAAAACTTGTCTCTCAGCCAAATTGAGGAACATAGCTCTCCCCGAATTAACAGAGAAGATGTTTTAAGTTTGGCTGCCCATGTAGAATGCAGGCAGACCGTTACTTTTCCAAGACATTAATTTTTTTTTTCACACAGGGATTAGAACAGAGCCAAGAGGACAGCTGCTCAGTTCCTTTCATCTCTGGCTTGAGCAAGAAACACCCCCCCCCCCCCTTCAGTGTTTGATTGTGCAGATGACTAATAAGCATTGTTTAGCCAGGTTAAAAGATCAAATTGCAGCCAGCAGCAATGTTGAATACACAACTATGTGCCTGAAGAAACAAACCATACCTCAGTGTGTCAGCTTGATATTTCACAAATCTTCACATGGAGCTAGCTTTAGAGGGGCAGCATGTCCTAGTGGAAGTCTCAGTTTTTTCATTTGTAAAAAAGGGAGAGGATGCCTGTTATCCCTCATCTTTAGATTGTGGAGGACAGAGATTGGGTCCACCTTGATAATCTTGTCTCTAATGCAGTGTCTAGCACAGAACAGTACTTAATAGTGATCTTTGTTACAGGGCAACTGGTAACCAAGACAATAATAAAAGTTGGATGCACTGATCCAAGGGGCCACATTACCAGTCATTCAGTGGTGTTTACTGAGCACTTGCTGTGTGTAGAGCATTGTACTAAGTGCTTGGAAAAATAGAGTACAATATAGAAGATCAGCATGATCCCTGCCTACAAGGAGCTTCCAAGTCTATAGGAGAAAGTTACAGTCATGCATTCAAGTGCTTAGTACAGTGCTCCACCACTTAAACCGCTCAATAAATACCACTGATTGATTGATTGATTGCTCTTGGCTGAAAGTCTAGTATATGCTCTAGGCCCAGGAGATGCCTAATAAATGCGGTTGAGGAGGGAGCTGCTGAGATGTGGTCTTCTGAGCATCCATATTGCTTCTCACAATGTCATGTGACTTGGGGAGTCAATTTCTGACTCAAGAGGCCTGAGAATGTGGTTCATTATGGGCATTTAAAGAATTTTACTCTTTCTTTATAGCCCTTAATAAAGGAAGGGTAAGAAAAACTAGAAATGGAATCAGAACATTGAAAATATATCTGAGTGTTTTTGCAATTTCAAAAAAGCATAATAAGTGGTTATATGACCATTATTTGAAAAGTCCTCTACCTCAATTTTTGTGTTTTCTACACATATAGGTAACTGACAGATGTCACACTTTTAATTCTGAAACCTTAACCAGGTGTTAATCCCCCAGAAATGGCTTCTTCCTCACCTCCTGACAGGCAGACACATTTGAGATCATCACATTCCACTGGGTATAGTTCACACTTTTAACTACCATTTGTACACAGGATGGATCCAGCTAAACATGTCTTGAGTCCGTTCAAACTGGCTTTTCAATAGTTTTTTCAATGAAAGAGCAATATTTTCTAGACTACTTATAAAATTAGCAAAATAAGTTAGGCATGATAGAAAGTAATTTTCAAAAACTGATTTTGCATTACCACTTTCATCCACAAAAAACTCCAAATTACAGTTCCTCAAAGCCAGGAGATTTCAGTTTTCATGTTAATGTGCCTGCACGTTTCAGGTTTGCTTTTCTCCAAATCAAGTTCGTAATGGAATCTATTTTAATTTTCCCAGACATATTTCAGTTTGGAGAAATACACCTTTATCAGGACTGTTTCCCAGTTTCTAGTCCCATATCCACCATTGCCTGCTATGTAACCTTGAATGAGGCACTAAACTTCCCTGTGCCACAGTTTTCTAATCTGTAAAATTGGGATAAAATAGATTTTTGCCTTTCCTTTTAAACAGAGACCTTGTATCGTTAATCAGAGCTAGTGCTTCTAGCCAAATAGTTTCTGCACATTTAAGAAACAATGTTATTCCACCAGGAAATGACTTCATCTCATAGCAAAAAGCTACATCATTACCAAAGTAAACTTGCTAAATATGAGTCAGCATTGCAGTGCCAGAAACCAAGATGGCACTAGGATGCATGAGATGACATGTAAGAATCTGGACATCACCCTTCCCTGCATTCTGCATCAGTTAAAACCTGATTACACTGATGATTACTCTACTTTGGTGGTCACACTTTAAACAGATGTGATTAGAGCAGAGTCTCAAATAAAAGAAATAAAGATGTCTGACAGGATAGAAAATTAATCCTGTAAGGAGAGGTTAAAGGACTTGGAGTTGTCTAGCCTAGACAAGAGATGGCTAATGGGTGATTCAGTAACTGTCTTTGTAGGAAGGATGCTGACCTTTAAAGAGAGGGATGTGGTATGTCTTTTGGGGACCAAACAAAAGGAACTGGATTTCAATTTAGGCAAGAGAAAAGCAGTATGGCATAGTGGGAAGAGCACAAACATGGGAGTCAGAAGTCCGGGCTCTAATCTCAGCTCCACCACTTATCTGCTGTGAGATCCTGGACAATTCACTTGGCTTCTGGGTGTCTCAGGTAATCAATCAATCACATTTACTGAGTACTTACTATGTGCAGAGCGCTGTACTAAGCACTTGGGAGAGTACAAGAGAATTAGCAGACACGGTCCTTGCCCATAATGGCCTTACAGTCTAGAGGAGATGGCAGGCTTAAAAGTGAATAAATAGGTAATTTATATTATATAATTTAAAGATATGAACTTAAATGCTGTGGGGTTTCCTGAACTGCAAAATGGGGATTTAATTCTTCTTTTTCCTCCAACTTAGATGTGAGACTCATGTGGTACAGGGACTGGGTGCAACCTGGTTATCTTGTATCTACCCCAGAGCTTAATACAGTGCTTAGCACATACCAAACCCTTAACAAATGCCAAATTATTACTAGTTGGAGAGATTTGGGCAGGGTGAAAAGAAGAATTCTCTGGTAATCTTGTGATAAAAAACTGAAATGGGCTACCAAAGGAGGTGGATAATCTTCATCCGTGCAGATATTTAAGAGATGAATAGGCACCCATCTGTTCTGGAGTCAATCTTTTACCTGGTGGTGCCTTTAGATTGGCCCCTGCTCATTATGGGCGGGTGCCATAACTACCAACTCTGTTATAGTGCATTCTCCCAAGTGCATAGTACAATGCTGTACACACAGTAAAAACTCAATAAACATGATTGATTGATTGATGGTAGACTAGATGACCTCTCTAGGCCCATCCAGTTATTTTATTCTATGTCATACGATGGTAAAAACAATATACTGTAAGCTCCTTGTGGGCAGGGATTGTGTCTTATATTGTGCATTCCCAAGTGCTTAGTACAGTTTTAAATCATGTCTCAAGAGGACTTCCCTGACTAACCCCTCTAATATACAACTATTCACCTTTCCTTCTGCATCACCTATGTCCTTGGGCCTGTACCCCTTGAACACTTTGATTCTCTCCCCACCCCAGCTCCACATCTCCCATAAGCACCTTGATATTCCCCTATCTGTAATTTATTTTAATGTCTATCTCCCCCACTAGATTGTAACCTCTTGGGGCAGAAATTGTCTCTACCAACACTTTTGTATTGTATTCTCCCAAGTTCTTAGTAGAGTGCTCTGCACACAATAAGTACTCAATAAATAGCAATGATTGATTCATAATATGGTTTTCCTGTGATTTTTGTCATATAACATCATTCATCACATAGGACCCTCTGAGGGATCTGTGATTCTCTAAGGCAAGTGCTACCAATAAATTAATACAGTACACACTTCCATCAATCAATCAAGCAATCATATTTGTTAGTGTTTGCTATGTGCAGGTATTAAGCACTTGGAATGTGAGCAATGGATGGCTCTGATGGTAATGATAAGATATGGACTTTATTGGAAACATCTTGTTTTGTTAGAAAAGCTCTTAAAGAGGTGGTGATAATGGCATACCAGGGGATAAAAGCTAGAGACTCCCAGAGTAGGGATAATTCATTCATTCATTCATTCATATTTATTGAACACTTACTGTGTGCAGAGCACGGGTACTAAGTGTTTGGAAAGTACAGTTCGGCAATAGATAGAGACAATCCCTACCCAACAACAGGCTCATGGTCTAGAAGGGGGAGACACACAACATGCATATCTCAGTCTGAAAATTCTGCATAAAACTATCCAATATCTAGAAGATTAATATTTATATAAAATAAAAGCAAAGCTTAGATCAATAAATATTATTCTTTTGTTTATTAATACTGTACCTCAGAAAATAATGAGAATTGCGATAAATGAGTGAATCCTCATTATCTCATAAGCATTTACTTGCAAGGTTTGCATATTGAAATCCTGATTGAGGAATGAAAATCTCAGCCAAGCTTTCTGCTTTTATGTACTCTGGCACTGTCCTACTTAAATAATCCAGGAATGAAAATCCAAGATAAGCTGTTTGTTTCTATAAACACCGAATATGTCAATCCTGAAATACCACAGGACAGACATCTACTTTCCACAAAGACACAGTGCACAATGACCTCTAATACTCATATGCAAACAATAATTGAACATAGAAAGGGTGCATTCAAGCTGGTAGAAATTGGAAATGATTTAACACTGTACTAAGTGCTTGGAATGTACAATTCGGCAACAGATACAGGCAATCCTTGCCCAACAATGGGCTCACAGTCTAAATGGGGGAGACAGACAACAAAACAAAACAAGTAGTCAGGCAAATCATCTATCACTATCAGTGTCCAAAAAATGAAATTCTAATGAGATCTGTCTTTCTGTGCAGCAGAAAGGGACCTTCTGACTTTCCAATTGTATGGTTAAAACAAACCTAATTTTGCCCATTTAGCAATCAAAATGACAGAAAGAAAGATCTAACGGGACACAAAATAGGTTGAAGATGATGATGATGATGGTGACTCCCATTATAAACCCCTGTACAAGCCTAGGCCTAGTCATGAAGATCTGAGGACCAAGAACCTATGTGAAGGAATTAGAGTGCTAATGAGTTGTGCAGTGCCACTTGCACATTTTCATCCCTGCCAGACAAGTTCCTACTGAGGAACTAAATAGATCTTCAGTTACATGGTTGTTTAGTCCTACCTAATGCTATAAACTGATGCTATAAGCAATAAGTGGTATTTAGTTGAGTGCTTACTATAGGCAGAGCACTGTACTAAGCATTTGGTCTCGAGAATACAACACAGCAGAATTAGCAGTCATGTTCCCTGACCGCAACAAGCTTACAGCCTATAATCAGAACGTAATAAGAAAGACCTTCCCTGAAGCCCCAAATTCTGGTTGCTTATATTCTCCTATTCTGCAATTTTCTCCCTTGGCTCTCAGAATTGGCTGCTTCCTGCAGGTGTTTACAATTATCTTGTCCCCATTCACAATGCCCTGTTGAATTCAAACACAGTGATGACTTTTTATGATATTTGTTAAGTACTTACTATGTGCCAGGCACTGTACTAAGCACTGGGTAAATACAAGCTAATCAGGCTGGGCAGAGTTTATATCCAACATGAGGCTCACAGTCTTAATCCCCATTTTATAGATGAAGTAACTGAAGCACAGAGAACTTAAGTGACTCAGCCAGGGTCACACAGCAAAGTGGCAGGGCTGGGACTAGAATCCAAGTCCTGCTGACTCTCAGGCCCGTGCTCTACCCACTAGGTCACTCTGCTTCTGAAGTGGGTGAAATGTATCCTTGTCATTGATGTGGCTGGAGAGATGAATACTTAGTCCTTTCTAAGATTTGAGGATGCTTTTGCTATCTGAATCACCTATCACTGCTTCTGATCCTTCCCCTTGGGATCATGGGATCCAAAGCTTCTGCTCAAGGCCTGCCTCCCCCTCCAACTTGGCTGGTCTGCCTGGCGCTCAGAGAAGCTCCCTTTTTTCAGTGTCTCATGTCCCAACTGCTCCATCACATTCCTTCTAGGAAATTAGGCACCTGTTCGTGTGTTAGATGTGAAATTTATCAGCAACTCTTCCCCATGAAACACCTCCCTGTGGGTTTGACGCCTGTTCAGGCATCTTCAAATAGATTTCTCTGTCCTTACCATAGAATTCCAGAGGACACTTGTCTGCTATGTGACATTCTCCATGCCTCAGTTACCTCATCTGAGTCTCATGTGGGACAGATACTATGTTCAGCCTGATTAGCTTGTATCTACCCCAGCACTTAGAACAGTGTCTCGTACTTAGTAAGCACTTAACAAATACCATAAAAAAGTCATTTCTCAATAAGCAACATCCCTTCTCTGCATGACCTTCATTCAGTGTGTTAGATTATCAACATCATGACCATTTTCTATATTTGTTTCCTTTCCAAGAATTTCTTGTACTTGAAGCACTTGTTCTGATCTTCTAAGTTCACCTTCTTAAATCATCTGTCTTTCCCACATGCTCAACTGTCTGTTTTCTACAGAAAGAAAACTTGTCTTAGTTTCTGTCGAGGTCCAGGGCTCACCCACAGAAAATCAAGTCTCATTTTCAAATAAAAAAAGCATGAACAAAGTTGCAGGAAATTCTACATTTAGTATGAAAACCCAAAATGTTAATTCTGCATTTTATAGCTCCTCATCTTCATCAGTGGAGATCCTGGAAGTGAGAAACGTTTCAATTGTTTGTTGTGAGTTTTAAAGCAAGGGCCCTTTATATGGATTCTTGAAAAGGCACCAAGAATCTAAAGCTGTGCCAGTATTCCAGTGTGGGATGCCTTGAAAGTATCTAGAATCATTCTTCTGAAGAATTAAGTAAATTTATCTCACCATTTTGTTTTATACAACATTTTTGCCAGAGTAGTATTCAGGAAAGCAGACTAGGACAATTTTGAGACTTCAGTTCATAAATTCCCTTAGTATAATTCTCTGAATAGTGTAAATATCAGTCCCACAATGAATAATTATAGAAATAATAATAATAATTGTATTTGTTAAGCACCTATTATGTACCGAGCACTGTGCTAAGTGCATGGGTGGATACAAGCAAATTGGGTTGGGTGCAGTCCCTGCCCATATGGGGCTCACAGTCTTAATCCCCAGTGTACAGATGAGGAAATATTAACTAAATCCTAGATGCATAAGCAAAGTTTGTTTAAGAGCATTTAGCTAGATGTCCTTCAGTTCTACTACTGATGATGACATCTTAAATCCATCAGTGTCAGTGTGGCTGATAAGAGTGATTTGTGACTGACAATTTATTTCACATCATGGACATCGAAAGATTTCTCTTTTCTTTTCTGTGTAATGTTACCTACAGGGTCTAATACTGTTTTCTTCAAAGCATACAAAACCTTTTAATGTGTGGAGCCCTAGCACTTGCCCCAAATACTGAAGAAATCACCAAAGCAGAACCATTAAAAATAGAGAAGCAGTGTGGCCTAGGTGGAAAGTCCCCTTCTAGATTGTTAGCCTGTTGTTGGATAGGGATTGTCTCTATCTGTTGCCCAATTGTACTTTCCAAGCAATCAGTACAGTGCTCTGCACACAGTAAGCACTCAATAAATATAACTGACTGACTGACTGACTGACTGACTGAATGACTGACTGAATGAATGAAAGACCATAGGCCTTGGAGTCAGAGGACCTGGGTTCTGATCCCGCCTCTGCCAATTGCTTGCTGTGTAACCTTGGGCAAGTCATTTGACTTCTCTTTATCTCAGTTTCCTCAAGTGTAAAAGGGGGATTCAATACCTGTTCCCCCTCCTGCTTACACTGTGATCCTTAATAAATGCGATTGAATGAATGAATAAATCAATGATCTCCAGGGACAGTGTCTGACCTAATTGACCTATACCTACCCCAGTGCTTAGAACAGTGTTTAAACATAGTAAGTACTTAACAAATACCACAGAAAAGTAGGTAGTGTTTAAGGAACTTATAACCTTGAAGGCAAAATCAACCCAGATTGCTATGATGACATGATTCTTTACTCCTTCTTGGGACACTGAAATGATGAAAAAATGGTTCATAGCTCCTTCCTGCAGGATGGTTCTACTGCTCACACAGCTCCCAGCTCCATGAAACTATTTTACAATGTATTTGGGAACAAAATCATTTCAAAAGACACTTTTGGATGCCTCCGTTGCCTGCTCTTAACATCTCCAAGCCTAGTGGAAAAAGCACTGGATTGGGAATTAGTAGACACAGGCTCTAGTCCACCCTCTGCCACTTGTCTGCTGTGTGATCTTGGACAAGTTACCTAACTCTCTGTGCCTTAGTTTCCCCCTCTGTAAAACGGGGATAAAATACCTATTCTCCCTATCTTAGACTGTGGATACCTTATGTGATGGGAATGTGTCCATTTGATTATATTATTTCTTTTTTTTCTATTGGTATTTGTTAAGTGCTTACTATATGCCAGGCACTGTACTAAGCACTGGAGCAGATCACTGTACTAAGCACTGGAGTAGATACTAGCTAATCAGATTGGACACAGTCCCTATCCCTCATGGCACTCACAGTTTTAATCCCTATTTTTCATATGAGGGCACTGAGGCACAGAGAAGTTAAGTGACTTGTCCAAGGTCACACAACAGACAAGTGGTGGCTGGGGTTTAGAACCCAGGTTCTTCTGACTATCAGGCCCGTGCTCTATCCACTGGGCCATGCTGCTTCTCTTCTGGCACTTTGCACAGTGCTGGACACATAGTAGGCATTTAATAACTAGCAGTATTATTATATCTAAAGGGAAGTACTGAAACACAGCCCTCATACACGCTTCGAACAGAAGAAAGGTAGCCAGGCCAGACCAAGCTGTAGCGGAGTCATTGTTTAGGAAGCTGACATAAGGACAAGAGATCTTATTCCTGTTTACCCTGGGCTCCCTTACCCAGCTTTTATGAGAATGGAAGAGAGAGAAACAAAGAGAAAAAGAGGGGACAGGGCTCAGCAGGGTATTCCAGGCAATCTTAAAATTTTGTCTTCATGAACTAAGCAACAGGCAACCATATCATGATTTGACCTGGTTCATATACAAAATGCTTTTAACCTATGCCCTGCTGAGCCATGAAACAGACACATGTGTAGCCTTCCCATAGATGAGCACGTTTTGCTTTTCCATCTTTGTGCTGAGGACAGGCAGATGCTTTGGCGTCATATTTTTGTTTGATGCTCAGAAGAAATTTATAGCAATGTACTCTAAGAGTGGAGGAATGGAAAGCATTCTCTTTGAACTCACTCGGCCTACCATACCTTTCCCTTAAGCTGCCATGAAATCAGCATTTCAATTATAGATCTTACACGTGTTGTTGGGCAATTGAACACCTCACCTCTGTTTATTCCACTGTTAAGAACATTGACTTAGCTGTGATTTCTCCATGGCTTCATTTCCCGATAGCCATTTTTGGAGCAGAAAAAGGTGTAGCTTGATGATTTTCTTTGTCAAATAACTCTTGGCTAACTAGAAGTTTTCCTTTGGGAGTTCAGTCCTCACTATGGGTTCAACTGGTTTGGCAGCTGTTTACTTCCCTAATATCAACAGAGAGAATATTACCCAGATTCTCCTCCTACCCTATCCAAAAAATATGTCCAATTTAAATTCTAGAAAAAGTTTTCACAGCAGTAGTAGTAATTGCAGTTATTTATTAAGCATTTACTAAGTGGACAGCATTGTACTAAACACTGGGAAAAAATGTTTACCAGTGAGATATAGACCCAGTTCCTGGCCCCCAAGGGGTCACAAGTAGCAATAGTATTAGTAATAATAATAGTTATGATAGTATTTGTAAAGCACTTACTATTTGCCAGGCACTGTACCAAGCACTGGGGCACATACAAGCAAATCGGATTGGACACAGTCCCTGTTCCATGTGAGGTTTACAATCTCAATCCCCATTTTACAGATGAGGGAAAGGAGGCACAGAGAAGTAAAGCTACTTGCTCAAGGTCACACAGCAGACAAGTGGCAGAGCCGGGATTAGAATCCATGATCTTCTGACTCCCAAACCCGTGCTCTATCCACTACACCATGCTGCTTCTCTAGTAGTAGTAGTAATAGTATTTTGTAAACACTTACTATGTACAGAGCACTGTGTTAAGTTCTGGGAAAGAATAAACTTCGGGGGGTTCACAAACTATGAATGTAGGTGGGGATGGGATTGGCAATTTACAGATAAGGAAAGACAAACAAAAAAGGTCAAACTGCTCAGGAGTGGGGATAATCTTTTGTATTGATGAGAGAATAAAGTAAGCTTTCTTTAGAGAACAGATAGCATCATGTACCCCAATAATTTTTCAGCCTAGAATAATTAATTAAGGGATGGTGAATCCATGGGCCTGAGCACAGACAAATGTAAGCCAGAGGCTCTATGCTGTTTGCTGGGTGTAAATCATTAGTATAGTGATAAGAATAATATCATAACCCATTCTAGTGTTATCACAGGCAATAAAAAATCACATTTTATCACATATATAGAACATTAGCTATTTCTATCTAGTTTGCAGGTAAGTGTTCTTCTGAAATCACATTTATGCTGCAGTGCCAAATTAAACATGAGTTCACCCACTCTTCAATTTGCAGAAATTAATCTCCACATTTTATTTCCAAGATCTCTGATGTTATGGTAGAAGCGGAGGCAGTTTCTCTCTTCCTTAAGGCCCCCATCCCTCCCTCCTCACTTTATATAAACAATCTCCCTTAGTCATGTTGCCTGAACATCTTTACTTTTTCTTCCAAGGAAAGACCCTGGCAAGAAAGAAGAGAATTAGAGAAATGGAAGCTGACAGCTCTCTAGGCAGTAGGAGGAAGAAAGATGGATGGAAAGAAAGGAAGAGGCAGAGGGAGGCTGGCACCTTTATGTGGCCATGATTGACAGTACACTTGTCTCTTTCTGTACCAGCCTGCTGTTAGTGGCTAAGATGTTCTCCTAGGAACAGGGAAGAGATGACACATGACAAACTGGGATACATATGCTCTGAAAAAGCAAATTGGCTGCAGCTACCAATGTTGCAGACACGGAATGGAATAAGTCTTCCAACATGAGGCAAACAAGTTGGGAAAAAGTGAACTTTGAATTGCACTTGGCCCCTAAACATGGGCACTGCTACAGTTTTTTCTCCACCACAGAGCTTCTGCCCCCATCATAGGCAATAGGTGTCATCATCTCCTGGGAGTTGTCTGGGTGGACTCCACATCATTCAAGGGTCTTGAGTCTCCACATTTTAGGCTATGCTTTGCTGTGTCTCAAATGAACAATCCCTTGTCTAATAGAGCACAGGCCTGGGAGTCAGAAGGATCTGGGTTCTAATACTGGCTCTGCCATCTGTCTGCTGTGTGACCTTGAACAAGTCACTTCATTTATCTGTGCCTCAGTTACCTCATCAGTAAAATGGGGATTGAGACTGTGAGCCCCATGTGGGACAGGGACTTTTCCAACTTGATTTGCTTGTATCTACTCCAGTACTTAGTACAGTGCCTGTCTCATAGCAAGTGCCTGACAAATAGCACAGTTATCATTATTATTATTATTATTGTTATTTGAAGTTACTCAGGGAATCTTTATAGTTTTTTCTGACTCTTCCCAACTCATGTGTGCCCATTTTAGACTGGTGCTTAGGAGCTGCTGCAATCCATACTCCTCACATTCCTGGAACATTAGAGAGGATCAGCTAGAATAACTTCAGAGCCACTGTATGGCTTTGCTCCAGGACCTTTTGGTTGGTGAGTCTGCCTGGCCACTGGAGTTTATGTACGGGTTGAGGATGGCGTTGATGATAATACTCAAAATGCTATTGTAACATTTTGGGCAAGTCTAGATTTCACAGACATGTAGTAGGTTGAGCACCTCTGCCCCACCAATCAGTCAATCATATTTATTGAGTGCTTACTGAGTGCAGCGTGCAGTACTGAGTGGAGACTATAACATATCAGATTTGGTATAACAGAACAGACGTTCCCTAGCCATAAGGAGATTTGCAAGGGGGAGACAGACATTAAAATAAATTACAGTTATGTACCTAATAATAATAATAATGTGGTATTTGTTAAGTGCTTAAAATGTGCCAGGCACTGTACTAAGCATTGGGGTGGATACAAGCAAATTGGGTTGGGCACAGTCCCTGTCCCACACAGGGATCACAGCTTCAATCCTCATTTTACAGATTAGGTAACTGAGGCTCAGAGAAGTGAAGTGACTTTCCCAAGGTCACACAGCAGACAGGTTCTGCAATGCTGAGGGTCAGGTGAATGAAGGGTACAAATCCAAGTACAAGGGTGACACAGAAGGAAGAAGGAGCAGGGGAAATGAGGGCTTAATTGGGAAGGTCTCTTGAAGTAGATGTGATTTTAGTAAGGCTTTGAAGGTGAGAATAAAGAGAAGCCAGGTGACTTAATGGAAAGGGCCCTTGGGAGTCAGAGGTCATGGGTTCTAATTCTGCCCCCACAACTTGTCTGCTCTGTGACCTTGGGCAAATCACTTAACTTTCTCTGTGTCTCAGTTCCCTCATCTGTAAAATGGGGATTAAGACTGTGAGCCCCATGTGGGACAACCTGATTATCTTATATCTACCCCAGAGCTTAGAACAGTGCTTGGCACATAGTAAGTGCTTAACAAACACCATCATCATCATCATCTGTTAGATATAGAGAAAGGTAGTGTGTGGTCAGTGGTGAGATAGATGAGATCGAGGTTCAGTGGGTAGGTTGGCATTAGAGAAGCGAAGTGTGTGAGCTGCATTATAGGAGGAAATCAGAGGAATATAATAGTAAGGGGCAAGGTGATTGAGTGATTTAAAGCTGATTTTAAGGAGTTTCTGTTTTATATGGAGGTAGAGGGGCAACTATCGGAGGTTCTTCAGGAGTGGGAAACTGAATTTCTTTTAGAAAAAAGATCCAGGAAGCAGAGTGAAGTATGAACTGGAGTGGGGAGAAATAGGAGACAGGGTGGCAAACAAGGAGGCTAATGCAATAGTCAAGGTGGTATAGAATAGTGCTTGAATCAACGTGGTAACAGTTTGACTACAGAGGAAATGATGGATTATAGAGATGTTGCGAAGGTAAAACTAACAGAATTTGGTGACACTGAATATGTGGGAAACAGTGTGGCCAAGTGGAAAGAGTGTGGCTCAGTGGAAAGAGCACTCAGTGGAAAGGGCTTGGGAGTCAGAGGTCATGGGTTTGAATCCTGGCTCTGCCACTTGTCAGCTGTGTGACTGTGGGCAAGTCACTTAACTTCTCTGGGTCTCAGTTACTTCATCTGTAAAATAGGGATTAACTGTGAGCCTCCTGTGGGTCACTCTGATTACCCTGTATCTCCCCCAGTGCTTAGAACAGTGCTCTACACATAGTAAGCGCTTAACAAATACCAACATTATTATTATTGTTATTATTAAGAGCATGGGCCTGGGAGTCAGAGGACCTGGGATCTAATCTCAGATCCACCACATACCTGCTGTGTGAACTTGGGCAAGTCATTTGACTGTGCCTCAGTTACCTCATCTGTAAAATGGGGATTAAATCACAATCCCTCTTCCTTAAACTGTGAGCCAAATGTGGGCAGGGACTGTGTCCAGCCTAATTAACTTGAATCTCCATCAGTGCTTAAAACAGTGCTGGGCACATAGAAAGCACTTAAGAAGTGTCATAATCATTTCAATAATATTATATAGTACCAAATAATTATTATTAGTAGTATTATTATGTAAATTGAATGAGAGAGATTATCTGGGCAGCAGCATGTTAGAGAGAGGCTGGAGGTAGGAAGGCTAATGAGGAGGTTGGCACAATATCTAGCCATGATAAGACCAGAGGTTGGACCAAAGTGTTAGCTATTTGAGTGGAGAGGAAAGGGCAGATCCAGGAAACACTATGTAGGAAGAACTGGCAAGATTTAGCAGTCAATTGAATGTGAGAGGTAAAAGATAATGAGGAGTAGAGGATGCACCAAGGTTGCCAGCTTTTGGGATAGGAAGGATGGTGGTGCTATCAACAGAGATGGAAAAGTTAGGAGGAGGAATGTTATTTGCATACTTAAGTATCTTTGACATTCTGTCCTTCATCACTTTCTCTTTAAATGTAATTATATGTCTGTATATTTATATTCATCCTATTGCTCCCGGAGGGTAGGGACCATGCCTCAGTTTTCCTCTGTAAGTTTTCAGAACTCTTGAAATAATGCTGTGGCGAAAGAAGATACTCAATAATAACACCTTTGCTGTTGCTGCTAATGATAACAGTCATCACCTCGAAACACTATCAGCTTGACTGCAAAAGAATCTTCCAACCTCAGGTTAATTATGGTACTTATTAAGTGCTGACTATGGAGGAGGATTATGCTAAGCAGTGGGGAAGATGAGTTAATTCAGACACAATCCCTCCTCAACATGAGGGGCAAAATCTAAAAAGTAAGTAAAATGAGTATCATATCTCTATTTTACAGATGAGAAAACTAAAGTACAGTGACATTAAATGACTTGAAAGAGATCAAATCTCTGACCTTAATGTGACAATGATTCTTGGCTGTTCAGAGTTGGGACAAAATGGATGGGAGAGGACAAATTCAGGTTCTAGGCTTGGCTTTATTTCCCTCCTCTGCCCCCCAGGTGATTTGATGTACAATCAATCAATCATATACTAAGGTCTTGGGAGAGTACATTATACCAGAGTTGGTAGACATATTCCCTGGCCTCAACGAGCTTACAGTCTAGAGGGGGGGACAGACAATATAAATGTATAAATTATGGATATGTACATAAGTGCTATGGGGGTAAGGGCGGTGGTGAATAAAGGGAGCATGTCAGGGTGATGCAGAAGGGAATGGGAAAAGAGGAAAGGAAGGCTTAGGCACAGAAGACCTCTCGGAGGAGAAGTGTCTTTAATATGGCTTTGAAGGTGAAGAGAGATGAAGAGTGTTCTGGGCCAGAGGCAGGACGTGGGCAAGAGGTCAGCAGCAAGGTAGACGAAACTGAGGTACAGTGAGTAGGTTGGCATGAGAGAAGCGAAGTGTGCATGATGGGTTGTATTAGGAGAGCAGAGAGGTGAGCTATTCATCATCTTTTCTGAAGCCTTTCTCTGTCTTGCAGAAAATAAAATTTATGCTCCCTGATTTGTAAAAGATATTTTGGAACAAAGATGGGCTATATCACCATTGCCAGTCACATTATTACAGGTTTCTTGTTTATATGAGAGGAAAAGCATCCTAATGAATACAGGATGTGTGTGGGAGTCAGAAGGTCCAAGGTTTTAATCTCAGCTCCACCACTGGTCTGCTGTGTGACCTTGGACAAGTTACTTCACTTTTCTGGGCCTCAGTTACCTCATCTGTAAAATGGGGTGTAAGACTGTAAGGTCCATGTGGGACTGGGAATGTGTCCAATCTTATTAGCTTGTACCTACCCCAGCTCTTAGTACAATGCCTTGCACATAGTAAACACTTAACAAATACTAAATAAATAAATAAATGAGAGTTGAAATAGTAGTAGAATGCAAAACTTAAAATGAAAAAGAAAATCATGCTGCAGCTTCTTAGTTTAAACTGCTGCTTTATATAATTTGGGTTTTAGTTTGGGTAACATACAGCCTGCTTGTAAATATAAAACAATAGAGTCAGACCTTGCAAGCAGCAAGAATAAACTATAATACTGTAGTGTTAGTAGTAGTAGTACTACTACTACTAATGGTGTTTATTTTACATTTAGTGAATGCAATTCACTGTATAAAGTGCTTAGAAAGTACAATAAAAACACATGATATGTCCCCTGCACACAAGGAGCTTACATTCTAAAGGGGACTTGTCACAGCCTCCCTAGACAAATATGTCAGCCTTCTTGCTGTCCTCCCTGCCTCCAACATCTCCCACCTCTGGTTGATACTACACTTAGACTGCCCGGGTTGCTTTTCTAAAAAAATCATTCTGCATATTTTGCCCCACTCTTTCTAAATCTCCAATGGTTGCTCCTCCATCTCCCCAACCAACCGAAACTTTCTCTCCATTGACTTTAATGCGAGTGCATTGAATGATCTCCCTTTACTGATCCTTGCTCCCCTCCCACAACAACCCAGTCCACCCACTTCACTCCTTTAATACCAACCTTCTCACAATATATCACTCTTATCTCTCTCTCAGTGAATTCCTTGTGCACATCCTCCATCCTGCCTGGAATTCCCAACCCCTTCATACCTCAAAGAACACCTCTCTCCCCATTTTCTAAGCCCTACTAAAATCTCATCTCCTCCAGGAAGACTTCCCTGACTAGCCCTTCATCTCCCCAACCTTTTTATCCTCCCTTTTGTATCACCCATGAACTTAGTCTTGCCTCCTAAGCATTTAATCACCCTACCTCCACCCACAGCATTTATGCACATATCCATATACTCTGCTGTTTCTCTTATCTATAATTTCTTTAAATATCAGTCTTCCCCCACTAGACTGTATAGTCCTTGAGGGCAGGGTTCATATCTGCTTCCTCTTGTACTCTTCCAACCTCTTACTACAGTGTTCTGCCACAGTAAACACTCAAAAAATGTCATTGATTTACTGATCTGTCAAAGAGGTAGAAAATATAAATAGCAATGCTAACTCTATTAGATTGTACTCTCCCAACCACTTAGTATAGTGCTCTGCACACAGTAAGTGTCAATAAATATCATTGATTGATTGAAAAAATATCAATCTTTTTGGTATATTTATACAAATATAATCAAGGGATAATTGTCACATCAGCTGTCACATTGGACTGTGAAGTGTGACACCTCATAGCAGTGGTGCCCTGTCAATATTCCTGCTCTTCTATGCCATATTGTTATTTTTTTTAGAGGGGGGATAGGAGCAGCATGGCATAGTGGATAGATCACAGGTCTGACTCAGAAGGTCATGGAATCTAATCCTGACTCCTCCTCTTGTCTGCTGTGTTGTCTTAGGCAAATCATTTCACTTCTCTGTGCCTCCGTTACCTTGCCTGTAAAATGGGGATTAAGAAAGTGAGCCTTATGCAGGACAGGGACTATGACCAACCCGATTTTCTTCTATCCACCCCAGCACTTAGTGTAGTGCCTAGCACAAATACCATAATAATAATAATAATAAAGTCCATTCTCTTCTGTGTCAGGGAATGACCAGTTTCACAATATAATAATAATAATTGGCATAGTAGAGAATGTACTTTTGTGTCTAGTATTGCTCTATGTGAAGTATGCATATTTTATCTGTGCAGTGGGTTATTGATCATTCATCAGATGAATGGGCTTTCCCAATATGGGGCTCTACTACCAGTGATGAAGGTTTCTGATGGAAAAATCCTTCATTCTATATAAGAAATGCTCCCAAACATTTTTCCTAAAGATAATAAAATCATATGTTTTTAAGACTTTAACATCCTTGACACCTCAGATTTGGGAATTCAGAAAAAGTGGACTGATTATATGCAGCAAGATTAATAGGTGAGTAAACTCAGCGTAATAGAGGTACCAGCCAGTTGTCCTTATGAGACCCAGGCTTTATTCACTCAATCATATTTCTTGAGCCTTTACTGTGTGCAGAGCACTGTACTAAGTGCTTGGGAAAGTAAAATACAACCACAAATAGACACATTCTCTGCCCACAATGAGCTTACAGTTTAGAGCCTGCCTGCTGATGGGCTACCTTAAGGAAGCAAGCATTCCTTCTAGACACTGTCTCTGCACTGACCAGTTGCATCCATGCTTAAAACTCCAGCTTCTGTTTTGGTGTCCTCTTCTCTCACATTCTTATGGGTAACAGCTGTCTTGATACTGACCTGTCTCCAAATGATCACTGCCTCCTAAGATGCTGACAGTGACCAGAGTGATTGATAATTTATGGCTCTTTAAATAGCAGAGGAAAATTTTGTGATTCTTTGACACTTATCTGCCAGGTTCCCTGATCGCATTCATTCTCTTCAAGTTCAGCGCACCTTCTGTGTGATCAGAAGGCCAATTCAGTGGTAAAACTATTTTCAAGAAATTTAACTTTCATTGCCAAAAAATGTTAGGGATCCTAAATGAGAAAGCCAGTGGTAATATGATCCTAGTGGCCAAATTTAAACTTAAGGAAGACTTAAATTTCAGGCAGAGACATCAGTCTTCTGAGAGAAATGTCATCAACTGTGGGAAGGATTGGAAAACCCTGCATTTGGGGTCTTGAGCCCTGCGTCAAGGTCCAGACTGGCGCCAGACCTCTGAGGTCAGGCAGCCTACCCCAGGCTGGTGCACTTCCTTCAATAAAAATAGAGATTTATTACCCCATTTAAGACAAAGATAGATTATATGTGTGAAGGCTTACCAGTTTATCAAGTTTATCTCACTGAGAGTCAGGCAGGGTCATTCCTGCCTCTAAGCTTGATGGGAAATGGTCTAGGTGACCTAGATTCTAAGTCTCTAAAACTAGGGATAGGCCTCATTCCTTCAAATGACAGGCAGGAACACTCAAGAGGCCCCCATGATTAAAATATCACACCATCTTCTATCTGCATCAGATCAAATTTAGATAGACCTGGAAGTGTCCCAGAGGCACTTAGAACCAGATCTTGCTTATCCTAGGGCAAATTATTAAGTTTCTGGATTATCCAAGCTTTTTGTTTTTTCTCTTCTATCCTCTGCCCCAGTCATTTGCCATTCCTCTGCATGGTTGCCTATCCTAAGGCCTGAGGACAGCTGAACCTCAGTGGAAGACCTCATCTTTGGAAGCAGCATGGCCTAGTGGAAAGAGCATAGGCCTGGGAATCAAAGGACCTGGGTTCTAATTCTGACTCTGACAATTGCTTGCTGTGTGACCTTGGGCAAGTTACTTAACTTCTCTGTGGCTCAGTTCCCCCAACTGTAAAATAGGGATTCATAACCTGATCTCCCTCCTACTTAGAATGTGAACTCTATGTGGGACAGAGGCTGTATCAACCTAATTAACCTATGCCTACTCCAGCACTTAGCACAGTGTTTGACACATAGTAAGTACTTTACAAATAACATAAAAATAAAAGTTCCTTCTCCTCAGAAAAGAAATGCCACTTGACTGGAATAGTGGCCTGGGGAGACAAATGCTTCCCCTTTACTTTTCTGGCCAAAGTCTGACTAAACCAGTGAGGTCTTGGTCACCGGCCTGAGCACCTCCTAAGATGACTGGTCTTCAGAGCTGGGAGAATGTGGCAATAGCAGCAGTAATTAGTCTCCAAGTTATCTTCTAATCCCACCCCTTCCAGGTGCCCATTGCAAGATGTGTGTCTCTTTCTGTGTCCCGGTTCTCACTAATGTTTCCTGACATGGAGTTCTTATTTGGGCACACTGACCTAGGTAAGTAGACAGGAACTTCCAGGAGTAGCTGGGTGACAGGACCATTATTAACAATAATATTAATAATAATTGAACTCTATAATCAGGATGGGTCAAACAAAGCAGGTAGGCAGGCAACAGGAAGAAAGAAGCTGGGGTAAGAGGGGTCATTCATTCATTCGCATTTATTGAGCACTTACTGTGTGCAGAGCACTGTACTAAGTGCTTGGGAGAGTACAAAATAACAATAAACTGATACATTCCCTGCCCACAACAAGTTAACAATCTAGGAGGGGAGACAGGTAAAGTCCGGGCTAGATGGGTTTGGGAGACAGGAAGAAGTGAAAAGGGTTCCATTCCTTGGGCACTGCCAAGGAGTGACCACTGATCCAACAGAGAGACGACTAAGGTATAGTCCTCGGCACCCGTCACCTGGGAATTTCTTTTCAAACCACACATCCAGAAGGCATAGTTTAATTTTTCCCAGGACTCTTGCTTCTTTTTGAAAATAGCTTCAATAACAAAAGGCATAGAACTACAAGGGAAGATGGGAAAGACTAGGTGGATGACTGAAGCAATGCAGTAGTGTAGGAAAATGAGAATATTTCTTGAATAATTATTCATAGATTCTGGTTGGGTTATTGGAAGCAGATTGATCAGGAAAAAAAATGCAGAATCAGAATCTGAAAGCAATTTAAATACTGGTACTTAATAATGTTGGTATTTGTTAAGCGCTTACTATGTGCAGAGCACTGTTCTAAGCACTGGGATAGATACAAGGTAATCAGGTTGTCCCACATGAGGCTCACAGTTAATCCCCATTTTACAGATGAGGTAACTGAGGCACAGAGAAGTGAAGTGACTTGCCCAAAGTCACACAGCTGACAAGTGGCAGAGCCGGGAGTCGAACTCATGACCTCTGACTCCGAAGCCCAGGCTCTTTCCACTGAGCCATGCTGCTTCCCCTACTTCTGATTGCAATCCAGCATAGCAGGTCTCCAAAAATTAGATTGAGATTGTGTGACACAGGTATTTTTCCGTGAGACTGTGCCCTGGCATGTGCCTCCTGTTGGGTACAGGATGCCTCCTGATTGTCAGCAACTGCCTGGGGGTGCTGGTGACCCTACATTTCCAACCACCCTGCCTTCAGCTTTATGGGCTCTGGAAGTGCCCTGAGGAGACCTGGGGCAATGGTCCATTGGAGGGCAGAGTTGAGTGAGGACACAATGGGAAGGCCTCCAGTCAGCCAGTGAACCACATGTGCCAGAACCCAGATTCCTAGATTTCCGATGGAGGTGGGATTAGTGGTGAATGGATTCCAAACATCATTCCTAGGTATGTTGACCACCTTTCTAGTTGGCACCAAGAGATTAAGGCAAAAATTGAAGTTTTCTATTTTTCAAAAATAATCATTGATCTACAAAACCATTCAGTCCACACTTCCCCACTCCTCAAGAACCTCCAGTGGTTGCCCATCCAGCTCTGCATCAAACAGAATCTCTTTACCATTGGCTTTAAAACACTCAATCACCTTGCCCCTACCTTCCTTTCCTTTCTGACTTCCTACTACAGCCCAGTCTGTGCACTTCACTCCTCTAATGCCAATCTACTTACTGTATTTCAATCTTATCTATCTCACTGCCGATCCCTCACCCACATTGTGCCTCTGGCCTGGAATGCCCTCTCTCTTCATTCCCAACAGAGAACACTCTCCCACCTTTAAAACCTTATTAAAAGCGCATCTCCTCCAAAAGGTCTTCCCATAACTAAGCCCTCATTCCCACTTCTCCCACTCCCTTCTGCATCACCCTTGCACTTGGATTTGTATCCTTTATTCATCCCACCCTCAGACCCATAGCACTAACATACATATCCATAATGTATTTATTTATATTAATGTCTGTCTACTCTTCTAGACTGTAAGCTCCTTGAGGGCAGGGGACTTGTCAACCAATTCTGTTACACTGTACTCTCACGAGTGCTGAATACAGTGCTCTACATAAAGTTAAGCACTCAATAAATATGATTGTTTGATCAATCGATTGATTGTTCTGGACCAACCTAATCATCCCACTATGTGGTGCTTCTTAAATTTGTACTTCTCTGTGAATTCTATGTATTTGTACTTCTCTAGACTGTAAACTCGTTATAGGGAATGTGTCTACTAGTTCTGTTGTATTGTACTCTCCCAAGTGCTTAATACAGTGCTCTGCACCTAATAAGTTCTCAATAAAAATTTATTTAAGTGTGTGTTTCCCCCACTGAACTTAAGTTCTTGGAGGGCAGGGCTCATGTCTACCAACTCTATACTATTCTCCCAAGTTCCAAGCTGCATAGAGTAAATGCGCAATAAATACTACAGATTTAATGATTGAATGATTTCTTTGTGGTATCCAGTAGTCTGGTTGAGATAATATTACCAATACCAACAGCTTTTTATAGTAAATAAAAGAGTTATAGAGGAAAAAGTTCTTTAAAGCTTTTTTTTTTTTTGGTAGCCAGTATTCTGACAGGGATAACATTATGAATCCTGGCACGTTTTCTATTCAGAGGGAGGCTGATAAATACTGAAAAATGTCAGATACCCTAAATATATATTTGATTTTCATAATATATTTAAAAAGAAATATTAGGGAAAATATGTTCTAGATTCCTGAAGGTATTTGGACATTGTATCAAGTATCTCTGATACTTTGGGCTCATCTGATGGATCTCTCAATATGAAGGGATAGTTCAATGTGTCCAGATCATGTTTAAATAGCTAACCATCTGGCATCATGTATACATGGCTACTCGAAGATTTAAAATCTAGAAATAGTATACGTAACCTGAAGACACTGTGTCACTCCCGGGTTGGACTGCATTGTTGAAAGGCTCCTAAAAGAACGGCTAGTGGTATTAATCCCCCAGTCACTTGTGCACGTCCTCTCTCATTGAGGAATCAACAGGTTCTCCTTTTCCATGAATTTTCAGATAGTCTGTTCACTAGCTCTTTAGGTTATAGATAATTACTAAATGGAAACTAAAATTGTTTACTTCCCAAGTTTGCATTGTGTAAGGGCAGCCAAGGGACCTGCAGGGTTGCCCTGTACTTTATGGAGTGGGAGTGACATTCTCCCAAGCTCACTTGGCCCATAGAAGGGTGCCATAGTGTCCCTCCATGGGCTAATAACAAGCTGTACTCTTCTCTCCATAGGGCAGGGAGGGGAGGAGGGGAATTGAACTCATGAAGGTATTTATTAGTCCTGTCTAAAATTAATTTTACAGCCAAAGAAGCAATATTCCCATAGAGAATCAGAGCATTCATTCAATCATATTTTTTGAACACTTACTGTGAGCATAAAACTGTACTAAGTGCTTGGGAGAGTACAATACAATAATAAACAGACACATTCCCTGCCCACAATGAGCTTAAACTAGCAAGAAGTTCACGTTTGGTCCAGGCAGCCTGCAATGGGGTCAATTCTTTCCATAGCAGGATCAAGAAAGTTGTGGGCCCCTAAACCAGAGAGACCTCAAGCCAGCCTAGGTCTCAAAAGCAATCTCACCTTTCATCATTCATTTTTCACTGGGCAGAAGTTATCCCTGTTTCATATCTGTGTTGTGCCAAAAAGAGGCAGCTGGGTTTACCCTGAAATTTGTCATTGTTTCTGGAATATAAAAACATTTTTTAAAAAATGACTCTCACACTGACACTTCCAACTCCAAGTGTCTCCCTCAGTCAATCAGTCATATTTATTTAGTGCTTACTGTTTGCAGAGACTATCCTAAATGCTTAGGAGAATACAAAACAACAGAGTTGGTAGACATGCTCTCTGCTCACAAGAATCCTACAGCCTAGAGGAATTGTAAGCTTGCTCACCCTCATAATCTCCGATGATTGCTTGGTGCCTATCAGATCAATCAATCAATCAATAGTGCTTATTGTATGCTTACTGTATGTAGAGCAATGTACAAACCACTTGGGAAAGAGTGTAATAAAGTAGGTAGACACAATGTGGATGAAGCAAGGGCAATGGGGTCTGAGGTGTGATGTAATGACACTCTTAAACAGAGTGATGGGTTCCATTTATAAGTGCTTCTGAAGCAGAAATATTAGCCTAGGCTTGAGCAGAGTCTCCCCTGGCCCCAGAGTCACACCCACAGGTGCTTCCATACCAGGTAGACATTCTTGCTGGGGTAGCGATGTCATCTTTTCCTCAGCCCGGGTGAGATCTGAAACTATCATGGTGCTCAGAGTGTCTCTCTGCTTGCCCCCCAGCTGCAGCCCCTTTGCCCAGACCTGTGATCTCTGGCCCCAGGATAGATGCATTTGTGGTAAATCTCAGCCACTCTTTTGATGGATTGAAAGATGGAAACTCTCCACTCTCTGTCTTCTGGAGGGATAGGGATTAGGAGTTTTGGCAGCAGGCAAAACATCCCTACCAAGTAGTTGGGATGCAATATTTTGAGACTCTTAGGAAAACCCTCTTCCTAAACCTGCAAGCCCCTGGGAGACAGGATACAGCACTGTGAGACTCTCAGAGATGTGTGAAGTTCAGGGGGACAACCCCTGCCCCCAAGAGGAGCCAGAAGTCAGTGTTATGAGGCTTACAGAAGGATGTGAAGATTGTGGTGAAATTGTCCAGATCCCCACCATTCCACCTTATTCTTATCAGCCTGTGTCACATGATTAGTAGATGATTCAAATGAATCAGATCCCATCTGCAGGAACCAACCAGAAGATGTGGCTCATAAGTGTGTCATAAATCAACCTCTTCAACTGGGTGGAGGGAGATCGGATAGGGGAGCCCAGACATGCCTGTAATCCAATCAAATGAGCTTTGAGCGATTTGCATCTTTATCATGAACCCACTTGAAATGTTAGGCCACAATTTTAGCCAAAGTTTCAATTTTAGGTGCCTCTCATTTACCAGGGGTTCTCTGGACATTATAAGAAAATGTCTAAACTCTATGACTGATTAGTTTATCACCTTCCCACCTCTGTCCCTCCAGTATGGTGGTATGGGAAACTAAAAGCTCCCCAGCCAGATTTCATTTCTGTAACTATGAAATTTAGCATCTGATCCCTATGTGAGTCCTTCCTGCTAAAAGATAGCATAATCAGGAAAAAGTCCCTTCTCATTTAATAATTGTGGTATTTGTTAAGTGCTTACTAAGTGCCAGGCACTGTACTAAGTGCCGGGGTAGATACAAGATAATAGGGTTGAACACAGTGATTTGGAATATCCATTTAAATCAGTTTTGTGACGACCGCTAGCAGAGGGATCTGTCTTCCAGGGGAGCTGTTGGAGCCAGAAGCTGTAACTGGCCCAGCAGGTCTTGCCCTGGGTAAGAGAACCGGGAAATAAATCTCCATTTGACTCCAGTGAAATGCACTACCTTCTGATGACTCAGGGCATCTGAGTTGCAGCTACTCTGGTTGGGACTAATTCTATGGCAACATCGCATTTGCTCAAATTGCAAACAGGACCAATATGCGTGTCAATCAGCCATTAAAGAGGTCAGGTGTGCTGCCTGTCTCTGTGGCAGGATTATTTCAGGAGACTCACACTGGATTATCTGAGTAAGATTCTAGAAGCTATTTCTGCCCAATTCCCCATGGCAGATTAATGAGGCTACATTAGAGATTAGTGGATTTGAAGGTCTTTTGAGAGGCAAGTACCTTTTCCAGAATTCGAAAGTTTGAGGAGATGGTGTTCCTGTCACTCAATACACCTGCGCCTTCTACTTATTCACTGCCTCACAGCCAGCAGGGAAGGAAAACATGAACCAGAAGTAGAAAACAGTTTAGTTAGGATTTAGATCATTTATGTCCTTTTGTATCCCTTTAAAGATAGAATCA
The DNA here is from genome assembly GCF_004115215.2 of Ornithorhynchus anatinus. Classification (NCBI taxonomy): domain Eukaryota; kingdom Metazoa; phylum Chordata; class Mammalia; order Monotremata; family Ornithorhynchidae; genus Ornithorhynchus; species Ornithorhynchus anatinus. The sequence goes on along the minus strand of NC_041731.1, from coordinate 50,989,061 downwards.
CTTCGTGAAAAATATGCCTTTTAGATTAAATCCTGAAGGAGGTTTTGTCAATCAAGCAATGGTATTTATTGAGTGCTTACTACTTACTTAGTGCTTACTCTGTGCAGAAAACTATACTAACCCCATGGGAGAGTACAATACCACAGAGTTAGTGGACACATTCCCTGCCCATAAGAAGCTTAAAGTCTAGAATGGCAGAAAGACATTAAACTGAAAAATCAGTTAAAAAAGAATTGTTAGTCAATCAAATCAATCATATTTACTGAGTGCTTACTGTACACAGAGCACTGTACAAGCTTTTGGAAGAGTACAAACTAGGAAATTTGGTAGACATGTTCCCTGCCCACAAGGAGCCTAAAGTCTAGAGGAGAAATACCAAATACAACTTTGAAGGAAATTTCTTTAAAAAGTTAAGTTCCTTAGAAATAGAGATTTAGAATGACATCTCTAAAATCATAAAATACTCAAAAAAATGGTAAGATTATCCTAAATGGCTAATACATAAATTGCTATTAGTGCAGTATGTTTAAGCAATAATGCACATTAGCACAAAGTATACTACAGAAGAGTAGCTAAATGACAGTGAACATATTTCAATGAACGTTTGAGTCTGTCACCTAATCCTGCTGGTTTCAACCTATCCCACCTGGATTATGTAATCATCAGCCTCCTCATTGACCTCCCTGCCTCCTGTCTTTCCCCACTCCAGTCCAAACTTCACTCTATTGCCAGGGTCATTTTTCTCAAAAAATGTTAAGTCCATCTCTCCCCACTCCTTTAGAACGTCCAGTGGTTGCCCATCCACCTCTGCATCAAACAGAAAGTCATAACCATAGATTTTAAAGCACTCAATCACCTGCCCCTTTCTATCTTACGACATTGATTTTCAACTACATCCTGCACATTCACTGTGTTCCTCCAGGACCAGTCTACTCACTGTGCCTCTATCTTGTCTCTCTAGCCACTAACTTCTCACCTATATTCTGCCTCCTGCCTGGAACTCCCTCCCTCTTCCTATTCGATAGACCGTCACTCTTCCCCCCTTCAAAACATTATTGAAATCACATTTCCAAGAGGCTTTCCCTGACAAAGACTTCATTTCCTCTACTTCCTTCTCCCTTCTACACTTTTTAAAATGGTATTTGTTAAGCTGTAAATCTGGCTGACTAGCAGAAGGATCCATTTTCCAGGGGAGCTGGGCTAGGCTATGCTGCTTACTACTACTGCTACTACTACTAATGTTGGTATTTGTTAAGTGCTTACTATGTGCTGAGCACTGTTCTAAGTGCTGGGGTAGATACAGGGTAATCAGATTGTCCCACATGAGGCTCACAGTCTTAATCCCCATTTTACAGATGAGGTAACTGAGGCACTGAGAAGTTAAGTGACTTACCCAAAGTCACACAGCTGACAGGTAGTGCTACTTACTGCTACTACTATTACTTCTACTACTAGTAGTAGTCTGTCTTGCCTTATGCTGTTGAGTTGTCTTCAACCCATAGCGACGCCATAGACACATCACTCCCAGAACACCCCACTTACATTTGCAAGCGTTCTAGTAGTGGATCCATAGAATTTTCTTGGTAAGAATATGGATGTGGTTTACCATTGTCTCCTTCCACACAGCAAACTTGACTTTTGCCCTTGATTCTCTCCCATGCTACTGTTGCCCAGCACAGGTGAGTTTTGACTTGTAGCAGATTGTCTTCCACTCGCTAGCCACGGGCCAAGCTAGGAATGAAATGGGTAGGACTCTGCTTGACTCTCCCTCCCATAGTCAAGACTGGTAGAGTACTGGACACTCTCCAGGGGCGACCCTGAGATGGGACTAGTAGTAGTAGTAGCTAAACTATGTCTTTTGTTTTCTTTTCTAGATAATGTCCAGCATCTGCATCAGCCTACTTGCTGATCTCCCTACCTCCTGCCTCTCCCCACTCCATTCCATACTTCATTCTGTTGCCGAGATCATTTTCTAAAAAAACAGTCAGGCGATGTTTCCCCACTCCTCAAGAGCCTCCAGTGGTTGTCCATCCACCTCCTTGTCAAAAAGAAACTCCTCACCATCGTCTTTAAGGCACTCAATCACCTTGATCCCTCCTACCTTCCCTCAGTGCTTTCCTACTACAACCCAGCCTGCACACTTAACTCTTCTAATGTCACCTACTTGCTGTACCTCAATCTTGTCTATCTCACTGCTCATCTCTCACCCACGTCCTTCCTCAGGCCTGGAATGTCCTCACTCTTCATTTCTGACAATCACTTTCCCTACTTTTAAAACCTTATTAAAAGCCCATCTCCTCCATGAGGCTTTTCCTGACTAATGCCTCATTTCCTCTTAGCTCATTCTCTCTGCTTCACTCTTGCCCTTGAATTTACATACTTCATCAACCCTTCTGTCAGCCCCACAACACATATGTACATATCTGTAATTATTATTTATATTAATGTCTATTTCCCCTCTAGACTGTAAGCTCAATGAGGGCAGGAAACATGTCTACCAACTTTTTGCACTGTGCTCTCCCAAGCACTTAGTACGGTTAAGTGCTCAGTAGGTAGGATAGATTGATTGATAGATTGGAATTTCCTTTCATGCTTCTTTCACATATTGAATGGATAGTGAGAGAACACCAAGATTTCTTTAAGTCATTCCTGAAAGCTAATATACCATTCTGTAGTTTTTATCTAAGATTCGTAGATGCATTATCTTTCACTTGCTCATACGTAGTGGCACCTGCTTAATTTAAGTCCATTCATTCAATGTTCTGAAGTATTCCTGTAGTTTATCTCCATCTGCATCACCCAGAAAAGAAGGCAGAGAGGCTCAGCATCTTCATATGTCTGCGCAATCAGAATTTACTAAACAATATCAAGCATAGGTCACACAGTCTCCATGCTCTAAAGAGGGTACTCAAAGTATCGATATCCAAAAAAATCTTGGACCTTGATATTGCTAAAACAGATGATATTGGTGATACAAATTGCTGTCTTCATCGTCATCGTGACAAAAATCACTGAGAGATTTCACTATGTGTAACCCTATGCTAAGCCCTGAAAGAATACATGAAAATTGGTTGAAAGAGCAATCCTGACCCCTATGAGGCCCATCATTTCTAGCAGGAAGGTTAGGCACAGAGGAGTGTCAGTTAGTAGGTCAGTAAATCATATTTATTGAGCACTTACTGTATGCAATTAACAGTACTAAGTGCTTGGGAGAGCAAAATATAACAATTAAAAGACACATTGCCTGTCCACAACTAGCTTAGTCTCAAAAGATAAGATCATTTCAAATCTTTAGAGTAAGACAAAATATAACAATTCAATAGTCTTTCAGTCAGGAGTTTGACTGTTCATTCCTGCCTGGATGGAGGTAGATGGGATAGGAAGAATGTCTGTTCTCAGACTCCTCAACTCCCCACGGAGAACCATCCCTAGTACAAACTGCCACTCCCTTCAGTCCATTCCAAGGTGGATGAACTGGATTTCCTGTCTACTCTCTTGCTTCTACAAGGACAGGACTTTCTCCTTGGGATGATAAATGAGAGGAAGGGGAGTTGGGGAAGGGCTTCCTCAGCCTCGGGCACCATCACAACTCCCAGAGCAAATTAGATTCAGGCTATAATATGATATACAGTACCAACAACAACAAAAATGCAATATTGGGAATTAATAGCTGAGCTATAACTGAGAGCTGAGCTGAAAACTGCAGATGATGAAATAACTCACATCCTATTGGCAGGAACCTCAAGACTGAAATCCATTTACAAGAAATCCGTTTTGACAAATCAGGGAAGAAAAAACAAAAACCTCCCTTGATACTTACTTGGGCTTTTTTAAGTTTTTTCTCAATCCCCTTCATTGTTATTCCAGTGTCACAGTCTGGAAGGTGACCAGTCATCTGATTTAAGCAAGACAATCCCCAAATTTAGAGGCCTGCTCTAACTCCCCCTTGAAGTTAGAGAAGCAGGGAGGCTTGGTGGATAGAGCACAGGCCTGGGAGTTTGAAGGACCTGGGTTTTAATCCCAGCTAGACCACATGCCTGCTGTATGACATTGGGCACATCATTTCACTAAGCAGCGTGGCACAGTAGAAAGAGCACGGGCTTTGGAGTCAGAGGTCATGAGTTCGAATCCCAGCTCTGCCACTTGTCAGCTGTGTGACTGTGGGCAAGTCACTTCACTTCTCTGTGCCTCAATTACCTCATCTGTAAAATGGGGATTAAGACTGTGAGTCCCATGTGGGACAACCTGATTCCCCTGTGTCTCCCCCAGCGCTTAGAACAGTGCTCTGCACATAGTAAGCGCTTAACAAATACCAACTTTATTATTATTATTATTTGTGCCTCAGTTACTTGACCTGTAAAATAGGAATGAAGAGTGTGGGCTTCTTGTGGGACAGGGATTGTCTCCAAGATGATTAACTTGTGCCTACACCAGCACTTATAATAGTGCTTGGCACATAGTATGTGCTTAACAAGTACCTTTATTATTATTACTACTATCATTATTATTATTACCTGGGAGTCACTTGGGACCTAAAAATCCTATAGGGTCCTGTAGGAAGGGAGATGAGGGCCCATGCCAGCAAAGAAGAGGCAGGGAAGAGTTAGGAGACAGTGGCTGAGACTGGCTGCTAGGCCTGGGCTCACAGACCCAATCAATCATTCAACATATCAATCAGTGGTACTTATTAAACACTTACTGTGTGCAGAGCACTGTACTAAACACTTGGGAGAGTATGATATAATGAAGTAGGTAGACACATTCCTTTCCCATAAGGAGCTTAAAGGCACTGCCACCACTGAGACAAGTGCCATGTCTGGCCTCAGGTGAACAGGTCAGTCCTAGGCTGTCCCCGCCGGGCAGACATGGCAGAGGTGGCAATGTGGAAGGAAGAAAACCAGTGCTTTCCCTCACCTTACTGGCCCCTCTCCCTTCTCCTCACTTTCTCCATTTTCCCTTCCTTCTGTCCAGGTTTCTCTTCTCTCCTTTTACTCTCCTTTTCCTGCTTTATTACTCCTTCCTGCCTCTTGTCTGATCCATCATCTTTCAATCCTGCCTCTGTCCCTACTAAAGTGGCCAGGTTTTTAAAGCAGTCTACAAATTCTTCTTAGTTTCTGTAGTGCTAATCCTGAACCTCCTTCAGCCCTTTGGAACAGCTGCACATAACTCCACTCTAGTTTTGCTTAACCCAGACTGACAATCTTTGTTCCTCTGAATGTGTATTCCTCTCAGTGTTCCATGGGCCAAGGCTGCCCAGAGCAATGTATATATTTGGAAAGGATTTCTTCACAGAAAATTACCATCTTGGAATCCCCATGGAGCAAGCTGACCTTAAGCACCAAGCTAACATTAGCAAGGATTGCCCCATCAGGAAGTCTAATGTTTCATGAGTTGTGTCTTCATCCTGAGCACCTCAGAGCCCAACCCAGCTAGTCTGGCCTAGCACTCCCACCTGATTAGAAAACAGAATTTCAGACTTTTCCATTCCCAAGCCTTGACCCCTGGCCAGCTGCTGTCCAGAGCAGCTGTGCGTATCTGCTCACCCCTACCCTAGAGAGAACCTCAGCCTGCTCCAAATACCATGGCCCCTTGTTGCTTATCCAGTACGACCGGACTGAAAATGAGGCTGGGTGATTTTTGCCGTTATGGATTTGGAATTGCTTTCGGAAACAAATGGAGATCTTGTCCCACACTGGCTTGGCCATTACCTTTCATAGGATAATAATAATAACAATAATAGTATTTGTTAAACACTTACTATGTGTAAGGCACTGTACTAAGTGCTGGGGTGGATACAAGTAAATCAAGCTGGACATGAAAATGGGGAGTGGTGATTTTGCTTCTTCCACAGCTCTCAGGATACAGAAGTAGTAGTAAAGGACATCTATTCAGCATCTATTGAGGGTAATACTCTGTACTAAGCATTTGGAAGATCGAACAGAAACACAAGCCACGTTCCCTAACCACAAGGAACAGACACTCTAAATAGGGAGACAGAGAAATATTGAATTCCCGTACATATACACAAGTACTTTCCCTAGAGGTTGAATTTAAATGTAAGCTCAAGGGACTTGGGTGAGTCTATGTTTCTAAAAGGGTAGTTATTTATTTATTGAGTCATTTGTGCAGAGTCCTGTACTAAGCACTTGGGAGAGTACAATATAACAGAGTTGGTAATCAGTTAAACAATCAGTCAATCACGTATTGTTTTGATTGTATGCAGAGCACCATACTAAGCACTTGGGAGAGTACAGCACAATAATATAACAGACACATTCCCTGCCCACAACAAGCAGTCTAGAAGGGAAGACAGACATTAATATAAATAAATAAATTACAGATATGTACATAAGTGATGTGAGGCTGGGAGGGAAGATGAATGAAGGGAGCAAGTCAGGTCAATGCAGAAGGGAGTGGGAAAAGAGGAAAGGATGGTTTAATCAGGGAAGGCCTCTTGGAAGAGATATACCTTCAATAGGATTTTGAAGGGGAGCAAAGTAAGAGCAAAGTAATTGTCTGTTGGATATAAAAAAGGCTTTCCAGGTCAGAAGCAGGATATAGGCATAAGGCGGGCAGCGAGATAGATGAAGATAGGTAAAGGTTGGCATTAGAGGAGCAAATTGTGCAGGGTGGGTTGTATTAGAAAAATAGGTTGTAGTAGGAGAATAGCAGAGTGAGGTAGTAGGAGGTAAGGTGATTGGGTGCTTTGAGGTGATTGAGTGGGAGAAATGTTCCTAAACACTCAGAACTCTTTGACTACAAATGAGGAGAACTGAACTCAAAACTGGTCTATTGTCCTCTCATTTCTCTCATGATATGCCATTTTAACAGTGGCTTCAGAATCAGCTATCCCAATAGAGTTTGCCCTGTCCTGGAGATCCTGTATCAGGAGAGCCAGGATTTGGAATTTTCAACTTTACTGGAAAGAAGACAGAGCAAGGTTGGTTGGGGGAGAGCAAATGGAAGTGAACATGAATCAGTTGTTTTATGTTTCTACCGACAACACAGTTGCCCTGTCAGTCTCAACGACAGCCAAAGTCCTCAACTTCGGTTCTAAGATTACCTTGAGGGCTGTGACTGAAACACTGAAAGGTCACATGTATTAAAGCTGGCAATTGTCCTCCCCAGGCTGTTTTACTCAGCTCATGCCATGTGGACCAGTCACAGACAACTGCTGCCAATGACCTGATCCAGGAAAAGACCCCTAAACCTGCCTTTCCTAATTCTGATCTCCATACATCGTTCTCATAGGACTAGGGCTAGGACTTTTTTTTGTATTGCCCTTAGTTATCTTCCTTCAGTCTCCTTTCAGAGGATCAAGAGCATTAGTTGATCTTTCATTGGGAAAGTGATCAGGAGTCATGGAAACCTGAAAGCTCCTGCCTTTGGATAACATGGGATATGAAATTGTGAGCAGAGATGGCAGTAACACAGGTCACCCAGCAGCTGCTGCCACTATCCCTTTTCCCATTTCTGCACCCTGGAGTTCCTGATCCTGCTAGACTCCTAAAGGCAGGGTTCAGGGAATTGCAAAGGAAACCCAGAGAGTAGCCTAACCAATGCTGAAAGTGACAGCAGGGTCAATGTTAATAAGAATTATAATAATGGTACTGGTTAAGCGCTTACTATGTGTCAAGCACTGTTCTAAGGTCTAAAGTAGATACAAGTTAATCAGGTTGGACACAGTCCCTGAACCACATGGGCTCACACTCTTAATCCCCATTTTACAGATGAGGTAACTGAGGCCCAGAGAAGTTAAGTGATTGGCCCAAGATCACACAGCAGACATGAGGGGAAGCCAGGATTAGAACCCAGGTTCTTCTGACTCCAAGGTCCATGGTGATAGTGGAGAGAGGGAAACTAGATCAGGGTTATCCTTGCTACCAAGCTGACCTGTGCCCGTCTGTCCTATTCTAAGGTTCAATCAATCAGTGTTTTTTATTGAGCACTTATTATGTGCAGAGCACTTTACTAAGTACTTGGGAGAGTACAATACAACAGAAGTAGTGGGCACGTTCCCTGCCCATAATATGCATATGGTCTAGAGGGGGACCAGGCAAGTGATAGAGCCGGGATTAGAACCCTGGTCCTTCTGACTCTCAGGCCCTTGCTCTAACCACTAGATCACACCAATTGATTATGAGTGTTCATCATTGTTCCTTTGTTTGCAAAGTGTCTGTGAGAGTGTGTGTCGGTGTTAATGTTTGTGCAAGTGTGTGCATATGTGTGAGTGCCTGTGTGTGAGTGTCTGTGGCCTCTGTATTTGTTCACGTGTGTTACCTTTGTTTTATTATTTATTATAGTATTTGTTAAGCATTTACTATGTGTCAATAAATACAAGGTAATCAAATTGGACACAGTCCTTGTCCCACATCATGCTCACAATCTAAGTAGGAGGGAGAACAGGTATTGATTTCCCTTTTTACAGTTGAGGAAACTGAGGTACAGGAAAGTGGCTTCCCCAAGATAACATAGCAAAAAAGTGGCAGAGGATTAGAAACTAGGACCTCTGATTTCCAGGTCCATGCTCTTTCCAGTAGGCCAAGCTGCTTCCCTAAGTCTTTCTTCTTCTGCCTTCTCTTTCCCTCTATTCCATCCACCTTGCTTGGACCCTGGGCCAAACTGTCTGGAAGACCTGCTACATGTACCCCTTGAGCTCCAGAAAACAGAGTTGCTTTATTCGGTTGCCACTTGAATTTTTAAAAGATGAAATGATTTCTGTGCGACTCTAAAATAGAATTTTAAAAGTGGGGCTACATAAACACTTGTCGTACGTGTAGTTACGTGTTCGAGAGTAAAGATACTCCTGGTTTATATTGCACCTGTCTTAGAAAGAATCTGGTGATTTATAAATCCTGTTGCATAATGCCTTCCTCTCTGGGACCTGGACTTGCACCAAGAGTGAGGTCTGTGTGCCTCTCACCCCAGTAATAGCTGCCAACAGGAGAGTCTGCTTCCAAAGTCCCAGCCAAGACTCAGGGGATTCTGGGAGATGTCTCCAAAACATCAGTTCATGGGATGTCAGGAATTCCCCTGACAGCCCCCAAATGCTCTGCTATGTCCTCCCCTTTCCCCCGTCCCCCAACCAGCCCCAGGCTGATCCAGAGATCCCCTTGACTTTGGTGTGGGCCTGTCTACTTCGAGCTTGGCTCCTAGCCCCCTTAGTCCACAAGAGAATACTTCAAGGGGGTTACTGTTATTGTGGGGTGAGACCCTCTTCCTAGGCCTCAGTCCCAATTCAATACCCAGGCCTTTCAAGATGATAATACTACTTCTATTACTACTGCTACTTGTCTTGTTTTGTCTTATGCTGTTGAGTCATTTCCGACCCATAAACGACTCCGTGAACACATCTGTCCCAGCACACCCCACCTCCAAATGCAATCGTTCTGGTATTAATACTACTACTACTACTAATAATAATAATAATAGTATTTTAAACACTTATTTTATGCCAAGGTCTAGTTTAGATACAGTGCAATCAAATCACACACAATTCCTCTCCCATATGGGACTCATAGTCGAAGGGAGAGGGAAGACAGGTATTTAATCCCTAATATACAGATGTCTGTCTCCCATTCTAGACTGTAAGCTCCTTGTGGACTGGAAACTTGTTTATCAACTCTGTTATATTTTACTCTCCCAAGTGTTTAGTATAGTGATCTGCCTAATAAGTGCTCAGAAAGTGCTCAATAAATATGACTGATTAATTGATTGATACATTTGAGGAAACTGAGGCACAGAGTAACTAAGTGACTTGCCCAACGTCACAGCAGGCAAGTGGCAAAGCCAGGATTAAACATAGAGTTAGATTTCATGACTACAGGCCCTTGCTCTTGCCACTAGGCCACGGTGTGCCCATGCTGCTAGGTGACTAGTGGGCATAACTCTGGGGGCTTTCCCCTGGGGTATAATGACTACACTGCAATGTTCTCTGACCCAGCCTTTGTCACCACCTCAACCAAATCCTGTTTATCAATATCCAGGCCCAGATTTCCTTTTTTATTTATCTAAGGTTCCAAGCCTACAGGGAGGGTGTCTAGAAGGGTGTCATTCTTCCGCTTTTATACCAGGCAGGCCATTTTTCAGCTAGCCTGTCCATACCCAGAAGTGAGATGTCCCCAGATGCCTTTATGTCTGATATATATGATATTTAAACTCCCAGCTTCCCTCCATCTTGGTTCCTGACACTGAGTCCCATGCCTCAGAAGCACCACCTGTGTTTCTGGAAAGCTGGGAGAGGGGATGCATTGGCTCTGGAGCAGGCGAGGAGTAGGTGGTGTGGCCTGAAGGCATTCAGACTCACACAGTTCCCGGGGGGTTCAGGCTATGGTTTGCCCATAATCTTAGGCTTCTCTGTGAGGGCCCTGAGAACCAACTAGGCATTTGGAAAGGATAGTTCCATTATATGCTTTGGAAGGAGTGCTGGTCCCACGCCCTGTCACCTTATTCTTCTGGACTGACCACTCAACAAACTGCTGACCCTGTTACTATCATGGAAACTGCTCTTTTTTAGACATTCTCAGACCAGAAGTGCCCACTACTGAACTTATAAGAATCTCCAGCCCACAGGTTTGGAGCATTCCAGCTAATGACCTAATGGTCCTTAACCATTAGGAGAAGCAGCGTGGTCTCTATCCACTAAGTCTTTATAGCACAGGCCTCAGAGTCAAAAAGATCTAAATTCTAATTTCAGCTCTGCCACATGTCTGCTGTCTGATCTTGGCCACATCATTTAATTTCTCTGTGCCTCAGTTACCTCATCTGTAAAATGGAGATTAAGACTGTGAGCCCCAAGGGGGACATGGACTGTGTCTAACCTATGACTGGCACATAGTAAGTGCTTAATAAATGCCATAAGAAAAAAAGTTGGCCCTCTGATACTACTACTACTCATTTTAACAATAATAATTGTGGTATTTGTTAAGCACTTACTATATGCCAAGCACTGTACTAAGTACAGTACTAAGTACTAAGTACTATGGTAGATACAAGATAATCATCGTGTTGGACACAATCCTGTCCCACAGAGAGCTCACAATCTTAATTCCCATTTTACAGATGATATAACTGAGGCACAGAGAAGTTTGTGACTTGCCCATGGTCACTCAGCAGACAAGTGACAAAGCTGGGATTAGAACCCAGGTCCTTCTGACCCCCAGGCCAATATTATATCTACTAAGCCATGCCGCTTCTACTACTGCATGAGTCAAAACCTGAAAAGTGAATACCAACACCTTCCTGGAGGAATGGGTTCTAGACTATGCGGTCATTTTGCAGGAAAAGAGCCCAGATTAATATATCTATCTTTAGACAAATAGATGACATCCCAGAAAACCCACTTCCATCTTGCCTCGGTAGAGATTTGTTCTGGATCTCCAGGCTTGGGGCACGGTGTGTGGAAGGGCAGGAAAAATGTCTTGGCAGGAAGAGAGGGCCATTGGATAAGGTCAAGGGGCAAGGCAGGGCAAAGTTTAGTTATTTGTGCCTGGGGTCTATTCCTCTCCCACACTTGCCCTTCTCTGCCCAGTTTATCCACATCTTCCCCAACTCCTTCAATGTAGTAGTAGTGCTTATTGAGGGCTCACTGAGTGCATTGTGCTGTACTAATTGCCGGTGCACCATGTTGGGTGAAACATGGGCTGCCTTCTCTTTCCCCTACTGTCTCTCTGTGATTGGAGTCTAAGTTCTATTGTGCTTTCCAAAGTGTTTAGTACCCAGTGCATGGTAACCAGTGAGTACACAATAAATACCATTACTGCAACTACTTTGGGGGTAGTATTTGGAAGGCCAAAAAGATGTACAATGCCCACCACATCTGTGGCACAAGCCTGGGACAAAATTCCATCAAAGAGGTCTATGAAAGAAAAATAGGGGGCATTCTACAGGCTGGAGATCTTGGGGCACTCCTGCCAAGTCTTTTTTTTGCCCACTGCTCTGACCTGGCCATGACAGGCAAACTCTCTATCCTCTGCTATCAGTCTGTCTAGATCACCATCCTCAATTGAGGGAGGAAATTTGTAGGAAACTTGGTCTGGATGACTTCAGCAGCCTTGAGAACAGCTCTACCCTCATGTTGCAAGAGACTAATCTTGCCTTGTTAGGCAATTGTTCAAATCCTCAAAATAAAGAGTCCACAGTGCAAATGCGGATTCCCATTTGCTTTCTCAACTGCTCTTTTATAAAAACAAATAACCAATATTGGCTTTAAAGAGGACTTTATGCTAAAGAAAACATCTTGCTTCTGGCATTACCTCCCTCTCAGAGTGTTGGGAGAATGTTTCCATATTGATGAAGGTTGTAAGATTTATGGATGAGAGATATTGCCTAATAATGCCTATCTCTGAGGCTTTCAGATTGCTCTCATGGAACTCGATTCTCCTTAACAGCATTTTGAACCATGTGTAGCAATGAAAACAACTTGAAACTTGTTCTTTTCCGAGGGTAAATTGAAACCAGTATGCAGCATCAAAATTATTTGTGAAGCCACCAATGGACCCTATTATTTCTTACTTGGCAAACCTGAGAAAAAGGAGGTTTTTGTTTTCAGTTCCAAAAATTAACCCAAGGATTCACTTGAACAATGAGCATTTGCATAGTCAAATTAGCAAATTGCCACAAACAGTTGTCTTTGAATCCATTTTATGTAGGCCTCATCAATGGGAATTATATGAAAAATGGACTAAATAGTGTGACTCTATACTGAGAAATAGAGTGGCTTAGTATAAAGAGCATAGGCCTGGGACCTTTTTTTAAAAATGATATTTGTTAAGTGCTTACTAGGTGCCAGGCACTGTACTAAACGCTGGAGTAGATACAAGTTAACCTTATATCTACCTAAATTAGGTCCTAAATTCTAATTCCAGCTCTCTCATTTGTCTGTTGAGGGACTTTGATCAAGTAGCTTAATTTCTCTGTGCCTCAATTTCCACATCTGTAAAATGGGAATTATACATCTGTTCTCCCTCCCCGCTTTGCCTGCGAGACCCATGTGGGGCAGAAAGAGTGCCTGATCTATTATCTTGTAACTATCCCAGCTTTAGTGGTTTGCTTGGGACATAATAAGAGTTTAACAAATATCACAATTTAACATTAAGACTAAGCCCGTCGATTAGACTATAAGCCCGTCAATGGGCAGGGATTGTCTCTATCTGTTGCCAAATTGTACATTCCAAGCGCTTAGTACAGTGCTCTGCACATAGTAAGCACTCAATAAATACTATTGAATAAATGAATTATTATTTTACTACTAATAATAATATTACTAGACCTTAGGAGAGCAATGAGTAGACCAGAAGACTGCCACCAGCAGCATAAGAAAGGTGGCTAGTCATCCAGTTTTATACATACCGGTATTCTGGTGTTCAGTTGGTCTGTCATCCGGTTGGATAAGATACAATATTGGACATCTCTGTGTCTGTATTTCTATTTTCAGCACCCAATCTCCTTTCTCCTTGGCTCAAATGTGGCACTAGCATTCACAGAGATCTGGGAGGGAGGAAGTGGGGACCAGAGCTCCCTCCCTACCCCCACCCTGAGAAAAGCTTTAGCTTTAGGCAAACTTGCTACTTCTGCACAGTAATATCAGCAACATCATCATATTGCACCCTGAACTGTGGGTGCAGCATCATGGGCACCTCTACTTCTGCATCAGTGGATACACTAGGCAGGAGGAGGTGGATGGAGAAGAAATGTCTTGGGCTTCTCCCATTGCTTCACCTCCAGTGGGAGCTCAGTAAATACTAGGAATGAATAAATAAATGAAGGGATGAATGGATGGATTAATGATGAATTAAGCATTGTAGCAGCTGGATTTTACCATCTAGACCCCTGGATATATACAATTGCTTAGGTGTTTTAGTCAGGATTGTGAATTATAAACAAACAACAATACCTATTTTTCCTTATCCACTCCTGCACTGGATAGAAGATTTATCAACCTATTTATCACATCTCAGTCTCTTTATTCTCTCTGTCAATCTCTTACTTTAGCCCTCCTTTCTTCCTGGAACTCCCCACGTCATATCTGACAGTCCAACACTTTCCCCATCTTCAAAGCCCCACTAAAATCACACCTGCTCCAGAAAGCCTTTCCTGACTAATCTTTTATCTCCCCACCCTATGCTAGTTTCCTTCTGCACCATCTATGCACTTAAGTCTGAACCACCTATGCACTTCAATAGTCACCCTACCTCCACCCCACACTCCACCCCTCCCTCTAATTTATTTTCATACCTGTCTCCTCCGCCCCCTGGAATGTAAACTCGTCCAGGGCAAGAATCATCCACCAAATCTACTATGTCCTTCCAAGCACTTAGTAAGCTTTCAGTAAATACCATTGATTGGTTTATTGATGATCTTCTACAACAAACAATACTTTGGAGGAGTTGAGGACTCATTGGGAAATATCTTGAATTTGCTAATGAAAGCTGCAGTCTAAGATGAAGGACTGTTTTTCACCAGGCCCAATTTTATCATTCCGAGAGGCCTGATATCTTGGGTTGAAAGTACAAATTTTGTTCAATATTTTGAATTAATGCATAAAACATAAAGAAGAAATTGCTAAAATATAAAGACTCATTTAGTACTTAAATAATGAATAGATAACTGAAACTACAAATTTAGGAATAACTTGTAAGGAACATGCCATCTCATTCTGTGACGTAATTTGAAAAATCCTTAGCTAAATGTGTTGAATGTTTACAATGAACACCAGAAAAGGAAAAATTAATGCCCATCTGGGATGTCGAATAGATGTGACCCAAGGATGATCCATATTTTCAGTTTCGGACATTCTAAGAAATAATTTATATCATTTCCTTCCAGTCCTTCATTAGGCCCTACTCAGTTTGTCCTCCAGAATATCTACTTAGATGCCATTCAAACAAATCCCACTAGCACCTCAAACTCAATGAGCCTAAAACTGAACTTCTCATTTTTCCTTCTATAATCTCACCTCCCCCAAATTTCCCAGGTATAAGTAATTTCCCTCATCCTCTGATCCAGCAACCTACAACCTTGGTATCTTTCAGATCCTATTGATCCCTTCCTAAATCCTGCCAGTTGTACTAGATTATTCTAAGCTCCCTGTGGGCAGGGATCAGATCCACTAACTCTATTGCGCTCTCCCAGTGCATAGTACATTGCTATAATAATAATGATGGTATTTGTTAAGTGGTTACTCTGTGCCAAGCACTGTTCTAAGCACTGGCATAGATACAGGTTAATCAAGTAAAACTCATCATGTTCAAGACTGAGCTCCTTATCTTCCCTCCCAAATCCTGTCCTCTCCCTGACTTTCCCATCACTGTGGACGGCACTACCATCCTTCCTGTCACACAAGCCCGCAACCTTGGTGTCATCCCTAACTCTGCTCTCTCATTCACCCCACACATCCAATCCATCACCAAAACCTGCCAGTCTCACCTTCACAACTCCTGGTCCTTGTCCTACCTCTGATCTGGAACGCCCTCCCTCCTCACCTCTGCCAAACTAACTCTCTTCCCCTCTTCAAAGCCCTACTGAGAGCTCACCTCCTCCAGGAGGCCTTCCCAGACTGAGTCCTCCCTTTCCCTCTGCCCCTCCTCCCTTCCCATTGCCCCTACTCCTTCCCTCTGCTCTACCCATTTCCCCCCTCCATAGCACTTGTGTATATTTGTGTATATTATTTATTACTCTATTTTATTAATGATGTATATATCGCTATGATTCTATTTTTCTATTTTGATGGTAGTGATGCCTGACTACTTGTTTTGTTTTGCTGTCTGTCTCCCCATTTTAGATTGTGAGCCCATTGTTGGGCAGAGATTATCTTATCTGTTGCCAAATTGTACTTTCCAAGCACTAAGTACAGTGCTCTGCACACAGTAATCACTCAATAAATACGATTGAATGAATGAATGGGGTTCACACTTTTAATCCCCTTTTTGCAGGTGAGGTAACTGAGGCCCAGAGAAGTTAAGTGACTTGCCCAAGGTCACACAGCAGACAAGTGGCAGAGCTGGGATTGGCTCATGTCCTTTGACTCCCAAGCCCATTCTCTCTCCACTAAGCCATGCTGCTTCTCTAACCCACAGTAGATGCTCAGTAAATACTATTGATTCATTATTTATCTTCAACATTCTTCATGTTCTTCTTCCACCCAAACAGTCACCAGAACACTTGGGTTGAGCTCTCATCCTATCACATTTATACTGCTGCATCAGTCTCCTTGCTAGATTCCCAGTCTCTACCCTCTTTCCCCTCAGTCCATATGCCACTCAGCTATCCGAATCATCTTTCTGTAATGTTGCTCATTACACACCTTTCCATTCCTCAGGAATCTCCAGTGACTGCATATTTCCTTCCTCATCAAACCCAAACTCGTGATCCCTGGCTTCAAGCTTCTCAGGAGCATTTTTTTAATCTTGCATTGCTCCCACCAGTTATTGCCCCATCTCCCTCCTACCATTTCTCTCCAAATTTCTTGATCGAGTTGCCTTCATCTGGTGACTCTATTTCCTCACCTCCAATTCTCTCCTTGACCCCCTCCAATATGGTTTTTGCCCATTTCATTCCACAGAATCTGGAAGGTCACCAATGAACTCCTCGCCAAATCTAATGGCCTCTACTCCTCAACATCTCCACTGCCTCTGCCTCCCAACCTCCTACTGTGGGAATTTCCTAAGGCTCAATTCTGGGTCCCTCCTATTCTCCACCTACACCCTCACCCTTGGAGAACTCATTTGCTCCCTCAGATTCAACTACCATTTCAATGCTGATGATTCCCAAATATCCATCTCCAGACCTGACCTCTCTCGTCTGCAGTCCCACATTTCCTCCTGCCTTCAGGACAGCTCTACTTGGATGTCCTGCTGACACCCAAACTTAACATGTCCAAAACAGCAGGCAGACGTAACCCTAACCCTAACTCTTACTCCTCATCTTCCTACTCAAAGGAAGGATGCTGTCCCCTCTTTGTATATCCCAGCAGCTCCGTCATTCCTGTCTCATAAACCTTTTGGCTATCTCTCATTTAACCCACATATTCAGTCTGCACTAAGTCTGCTCAGTTCTACCCTCATAACATCTCTAAAAATCCACCATTTCCTCTCCATCTAAACTGCTACCATGCTGGGCCAAGCACTTCTCATATCCTGTCTTGACTATTGCAACAAACTCCTTGCTAGATCCACTCCAATCCTTACTTCACTCTGTTGGCGCAGATCAGATTTCTAAAAAAAATTATGTCCATGTCTCCCCACTCCTAAAGAACCTCTAGTGGTTGCCCATCTACCTCTAATAATAAGAATTATATTTGTTAAGCACTTATTATGTGACAAGTAAGCACTGAGGTAAATATACGATAATCTGGTCAGATACTGAGCCTGTCCCATTTAAGGCTCATAGTCTTTGTATGAAGATTAACAGGTATTTTATTCCCATTTTACAGATGAGGAAACTGAAGCACAGATAAGGTAAGTGACTTGCGCGAAGTCCTAGAGCAGGACAGTGACAGAGCAGGATTAGAACCTAGGTCCTCTAATGTTCAATTGCATCATGTACATTTAATTGAACATTCACTTATTTGTTCCGATTTATTCTATTTCATCATAGCAATTTGCTCTACTATGTATCTCATCCTCTTTTTTCATATTTCTTTCACTACTTGTAAATAGCTTTATCTTTATCTCCCCTATTAGATTGTAATTTCCTTTTGGGCAGAAAATGAGTGCTTCATTTATTTTGTTCTTTCCCAAGAACTGAATACAGCCCTTTGTTCTCAATAAGTGCTCAATAAGCACCATTGATTGATTGATCAATTGATTACCCCTGTCTGGACTAGTGATGGTAAAATTGGCCCTCCTCAAAGACCCAGAGAAATGGGTTTTTATGCTCTTTTTCAGGTGAGAAATCTCAAAGAGCTATATCCAGCTACATTTTGTTCTTATTCAAAACTGAATAGGTAAAAATAAGGCTTAGTGCTGTGTTCATTGTAGAGAAGGCTAAAGATCTTGAACACATTTGACATGTCTTTAGTGTTCTGTTTCTGTTTTTTTATGACTTTCTTTTTCCATTTCTCCCATGCCGTGTTAAGAGTATGAAGAGTCAGTCACTCCTAATCATAAAATTTTGGCATGTCAAGACGTTGGATGATGTCTACGAAAACCTTGGGTTGAATATTCAAGTTTCCTAGCAGAGCAGAAATCCATGTACATCACAGCAACAGTTCCTCCAGATCTCATCCCTAGAGAAGAAGAAGGAATAAAAGAAGAATATGACAAACTGGGAGTATTACAGCAAGAATGGTGAGAGTTTCTCTTCACTTATAAAGTCAAAACATTCATTCTATTTTAGAAGACAAAGGGATACTGAGAAGTTAAGGTATGCCTGGTGAAATAAGGTTAATGAAAGAACAAAGGCCTGGGAGTTAGAGAACTTAGGTTCCAATCCCACTGCCTGCTATGTGACCTTGGGGAGGTCACTTAACTTCTCTATGCCTCGATGTCCTCTAAATTGGAGATTAAATATGTGTTTTCCTTAGTGAACCCAATGTGGCCAGGAACTGTGCCCAACCTGATCGTATTGTATCTACCACAGATTTTTTTATTATTGTTGTTATTATTGTACTTGTTAAGCACTTACTATGTGCCAAGCACCATTCTAAGCACTGGGGTAGATACAAGTTAATGAGGTTGGAAATAGTCTCTGTCCCTCATGGGGCTGACACTCTTAATCCCCATTTTACAGATGAGGCCCAGAGAAGTTAAGTGACTTGCCCAAGGTCACACAGCAGGCATGTGGTGGAGCCAGAATTAGAACCTAGATCTTTCTTTGTTTAGTACATTGTAAGCCTTTGACAAACACCACAGTTATTATTATCATTCTATGATTCATATCCAGAGATACTTGAGTCAAGGAATAAAAGTTATTGGTCTGTAGGATTTACTTGCAAGAAACCATTATGTTGACCTATACTAATGAAATACATTTTGCACAACAAGAAAAGCTTTAAACAACCTATATTAATGAGGTTATGGTTCTCACTAAAGAACTTGGTACTTTGGCAAGCAGACTCTTTAAGCATGAAATAATACAGAAGGTATTAAACTGTGCAGGAATGCAGAGTGATTTTTCTTTAAATCACTGGTGTAGTAGATAGAAGGATTTGGCCAAAATGTAGCATTGCCAAGGACTGGAAATAATTGTCAAACACAAAATGAGACTTGGCTGTTGGCCTAATTCTGGCAATGCAGGTCCCGAGGAGAGAAGCAAACTGCATCCCATTGCCAGTGGAAATAATCAGTCTCCGACTGATATTTAAACCAAGAAAACCAAGCATGCTACTTCCCTTTAGCCTCTCAATATTTGCCTATGATCCTGCAATGGCCAAGGAAATTATCAATATGGGACATTCTTTCCATATCATCTTTGAGGACAAAGACAACCAATCAGGTGACTCTAAAGATATTTTTTTCTTTCCTTTCATTCTACTGAAAATAAAGGGAAATGGCAAGGAGGAACATAAGGTCCAGTCACAGAATATTGGGTTCCATTCACTTATCACATCTCTAATAATAATAATAATGTTGGTATTTGTTAAGCACTTACTATGTGCAGAGCACTGTTCTAAGCGCTGGGGTAGACACAGGGGAATCGGGTTGTCCCACGTGGGGCTCACAGTCTTAATCCCCATTTTACAGATGAGGTAACTGAGGCACAGAGAAATTAAGTGACTTGCCCACAGTCACACAGCTGACAAATGGCAGAGCTGGGATTCGAACTCATGACCTCTGACTCCAAAGCCCATGCTCTTTCCACTGAGCCACGCTGGTTCTCTAGAAAGCAGCTTCTCTAGAAAGTCTTACTTCGCACTCTCTGGGCAAAGCCTCAGAGTTCTTTGTAGGGGCCCCCAGAGCTTCAAGATCATCAACAACAAAGATCTGCACAGCTTCCACTTTAGCACTATTAACTTCAATAAACATGCATGATTCCATTTTACAAACGAAGAAAATGAAAGATGAAGGGATATTCCCAAAGCCAACCAGCAAAGCCATTGCCAAACTAACTAGAAAGAGAGAGAAATTATATTGAAACCACCCACGTCCCATCTCTCATTTCACTCCTTTCCTCATCTGCACTTAATCACTGCTGCCTCCTACACTCCATTCATCCCACTCTCCATAACAAACAATTCTAGTTAAATTGCTATCTGGACTCTGCGCTCCCATGAGAAAATAAAAAGTGGAAATCTATTTGTCTCCTAGTGCTTAAAGATGGACCTCTCCCTGGAATCTCCAGGATGATTCAGTGCCATTTTCACTGGTTTGCTGCTTATGGGCACAGCATGGAGCACACACAGTGGAAAGGGTGAAATAATTAGCTAGTTATTAAATAATTATTTTTTAGAAGAACAAGAAATTCAATGCCTGAGCACTTAATACCTGTAATTTACTTTAGGCTATCTAAAATAATATAGAGGGAAAATTGAAAAGAAGATTCTGTAGAAGATCTTGTAGAGCTTTGTACCATTAACAAATATTTTCAGTTAAATGATGTAGAAGTCCCAAGGCCCCCAGATTTCTACACCACTCACAGACTTTAAGCAGTGTAGCTCAGTGGAAAGAGCACGGGCTTTGGAGTCAGTGGTCATGGGTTCAAATCCCGGCTCGGTCACTTAGCTGTGTGACTTTGGGCAAGTCACTTAACTTCTCGGTGCCTCAGTTACCTCATCTGTAAAATGGGGATGCAGACTGTGAGCCCCACGTGGGACAACCTGATTCCCCTGTGTCTACCCCAGTGCTTAGAACAGTGCTCGGCACATAGTAAGCACTTAACAAATACCAACTTTAAGCCTACAGTAGCCAGGGAACATGTCTACCAACTTTGTTATATTGTATTCTCTCAATCACTTTAGTAGCCTTACTGAGAGCTCATCTCTTCCAAGAGGCCTTCCCAGACTGAGCTCCCCCTTTCCCTCTGCCCCCCACCCCCCTTCCTCTGGTTTTCCCCATTCCCCCTTCTCCTCCCCTCAGCTGAGCTCCCTTTCCCTCTGCTCCCCCTCCTCTCCCTTCCCCCCACCCTCTGCTCCTCTCCCTTACCCTTCCCCTCCCCTCAGCACTGTGCTCATTTGTATATATTTATTTTGTTAATGAGGTGTATATCTCCTTGATTCTATTTATCTTGATAATGTTGTCTTGTTTTTGTTTTGTTCTGTTTTGCTCTGCTGTTTGTCTACCCCGTTTAGACTGTGAGCCTGTCACTGGGCAGGGATTGTCTCTATCTGTTGCCTAATTGTACATTCCAAGAACTTAGTACAGTGCTCTGCACATAGTAAGCGCTCAATAAATGCTATTGAATGAATGAATGAATACAATGCTCAGCACACAGTAAACACTCAGTGAATATGATTGATTTATTAATTGGTTGGCTGACACTAAGTGTAAAATAAAGTAAAAGTGTAAAGTATAAATACTCCAGGTTCAGAAACTGGAAACAGTTTAACTGTGAAGCTAAGCAAAGAAAAACCTAACACTTTTTTGTGATCTTGTCCAGAGGACAGCAGTCACCAAAATACTGAGAGCTGGAGTATAGAGACTTCAGGAAAGCTTGCTCCAGAATTACTGATAAACTTCATGAGGAGAGGGATTGTGTTAACTCTATTGCATTGGTAGTCTCCTAAGTGCTTACCACGTGCTCCACACATAGTAAGCATTTGATAAATACCATTGATTGGTTGATTAATTGAGGAGCACTTGAAGTGAGAAGGAGCACTCTAGCAAAAGCTGAAAGAGCATCATTCAGCATTGCAGGGGCAGAAAAGCATCACTGGCCTTTATTTACATCACCAACAGTGATCGTTCCAAATATCTGTCAGTTTCTGAGTAGGCTTTGGCATGGATAGACAAGTAATCATTTTGATGCAAGCATTTTGGCCTAGTGGAAAAAGCAGGAGCTTGGGAGTCAGAAGACCTGGATTCTAATCCAGTTCTGCCACTTGCCTGCTTTGTGACCTAGGGCAAGTCACCTTAACTTCTCTCTGCCTCAGTTACCTCATCAGTAAAATGCCAATTAAATACCTGCTCTCCATCCTACTTAGACTGGGAACTCTTTATGGGACAGGACAGGGACTGTGTCAGTCAATCAAGCAATCATACTTATTGAGCACTTACTGTCTTTAGAACACTGCACTAAGCATTTGCTCAATCTACATATACTGATTCCACCCCAGCACTTAGCACAGTGCTGACACATAGTTAATACTGAACAAATGTCACAGTTAGTAGTTCCAACATGATATGTGGAGCTATGAAGAGCACACAGGAGAGGAAGAGGCAGCTTTGAAACCCACAGTCACAGCAAGTGGCATAGGTAATATTATGCACACCGTGTAGATTGGGAGTATTGATTGCACAGAGTACTTTTCAGCCTCAACACTGGGGTGTATAGAAGCTCATTATCGACATATGGAGGGTAGATATCTAGATTCAGAGATTACAGACTCCTAGATACCAAGATATCCAGCCCACCCAACACACACACACACACACACACACACACACACGGACTGTAATAGAGACCTTCTATATGTTTTTATAAATGAGAACTGAACCTCTTACTAATGTTTTTGTAAGGTTACAGACACATATATTGCCTCAAAAACTGTGCTTCTCTACATTCTGTAAAGTAAAAATATAACTTGTTTGTATCTTTACATTGGCATATAAAAGAAACAATATGTCTTTAAATATTTTAGATTCCTCTGGCTTATTGGAACGCTAAGAAATGTTCCAGTTTAAACCGAGCTTCCCGAAAGTCTGATGGGCTAGTAATTGTTGGTGCTCTCAGGAAGCTTAGTTACCTTATACTAAGCTAAGTAGGCTTGCTCTCTTACAATTTCCCCATAAACTCAGCAATCACTCCAGGTCTGGTGCTTCCCAAACCAGAGTCTACCAAAAGAAGAGAAGCAGTGTAGCACAGTGGAAAGAGTGGTCTAGGAGCTAAATGACCTGGGTTCTAATCCCATCTTTGCCATTTACCTGCTGTGTGACTTTGGGCTAGTCACTTAAACTTTTTTGTGACTCAATTTCCTCCTCTGTAAAGTGGAAATTTAATGCCTGTTCACTCTGGGAGCCTGATGTGAAACAGGCACTGTATCAGACCTGATTACATTGTATCTAGCATAACATTTAGTACAGTGCTTGGAACATAGTAAGTGCTTAACAAATATTGTTTCTTTTTCTTTAAAAAAAGAGTTGGAGCAAAGCAGCTGTGAGTTTTCCTTGGAGAGGGTATGATTCAGGCATTTTTCAAATCTGAAAGTCTATAAAACTTGGTACTCAAACTGAGTTAGATTATTTAGTAATTTTCTTAGGGTACGGTAGGATGAAGCTCAGGCCAGAAACAGAAGTTACCATGGCATAGTAGTGTTTACCTTGACTGTGTTTCTGCTATCAGTGAGCATCTGGCCTGTGTCCTGAAATGAATGTTTTTGGGTGCCACCCCCAATCTCTCCCTCACCTCTTGGAGGGAAGTCTGTTTATTGAGTTTCAAGACACATAAGGCAAACCTAAATGATTATACCACATGATAATCCAAGCTGCTCTTGTTCCAGAGTCCAGGGACAAACACCATCACTTTGAGGATTATAGCTAAAAGCAAGTCAGAGAAGCAGTGTTGCCTAGTGGATAGAGCATGGGCCTGGGAGTCAGAAAGAACTGGGTTTTAATTCCAGCTCTGCCATTAGTCTGTTCTGTGACTTTGGACAAGTCACTTTTCTTCTTTGTGCCTCAGTTACTTCATCTGTAAAATGGAGATTAAGAAGACTGTGAGCTCTATATGCGACAGGGACAGGGACTGTGTCCAACCTGATCAACTTGTATCTACCTCAGTGCTTAGCACTTACGTATATATGTATACATCTATAATTCTATTTATTTTTATGGATGATTGTTTACTTGTTTTGACGTCCGTCTTTCCCATTCTAGACTGTAAACCATCTGTGGGCAGGGATTGTCTCTTTTGCTGAATTACTTTCCAAGCACTTAGTACAGTGCTCTGCGCACAGTAAGCACTCAATAAATATGATTGAATGAATGAATGAATAGTAGAGTGCTTGGCACATAGTAAGTGTTTAACAAATACCATAAAAAAGTCACAGATGAGGGGGTGTCTGTGTGTGCAGGTGTGTGCATGCATTTGATAAACAAATTAATCTCTTCCCCAATGCCCCACCTCTTATGCATGTGCTGTTTCACAGATAGGTCAGTCCAGTCCACCTCTGCAGTGAGTGGTTGGTGCTTTGAATTCAGTCAAAATTAGGATAACATGACAACCCCATTGAAACCCCATTATGGCTGAGACTCAGGCTCAGAATGCCAGCCTAAGAGGGTTACTAACAGCTTGCCAACCTGGAAACAAAACTCCTTTCCACACATTCCTCCCCTTCTCTCCCCGCATCCCGCATTTCCTAGATTTGGGCACTCTCCTAGGCTTTCCAATAATAATAATACCTGTGGTATTTGTTAAAGTGCTTATTATGTGCCAGGCACTGTATGAAGCACTGGGGTAGATGACGATGGTATATATTAAGCACTGATTATGTGCAAAGCACTGTTCTAAGCTCTGAGCACTATTCTAAGCACTGGATGCAAGGTAATCAGGTTGGTTGCAGTTCATGTATGATGGGGCTCACAGTCTTAATACCCATTTTACAGATGAGGTACCTAAGGTTACACAGCAGGCAAATGGCAGAGTAGAACCCAGGACCTTCTGACTCCCAAGCCGAATCTCTATCCACTAGGCCATGCTACATCCTATGTATAAAGTAGAGACAAAGCAGGGGTCTAATTCCTACAGGGGCAATACAGCTTGACTCTAAAAACTGAGTTTTACCTCATTCTTATGTGAAATGGGATTAATTTCCTAATCACGGGAAAGACATTTATATTACTTTCCTAGTATGATACTTTAGGGTCTGAATCACAGCAAGCAGTTGAGAAGAAATAATCTGTCAGCACAGCAGCCACTTTGCATTTCTGTGATCGCATGTCTTCAGCTCTTTGACCAATCACTATTAACTACCCATTTCCCAGAGAGGAATTAACTGGAAAACCTAGGTCTGTGATAGTATAGGAGACTCTCCACAACTTTATCAAGCCCCTAGCAGTCTTGGCAAAGCTCAACCCAACACTCACAGTAATGAAACTGAGTCGCTTTTGTTACTCAACTTCAAACTGCTCTGAAATTCAAAAGAGATTGAAATAGAAAATTGACTGCACAGGGAAATTATTCACAATTTTAAATACAATTGGAAAACCATCTTCAGTGTTTGCTCTTCTTCAGCCCAAACCAAAGGGAGGTGAATCTGATGGGAAGAACTAGTGGGGTGTGATTTATTTTGTTCCCTTCCACTGCTAGGACTCGTGTTGAGGGAGGCTAATTGCTTGACCTGTTACTCATAATCACCATATTTAATGCCTTTTAGCTATTCTTCTCAAGGTAAAATAATGATGGCAACTAGAGATATTGCTACTAATACAGACTGTCTCTGTTCCAGGGTAAAGAACAGCCCATATGCTCATTTTGCAGCATGGCTCAGTGGAAAGAGCACAGGCTTGGGAGTCAGAGATCACGGGTTCTAATCCTGACTCTGCCACTTGTCAGTTGTGTGACTTTGGGCAAGTCACTTAACTTCTCTGTGCCTCAGTTACCTCATCTGTAAAATGGGGATCAAGACTGTGAGCCCCACATGGGACAACCTGATCACTTTGTATCCCCCCAGTGCTTAGAATAGTGTTTTGCACATAGTAAGCGCTTAACAAATGCCATTATTATTATTATTTTTCCAAGTGCCTGGATTTGGTCTATTTGGTCTGTTTTGACTCTATAAAATATAGCCAAATTTCATATTTGGCTCATCCTCCTGCATTTTCCATAAGGAGCTGATTAGTGTCAGTTCAAAACAAGTAAAGTAACCTAAGTTTAAGGGGTAGGGATTGGGGAAATGGAGGGGCAATGCCATTTTCATATTTCAGATTCTGTACCACTAGTTTTCATTTCCTAGAGACAATGGCGTCCTCCTGGCAGGGAGATGACAGATCCCAGAGATGAAATATCTTCTGCAATCCCTCCCTCTTTCAGAGGACACTCGAGGGGCATTAAGATACAGTTTACCAAATTAAACTGGCACCAAAACAGTTTGAGTTGTCCACTTTCTTTCTTCCCTTGGTACCTAGAGTCCCCACCTGTTTCAATAATAATAATAATAATCATAGTACTTGTGAAGTGCTTACTAAGCACCAAGTTCTAAGCACTGGGTTAGATATAAGGTAATCAGGTTGTCCCACGTGGGGCTCACAGTCTTAATCCCCATTTTATAGATGAGGTAACTGAGGCACAGAGAAATTAAGTGACTTGCCCAAGGTCACACAGATGACAAGCGGCAGAGCTGGGATTAGAACCCACTATCTCTGACTCCCAAGCCCGTGCTCTTGCCACTAGGCCATGCTGCTTCCCATATTCCCATATTGAGTATTCCCATATTCAGTATTGTGATTTTACCTGAGACTTAGGGAGATCCACAAGTCCAGTTGGATAGAAGAGCCTTGTAACAGTTCCTTAGGGTGGCCCTCATGGTTCTGGCATGCGCTTCCCAGTTATTATCAATACAGTTTTTCTTCTTCTTTAACCCACTGTTTGAAAAAGTCTGAGGATAATCCTTGGCATTTTTGACTGGACTGAAACTGGAAAAATAGTTTCTCAACTGGAGTGAACTTTTTCAATTTAATTGCAAAGAAATATATGTGGTTTATTTAGAGCTGCATTGAATTTCCTTTTAAAACTGTGGTTTTTTGAGACATTTCAATACCAAGTATTTCCACTAAATCATCTTATATTTTTTGAAAAAGTCTGTGGAGAATTTTGTTTTACAGAGGAGGAACCGCTTATATTCTTTGATTCAATTGGTGATCCATTTCATCATTAGTTTGATTTGCTGTTACTGCTTTATCAGCTAACTTCCCTCAGGATGCAAGACAGAACTCAACCTAAGAGTCGTGATTCTCTCTCTCAGACCCCCTTTCAGTAAATTGTTACTTCAAGGCACCGATTTTCTTAATCTGTGCAAGCCATCATGGTTATAATCAACTCCTTCTGACTGGTTCTCAGTCCTGAAATCTTTGTGATGTAGGGACCGAGACCCACACACTATTTTCTGTGGGAGTCTCCACTGATGTTCTCCCTCCCAGTCACCACACACCATCTCTTCTGAAGGAGGAGGTTTGAAATGTTTTGCCATTTCTTCCTTTCCTTGATAAAAAGGATCCAACTTTGAAACTGTGAAGTTGGTCTGCATGAAGGTATGTGGGAAGGAATTTTGATTGCATTCCATGTTCAAAGTATCTTTTTTTCTTATCTGGTTCAGTCCCGCTCCTAGCTCACACTGAGGGGGAGGAAGCACAACGAGTTCAGCACAACCATCTTCCTCCACAACCACTGAAGGGTAGAATCATGAAAGCCTCCTCCCACTTACTGAGGGTTGAATAGAAGAGAGGCTATTCAATCTCATGGAAAAACATCCTTTCTTCAATTGCAACAGAGCCCATACACTGATAAACTGAGAGAAACACACAGGGACATCCAGGTTCCTGCCAGACTAGACCATTCCTTTGATACGAATTTACTTACCCAATCCATTTAATCAGACTATGAAACAACTATGTTTTGCTCTTAATTCTTAGCATTTTGACTTGCAATAAAAAGCTGTAACCTTGCTCTAATTAGTGGTTGTGTTCATGGAATATTATGATTGTAGTCACAACATCCTGGGTCATTTGTGTGGGAAACAATTCCTTTGTTAAAAATGTATTCTCTTCCTTTTCTGACCCATACAATTCCATATTTTTTTCTCCTCTTTTAGGTTCTTTGTGGCTATACACTAATCAGTGCACCCTCTCCCAGGGGAAGCAGCATGGCTTAGTGGAAAGAGCATGGGCTTGGGAGTCAGAGGTCATGGATTCTAATTCTGACTCCACCACTCATCTGCTATGTGACCTTGGACAAATCACTTAACTTCTCTGTGCCTCAGTTCTCTCTTCCGTAAAATGGGGATTAAGACTGTGAGCCTCACAAGGGACAACCTGATTACCTTGTATCTGCTCCAGCGCTTAGAACAGTGCTTGGCACATAGTAAACACTTCACAAATACCATCATTATTATTATCATTATTATTTTTATTATTCTCCTTCTCACCCTCTTGCCCAGGAAATCTACCAGTCTCATCACTGGCTTGTGTTCTGGAGGTTTGGGACTGAAATACTTTATGGTCTCACCTGCACTACGTAATTGCCAGAAAGTTCCATAAAACATGAATTAAAGAGAACAGAAAACAAATAAACAGTAGTCTTTATGCGCTGTCATTGGGAACCACAGAGTTGTATGTCAGAAAGACAGAGGAAACAAATCTTTTCTTTGGGCTAGTGGAAATCAGTCAGTTAATGGTATTTACTGAGCATTTACTGTGTGCAGAGCACTATATTAAGCACTTGGGAGCATTGAATACAATAGTGATGGTAGACACACTCCCTGCCCAAGAGAAGCTTACAGTCTAGAGGGGAGCTCACAGTCTTTAAATACACTACAAAAGAATGGCATCTTTTCTGGGAGGTATTAATGTGTGACAGCCACCATGATATATAGGTTTCACTGGATAGTCCTGCTTCTGGCCTAGCACACCCTCCCTTTTCACACCCGACAATTACTTTCCCCACCTTCATAGCCTTAATAAAGGCACATCTTCTCCAAGAGGCCTTCACTGACTAAACCCTCACTTCCTCTTTTCCCATTCCATTATGTGTCACCCTGTCTTGCTCCCTTTATTCATCACTCTCACCCCCAGGACCACTGTCCTTATTTACATATACAAAATTTATTTATTTATATTGATATCTGTCTTCCCCACTTCAGACTGTAAGTTTACAGTCTGGCAGGGGATGTGTGTGTTATATTGTTGTGTTGTACTTCCCCAAGCACTTAGTTCAGTACCCTGCACCCAGTAAGCTCTCAATAAACACGACTGATTGATTGATTGATTCATTCATTGATCTTTGCCCTAAGCCACACTGCTTCTATTTTTAACGGCTAACAGTCCTAGTATTCATTAATAACAATAATAATAATAATGGTGGCATTTTTTAAGCACGTACTATGCACCAAGCACTGTTCTAAGTGCTGGGGTAGATACAAGATTATTAGGTTGTGCCACATGGGGCTCACAGTCTTAATCCCCATTTTACAGATGAGGTAACTGAGGCACAGAGAAGTCAAGTGACTTGCCCAAAGTCACACAGCCAATCAGTGATGGAGATGGGACTAGAACCCACAACCTCTGACTCCCAAGCCCGTGCTTTTTCCACTATGCCACGCTGCTTCTTACTCTAGGTGTCAACTGTTCAAGTCCGCATATGCTAGTTAAGAGTAATTCTTCCATGGCAAAAGTGTGAAACTTTGACTATTAGAGTTACCTGGCAAGTAAATTTCCACTACCCTCTCATTTATGACTTTGGTTCCATATTATTCCCATTTAATTGATTTGGCTTTCCCATAACCCATTTAAAGAATTGAAATCAAGATCTGTGTAGGGTTATTACAGCTATTTAACTCTCTCATTTGTTAAGTGCTTACTATGTGCAGAGCACTGTTCTAAGTGCTGGGGTAGATACAGGGTAATCAGGGTGTCCCTCGTGAGGCTCATAGTCTTAACCCCCATTTTACAGATGAGGTAACTGAAGCACAGAGAAGTTAAGTGACTTGCCCACAGTCACACAGCTGACAAGTGACAGAGCTGGGATTCGAACCCATAATCTCTGACTCCTAAGATCGTGCTCTTTCCAATGAGCCACGCTCTCATGCACTGTAGTCCATTGCCCTAGTGTATAAGCACTGCAAGCTGATTACTTGTTATATTTACAATAAATCTAGCTTAGATAAGTCCATTTGAGCCTGGAAGTGAGGAGTGGGTCATAGCCAGATGAAAACCTTTCCAGTTTATGAGTCTGTGGAGACCATAAAGTATGGCAAGAACATTTCAAGAAAATGTTACTCAAAATTATTCAGAGATCCAGTACCATGTCCGAATATCAGGAAGTTCTCAAGGATATATCAGTGCTAAAGGGCCAGACTTAATCATCAATAAGGAGAAGCAGAGAGACCTAATGGATAAAGCATGGGCCTGGGAGTCAGTGGACCTTGGTTCTAATCCCGGTTCTGCCACTTTTCTATTGTGTGACCTTGGGTAAGTCACTCCACTTCCCTATGCCTCAGTTACCTCATCTGGAAAATAGGGATTGAGACTATAAGCCTCATATGGACAGAGACCGTGTCCAACCTGATTAGCTTCTATCTCAGCATTTAGTACAGTGCCTGGCACATAGTAAGTGCTTAACAAATATTTTTAAAAATATAGAAAAGTTCATCTCCTTTGGGCACTCTGGACTATTTTGAAGGATAAATGAATCTATCATCCATAGTTGCCATTGCTCATGAAGCAAAACATCTGGTCCAAATGTTTTTCCTCTGCTGCAATGGTGCCCAAAACTGAATAATTTTAGGGCTTTAGGCGGAAGCACAGTATCTATCTCGAGGAATCCGGTTCCTTTTCAGAGAAGAGCATAAATTAGGTAGGGCTTTCTGTGCTCTTTGGCCAGTGTGTTTTTTGGAATCCTGGGCTTACTCTGGAAAGCTTGGGAACAGCTCCTAATGGAAACCAAAGCTCTGAGAGCCCATAGAGAGAGTGTGGTTGGGAATACAGCAAAGGAGTCCAGTAATAGAGCCTCTAATTCTCTGGCCCTGACCAAGGCTGATATGAAACTGAGCCCCTAAACTAGAGACTGTATATCCTTCAGTTAGACATAGCCTCTGGACCTCAGCAAGCTTACAGTCTAGAGCTTACACTTTTTCATTTCCGTGGTATTATCCCATGTGCTTAGTACAATTTTTTGCATGGAGGAAATGGTCAATATATGCTGCTGATTAATTTACTATGCCTTAGGACAGAACAATCTGGGCAAGAATCCTGGCTCCATTGCCTGCTGCCCAGGGAAGAACAGAAAAGCAGTAGCAGTGGTGGAAAAGGAGGAGGAGGAAGAAACAACATGCCCCACCATTCAGTGCTCAGTCCTCAACCCCAACAACACACTCAAATTGAAAAGTTGGCACCTCAGGGCCTGGAATGAACAGAGATAGGGTCTGAAATTTTTTCTGGAAAAAATAGGTTAAATTCAAAATCGGAGCAGGGCCATTAGTATGAAGAAGTATACTCTGAATCCATATGATGTACAGCACTGTACTAGGCATTCAGATGAAATAAAAAAGTAAATTTTGTTGTGGTGTTCAAGGAGTTCATATGCTAATAAATTAGATCAGGTGAATAAAGTAAATTTACAGCTTTATATGTGTGAATGTGCACACACAAACACTCCTTGGACTGTAAACTTGTAGTCAGGAAACATGTGTACCAACTCTGTTATATTGTCCTCTCCCAAGTGTTTAGTACACTGCTGTTCACAAAGTAAGTGCTCAATAAATGTGATTGATTGATGGACACCGTATTGTGTTAGGAGAAAGAACTGAGGAGGAATAATTCAGAAATAGTGCATTTACTGTGAAGGTGATAGTACACTCCCTTCTGAGACTGAGTCTACATTGGATGCTAACTCTATCTGTAAACTATCTATCACTGAAAACAACTTGAATATCAGAAAGCTAGAAAGTAACCAAATGGATGACCAACTTTCAGAAAGAGTCCAGCACTGACCTCAAAAGTGACAATCTGATTAATGTTCTATTGAAAAAAAAATCCACTTTAATAGACAAAAGCCGGGGCCATCAACTCTCAAGTTTCAGTGCCTGACAGAACCTTAGTAGAGAAAGAACTTGCATCCAGAGCTTTCCCCAAGTTCATTGCTGTTGGCACTATTGTCCATGTGGACTTCCTTCTCGCTCTAGACTGTAAGCTCATTATGGTCAAGGAACACGTCTGCTAATTCTGTTATATTGTACTCTCCCAAGCACTTATCTGCACAAGATAAGCACTCAATAAATACCATTTATTGATTGATTGCAGGCACAGACACTTGTGAAGGAAAGATAAGTGAAATATGCTGACCATTGGTTAGTTCAAGTAGGAATAATAGTAATAATTGTAGAGTTTGTTAAGAGATAATCATGTGCCAGGCACTGTACTAAGTGCTGGGTTGGATGCAAGCTAATCAGGTTGGACACAGTCTCTGCCCCTCTTAGGGCTCACAATCTTAATCTCCATTTTATACATGAGGTAACTGAGGCACAGAGAATAATAATGATAATAATTATGTTATTTGTTAAGTGTTTACTATGTGCCAGGCTCTATACTAAGCCCTGGGGAGGGTACATGGAAATTGAGTTGGACACAGTCCCTGTCCCACATGGGGTTCACAGTCTCAATCCCCATTTTATAGATGAGGTAACTGAGGTACAGGGAAGTAAAGCGACTTGCCCGAGATCACACAGCAGACAAGTTGTGGAGCTGGGACTAGAACCCAGGTCCTTCTGACTCCCAGGCCCATGCTCTATCCACTAGGCCACACTGCTTCTCTAGGAAATAAATCTGTTCATTTTCCTGCTGGGGGCCCACATCCACAGTGGGGCTGGATGGATGCTGGATGGGTGCCAGGGACCGCCTATCAGGCAAGCTCTCCTGATTTTCCACAGTCCCTGGCAGCTGGCCTCCTGCCTGCCCAATCTAAGTGGTTTCTTAATCATCTAGAGTGACAGTGGCAACTGGGCAGAGGAAGGGACCCTAGCATGAGGGCTAGGCTTTTAGATGGCTTTCATTTTCCTCTGCTCCAGCCAACTCTGCTCAACAGCTTGGAGGACTCAATCAAAACTATCTATGGGGAGCCTACTCTTTGCAGAGCACTGTACTAAGCACTTAGGCAAGTGCAATATAGTTAACAGATGATGATCTAGCAGGATTCTCTCAAGATGAAAAATTCCAACTTTTCACTTCAGCTCTGCTTGATGCTCTTCAGCTCCTAACCAGTCAACAGAGTCTGGACAGGTGAAGAGGAAGGGGGAAACATTCAGTTCCTTATACTTTACCCCAGAAAAGGGCCTCCTCATCCTATCCTGAATTAGAGCAACTCCATTTACCTCCATTTGGGGAAGCAATGTGACCTGTGAGTCAGAGGACCTGGGTTCTAATCCCAACTCCACTGCTTACCTACTGTGTCAACATCAGTGGTACTTAATGAGTGCTTACTGTGTGCAGAGCACTGTTCTAAGTGCTTAAGTGCTAAGTGCTGTGTGACCTTGGGCAACTCACTAAGCTTCTCTGTGTCTGCAAAAAGGAGATTCAATACCTGTTCTCCCTCCTACTTAGACTGTGACCCCCATGCAAAACCTGATTATCTTGTACAATAATTATGGTATTTGTTAAGTATTTACTATGTGCCAAACACTGTACTAAGCACTGGGGTGGATACAAGCCTAATGGATTGGACATAGCCCCTGTCCCACATGGGGCTCACAGTCTCAATCCCCATTTTACAGATGAGGGAACTGAGGCAAAGAGAAGTGAAGTGACTTACCCAAGGTCATACAGCAGACAAGTATCAGAGCCACAATTAGAACACAGATCCTTCTGACTCCCAGGCCCATGCTCTATCTCTGGTATATATTATCACTTTCTTATCTTGTTCAGACACACCCTGGCTTACAACCATCCCACCATACAACCACCTGGGAAGCCAGTGGTGGTGTTTGGTGCTTTACCCTGAATCCAGCCATCCCATGATACAACCACCTGAGAAGCAACATGGCCAATATGCAACATGGACCTGGGAGTCAGAAGGACCTTGGTTGTAATCATGGTTCTGGCATGTGTCTACTGTGTGACCTTGGTCACAGCACTTCTCTGGGTCTCAGTGACCTCAAACGTAAAATGGGGACTAAGCCTGTGGGACAGGGACTATTTCCAATCTGTTTGGCTTGTATCTACCCCAATACTTAGTACAGTGCCTGGCAGATAGTAAAAACTTAACAAATACCATAAAAAAAACCCCATCTGGGGACCCACTGGTTTGGTATTTTACCCTGAATCACAACTACCCCATGATACAACCACCATGGAAATGCATTCTGTATTGTTTGATGCCTTACCATACACATACATCTGACCAGCACTGACATCCCCATCCAGTGCTGCAGGAAATTCCTCTCCATCCCACCCCTCTGCTTCATGGCCCCATAGTTTGAAAGCCAGAACAACTAGCAGGTGATCTATTGAACGTGTGCCTTCACCTTCCCACAAACACTTTTAAGGGAAAAGTGACCCCTTGGCCTGTTTGTTCTACTTTGCTAGGCCTCTCTCTTGCTTTTTTCTATTTCCTCAGCCAGAAGGTCGAAAAGAAGGAAATGGATAGTGTTGCTTGGATACAATCTAGAGCAAGCCAGGTACAAATACTCTAGTAGAGACCCTGCTACCCACTAAGACATTGCTTTATGAGCCTGGAGTTTAATTAATAGAGAATCCTCAACAATAACCTCCTCAAGTCAGCTCGCAATCACCATTTTAATTACAAATTCTTCCGCGTTATTAATCTGGCCACTAGTTTCTCTTAAGTTATAGACTATAACATAGAAGCCATGGAACATGTGAATAAAGGATCATAATAAAATAAATAATTATGGTATTTGTTAAGCGCTTACTATGTGCCAAGCACTGTACTAAGGGGTAGATACAAGACAATTGGGTCTTATCTTGTATAAGGAGGGAGAAAAGGTATTGAATCCCCATTTTGCAGATGAGGGAACTTAGATGCAGAGAAAATAAGTGATTTGCCTAAAGTCACACAGCACAGCAGAACCCAGGTCCTCTGACTCCCAGTCTCGCTCTCTTTCCACTAGGCCACACTGCTTCTTATAGAAAGGAGCAAAGGTCACTGGCTTCAATTCAAATAACAACAATGGACACTGGTCCTGTTGGCAAATCACGTGTGGGGGGGGAAGGGGGTGGGGTGTGTGTGTGTGTGTGTGTGTGTGTGTATGTATTCTTCAGTCATCTGTTCGGAAGTACTCTCTCTAAAATTTTGCCTGCAGTGGAGAATCCCCTGTAGTTTCTGCAGTCAGCTCTCTCCTCTTTCTAGGTACCAGACACTGTACTGAGTCCTGGGGTAGATACAAGCAAATCAGGCTGGACACAGTCCCTATTCCATGTGGGGCTCACAGTCTCAATCCTCGTTTTTACAAATGTGGTAACTGAGACACAGAGAAGTAAAGTGACTTGCCCAAGTTCACTCAGCAGACACGTGGTGGAGCAGGGATTAGAACCCATGAACCTCTGATTCTTAGGTCCTTGCTCTTTCTATTAGGGCATGCTGCTTCTCAGTAACAAACTGGTATTCTACAGCAGGACAGTGCTTTCAAATATGGCAAAAAAAAAGACCAAATAAGAATGCTTGGCTGAAACAGGGATTTCATCTCAAAATGCTATAAAATGGCCTTATGTTTGAAACTGGATGGAAGTAGTTGAACCTCATAGGAACTGTGTATTTAGAAACATGGACCAATATCAGTGCTCAAAGGTAACTGTGCACTAATCAATCAATAAACAAATCAGTGGCTTTTATTGAGTGCTTACTGCATGCAAGACCACTGTTCTAAGAGACTGGGAAAGTGCGATACAACAGAGTTGGTAGGCACATTCTTTGTCCACAGCAAGCTTACAGTCCTTAAGACTGCATCTGGTCACATGAGTCAGAAGTTTGTCAACTGCTATCTGACTCTTGAAAGGCTTCTCAATCATTTAGAAGCCCAGTTTATTAACCTGAATAATAGTTATGACTTCCCAAGAATACTGTCAAAAATAGCTAAGAAAAGTCAATAGTTCCCAACCATTTGCATTCAATGTTCCCTTGGTATCTAACTAAATTTCAGACTCCTTTCTCTTCCATCTCAATTTTTGAACCTATTTCACTTCTACTGTCTCAAAGCTAGTTTTTCATTACTTTCATGATATCGCCAAATTTTCCATCATCATCCTCAACATTACCAGCAGTCACTTTATCTC
This sequence comes from Ornithorhynchus anatinus, assembly GCF_004115215.2. Classification (NCBI taxonomy): domain Eukaryota; kingdom Metazoa; phylum Chordata; class Mammalia; order Monotremata; family Ornithorhynchidae; genus Ornithorhynchus; species Ornithorhynchus anatinus. The sequence goes on along the minus strand of NC_041731.1, from coordinate 50,952,975 downwards.
TATCCTACTCCTCACCTTCATTGTCATCATCATTACTATCTTCAACTTGATTATCACGGTTATTTCAATTGGCTAGAATTATGGATCATTGTTTTTTGGGGGGGTTTTGGAATTTAAGCGCTTACTATGTGCCAGGTATCATACTAAGCACTAGGGTAGAGGTGAGCTAATCAGGTTGGACACAGTCCATGTCCCACATGGAGCTCACAGCATTAATCCCCAGGCTACAGATGAGGTAACTGAGGCACGGAGAAGTTAAGTGATTTTCCCAGAATCACACAACAGCAACTGGGGGAGATATGATTAGAACCCAGGTCCTTCTGACTCTCAGGCCCATGCTTTTTCCACTAGGCCACACTGCTTCTCTATGTACAATGTGGAAGATACATTTTGCGGTCACAACTCAAACAGCTGTGAAACTTCATTCTCAGCAGATCAACTGCAAAAGGCAGCTTGCCATGTATATCTCCATTTTTGGCCCCAATGTTCTCAGATGAGTTCAAAAGAAAGGACACTGTTCTGGAAATACAAGAAAAATGATTATTATTTTTGCAAGCATGTTAGGTTTCTCAAGGCTGGAAACCCATCCTGTGGGTGGTAAAAGAAGCTGACACATGGATATGAACAAAAACGAGTACAAAATGTCACCAATAGTGACCTTCTTTATTATGTTTCCAAATGCATTTTATCCCTGGTGAGGTGAACAGCTGATGTTCAATGACCCTCCTGAACAGATCATCTCATTGCTGGATTGTGAACTGGGTGAAATTAGTTACTCTGCAATAGCAGCCTATATGTAAGGGAGTCACTGATGGCCCTTGCAGATACCAGAGAACGCTACGATGTCACATGCATTGTGCCAGGCATGCAGCACTGCAAAATGACATCATACACACCACTCTAGGGAAGTTTTTTTGAGGCCACCAGAACTTAGAATGTTTCCCCGGGCCGAGCATTTACCTCCTAATGTGTTCCAGAGTTCCTCTGTTCCCCTCCCAGGCCTCCGTGAACACAGAGGCCACCTCCAGTACTCCTCTAATGCTAGCCATCTCACTATGGTGGATCGTTGCCCATCTACCTCTGCATCAAACAAAAACTCCTCACCATTGGCTTTAAAGCATTTAATCACCTTGACCCCTTCTACCTCACCTCGCTACTCTCCTACTCTAAACCAGCCTGCACACTTCTCTCCTCTGCTAACTTTCTCACTGTATCTTGATTTGTCTATCCCACCGCTGACATCTCACCCATGTCCTGCTTCTGGCTGGAATACCTCCCTCCTCATATCTGACAATTATCCTCCTCCACTTCAAAGCCTTACTGAAGGCACATCTCCTCCAAGAGGCCTTCCCTGACTAAACCCTCCTTTCCTCTTCTCCCACTCCCTTCTGTGTTGTCCTGACTTGCTCCCTTTATTCGTTCCCCCTGCCAGCCTCACAGCACTTATGTCTTGTCTTATGCTATCTTATGAGAAGCAGTGTGGCTCAGTGGAAAGAGCACGGGCTTAGAAGTTAGAGGTCATGGGTTCTAATCCCAGCTCCGCCACCTGTCAGCTGTGTGACTTTGGGCAAGTCACTTCACTTCTCAGTGCCTGTTACCTCATCTGTAAAATGGGGATTAAGACTGTGAGCCTCAGGTGGGATAACCTGATTACCTTGTATCTACCCCAGCGCATAGAACAGTGCTTGGCACATAGTAAGCACTTAACAAATATCAACATTATTATTATTATCAAGTTGACTCTGATCCATAGCAACTCCATGGACCCATCTCTCCCAGAATGCCCTGCTTCTTTCTGCAATCATCCTGGTAGTGTAACCATAGAGTTTTCTTGGTAAAAATAATAATAATAATAATGTTGGTATTTGTTAAGCGCTTACTATGTGCAGAGCACTGTTCTAAGCGCTGGGGTAGATAGAGGGTAATCAGGTTGTCCCACATGAGGTTCACAGTCTTAATCCCCATTTTACAGATGAGGTAACTGAGGCACAGAGAAGTTAAGTGACGCCCAAAATCATACAGCTGAGAAGTGGCAGAGCTGGGTTTCAAACCCATGACCTATGACTCCCAAGCCTGTGCTTTTTCCACTGAGCCACGCTGCTTCTCTACAGAAGTGGTTTATCATTGTCTTCAGTAAACTTGAGTCTCCACCTTCGACTTTCTCCCATGTCACTGCTTCCCAGCACAGGTGAGTTTTGACTTGTAGCAGATTGCCTTCCACTCGCTAGCCATTTCTCAAACTAGGAATGGAATGGATAGGCCTCTGTTTGACTCTCTCTCCGGTAGTCAAGACTGGTAGAGTACTGGAAACTCCCCAGGTGTGATCCTGAGAGGGATGGCACTCATGTATATAACTGTAATTTATTTATATTAATGTCTGTCTCCCCTTCTAGACTCTAAGCTCATTTTGGGCAGGGAATATCTCTGTTTATTGTTATATTGTAATCTCCCAAGCACTTAATACAGTGCTCAATAAATACGACTGACTGACTGACTCCAATCCACAGAGCTTGGAGATGATAGCCAACAAGGAGGGCAGGTGGGTGCTGAAAACAAAAATGCCAGGTAAACAGACATTTCTGGTGCCAAATAGACTGTAAACTCATTGTAGGCAGGGAATGTGCCTACCAACTCTGTTGCATTGTTCCTTTCCTAACACTTAGCACAGTGCTCTGCACATATTAAGTGCTCAATAAATAAGATTGATTGATTGACTGATATGAGTCCTGACCAGAAGACAAAACAGCTGAAAAGCAGATTGTAAAGACTGCAAGGATGATGCAATATGGTGGTGATCGGATGGAAGTGGACAGGTAAGTAGAAGCACATGAAGGGAAACATTATAAAATAGAAGGCGAAGGGTGCCTGGGGATGGAGAGATCTAATAAAGCAAGCTAAACCAGAAGTAGTGGAGCCTACTGGAAATACAACAAGGCTGGGAGTCAGAGGACCTGGGTTCTAATCTCATTTCTGCAAGTCACTTAACTTCTCTGTGCCTCTGTTACCTCATCTGTTTAATGGGGGTTAAGACTGTGAGACCCATGTGGGACACGGGCTACATCCAAGCTTGCATCTACCCCAGTGCTTAATACAGTGCCTGACACATATTAAGTGCTTAACAAATGCCATTAAAAAACCTATATAAGAGAAAAATCAGAGTTAAATCCTCAAAAATATCATGCTTGGATCATCATCGCCACTCTTTTGCCAATAAGAACTGAATCTCCCTGATAAAAGCTTAAAGAATGCATGAATGTTCTAGAAAGAATGCAGGCAGGCTTCAAGTCCAAAAACAAACTCCTGCACTATCAGCATTCAGAACAGATACATAAGACATTTCATTCTACCTCACTTTGCAAATTTTTATCAGTCAACCTTCGAAATGAAACTCTGCAAGAAAGAAGGTAACAATTTTACTTACAAATAAGTAAAACAAACTGTACTCATCTTTCCTCTTCCCAACCACCATATCACATCCTCCACCACCACATCACTCCCTCCATCTCAGAATTTGATTAACCTCTCACTATCAAGAAGAAATTGCTTGCAAAATCATTATATGTTTACACAAATTACATTTCTGCTTGACGCCAGCCTAACAACAGTTTAAAAAATAATGAATGGAATTGGCATTTTCTGACCTTAACGTTATCTGACTCACTAGCCAACTAGCACTGGAACAATTTAACACTAGTACTTGCCCTCACAACTGAGCACAGAATGGCTTAAGAGCACTGTGTTGAGCTTCTGCAGGTGGGTCAGTGTTGCCCCACTTTACTGGCCGATAATTCTGTCCAATTGGCAGCTGTTGTCTTAGGGATGGGGGCTTAGGACTGACCCATCCTTTACCCCATTCCCAACCCTCCTGGAGGCTGGGGATGGCCCTGAGGTCCTCCCAGAATGACAGTCAGATAGGGAGTACTGGAAAACCAAAAATGCGGTTGGTCAATTTGAGGAGCTTCCATATACATATCAATCAATCCGTGGTATTCATTCATTCATTCATTCATTCATTCAATCAATCAATAGTATTTATTGAGCAACTACTGTGTGCAGAGCACTGTACTGAGCTCTTGAAAGGTACAATTTGGCAACAGATAGAGACAATCCCTACCCAACAACGGGCTCACAGTCTAGAAGGGGGACTGGTTGGTGTGTGTAGCACACTACACTAAGCACTTGGGAGAGTACAGCACAAGAGAGGTGGTGGCCCCATTCCTGCCTCAAAGAGCTGACAATCTAGATGAGACTTTAGACATGGCCCCCTCAAATACAGGTTTTGTTTGCAAGCCTTGAAAACAAAACATTTTCCCAATGAAGAATTGAGCCTATAAAATTTAAATGCCATGTAACTAACTGGTTAAATACTTCCCAATTCTTCCCAAAATGTTTAGTCCATCATAACTAGGCCATACCTGCTTTCTTCTTTCTTAAAACTCAGCAGGAATTTACCCCTAAATTATCTCTTCTATTTGCTCCCTCACCCCTCCTCCAGCTCAACATATTTCTCCTCTGCCTCCCGGATCTGAAGCAACCTTCCCACTGCAGCAGACCATGTTGCCTTACTCTGTTCCTGTCTAGTACCTTCTAAAACACCATTTCTTCCATGACGTGGAGGTGTATAGCAACTCCTTGTGATTGACCTCACCTCCAAAATGGTACCCGCCCACTCTTTCAGGGAGCCATGAATAGAAAACATGGAGGAATTTATCCACAGAATCTCTAAGCTGCCTCCACCAGACTTGGCCAAGGATACATTATCCTATCTGCTTCATTCCAGGCCTGCAGCTCTGGGTTAATTTCTGGCACTACATGAAGAGTATGAATAATCTAAACACCCAACATACTTCTGATCTCTGCTTACCAGTCCAGGAAACATTCTTCCTCCTCTAAGAACAATGACAGAATTCAGTTTGTGAAAGATTGCCTTTTGGAGGACACACACATCTGTAAGGAACAGTCCCACCCCCAAACTGTCATGCTTTCCCCAGTCCTCTTCCCCACCCTACACCGCCACATACCTGGGAGGACAGCCCCTAGAACTAGCACATATCATCTTGGACAGATTCTCGACCCAAGCTGTGGGTTCAAATTTCAATGCTCCTGAACTGTCTAACTTGCCTGGCACCTGATTTCTTTTTAGACCTGACTTATTTCCTTTCAGACTTGGCTCCTGGGAGATTGTGATCACTCGGCTGTTTACACACCTGCTCACCTCAGGTTATATTTCAAGAAGGAAATTTCAGAGATACCTCAGAGGACTGAGTACTTCAGTAAGTACAAAGATTTGCCTACTAGTGTTGGAGCACGATAACTGGACCCACAGAGTTGAACATTTTGGAAAGGAATCTTTAAACGTAGTCAGACATACTGAATGGGGTTGGGGGGAAGCCTGGGGGAAAGCTCTGATGAAAGTCAGGCTGCTTTCAGGAATCAGTAGCAGTTAGAACTGTGAGCTAGGTCCTCTGGCCATTTGTGTCCCTGTGATACAGGGGCAACTGTGTAAAATGTCAGCTTGCAGGATGCCTCTCGGGGCCCTGTGTGCCTTGATTAAATGAGCGAACACCCGGCAGGGCTTTCTCATCATTAAAAAAGAGCGGGTTCTCGGACCAAATCAATCTATACACGTCACAGTTTACGTCAACATTATAGAGTTCAACTGCCTCCTGAAAGAACAAGCATCTGAGAGGATAAATCTGTCAGATAAATACATTCCTTGCCCAGGAGGGCCTTAACGAGCTGGCATTAAATAGAATGAGGTCGGAACTTGGGTTCACATTGAGCTCTGAGTTCTCTCTAGGCTGCGGGGTCCAGACAATCCCAAAGCTAAAAAAGATACAGAATGCTGGAGGCATTTAGAGATCAGTAACATTGGCAACACTCTGCCCTGCTGTCTAATGAAATGAATATGTCTCTTCACTGAGGAGTTATCTGCACCTGACACCTTCTTTCCCTGGCCCCTCCCTATTTCCTTTCACTGAATTGTTTCCTTGTTTGTCTTCTCTACAAAGCACATGAGTTTCCAAGTGGGGTTTTTGGGGAAAACAGAAACTATCAAGTTGCTGTGATGGAAATAGGTGGACTTCTGGGATGTGTGGGGGATGGGGGTGAGTGCTTTCAATCGATGGCATTTATTGAGTGCTTACTTTGTGCAGAGCACTGTACTAAGTGCTCTGGCAGGGCCCAGGCCCAGAGACCGTCTGATCAGCAGAAGCGCCCTGTTGGGGGCCACTGGAGGATGCCCCAGGTGCCTAATCAAGTGTTTCCACACTGCCTTCAAAGAGTTCATTCTTCAACCTCCATCCTTCAACTTAAGTGCCACTGCAGCACCAGAAAACAGCATCTCCATAGCTATTTCCTCCACTTCAAAAACCCCAGAGCCTTTTAAAACCCAGCCTCACAACGCCATTCTTCTAGGTAAGTAAAGGCTAAAGTATCAAAAGGGCTTCCTATACTATTCTGGGGCCAATGTTCCCACCCCATGGTGAGCGAGCTGGCGCCAGCTGGCTGAAATATGCATCTCTTCCCAAATAAGGATCGCGTTTATGGGGCTTCTATTTTCTAGTGGCTCCACTCAGAGTCCCGTGTGTTCCCTGTGGTGCGCTGCGGGATATGGGGCCCGGCCGGTGTGGACGCAGCCCCAGCCCCTCCACGGGCCGGCTGTGGTGGCCTGGAAGAGCCCTCAAAGGCCCATCCAGCCCTGCAATCCCTTTGCCTCTTTGGGGAAATCTGACTGCAGTCTATGATAGAGCCCTTCTTTGGCTGAGGTTGCTTTGATCTTCACCAAATGACAAATGATGACTTGAAGTTGGGGCTCTTCCCATGCTCTGGATGACTAATCAATTAATGGTATTTAATGAGTGCTTACTATGTGCAGATCACTGTACTAAGCATTTGGGAAAATGGAACTGTACTCTCCCCACTGCTTAGTACAGGTCTCTGTGCACAATAAGCACTCAATAAATATGATTGAATTAATTAATTAATTAATTAATTGATTAGTTGTACATAAAGGAACTTATGGTCTACAGGGAGCAGAGAAGCTTTTTAGAACTTCTGTGAGGCTGATCTTGGCCATTATCAAGACAGGCTGCTGGGATCCCACATCCTCATAGCACCTCTCCACAAGGAAATTCCGCATTTTCTGGTTTTAGATGCATTTTTACAGTAGAGTTCAAAAAACTCACTCTGGAGTCCTCCTCAACCTCTCAGCAGCTTTTGACCAATCAATCAATCAATCAAATTTATTGAGTGCTTACTATGTGCAGAGCATTGTACTAAGCACTCAGGAGAGTACAATACACCAGAATTAACAGATATGTTCCCTGCCCATTGAGTTTACAGTCTAGAAGGGGAGAGTGACATTAATATGAATAAATAAGTAATTTATAATACATAACTTAAAGATATGTATTGGGGAAGCAGCGTGGGTCAGTGGAAAGAGCCTGGGCTTCGGAGTCAGAGGTCATGGGTTCGACTCCCAGCTCTGCCACTTGTCAGCTGTGTGACTGTGGGCAAGTCACTTAACTTCTCTGTGCCTCAGTTACCTCATCTGTAAAATGAGGATTAACTGTGAGCCTCACGTGGTACATCCTGATTACCCTGTATCTACCCCAGCGCTTAGAACAGTGATCTGCACATATTAAGCGTTTAACAAATACCAACATTATTATTATTATTAAGTGCTGTGGGATTGGGAGTGGAGAGAATATCAGTGTCCAAAGGTCACAGACTGAAATGCATAGATGATGCAGAAAGGAGAGTGAGCCAAGGAAAAGAGGGTTTAACGGGGGAAGGCCTCTTGGAGAAAGTGTGACCTTAGTAATGCTTTAAAGGTGAAGAAAGTGGTGGTCTGGCATATATGGAGGGGAGGGAGTTCCAGGCTAGGGGCAGGATGTGGGAAAGAGGTCGGCAGCGAGATAGAAGATGATAATGATGACATTTGTTAAGCGCGTACTATTTGTCAAGCACTGTTCTAAGCACTGGGGCAGATACGAACTAATCACAGTCCCTGCCCCACATGGGGTTCACAGTCTTAGTCCCCATTATAAAGATGAAGTAACTGAGGCACAGGGAAGTGAAGTGACTTGTTCAAGGTCACATAGCAGACAGGACAATAGCAGCAGCAGCATGGCTTAGTGGAAAGAACACAGGTTTGGGAGTCAGAGGTCATGGGTTCTAATCCCAACTGTGTCGCTTGTCAGCTGTGTGACTCTGGGCAAGTCACTTAACTTCTCTGTGCCTCAGTTACCTCACCTGTAAAATATGGATTAAGCACCACGTGGGACAACCTGATAGCCTTGTATCCACCCTGGCACTTAGAACAGTGCTTGGCACATAGTAAGTACTTAACAAATACAATTATTATTATTATTAAGAGGCAGAGTGGGATTAGAACCCAGATCCTTCGGACTCCCGGGCCCATGCTCTATCCACTAGACTATGCTGCTTTCCTGATCAGGGCACAGCCAGTAAATTGGCACTAGAGGAGTGGAATGTGCGGGCTGGGCTGTAGTAGATTAGTGAGGTGAGGTAAGGTGGAGAGAGCTGATTGAGTGCTTTAAAGCCAGTGGTAAGGAGTTTCTGTTTGAAATGGAGGTGGATGGTCAGCCATTGGAGGTTCAGAGAAATGAACTGAACGTTGACATCCTGTATAGCAACTATCTGGACTCAATTTTGCTGATCCACAACTAACCTGCTTCTCCTCCTGGTAGTAGTAATGATATTTATTGAGTACTAACTTTACCTCTCTGACCACTCCTTTTCAGTTTTGTTTGCTGGCTCTCCTTCAGTCTCTCATCCTTTCACTGTGTCCCTTCCCAAGGCTCTATTTGGGGTCCCCTTCTCTTCTTGCTCTACCCTCTCGGTGTCAGGGAGTCATCAGCTCACATGTATCCAGCTACCACCTTTATGTGGAAGACTCCCAGATCCATCTCTCTAAGCCTGGCCTCTCATCATTTCCTTCTGTTAGTGAAGGGCAGCTCAACTTTGAGCAGTCCAGATTCTCTTTATATACAGTACAGCATCTAATTGAATCAAAGAGTACATACAATACAAGATAAATACATCAGGATTGGCAGCAGCCACTCCTTGGGTGGGTTTTCCCATCCAACCTCTACCTTGTTCTCAAGGTGATTCAATCCCACTGAACAGCAGACCAGGGGTCCTGATTAGATCAAGGGGGTAGCTTTATCATGTTCTCAGCTACTCCTGTCAGAAGACCAGAGAACAAAGGGAAGATGTGTTGTGAAGTGCTTGCCTTGTCAAGCAAGCACACCCAAAGGCAATCAAGCAGGCCTAGAGCTGAAACAGCTAGGAGAGAAAGAGGACAGATGCTGGACCTTGACCCATGTGCTTCCACAGACTCTTGGGGACCCCAAGCTGGCAGCCCAGGTCTCTGGAGCAGACAGTCCAAACTGTCAGTGCTCCCACCCTGAAAGCAGTCATTAGCACCCCAGCCGGCCCAGATGCCAGCCAAAAAGCCGTTTGATGTTCCGCTCCTGGGATCTCAAATCAGGAATTGGCTTAACCTTCTCTGTGCAGATCCTGGAACAGTGCTTTACACAGGAGGAAGCTTCTACATGGCATTTCATACTAATGCCAACAGGATTACAGCTCTAATTAGGGAGGCTTGTTCCTAAACAATATGGTCAACCTGGAAAGACTTGAGAGAGGAGACTTTAGACGCTCCTTCTCAATGGGTACATTAGGGTCACAGAAAGGGAAGGTGAAGACCTTTATATGAGTTTGTTACTCAGCTAATGCAAAGTTTCTTGAGTTCCTGGCATCTAACCAACTTTAAATGACCGTGAAACTGGGCAGGAATGGAACAAGAACAACCAGTCATTTCTGGAAACAGAGCAGGGAACAGAAACAGGAGAATGTCTTGCTGTCGTTTCTCTCTTCCATGCTCATAAAGAAGCAGCGTGGCCTAGTGGAAAGAACCTGGGAGTCAAGGGACCTGGGTTTTAATTTGAGCCCCACTACTTGCCAGCTGTGTGACTTCAGACAAGTCACTTCACTTAACTGGGAGGCCTCATCTGTAAAATGGGAATAAAATGCCTGTTCTCCCTCCTCCTTAGACTGTCAGCCCCATATAGGACAGGGACTGTGTCCAATCTGATTATCCTGTAACTGCCCAAAAGGTTAGTACAGTGCTTGGCACGTAGTGAACACTTAAATACCATATGTATTTTTTTTTTAAGACATGTTCATTTAAACAAATAGTACCAATGGCCATTTTTCTGCCCAACTCCAGTTCTTGGGGTTCTGAGCTCATTCAGTCCGCTCTCTACCCTGTAACCCGCATGGGCCCAGGAATCAGAAGGTCATGAGTTCTAATTCCAGCTCTGCCACTTGTCTTCTGTGTGACTTTGGGCAAGTCACTTTACTTCTCTGGGTCTCAGTTACTTCATCTGCAAAATGGAGATTGACACTGTAAATGTGGGACAGGGACTATGCCCAACCTGATTAACTTGTATCTACCCCAGTGCTGTGAATGTGGGACAGGGACTATGCCCAACCTGATTAATTTGTATCTACCCCAGTGTTTAGTACGGTGCCTTGCACAAAGTAAGTGCTTAACAAATACCACACATATTATTATTATTGTAATTATTGATAATATTAATAACCCCAGTGATAGTGCTTGTTTCATTTTCAGCCCCAGTTTTGAGCTTGAGGAGAATTCTTTCCTGTAATGTCTGGTTCTATTAGACCTGAGCGTTGAGCCCTATGAGGTGGGTAGGTGCTAGACTGTAAGCTCTTTATAGGCAGGGAACATGTCTGTTAATTCTGTCGTATTGTACTCTCCCAAACACTTAGTACAGTGCTGTGCACAAAGTAAGCACTCAGTAAATACCACTGATTGATTATGGCAGAGATGGAGGGCCACTAACACTCAAACTACCCCAGCTGGTGGATGGCAAGTAAGAAGCAGCAACTTGAGGGCTTTGGACACCTAGAATACTTAGATGCAGTTCATGTGAACCTCTGTAACAAACTTTTTCTTCCCCTCAAATATTCCTGCACAGCAGACAACACCAACATCCTCCCTGTTTCACCAGCCCACGACCTTGGTGTTATCCTTGACTCATCTTTCTCCCTCAACTGGTACATTCTATTAGTCACCACATTCTGCCAATTCTTTCTTGTTGTGGGAAAGGAAAGTGTCTACTGACTATATTGTTCTATTTACTATATTTTAACTATATTGTTATATTGTACTCTCCCAAATGTTTAGCACAGTACTTTGCACTTAGTAAGCACTCAATAAATACTATTGGTTCATCTATTGATTTCTCCTCAACCCAGAGTCCATGCCCTCCTTTCCATCCAAATTCCTACCACACTGGTCTGGTCCAAGCACTTGGCATGTCCTTCCTCTACTGTTTCAGCCTCTTCAGTGACCGCCCTGCATTGAGCCTCTCCCATTCTCCAGGTCATACTTAACTCTGCTGCCCACAGTATTTTTCTAAAAAATTGTTCTGAGCAAATTTCTTCACTCCTCAAAAACCTCCAAGGTTGCCCATCTTTCCCTTCATTAAATAGAAAATTCTGGCCATCAGCTTTAGGGCTCCCTCCCCAGTATCGGTCATTGCTCCCTTCCCACTACTCCCTGCCTGAGCATTTCGCTCCTCTCCCAGCACCCTTATCACTCTGCCTTAAACTTGTCTTTTTCGTTGCTGACCCTTTGCCCACACTGCTTTCTGGCTTGGAACTCCCGCCCTCTTCATATCTGACAGGCCACTACTCTCCTCAACTTCAAAGCCTAAGAAAACTGCATCTCCTCTAAACAGCCTCCTGACTAACCTCTCATATCCCCCGCCACCGCCATTCTCCCCAACTTCTGCATTACTAATGCACTTAAATGCATATTGGATAAAGCACGGGCCTGGGAATCAGAAGGATCTGGGTTCTATCTCAGATCCACCACATGTCTGCTATGTGACCTTGGACAAGTCACTTCACTATTCTATGCCTCAGTTAACTCATCTATAAAATGGGGGTTAAAGCTGTGAGCTTCATGTGGGACATGGACTGTGTCCAAACTGATTAGTTTATATCTGCCCCAGCGCTTAGAACAGTGCTTGACACATAGTAAGCACTTAAATACCATCATCATCAACCTTCAGGCACTTAGGTACCCACTTCTCCCTCTCCCACAGCATTAAAGTACATATCCTTACACTGGGTTGCTTCCCCTAACTAGAATGTAAACTCCTTTTGGGCAGCCATCATGTCTACCAACTCTATTGTACTGACCTCTCCCAAGCACTTAGTAGAGTGCTCTACACTCAGAGAGCCCTCAAGAGTGCCACGGATTGACTGACTGATCAGTAATAATAATAATAATGTTGTTATCTGTTAAGTGCTTACTATGTGCAGAGCACTGTTCTAAGTGCTGGGGTAAATACAGGGTAATCAGGTTGTTGGTATTTGTATTTGTTAAGCACTTACTATGTACAGAGCACTGTTCTAAGCGCTGGGGTAGATACAGGGGAATCAGGTTGTCCCATGTGGGGCTCCCAGTCTTAATCCCCATTTTACAGATGAGGCATCTGAGGCACAGAGAAGTTAAGTGATTTGCCCAGTCACACAGCTGAGAGGGGCAGAGCTGGGATTCAAACCCATGACCTGTGACTCCCAAGCCCGTGCTCTTTCCACTGAGCCATGCTGCTTCCAGGAAAGGTGTTGATGATGATTCATTCATTCATTCAATCATATCTGTTGAGGACTTACTGTGTGCAGACCACTGTACTAAGCACTTGGAAAGTACAATTTGGCAAGAGATAGAGACAATCCCTACCCAACAACAGGCTCACAGTCTAGAAGACAGGTTCACAGTCTGGTTAAATGTACTTAGTAACTTTCCTGCACTTTCACTTTCTCTTTAAAATGCACCTAAGATCGTTACTCTCACAAAATGACAGGACATTTAGATTAAATAAATTCAGAGAACCTCAAATAGGGTAGCTTTCAGACTAGACAATCTTTATTGTCTTTATTCTAGTCTGAGCAACAGGGGCTAGGTTTAAGCACCCCTGTAATGAGTAGAATCTGCTCCTGCCATCAACCGCTAACCTCCCCGATTCTGCTAGACAGGAGCAGCTTCTCTTCTCACCCCAGGCCTGACAGGTTCCAAGCCCTCCCGCTCCCCTGAGTCCTGAAATAAGGGGAATCTTCTGTAATTCCAGAGCTGGAGCAGCCCAACCCCTAAGCGGGAAAGAGCAGCTGACTGGAGATAGTGATGGTATGGTCAGGCTGGGGAAGCACTGAAGCAGTGATGCAGTAACGATAAAAATAATAATAATAATCTTGGTATTTAAATACCTACTATGAGCCAAGCACTGTAATAATAATAATCATGGTATTTTTTAAGCACTTACTACATGCCAAGCACTGTACCAAGACCTCAGGTAGATACAAGATCATCAGGTTCCACATGGAGCTCACAGTCTAAGTAGGAGGGGCAGCAGGTACTGAACCCCCATTTTACAGCGGGAACTGAGGCCCAGAGAAGTTTAATGACTTGCCCAAGGTCGCACAGCAGGTACATAGTGGAGCTGGGATTAGAACCCAGGTCCTCTGACTCCCAGGCCCGTGTTCTTTCCACTAGGTCATGCTGCTTCTCTATACTAAGTGCTGGAACTAAATGGAATTAAGGGCTGGGATAGATACAAGATAACTAGGTTGGACATAGTCCCTGTCCTACATGGGAATCACAGTCTAAGGGTGAGGGAGAAAAGGTATTGAATCCCCATTTTACAGGTGAGGAAACTGATGCACAGAGAAGTTAATAATAATAATAATGTTGGTATTTGTTAAGCGCTTACTATGTGCCGAGCACTGTTCTAAGCGCTGGGGTAGACATAGGGGAATCAGGTTGTCCCACGTGGGGCTCACAGTCTTCATCCCCATTTTACAGATGAGGGAACTGAGGCACTGAGAAGTTAAGTGACTTGCCCACAGTCACACAGCCGACAAGTGGCAGAGCTGGAATTCGAACTCATGAGCCCTGACTCCAAAGCCCATGTTCTTTCCACTGAGCCACGCTGCTTCTCAGCGTGAGAAGCTGAGTTAAGTGACTTGCCCAAGGTCACCCATCAGGCAAGTTGGCAGAGCTGGCATTAGAAGCCAGAACCTCTGGCTCCCAGGTCTACTACACCATATTGCTGTTTCTCCCACATCTACCCCAGCACCAGCCTATCCTGGTTGAAGAATTTCAATATTTTACTCCTCTTTAGTGGAACTTTCCTGGAAACATGCTTACCCTAGGTTTGGAAACTAACTTCCTTCATGGTCTTTTGTAGGTCTTATAAGTGTATATTGATAAGTACACAGAAACCCATATGTATATGTATATATATATATATATTTACAGTATTTGTAAATCACTTACTTCTGTGTCAGGCACTGTACTAAGTGCTAGGGTAGATACAAGCTAATCAGGTTGGACACAGTTCCTGTCCCACAAAGGGCTCTAGTTTTAATCCCCATTTTACAGATGAGGTAACTGAAGCACAGAGAAGTTAAGTGACTTGCACAAGGTCACACAGCAGACATGTGTCAGACCAGGACTGAAACCCAGGTGTTCTGATTCCCTGATCCATACTCTTGCTACTAGGCCACACTGCTTGTCAGGCAGAAAAGACATCTCCTTCATGGAGGAAATTAAAACTGCATCTACATCCTCAAGACTCTTCACCCTAAAACATTTCTCAGTCAGTTAGGCAATAAAAAAAGTGAGTCACTCATGGATTTTTACCTCAGCAGACATGTAGATGATATTTCCAGAAATACATCTCCATCCTGTGATGACAGCTCTGGGGTAAAATTGAGTTTGGCCCAGATTACCATGCTGTAGATTCCTGAAACATACTTGTCAGTTTGCAAGGATTCAAACAGTATCATCTTCTCTAGCTCATTACTTATGACTTCATGAATCCAACTGGCCCACTGAGCCAAACTTAAAATCTGCCTTGCTGGGCTTAATTGGAATTATTTGAACTGTTGTCTCAGACTAGAACTCCTGATCCCATCCCCAAATCCAATAGACAACAGCTTTCCCCAATTTTTTTTTTTTGTGGTATTTTTTAGACACTTATTACGGACCATGCACTGGAAGCCTCCCCCAGACTGACCACACCCAGGAAGCCTTTCCCAGTGAATCCCCCTTTCCTCAAGTAACATCAAGTACAGCAGTTATTACAGTACTTGGTACATAG
This sequence comes from Ornithorhynchus anatinus, assembly GCF_004115215.2. Classification (NCBI taxonomy): domain Eukaryota; kingdom Metazoa; phylum Chordata; class Mammalia; order Monotremata; family Ornithorhynchidae; genus Ornithorhynchus; species Ornithorhynchus anatinus. The sequence continues at coordinate 50,937,748 of NC_041731.1, read as the reverse complement.
TAAACGCTTTACAAATACATTATTATTATCATCATCAAATACTTAAGTTTATTCCTCAGCACTGATATATATATCGGTCAATCTCTCTCTGTTGCCAAATTTTACCTTCCAAGTGCTTAGTACAGTGCTCTGCACATAGTAAGTGCTCAATAAATATGATTGAATGAATTAATGAATGAATCAAGGGTATTTACTGAGCACTCTGAATGCAGAGCTCTGAATTAAGCCTTGTACTGTCTTATGCCATCGCGTCATCTCCAATCTGTAGTGACGCCATAGACGCATCTCTTCCAGAATGCTTTATCTCCATCTGCAATCATTCTGGTAACTTATTCAAAGAATTTTCTTGGTAAAAATACAGAAGTGGTTTACCATTGACTTCTTCTGCCCAGTAAACCTGAGTCTCTGCCCTCGACTCTCTCCCATGCCACTGCTGTGCAGAACAGGGGAGTTTTGACTTGTGGCAGATTGTCTTCCACTTGCTAGCCACTGGCCAAGTAGGAATTGAATGGATATGCCTCTGCTTAACTCTCCCTCCTGTAGTCAAGGCTGATAGAGTACTGGAAATTCCCCAGGTGCGACCCTGAGAGGAGGAATTAAGCCCCTCTCGGTACAATAATACAACAGAGTTGGTAGAAGCCATTTCTTCCCACAGTCCACAGGGGGAAACAAACATTAAAACAGTTTACCTTTGGGGAAATAGTAAAGTATAAGAATATTTACTTAAGTACTGTGAGGCTGGGCTGCATTCATTCAATCATATTTACTGAACACTTACTGTGTGCAGAACACTGTATGAAGCTCTTGGAAAACACAATTCGGCATCAGATAGAGACAATCCTTACCCAACAATGGGCTCACAGTCTAGAAGGGGAAGACAGACAACAAAACAAAACAAGTAGACAGGCATCAATAGCATCAGAATAGATAAATTGAATTATAGATATATACACATCATTAATAAAGAAAACAGAATAATAAATATGTACAAATAGACACAAGTGCTGTGGGGCCAGGGGGAGGTAGGCAGAGGGAGGCAATAGGGGCAATGGGGAGGGGAGGAGGAGCAGAGGTAAAAGGGGACTCAGTCTGGGAAGGCCACTAGGGGGGTAATGTAACTAACATATATCTATATAATCAATCAATTGTATTTATTGAGCACTTGCTTTGTGCAGAGCACTGAACTAAGAACTTGGGAAAGTATACTATAACAGAGTTTGGTACACATGCCTCCTGCCCACACAAGCTTACAGTCAGTTGCATATACAATTGTTTATTCAACTACTCTCTGTTCCATCCTTGTTCTTTCTCCTGCTTGCTATTTGCTAAATAATTTAAGTTGCAAATTAGGTTGCAAACTCTTTGAGGGCAGGGGCATATGGGTGGATCCTCTTGTACTCTCCCAATCACTTAATACAGTGCCCTGCACTCAGTAGGTACTCAATAAATACTGACTGGTTGACTGAGTTTGAAGACATCTTGGAGCCAGAGACTGTGCAGATGACCTGTTATCTACTGCAGCACTTAGGACAATGCTTGACACATAGTGAGGCTTTGTGGAAAGAGCACAGGCTTGAGAGTCAGAGGTCGTGGATTCTAATCCCTGCTCCGCCACTTGTCAACTATGTGACTTTGGGCAAGTCACTTCACTTCTCTGGGCCTCAGTTACCTCATCTCTAAAATGGGGATTAAGACTGTGAGCCCCATGTGGGACAACCTGATGACCTTGTATCTATCCCAGCTTTTAGAACTGTGATTTTGGCACATAGTAAGTGCTTAACAAATACCATCATTATTATCATCAACCCCAAACCCAGTATGTCAAATGAATTCTGTGAGTGAATGATCGATTCCTATTTCACTTCCATTCAGAAAGCTACCAGGATTCTGTCAAGGTCAGAGGGAGGATCAGTTGAGGGAGGATCTGTGATCAGGTGGATCTGTGATCAGGTGACAGCCTTTACCCTCTTTGCAACCAGTTCTGGGTCTCATGAACTGAAGCCAGGCAGTGTCTGGTCTGGATGAGCCAACCTAGTTTACCCTCAGTAAATCTACCTGATCTTCCCTTCCCTCTTGCTTCTCTCCCTTCTCCTTACCTTTCCCTCCTTCCTTACTCTTTCTAGCAGACCTCCTTTCCCTTTCCTTCTCTCCTTCTCCTCCTCCTAAATAATAATGATGATGATGATGATGATAATAGTAATGAGTGGTATTTGTTAAGCCCTTACTATATGCCAAGCACTGCATTATGTGCAAGGGTAGATGTAAGATAATCAAGTCCCACATGGTGCTCATGGCCTAATCAATCAGTGGTATATATTGACCACTTATTTTGTGCTAAGCTCCCGGGGGAGCACAATACAACAGAATTAGCAGACATGCTTCCTGCCCATAATGAACCTATAGTCTAAGTAGGAGTCAATTAATCACATTTATTGGGCACTTAATGTATGTAGAGCACTGTACTGAGCGCTTGGGAGAGTACAGTATAATAATAAACAATTTCCCTGCCCACAGTGAGCTTACAGTCTAGAAGGGGAGTCAGACAATAAAGTAAATAAATAAATGACAGATGTGTACATAAGTGCTGTGGGGCTGAGAGGGGAGATGAATAAAGGGAGCAAGTCAGGGTGACGCAGAAAGAGAACAGATATTGAATCACTGTTTTGCACATCAGGAAACAGTTCCAGAGAAGTTGTGAATTTTCCAAGGTCACACAGCAGATATAGCAGAGCTGGGATTAGAACCCAGGTCCTCTGACTCCCAGGCCCATGCTCTTTCCATTAGGCCATGCTGCTCCTTTCCTCTCCTCTCATTACAAAAGCCGTCCTGTCCTTAACATCTTCTCCCTGGGCTCCATGCCTCACCCCTCTACGTGCTACCACACAGATTATCAACTCATAGAGCTGCTCAGCACACAGCTCTCCACTCCTCATAAACCTTCATCTTCCTCTTCATCATGGAGGAGCTCCTCACAACTAGTTTCAAGGCTTTCCACCAGCTCCCCTACTACAACCCAGCCCACCCACTTCCCTCCTCTTACGCTAATCTTCTCATTATACCTCGATCTTGCCTATCTAGTCGCCGACCTCTTGCTCACATCCTGCCTCTGGCCTGAAACAACCTTCCTCCTCATAACCAACAGGCAATTTCTCTCCCCCCACCTTCAAAGCCTTATTGAAGGCACATCTCCTTCAAGAGGCCTTCCCTGACTTAGCTCTCCTTTCCTCTTCTCCCACTCCCTTCTGCATCACCCTGACTAGCTCCTTTTAGTCACTGCCCTTTCAGCACATATGTACATATCTGTAATTTTATTTATTTATATTAATATCTGTCTCTCCTCTAGACTGTAAGCTCATTGTGAGCAGGCAATGTGTTTATTGTTGTGTTGAACTCTCCAAAGCGCTTAGTACAGTGCTCTGCACACAGTATGCACTCAATAAATATGATTGATTGAATGACTAACTCCCCTTATCATATACATTGGCTGGCACTCTTTGATCCTCCCAAATTCACCTTCTAATCTACATCATGTTGACTCTTTCTGCTCTGATGCCTTGCTCACATTGTTCCCATGGCTTGGAACTCCCTTCTCCCTCAAATCCACCAAAACACAACCCTCACCATCTTCGGAGACCTTGAATATCCCACCTCTTCCAGGAAGCCTTCACAATAGCCTAATCACGTCAACACCACAGCTACCTTCCTAATACATGTATTTTATTCCTATCTTCAACACACATACATTTATTCATTATTTTTTCAGCTAGTTTATCTTGATCTATTTGTAGTATTTCTTGCTAAATCATTTCTTTTCCTCGCATTCTCATTATTTGTAAATAATTTTGTCTGTCTCCCTCCCCCTTTAGACTTTAAGTTCTTTGAAGGCAAGGAATACGTGTCTTGGCCCGATGGATAGAGTCTGGGACCGTGAGTCAGAAGGACCTGTGTTCTAATCCCAGCTCTGCCACTTGTCTGCTATGTGACCTTGGGCAAGTCACTTCACTTCTCTGTGCCTCAGTTCCCTCATCTGTAAAATGGGGATTAAGACTGTAAGACCCATGTGGGACATGGATTGTGTCCAACCTGATTACCTTGTAACTACCCCAGTGCTTAGAACAGGGCTTGGCATGAAGTAAGCACTTAACAAATACCAAAGAAAGTGCTTGGTACTCGGTAGTTGTTTAATAGATACCAGTGACTGATGGAATCAAAACCAGCACATATTGGCTGCTCCCTGCCTGAGTTCTACCTGGGTCACTTCCGCTTCCAGTACTTTCTGTGTCTCTTAGATATCACTGAAGCCTCACTGTACTACATCCCTTCCTAAACTCCCACCACTTCCAACAAGCTTTCTCCAGTTAATTTTCCAGCCCCCTCCAGCTCTCTCTAGCATTTATGAAATTATTTACAGCCTCCTCAGCATTCGGGGTGTGTGTGTGTGTGTGTATGTGTGTGTGTGTATGTGTGTGCGCGCATGTAGTCATTTATTTATTTTGACAACTCTAGTTGTAAATATTTTAATGTCTGCCTTCCCAGCTAAAGTGAAAGATCCTTGTTGGCCTGAAACATGTCACTTCTTTATTCTGTACTTCTCAAGAGTCTAGTACAGTGCACTGCACCAAATGGGTGCTCAATACATGCTACTACTAATTAGGCTGCTGCCCAGGTGGCTATGATTTTCTTACTTCAAGACTTACTAGACCCCTTTCCCAGACCTCCCCTGCTATCCATATAAGCAGGTCCACCAGGCTCCTCACCTTAAAAGCCTTATTAAGGTCACAGCTCCTCCAAAAGGCTTTCTCTGAATAAGCATTCCTCCAGCACTCTCTCCCTTCGGTATCGTCTATGCCTTGGATCTGTAACTTTGGGGCATTTAATATTGGCCCCACGCCTAACCCCATAGCACTTTTGTATGTATCTATAAATTATATATTATAAATGATTTATTTATATTAATATCTGTCTCCCTCTATAGACTGTAAGCTCATTGTGGACAAAGAACATATCTACCAACTCTGTTGTATTGTACTCTCCCAACCACTTAGGATAGCATTCTGCACATAGTAAGCGTTCAATAAATACCATTGATGATGATGATAGAAAACTCTAAGTCCACCACAAATATACAGCCTGTGCCCTATCTTTGCACCTACTTAAAAAAAAATTATAGTATTTTTTAAATGCTTACTTAGTTCAGTGCCTGGACATTATCTGTGTCCCACATGGTGCTCACAGTCTTAATCCCCATTTTACAGATGAGGTAACTGAAGCACCAAGAGATAAAGTGACTTGCTCAAGGTTCACACAGCAGACAAGTAGCAGAGCTGGGTTTAGAATTTAGGTTCTTCTGACTCTCAGGCTCCTGCTTTATCCACTAGGCTACGCTACCTGGTTTCTGCATTTGGGCTGCAACTCGGAATGAGTCTGTGCAGCTTCATCAGGCTAGGGTGATCTCTTCAGTACGGGGGGGATGGTGGGAGGGTCAGCATTCCAATCCAAACGGAGAAGAAAAATCAATCTCTCCTCTTCTTCAAAAACACCTTAGTGAGTGAATATGGTACTATAGCTTACTGCCAAAAAGAGAAAACAACCACAAAGAAGGGCTAAGTGAATAAATGCTGAGTTTATAACTCATGTTTAGAAGACTAATTTACTTTCAAATTCCCTGTACCAGAATCAGAGATTTGGTGCCAATGATTTGATTGTAGTATTTCTTATGCACTTACTATGTGCCAAGCACCTTTATAAGCTCTGGGGTAGATCCAAGCTAAACAGATTGGACACAGTTCCTGTACCACATGGGGCTCACATTTTTTATCCCCAATTTACAGGTGACATAACTCGGGCATAGAAAAGTTAAGTGATTTACTCAAGGTCACATAGCAGACTAGTGGCAGAGCTGGGATTAGAACCCAGGTCCTCTGACTCTCAGCCTATGTTCTTTCCACTAAGACACGCTGATTTCTTCCAGTCCCCCTTCCCTTTGCCTTCCTGAGATTCCTCTGTTCAATGCCTTCCACCTCCCCCAACCACACTTTGGCTTCCTGAGGTTGGAGCCTCTGCCATATTGCAATTTAATAAATCCTTTTTACTATTGTTAACATAAGACATTCACTTCCATATAGTCATTCAACCTTACAAATACTGGAAATTCTCATGATTAAAGGCATGATTCATTCAAGTCAAATGATTTTTGAAACAAAACCTTCACAATTTGCATAGCTAAAGGGAAGAATTGTTTTGGGTGGGTTTTTTTTTCCATTTCTGTGACTAACAGTATTTTTCCAACCTGTTTTTTTTTTTTTCCTTTCCTGAGTTTTGCATCACTTCGTTTGCAGTGGCACCTAGTGGCTGAGCTGGGCAGGAGACCGTGGCTGGGTCCGCATGGGACAAGGAGGATTTGGGGAATGGATTTTTCTAAGAGAAAATTTCTTTGGGGACTGAAATGTGCATCAAGCTCATCTAGCCCTTGGTCCCAGGAGGATGTTTATGAAGAAGATTGGGCAGATGGTCAGTACAGCCGCACCACCCTGAGGCCAGGTCCAGTCCAGTGGCAGCAGTCCATCAACCTGCAGATTTCTAGGCTTCTTTCTCATTCAATCAATCGTATCTATTGAGCACTTACTGTGTGCAACTTACTGTACTAAGCGCTTGGGTGAGTACACTATAACAATAATCTAACACATTCCCTGCCCGCAACGAGTTTACATCCTGGAGTAACTCCAAGTTCTTTTCCCAATCCCATTCTCATTTTAGGGAACACCTCGGCTATGCAGAGAACCCAGTAAGAGTGGCAGCGGGATGAGGGGTCACTGTGGACCCTCTCACTTCTGGACTGCAGCTACCAACTTCTGCCGATGCCTATTTATCAACCAATCAGTGGTATTTATTAGAGAAGCAGCGTGGCTTAGTGGAAAGAGCCCAGACTTGAGAGTCAGAGGTCATGGGTTCTAATCCTGGCTCCGCCGCTTGTCAGCTGTGTGACCTTGGACAAGTCACTTAACTTCTCTGTGCCTCAGTTACCTCATCTGTAAAATGGGGGTGGAGACTGTGAGCCCTATGTGGGACAACCTGATTACCTTGTATCTACCCCAGCGCTTAAAACAGTGCTTGGCACATAGTAAGCACTTAACAAATACCAACATTATTATTATTATTATTATTATTATTATTATTGAGCGCTTACTGTGTGCCAAACACAGTACAAAGTGCTTGGGAGAGTATGATGCAGTAGAGTTGGTAACCACCACCCCGGTCCACAAGGAGCTAAACCTAGGCCAATTGGAAGGCCCACAGGAGTCCATGGCTGTGCACGAGGGCCTACGAGTCAGAAGGATTTGTATTTTAATTCCAGATCTTCCACTTGTCTGCTGTATGACTTTGGGCAAGTCGCTTCTCTGGGCCTCAGTTCCTTCATCTGTAAAACGGAGATTAAGACTGTGAAGCACATATGGGACATGGACTGTGTCCAGCTTGATTTGCTTGTGCTTAGTACGGTGACTGGCACATAGAAAGTGTTTAACAAATGCCACAAGTAATAAAATTTATTATTACCATCCTGAATCATTAGACCATGATGGACCATCATCCAGCTTCCGCTGAGGGGAGAGTAGCGCAAACAGGACTCCTCTGTACCAAAAGGAGATCCCTGGGCTTGGGGAGTCAGGGAAACATGGTACCATTTTGACCTTTGCACACTTGGGCCCAGGGCTGGTTGGGCCTCATTCCTTTTGAAAATGTCAGAGATCAGTAGCCCGCATCCAGCTTGTCAGTCGGTCAATCAATCACATTCATTCATTCACATTAATTGAGTGCTTACTGTGTACAGAGTCAGAATCAGAAAATGTGTGTTCTAATCCTGGCTCTGCCACTTGTCTGCTGTGTGACCTTGGGCAAGTCACTTCATTTCTCTGGCCTCATTTACCTCATCTGTAAAATGAGGATTGAGACTGTGTGCCCCATGTGGGACAGGGACTGTGTCCAACCTATCATCTTGTATCTATCCCAGGGCTTAGAACAGTACTTGGCACATAGTAAGTGCTTAGCAAAAATGGTATTATTGTTATTATTATTTTTAAAGAGATATGGGGATATCCTGAGACAGGATGCTAGTTGTTGATCCGAAAAATCTTTCTATAAAGGAATTCCATATAGGAGCCAGGTTGATTTCAATTCCATGAGTGTTGTTTATTTATATGCTTCTCCCCGGAAGAGATCATATTTATTTGTACATACCTAAGTGCTCTACAGTGATGAGGCCCTGCCAACTACACAGCTCAATTATCAGGATGTGAATTACCTGAAGCCTACCTGAATCATGTTCAAAACAGTACTCTTGATTTTCCCACCCTAACCCTCTACCCCAACTTTCCCATCACTGTAGACAACACCACCATCGACCCTGTCTCACAAGCCCATAACTTTGCCATTATCCCCAACAAAGCACTCTCGTTCAACTCAACTATTCCAGCTGTCACCAAATCCTGTCGATTCTACCTTGTTGACAACACCTCTAACCCACTCTTCCCCTTCTCCATTCAAACTGCTACCATGCTGACACAAATCACTATTTGTAAATTTGTTAATGAATTGTACATCGCCTTGATTCTATTTAGTTGCCATTGTTTTTACGAGATGTTCTTCCCCTTGACTCTGTTTATTGCCATTGTTCTTGTCTGTCCGTCTCCCCCGATTAGACTGTAAGCCCGTCAAACGGCAGGGACTATCTCTATCTGTTGCCGACTTGTTCATCCCAAACGCTTAGTACAGTGCTCTGCACATAGTAAACGCTCAATTAATACTATTGAATGAATAAATACTATTGAATGAAATCACTAACCACATCCCGCCTTCATTACTAAATCAGCCTCCACTCTGACCTCCCTGCCTCATGACTCTCCCTTCTCCAGACCATTCTTCATTCTGCTGCCCGGATCATTTTTTTAAAATATCATTCTGCACATGTATCCCAATGTCTCCTCAAAATGGTGCCCCTCCATCCCTACATCAAACAGAAACTCCTTAGCATCAAATATAAAACTCTAAATTAGGTCTCTTCCTCCTACTTAGCTTCACTCAATTCCCACTACAACCCAGCTGGCTTCTCTAATGCCAACATACTCTACTTCAATTTCATCTCTCTCACAGTCAACCCCTTGATAAACTAAAATAATAATAATAATAATAATTGTGGTATTTGTTAAGTGCTTACTGTGTGTCAAACACTGTACTAAGGACTGGGATAGAAAATAAGGTGGTCACATATGGGGCTCATGGTCTAAGAAGGACGGAGAACAGGTACTGAATTCCCATTATGCGGATGAAGGAACTGAGGCACAGAAAGGTGAAGGGACTTGCCCAAGGTTGCATAGGTTTGTGACAGACCCAGAATTAGAATCCAAGTTCTCTGACTCTCAGGCCCGTGCTCCTTCCACTAGGCACGCCTGCCAGGTCAATACTTTGAAGAGGAGAGCAGCAGTATTTTCCCACATTTTCCCAGAAACCATTCTCCTGACACACTTAGCTAAGGCGGACCTGTGCTGTATAATAAGGAGGCAGTTTTGGGTGTGCTGTATGTCTGAGTCAATATGAACTAACTAAAAAGGAGATATTTGCCCTAGAATAGATCCTCGGGGCATAGAGTCACTCTCCAGCCGGGAATCAGCATTGTGATTCATCTACTCAAGTGCTAACTCCTTTTCCATTCTTGCTCAGACATCAGATACACCCAGACACACTTTTAGTAGACAAGCCCCAACCGCCCCAAAAGGGAGTCTCCATCTGTCTATCAAAAAGAGATGAGAGCGAGCACTCCAATAAATTAATCAACCAATCACAATAGAACAGAGCTGGCAAACATGATCCCTGCCCTCAAGGAACTACTCCCCATTACCTCTTTCTTCTTGCACAGCACATCTTGGCTTTTCAAATGGAAGAAAAATTACCATTCAAGTTCCAAAGACTTGTGATGAATGATTCACCAGCAAGTGTGGTCATGGTAATAATTGCAGCATTTATTAAGTGCTGTACTAGGGAAGATACAAGATAATCAGGTACCAGTGGGGTTCACGGTCTTCCCCCTTCTAGACTGTGAGCCCGTTGGGTGGGGATTGTCTCTATTTGTTGCTGAATTGTACTTTCCAAGCGCTTAATACAGTGTTTTGCACACAGTAAGTGCTCAATAAATACAATTGAGTGAATGAATGAAGTAGGAAGGAGAACAGATATTGAATCCCCATTTTGTCACTGAAGAAAGTGAGGCACAGATAAATGAAGTGACTTGCCCAAGGTCACACCGCAGGGAAGCAGTGGAGACAGGATTAGAACCAGGGTCCTTCTGACTCCCAGGCAGTGGCAGTTTTCAGCAGGCCTACTTCTGCCCACAACCTTGGTGTCATCCTCGACTCTGCTCTCTCATTCACCCCACACATCCAATCCATCACCATCGCCTGCCGGTTTCACCTTCACAATATCGCCAAGATCCGCCCTTTCCTCTCCATCCAAACTGCTACCGTGCTGGTACAAGCTCTCATAATATCCCGACTGGATTATTGTGTCAGCCTCCTCTCTTATCTCCCTTCCCCCTGTCTCTCCCCGCTTCAGTCTATTCTTCATTCCGCTGCCCGGATCATCTTCCTACAGAAACGCTCTGGGCACGTCACTCCCCTCCTCAGAAACCTCCAGTGGTTGCCTATCAATCTTCGCAGGAAACAAAAACTCCTCACTCTTGGCTTCAAAGCTCTCCATCACCTTGCCCCCTCCTACCTCACCTCCCTTCTCTCTACTGCCCACCCCGTACACTCTGCTCCTCTGCCGCTCACCTCTTCACGGTCCACCATTTGCGCCTATCCCGCCATCAACCCCCGGCCCACGTCCTACTGCTGTCCTGGAATGCCCTCCCTCCTCACATCCATCAAGCTCACTCTCTTCCCCTCTTCAAAACCCTACTGAGAGCTCACCTCCTCCAAGAGGCCTTCCCAGATTGAGTCCTCCTTTCCCTCTGCTCCCCCTTCCCGCCCCTCCCCTCAGCACTGTGCTCATTTGTATATATTATTAACCTATTTAATTTGTTAATGAGGTGTATATCTCCTTGGTTCTATTTATCTTGATGATGTTTTGTTTTTGTTTTGTTCTGTTTTGCTTTGCTGTCTGTCTCCCCTGTTTAGACTGTGAGCCCATCATTGGGCAGGGATGGTCTCTTTCTGTTGCCAAATTGTACATTCCAAGTGCTTAGTACAGTGCTCTGCACATAGTAAGCGCTCAATAAATACTATTGAATGAATTCTGCTGCTGCCCAGTGACGATGGCAAGGCTGAGCCCAGGGGAGCCTTTTCTTTTTCAGAGAGGGAGCAGCAGATGCCATGGTGCAGCCCAGCCTCCTATATCTAGAGAAGAAATGGGAGAAGTGGTTAACCGCAGTGGGACCTGATACTGTTCCCTCTCTGCTCAGATTCAATCCTCCATCTGCTCAGATGGAGAGAAGCACTAGGAGATCACAGTCCTTGTGTCATAAGAAACCATAAATGGTGGATTAATTCAAAGAGAACCCACGCCCTTATGAGTGGGGGCATTATTGAAAATATTAGCTGTGCTAATAGTTTGCAACTGCAAAAATTTAAACTAGCCAAACCTCCACCAGAGTCCAGCCTCCCACTAACTACTTGCATGTGAGACCTCTTCACCCTGTACCCTAACACTGGAACCAATATCTTCCAGCAGTGAAACCACAGGCCACCCCACACATGAGAAACAGTGTGGCTTAGTGAAAAGAGCACGGGCCTGGCAGTCAGAGGTCATGGGTTCCAATCCTGGCACAGTCATCAGCTGTGTGACAACTTCTCTGTACTTCAGTTCCCTCATCTGTAAAATGGGGATTAAGACTTTGAGCCCCACGTGGGACAACCTGATTACTCCAGTGCTTAGAACAGTGCTTGGCACATAGTAAGTGCTTAACAAATACCATCATTATTATTATTTTAGAGATCCAGAGAATGCTAAGGCTAGGGTGGAGGAAAGGGTCCAAGAATGATGAATCTCTTAAGCTTGAGACTCGATTGTCTGTTTCCCCCTAAGACACCCTTAGGCTCTGAGTCTGGTGCTATTATAAATGGTAAAATATTTTTTTCACACTCCTATTGGAATGATTTTAAAGGGAGCCAAAGGCTCAGTAGTAGCAATTGATTTATTTATATCGATGTCTGTCTTCCCCGGCTAGACAGTTTGTTGTTGGCCGGGAACATGGGCATGAAGTGTTGCCTGATGGAAAGAGAACAGGACTGGGAGTCAGAGGACCTGGGTTCTAATCCTTGTTCTGCCACTTGTCTGCTGTGTGACCTTGGGGAAGTCAATTCGCTTCTCTGTACCTCAGTTCCCTCATCTGCAAAATGAGGATTCAATACTTGTTCTCCTCGCTAGACTGTGAGTCCCATGTAGGACCTGTTTATCTTGTGTCTACCACAGAGCTTAGTAAAATGCTTGGCATATAGTGAGTGCTTAACAAATACTACAATTATTATTACCAGTTCGGTTGTACTGTACTGTCCCAAGTAGCTAGTACAGTGCTCTGTACATAATAAGCACTTAGTAAATACCATTGATTGATTGAATGGCTCTTAGAGGACACCAGTGCATTATTGATCATGGGTCTGTACTAGAGGAATGATTTCCAAGATTTGCAAATTCCGCAGACAATTTCAGAAATTCCTCCCTTTCTAGTGGAAAGTTCTTAACCCTGTAGCCCACAGCCATGATCCAAATGACAATGGTCAAACCATCTTGGTGACACAAAGACTATCACACCTTTGAAATACTAGTGCATGTATATTGTTATTATATATATTGAGTGCTTATTGTGTGCAAAGCACTGAACTCAGCACTTGGGAGAGTACAACATCAAGCACATTCTCTGGCCACAACGAGCTCACAGTCTAGAGGAATGTATATTGTCTTTTGCATTCAAAAAATATTCCACTGACAGTGAAATTCACCTATATGTGCATTGGCAGAATACACAATCCCAATCACTTGGTGTACACAAAGAAGCTGCCCCTTGTTTTATAATCACACCTAACTTTTGCAATGCCTGGAATTGTTCCCTCTTTTGCCTTCTCATCTATTTTTCCTTAATAAGCTTTTGCTTGAAGAGAGCCACTCCCTTCTTAGTTTAGGTATGTTTGCTTCTGAAGAACTTAGGCACCCCATATCAGTTCCCAGAAATAAACTGAGCTCACAATGATTAGATCTAATACTGTGTTGCATCATGTCAATATCTAAAGGCTGCCATCTCTTCTTCCCTTACCCAATACATCTGAATCAATATCTCAGTAAGCAGCATGCTGCTTAGTCCTCATGAAATTCCTGATTGTCTTGAAAACTTAAACCCTTCCTAATGAAATCAGGAAGCCTGTTCTCCAGCTACCATCCTGTGCTAAAAATCCCATAGCAGATATGCCACAGCCACAGGAATGTAAATGAAAGAAACTCCAAAACGGCAACGATGGAGGCATTTCGAGAGTATGTGTCAAGTCCCCACTCTCAATTCTGCACAAGGGAAGTATGTCTGAATGTGCAAAGAGAGCAAAGGATAGCCTCTTCATTTAATTTGGATAGCACCTTGCCCTGGGGGATGCTTAATAAATGTTAATTTGATCTTACTCTCAAGAACCTTGCTAGAGGAAATATTCAAATTAGCATCGGGATCAGTGTAAATTTTAAACCCAAGAGAGCAACAAATATTTTCAATAAACTCATTGGAAAATACAAACTATAGGTATAATGATATTTATAAAAACATTAAAAAAACACATAATAAGGGATAGCTTAAGGTTTGTTGTGCATTCACACTTAACCATTCTGTTTCATGTGAATATAATCATCAGTAGTTGATCTACAACTATTTTGTATGTGCCAGAGAACATGAACTTACAATTCACAGTAGTGCAGACTCAATTCAGAGGAACAAGTACCGGCCATCATAGACTGTGAGCCCGTTATTGGGCAGGGATTGTCTCTATCTGTTGCCTAATTGTACATTCCAAGTGCTTAGTACAGTGCTCTGCACATAGTAAGTGCTCAATAAATACTATTGAATGAGCATAGGACCAGTATAAAAGTGGTATCTATGATCAGCCATTATAATTAAATTTACATTACTTTAAACACTTCAGGTGTGAGAAAATAAAGTATAATGCAAATTCCTTAACCATCTAAAGTACTTCACAAACTGAATCTTGCCAAACTAAAATAACATATTTACTCACATAATTGCCCCACTTTTTTGCAACTCCAAACAGGAAAGGGGCAGAGAATTACATCTAGGAATAAAGGGATCAGGAGAAGAAAAAATGGAGGAGTGTGGGAGGGAGCACAAAGGTAAGAGAACACTTGCCTTTGCACTCTCCCAAGTGCAGTATATAATAGGCACTCAACGAAATAGAGTACTTCCCCCTTCTTTCTCTTCCTACCAGGTACTCCCACTCAGATAAAAAAAACAAAACACTTGTTAACCCTTTAGAGGGTAAGTTGCTTATAGGCAGGGAACAGATCTACCTACTTTGTTGTATTGTACTCTCCCAAGCACTTACTCTGCACCCAAAAAGTGTTCAATAAATTCCACAGTTTGTATCCCAAGTTTTCTGATCTCCCTATCCCAGGACAGCTATTATAACTGCTTTAAAAATATATATTTTCCTCCTCAAAAATCATTTGAAGGGTTAACTATTCAGTAGAAGCAATTATATGAGTAAATACAAGAATGTTTTCAGTTCACTGGGGATATTTTAATAATCTTTAGGATTTTTACTTAGGCAAATTTAGTTCTATCTGGGATTCCAGTATTCTTTTTTTGAAGTTCTATTTTCAGGTCTTTGCATCTTTGCTTTTTTTTTGTTTTAATTAATGGAGTTTATTTAGTCTCAAACTTATGTAACCATCCAATTATTTTTGTAAAATTAAATGGAAATATGAAACATTCACCTGCATCTTAACTACACATTCTACCGTCTCTGCAAAGGAATCCTCCAAAATGAGTTAAGCAAATGAAATATCCATTCAGATAAGGAAAAACATATGAAACAAATCTCCAGTATCAAGGAAACTGAAATTCTCAGTCCTTAGATACACTAATCCTCTGCCAAAGGCACAGACAAAACGTTAGTGTATCCTAGAGGCTGAACCGTGGCAACCAAAAAGTAGTTCACAGCTCTCCTGTTACCTCTGGCTTCCTTTGACACCTGACAAGACATTGGAGGTCTAATCTTTGAAAATGATGTGCTGAAACTTTGTGACAATCCCACAAATTAACTTTAATTGTAGCTTTGAAAAATAAAGGTTAAATGAAATTTAACTAAAATGCAATTTGATCATATTATATTAGAATTTAATTAGCATTTCAGAGTTGACCGAAATTCACCATAGTTGGGTTTTTTTGTGGTATTTTGTTAAGTGCTTAATACGTGCCAGGCACTGTAATAATAACAATAATAATAATTATGGTATTTGTTAAGCACTTACTATGTGCCAGTCACTGTACTAAGTTCTGGGGTGGATACTAGCAAATTGGGTTGGACACGGTCCTAAACACTGGGATAGATGCAAGCTAATCAGATTGGACAAAGGCATGTCCCACATGGTGCTCATAGTCTTAATCCCCATTGGTGATTCTTGGACTCTAGGAAATATGAATTTCTTTTGACTTGGTATTGGTACTCCCACCAATGACTACTTTAGGTTTTTACAACCGCAAAATCCCTGGTGGTACCTTGAGAAATCAGTTAAAACATTCATATTATTGTCTGAGATAATATCAACTAGTCAGAATCATTTTAAGTGGCTAAAATTGAAAATTGTATACCTTTGAAAAAAATTTTATAGTCAGACCTAAAAGGAATGGATCACTTTGAATCTCTCTGAGGACCTAAGCTTGTTTATAGATTGAGTTTGCTGTCAGTGAATTTTCCCACAGCTTAAAGAGGAGGTACTTCAGAGGCTCTGAATCAAGTGAAAAAACTTTACATGCACACAAACTAAAGAAGGCAAATTTAAGACAGGAAAACTAGGTTTGGTTTGGTAGTCTGGTCAAAAGATCTTTGTTTATTAATAAATGTGCTGTTGTAACTCAGGAGCCAAAAGGGGCTCTAGTAGGTGCAGCTGTAAAGAAGAACAGAGAGTGGATTTAAAATAAGTTCATTTCCTAAACAATGCTCAGGAGCGAAACGAAGCTCTCACTTTCCGGCCCTTCAGAGGCTGTGGAGGACGGTGATTGCTCAACATGAAGTCAGCTGCCTCACCCTCAGCAGTATACAAGAGGTTGCGGAATTTGGCCAGCTGTGGAAGAAAAGAGGTCTCAATTTTAGCATAGAAATGTC
The DNA here is from genome assembly GCF_004115215.2 of Ornithorhynchus anatinus. Classification (NCBI taxonomy): domain Eukaryota; kingdom Metazoa; phylum Chordata; class Mammalia; order Monotremata; family Ornithorhynchidae; genus Ornithorhynchus; species Ornithorhynchus anatinus. The sequence goes on along the minus strand of NC_041731.1, from coordinate 50,921,384 downwards.
ATGCCAGCCCCAACAAAACAGAGAGCACATGAGGATGCGATACTTAACACCTTCCCCTTTACTCAAAAAGTAAAGGAGAAGAATAAACTTTTCTAAAATAAAGATTGCATGGTCATTTGGGCAGCTGAGCCCCTCCATTAATGGTTTTGTTGTCCATGATGTGCTACCTTCTGTAATCTCAAAACCTTTAGTGGCTGCCATTCAAACACTGGAGAAAAACTGAAGTCTCGGCTCTCTTTCTTTAAAGGAAAATTGGGATATTCACTGTTGTGTAATGGCTTTATCTATTTAGTTTACCTTTACTCACCCATGAAAGAGCTGGGCCAGTTTCTGAGGGTTACTATATAGTTTTTGGACAGGACAGCTCCTTTGGAGTTGTATTGAGGTTTCAATGTCAGCCATTAATGGTGTTGATTAATGCTATCCCAGGCACTGATAGTGATGCTATACCAGAAACTAGATGTTGTAAGAAGAAGTATGGCTTAGTGGATAGAACATGGGCCTGGGTGTCAGAAGAACCTGGGTTCTAATCGTGGCTCTGCCCAATGTCTGCTGTGTGACCTGGGGCAGGTCATTTCACTTTCCTGCACCTCAGTTACCTCATCTGTAAAATGGGGATTAACACAGTCAGCCCCATGTGGGAAAAGGACTTAGTCCAACTTGTTTAACTTGCATCTACCTCAGTGCCTAGTGGGTTCTAATCCTGGCTCTGCCAAAGATCTGCTGTGTGACCCTGGGCAAGTCACTTCACTTTCCTGTGCCTCAGTTACCTACCTAAAAATGGGGAATAACATAGTCAGTCCCATGCGGGACAAAGACTGAATTCAACTTGTTTAACTTATATTTACTTCAGTGCTTCGAACAGTGCTTGGCACATAGTAAGAGTTTAACAAGTACATAATTATTTACTCATTGTATTATTGTTACAGAGGAAGAATAAAACATTTCCTAACTGAAGGTGTTAATGATCTAAGGAGGGAAACTGAACCAAGACAAATACACAAAAATACAAGTTTGAAGCCATAGCAACTGAGGCTCTGGCCAAGATGGTAGCTCTTCAGATAAGAGAAGAGCTAGGTTTGGTGAAAAGGGTGAAGGGCCTTTCCACACCAAGGAAAAGGTCAGGGTCCAGAGAGTTATGTGTGAAGGTAGAGGACAGGCTTGCTTGACAGGAACAGACCACGGTGTGTAGAGTGTGGAGAGAGAAGGGGTTGTTTGCCAAGAGACAGTCCAATGGTGGAGGTATGAAGCAAGCACAAAGCCAAGAGTTTAGACTGGATTCAAATGTCAAGCTACTATTGGCTTTCAGGAAGGGGGAAGCTCATGATGACATGAGACAACTGTTCTCGCTGCACTGTGGAGTCGAGCTTGGAGGACAACGTTGGAGAATTGGAGACCAAAGAAACTGGGGCAGTCTCTCAGGACCAGGTATGTAGAGCCAAGACTAAACTACTGGCTGGGCCAGAAAACCATGGAGTACACTGCTTGTGCACAATACCCTCATTAGCTCTAGAGTTTAGTACAGTCACAAAGGGGTGGACCAGCTCCCACAACCTTTCACATCACAGGATGAAATTGTCCCTTCCCAGGAGAAAATAACTACGCCAAACTTCCCCCACACTGAACTGTGGAAACTCTCGATTTCATCCCTAAGACTGTTTGGGATAGAAAGAGGCAAAGGCAACTTCCAATAATGAGGATATTATAATTATTATTATTATTATTAATAATAATAATGGTATTTAAGAGCTTACTATGTGCCAAGCCCTGTATTCATTCATTCATTCAATAGTATTTATTGAGCACTTACTATGTGCAGAGCACTGTACTAAGCACTTGGAATGAACAAGTTGGCAACACATAGAGACAGTCCCTGCCGTTTGACGGGCTTACAGTCTAATCGGGGGAGACGGACAGACAAGAACAATGGCAATAAATAGAGTCAAGGGGAAGAACATCTTGTAAAAACAATGGCAACTAAAAAGAATCAAGGCAATGTACATTTCATTACCAAAATAAATAGGGTAATGTAAATATATACAGTTGAGCAGACGAGTACAGTGCTGAGGGGATGGGAAGGGAGAGGGGGAGGAGCAGAGGGAGCTGGGGGGAAAAGAGCGTTAAGCTGCGGAGAGGTGAAGGGGGGACGGTAGAGGGAGTAGAGGGAGAAGGGGAGCTCAGTCTGTACTAAGCACGGGATAGATGCAAGAAAATCAAGTCGGATACAGTTTCTGTGGCATGTGGGGTTTATAGTGTAAGTAGGAAGGAGAACAGGAATTGAACCCTCATTTTATAGACGAGAAATCTGAACCACAGAGAAAAGTGACTTTCCCAAGGTCACATGGCAGGAAAATGAGAGACCCAGTATTAAAACCTAGAAATTTCAGAAATGAGTGATTGAGGAATACATTTCTTTTTTACATTATTTTTCCTTCATGATAAATACATATCATGGAATGTTGGCAGCAAATATCTGTAACAGAAAATATAAGTGGAGGATTGAAGAAATTATATAGGTAATTCAGGCTGAAAAATTGTTTTCACTGGAAAAATCCATGTAATTGGGACTTAGATGTTGGTGAGGGTAGGGGTGTTTTGGATTTTTGTTTCTTTGTTTTTTAAATTAACTGAATATCTGTCTCACTTCACTTCACTTTTTTAACAGGTATGGCATTTGAGTGACCAGCCTGAGACAGGAAACTACTCCCCCAGGACAAGAGCAAAACTTAGACAATAAAAAGAAAGGTGAAAATTCCTTTAAATAAGACAGCATTCAATTTTGTGCAAACCTCTCTCTCAAGTTGCTCTGCTACTTGACAAGCAATCCAGATGAGATATATAAGAAATGTTCTACAAGTGGAAAAAATTGTAAGCATCAGAAAGTGTTAGCATTAATTAAAACTAAATTATCTTGAGCTAAGCAAAGGAATTAATAATTATCTGGTGAACACAGGAAGATGAAATCTGGATAATTCAAGCCAAGACTTTTCCAAGCGCTTATTTCAGTGTTTTGCCCTCAGTTGGAGCTCAGTAAGTACCAGTGATTATTTTTATTATTACTAGTGTTATTTTATTTGTTAAGCACTTACTATGCATCAAAGACTGTTCTAAGTGCTGAGAAAGATACAAATTAATCCGGTTGGACACAGTTCCTGTCCCACATGGGGCTGTCAGTATAAGAGGGGATAGGATTTAATTCTCATTTTACAGTTGAGGAAACTGAGGCACGGAGAAGTTAAGTGACTTGCCCAAGGTCACACAGCAAAGGAAAAAACTAACCTGATTTTCATCTACAGACTCAATTCTTCCAAAACTCATGTTTTGACCATGCATTGGAGTAAGACGCTGTCATTCCTCCCACAGTGTGCATCTGAGTGAGCATAATGATATTCTAAAGAAAGAGTTGTGTGATGATTGACATATGTGTACAAAACTATAAATACAAGGTATCTTCAACGTGGGGTTCTGCAAGAAAGTAATCCGAACTTTAGAGAAGAACTGAGCATAACATATATTGGTGCAGTAACACACTTCAGGGCTCTAAATATCTCCTAGCTGAAAAAGATTATGTGCTCATTTTCTTCATAAAAGGTGTTTGGTGTCTGGCATGATCCAAGTATACAACACTTCCCACTCTAATAGGCAGAGTGTAATAGACTGAAGTTTCCATTATTTGATAAAATGAAAAAGTTATTCTTTATTCATAGAAAACAAATGAAAAATCCAAAGGAATATGAGTAAATGTTGTTTACTTCTTCAAGGCTGTTGGGGAACCAGGCTTGTTTTCAATCACTCCAAGAAAGAAGGAACTGGTTCTTCGGTTGAAATTCAGCACTGTGTGCCTTTATGCCAGATTAGGTCTATGGAGGCAAGGGAGCAGGTCCAAGGTGCCTGCTTCTTTTTGCTGGTGTGGGTAGGAATTAGAGCTATCAACTCCTTTGTTTCGTAGTCTCCTAAGCACTTAGTACAGTGTTTTCCAGACAGTGAGCCCTCGTGAATACCAATTTCCTCTCTAATTTAGCGTTTTGGAACCACACCGATACCCCGGAGATGACACCCCCGAGAGCAGCAGTGGATTAAGGGACAGTGAAGAAGGAATCAAAAAGCTTGAAAGATTTTCAGTGAGACTGTTCAGCCAATTGACATTGAGGTACCTGGAGTAGATACATCCCAAACACCATTACTATTAGGAAAACCCTGAACCACAGGCTTGTCCTGTAAGAAACCATGGCTAAGAGGGAAAAATCCAGCTAGTAAAAATCTAAGGTCTCAAAGAGGGATCATGTTTAAAATACAGGACTCTAGAATTTCTGGATAAACCCAGGATCCCTGAGTAGCCACCTATGCAGGGATTTGAAATGGTCAAATCCAAATCCAAAAGGAGAGCAGGCCCCAGTGTACACAGTCAAAGGGAAAGAAGAATTGAGCAATGTTCAGTGAATTGGGAAAGTGTGAAGAGCTTATCTTGGCTTAAAATCAATAAAATATTTCACAGGTTCAGGGGAGATGCAGCATCCATTCCTTCTTAATTAAAAAGGATGAAGAATGTGTTCACATAAGGATTAGAAATAGGAATAGTGTGAAATTACCAAACCAAGAATTTAGCACTTTGGTGTTTGAGTCCAAAGATGGAAAAAAAAAAACATTTGCATCGATAAAATGGAACATAGAAGCATTTGACCTGTGTTTCTTGAGCTCTTGTGGGCAGGAAAGATACCTACCAACTGGATTGTATTGTACTTTCCCAGGTGCTTAGTACAGTGCTCTGCACACATTAAGCGCTCCATAAAAATAAAAATGATGGTATTTGTTAAGCACTTACTATGTATCAAGGACTATTCTAAGATCTGGGGTAAATGCAAGCTAACCAGATTGAACACAATCTCTGTCCCATGTGGGGCTCACAGTCTTAAACTCATTTTACAGGTGAGGTAACTGAGGCACAGAGAAGTGAAGTGACTTGCCCAAAGTCACAGAGTAGACATGTGGCAGAGCCAGGGTTAGACCCAGGTACTTCTGATTCCCAGGACCATGCTCTATCCACTAGACCATGCTGCTGAGAGCTCACCTCCTCCAAGAGGAGGCCTTCCCAGACTGAGCTTGCCCCTTTCCCTCTGCTCCCTCTCTGCCCCCCCTTCACCTCCCCTCAGCTAAGCCCCCTTTTCCCCCCCTTTCCCTCTGCTCCTCCCCCTCTCCCTTTCCCTCCCCTCAGCACTGTGCTCATCTGCTCATTTGTATATATTTTTATTACCCTATTTATTTTGTTAATGAGATGTACATCCCCTTGTTTCTATTTATTGCTATTGTTTTTGTCTGTCTGTCTCCCCCGATTAGACTGTAAGCCCGTCAATGAGTAGGAATTGTCTCTAAAGTTGCCGAACTGTACATTCCAAGTGCTTAGTACAGTGCTCTGCACATAGTAAGCGCTCAATAAATACTATTGAATGAATATATGCTTGACTCACTGACTGATTAGGCTCCAGCTTCATTTACCAAAGTTCTTTAATGGCCAAACACTGGCAGAAACCGTGAAATCTTTCGCTGAGCTCTGAATCATGGCCTGCTTAGCTTTGGGAAGGCTCAGATGAACATGTTGGGGAGGTTAGGGGTGGGAGGAAGCTAGGCATTTGGAGAAAGCAGACTGCCTTTTGACTAAACTGAACATATATACTCTGATGAGTTTCATTCTGGTCAGCTAAGGACCCTGAAACCTCACCCAAAGCAACCAGAGAAGACTCTGTTAACTCTTGGGGAAGCTTAGAGCAAGTCAGCACAGCGTCCAGGGAGCAGTCCAGGGAGTCAGAAGAAGCAGGATTCAAGAAGAAACTGATGTTTCTTACCATCCCAACTAGAGCATAAGCTCCTTGAAGGGAAGGGATCATGTCTACCAACTCTCTTATATTGTACTCTCCCTTCAGTAGAAGACTCTGTATACAGTAAGCATTTAATAACTACTGCTGATTGATTATCTCTAGGAGTTAGTGCAAGAAGGTTGAGTTCCTCTCCTCAAGACCCTGGGCCCTGGAGAAAGTCCCAAGGCCATCTAAACTGGATAAATAATAACTGTGGCATTTGCTAAGTGCTTACTATGTGCCAGGCACTATTCTAAGTGCTGGGGTAGATACTAGATAATGAACACAAGCCATGCCCCACATGGGGCTCACAGACTCAATCTCCATTTTACAGATGAGGTAACTGAGGCCCAGAGGAAGTGAAATGACTTACCCAAGGCCACACAGTAGACAAGTGGTAGAGCTGGGATTAGTACCCAGGTCTTTCTGCCTCCCAGGCAAGTGATCTATCCACTAGACCACATTGCCTCTCATGATACCAGGGGGAGTGTCCAGCTGCTTGTGCTCACCAGAACACTGTGCATGACCATAGGCATAAATGTTGCAGTTCCCAGAAACATGGGTCCCTATTGGATGGTAAGTAAACCTCACCAAATCCCTTGGTAAAATAATCAGTAGTAGTAGTACTATTAGTAGTAGTATTATGTTTACTAAGTGCTTACCATATGCTAAGTCCTGAGGTAGATATACGGGGATAAGATTTGACAATGTCCCTGTCCTATAAGGGGGGTTTTCAACCTCTATCCACATTTGACAATGGCCAGCTGAATTTGAATGTTTGGGGTTAGCCACCAGACATGGGGTCATTCATTAATCGAAGAAAGTAATGACTACAGCCAATGTCTTTACAGGGAGGATGGAGAAGACATTCAGAAGGAAGACTCTTCTTTTTAGAAACCAAAAAGACCACTCAAGTTCACCAAAAAAGTTGTCATTCAGAGTACTTTCATTTTAATGTTGGTCACTGGTCAAAAACTCCCTTTGCTTGTAATTTCCTTTCTTACTTTAAATAGAAGAGAACTAAACCACTGAGTGCAGAAAGGGTATTCCCATTTTCATATTTATTAACATTCTGCACTTTAAAATGCAACTCACCCAACTTCTTTGTATTAAAAACCATCTCAATCAAGATTAACCCTTAAGGTTCCTGAAAAAAAATTTCGTTGTATTTTACATGAGTGTGCAAAAATACCCATAATGAGATGAATCAAAGTTAAATAAATACTGAGTTTCATTCTGTAGCTCTTATTGGTAAGATTTCTTAGAGGCTCATGGTGAACAGCCCCAAAATGGACTTTTCAGACTCCCTGAAACAGATCAACAGACATATCTTTGGGCCTAAATGAGTTTAACTCAAGTGAGTTAAACTCAAGTGGAAAATATCAGAGGAGAGTTTGCAGCTCAGCCTGGCCCTGAACCACAAATCATAAGCAGACTGAGCCCCAGAGACTGACTGAAAACCATCCTCTGGATCTCTCCAGATGCCATTTTTGTTTCAACCGTGAAGAAACAGAATCCTCTGTTTCTTGAGTCTAGTTGATACATCCATGAGGAAAACTTGCCAAATCTGAAATGTTTTGGCCCAAAATCTCAGGAGTTTAAGCCTTCTCCTAAGACTTGTATTGTCCTTGGTTTCAACAGAGTCATTACTATGCCCCGGAGGTGTCTCCTGAATGTGAACCTTAGGAACAGAAAAGGTCAGAAGATCCACTTCAGAAATGACATTGTGTATCTCTTTGAGGACAAGGATCTTAACCAATCCTTACCATGTGGGCACAATAAGTGTTTGCTGACTGACCAAGAACACAACCTTGGAAAAATGGTTTCTTGAAACTGATCTTTGTATCTGATTCCTACAATGGACCCAACCAAGGAAAGTGGAGGAAAAAAAAACTTCATAGCTTGTACTTTAGGGTAAAGACTTAGGGCCATACATATTTTATACAGACTGGGTCTTTCCTTTCCTAACACTGAAAAGATCTTATACACACATATGCGTGCATGTGTGTATGTACACATACATATATGTATGTATATATGCAGCAGCATGAAGTAGTGGATAGAGCACAGGCCTGAGAGTCAGAAGGTCATGGGTTCTAAACCCGACTCCATCACTTGTCTGCTGTGTAGCCTTAGGCAAGTCACTTCACTTCTCTGTGCCTCAGGTACCTCATCTGTAAAATTGGGATTAAGACTGTGAGCCCTATGCAGGACAGGGACTGTGTCCAACCCGATTTCCTTGTATCCATCCCAGTGCTTAGTACAGTGCTTGGCACACAGTAAGTGCTTAACAAATACTACAATTATTATTATATAAATTATATATATGTGTATATACACACACATATATATATAATACACAAAATTTATATCCATAATTTATTTTCACATCTGTCTCCCCCTCTAGACTGTAAGCTCTTTGTGGGCAGGGAAAATTTCTACTAATTCTGTTATATTGTCATAATAATAATAATAATTTGGGGTTTTGTTAAGCGCTTACTATGTGCAGAGCACTGTTCTAAGCGCTGGGGGAGATACAGGGTAATCAGGTTGTCCCACAGGAGGCTCACAGTCTTAATCTCCATTTGACAGATGAGGTAACTGAGGCCCAGAGAAGTGAAGTGACTTGCCCACAGTCACACAGCTGACAAATGGCAGAGCTGGGATTCGAGCCCATGACCTCTTGTACTCATCCAAGCACGTAATACAGTGCTCTGCAAATAGTAACCACTTAATAAATACCACTGATTGATTGCTAGATCACACTACATATATTTATATTGCGGGTGATGTGAAACAGACTCTGAAACATGAAAGAAAATTTGATGTGATTAAGTTACTAAGACAATTCTCCTTCATAAAAACAGGGGTAAAATAAGATGGTAATGAGACAGGTCTGTGGGTACCTGTTGTGAACTGATGCTTATGGGTTGTTTAAAAATGATCCAGATGACACTCTCTAGAAGAGGTGGAACAGTGAGGGAACCAGGGTATGTCCAGTAGTCTCGAGTCAGAGGAAGCAAAGATAACGGGTCAAAATTGGTGAACCGCATTTGTTTGCCCTGTGGAAAAAAGGAGACAATTCAAAATTGATTTCATTGTATATGCCGACTTTTATTTTGCTTTACGAAAGATTTCTAGCCATGAATTAGTATGCAATTTAAAGCATAGCTTACTTGCACACATTTGCTTTAAATCAACAAATTATTTAGTTTGTTTTAACGAAGAAAATAAGTTTTTTATACCTTTAAATACACAAGCATGCTTTTTAAAACCTGTTGCTCCCATTCATTAATTCATTCAATAGTATTTATTGAGCGCTTACTATGTGCAGAGCACTGTACTAAGTGCTTGGAGTATACAATTCAGATAGAGAGAATCCCTGCCCAATAACGGGCTCACAGTCTAAATGGGGGAGAAAGACAGCAAGGCAAAACAGAAGAAAACGAGCAGTCTAGCGCAGACATCATCAAGATAAATAGAATCATAGAGATATACACATCATTAACAAAATAAATAGGGTAATAAATAATATATACAAATGTGCACAGTGCTGAGGGGTTACCTGTAGTTATTCAACATCAGTGATTGGTATCATGCTGGTTTTAATAAGGATTCCTAAAGCTAATTAAGGATCCTTCCCCACTTTACCACTGAACATAGAAAATGGCATACTACTTGTACTACCCCTACCAGTAGTATCTCTAAGTCAGTGCTTGACACACAGTAAGCACTTAACAAATACCATTATTTTTATTATTTTATTAACCAGTCAAGTGTCAGCCAAGACATTTCAAAATAACAGCAATATCTATTTCCAGGTCCAAGCTTCTAATGCAATGTGAAAATGAGTTATGGCCGCAGAGACTGTGGAAATTCTAGTAATGCTGTAGACGTGAAAAAACAGACACTGACTTTACCTTTTCTTTTATGGCATCCAGAATATCTGTAATTTTTTGCAACTGCAAATTATGTTCTCCTCTCTGCAAACACAAACATCAAATGAAAATGTGGCTTTTGAGGATCTCACATGCATCAAATTCCCCATCACCCACATCTTTCAAATCACCCATCAAACAAGCTAAGCCACGCTGAGACAAAACGCAAGTGTTTGGGACCGAAGGTCTCATTGACCTGCTGTTCGATCCTCTTATGCCAGATGAAGCGTAATAACAAGACGAAGCAACACTACCCCTTAGCTGAAATGGACTCTGGTTAACTGATATTTTCTTCACCTCTGCAAGTCTTTACGGGATTCGGAGATGCGTCCTGGACAACTTCAGTAAAGTTTAAGCCTTTCTGGACACTTGCACACCCCAGCAGCTGGGTGACTGTGAGCAAGTCACTTAACTTCTCTGTGCCTCAGTTACCTCATCTGTAAAATGGGGATTAACTGTAAGCCTCACGTGGGGCAACCTGATTACCCTGTATCTACCCCAGCGCATAGAACAGTGCTCTGCACATAGTAAGCACTTAACAAATACCAACATTATTATTACTTCCAAGCCTTGAAATTAAACTTACTCCTAACTTGGCGAAAACTGACAACATTGATCAAAGAAACCCAAACTTTGGAACTTCTGACCTGAAGAGGTATTTGCCATTTAGGATGTTTTTATTTGTTTTGATTCATTGGAGCGGGGCTGCTCAGCTTCCACAAACTCTGCCCACCAAAGACCAAACTGAAGGAAATAGGTTTAAATTGCAGCAAGGGAACATTTGGTTAGACAGAAGGAAATCCATTCCAATGGCAAGGATTTGTTAAGCACTGATGATGGCTAATCTGTGAGTCTCCAACCCTGGAGGCCTTTAGGAAAATACAGAATCATAGCTGTAAGCTCGCTGTAGTCAGGGAACGTGTCTACCAACTCTACTGTATTGTACTCTCTCAAGCACTTAGTACAGTGCTCTGCACACAGTAAGTGCTTAATAAAAACCAGTGATGATGAGTTGTCTGTCTTGGACCATTTTAGCATCCACTTGCTTAGGAGCTGGGTCAATCAATCAATCAATAGTATTTATTTATTGAGCACACTGTTATAGAATGCTTGAGAGAGAAGTACATCATTATTAGAATTCCTGGTCCCTGCTTCCAAGGAGTTTAATATCTAGATGGGGAGACAGATACTAAAATAAACTGCAGGTGGGAGGAAGCAATAGGGTATAAATTAATGTACTTATGTGCTACAGGGAGCAAGGGAGGGGTGGGTGCCCAAATGCAGAAGTATTGAAGAGGCATCGGTGCTGGGGAGGTGTAGGGTAGGAAGGTGAGAAACTGATTTGGGAAGGCCTCTCAGAAGAGATGTGATTTCAGAAGGGCTTTGATTATGGGGAGACAAGTGGTCTGCCAGATGGGAAAGGGGAAGGAATGTCAGGTGAGAGGGAAGGTGTGGCAAGAGGTCTTCGGTGGGAGAGGCAACTGGACACAAAGAGTACATTGGCTTGAGAGGAACGAAGCCTGCAAGCAAAGATGCAGTCGAAAAATAATAGACAGTAGATAATAGGAAAACTGATTGAATGCCTTTAATTTGATGTGAGGAATTTCTGCTTGATATGGACAGGGATGGGTAACCACTGGAGGTGTTGGAGGAATGAGGAGGTAGAGGAGAAGGAAGTCTAAGAAAAATACCCAAGCAGCAGAATGGAGAGGTGAGAGAGACTGGAGGCAGGGAGGTCAATGAAGAGACAAACTGGGATATAAGAAGAGCCTGGGCCAGCATCACGGCAATTTGGATGAGAGGAAGGAATAGATTCTGAAAATTTTCTGAAGGGAAAACTGACAGGATATGCTGGTTAAAGGAGAGAAAGGAGTCTAAGATAATACTAAAGTTACTTGAGAAAAGTGGAAGATGGTGGTGTTGAATTCAACTGAATTATGAGTTAGATGAAGGAGAAGATTTGGGAGGGAAGATGAGGAGTTTATTTTTAGATACATGGATCTTGAGGTACTAGCAAAACAACCATTTAGAGATGTCCTTGAGACAGAAGGAAATGTGAGATTGCAAAGGAAGAAAGAGGTAGATTTGTGAATTCTTTATTTATATAAATGTCTGACTTCCCCCCAGTCAATCAGTGGGGGGGGGGGGGAATATATAACATGGTTTCTCTGACATTGAGGGGCTTATAATTTAATGGAGAAAGACAGGCCTGAATTTATAAATACAACCATTAATCAATCAAAGGCATTTATTGAGCTCTTACCATGTGCAGAGCACTGAACTAAGTGCTTGGAAGAATACACTTTAACAGTGTTAGCAAAACACGTTCCTCTCCATACTTTCCTGCCCTACTGCCTGGAAGGATCTGGGTTTTAATTCCAGCTCTGACACTTGTCTGCTTTGTGACCTTGGGTAAATCTATTCACTTCTCTGTGCCTCAGTTACCTCATCTTTAAAATGGAGATTAAGATTGTGAGCCCTTTGTAGGACATGGACTGTGTCCAATCCATTTGCTTGTATTCACCCCAGTGCTTGGTACATAGTAAGCATTTAACAAATACCATAATAATAATAATGATTATTATTAACTCTATTGTACTGTATTCTCTCAAATGCTTAGTAGAGTACCCTGCACACTGTAAGCACTCAAAAAAATGCAGCTGGATGAATGAATAAAAACCATTGATTGATTGATTCATCCACAGAAAATATCTACATTGAGATCAGATGATCTCCTGAGTCCTCTTCCATCTCTCTGATTCTGTCCTCTTGGTTAAACATCATGAGTGCACCTCAACTGAAAGAATACAAGAATGCCAAGTATCCTTTTCTGGGAGGCTCTCCTGCTAATGGTTATTTGGCAGAAAATATCAATATCAACACTCTTTATTGCACTCCTCCCATATACATAGCAGTGTACTGAGTGTTTAGAGAATATATAACATGCTTTCTCTGACAATGAGGGGCTTATAATTTAATGGGGAAAGACACGCCTGAATTTATCAATACAGCCATTCCTCATTATAATATTCTTCTATTTAAGCTGCAAAAGTTTACCTTGACAAGGAATTCCCTATTCCTCCCTTTAAAGTATTTTGACTGATTTGACAGAGTGATTAGAACTTATTTCAACTTAAGCTTAGATAATAGTGGATCGAGTTAGCATAGATATGGCAGATATGTTAAAATGAGGTGGTTTTATGCTGAATAGGCTGTGAAAGATACCATTTTGAAAATTTACTACTGTATTTACATATGTACAAAATATGATTCCATATACTGAATTATCGTTATACATTTACATAACTATTTAATCTTTAATTTATGTTTTATCACTTTTTTATGGCTCTTGTAAATCCATCAATGCCCTTTACATTATTTCCTACGGGAAACTACACTTGCTTAAGCACTCTTTAACTTAGCACTCTATTTTCACAGAACCAACTTAGAGTGCTTTGGGAACAGACATTTGTTTGTTGCCTTCAAATATTTTATGAAGAAAAATGTCATCAAATAAAGTAACTCTGTATCATCATCATTATCAATGGTATTTATTGAGTGCTTATTATGTGCAGAGCAGTGTACTAGCTCTTTGTAGGCACAGAAAGTGTCAGCTAACTCTGTTGCATTTACTCTCCCAAGCACTTAGTATAGTGCTCTGCACATAATAAGCTCTCAAATACCATTGATTTACTGATTGATTGAATTTGATGAGCATTCTCTCAATTCCTTCACCCGATCTTGGGAGAATGCAGTACAACAAAGTTGGCAGACACATTCCTTACTTGTGTTTCTACTTGTTGCTGAATTGTACTTTCCAAGCACTTAGTACAGGGCTCTGCATACAGTAAGCGCTCAATAAACATGACTGAATGAAAGAATGAATGAATGAATCATAATACTTTGAATAGGTGAATGCTGCCTGATTCCTAGTCAGCTGATGTTAGAGAAAGTTTGATATTAGCACTTTTTTTCCTAAGTTCAGTGTGAGAGTAATGAAAAATAATGTTTTTCCCATGCCCAGTTGATTGCCTTTGTGTTCCCCTCTTATTCTCTTGACAATCTGCCTGATTGCTCAGGGCAACATCCGGGTAAGCAGAATGGAGTTGAGGAGTAGCTACAGGGCTGAATTCAGACATCTCGCCACCCTGAGGCAGGGAAAGACTTTCTGTCTTCATCTCCCTACCCCCAACATACCATATGATAGCATTGTTTATATTTATTCATATTTAATGTCTTTTATTCATATTATTGTCTGTCTCCCCCTCTAGACTGTAAACTCATTATGGGCAGGGAGCGTATCAGCTAATTCTGTTAAACTGTACACTTCCAAATGCTTAGTACAGTGCTCTGCACAGAGTAAGTGCTCAATAAATACCATTGATTGACTGATTGATTCCCTGCCCTCATGGATCTTACAGTCTAGTGGGGGAGACAGACTTTAATAGAAATAATTTATATAATTTAAGGATATATACATAAGTGTTGTGGGGTTGAGGCTGGGGAGAATATCAAATCTTCAGAGGTCACACATCCAAATGCATGGACACCTGCAGAATGGAGGGGGGGCCAGGGAAAACAGGGCTTAATCGGGGAAGACCTCATTGAGGAGATGTGACCTAAATAATGCTTTGAAGGTGGGGAGAGTGGTGGTCTGGTGTATATGAAGGAAGAAGGAGTTCTAGGCTAAGGAGAGGACATGGGAAAGGGAAATCTGTATGTTTAGAGAAACATGTAGCCTAAAAGGTCAAACATTGTTCTGGTAACTAAATCCTAGATAATTTTTTAGCTCTTGCTCTGGTTCTGCCCAAAAGCTTAAGCTGCCAACTGGCTAATCCATTCTCCTTGCCAGAAAGTAAAGTTCACCACCAGGCCACTTTTCTAGGCAGCTGGGTGATCTATGCAGTCAAGCCTACCAACACCCTAAAATATTTTTTGTACCCAAGCTTAAGGGCATTTCCTGACAAGAATATTTATGGCACATTGAGTCTGTTGAGGGCCCATGTGGTTCTAGGCAATGCCAAATTTATAGTGGAAAAGGAAGATTTTCTTACCTTTAAAAAAATCCCCAGAACAGCCAGACCATCAGGCTCATGAGCCGCTTCCACGAAGCTGGAGTATTTGTCTGAATTCCAGTGAACCACATGAAGCTGAAAGGAAAGGGCACAGCCTCATTAACTCCGCAGGGAAGCTCCTGGGCTAAGTGTGAGTCATAACCACAAAAATCACCTTCCGAATTGACCAGGCCACTGTAACTATTGAGCAGAAATGACTGCTGCCAGCCCAATCCCCTCAACTGTTCCAGAACCATTCCCCACCCTCACCCTCATCCCCACTTTTCATCTCCACTGGTTTCACAGAGGAACCACCTAGGGCTGGAGCGGAGTGTATGCACCTGGAAGCAGGAGGACACTGACACCCTCTGGAGAGGGCAAGAAGGGTGCTTACTTTGGCTTGAAGGGAATTTAGGAAAGGTGTCTTGTTCCCCCCAGTGCCCACTTCTGGTCCATGGAATCTTACTGTTCACTGTTTCCAATGGCCTTAATTTGGGCTTCCTCTTTACTATTTATAGTAACAATAATTATTGTGCTTGTTAAATGTTATGTGCTATGCACTATTCTAGGGGTAGATACAAGTTAATTAAGTTGGATACAGTCTCACATGAGGCTCACACTCTTAATCCCCATTTTATAGAGGAGGTAACTGAGGCCCAGAGAAGCTAAGTGACTTGCCCAAGGTCAGAGTGCAGACAAGCGGAGGGGCCGGGATTAGATCGCAGGTCCTTCTGATTGCCAGGCCCAGACTCTATTCAAAGACTGTGAGCCCGTTGTGGGCAGGGACTATCTATTTGTTGCTGAACTGTACATCCCAAGAAATTAGTACAGAGCTCTGAACACAGTAAGTGCTCAATAAACATGCTTGAATGAATGAAGCCATGCTGTTTCCCAGGAGACCTCTCCTTCACTTTAGACAAAAGCAAAACAAGCAGTCAGCATCTCTGACCCAGTGGAGATGGAGCAGAAGTCAAATTCAGTGGTGCTAAAACAGGCAGCACAATGTCTGCCTGTAGGTCTGTAGTAAAGCATACCAACACCCTAAAGTATTTTTTGTACCCAAGCTTAAGGACATTTCCTCACAAGGATATTTATGAGGTATCTATTAAGGGCCCATTAAGGGCACTGACAGATTTATCGTGGAAAAGGAAGATTTTCTTGACTTTAAAAAAGTGGCTGCAAAGCCATTCACAGCCCCTAGCCCCCAGGCAGCTCCCAGGTAGCCCCCAGGTCGCTGCCTCCAGGGGCCCTGAGCTTTCCCTCCCCCTGACCCTGGCCCAGGCATAGGCAGCAGCTACCAGTTGTAAGTTTTGTTTCTGGTCCTAAGGTAGAGCGTGGTCCTCTGGATTCTGAAAGCTCTGCCAGCAGGATGGGTGAACATAAAGTTCTCCAAACAAAAACTAAAGGGCTGAAGTTGACCCCACTGGAACCCGGAGAAAAAAAAAATCAAGGTGGGAAAAAAAATCAAGGTGAGAAAAAAACCTTTCTTGGAAAAGAAACATTTTTGAAATTGACTTAAAAGAGCAAAAATCAAATAATAGAAGTCAGAGGTCAAGCACGCTAAGAACTGCCCCAGTGAAGCTTAGCCTGCTATTTATTATATGCTTACTCTGTGCACAGGACTGTAGCAAGAATACAACAGAGTTGGTAGACATGTTCCCTGCCCACAAGAAGGTCACAGTCTAGAATTTACAGTCAACTCTAGTTTTAGGTAGTCCATTAAAAAGAAAAAGAAAGAGTTGGCTTGGCTATATGGCAATTCCCTCTTTTAAATTAACTGGTAACCACTATTGTCATAGATTATGAACCCCTGAAGGGACAGGAACTGTGTCCAATTCCCAAGTGAATACTCTTTCCCAGAATTGAGTACAGTATTCTGCACTCAGTAAGTACTTAATAAATGCTACCACTACAACTACTTTATTTATAATAATAATAATGATAATGTTGGTATTTGTTAAGCACTTACTATGTGCAGAGCACTGTTCTAAGTGCTGGGGTAGATACAGAGTTATCACATTGTCCCATATGAGACTCACAGTCTTAATCCCCATTTTACAGATGAGGTAATTGAGGCCCAGAGAAGTTAAGTGACTTTCCCACAGTCACACAGCTGACAAGTGGCAGAGCAGGGATTCGAACCCATGACCTCTGACTCCCAAGCCCGTGCTCTTTCCACTGAGCTACGCTGAGCTTTGTGCAGAGCACTGTACTAAGGGCTTGAGAGAATACAATTTAACAATAGAACGGACACATTCCCTGCCCACGCGGAGTTTACAGTCTAGTAATTGCATTACTAGTATGCCTAAAAAGACAAGAACACTGAATGGCTTCAGTTCTCGCTGTAGGCAGGGAATTTGTCTATTTATTGTTACATTGTACTCTCCCAAGCACTTAGCACACAGTAAACTCTCAATAAATGAGACTGAATGAACAAATGAATTCCATAATTTGGAGCAGCCATCAAAGGGATTCCAGAGCAAGAAAAATGGTTTCCTAAAACAGTAAACCACCCAGTTCTGCACTTCTTCCTGGGACAATGGGTGCCTGCTGGAAGCTACTCTGGAAAGAATGATGACGGGCCCTGGAGTCACTGGGTCGATGTCAGGGTGCCAGGTAAACAAGGAGGCTTAAACAAACTGTGCCATCGAAATGATAATACTTTTGGCTCAGATTAGACTCAGGATTTCACAGAAAGGGAGAGGGCGAAAGCAACCTCAAGATGCTTTGACTGGTTTGGAAGCTTCGGTCAAAGGTTCCTTTGTGAAGGATGTCATGAAAGAATCTCTTCATGGGCAAATGGACAGTCCACTGGCAATGGAACAGTTCAAAGAAGCAGCTTAACAAGTCCAAAGACCTCAGAAAAAGCTTCTCTGCATTTTTTAGTTGATGAGGCCTCCTCCCTCCTACACACCCTGCCTGATCAGTGGCTGCATCTCCAAACCAGAGTAGCTAACAATATTATTTGACTTGGCAATGGCAATTTACTGAGCTTCACTTGGAAGGCTGTTGTATAATAATATGCCAAAATAATATTTGAACTGTAACAACTTCAGAAGAGGGGAAACTGATGCTTCTCAGACTGAGGTGTTTCTTCCCAACTGGAAAACAGTTCAGAAATACATCAATTAGAACAGTGCTTGGCACATAGTAGGTGCCTAACAAATACCACCATTATTATTATCAATTACCTTTGCTATTATAAATCAGTAAAATAATATGATTCTACTAAATTTTTAAGGTTGCTTAAATTTAGATACATGGACTTGAGTAGGATACTGCAAATCAATGGTGATTGCATCTCTTTACAGCCCTTTGGCTTCACCCAGTCTCACAAAGCTTAAATGTATAGAGCTCCATGTTGTGGGAGAATGAAACCATATACTCTCTGTGCTGGTCATTCTTATAATTAACACTTCAAACCCATTCATTACCAATTTCTTAGCCATTATCCTGTGACACACTCAGCTCGCATTGACTTCAAGCAGACTACTATGTAGCATTTCTACATACACATTCTCTGGTTCAAACTCTCATCAACTCTCAATCATATGACCATATTAGAGGTCTTCCTGACTCTGAGCTTTCCCCTCTTTAGCCTACCAATACTACTCTCCACAGGTCAAGACAACTTCCTAAGAAATCTACTGCTTACATCTGTCCTCTCCTCAAAAGCCTCCAATGGCTACCCAATTCCTTCCAATCAAGAACACCTCCTGATTATTGGCTTCAAAACTCTCCATCAACTCCTTCCTTCTTATTTACTGCCTTCTTCACCCACTACTTCCTTACCTTTGCTTTACATTCCTTCCAAATAAATGTTCTCCCTGACTTTTTCTTTCTTTTTCTTTCTTCCTTCCTTCAATTCTTTATTTCTCTCTTTTTTTCTTTCTCTCCTTGGTGTCTTGCCCATGCCTGCCCCCTCTCCTCCCCACATGGAACTTCCTCCTCTTTCAAATCCACCAGACCACAGCTCTCCCCATCTTTAACGGTTTTCTGAAATCCCACTCCCTCCAAGAGGCATCTCCCAATTAATTTTCTTCTCTGCAACTCATTGCTACCAAGTTCAGAATGCCCTACCCTCTAGACGGGACTAGAGAGTGTGGACTGAGCATGATCAAGCTAGAGGTAGAATGACAAGAATTTAAAATAAACAGGATCAAGGCAATACAGATTGAACAGACTGGCCATGACAGTTCTAAACAATTTGCATATTCTTCTACAGTCATCTAAGACAGCCTGACAAAAATCCAGGACTGTCCTGGCTAAAACGTAAGAAGTGGCTTTCTTACCAATAGCTGAGGAAAATACATCACAAAGTTCTTCTAGGGAAAAGATCAATAGCAAACCATCCTTTCTTCTCAGTTGAAGGAACAAATGCTAGTACAGTGGTTTGCACACAGTAAGTGCTCAACAAATACAGTTGACTGAATGAATTCAATAAATACGATTGAATGAACAAACACCAGATAACCCACCCCACATTAACTTATGTGGAAGGCTCAGAGCATGGTTGCTCGTGATGAGACAAACATCAAAAACCAACAGTAACAACAACAATAATAATAATAAAATTTAAGTGTTTTCTATGTGCTAAGTATGGGGGTAGATAAAATACAAATAGATCAGGCACAGTCCTTGACGCACAAGGGTGCACAGTCTAAGCAGGAAGGAGAACAAGAATTTAATCCCCATTTTACAGATGAGGAAACTGAGGCACAGAGAAATTGAGTGGTTTGCCCAAGGTCACCCAGCAGGCAGGCTGGGGAGCCAGGATTAAAACACAAGTCTCTTGATTTCAGTAGTTTTGAATGATCCTTCTTTGTAAAAGATTTTCCTTTCCCTCCTCACATATTGTTTACCTGTAATCAATTAATCAAAGGTATTTATTGAGAACCTGATTGAGGAGCACTGTATTAAGCACTTGGAAGGGTACAACAGCATGGTATAGTGGATAGAGCATGGGCCTGGGAGTCAATGTCTAGGGTTCTAGTTCTGGCTCCACCACTTTTCTGCTTGTGATCTTGAGCAAGTCACTTCGCTTCTCTGTGCCTCAGTTACCTCATCTGTAAAACTGGCTTGAAACTCTAAGACCCCTGTGGAACAGGGACTGTATACAACCAGATTTTCTTGTAACCACCCTAGCACTTAGTACAGTGCCTGGCACATATTTAGCACTTAAAAAATGCCACTAGTATTATTATTATTACAACAGAAGTAAATATAGTAGCCTTACAATATAATGGGGGACAGACTAAAGTTAGACAAATACAGGGAGCAGAAGGAAGAAAGCATGATAGAACTCTAAGCAGTGCAGTTATAGAAGTATGAAACAAATAATTGAATATATAAATATGCAAGAAATAGGACAGGGAGCAAGAGAGGGTGGACTGCCGGCAGTGAATGCAAGAGGGCATGGTTTAGAAAACTTCCTTAGTGAAACAGAAACAAGTGTTTGAGAACAAGGCAGAAACAAGAAAGCAGTTCTTGAGTGTCTGACCCAGATGCCCACATTATACAATACATTAGTCTTTCTCTACTAAGATGATCATTTTCTTGTCAGGGGGACATGCTCCTGTTTTCTTCATCTGCCCCTTCAGGTAAAAGAATATGGTGGGTTTGTTTTTTCTTTTTTTTTTTTTTACTTTCACTACTGGATAGAAATATGTTTCAGAGAATGATTGTAAAATATGATTATTCAATATGGTTCACCTAGTGGGCATAAGAGTTGCAAATCTCTAAATTGTCATGTACTGGGTCTGTACCCCTTAAGCACTTTGGTTTTCAACCCACCCCCACAGCACTTAATGTCAGTCTCCCCCTCTAGTCTGTAAACTGCTGGTGGGAAACAACATGGCCTAATGGAAAAAGCATGCTGGGTTCTAATCCCAGCTCCGCCACTTGTCTGCTGTGTGACCTTGGGCAAGTCACTTAAATTCTTCATGCTTCAGTTACCTCATCTGAAAAATAGGAATTAATTCCTACTCCCTCCTACTTGAGCTGTGAGCCTCATTCTAGAAGCAGCATGGCCTACTGGACAAAGCATAGGCCTAGGAGCCAAAGAACCTGGGTTATAATCCCAGCTCTGATACTTGCCTGCTGTTGGGCAAGTTACTCAACTTCTCTGGGCCTCAGTTTCCTCAACTGTAAAATGGGGATAAAATACCTGACCTCCCTCCTATCTTACTGTGAGCCCAATGTGGGACAGGGACTGTGCCCCACCTAATTAACTTGTATCGACCCCAGAGTTTAGACTACCTCTTGACACATAGAAAGCCTTTAACAAATACCATGAGAAGATCTACCTCAGCACTTAGTATACCTCAGCACTTAGTACAATGCTTGGAACATAAGTGCTTAAACAAGTACTACTTACAAGAAAAAAAATTCCAACTTTTGCAATATAATCTCCCATATACTTAGTTCAGTGCTCTATGCACAGGAAGCACTTAATAAATACATTTGATTGGCTGATGGATTTCTACAAGAAAGTTGAGAAATGGTATATTTTGGCACTGGTATAAATGAGGATTCAAGGCAACTGCGAACCCACAGCAACTCTTACAGAGAAAACACCCTTTGTGGGATGGTATCACTTTGATTGTGTCCACCTGCACTCTTTTATCACCCAAGCCTACCCAGGCTGGCCTTGAGTCAAATGCCTGTCCTTTGCTTAATACTACAGGGGCTACCCCCTAATCAATGAATCAACCAGTGATATTTATGGAGCACTTACTTGGGAGACAACAATACAACAGAGTAGGTAAACACGATCCCTTCCCACAAAGGGTTTACACATT
This sequence comes from Ornithorhynchus anatinus, assembly GCF_004115215.2. Taxonomy (NCBI): domain Eukaryota; kingdom Metazoa; phylum Chordata; class Mammalia; order Monotremata; family Ornithorhynchidae; genus Ornithorhynchus; species Ornithorhynchus anatinus. Next base: position 50,899,740 of record NC_041731.1, on the reverse strand, counting down.
CCTGGCTAATACTGAAACATCACAGCCTCAACAGCCAGCTTAGCACATCTGGAACAAAAGGCTCCCTGGCCAGGTGGAACTCCTAGGAACACCCCCAAGAGACTGTGCCTCACACAGAGGAGTAACTGGTGCAATCAATATTAACACACATTTTTTTAAAAAATGATAAAATCGTGGTTTTAACAGTATGAGCAGCAATTGTACCATGGTAGGTTTTTAGGTTTTTTACTGTAGGAGCATGTTCTAGTGGATAAACCCCAGGCCTAGGAATTAGAAGGACCTGGGTTCTAATCCCAGCTCTGTCATTTGTCTGCTGTGTGACCTTGAGAAAGTCACTTCACCTCTCTTCCTCAGATACCTCTTCTATTAAATAGGATTAAGACTTTGGGCCCCATGTGGGACAGGGACTGTGTCCAACCTGATTAGCTTGTATCTACACCAACACTTCAAACAGTGCTTGACACCTAGTAAGAATATAATAAATTCCATTATTATTATCATCATCTCCCCAAAAGGTCAACCTTAATTTTGAGTGAATTCAACTAGTCTACAAGTGTCTCCCGAAGATGTGAATATTGTAAGTGTGCAGGGTTGCTTGAATTCCACCAGGTGTTTTTAGACCGGTGAAACCTTGATGGAACAATGGTGTACTCCTCTGAGACGGTTTATGGTACTTTGAAACAAAACCAATATGACCATCCAAAGGAGGATTTAGGGTTTGCGAAAAGCTGTCTTCAAGGCAATATTCATTCATTCATTCATTCATTCAATAGTATTTATTGAGCGCTTACTATGTGCAGAGCACTGTACTAAGCGCTTGGAATGTACAATTCGGCAACAGATAGAGACAGTCCCTGCCCTTTGACGGGCTTACAGTCTAATCACTCCAATATCACTCCAGTCAACTGGTAAAAGCGAGGGCTGGGTTTTAATAATACTAATGGAATTAAGAACTTCCTATGCTCTACGCACTGAGGCAAATACAAAATAAGATGATCAGACAATTTCTTTCCCACTAAGGATTTTCAATCTACAAGAGAGGGAGAATGGGTATTTTGTTGATAGTTTATAGAGGAGGAAATTGAGGTACAGAGAACTTGTGACTTGCCCGAGGTCAGACAACAGGCAGGAGGGAGAGCCAAGACCAGAATCTTGGTCTCCTCCCTCCCTTTCCCATGCTCTTTCCGCTAAGCTGGGCCACCTCCCATTTTTTATCCCTTGGAAAATCAGGATTTATGGCCTCTGTCACACATCATCACTCTTAATTGCCAGGAGAGGAGAGAGAGACAAGGGGTCCAATTGGGATTCAGAGATTTTCCAGCAATTCCATTCCTCTCTTTCCTCCCAGGGATCCCAGCTCATACGAGGGACAACTAGCCAGCCACTAGGTGGCACCTCTTCCCAACCAACTCTATTTTCCCCTTCCAGCAGGGACCTCAAGCTTTGTCCTGAAATTCCTGAGATGGAAAAGTGCACATTGAATGAAGATGGTAGTGAAAAAGTCTACTTGTTTGTGTGGTGGCATTTATTTTTGCGATGGTGCTTGTTAATCACTTACTATATGCCAGACACAGTACTAAGTGTTGGGGTAGATACAAGATAATGGGGTTGGACGTGGTCCACGTTCCACATGGGGATCACAGTCTTAATCCCCATTTACCAGAGGAGGTAAGAGAAGTACCTCTGAGGTACCCCTGAGAGAAGTGAAGTGACTTGCCCAAGGGCACGCAAGAGACAAATGGAAGAGCTGGGATTAGATCCCAGTGTACTCTTTTCATTAGACCATGCTGTTTCTCGTTTGGTCATGTTTTTTCCTGGGTGTCAGTCAGGTTAGGTATAGCAAGAGCTCAGTTTCCCAAGGATCAGTTAAATTCATTAATTCAATCGTATTTATTGAGCGCTTACTATGTGCAGAGCACTGTAGTAAACACTTGGAACGTACAATTCGGCAACAGATAGAGACAATCCCTGCCCAGTAATGGGCTCACAGTCTAAACTGGGGAGACAGACAACAAAACAAAACAGAACAAAACAAAATAAGTAGTCTGGAGTAAATATCATCAAGATAAATAGAATCATAGATATGTACACATCATTAACAAAATAGAGTAATAAATGATATATAAATATGCACAGTGCTGTGGGGAGGGGAAGGGGGAAGAGCAGAGGGCAGGAGAAGGGGGAATGGGGAGGTGAGGAGGAGCAGAGGGAAAGGGAGGGCTCAGTCTGGGAAGGTCTCCTGGAGGAGGTGAGCTCTCAGTAAGGCTTTGAAGAGGGGAAGAGAGTTTGGCGGATGTTAATTGTGGCATTTGTTAGGTCAAAAAGCAGTGTGGCCTAGTGTATAGAACACGGGCTTGGGAGTCAGAAGGACCTGGGTTGTAAACCCAGCTCCATCACATGTCTGCTTGTGACCTTGGGCAAGTCACTTAAAGGCCCTACTGAGAGCTCACCTCCTCCAGGAGGCCTTCCCAGACTGATCCCCCCTTTCCCTCTGCTCCTCCTCCCTTCCACTTCCCCCCACTCCGGTCCTCTGCTCTTCCCCTTTCCCCTACCCTCAGCACTGTGCATATTTGTATATATTATTTATTACCCTATTTATTTTGTTAATGACGTGTATAACTCCACAATTCTATTCATCTTGATGATGCCATCTTGTTATGTTTTGTTCTGTTTTGCTTTGCTGTCTTTCTCACCTGTTTAGACTGTGAGCCCATTATTGGGCAGGAATTGTCTCTATCTGTTGCTGAATTGTATATTCCAAGCACTTAGTACAGTGCTCTGCATATAGTAAGTGCTCAATAAATAATATTGAATGAATGAATGAATGAATGAGTGAACTTCTCTGGGCCTCAGTTACCTCATCTGTCAAATGGGGATTAAGAATGTGAGCCCCTTGTGGGACAGGGACTGTGTCCAACCTGATTACCTTGTATCTACACCAGTGCTTAGAATAGTGCTTGGCACATAGTAGGCACTTAACAAGTACCAAAATTATTATTATATGCTTACTATGCATAGAGCACTGTCCTAAATATTGTTCTAAACTACTAGATATGCTCATTATGAAGTTTCCCACATATATTAATTTCTTCTTTACATTTTGTGACTCCCTTAGAGCAGCATGCATCACTCAATCAATAGTTTTGAGTGCTTACTGTGTGCTGGGCACTGGACTAAGAGTTGGGCTTGTACAGTAGAGTCAATAGACTCTACTCTAGAATCCATAGAATCCCTGCTCTGCCATCTGAGAGCTGTGTGACTGTGGGCAAGTCACTTCACTTCTCTGTGCCTGTCACCTCATCTGTAAAATGGGGGTGATGACTGTGAGCTTGACATGGGACAACCTGATGACCCTGCATCTCCCCCAGCGCTTAGAACAGTGCTCTGCACATAGTAAGTGCTTAACGAATACCAATATTATTATTATTAGACATAATCCCTGCCCTTTAGGAGTTTACAATCTGGCAGACATTTGACTGCTGATGGGAGGTGTGTTTCCAAGTCTCACCTCTGCTGAATATTCCATTCCGTCCACTGTATGCTCAGAGCCATGATCATCTGCAGAACCCCAGTGAAAGTGAAATTGCCGGAGCCGGTAGGTCCCAGAGAGGGGTCCCCCTCTCAGCACTAAGAACAGCAAATTGAAGAGTTGGTTATGCATCAGGCCAAACATGCAATTCCATAATGAGTCACTTAATGGATCGACAGTCTTACATTTAGTTTTCCATGATGCCTTGCCAACCGTTGCATTCCTTTTGACTGCTGGTAGAAAGAAAATGTTGGTCCCCAAACCCTTCTCAAATTTGCAGTTGAATCACCATTACTCACATGCTGTGTGACAAGCTTTTTCTTAACCGATTCTCTAGTTTCCAGCCCAGTGTTCCTGGGTTTCTATAGAACAAACAGCTACTGCTCCTACATGGAATGGTGGTGGAGTTGGGGGCATTAGAAAGCAAAACAGGAATTCAGAAATCCTAAAAATGGTGTCATTGACTTGTCTATCTGTGGGTGTATTTGCTTTTTTGAACTTGGGTTTACTGGTCTGAATAAGGAGTCCTGTCCTCCTCTTCGTGCAGAAGTTGAGGGACGGGAGGTGATTAAACTTGTGGCACCTTCCTTCCATGATTGTAAGTGGATTTAAACCTTAGGCTCAGGGAAGGGGCTCCTAGGTCATTTTCTCCCTCATCCTGTCCCCAGTGCTTTGTCCTGTGAAGGAGTATGTGGGCTGCTCGTAGAAGGCCATTGGCATCACTTGAGGGGAGACGGACAGAGCAGCAATTCTCTCACAGTCCTCTCCTGGCCACACCTTTAAGCTGCTGCCTCTTAGTACTGGAGTTGAGATCATGATAATATTCATTCATTAAATCACATTTATTGAGCACTTACTATGTTTTGAGGACTGTACTAAGCACTCGGGAGAGTACAATGCAACAATAAACAGGTATATTCCCTGCCCACAACGAGCTTACAATCTAGAGGACTAAAATATATATATTTTATATATTATATATGTACATATACATGCATATAATAATTGAGGCATTTATGAAGCACTTACTGTGTGTCAGGTACTATACTAAGCGCTGGGGTAGATACAAGCAAAGTAAGGAAGAAACAGTCCCTGTCCCACATAGGGCTCGGAATCATATTCCCTATTTTACAGATGAGGTAACTGAGGCCCAGAGAAGTTAAGTGACTTGCCTAAGGTCACCCAGCAGGCTGAACTCAGGTGTTCTGACTCTCAGGACCATACTCTATCCATTAGCAGCGTGGGTAGAGTAGACCATACTCTATCCACGAGAAGCAGCGTGGCTCAGTGGAAAGAGCACAGGCTTTGGAGTCAGAGATCATGGGTTCGAACCCTGGCTCTGCCACTTGTCAGCTGTGTGACTGTGGGCGAGTCACTTAACTTCTCTGTGCCTCAGTTTCCTCATCTGTAAAATGGGGATTAAGACTGTGAGCCTCATGCGGGACAACCTGATTCCCCTGTGTCTACCCCAGCGCTTAGAACAGTGCTCTGCACATAGTAAGCGCTTAACAAATACCAACATTAGGCCATGCTGCTTCTCTGGTGTTCCTGAATTCCAGCAGGCTACTCCAAGCTAGCAGAGAGGGGAGGACCAAAAGGCAGATGATCCCATGTCTAGAAACCCATCTTGGACAATGGATGGCACATTCCTGGAAGTGCACAGTGGGAAGGAAGCACAGGGAAGCAACATGGGGCTGGGAGGTAGAAGGATCTGGGTTCTAGTCCCAATTCTGTCACTTGTCTGCTTTGTGACCTTGGGCAAGTCACTTCACTTCTTGGTGCCCCTGTTACCTCATCTGTAAAATGGGGATTAAGACTGTGAACCCCATGTGGGACCAGAATTGTGTCAATCATATTTATTGAGTGCTTACAGCATGCAGAGCACTATAATAAGCACTTGGGAGAGTACAATTTAACAATATAACAGATACATTCCTTGCCTACAACGAGTTTACAGTCTAGAGGGGGAGACAGATATTAAAATAAATAAATAAAATTACATGTATGTACATAAGTGCTGTAAGGCTGGGAGGCGGAATGAATAAAGAGAGCAAGTCAAGGTGAGGCAGAAGGGAGTGGGAGATGAGGAAAGGAGGGCTTAGTCAGGGAAGACCTCTTGGAGGAGATGTGCCTTCTTTAAGGTTTTGAAGGATTGTCTGTCAGATATGAAGAGAGAGGGTGCTCCAGGCCAGAGGCAGGACCAACCTGATTGGCTTATATCTACCCCAGCACTTAGTACAGTGTCTGGCACATAGGAAGGGCTTAACAAATACCACTTAAAAAAAAAAAGTGCTCCTGACTTTGATTTAGGAACGAGCCAGGCAGGTACCTGCTTCAGAGGCAAAATTTGGACAATACAAGGGCCTGCTCCCCTCTGCCTCTTTTGCTCTGGCAAGGGGCAAATCTGCATCCTGGACAGAAAACTAAGCAGAGGGACTCACTGACCAGAGGAACTCTTGTCTTCTCACCTTTCTCTCCCACTGAAACTGTAGCTCTCCCTAGCCAGCCCTTTATACTGTCTCTGAATTTTATATTTCCTGAGAGCCTCATTTTCTCATCTAATCATATTCTACAGTACTCCTCTCTGGACAATCTGAAAACCTCGCACTACCAATTTTGTTTTCTTTGATCTTGGATCAGATGAAAGAGAATATCTAAATTTCTAAATTCTCCATTATTTCCTCAAAACATATTACACGGTCCTGGCAAGTTTCACTCCTTTTCAAGTGAAGTTTGCTAAACTATTGTCATTTTTTTCTCCCAGAAAAAGCAAGCATTTTCTTTCTCTTCAAGGATATAAAACTCTGGAAGTCTTGGTAAAGCAGGCATTCATTTTTCATTCAGTTGTATTTATTGAGCACTTACTGTGTGCAGAGCACTGTACTAAGAGCTTGGGAAAGTACAACAATAAGCAGACACATTCCCTGCCCACAAAGAGTTTACAGTCACAGAGTCAGGACTAGCTAGACCTGAGAAGTGCAAAGTAGTGCACTCCTCACCAAAGTCAGCCCCAGCCTAGCAGATAGAGGGAAGTCAGAGGATGACGGTTCTGATCCTGACTCTGCTACTTGTCTACTGTGTGACCTTGTGCAAGTCACTTCTCTTCTCTGGGCCTCAGTTACCTCACCTGTAAAATAAGGTTAAATTTTGACTGTGAGCCCCATGGACTGTGTCCAGCCTGATTAGCTTGTAATAATAATGTTGGTATTTGTTAAGCACTTACTATGTGCAGAGCACTGTTCTAAGCGCTGGGGTAGATACAGGGTCATCAGGTTGTCCCACATGAGGCTCACAGTTAATCCCCATTTTACAGATGAGGTCACTGAGGCACTGAGAAGTGAAGTGACTTGCCCACACTCACACAGCTGACAAGTGGCAGAGCCGGAATTCGAACCCATGACCTCTGACTCCCAAGCCCAGGCTCTTTCCACCCCAGCACTTAGTACAGTGCCTGGCACATAGTAAGAGCTTAACAAATACCACTTTAAAAAAATAATTATGTACCCATGTCCCCCAGCCTCTCCCCTCAGGGCATTACCTGTTTGGGGAATGGCTATCTGGGGGCTGGCCTTCAGACGGAGGAAAGTAGAGGGAGGGAGGTTCTCTGATTGACAAGGTAGGCCAATCTTGGGGATTTTTTACCAGCACTTTGTACAGTGCTCTGCACACAGTAATCACCTAATAAATATTATTCCTCTTACTCTTCCCTAAGGACAAAAGCAACCACTGTAGCCATATTGCTTAATGGATCAAGCAGCCCCTTGCATGATTGCTGACATCATATGCAGTGGAAGGAAACAGGAGCCTTAAAGGGTTTGCTCCTAGCTAAACTGGCCGGATGCAAGCAGAAGGAAATGGAGGTTAATGGATATGAGACATTTTAGAATCCCTGGAAAGTGCTAGTCAGAGTCAGCTTTTTTGGGATACGCCCTTAGCAACAAGAAATTCAGCTAACCTATCTGTTCCAATACACTGCAAAACCCCAATACCTCCAGGCCCGCCTACGTGCAAAAGACAAAGTTAGCGGGGGTGTGGTGGCAGCTTTCAAAAGGTAGGATGAAAGGAGAAAGGGGAAAGAAAGACACCCAAAACACCCGCCTCTTTTTTCTGGGATGCCAGAGGTAGGAATGCATTAAGCCTCCTGCTAAGATTTACCAGCTCCACTGAGCTCCCGCCACAAGGCTCAGTTTAGGTGGATGACAAATAATTTATTGCTCCGAAAAGCTCCTGCCAAGAAAACAGATTAGAGCTAAAAAGAACTGCTGGTGATTATTGAATCCCATAGCCACGGGCACTCATGGCAACCAGGACAGTAAAGTGCTCCTGGACATAGGGTTCACTTTCCCAGTCATACTGCCATCCAGAAAATGTGTCTCTCCAGAGGCTTTGAAATAGATAAGTAGTGTGGCCTCCTGGAAAGAACATGGGCCTGGGAAGCAGAAGGACCTGGGTTCTAATCCCAGAGCTGCCACTTAGCTGCTGGGTGACTTTGGGCAAGTCACTTCACATCTGTGTGCCTCGTCTGCAGAATGGGGATTCGATACCTATTCTTCCTCCTATGTGGACTCTGAGTCCCATTTGGGACTTCTCACCACTGGCTTCAAAGCACTCACCCTGCCCCCTCCTAACTCACTTTGCTAATCTCCTACTACAACCCAGCCTGCACACTTTGCTCCTCTGATACTTTCTCACTCAGTTTCATCTATCACATCCTGCCTCTGGCCTGGTATGCCCTCCCTCCTCAAATAGGGCAGACAATGGCTCTCCCTGGTTTTAAAGTCCTACTGAAGGCACATCTCCTCCAAGAGGCCTTCAGTGACTAAGACCTCCGTTCCTCTTCTCCCACTCCCTTCTGCATCGCCCTGACTTGCTCCTATTATTTATCCTCCCACCACTTACGTACGTATCTGTAACTTTTTATTTATATTGTCTGTCTCCCCACCCCCCAGACTGTAAACTCGTTGTAGTCAAGGAATGTGTCATTTATTGTTGTATTGTACTCTCCCAAGCACTTAGTACAGTGCTCTGCACACAGTAAGTGTTCAATAATTACAATTGAATGAATGAATGACCTGATGATCTTGTATCTATCCTAGCACTTAGTACAATGCTTGGCACATAGTAAGTGCTCAACAAAAAATTATTATCATTATTAATAGAAGGGAGGCTAATGAGGACTCCTAATGCACTTATTTAGTTTATGGATAAAGTTGTGCTTTTCCTATAAAAACCCAACTTACCACTGCCACAGCAAGAATAGGGCTGGACATAAGAGAATTCCCTAAAAAAGCTTGTTTTCAATGAGGACTAGTCTGCACATGTGGCAGGCCATAGGTAGAGGCTAGGGCAGAGGCACCAAGCCCAGTAAGGAAAGGGATGGACCACACTGTCCCTTTTGGTTGCCTAATGTTGTATAAACCCAGCAGAACTAAATAAAAAAAAAAGTTTTCAGTTACAGAAAAGATAAGGGAGACCGTGCAATTACTTTTAAATCAACCTTTGCAACAGAGAAAGGGGAAAGTGACAGAAAATGTGAATTTCAGGAAGAGGAGCCTGAGAGTAAAGGTGTCCTCTAGAAAGCGCAGGCTTAATCCCTGAACCAAAACAAGATTTGTATTGCTTGGTTACTGCACAAAGGTTTCCAACGGTGTTTAAGTGCCACATGATTATACTCTAGGCTTGAGACTTTCAACTTCAATGTACCCTGGGACTGAAAGATAGATCAGCTTTGGAGCAAGAAGTGCAAAGCAATGGAGAAGTAGCATCGGAGAAACTCACAGGAAGGAAAAATGAGGAATAAAATGAATGTTGGAATCATTTACTGCTGAATCTAAGATACCACAAAACCACAACAGAGTAGGTAGGTTTTGAAATGAATATAAGATAGGAAAGGTTCTTAGCGTAGGAACAACTCAGAGCACTTCTGTTTCAGTGTATTATTTCTTCCCATTTGGGAAGTCACAAGTATCAAATCCACTTTACCCTTGGAAAAATGAAGTCTAGTGAATAATGACTTGCTTAATGTTGGACAGTAAATCAGCCTCATTGGCATGCCTAGGTTTTCTGAACTCAGATTTAAACAGATCTGAGGAAAGTAGGAGTAGCAATTGTAGGACTAGCTACAGCAACATTTCTTGAGAGTCCAATGAGTGAAGTGTACTGTACTAAAGGCTTGAGAAGTCCAAAAAAAGTGACACAATCCCTGCCTTCAAGTAGAGAAGACAGACATGACAGTTTTTACAAACAGAAGCAGAATGTCCCAGTGGAAAGATCATAGGCTCAAGTGAGTCAGAGGACTCGTCTGCTGTATGACCTTGGGCAAGTCACTTTCCTCATCTGTAAAATAGGGATGAAATACCTGGCCTCCTCCATATTGTGAGCCCCGTGGAAGACAGGGACCATGTCTGATCTGATTATCTTTTATCTACCCCAGTAGTTAGTACAGTACTTGGTGCATACTAAGCACTTAACAAATGCCACAATTATTATTCTGAGTGTACACCTGAGCATATTTGCATAAGTGCTGAGGATGTATATAACTATGAAAGGTCTAAAGATGGACACAGCAGCTATTTCATACTTTATGAAAGCCTGAAAACCCAAACTTCTCAGAAGCATAAAACTTCTTTGCCACTAGCCTTTTGAAGGAAAGACAGAACTTTTCCATTAAGAATTTATGCACCTCTTGTCTCACTCCTCAAAATTCTTACCACTCCCAGTTTTAATCCATCCATCAATCAATCAATTGATCATATTTACTGAGCGTTTAAAGTGTGCACTTGGGAGAGTACAATTGCCTCCCTATCCTCTCTTTTCACTCTCGATGATCAGGTTACCGCTCTCAACTCCACCCTCTCTACTCATCTCAACTCACTCAGCCCCCTTGTCCTCCGCCGCCCTGGTTCTCTGCCTCTGTCTGCCGACCTTCGCTCTTGTGCTCGAGCTGCTGAGCACTGCAGGCAAGGTCCAAGCACCAAGCCAACCTTATGCATTTCAAATTTATCCTTTCCTGCCTTCAACTCTGCCCTCTCCTCCGCCAGGCAAAACTACTTTTCTCCCTTCATTGACGCCCATGCCCGTCACCCCCGCCAATTGTTCCAGACTTTTAATTCTCTCCTCAGGTCCCCTGTTCCTCCTCCTCTCCCATCCCTCACCCCCACCTACTGGCCACCTACTTCATCACGAAAATTAACACAATCAGGTCTGAGCTCCCCAAAGTCACCCTTCTCCCTTTCCTCACTTCAGCTAAGCCCCCTTCCCTCTGCTCCTCCCCCCTCTCTCTCCCCCTCCCCTCAGCACTGTGCTCATTTGTACATATTTTTATTACCCTATTTATTTTGTTAATGAGGTGTACATCCCCTTGATTCTATTTATCATGATTAAGTTGACTTGTTTTTGTCTGCCTGTCTCCCCCAATTAGACTGTAAGCCCGTGAATGGGCAGGGATTGTCTCTCTTGCCAAATTGTACATTCCAAGCACTTAGTACAGTGCTGTGCACATAGTAAGCACTCAATAAATACTATTGAATGAATAAATGAATATAACAGATATATTCCCTGGCCACCACAACCCATCATACTTAACTGACAACGCAAACTTATCAAAATGTATTTTACTGTTCATGATGCATGGATGTGAGATGATCATTGAAAACTTTGCAGCTTTCAGCAGGGTTTCTGACCAGTCAGGATCTTCTGTGCTGCTCCCTATGAAGGCGATTCAGGAGAACAAGAAAAGACCCAGTCCTGGGGAACCCAAGAGAGAGGCAGCCTTATGGAGGCAGGAGGAGGCCCAGACCGCAGTGAGGGCTTCCCACGTAGAGACGGAGCCAGAGTTCAAGTCACACTAGGGCTGTCCTATCCCTTCCCACTTGGGGCAAGTGGGCTCCAGGATACTGAAGTGGGGCCTCTAGGCACTAACCCAGAGGGTCTCGGTGCTGCTCCCTTCTCCCCTCCTCAAGAAGTGTCCCTATTGCTTTGTCCATGGACCACCCCTTGCCCCCACCTCATTCAGGGCTCAACAGCAGTCAATCATATTTATTGAGTGTTTACTGTGTGCAGGGTACTGTACTAAGCACTTGGTAGAGTACAGAATAACAGACACATTCCCTGCCCACAATGAGCTCACAGTCTAGCAGGGGAGACAGGCATTAATATACATAATAAATGAGAGATATGTACATAAGTGCTTGGGGCTGAGAAGAGGGATGAATAAAGGGAGCAAGTCAGGGGGTTGCAGAAGGGAGTGGGAAAAGAGGAAAGGAGGGCTTTAGTCAAGAAGGCCTCTTGGAGGAGATGTACTCTCAATAAGGTTTTGAAGTTATGAGGAGAGAAGGTGTTCCAGGCCAGAGGCAGAACGTGGGCAAGAGGTCAGAGAAGGTTGGCATTAGAAGAGCGTTAGAGGAGTAGAGGAGCAGCAGCAACAGAAGCAGCAGGGAGCAAGAAGAGAGGAGAAGGGAGGAGTCGGCAGGCCACTAATGCCTCCGGTGCCCCAGAAACAGCCCAGTTGTTGGGCTTGGGGCCGGTGTAGGTCAGGGAGCAGCAATGGGTTTGGTAGCCAAGGAGCTCAGTGAATAATGAGGTGGCAGCTGAAGTGCTGCATGAGACCAGACCAGACTAATTTTAATGATGGTATTTGTTAAGTGCTTACTATATGCCAAGCACTGCTCTAAGCGCTAGGGTAGATACAAGGTAATCAGATTGTCCCACGTGGGACACTTTTAGGGACTGTCTGTAGAGATTCTACAATAAGACAATCCTCAGTTCTCTCTCTGAAACTGCGGATCCTAGAGACTTCACCAGAACTCTCAGTGATCATCATTGTGAAGTCTGATTGAGATTGTTTCTTGTGATTTCTCGGTGGTCTAAGGGTAACGGACAAAGGAGTCGGAGCCATTTGAACTGAAAAGCGTTTCAGAGGGCTGGTTCTTTTGGCGTTCTGAAAAATAATCATCCTCACTCTACAGTGTTTCACTTTGCTATGAAACATATGCCTTTTCTTGACTAAAAACATTTAATTTAATTTCCAAAACTAACCCAATACATTCTCCTGATCTATCTTGAAAAGTGACAAATAAAATAATGCTCCAAATTTTGCTATTTCCTCCTCTAAGTAGAAAAAACTTAAGGAATATTTTCAAATATTTGCAATTACCCCGTGCTCCTTTATGTGGGCAGTAAGCATTTTAGATTAGATAATTAACTACTTCAGGGCAGGAATTGCATCTTTTATTTCTACTGTATGTTCCCCAGAACTGAGTATATCACATCAAGACTATTTTATCGGCTTCCTCGCTACTCTCCCTGCCTCCAGTCTCTCACCATTCATTCATGCAATAGTATTTATTGAGTGCTTAGTATATGCAGATCACTGTACTAAGAGCTTGGAATGTACAACTCGGCAACAGATACATTTTGTTACTCACACTGATCATTATGAAGAGTCACTCATATCTCCTTTCCCCTCTCCTCAATTCCCTCCAATGGCTCTCCGTTGCCCTCCGCATCAAGGAAAAACTCCACAGAGTAGCCCTCTTCGCCCGCAATTCTTCAGCTTGCTTTTTTTCTTTCCTCCCAAACCAGTCTGGACCTCATTCTCAACTCTCATCTCCTTGCTCACACTGATTCTACCAGCCTGGATCTCACTCTCCACCGGCTCCCAGTCCACGAGACCTCAGTTCGCCCCACCTTCAAAGCTCTTCTTTGGGAAACAAACCTTTCCCAATTAACTCCCAACACCCTGAGTCACATCAACCCAACCATCAACCTTGAGCGCTTACATAAGCACTTATTTTTATGCTACCTCAGCACTTATGTACATATGTATGATCGAATGTATAGTCAATTTATTAATTCTGATTTTACGTCAATCTCCCCCATTAGAAGGTAAGCCCCTTTCTTTAAGGGCAGAAAACTCTTATGTTTCCACTGTACTTCTCCAAGTGCTTAGTACAGTGTGGTGCCCCTAGTGGGAGCTCAATAAATATCTTTACTCCTACTCCTACTGCTAATAGTAGTAGTGGAAGTATTTAAGTCCGAGGACCTGGGTTCTAATCCCAGTTCCACCAGTTGCCTGTTGTGTGACCTTGGGCAAGTCACTTAACTGCTCTATGCCTCATTTGTCTCATTAGTAAAATGGGGATGGAAATAGCTGTTCTCCCTCCTACTTGGACTGTGAGTCCTATGACTGTGTCCCACTTGATTGATTTGTATCTACCCCAGTGCTTAGTACACTACTTGATACACAGTAAATGCTTCACACATGCCATTACAAAATAAATAAAAAACAGTTACTTTACACAGAACACTATACCAAGGGATGAGAAGATTACACAGTTGGAAATTAGATATGGTTCCTGGCCCTTGAGGGGATCACAATCATCTATTATTACCATTGTTACTATGCACAAGGCAAGTGTGTGCTGTTGATGATTATTTTATAGGTGGGAGTAATTGCTATTAAGCATATAAAAATTCATAGCTGCACTATTTTTACTATTTGCAATTCTTTCATTATTTTTCCGAGAAGCAGAATGGATAATGAATTTGCCTGAGATTACACACAACAGTGTTGGAAGACTCTGTGACCAGAACAGGAGAGAATTAAAGTTGAATTGTAATCTAAGCAACTCTTACTTAAAACCATAATTTGGGCCCTAAGTATCTGAGCTCACTATTATTGACTTTAATTGAACTTAACCAGATAATGTCAAATCTCCACTTCTCTGAGCTTTGGTGTAAACATGGTCTCATTCACCTTGAAAAATCAGGGTTTACTTAATGAAATGAGCAGATCTCAGCTAGTCATATTGGCAAGATATTCAAAATAAACATAAAAAGGTCAGGAGGTAGAATAGTCTTCTGTATTAAAAGCAAACCTGATTTGTCTTCTGTATCATCGAAGTCCACAGAGAAGGAATGGCCACTGTTGCTAATGATTTTAGCTGACGTTGGATCATATTTAATACTGAGAGGCCGTAAGGATGAATCATATTTCACTTCCTTTGTCTTGATTTCAATAGGAGATTGCCGGTCTCCATCAGCAATAGGGAACAGTTCATTCCAGTGAATGGGTCCTAAAAAACATGAGGGTAAGAAAGAGCGTATATGAACGAAACCATACCGGCTGTTTTTTAGGTTGGAAGCACAATCAGAGACTGTTCATTTTAATAAAAACAGTTCAGTCCACCTCTCCCCCACTCCTCAAAAACCTGGAGTGGTTGCCTATCCAACTCGGCATCAAAAAGGAACTCCTTACCATTGGTTTTAAGGCACTCAACCACACCTTCCCATCTTACCTTATTTCTCTGATTTCCTACTTCAAACCAACCCGCACCCTTTGCTCTTCTAACCCCAACCTAACTCACTCTATCTCTATCTCATCTATCTTTCTGTGGACCTCATGGCCACACCCTTTCTCTGGCCTGGAACTACCTACTCCTTCATATGGGACAGACCATCACTCTCTCCATCTTCGAAGCCCTCCTGAAATCACACCTCCTCCAAGAGGCCTTCCCTGACTATGAGGATGGTAGTCAAGGAAGGAAACCATGGCTCCATCAAACATCTTATTGCCCATATCAGAGACAGATTATTGGACTGGATGGGCTCTGGATCTAATCCAGGAATGGCGTTTCTTATGTTCTGAATAGTATAGGCAAAACTAGAACAAGGCATACAGCTTCAAGGCAAATTGTTTTCTGTGCAGCTTTTCTGGTCAGTAAAAGCGGTCACGGGGTTAGGTACTACTTCCTCTTCCTGTCACAGCTTTACATTTCTGCTAATTCTGTAATATTGTACTCTTCCAAGTGCATAGAATTGTGCTCAGCACACAGTAATCACTCAATAAATACCATTCACTAAGATGTGTGTATGTATATATATATATATACATATATATACTTATATATACATATGTATACATATACTTACACCTATCTATTCACTATACAGCTAAAGGCAAAGGCAGTTCATATACAAATACATATACATATCTATTCAGTATACAGCTAAAGGCAAAAGGAGTTCTCAAAGATATGGACCTGACAGCCTCTGTTCACCACTACCTTCCTGAGTTCTAATTTTACCCCAGTGCTACTGTCTGGCCATTCGGCTGTCAACATTCCTTGCTTCATTTTCTGCACACATGGAGGCTTTTCGAGAACTAAATTCCCCCTGAAATCCCTTAATAAGAAACAAATTGTCCCCATGAAGGTGGTCTGCTAGGGTAGAGAGGACTTGGGGAACTTCTGCTGTGGCAGAAGTATGATGTCATACCAGAAGCTTGACATAAATCAATCTGTGGTATTTACTTTCAACTTACTGTGTACTGTGCACTCTACTAAGCACGTGAGAGAGTTTAGTAGAGTAAGCACATTCCCTGCCTTCAAGGAGATTATCTCCACTGTTCCCACCTGTTCCCACCAGTGCAGGAGAAAACTGATGGCAATATCAGCAACTGCAGCAACAAAGGTAATTAATAACAATAATGATGGCATTTGTTAAGCGCTTACTATGTGCCAAGGACTGCTCTAAGCACTGAGGTAGGTACAAGGTAATCAGGTTGTCCCTCGTGGGGCTCTCAGTCTTGATCCCCATTTTACAGATGAGGTAACAGGCGCAGAGAAGTTAAGTGACTTGCCCAAAGTCACACAGCTGATAAGTGGTGGATCCGGGATCAGAATCCACAATCTGTGACTCCCAAGCCCGTGCTTTTTCCACTAAGCCATGCTGCTTTTCCTCCTCTGCCTTGCTCAGCTGTTGCTGGTCAGCTCCTCTGCCTCTAATGAGAACCCAAGTTGTGCGTGCGTGTGTGATGAGGGCAGAAGTAGTGGACAAGAGGGAGGGTGTGCGGGAGACTGGGGATATCTCTAAAAATGATAGACATCCTCTGAACTTGTCTAAGGGTTTGCCCAGAAATAATTGTTTTACCTTTGCAAATAACCTGTGAGATGGCCACTTATGGATGATAAAAATGAATCTTGTTTTGGGATTCTTTTTAATAATAATAACATCGATAACAATGGTACAGCAGCGTGGCTCAGTGGAAAGAGCACGGGCTTGGGAATCAGAGGTCATGAGTTCAAATCCCAGCTCTGCCACTTGTCAGCTGTGTGACTGTGGGCAAGTCACTTCACTTCTCTGTGCCTCAGGGATCCTCATCTCTAAAATGGGGATTAACTGTGAGCCTCACATGGGACAACCTGATTACCCTGTATCTACCTCAGGGCTTAGAACAGTGCTCTGCACATAGTAAGCACTTAACAAATACCAAAAATTATTATTAAGTGCTTCTATGTACCAAGCACTGTACTGAGCACTGGGGGATATACAACACAACCAGGTCCCACAAGGGGCTCACAGCACTGTTGCCTAATGGATAGAGCACAGGCCCAGGAGTCAGCAGGATCTGGATTCTAATCCCAACTCCACCACTTTTCTGCTGTGTGACCTTAAATGGGGATTCAGACTGTGAGTCCCATGCAGGGCAGGGACTATGTCCAACCTAACAAACTTGTATCTACTCCAGTGCGTGGCACACAGTAAACACAACAAATAGGATAAAAAAAGTTGGAAGGAGACCAGGTATTGTATCCCCATTCTGCAGATGAAGGTAGTGAGCTACAAGAAGTTAAGTGACTTGTCCTAGATCACAGAGCAGGTGGGGTGAGGATTAGAACCCAGGGCCTCTGATTGCCAGGCCAAGCTGCTTCCTACTGTTTTCAAATGAAGCTATTTCCTTGCCGCTTCGCACAGTCCCCTGTTTAGGTGGGTGGACAGTCAGAAAAGAGAAGAAACGGAGTGTGGTTGAAGTCAGCATCTCCTTCACCAAAAAGCTAGCCACCTATTAGCTCAGCTCACGGAGTGGACAGCTGCTATTCCTCTCTTCCAGAGGGCTCACGGAGGAATAATTCCCCATCCTCATCCCTGGGGGAGGATCCCACACATAATAATAATGGCATTTGTTAAGCGCTTACTACGTGCAAAGCACTGTTCTAAGCGCTGAGGAGGATACAAGGCGATCAGGTTGTCCCACCTGGGGCTCACAGTCTTAATGCCCATTTTACAGCGGTGGTAACTGAGGCCCAGAGAAGTTAAGTGACTTGCCCAGAGTCACACAGCCGACAATCGGCAGAGCCGGGATTTGAACACATTTAACCCTTGCCTTCCCCAAGTTGCTCCTGATGATGAAGGGTGATCTAAAAGTCCAGCCAGAACCAGAAGAGGAGAGACCTCACAGTCGCGTTGAAAAGGCACGGCCTCGGCGCAGAGAGAAGAGCTTTTCGCCGTTCGTTCTTCCATGAATTAGATGGCACTTACTAAGCGCTGTGTGCAGAACACCGTAATAAACGCTGGGGAAAGTACACTTCAGCAGTACAGTGTGACAATCCCCGAACAAGACGAGCTCACAGTCTAGTGCTGGGGAGGAACCGGACGAAGGATGGGGCCGGGCGAGTGCAAGGGCTAGTGCCGGGGAGTCTGCAAGGGCCAGTGCCGGGGCGACTGCAAGAGCTAGTGCCGGGGCGACTGAAAGGGCCAGTGTTGGGGAGAGTGTAAGGGCTAGTGCCTGTGGGAGTGTAAGGGCTAGTGCCTGGGGGAGTGCAAGGGCCAGTGCCTGGGCGACTGCAAGGGCTAGTGCCTGGGCAACTGCAAGGGCTAGTGCCTGGGCAACTGCAAGGGCTAGTGCCTGGACGACTGCAAGGGCTAGTGCCTGGACGACTGCAAGGGCCAGTGCCGGGGCGACTGCAAGGGCCAGTGCCTGGACGACTGCAAGGGCCAGTGCCGGGGCGACTGAAAGGGCCAGTGTTGGGGAGAGTGTAAGGGCTAGTGCCTGTGCGAGTGTAAGGGCTAGTGCCTGGGGGAGTGCAAGGGCCAGTGCCTGGGCAACTGCAAGGGCTAGTGCCTGGGCAACTGCAAGGGCTAGTGCCTGGGCAACTGCAAGGGCTAGTGCCTGGACGACTGCAAGGGCTAGTGCCTGGACGACTGCAAGGGCTAGTGCCTGGACGACTGCAAGGGCCAGTGCCGGGGCGACTGAAAGGGCCAGTGTTGGGGAGAGTGTAAGGGCTAGTGCCTGTGCGAGTGTAAGGGCTAGTGCCTGGGCAACTGAAGGGCCAGTGCCTGGACGACTGCAAGGGCCAGTGCCTGGACGACTGCAAGGGCCAGTGCCTGGACGACTGCAAGGGCCAGTGCCGGGGCGACTGCAAGGGCCTGTGTCGGGGAGAGTGTAAGGGCTAGTGCCTGGGCGACTGCAAGGGCTAGTGCCGGGACGAGTGCAAGGGCCAGTGCCGGGGGTGGCCCTGCGAGGGAGGGCAGGCTGACGGCCGTTTGCGATTCCTGGGTTTGGGGTGCGGGCGTGCGGGGGGCCCGTCCTGCGGGGCGCAGGGGAAGGGGAGCTCAGCTCGGCCCTCCCGCTCCCAAGTCTCCACTCACCGTTGTGCTCCCCGTAGCCCCAGCCGGGCCGGGACATGCTGGGGGGCGGGTGGGCTGGGGACACCGGACAGGACAGGACCGGACAGGACAGGACCGGACAGGACAGGACCGGACAGGACCGTCCCGAGGATGGATCCCAGCGGGCGGCGCCGAAGCCGAGGGGAGCCCGCAGCCCACACCACGGGCGCTTCTCGCCTTGTCCGCCAGGGGGCAGCTCGGGGAGGGGCCCGGAGGGGCGGGGCGGGGCGGGGCTTTCATTCATTCACTCGCTCACTCATTCACTCACTCATTCATTCATTCCTTCATTCACTCACTCCTTCCTCCGCTCATTCATTCATTCAATCACCCACTCACTCATTCATTCACCCACTCACTCATGCATCCACTTATTCATTCATTCTATCACCCACTCACTCATTCATTCAATCACCCCCTCACTCATTCATCATTCACTCACTCATTCATTCATTCAATCACCCACTCACTCATTCACTCATTCACTCACTCATTCAATCACCCACTCACTCATTCACTCATTCACTCACTCATTCACTCACTCATTACTCACTCATTCATTCATTCATTCATTCAGTAGTATTTATTGAGCACTTACTATGTGCAGAGCACTGTACTAAGTGCTTAGCACTGTACTAAGCTCTTCATTCACTCATTCATTCCTTCCTTCCTTCATTCATTCAATCGTATTTATTGAGCCCTTACTGTGTGCAGAGCACTGTACTAAGCGCTTGGAAAGTGCAGTTTGGCAACAGATAGAGACCATCCCTACCCAACCACGGACAATCAATCGTATTCATTCGATCATATTTATTGAGCCCTTACTGTGTGTAGAATGCTGTACTAAGCGCTTGGAAAGTACAGTTCGGCAACAGATGCATTCATTCAGTCGTATTTATTGAGCCCTTATTGTGTGCAGAGCACTGTACTAAGCGCTCGGGGAAGTACAGTTCGGCAACAGTTAGAGACAATCCCTGCCCAACCACAGACAATCAATCATATTGATTCAATCGTATTTCTTGAGCCCTTACTGTGTGCAGAGTGCTGTACTAAGCGCTTGGAAAGTTCAGCTCACAGCAGATTCATTCATTCAGTCGTATTTATTGAGCCCTTATTGTGTGCGGAGCACTGTCCTAAGCGCTTGGAAAGTACAGTTCAGCAACAGATAGAGACAATCCCTACCCAACCACGGACAATCAATCGTATTCATTCCATCGTAGTTATTGAGCGCTTGCTGTATGCAGAGTGCTGTACTGAGCGCTTGGGAAGTACAATTCAGCAACAGAGACAATCCCTGCTCACAGTGGGCTCACAGTCTAGAAGAGGGGAGACCGACAACAAAACAAGCAAACAGGCATCAGTAGCCTCAATATGAATAAATAGAATTATAGATTCATTCAATCGTATTTATTGAGCGCTTACTGTGTGCAGAGTACTATAGTAAGCACTTGAATATATGTGTATATGTGTATACAGCGTGGTTCAGTGGAAAGAGCACTGTTTTAGGAGTCAGAAGTCATGGGTTGTAATCCCAACTCGGCCACCTGTCAGCTGTGTGACTTTGGGTAAGTCATTTCACTTCTCGGTGCCTCGGCGACCTCATCTGTAAAATGGGGATTAAGACTGTGAGCCTCACGTAGGACAACCTGATTACCCTGTATCTACCCCAGTGCTTAGAACAGTGCTTGGCACCTAGTAAGCGCTTAACAAATACCAACATTATCATTATTATTATTATGTGTATAGATGAATACACATCATTAGTAAAATATAGACTAATAAATAGGTACCTATATACACAAGTTCTGTGGAGTGGGGAGGGGGGGTAGAGCAGAAGGAGGGAGTCGGGGCGATGGGGAGGGGAAGAGGAGTAGAGGAAAAGGGAGCTCAGTCAGGGAAGGCCTCCTGGAGGAGGTGAGCTCTCAGTAGGGGCTCTGTGGACAAGGGCGGGGCTCTGCGAGGAGAAGAGGAGCTAGGCGAGGATGGACGTGATTCCCAAGTCCATGCTTTTTCCACTAAGCCAGACAGCAGGGACATGGATGGTGTCCACCCTGATTTAGGATGTACAATAATGATAATAATAATCATAATAGTAGTTGTTAAGCACTTACTATGTGCTAGGCACTATACTAAGTGCTGGGGTGGATACAAGCAAATTGGGTTGGACACAGTCCCTGTCCCACAATCCCCACAGTCTCAATCCCCATTTTTACAGATGAGAGAACTGAAGCCCGGGGAAGTGAAGTGACTTGTCCACGGTCACACAGCAGACAAGTAGCAGAGGCAGGATTAGAACCCATGATCTTCTGACCCCCCCCCAGGCCCTTGCTCTAGCCACTAAGCCGTGCCGCTTCTCTACGCCATGCTGCAGGGATCAAATGTAGCTACTCAGTCAATAAACTGTATGTACTGAGTGCTTAGTACATGCAGAGCACCGTACTGAGTGCTTGGGAAAGTACAACAGAGTTTATTGTCACATTCCCTGCCCAGAAGAACCTTACAGTCTAGAGGGGGAGACAGACATTAAAACAAATTTCGCATATAAATATAAGTGCTGGAGGCTGCTGGTGGGGTGAATAAAAGGTATGAATCCAAGTGCCAAGAGTACATAGAAGGAGAAGAGAGTAGAGGAAAAGAGGGCTTAGTCGGGGAGGCCTCTTGGAGGCGGTGTGATTTTCATTAAGTGGAGAGAGTGACTGTCAGATAGATATGAAGGGGGACGGAGTTCCAGACCAGAGACAGGACATGGGCGAGGGGTCAACGGTGAGATGAGAAGCAGTGTGGCTTAGTGGAAAGAACAGGGGCTTAGGAGTCAGAGGTTGTGGGTTCTAATCCCGGCTCCGCCACTTATCAGTTCTGGGACTTTGGGCAAGTCACTTAACTTCTCTGGGCTTCAGTTACCTCATCTGTAAAATGGGGATTAAGACTGTGAGCCCCACGAGGGACAACCTGATTACCTTGTATCTTAGAGAAGCAGCGTGGCTCAGTGGAAAGAGCCCGGGCTTTGGAGTCAGAGGTCATGGGTTTGAATCCCAGCTCGGCCACCTGTCAGCTGTGTGACTTTGGGCAAGTCACTTCACTTCTCGGTGCCTCAGTTACCTCATCTGTAAAATGGGGATTAAGACTGTGAGCCCCACGTGGGACAACCTGATTCCCCTGTGTCTACCCCAGCGCTTAGAACATTGCTTGGCACATAGTAAGTGCTTAACAAATACCAACATTATTATTATTATTACCTCATTGCTTAGAACAGTGCTTGGCACATAGTAAGTGCTAAACAAAAACCATAATAATAATTATTATTATAGATGAGATGGAGGTACAGTGAGTAGGTTGGTGTTAGAAGCAAAGTTGGGGAGGCCTCACTGCCCTGGCAGTCCCTCCTCTTCTGGGGCCCCAGGGCCCACTCGCTCCGGCTCATGACACCCCACACCCCGCGCCCGGACACTCAATACAATACTAGATTGGGTTGCACTCTCCCAAGCGCTTAGAACAGCTCTCTGCACTAAATAGTGCTCAATAAATATCACTGATAGATGGAAGGCTTCTTCTAGGTCATCTGGGGTAATTTAGAATCAAATGTCATCAGTGCTTAAAGAAAAGTTTTAATAAAATAGTTTATAAAAATAATTCAGTACTGGGTAAGACTGAACAGTTCATTAACTCTCCCCACCACACACACACTACCACAGCTTTTAATGTGCATAAACTATAATTTATGTTAATGTTGGACTCCCCCGTTAAACTGTAAGCACCTTGCAGGCAGGGATCATGTCCAATTACTCGACTGTACGCTCCCACAGAGTAAAGGCTCAGTGATGGATTCAACTATCATTATCTGAACACGGTTGACAACGCTCCATCTATTTACAGCCAGCTCATAGAAACTCCCCACTCCCTTCTTCATGCGCATTTATTTAGAGTTTGTGTGTGCAGACCACCCTTAGAGGTGCTTGGGAGCATTCAGTAGAAGTAAAAGTCAGAGTCCATGTCCTCCGAGGAGACTGCAGTATAATGGGGAAGAAAGGAAGAAATGGATGGTTTACAGACAATGGCAAAAAGAAAATCTGTTTGGGCCGGGAACGTGACCGCTAGTTCTGTTGTATTGCACTCTACCAAGTGCTTAGTACAGTGCTCTGCACAGAGAAGCAGCATGGCTCAGTGGAAAGAGCCCGGGCTTGGGAGTCAGAGATCATGGGTTCGAATCCCATGGCAGCTGTGTGACTGTGGGCAAGTCACTTCACTTCTCTGTGCCTCAGTTACCTCATCTGTAAAATGGGGATTAACTGTGAGCCTCAAGTGGGACAACTTGATGACCCTGTATCTACCCCAGCGCTTAGAATAGTGCTCTGCACATAGTAAGCACTTAACAAATACCGACATTATTATTATTATAGTAAGAGCTCCATAATTATCATTGATTGACTGACCACTTACACTGTGCAGAGCACCATATTAAGCACTTTGGAGAGTTCAATAGAGTAAGCAGACAAAATCCCTGCCCTCTAGGACCTTACAATTTAGTGGGTGGGAAGTGAGCCCATTGTGGGCAGGGATTGCCTCTCTTTATTGCTGAACCGTACTTTCCAAGTGCTTAGTACAGTGCTGTGCACACAGTAAGTGCTCAATAAATGCAATTGAATGGAAGATATCATAAATATGATTGGTAAAAACAAGAACAAGGAAAGAAATAATAAATAAATGAAATAAATATACTTCTCTCTTCCCAATTGTTCAGTACTGGAGGAGGAAAAGGCTGACGGGTCTGTCATGACCTATTCTCAGGGGTCCAACGGGGCTCTGCCAATCCCAGGAAGGCTTTGCCAATTCCAGAGAGGACTCTGCCAATCCCAAAGAGGTCTCTGCCAATCCCAGGAAGGGCTCTGTGAACAAGTGCCTGCAATGTACCATTCCTTTGGAACTCTGGGGATGCCAACTTGGCAGCTGGCAAAAACTTCCCCAGACAGCTTCAGACATGAGAGATTTATCAAGACCATATCCTCATGCCTCAACTTCACAAATTTAAAAGATCAAAGCCAGTATTTTTCTTCCTCCTCTTCATCTGGAAGACGAGGGAGAATAAAGAGAAAGGTGAAAGAAAGAAGAGAATTAACTTATTGATAGGGAATGGACAACTGTGAAAGGTGCAGCTACACCAGAAAGGTTATTGGTTTAACAGGGGATGAAGCAGAGGGGGAAAAATTGTATTTATAAACTGACAAAGTCATATTGCATATAAAAATATTAACAGGAAGGAGAGGGAAAAACTGGAACATAGAAGAAATGTAGGCTGGACAGAGCATAACTCAAATCATTTAATAGTCATCTCCATAAGAGTGGAATTAGTGCCGGTTACAATGAGTTTATTATTGGAATCTTACACCCACACCCACACATATGAATTTCATGGCATCTTATGAGAGCAAATACGGTGTTATGGAGAAAAACCACATAGTTATGATATTAGTTTTAGAAACAGGCCCCAACGTGTACCCCTGGAGATTATATTTGCCAATTCTAACTTCAGTTACTTGTGGATTCTGGTATGACAAAACTTGCTCAAAATTCAAGGAGCCTGAAAAGAGGGAATTACAGTTCACTAGGCCATCTAGTCAGCTAAGGAATAGAACTTGCTTCTATTTAGAGCTTATCTGACTAAAACTATTCACTCAGTGCTACTTATTGATTGCTGTGTGCAGAGCACGGCATTCATTCATTCAATTGTATTTATTGAGCGCTTACTATGTGCAGAGCACTGTACTAAGTGCTTGGGATGTACAATTGGGCAACAGCACTGTACTGAGCTATATTGACTTGCTACCTAGAATTTTATATTTTAGAGAGCAGAGAAAAGCGGACAGGTGGAGAAAAACAACCTCGGTTTTATTGCCTATGAAGGAGCAACTTTTCGAAATTCAAAAACTTTGGAAGTTTAAAAAAAACACAACCGTGAGTTCACTTTGAAAATCTGTGCCTGGGAACTATCTCTGAACCACTCAGTATGCCCAGAGGTGCACTTCTTCATCTTTTTCAGGTTTAATCGTGATGCTTTCTAGGGCTCAGAGTTGGAAAAAAAAATCTGATACATTACTTGAAGACTACCAATCAGTCATCATAAAATCGCAGAATCATTTGGCTGAAAAGTCAATGATTCCACCCCTCTGTTTCAGGAAGGTGACTACTATAAGCAGAGGAAATCTATTTTATTTTTAGAGAAACACCCCCACTCTCCCAGAAAGGAAATTTCACAGTCTCCCTAAATAATTAATTCCGGTTTGAATTTCTTGACTTCCATTTTCAGAGAAATTCTTACGTTTAAACCAAGCAGCTGTTTAAAGCCACTTCCTCTCACTTGTCCCTAGAGGAGGCAGAAAACAGATAATTGTCCTTTGGTTTTCTCTTCGCTGTTCTAAGTAATCCAGTTCTTATAACCTTCTAACAGCGGTTTTATTCCAAGAAAAGATATCGTCGGTTTGTTCAGAAGTCCGATGACAATCAACATTCCAGCGCTTATGCACCTGGCACATAGTAAGTGCTTAACAAATGCCATAATTACTAATTATTATTATTAATCGTAAAGTTTGGAGAGAAGCCCTGGATAGAGGCTACCCTCCAGATTTCAAGCAGTACCTCACTTAGCTTTGCGAGGTTTGTGACCTTGAGTAAATACCTCTAGCAATGTTTCACAGCCGTCATGGTTAGGCAGTCATTTATTGCACCCTATTTAAATTCCTCCTCCTCCAATGTAAACCCTTTTTCCCTGTTCTCCCCATAATGGAGACAGAGAACTGTTAATCAATGTCCTCTTAGACTAACCATTCATATACTTAATACAGACCATTCAAAGTGTGTAAGATATTTTATCAATAACAGCCCCGATCATTCAAAAATAACCCATAAACCTCTTACCTATGTTATGCCATTAAATAGAAATTAGCACAACTTTTAAAGAGTTAATATAAATCGACTTCATCTTTTCAGATCTATGTCTAATCAAAATTTTAATCCAATTTATAAAAGATCTTTCTCTAAGAAGCAAAGAACTTTATAGGTGTTATCGTGTTATCTAATTCTCACAAATGCCCTAATAAGATGTGCAAGGCAAAGTGGTGGGTGAGGTGGACAGCTGCCCAGGCAGCTGAAGACAGGGAGTGCCACCAAGCGCTTAGTACAGTGCTAAATGCTTAGTACAGTGCAGTGCACACAGTAAGTACTCAAGAAATACGACTGAATGAATGAGAGTACCCCCATCTTTGCTTTAGGGGCATCCCCTTATCTTGAGTGTCACAATCTTCTGTCAGGTCACTGATCTGTCCAGGATTCTGATATGGGAATAGATGGGATAATCTCTGGGATAAAAAAGTGACTCTTCCTCGCCCCCACCCCACTCCTCACCTCTTCCTCCATCTTCCACCCAGCTAGATTGTGACATGAAGTGACATGGGAAGAGCCCAGACGATTTTGTATCCCAGACTCTGCTTAGACAAAAGACCAGTGTAAGATTATGATGCCATATCTTTCCCCCTACACCCCAAGAAGTAAGGTCTTTTTCCCTTAGGTCACTAGTCACTGTAGAATTGATATACAACTAATAACGGATGTATCTTTGAAATGGTCATATTTTCGGTGACGGTGAGATAACGTTGAGTCTTTTATGCACTATTTAGGATAAGGGCCCATACTAAAGTTGGCAGCACAAAAAATAATGATTCCACAGTGGAAATGTCATTTGGTGGTGTGGGGAAAATACCATCCAAACCGAAGTGTTTTTCCTAGGGTCCTAGCTACCCTCTTTGTTTTGCTCTTTTCTTCTTTGGAGTTGGACCGATTTGCTGAACCATGCTTGGCCCATCTCCCTGCTTCCTTCTTCCCCTCCAGATTAATGCACTTTTAATCTCTAGCAGAGGAATTCATCATCCTCATTTCCAGGAACAGACCAATTCTAAAATAACTCTGATCTCATTAAGGAAAAAAATAATCTAGATAACTATTCACATTTGTCAAACTCTGGATGGACTGTCTTTAAATTGATTTGCCTCCCGTTGCCTAGATTGGGGATGAAAATATGGAATGAATTAGTGAAGAGTGCAGATTTTGTCTTTTCAGGAAGCAGCATGGCTTAGTGGAAAGAGCATAGGCTTGGGAGTCAGAGGATGTGGGTTCTAATTCCAGTTCCGCCACTTGTCTACTGTGTGACCTTGGGCAAGTCAATTCACTTCTCTGTGCCTCAGTTACCTCATCTCTAAAATGGGAATTAAAAGTATGAGCGCCACGTGGGACAACCTGATTACCCTGTATCCACCCCAGTGCTTAGAACAGTGTTTGGCACATAGTAAGTACTTAACAAATACCATAATTATTAATTATTATATATTATGTAGACATACACAAACACACACAAATATACATACATATACAGGATGGTTTTCCTTATTCCCTCTGGGCTTTGGCAAGACATTTCTACCTGATTTCTTCCAATCATACGCTGTCCATGAGGTTAAATTGTAAGGTTTGGGATGCCCCTCTGTGTCCCTCTGCTTAGACTGTGAGTCTCATGTGGGACAGGGACTGTGTCGACCCGATGATCTAGTATCTACCCCAGTGCTTAATACAGTGCTTGGCACATAGTAGGTCCTTAACAAATGCCAAAATAAAATTCAATTAATGAATGTTCTCCTGTAATGGAGTCAGATTGAATTGGGGCTGTACTTTTCCGCTTAATAGCTTATCTCTTGAGACTCACCTTAACAGCTGCAGATACCCTATTAATAATAATGGAATTTGTTAAGCCCTATTCTAAGTACTGGGGTAGGTATGGTGCTGGGGAAGGTATGTTAATCAAGTTGGACACAGTCGCTGTCCCACATGGGGCTCACAGTTTAAGTAGGAAGGGGGAACAAGTATTGAACCCCCATTTTACAGATGAGAAAACTGAGGCACAGAGAAGTTAAATGACTTGCCCTAGGTCACATAGCAGAGAAGTAACAGAGCTGGAATTAGAACCCAGGTCCTCATCTTAGTGGAAAGAGCACGGGAGTCAGAGATCGTGGGTTCTAATCCTACCTCCGCCACTTGTCTGTTGTGTGACCTTGGGCAAGTCACTTAACTTCTCTGTGCCTCAGTTACCTCATCTGTAAAAATGGGGATTAAAAAATGTGAGCCCCACGTGGGACTGTCTGATTACCCTGTATCTATCCCAGTGCTTAGAACAGTGCTCTGCACATAGTAAGCACTTAACAAATACCATAATTATTATTATTATTATCTCCTAGGCCTATGTACTTTCCACTAGGCCATGCTGCTTCTCTTGACTGTGAATCAAAAAAAGATGAATCTATGACATCGCAAATGTTTGGGCAGGAACTGCTATAAATGAAAAAAAAACCCCAGTATTCATGAGCGGACAGTTCCAGTCTAAAGTGCTGATTTTTCTTTGTCATAATTTGGCAGTCGATCTGCTTGCTGTGATTGATGACAAATATTCTACTACATTCCAACTCATGTTCTCTGTGAGTTCCTTGAGCAGTTGCAGATGACTAGATTGTCTGCTCAGAACGGAAGCAGCTGAGTGCAGGTGTCCTGCTGTCAGAGAAGCATCATGGCCTAGTCACTAGAGCACAGACCCGTGAGTCAGAAGGACCTGGATTCTAATTTCAGATGTGCCACTTGCCTGCTGTGTGAATGTGGACCAAGTCACTTCACTTCTCTGTGCCTCGGTTACCTCATCTGTAAAATGGGGATTGAGACTGTGAGCCCCACGTGGGACAGGGACTGTGCCCAACCCGATTTGCTTGTATCCACATCAACACTTAGTATAGTGCCTGGCACATTGTGAGCACTTAACAAATGCCATAATTATTATTAATTATTATTAAGTATCCATGTAAACTAGGTAAGAGAGAAATAACTTTAGTCACCTGAATTGCCAAGTTTTTCACATATTTTGATCAACATTCTGCAGGGTGCCATTATTTACAAGTACCTGGGGTTAATATGTTTCTTGTGGGTTGAGCTCATCCATGCAAGTGGCTCCAACCACCACCTCTATGTGGGTGAGTCCCACTTACACCTCACTAGCCCCAACCTCTTCCCAGCACTACACTCTAGAATTTCCTCTTCTCTCCAGGATATCACCACGCGGATGTGCTGTCGGCGCCTTACACTCAACATGGTTCAATCTGATCTTCTCCTTCCTTGATCCACACCTAACTTTCCCAATGAGGCACAGAGCACACCAGATGCAGTACAATATGTTTTTGTTTAGAAAGGTATTTTCTAGGCGCTTACTATGTGGCAGGCACTGTACTGAGCACTGGGGTAGCTACAAGGCAATCAGGTTGACCACAGTCCCTGTCTCACATGAGGCTCACGGTCACGATCCCCATTTTACAGAGGAGGGAACTGAGGCCCAGGGAAGTGAAGTGACTTGTCCACGTTCACAAGCAGGCAAGTGGCACCTCTGACCGATTAGAGGATCCCAACTCTGCTGTAGTGTTCTCTCCTGAGCGCTTAGTACAGTGCCCTGTACCCAGCGAGGGCTCAATGAAACCGGGACGCGGCTCTGCTGCCCCCTGCTGGCGTTAGGGCGTCACTACCGGACCTCGCGGGGCTCCTCTCCAGACCCACGTTGAAAACCAGCCCGGCTGATTCCATTCATTCAATTCAGTCGTGTTTCTTAATTCACGAATTCAATCGGATTTATTGAGCGCTTACTATGCAGACAGCACTGTACTCAGCGCTTGGAAAGTCCAGTTCGGCAGCAGAGACAATCCCTCGCCAACAACTGTTTCCCAGTCTAGAAGGGGGAGATAGACGACAAAACAAGTAGACAGGCATCAGTAGCATCAAAATAGATAAATAGATAAATATTAAGCGCTTAGTGTGTGCAGAGCACTGTACTAAGCGCCTGGTTTCCCCAGAAACGTTCCTTCCTCTGGCCTGTAAGACCGTTATGACGATGTCTGTCTACCCCTGTAGAGGGGAAAACCCTTGTGGGCAGGGAATGTGTCTACCAACCCTTTTATAGTATACTCTCATTCGTTCTTTCAATCGTATTTATTAATAATTATTGTTATTGTTGGTATTTGTTAAGCGCTTACTATGTGCCGAGCACTGTTCTAAGCGCTGGGGTAGACACAGGGGAATCAGGTTGTCCCACGTGGGGCTCACAGTCTTCATCCCCATTTTACAGATGAGGGAACTGAGGCACAGAGAAGCTAAGTGACTTGCCCACAGTCACACAGCCGACAAGTGGCCGAGCTGGGATTCGAACTCATGAGCCCTGACTCCAAAGCCCGTGCTCTTTCCACTGAGCCACGCTGCTTCTCAATAATAATAACAATGGTATTTGTTAAGCGCTTACTACGTGCCAGGCACTGTACTAAACGCTGGAGTGGGTACAAGCAAATCGGGTTGGACACAGTCTCTGTCCCACATGAGGCTCACAGTCTCAGTCCCATTTACAAATGAGGGAACTGAGGCACAGAGAAGTGAAGTGATTTGCCCAAGGTCACACAGCAGACAAGTGGAGGAGATAGGATTAGAACTCATAAACTTCTGACTCCCAGGCCTATGCTTTATCCACTATGTCATATATGCAGAGAACTGTCTGTCTCCCTCGTTTAGACTGTGAGCCCGTCATTGGGCAGGAGTAGTCTTTGTTGCTGAGGTATACATTCCAAGTGCTTAGTACACTGCTCTGCACATAGTAAGCGCTCAGTAAACACTATTGAATGAACTGTACTAAACGTTTAGGAAAGTACAATACTGCAATGAAGAGTGAAAATCCCTGCCCACACCAGCTCCCAAGCACTTAGTACAGTGCTCTGCACACACTAAGCCCTCAAGAACAGTGCTTGGCAGGTAGTAAGCGCTTAAAAATGCCAAAATTATTATTAATAAATGCAACTGATTGTTATTGAATTGCACTTCCCAAGCGCTTACTACAGTGCTCTGCACACAGTAAGTGCTCAATAAATACGATTGAATGAATGAATAATTATGGACAGGGAATGTGTCTGATTCTGACTGGTGAGATAGGGAGGATAGGGATAGGTAGGACAGGGAGATGTTATCTATCGTGATGGGAAAGATAAGGGGAGGACAGGTTGTGGGTGGGAAGATAAGAATTTAGATTTGTACATGTTTGGGGGTGTTGGAGGGACATTCAAGTAGATATGTCCCGCCCATGTCTCCCCCATCCTAAAAAAACCCTCTCTCGACCCCACTTCTGCTTCCAGTTATCACCCTATCTCCCTACTACCCTTCCTTTCCAAGCTCCTAGAACAAGTCGTCTACACTCGCTGCCTAGAATTCCTTAACTCCCATTCTCTCCTGGACCCCCTCCAATCTGGCTTCCGTCCCCTCCACTCTAATAATAATAATAATAATAATGTTGGTATTTGTTAAGCGCTTACTATGTGCTGAGCACTGTTCTAAGCGCTGGGGTAGACACAAGGGAATCAGGTTGTCCCACGTGGGGCTCACAGTCTTAATCCCCATTTTACAGATGAGGTAACTGAGGCACCGAGAAGTTAAGTGACTTACCCACAGTCACACAGCTGACAAGTGGCCGAGCGGGGATTCGAACCCATGAACTCTGACTCCAAAGCCCGTGCTCTTTCCACTGAGCCACAAGACTGCTCTCTCTAAGGTCACCCACGACCTCCTTCTTGCCAAATCCAATGGCTCCTACTCTATCCTAATCCTCCTTGACCTTTCAGCTGCCTTTGACACTGTCGACCATCCCCTCCTCCTCCACACCTTTATCTCACCTTGGCTTCACAGACTCCGTCCTCTCCTGGTTCTCCTCTTATCTCTCTGGCCGGTCATTCTCGGTCCCCTTCACGGGCTCCTCCTCCCCCTCCCATCCTCTAACTTTTGGGGTTCCTCAAGGGTCAGTTCTTGGCCCTCTTCTGTTCCCCATCTACACTCACTCCCTCGGTGAACTCATCCTCTCTCACGGCTTCAACTATCATCTCTATGCAGATGACACACAGATCTACATCTCTGCCCCTGTCCTCTCCCCCTCCTTTCAGGCTCGTATCTCCTCCTGCCTCCAAGACGTCTCTACCTGGATGTCTGTCCGCCACCTAAAACTCAACATGGCCAAAACTGAGCTGCTTATCTTCCCTCCCAAGCCCTGTCCTCTCCCTGACTTCCCTATCACTGTGGATGGTATGACCATCCTTCCCTTCTCTCAGGCCTGCAACCTCGGTGTCATCTTTCATTCATTCATTCAATAGTATTTATTGAGCGCTTACTATGTGCAGAGCACTGTACTAAGTGCTTGGAATGTACAAATCGGCAACAGATAGAGACAGTCCCTGTCCTTTGTCGGGCTTACAGTCTAATCGGGGGAGACAGGCAGACAAGAACGATGGCAATAAATAGAGTCAAGGGGAAGAACATCTCATAAAAACAATGGCAAATAAATAAATAGAATCAAGGCGATGTACATTTCATTAACGCCTTTGACTCGGCTCTCTCGTTCACCGCACACATCCAATCCGTTACCCAAACCTACCCGTCTCACCTTTATGATATCGCCAAGATCCACCCTTTCCTCTCCACCCAAACGGCTACCTTACTGGTACGGGCTCTCACAATATCCCGGCTAGACTACTGTGTCAGCCTTCTCTCTGATCTCCCTTCCTCCTCTCTCTCCCCGCTCCAGTCTATTCTTCACTCCACTGCCCGGCTCATCTTCCTGCAGAAACACTCTGGGCATGTCACTCCCCTTCTTAAAAACCTCCAGTGGTTGCCTATCGACATCCGCACGAAACAAAAACGTCTCACTCTAGGCTACAAGGCTGTCCATCCCCTTGCCCCCTCCTACCTCTCCTCCCTTCTCTCTTTTCACTGCCCACCCCACATGTTCCGCTCCTCTGCCTCCCATCTCCTTACCGTCCCCCGTTCTCGCCTATCCCGCCGTCGACCCCTGGGCCACGTCCTCCCGCGGTCCCAGAACGCCCTCCCTCCTCACCTCTGCCAAACTAACTCTCTTTCCCTCTTCAAAGCCCTACTGAGAGCTCACCTCCTCCAAGAGGCCTTCCCAGACTGAGCTTCCCCTTTTCCCTCTACTCCCTCTGCTGCCCCTCTACCTCCCCTTCACCTCCCCTCAGCTAAGCCCCCTTCTCCCCCACTTTCCGTCTGCTGCTCCCCCTCCCTTCCCCTCCCCTCAGCACTGTGCTCGTCCGCTCATTTGTATATATTTTTATTACCCTATTTATTTTGTTAATGAGATGCACATCACCCTGATTCTATTTATTGCTATTGTTTTAATGAGATGTACATCCCTTTGATTCTATTTATTGCTATTATTTTTGTCTGTCTCCCCAGATTAGACTGTAAGCCCATCAGTGGGCAGGGACTGTCTATCTGTTGCCGATTTGTACATTCCAAGTGCTTAGTACAGTGCTCTCCACATAGTAAGTGCTCAATAAATACTATTGAATGAATGAATGAATGAATGAATGAATGAATGAATGAATATGTCTTGATGGAAGGAGGAAATGCGAAATTGCAGGGAAGGGAAGAAGTCAGGGTTGGAGATGTAGATTTGGGAATCCACTGCATAGAGATGATAATTGAAACCATGAGAGCGAATGAGTTTTCCATGAGAGTGGGTATAGAGGGAGAGTAGAACGGGACCCAGAATTGAGCCTTGAGGGTTCTACTGTCAGAGGCTGGGAGGCCGAGGAGGAGCCAGCAAAAAGATCCCAAGAAGGAGCAATCAGAGAGATAGGAAGAGAACCAAGAGAGGCCAGTGCCAGTGAATCCAAGGTTAGATAAAGCTTCAAGAAGAAGGGGTCAATCTACAGTGTCAAAGGCGGCTGAATGGTCTAGAGAGATTAGGATGGAGTAGGGGCCATCAGATTTGTCAAGAAGAAGGTCACTCTTTACTTTAGAGTGTGCTGTTTCTGTGGAGTGAAGGGGGCAGATGCCAGGTTGGAGGGGATCTAGGATAGAATTGGAGGAGAGGAAGTGGAGACTGCGGGTGTTAAACCACTCTCAAGAAGTTTGGAGAGAAATGGTAGGAGGGAGATGGGACGATGACTGGAGGGAGTGGTGGGGGTCAATGGAAGCTTTTTTAGGATGGGGGATACATAAACATGTTTGAAAACAGTGGGGAAGAAGCTGTTGGAAAGTGAACAGTTGAAGATGGCAGTGAAGGAGGGGAAAAGGGAGGAGGAAAGTGTTTTAAAAAGAGTGTAAAGGGATGAGGTCAGAATCACACGTGGAGGGGATAGATTTAGAGAAGAAGAGAGATATCATCTCGTTTTACTTCAGGGAATATTAGGAGAGTACAAAAGGGTGGAGGAGGAGAGGTGGATTGGAGAGGAACGGGGTAGATTTTAGGGACATCAAGGCTGATGGTTTCAATTTTGTTGATGAAGTATGTGGCCAGGTCATTAAAGCAAAGTGATGGTCATTAAGGCAAAGTGATGATGGGGCTTGGGGACAGGAAGTGTGAAAAAGGAGTTAAATGTCTGGAACAGGTGGCAAGGGTAGTGGGTATGGGAGTGAATTAGAAAGAAGTATTGGTGTTGAACAGCGGAGAGGCACGAAACGAAGCTGATAAGAATGATTTGAAGGTGGACAACAATAGAGATTCTGGATTTCCACCAGACAGTAAGCGCCCAGTAAATACGATTGAATGAATTCAATGGTTAGAACCCAAGACCTTCTGACTCCCAAGCCTGTGCTCTCTCCACTAGGCCATGCTGAGGCAGAGGGCCGGCTTGTGGGGAGGAGACCCTCCCTAATGCCCCGACTCCCTCCCTTTGCTCTACCCTCCTTACCCCTCGTCCCCAACCCCACACTTGTGTATATATGTACATATTTATAATTCTATTTTTATTAATGATGTATTATATATTTAATATTATTTCTTTATATTGATGGTATCGATTCCTGTTTTCTTATTTTGATGCCTGTCTCCTCCCTTCTAGACTGTGAGCCTGTTGTGGACAGGGATTGTCTCTCTTTCTTGCTGAATTGTACTTTCCAAGCACTCAGGACAATGTTGTGCACACAGTAAGTGCTCAATAAATAATGATAATAATAATTATAATGATGATGGTATTTGTTAAGCACTTATTATGTGCCAAGCAGTGTTCTAAGCTCTGGGATAGATACAAGGTTATCAGGTTGTCCCACGTGGGGCTCAGTCTTAATCCCCATTTTCCAGATGAGGTTACTGAGGCCCAGAGAAGTGAAGTGACTTGCCCAAAGTCACACAGCTGACAAGTGGCGAAGTCGGTATTAGAACTCATGGTATGGCTCAGTGGAAAGAACACGAATTTGAGAGTCAGAGGTCATGGGTTCTAATCAAAAATCACCTCCTCCAAGAGGCGTTCCCAGACTGAGCTCCTCTTCCCCCTCTACTCCCTCTGCCATCCCCCCTTTACCTCTCCGCAGCTAAAGCCTCATTTT
Source organism: Ornithorhynchus anatinus (assembly GCF_004115215.2). NCBI lineage: Eukaryota > Metazoa > Chordata > Mammalia > Monotremata > Ornithorhynchidae > Ornithorhynchus > Ornithorhynchus anatinus. The sequence goes on along the minus strand of NC_041731.1, from coordinate 50,864,330 downwards.
CCCCTTTTCCCTCTGCTCCTCCACCTCTCCCTTCCCATCCCCACAGCACTGTACTCGTCCGCTCAACTATATATATTTTCGTTACCCTATTTATTTTGTTAATGAATTGTACATCGCCTTGATTCTATTTAGTTGCCATTGTTTTTACGAGATGTTCTTCCCCTTGACGCTGTTTATTGCCATTGTTCTTGTCTGTCCATCTCCCCCGATTAGACCGTAAGCCCGTCAAACAGCAGGGACTGTCTCTATCTGTTGCCGACTTGTTCATCCCAAGCGCTTAGTACAGTGCTCTGCACATAGTAAGCGCTCAATAAATACTATTGAATGAATGAATGAATGAATCCTGATTCCATCACTTGTCAGCTGTATGACTTTGGGCAAGTCACTTCACTGTGCCTCAGCTACCTCATCTGGAAAATGGGGATTAAGACCGTGAGCGCCGCGAGGGACAACCTGATTATTTCGTATCTCCTCCACTGCTTAGAACAGTGCTTGGCACATAGTAAGCACTTAACACATATCACTATTATTATTATGACCTTTGAATCCCAACCCTGTCCACTAAGCCACACTGCTTCTCTAAATACGATGGATTGAATGAATGAATAGGGGTGCTGGGAGCGGAGGGCAGGGGAGGGAGGGACAGGAGTTCTAAGACTGAGCTCCTAATCTTCCCTCCCAAACCCTGTCCTCTCCCTGACTTCCCTGTCACTGTGGACGACACGACCATCCTTCCCATCTCACAGGCCCGCAACCTCAGTGTCATCCTTGATTCGGCTCTCTCATTCACCCCACACATCCAATCCGTCACCAACACCTGCCAGTCTCACCTTTACAATATCGCCAAGATCCTCCCTGTCCTCTCCACCCAAACTGCTATTTTACTGCTACAGGCTTTCATAATATCCCGGCTGGATTATTGTGCCAGCCTTCTCTCTGATCTCCCTTCCCCCTGTCTCTCCCCGCTCCAGGCTATTTTTCATTCCGCTGCCCGGATCATCTTCCTGAAGAAACGCTCTGGGGATGTCACTCACCTCCTCAAAAACCTCCAGTGGTTGCCTATCAACCTTTTCATGAAACAAACACTCCTCACTCTTGGCTTCAAAGCTCTCCATCACCTTGCCCCCTCTTACCTCTCCTCCCTTCTCTCTTTCTCCTACCCACCCCGCACGCTCCGCTCCTCTGCCTCCCATCTCCTTACCGTCCCCCGTTTTCGCCTATCCCGCCGTCGACCCCTGGGCCACCTCCTCCCGCGGTCCTGGAATGCCCTCCCTCCTCACCTCCGCCAAACTAACTCTCTTCCCCTCTTCAAAGCCCTACTGAGAGCTCACCTCCTCCAGGAGGCCTTCCCAGACGCAGCCCCCTTTCCCTCTGCTCCTTCTCCCCTCAGCACTCTGCTCATCTGCTCAAACAATAAACATATTATTTATTACCCTTATTTATTTTGTTAACAAGATGGACATCCCCTTGATTCTATTTATCTTGATGATGTTGTCTTGTTTTTGTTTTGTTCTGTTGTGCTTTGCTGTCTGTCTCCCCCATTTAAACTGTGAGTCCGTCATTGGGCAGGGATGGTCTCTATCTGCTGCCGAATTGTCCATTCCAAGCGCTTAGCCCAGTGCTCTGCACATAGTAAGTGCTCAATAAATGAATGAATGAGAGCATGGAAGGGAAACCAAGTCCCGAGCTGCGATTCCTTCCTCGTGTATCCCCAGGCTTTGGTGCCAGGCCTTGTGCGCGGGGAATGGGTCCGCTTATTGTTACAGTGTACTCTCCCAAGCGCTTAGTACAGTGCTTTGCACATAGTGGGCGCTCAATAAATACGACTAAATGAATAATCATAATTATTATCATGGTATTTATTAAGCGCTTTCTAGGTGCCAAGCACTCTTTTAAGCGCTGGAGTAAGTACAAAGTAATTTAGCCGTCCCACGTGGGGCTCACAGTCTTCATCCCCATTTTACAGATAATAATAATGTTGGTATTTGTTAAGCGCTTACTATGTGCAGGGCACTGTTCTAAGCGCTGGGGGAGATACAGGGTAATCAGGTTGTCCCACGTGAGGCTCACAGTTAATCCCCATTTCACAGATGAGGTCACTGAGGCACAGAGAAGTGAAATGACTTGCTCAAGGTCACACAGCAGACAAGTGGCAGAGTAGGGATTAGAATCCACGTCCTCTGACTGCTAAACCCGAGCTCTAGCCGCTAAACCTCGATGCTTCTCATTCAATTATACATTCAATCGTAGTTATTGAGCGCTTACCTTGTGCAGAGCCCTATACTAAGTACTAGGAATATACAATTCGGCAACAGATAGAGCCCATCCCCGCCCAGCAACGGGCACACAGTTTAAAAGAAGCAGCGTGGCTCAGGGGAAAGAGCCCGGGCAAGGGAGTCAGAGGTCATGGGTTTGAATCCCGACTCTGCCACTTGTCAGCTGTGTGACTGTGGGCAAGTCACTTCACTTCTCTGGGCCTCAGTGACCTCATCTGTAAAATGGGGATGAAGACTGTGAGCCTCACGTGGGACGACCTGATTACCCTGTCTCTACCCCAGCGCTTAGAACAGTGCTCTGCACATAGTAAATGCTTAACAAATATAAACATCATCATTATTATTATTATTATTAAAAGGGGGAGACAGACAACAGAACAAAACAGGTAGGCAAATAATAATGATGACATTTGTTAAGCGCTTTCTATGTGCTAAACACTGTTCTAAGAGCTGCGGGGGTACAAGGTAATCAGGTTGTCCCACGTGAGGCTCCCAGTCTTAATCCTCATTTTACAGCTGAGGTAACTGAGGCACAGAGAAGTTGTGACTTGCCTGAAGTCTCACACAGCTGACAAGTGGTGGAGGCTGCATTAGAACCCATGACCTCTGACTCCCTAGCTCGGGCTCTTTCCACTGAGCCACGCTGCTTCTCCGTGGCTTGAATGAAAGGGAGGAGGGGAATAGGATGCTGGGGTCCCTGCCCCCAATGTATGATGAAGAGAAGCAGCATGGCCTAGTGGCAAGAGCCCGGGCTTAGGAATCAAAGGATGTGGGTTCTAATTCCGCTCCACCACTTCTCTGCTGTGTGTCCTTGGGCAAGTCACTTCACTTCTCTGGGCCTTAGTTCCCTCCTCTGCAAAATGGGGATGAACTGTGTGAGCCCCACGTGGGACAACCTGATGACCTTGTATTCATTCATTCAATAGTATTTATTGAGCGCTTACTATGTGCAGAGCAGTGTACAGAGTGCTTGCATAATAATAATAATGTTGGTATTTGTTCATTCATTCAATAGTATTTATTGAGGGCTTACTATGTGCAGAGCACTGTACTAAGCGCTTGGAATGTACAAGTCGGCTTTGTTTAAGCGCTTACTATGTGCAGAGCACTGTTCTAAGCGCTGGGGGAGATACCGGGTCATCAGGTTGTCCCACGTGAAGCTCACAGTCTTAATCCCCATTTTACAGATGAACTAACTGAGGCACAAAGAAGTTAAGTTTGTCAGCTTTGTGACTGTGGGCAAGTCACTTAACTTCTCTAGGCCTCAGTTCCCTCATCTGTAAAATGGGGATGAACAGTGTGAGCCCCCCGTGGGACCACCTGATGACCCTGTATCTCCCCCAGCGCTTAGAACAGTGCTCTGCACCTGGTAAGCGCTTAACGAATACCAACAGTCACTTCACTTCTCGGTGCCTCAGTGACCTCATCTGTAAAATCTTTCCAAAATCTTAGAACGAGTCGTCTACAATCGATGCCTAGAATTCCTTAACTCCCATTCTCTCCTAGACCCCCTCCAATCTGGCTTCCGTCCCCTCCACTCTACCGAGACTGCTCTCTCTAAGGTCACCCATGACCTCCTTCTTGCCAAATCCAATGGCTCCTACTCCATTCTGATCCTCCTTGACCTCTCTGCTGCCTTTGACACTGTCGACCATCCCCTCCTCCTCCATACCTTATCTCACCTTGGCTTCACGGACTCTGTCCTCTCCTGGTTCTCCTCTTACCTCTCTGGCCGATCATTCTCGGTCTCCTTCGCTGGAGCCTCCTCCCCCTCCCATCCTTTATCTGTTGGAGTTCCTCAAGGGTCAGTTCTTGGCCCTCTTCTGTTCTCCATTTACACTCACTCCCTCGGTGAACTCATCCGCTCTCACGGCTTTGACTACCATCTCTACGCGGATGACACGCAGATCTACATCTCCGCCCCGTCCTCTCCCCCTCCCTTCAGGCTCGCATCTCCTCCTGCCTCCGGGACGTCTCCACCTGGATGTCGGCCCGCCACCTAAAACTCAACATGAGCAAGACTGAGCTCCTCATCTTCCCTCCCAAGCCCAGTCCGCTCCCAGACTTCTCCATCACCGTGGATGGCACGACCATCCTTCCCGTCCCACAGGCCCGCAATCTCGGTGTCATCCTTGACTCGTCCCTCTCGTTCACCCCACACATCCTATCCGTTACCAAGACCTGCCGGTTTCACCTCTACAATATCGCCAAGATCCGCCCTTTCCTCTCCACCCAAATGGCTACCTTTCTGCTGCAGGCTCTCGTAATATCCCGGCTAGACTACTGTGTCAGCCTTCTCTCTGACCTCCCTTCCTTCTCTCTCGCCCCGCTCCAGTCTATTCTTCACTCCACTGCCCGGCTCATCTTCCTGCAGAAACGATCTGGGCATGTCACTCCCCTTCTTAAACAACTCCAGTGGTTGCCTATCAACCTCCGCTCCAAACAAAAACTCCTCACTCTAGGCTTCAAGGCTCTCCATCACCTTGCCCCTTCCTACCTCTCCTCCCTTCTCTCTTTCTACCGCCCACCCCGCACGCTCCGCTCCTCCGCCGCCCACCTCCTCACCGTCCCCCGTTCTCGCCTATCCCACCGTCGACCCCTGGGGCACGTCCTCCCGCGGTCCTGGAACCCCCTCCCTCCTCACCTCCGCCAAACTAATTCTCTTCCCCTCTTCAAAACCCTACTTAAAACTCACCTCCTCCAAGAGGCCTTCCCAGACTGAGCTCCTCTTCCCCCTCTACTCCCTCTGCCATCCCCCCTTTACCTCTCCGCAGCTAAACCCCCTTTTTCCCCATTTCCCTCTGTTCCTCCCCCTCTCCCTTCCCATCCCCACAGCACTGTACCCGTCCGCTCAACTGTATATATTTTCATTACCCTATTTATTTTGTTAATGAATTGTACATCGCCTTGATTCTATTTAGTTGCCATTGTTTTTACGAGATGTTCTTCCCCTTGACGCTGTTTAGTGCCATTGTTCTTGTCTGTCCGTCTCCCCCGATTAGACTGTAAGCCCGTCAAACGGCAGGGACTGTCTCTATCTGTTGCCGACTTGTTCATCCCAAGCGCTTAGTACAGTGCTCTGCACATAGTAAGCGCTCAATAAATACTATTGAATGAATGAATGAATGAATAAAATGGGGATGAAGACTGTGAGCTCCACGTGGGACAACCTGATTCCCCTGTGTCTACCCCAGCGCTTAGAACAGTGCTCGGCACCTAGTAAGCGCTTAACAAACACCAACATTATTTATTATTATTGTTAGGGATTACGAATCCCCCCGCCGCCTACTACGCATGCGCGCGCGCGCACACACACACACACACACACACACACACCCCACCACGCATGCGCGCGTTGGAGCACACACGCGCCCCCCCCCACCACGCATGCGCGCGTTGGAGCGCGCGCGCACACACACACGCCCCCTCCCACACCACTACGCATGCGCGCGTTGGAGCACTCACGCGGGCCCCCCTCCCCTCCACAAACCACCACGCATGCGCGCGTTGGAGCACACACGCCCCTTCCCATTCCAGCACGCATGCGCGCGTTGGAGCACTCACGCGGGCCCCCCCGCCCAACCACCACGCATGTGCGTGTTGGAGCACACACGCCCCTTCCCATTCCAGCACGCATGCGCGCGATGGAGCACTTACGCGGGGGCCCCCCCCCCCACAAACCACCACGCATGTGCGTGTTGGAGCACACACGCCCCTTCCCGTTCCAGCACGCATGCGCGCTTTGGAGCACGGGCGTGCCGGCCCCTCCTTCCCCTTGGGAGGAGTGGACGGAGTTTGCGCGTGGCGGCGGTTTCCGGCCCGCCCCGTGGGCGGGGCTGATCTCGGCCCCGCCCCCGGAAGTGGCCGAGTGTCGGGGGCGCGCGGAGCGAGGCGGCGGCGGCGGCGGCGCGCGCAGGTAAGGACCGGCCGGGCGGCGGAGGGCGGAGGGCTGCCCGGAGGCGGCGGCGGCGGGACAGGGCCATCGCCGCCTATAGTAACAACTATCATGTTGGTATTTGTTAAGCGCTTACTAGGTGCAGAGCACTGTTCTAAGCGCTGCGGGGGGATGTCCCACGTGGGGCTCCCAGTCTTCATCCCCATTTTACAGATGAGGGCACTGAGGCCTAGAGAAGTGAAGCCACTGAATAATGATAATATTGGTATTTGTTAAGCGCTTACGAGGTGCCCAGCACTGTTCTAATAATAAGGTTGGTATTTGTTAAGCGCTTACTATGTGCAAAGCACTGTTCTAAGCGCTGGGGGGGATACAGGGTGATCAGGTGGTCCCACGTGGGGCTCCCAGTCTTCACCCCCCTTTTACAGATGAGGGCACTAAGGCCTAGAGAAGTGAAGCCGCTTAATAATGATAATATTGGTATTTGTTAAGCGCTTACGAGGTGCCCAGCACTGTGTTAAGCGCTGGTGGGGGGATACAGGGTCATCAGGTTGCCCCACGTGAGGCTCCCAGTCTTCACCCCCCTTTTACAGATAAGGGCACTGAGGCCTAGAGAAGTGAAGCCACTGAATAATGATAATGTTGGTATATGTTAAGCGCTTACGAGGTGCCCAGCACTGTTCTAATAATAATGTTGGTATTTGTTAAGTGCTTACTATGTGCAAAGCACTGTTCTAAGCGCTGGGGGGGATACAGGGTCATACGTGAGGCTCCCAGTCTTCACCCCCCTTTTACAGATGAGGTCATTAAGGCCTAGAGGAGTGAAGCCACTTAATAATGATAATGTTGGTATCTGTTAAGCGCTTACGAGGCGCCCAGCACTGTGCTAAGCGCTGGGGGGACATACAGGGGAATGAGGTTGTCCCACGTGGGGCTCCCAGTCTTCACCCCCCTTTTACAGATGAGGGCACTAAGGCCTAGAAAAGTAAAGCCACTTAATAATGATAATATTGGTATTTGTTAAGCGCTTACGAGGTGCCCAGCACTGTTCTAATAATAATGTTGGTATTTGTTAAGCGCTTACTATGTGCAAAGCACTATTCAAAGCGCTGGGGGGGATACAGGGTGATCAGGTGGTCCCACGTGAGGCTCCCAGTCTTCACCCCCCTTTTACAGGTGAGGGCACTGAGGCCTAGAGAAGTAAAGCCACTTAATAATGATAATGATGTTGGTATTTGTTAAGCGCTTACGAGGTGCCCAGCACCCTTCTAATAATAATGTTGGTATTTGTTAAGCGCTTACGAGGTGCCCAGCACCCTTCTAGTAATAATGTTGGTATTTGTTAAGCGCTTACTATGTGCAAAGCACTGTTCTAAGCGCTGGGGTAGACACAGGGGAATCAGGTTGTCCCACCTGGGACTCACAGTCTTAATCCCCATTTTACAGATGAGGTAACTGAGGCATAGAGAAGTTAAGTGACTTGCCCACAGTCACACAGCTGACAAGTGGCAGTCTAAGCGCTGGGGGAGATACAGGGTCATCAGGCTGTCCCACGTGAGGCTCCCAGTCTTCACCCCCCTTTTACAGATGAGGTCATTAAGGCCTAGAGGAGTGAAGCCACTTAATGATAATGTTAATAATAATAATAATAATGTTGGTATTTGTTAAGCGCTTACTGTGTGCCGAGCACTGTTCTAAGCACTGGGGTAGACATAGGGGAATCAGGTTGTCCCACATGGGGGCTCACAGTCTTAATCCCCATTTTACAGATGAGGTAACTGAGGCCCAGAGAAGTTAAGTGACTTGCCCACAGTCACACAGCTGACAAGTGGCCGAGCCGGGATTTGAACTCATGACCTCTGACTCCAAAGCCCGTGCTCTTTCCACTGAGCCACGCTGCTTCTCGTGTTGGTATTTGTTAAGCGCTTACGAGGTGCCCAGCACTGTTCTGCTAATAATGGTGGTATTTGTTAAGCGCTTACTATGTGCCCAGTACTGTTCTGATAATAATGGTGGTATTAAGCGCTTACTATGTGCCCAGCACTGTTTTAATAATGGTGGTATTAAGCGCTTACTATGTGCCCAGCACTGTTCTAATAGTGGTGGTCTTTGTTAAGCGCTTACAAATGCCCAGCATTGTTATAATAATGGTGGTATCTGTTAAGCTCTTACTATGTGCCCAGCACTGTTCTAAGCGCTGGGGGGGATACAGGGTCATCAGGTTGTCCCATGTGGGGCTCCCAGTCTTCACCCCCCTTTTACAGAAGAGATCACTGAGGCCCAGAGAAGCGAAGCCACTTAATGTTGGTATCTGTTAAGCGCTTACGAGGTGCCTGGCACTGTTCTAATAATGATGGTGGTATTTGTTAAGCGCTTACTATGTGCAAAGGACTGTTCTAAGCGCTGGCAGGGCATACAAGGTGATCAGGTTGTCCCACGTGGTGCTCCCAGTCTTCCCCCCCCCCTTTTACAGATGAGGGCCCTGAGGCCCAGAAAAGTGAAGCGACTTGATAATGTTGGTATTTGTTAAGCGCTTACGTGGTGCCCAGCACTGTTCTAAGCGCTGGGGGGGGGAGATACAAGGTCATCAGGTTGTCCCTAGTGGGGCTCACAGTCTACATCCTCCTTTTACAGATGAGGTTACTGAGGCCCAGTGAAGTGACTTGCCCAAAGTCACACAGCTGACAAGTGGTAGAGGGGGGATTAGAACCCATGACCTCTGACTCGCAAACCTGGGCTCTTTCCACTGAGCCACGCTGCTTCTATAATGCTATAGGTCATAATTCCATACCCCAAATGCTATAATTCTATTAATTTATTTTAATGATGTGTATCTATAACTCTAGTTATTTATATTGAGGCCTGTTTGCTTATTTTGATGCCTGTCTCTCCCTTCTAGACCGTGAGCCAGTTGTGGGTAGGCATTGTCTCTCATTATTGCCGTATTGCACTTTCCAAGCGCTTAGTACAGTGCTGTGCACACAGCGCTCAGCAAATACGATTGAATGATGACTAACACTGGAGTGGGTGAGGGGATGGGACCTCGGGCCTACTGCTGCCCTGCAAACCACCCTGGGCAATTTGAGGTTTTTCCCTTTTGCCCCTGTAATAATCCCCCAAATAACAGCGTGGTTATAGAAGAACTTGAAATTAGTGGCTGATGGTAAATAATTGCTAAAAGCGCCCGTGGTAATTTAAATATAACGTCGCTTGCGTGTCTGTAGATTTTTAGGCTAGAGCTAAAGAACAGTCGAGTGAAAATTCTTGCATTAGATAATCCCCTCTAGATTGCGAGATCGTTGGTGGCAGGGAGTGTCATGTTATTATTGTACTCTCCCAAGCACTTAGTACAGTGCTTTGCACACCGTAAGCGCGCAATAAATACAATTAACAATAATAATAATGCATTGTAGACCCCAACATTCTCAGATTCCTTTGCCCAAAGTTCTTACCCCTTAGGCACTTTATCAATTAATGCAATGTTGTGAGCTCTTACTGTGTGCAGAGCATTGTACTGAACACCTGGGATAGCTACACCTGATCCCTGCCCACAGGGAGCTTACACACTAAAGGGTGGGAAAAGGCACTGAAATAAATCACAGAAAGGGAAACTGGCAGAGTATTATGATATGTGTAAAGTGTTGTGGCTCTGGGGTGACTATAGAAGTGCTTAAGGGTTACAGACGCAAGGGCATGGGTAATAACAAAAAATTGGTATTAGACGCTTACTATGTGTTAAGCACTTTACTAAGCGCTGGGTAATGCAGAAGGAAAGGAAAGTGAAGTAGGTGGAGAAGCACTATGACCTAGTGGATAGAGCATGGGCCTGGGAGCCAGAAGGACCTGGGTTCTCATCCTAGTTCTGCCACTTGTCTGCTGCATGACCTTGAGCAAGTCACTTAACTTCTCTGTACCTTAGTTACCTCATCTGTAAAATGGGGTTTAAGACTGTGAGCCCCACGTGAGACAGGGACTAGTCCAACCTGATTTGCTTGTATCCACCCCAGCGCTTATAACAATGCTTGGCACATAGTAGGGGTTTCACAAGTACGATTATTATTAGAGCTTTGAATGACGGGAGAATAATGGTCTGTCACATATGAAGGGGTAGGAAGTTCCAGGTAAGAGGGAATCAATAAATTTGATTAATATTTATTGAGCATTTGCTGTGCGCAGAGCCCTGTACTAAGTAAGCACTTGGGAGAATACATTATAACAGAGTTGGTAGACGTGTTCCCTGCCCACCACGAGTTTACAGTCTAGAAGGGGAGGCAGACGTTAATATAAATGAATAAATTATGGATATGTACAGGTGCTGTGGGGCTGGGAGGGAGGATGACTGAAGGGAGCAAGTCAGGGTGACTCAGAAGGGAGTAGTAGAAGAGGAAAGGAAGGTTTAGTAAGGGAAGGTCTTTCAGAGATGTGCCTTCAATGAGGCCTTGAAGGTGGGGGAGAGTCTGTTGGATATGAGGAGGGAGGGCGTTCTAGGCCAGAGGTTGGTTGTGGGTGAGGGGTTGGCAGCGAGATAGCAGTGGGAAGGTTAGCATCAGAGGGGTGAAGTGTGCAGGCTGCTGAGTTGTAGCAGGAGAGGAGCAAAGTGAGGTGGAGGGGTGGGGGTAAGGTGATGGACTGCTCTGAAGCTAATGGAAAGAAGTTTCTGCTTGATGCGAAGGGGAATTGGCAACCAGTAGTTTCCTGGAGGAGTGGGGAAACATGTCGTGAACGTTTCTATAGAGAAATGATCTGGGCAGTAGAGCGAAGTACGGACTGGAGTGGGGAGAGACGGGAGATCTGCAAGGCTGATGTAGTAATCGAGGTGGGATAGGATAAGTAATCGTATTAACGTGGTAGCAGATCGGATGGAGAGGAGAGGGTGGATTTTAGTCTTATTGCGAAGGGGAACCGGCAGGATTTAATGACGGATTGAATATGTGGGTTGAATGAGAGAGAAGAGTCAAGGACAATGCTGAGATTATGGGTTTTGTGAGACAGGAAGGATGGTGGTCCCATCCACAGTGATGGAAAAGTCAAGGGGAGGACAGGGTTTGGGTGGTAAGATAGGGAGTTCTGTTTTGAGGTGACATCCAAGTAGAGATGTCTTGAAGGCAGGAGGAAATGCAGAGAGGGAGAGAGATCAGGATTGGAGATGTAGATTTGGGTATCATCCACATAGAGGTGGTAGTTGAAGCCATGGCAGCGAATGAGTTCTTCAAGGGAGTGGGTGTAGCTGGAGAATAGAAAGGGGACCCAGAAGTGAACCTTGAGGGACCCCCACAGCTACAAGGTGGGAGGCAGAGGAAGAACCTGCAAACGAGGTTAAGAATGAGTGGCCAGAGAGCCTGTGAGCCCCATATGGGACAGAGACTATCCAATCTGGTTAACTTGTGTCTGTCCCAGTGCTTAGAACAGTGCTTGGCACAAAGAAAGTGCTTAACAAGTACCATAATAATAACAATAATAATAATAATAATAATAATGTAAGGGAGTGGGATAAGAGGAAATGAGGGGCTAGTTGGGGAAGGACTCTTGGAATCACAGTCATTTATTGAGCACTTACCTGAGTGCAGGGCACTGTGCTGAGTGGGAGAGTACAACACAATACTGGAATTGGAAGAGGCAGGGAGGTCAGTGAGTAGGGCAGTGCAGTAGGCTTGACTGGATATGGTAAGTGCTTAGATCAGCAGATGGAGAGGTAAGAGTGGACTTTAGTCTCTATCTATTGCCAATTCGGACATTCCAAGCGCTTAGTACAGTGCTCTGCACATAGTAAGCGCTCAATAAATACTATTGAATGAATGGTGATCTGAAGGCAGATTTGGTTACAGCTTGAATATGTAGGTTGAACAAGAGAAATGAGTTGGGAATAGTGACAAGGTTATGGGCTTGTGGGCTGTCTACAGACTGTAAGCTCATTGTGTGGGCAGGGGATGTGTCTATTGTACTCACCCAAACACTTAGTACAGTGCTCTGCCCACAGTAAGCGCTTAATAAATACAATTGAATGAGTGAATACAGTGAATGGGAAAGTCATTGTGGGGGGACAGGGTTTGGGTGAGAAGAGGAGCTATGCATGTTTACTTCGAGGTGTTGGCAGGACATCCAAGTAGAGATATCCTTAATGTGAGACTGGAGAGGTAGATTTGTGAATCATCGGTGTAGAAATGGTAGTTGAAGGCTTGGGATTTAAATGAGTTCTCCAAGAGAGTGGGTGTAGATGAAGAGTAGATGGGGACTCAGAACTGAGCTCCAAGGGACGCCCCCAGTTAGAGGGTGGAGTTTATAGCAGCACACTACCCACAGTGGGCCTAGGGCAGTCTAGGGCCAACGATCCTGTCATCTCTGGAATCGCTCAAGAAGGAGATGTTCACACTAGCATCAAAACAAAAGTCTCTCAAGGAAAATGTCCCCCCATACTATCAACAAAAAATCAGAGGAATCAGTACTGTTTACCTCACTGTGAGGAATTTCCCTGAAAAGAGGTTCCCAGGTAGCCTCATAATCCCGCACACTGATCATCAAAAGAAAGGAATTTGCTCAACACGAGGATTCTGATGGACTGGGAACTAAGGGAAGCATTCTGGGAAGCATTTGGGAATTTGGCTTTCTTTAGCTCACACCTTTGCTGCCAAGGAGGATGTATACCAGATTATGTTGGGAAGGTGCACCCTGGCATGTGGGGCCAGCGGGTCACTTTAATATCATGTAGAGCCATGATCCTGGTGTGTGGTCCCTTTGGTAATGGTATAACCTAGTGGAATGGTCTTGTTTCCTGATGAACGGGTCAGTGGTAACAGGTGGGAGGCAGAGGACGAGCCAGTGAAAGACACTCAGAAAGAGCTGTTAGAACCAGGAGAGGACAGTGTTAAGGAAGGCTGGGTAATGTTTCCAGGAGAAGGGAGTGGTCCATGGTATGGAAGGCAGCTGAGAGGTTGAGGATTAGGATGGACGGTATTGAACTTGGCAAGGAGGCCATTGATGACCAGAGGGTAGTTTGATATAAACCTCATTTCCACCTGCAGCACTTATATACCTATCCTTAACCTTTGTTTCCCCCTACCTGGATCTTCAAGGGCTAAATTAAAAACTCCTCGAGGGCCGGGATTGTGTTTGCCAACTGCTGTACTCTGTACTCTCCCAGTGATTGATACAGTGCTCTGTACATAGCAAGTACTCAATAAATACCAGTAGTTGACTGGAGGATCAAATGCTCTTTGATCTCCCAAAACCAAAGCTGTATTAACTTTTTGACAAATGTTAGCTGAGTTTTTAGGCACCGAGAGGGGATTTGCCATGGCACTTCTGGGTTCTCTATACAGATGAACTAATGCACATCTGCCCGGGCTTCTTAGGCTTGAGTTTTTTCCACTAAAGGCAACCCTCCTAGTTGGGCCTCCAGGCCCATCCACAGCTGGTGTCGGGGACCACAGTCATCTGGCTGTAGCTTTTCCACTCACCAAACTGTACTTAGATACTGTGTGCAGGGCACTGTACTAAGAGTTTGAGGGAGTACAGTACAACAGAGTTAGACTCATTCCCCCTCCTCAAGGAGTTTACAGGCTAGAGGGGGAGTGCAGTTCTCATCTGCTGCCAGCCAAGTTCCTCGAGGGAAGGGATCATGTCTTCTAACTCTCGAATTCTTCCAAGCGCTTGGTACATTGTTCTGCACACAGTAAATGTTCAATCTGTAATTTATTTTAAAGCCTCTCTCCCCCTCTAGACTATAAGCTCCTTATGGGCTGGAAACACGTCTACCAAATCTGCAATTTTGTACTCTCCCAAATGCTTAGTACAGTGCTCTGCACACAGTCAGCACTCAATAGATACCATTGATTGATTTAATAAGTTCTACTCACTGATTATCTTCCCAACCCCTGCTACACCTTTCTCATCTCCCTCCTGTTCCCAACTAACCTCTAATCTCCACTTTAAAGAGTCAGGGTCCTTTTCCGTCACTTCTCTAATGTTCATTGTACCCAGTGTAACTGGTGGTGGAATTGATGCTAAATGCTGTTTAGCACTTAACGAATTGCAATTAATAATTAACTAAATGCTGTGTTTAGAACTTAACGAATTGCAATTTTATGGAAAAACGCTGTTTGACTCTTTAGTTCTTAAAACTTGGATTCAGTGCTGTAATTTCTGTTTCCCCAGACAATGGGTAAGAACAAAGCAAAGAGGTCCAAGTCAAAGAATGTGTTTCAAGTGGCCAGCAAAAGGAACATGAAGGCTAAAAACAAAGCAAAACCAGTCACAAGTAATCTCAAGAAGGTATGTATTAGCAAAACATTATTTATCATTCTCCACCCATCCAGGGCCCTGAGAATCTTGAGCTTTGTCTCAAACTCTAAGTGTCTCGAGGGTTGGAATCTTGTCTTTTAGAAAGTAACATGACATAACAGAAAGCACAGTCCTGGGAGCCAGAGAACCTGGGTTCTAATCCCAACTCGGCTACTTGCCTGCTGTGTGACCTTGGCATGCCATTTCTCTATGCCTGTTTCCTTATTTGTAAAATGGGGATTAAATACCTGTCTCTGCGAGCCCCCCGTGGGTCAGGAACTATGTCCAGCTGATTAACTCGTACCTTAGTACAGTGGTTGGCATGTAATAAATGCTTAATACCTCAGTTATTTTGTATACTTCCCATACACACAGCAGAGGCTCAGGAAATACTGCTGAAAAGGATCGTTCAAAAGGGAAGAATCTGGGTTATATGCTTACCTCTGCAGCTATGTGTGACCGTGGACAAGGCATCTAACTCCATGTACTTAGTCTGAAATGGGGACAGTATCTTCCCAAAATGGTGCAGCCAGATGATCCAGAGAGCTCATGGTGGTGGTGATACGGGCAGGGGAGGGAGGGGGGCACTGGTCATTAAGTTTGTCCTTAGGTTTTTGGGCACGAAGGGTAGCATAGCTAGCCTACACCCCATCCTAGGATTTGAAAACAAGAGGGTAGTGTCACCTCCTGCCCCTTACAGACTGAGGACCTTGCAGCATGAGTGCAGATGGGTACTCTTGTCAGAAATAAAGGATGGGGTCTCTGGTGATGAGACTTTGGTGGCACCATCAGGTGGGGGCAAAGGGACCTATTCCCATCCTGCCCTGGGTGGACCAGAGCTGAGGCAGTGTTTTAGGCTTTACACCTTATTTCCTTTCCTCTATCCTCTACCACATCTTCCTCCCCTGTTGCCCCACTCCCAAAATGAGATGGTGCCACACTAGCTGATAAAAATTCAACACTTTGTGATCTAGTAGAATTGTAGTACAGGAGTTTTGTTATCACAAGCACGAGTTACTATGAACCTCTAGAACACGCAGCTTTAAAAGTAAAACTGTTTCTTTTCATTTAAAGATAAGCATTATTAATGAAGAAAAAATTAAGTCTATAAACAAGACACTTGCAGCTATTCAAGAACAACTCACCCACTTGTCAAAAGGAATCACAACTGAAGGTCCACAGAGACATCTGGTAAGTTTAAGCTATTTCGTTAAGCCACAGGACTTTGAATCATAATTCTCATTCTAAACTGGTAAACTTAACCACACATCAGACCATGTCTGTAGAATGTTTTAGTAAATCCGTAACAAGAGATCCATGAGCACCACTATAATTTATATTTCAGGGCTTGCTAGAAATGTGCTAGCAGAGAGGTACGGTGCTGGGAGCCTGTGAGTAGGGCCCAGTGACCTCATTCAATTCCTTGTCTTGCCCAATTTCCTTTCCATTTTGCATTTCCATGCCTCTGGTCCAAGTACCACCAATGCTGTGGATTTAGCTACAGACTGGGGCCTAAATTAGTACAACCAATGGCATATTGTATATGCAGAAGTTAATCTTACTTAACATTACAATTGTTTCTTAACTGTATTATAATGTTTTTTTCTGCCTTCTACCCCTCTTTCCAGATTCCTAAGCATCCTAAAGGAGAACTGACAGGCATTGAAGATGCTCTAAGATTAATGGCTCTGTTGTGATCCCTAAAGGAAGCACTGTGCACCTTAAAAGATTCACTTGCCAATTAGGTCTGTTTGTACAATTTTATTTTATTAAAAAATCTTGTTAATGTACAGGCATTGGCACATTTTAATATAAACTACATAGAAAGCTTTCCTAAAATCTAGGAAAGTGGAATGTCAGAAGTCAACAAAATGTGAGAAACTTAAAGTGCTAAACAGAAGGCACTTCACAAAATTTGTTCACTGAAACAGGCACATCCCAGTTTATATCCTTCACTCTAAGTGGCAGTGAAAGTTCAAAGATTGCATCTGAGGGACACAAAGAAAAAATGGACAGCCTTGTGGCAGTAAAAATTTAAAACATTTAAGTGACAAGAGGCCTGGGTCCTTTTTTAGCTTGTAACTTTTCTCCCACTTGTAAAAATAGTAAAGGGATTTGGAATAAGAACTCTTTAGTTAGATGAATGTAATTTTATTCTGAAAACATTTCCTCCTAAAGAAACAGAGCCCTTTTATTCTGGTTGGAGTTTTGTGAAGTAACTAAATAAGCAAAAGGGAAAAAAATCCTCAGTCAGAACTAAAGTTGTTACATTCATTATTTTAAATATTTAGGTTCTGAAGAAGTCTAGAATGTTAAGAGTTAGAGGTAGATAACAGTCCAAATTGCCACAGAATCTAATAATTTAGTATCTGAACATCAAAGAGATCACAGACTCCTTCATTATCGTCCAAGTTAAAGTTGTAGTCATCTGCAGGAGTAGGGGAAAGCCGTAAAAGAGGAAACACTGGAAAAAAAAAAAGTGACAATTTGGTGGGTAAATTGGTTCGAACTGAAATTTATCATGAAACACAACTGTCTGAAACCAGAAGGCAGCACTTTAGTTGTCTGAGCCTCTCAACCACTGAGAATGTTTGCTCACTTCATGGATAGGTCTGTCAGCAATCAATTCAGGCCATGGATACCACACTCCTTACTACTGAAACTAAACCCTCTAGTCTCAGGAACCCAAATGTTCAGCCCTGACAGACAAAACAAGTGGGGAGTTGTGCTGATCCCTGTAAGTTACTTCACTCCTCTACTGCCAACGTATTCCCTCTACCTCAGTTTCATCTTTCGTCACTCGCCCTCGCCTTCTCACCCACATCCCACCTCTTGGCCTGGAACTCCCTCCCGCTTCAGAGCCGACATAGGATCACTCTTCCCCACCCTCCCCCTTCAGAACCTTACTAAAAGCATATCTCTAAGAAGCCTTGAATAAGTCCTTCTTTCCTCTTCTCCCACTCCCTCATGCATCACCCTCACACTTAGATTTGCACCCTTCATTCACACCTCCCTCAGCACTTCTGTACATATCCACAATTTATGTATTATATGCCTTACTCTTGGACAGGAAGGTAGGGGGGGACGGACAGCTGAATATCTATATCCAAGAGCTAGGAGTCCTTGGAAATAATTTCAGAGAGGCACATATATGGTCTGTAAAATGGAATAGAATGCTAAGACAGACTCTAAAAGTCAGCAATTCATTTAAAGCCACAAAAATACATAAACTGTTGCAAACTACTTATTTGTACAGGCTGAACTGCTCATTGTTGGCACTCAGCAACATTACTTTCACTTGCCATCCAAATGAGATTAACCTCCTCACCTCCAAAAAAAAAATGGGTTGGGGGAAAGAGGCCAAAGGCATTGATAAAACAGAATTTGGATTTTTCATCATTAGCTGGCAATCCAGAATTAAGTGTACTATGCTTTTTGCCAGGGTAAGCCAAAAGCCATTCAACCAAACCATTTCCACTGGTCTCCAAAGAAACATGAGAACTTCCCCAACCGCTATACCAACCATAACACCACCCTAACTTCATCATCAAATGCTTCTTAGAGGAAATGTCACCACACAGTGGTCTTGTAGCCTGGAGAGAGGTTCAAGAATCATGTACAATTTCGTGACTATTCTCAAGACTGTAAGCCCGTCAAACGGCAGGGACTGTCTCTATCTGTTGCCGACTTGTTCATCCCAAGCGCTTAGTACAGTGCTCTGCACATAGTAAGCGCTCAATAAATACTATTGAATGAATGAATGAATGAAAGACGTTACCAAAATGGAGACAGGTGTTTAATACCTACATGAAACCAACCTGTGAGAACTGGAATACTTACCATCAGAAGACATTAATTCATCAATGATATCACCACTAATAGCTCCTGTTAGAAGCAAAGGAAATTATTCATAAAGATTTTGCTGGATACAGACCACAAAACCCCCTCATTGCCAGGGAAAGTCATTTAGTGGCAATAAACCCAAAATTGATGTGTAAACACACCACCTTGGCATTAATATACCAGAAATGTCAATTTCCACTTAAGACTGGGTAAAAATGTATTCTACAGAAACAAATTATGATGTAGTGTAAAAATGAAGGGCAGGCACCTTATCCCACTGAATTTACAAGAAAACTATAAGTACTGACAATATGAAGTTCTCTGGGGATTAAAGCTTTCCTGATTACATGTATGTTGTATGTGCCATCCTCCCCAAAAAACAAAAAACAAAAGGATTGCTTGGAAGGGCCTGCCCACAGCAATCAAGATCATTCCAATAGCTTCTACTGCCTGTCTACTAACTTTCTGCCTTCTCTAACCCTGTCCATGTTACACACCCAACACCTAGCTGAATTGATTGAAGTTACATAACAGACCCAGACCTTGCCCCGCTGCAGCTCAGATGACTTTGCAAACCAGTGAAGGTCTCCAAGCTCAACCAAAACTATTCTTTAACATCAAATCAAATTTGGAAGTGACTTTTCACAACTGAACTGGGAAGGACATGGGAGAGGGAGGAAGGGGTCTTTGGCAGAAGTGTTTTGTCTTACTGAGAAGATGCAGGTGAACATCAAAAGCAGTAAGAGCATACAATACGAACCCCTTTCCCTACACTCCTTCATTAAATCCGTTTATGACTCTGGATTTATGTGGTATGCTAAGCTGTTTTCTATGAAAGGTTTTTTTGGCCCATTTTTTCAGCTATCAATTACAAATAGTCTAGATCTCTTTTAAAAATATTCCCAGGCCTTTACCACAAGGCATGAGTGCTGCCTTACTTCACAAATTAATCAAAACTACCCATTCTTAGCATCCTGTGGCGGTCCCAATCATAAAGGCATTATTTAGGCCCCAGGGCGCAAACTGCCTCCTATGTTTGGGTACCACTCAAGAAAGCATCCCTGTTCTCATCCTCCCAAATTAACCCCCATTCAGGAACATACTGTCCAGTGCGGTGGTAAATATCCTGCTACCTCTCACAATGCCTAATACTCTTCTGCCACTTGTCTGCTCTTTCACTCCTCTACGTTCCCCAAGATGAAATGCACACCAATCAGAGACTTAACCGCAGGCAAAAGCAGTGTAGGAACTGAAACAACCGGCTCCACTGAGGCTACTCTATTTGGATTTAATCATCCTCATTCCTCATGAGAAAGATGAATGAGAAGTTGTCTATACAAGGCCCTGGTTAAGCATGACAAAAAATAACTACAACCAAAAAAACCCAGCTGATTCTTACCTCCAGGATCATCCATCTTTGCAATGTCAAATGAGTTTGGCTTTAGAATACAGTTTACATCCAGAGGAAGCAGGGAAGGGGGCTCATTTGCGTTGGCTGATGCCTGGGTCACATCTATTGCGAGACTGGTGTACAGCACTGACCCTGGCAGGCTAGATGGGGATGTGGGAGTGGCACTGTTCTGCTGCAGGTTACAGTCTTCCTCCAAGAAGTGGGGGGGAAAAAGAAAATCAGTTAGAAAATGAACTCAACTACATATTGAAATTCACTCATTTCTCAGAACCTCAAAAGGATTAGGGGCTTCTTCAGGCCAAAGCCTGCTAAAATGAACTGTGTGAGTGCCACCGGAGATTATTTTTAATGACTCCGTTAAAAATAATTTAGACAATAAGTACGCACTGTTGTGAGTGAATCCAAAGGGATGGCCTTCCACTGAAATTCACCCTCAATACTTAGCATCTACATGGCTAGGGTAATGGACTATGGGTTAGAAGAGGTGATTCCATACATGATAGTAAAGAGGTGAGTATCTGTTTATCACCTTTCATTGGAGGGACTGGAATTTCTAAAATAACTCAATTACACATGGTTTAGGTCCTAAATCTATTTTGGAAAACTTTCAAAATTACAGTAAAAGCTTTTTCTTGGTCCATCTGCAATAACTGAAGCTAAAAGGGATTTTGAGACTTCAGTTTTCTGACCAGTCTACATGAGTAAATCATTCGAAGGTGACCAGGTAAGAGTTCTTTGCAATAACTTAACACAGAGATCAACAAAGCATACACAATTATAGCATGGTAGCCCCCACAGGATTCAGAGAGGTGTAACTGCATCTACTGGAGATGAAATAATCACATATGGTCATAACAAATGACCCTAGGAGGGAATTTCTGATTCGTCTTCCAGTGGCTGTAGGGACATTAAACCAGGCAGTTGAAAATGTTGGCTTTGATCACTAATCAGTTTGAGATATAGATATATCATTGATTCCCCAATATTTAGACTCTTCAGGGGCCAGAGACCATGCCTGAATATCCTTGAATCTTTTCCCGTGTTAGCACAGTGCTTTGCACAGTGTATACACTTAACAAATGTCATGTAAGCCCAAATAATGTGACCTCCAAAGATTCCTACCAGAGTCACTCAGGGAAGATCAAGCATTTTATGAAGCCTTGTCACATTAAAGGATTGTTTCAAACATTTTTTAAAAAAAATTCAATTTTAGACAAGCTCTGGAACTAGGACCTGAACTTATTTTTGATATAACTGACCAGGTATGCAAAATTCAGAGTGCTAATAGGTTAGTGCTCCCGTAGACCCAATGTGACTATCTGTGGGGAGAAAGACTTCAAACTCACCTGATGGTGTGTTGGAAACGGGTGTCTGCCGAAGACGTTCTCGGGAGAGGTTGTGTTCAGGGGCACTCGGAGCAGCATTCGGAGTCTGAGGAGTGGCTGGGGTTTGGGGTTGAGAGGGAGGCTGGGTGAGGTCGTCAGGCGGGGGAACAGGAAAAACCACGGGCTTAGAGGAACTGGATTCTTTGTTAATCAGCAGTACGTGGATTGGTCCCGAATGGCTCTTTAGATTGATCTGGTATTTCTTTTGTCCATTTTGACCCTTTGAAAAGGTGGTACATTAAGAAGACAATTACAACCTTTTTCTTATCTTGAAATACTCTCAAAAGAGAAGCTATAAAAAGGACAGCAATCAAGGGCCTAGAGTTGGGAGTCTGGCAGGGAAGAAAGTGGGTTGGAGTGCATGTCTCAAAATATCCATTTTGAGTCCCTCCCAATTCATACCAGTCACAAATCCAGCAAGGGTTTTACTAAAGGTTTACCCACTAGGCTGTAAAAGCTCCTTCAGGGCAGTAATCGTGTCCAACTAATTCTACTGTACTCTCCAAAATGCCAAGTTCAAAGCTAGGAATACACCAGGTGCTTATTATACACTAAGTCATTTAAAAAAGTAGTGTGCCCCTTTATTATTTTTTGCAGCAGGATTCTGTGAATGTAGAATTTGAGACAATCCTGTTCTTATCCAGGGAAGCAGTGTGGTCTATTGGCAAGAGCACTGGCCTGGGAGTCAGGGGAGCTGGGTTCCAATCCCAGCTCCACCACACTGTCCTTTTGTGTGGCCCTGGCCAAGTCACTTAGATTTTCTGAACCTTCGCTTCCTCTGCTATAAAATGGGAACGCAGTACCTGTTCTCCCTCCTACTTAGAATGTGAGCCCCATGTGAGGTTGGGACTGTGTCTGACTTGATTATTCTCTATCTACCCCAGTGCTTAGTATAGTGCTTGGCATATATTTACCATAATTACCAGCCTCTAGTAAGGCTTCTCAGCAACTTCCAGGCCATCACTAGCTATAGAGACTCCAAATACCTGCATTTCCACCTGTAAACCTTATCCTGACTGAGGACTAATCAGAGCACCTTAAACAAGACTGCCTCCACTCCAAACACAAGCCAAATCAATTCATCCAGTTGGATTTCCTCAGTCTAGCTGGGAGAATGAATTTCCTCAATTTTGAAAAAGGGCATGTTACCAAATACTGAGGATCAAATAGCTGAAATCATGGGCCAGATCATTTAGCTGACATATTAGGTGGGGCTTCT
Organism: Ornithorhynchus anatinus; assembly: GCF_004115215.2. Classification (NCBI taxonomy): domain Eukaryota; kingdom Metazoa; phylum Chordata; class Mammalia; order Monotremata; family Ornithorhynchidae; genus Ornithorhynchus; species Ornithorhynchus anatinus. The sequence goes on along the minus strand of NC_041731.1, from coordinate 50,842,024 downwards.
GGCTAATTTTTTTTTTATAATCAAGACCCAAGGTCAAACCATCTTGGCAAAGATCCTAAAATTAGGGACAAAATGCTCTGAGAGCCATTAGTGAGTTAGCATGAAAGATGAATTCCGATCTTGCAGGATCTTTAGAGTGGTAGTTTTCTAAACCGAGGCTCACTGTCCCAGTGTTACTCATCTGCTGACCAACAACAGAGGAAGGGTCACTCAATTCTAATACTGAGTGACTTGCCCACTACAACCCCACTTCCCTCGGTCTAATACACGGTTCTGGAGAATTGAATGGGGTCAGTGTCAGGTAACAGTGCATTTTCCTCTTAGAATCAGTTCATCATCAGATAACAAAATCTTAAAAACGTGCATGCCTCCTTTGAAAGTGTTTATCGAATGGGCTCAGCATACTAACCATTTCAGGAATTGGTACCTCTAGCTGGGTACCGGAAGGTGCTTGAATAGTCAGAAGTGTGTCTCCTAGTAAGGAAGAAAATCATGTTCAAAACCAAAAATTAATCTCAAATTTGTGCCCAAACAGAGAAATACTCCCACTAACACAACCAGATAAATCACTGGGGGCATTTAGATGGCTGTCTTTTTTGGTAAAAGGAGGATTCTAAGCATATATAACCTTTATTACCTGCTATAATTCATATGCTTACTAGTATATAAGTTAATTTTGAGGTTGGACGAATGAGAAGTCAAAACCTTGAGCTGAAGTAAATCTTTGGTTGCTCTGAATAAAACCTTCTGCCTTTGGTGTGTTACTTTTGGCTCCGTGTTTCCTGTAACTGTCCAAGGGCTGCTGAGACTTTACAGGCAAACCATGTGAGATGAGGCCCCATCCTTGTGGAGACTCAGTTCATCCCCAAATTGGCAGCCATTTACTGAAGGATGCTAGGCGCCCAGAGGAAGTTAGGATGGCAGGGCTGTCACTGTCACCACTTTGGGCTGTGGAGGTCACAGCTGTGGCCCTGGGACCTCTTCCTATCCCAAGCCCCTAGTGTTATCCGTGCCATCCAAGGGAAGAGACTGGGGAGGGGCACGGAGACCTGGACTTTGGCTCGGGGCTTCAAAATGATCATTACAAATCAGAAGTGTCCCAGAGTCCGGTTCAGCTGCTTTGGAGAAGGGCGGGTGGCCAAGGCAGCCAAAGAAACCCTAAGTGGGGCCAGGCATCACACCGGTGTCCCGAAGCAAAATGGCAGGTGAGTGCATCCAGAAACCTCTACATGCAAGTCATCAGAAAACACACATTCTGCAGAGTGGTGGTAGTGCGGGGGGTGGAGGGGGATGTTGGGGTGAGTCTCTTACCAAAGTTGGCCTAAGGGATCAGTCCAACAACATTCATTCATTCAACCGTATTTACTGACCGCTTACTGTGTGCAGAGCACTGTATTAAGTGCTTAGCTCTGTACTAACCTGATCACCCTCAGGTGTGCCCGACCTCTCCCTGGAGAAGGCCGCTTTATTAGTTCAAATGTTTGCGGTCTTCTCTCAACAACCTCTCTGCCTCCCTGGTGAGCTGGCTGATGGACAGCTTCTGGGATTGATCAGGACTAGCTTAACACACCAAGGAATGGATTTGTTTTCCTCCTCAAAGGGACCCAACAGGACCTAGTGGCTGGAGCACTAGGCAAGGAGTCAGATCTGGCCCTGCCACGGGCTAACTGGTGTGACCAAGGCCACGACATAATGTCTCTCAGGTTCCCGTCCTCCTTAGAAAACAGGAGACAACCTTGCCTCTCTACTGCACAGGGATCCAGACAAATGAGTGTCAGTAGGAAAAAGCAACTTGAACTATTTAGGTGATAGATACGTCAAAATCCAACAGACTGCCAGGGTCACGTAGCTCTAGGAGGACAAATTGAGAAATTAAGAGTACTTACCATTAAAGCAATTACAAATATCTTCATGAGTTACATAGGAAAACGTTGTCACAGAGTGTCAAGGAAGATCTAGGCAACCTTATATTCAAGTCATTTTTTATAACATATTAGAACTCGGAATTAACTCTTTCCCCCCAGGTCTGAGGCTGCATTACTTGCTGCCCTCTGCCCACCCTCCTGGGGGAATCTTCGGTGTCCAGTACACTGCTGTGGAAACACATCCCCCTCCCCATCGCAAACTGGGCCCTCATATTCCCTGGGGGTGCTACGCCTGGGGCAATGGTTGTAATTCCCTCGAACATGTACTGCAGGACATTACATCTGTCATTTTTTCTATGGAGCTATTTGAAAATAAACCTTGACTTTTTTCCATGTTTTAACCTTGGCTTTTCAACACCATGTTGACATTCCTGTTTACACGGAAATTTTTCAGGTTGTCAATTTAGGAATTCAAGTGAGCAACAATGACCTTTCCCGACGAGCCGAGTATAAAGAAGGTTTCTCTGGATGTTTAATTTATATTTCAAGCTGAATGACCTAAATAGAAAATTTTTAAAAAGTCTCCTAGCCCTTTATTGGGCATTTATTTTTATTTATTTATTGATATTGGTTAAGTGCTTCCTATGTGTCAGGGACTGAACTAAGTGCTGGGATAGATACCAGATCAGAAGGTCATGTGTTCTAATCCAAGCCTGGCCACTTGTCTGCTGTGACCTTGGCCAAGTCACTTCACTTCTCTGGGTCTCGGTTACCTCATCTGTAAAATAGGGAAACTGTGAGCCCCTCATGGGACGGCGACTGTGTCCGACAAGATTTGCTTGTATCAACCCCAGTGCTTAGTACAGTGGCTGGCACATAGTTAAGTGCTTAACAAATATCATCATTATTATTATAAGGAGAAGCAGTGTGGCTCAGTGGGAAGAGCCCAGGCTTGGGAGTCAGAGATCATGAGTTCTAGTCCCAGCTCTGCCACTTGTCAGCTGTGTGACTTTGGGCAAGTCACTCCACTTCTCTTTGCCTCAGTTACCTCATCTGTAAAATGGGGTGTAGGACTGTGAGCCCTACATGGGACAATCTGATTACCTTGTGTCTACCCCAGCGCTTAGAACAGTGCTTGGCACATAGTAAGTGCTTAACAAATACCAACATTATTATTATTATAATCGGGTTGGACACAGTTCAACCTGTCATTATAACTTTCCCTCTTTCAGTGAGGAGGCCGCTGACAGAAGTGTAGCAGGATTCAGTAGCAAAAGCACTGTAGCCTAGTGGAGATCAGACACTCGACAAGTCCCCACTCTGCCACTGGCACGTTGTGTAACCACGGCCAAGCCATTTAACTTCTCAGGGCCTCGATTTCCACATGGGTGAAGTGAGTCTTCCTACCTCTTGGATTGTGAGCCAATCTGATGATCTTGTTTCGACTGCAGTGCTTAGCACAGTGCTTTAACACAGAGGAAGCAGTTAATAAACTCCACTATTAGCATTACAGTTTTATTTCTTTTCCCCTGTGGCGTGCAGAAGGGCCTTAGTCTGCCAACACCAATATCCTCTAAACCAACTGCAGACCTAAAACCACCCAAACAAATCATAAACTATTAAGCAGCAGATTTCAACAGCCTGGTAAACGTATACTTTCGCTCCGAGAAGCCATTACAATACAGTGCCAAACACCATGAATTCTACAATCTGTCACTCTCTAACTAGCAATCACTCCCCAGATTCCTTTGGCTGAAAATATCCTGCAATAACACTGCACTTAGCAGCTATGGGAGTGATCACACCTCTACTTTAGGCCAGGGTAGGCAGTATTTTGGATTTGCGGTTCCCAGCAAAATTAAGAGAGTCATTAGGATATCTGTTGTTTGTGGAGTCGTCCATAACATTTTTGATGCTTTGCTGGAGCCAGGATTTTTGCTGATCCAATTCTCGCTCTTTCAGGTCCAGATCTTCAATTTCTGCCTTGAGATATCTCAGTCTGTCTATCACTTCCTTGGTATTACAGCCGGCACCTACCCCTCTTAAAGATACACAAACAATAAGATCCACAGAGCATCGCGGTGGGCTAACTTTAGAAACAAAGTAGGAAGATTAAGCAAATAGCTCAATACATTGACAACCACAGTCATTTCAACACTCATAACACCAAGAGCTAAATGCACTGGAGCAGTGATATTGGAGTACTTTTCATTGTGATATTCAAGTTTATAATCCATCCACTGTATTTCTTAGGTAAAAATTATTATATTTAAATAGTAGCCAATTTAGCCTAATTTCTAATAGTAGCCAATTTAGCCTAGTTTCAAGTACCCCGATTCTCCTGGATGTTCTCATCTCTACGACAATTTCACTTTTGACCTCTGTTGGTAAACTATCTGATATAACAGATGGAAATCAGAGAAAGCCATGGGAAATGACTTTGAAATTTAAAAGCTCATTTTAATAGTGATAGTGTCGAAAGCATCTACCGAGAGCCTGTGTGCAGAACACTAAATGAGGCACTTGGAAAACACCATAAATAAAACTTATGCTCCCTGACCTTGGGGGGTTGACAACCTTAATGGGAAAAACACTAAATGTAGATTGATTAATGAACCATTTTAAGTGTAAAGTAACTATATTTTTATGAATATGGTGAATAAGCAACAAATCAAAAAGAGAAGTGCTTGTGTGGAGGAATTCAAGGGAAATGGAAGAGGTGAATTACAGATTACCTGGTGGAGGAGGAAGTTTTTTTTACGAGGGGAGAGTGGTGGTTTGGGTTGATTATCAATCAACTGTCTTTACTGAGCTCATACTGTGTGCAGAGCACTGTACTAAGCACTTGGGAGAGTAGAATATAACAATAAAACAGACACATTCCCTGCCTTCAACAAGCTTACAGTCTAGAGGATGAGCTTAAGTGCCAAGCGCTTGGTACAGTGCTCTGCATAACAGTAAATGCTCAATAAATAAAACAGACTGATTGGCTGGGAGTGGGAGGAGACTTGTGACAAGGCAGGGAGGGGTGAGTCAAGAGCAAGAAACACATAATCTGCTTGAGTGGAACCAAGAGCGTGAACTGAGATGCTGAAGGTTATTTATCAACCCAAACAGATTAACAAGCCAAGAAAAAAAGTAAGCAAGGGCTTTAGATCACAACTGACTTCAGCTCCCAACTTACTTCCACTGGATGCTGTTTTTTGACTTTTTTTCAATCAAATCAATTCCTTCCAAAACATTTGTGATGTCATAGATTCTTCTCTTTTGCCTCACAGCCAACGTATCTGCAGCCTGTTGAGGAAGAAAACCAAGAGTTAAGCTGCCTTTAAGAGGCTGCTCCATCAACTTAAAGCACAAGAGTACATGTCACATGGGAATTCACAGACCTTCAATGGCTAATCCTGATGGACAGCAGCTACCTAGATCAGGTAGATGTCCTTAATAATTATTTTTGGGGTATTGGTTAACTACTTACTACATGCCACACACTATACTAAGCACCGGGGTAGATAGGAGATAATGAGACCAGACACAGCCCCTGTCCCAACATGGGGCTCCAATCTAAGGAGAGGAGAGAACAGGAATTGAACTCTCATTTTACAGACGGAGGAACCGGAGGCAGAGAAGAGTTAAGTGACATGTCCAAGGTCACAGCAGACGAGTGGGCCTCTCACCCCCCATTTTCCATTACTACTACCCCTCGCAACAGCGCGCCATGAAGAAACTGCCTCACTTGATGATCATCTGTCCCTTAATCTTGCGGCAAAGCTCTCACCTTCCAAGTTACGTCTGCAAACAAAGGGAGTCCTGTGGACAGTGTGTTGCAGTGGGAACCTGTCTTGAACTCCCCCAGTGCTGCCTCTCAGTTCCTTCCCCTCCCACTGTCTCCTAGGAATGTCAGACAGGATAGGAAGCCCATCTTTCTGAATGAGAGGTACCGGTCACAGGTGAGAGCTGTGGAACTGCACTGTGGAGGACATGCCAGGCCCCAGACTGCTCCCAAATGCTCTTCCCTCTGATCCAGCTGGGAAGGTACAGGTGCAACCCTGTGCTCCCCAACTGTGCGGCCTCACCTTTCAGCTTCCCACTATGCCACCGTCCCCTAGCCCTAACAGAGGGAGGGTGGGTGCGCTCCCTGCCATTCAGCTTCTCCTCGGCCTCGGGACTCCGTCCCAACCTCATTGAGCCTGAACAAAAAGGAGGCATTTAAAGGAAAGCAATGTTGGCTCTGGAAGGACAGGTGTGACATGGCAATAAAAGGTGAGGGTTCGCTGTTCTCCTGCATTTCCCAGGAATGAAGCACCAGGCTGAGAGCAGGGTCAGGCAGTTCAGTTGGAGCATTGGAGTGAGACAGTGCTAAAGACCGGCCAATTTTACTTTCACAAGCACCTTTCTAAAAGTGTATATGACAGTATTCATTCCTTCAAACGTATTTATTGAGCGTTTACTGTGTGCAGAGCACTGTACTAAGCGCTTGTAAAGTACAATACAGCAATAAAGATGGGAGCCGCATGCCCAGTGATTTAAGAAACCCCCCCAAAACAATTCATAGAGAATAGCTAAACACCTAAACACTGCCACACTCCGATTTTACTATGGCCATGGCAAGTGATACATGTCTAAAACTGAGCTCCTTATCTTCCCTCCCAAACCCTGTCCTCTCCCTGACTTTCCCATCACTGTGAACGGCACGACCATCCTTCCCGTCTCACAGGCCCACAACCTTGGTGGCATCCTTGACTCTGCTCTCTCATTCACCCCACACAGCCAATCCATCACCAACACCTGCGGGTCTCACCTTCACAATATCACCAAGATCCACCCTTTCCTCTCCATCCAAACTGCTACCTTGGTGGTACAAGCTCTCATAATATCCCGGCTGGATTATTGTGTCAGCCTCCTCTTGGATCTCCCTTCCTCCTGCCTTTCCCCGCTCCCGTCTATTCTTCATTCAGCTGCCCGGATCATCTTCCTGCAGAGATGCTCTGAGCATCTCACTCCCCTCCTCAAAAACCTCCAGTGGTTGCCTATCAACCTTTTCATGAAACAAACACTCCTCACTCTTGGCTTCAAAGCTCTCCATCACCTTGCCCCTTCCTCCCTCACCTCCCTTCTCTCCTTCTACAGCCCACTCCATATACTCTGCTCCTTTGCCACTCACCTCCTCACGGTCCCTCGTTCGCACCTGTCCCGCCGTTGACCCCTGGCCCACGTCCTACCACTGTCCTGGAATGTCCTCCCTCCTCACATCTGCCAAACTATCTTCCCCTCTTCAGAGCCCTACTGAGAACTCACCTCCTCCAGGAGCCCTTCACAGACTGAGCCCCCTTTCCCTCTGCTCCCTCTCCCCTCCCCTCAGCATTCTGCTCATCTGCTCAAATAATATATTATTTATTACCCTATTCATTTTATGAGGTGTACATCTCCTTGATTCTATTTATCTTGATGTTTTGTTTTTGTTTTGTTCTGTTTTGCTTTGCTGTCTGTCTCCCCCGTATAGACTGTGAGCCCATCAATGGGCAGGGATTATCTCTATCTGCTGCCGAATTGTACATTCCAAGCGCTTAGTACAGTGCTCTGCACATAGTGCTCCATAAATACTATTCAATGATACCACCTTCATTTCTCTCTGAAAAATAAGGGGAATAATCTCATGCCCCTTACCTGGGGAAGGGTATTTCCCCTTTGCCATCAGTAAAGTTGTTGTTACAATGAAAAACCCTGTGAAATCACTTTTGAGCTCTCTATTGTAAAGATGCTGGAGATGCAAGGATAGATCCAGAAATCAACCATTACAGGATAATCCACCCTCTCTCAGAAAGTCCATGGATAGCAAGACAAACGGCATGAGCTGCCTTTACTCCTGTCCAGCACAAATTCTCCCTGACCCCAGCCAGGGGACTGGCTATATGCAAGGCTGAATTTGAAGAGATTTCTGGGGAAAGGGTATGAAGTAACTGCTTAACTGCTCCTCTTGGGAAAGAACAAACTGCCCAAACCAAATGCCAAGAATCAAAGAGTAATTTTTCTAAAACACAAAAATTAACCTGTCAATCACCTCAATACAAACCCCGATTAGGATCGGGTTAGGGTTTGGATGTGAGTGTGGCCCATCAGAGTTTGTGGCCCAGGTTCGGAGGCAGCAGAGTGGGCAATCTCCATGGCTACACCACCACTACGAGGTACCCCCTCCTGCAACTGGTACTGTGGGCCAGAAGCGAACCGGTTTGACATTTTCTCTGATACCTTGTGAAAGGATGTCCACCAAATCCCCTACCTGGGCAATTCATCCTCTTTACTCACCCCAGGCAACCCTCCTTACTAGCCAGGACCTTGGGGAGAAAGCATCATACCATCCCAGTGGCCTGCCCACCACCTCCCTTCCTTTTCCAATTTTTTTTGCTCCTGCCTTCAGGCCACCCTCTGGCCCAAAGTCCAAAACAATCCAAAACATGAGTAATACTCCTTAAGGAGCAATGTTTTCGGTCATAAATCCAAATACAATGTTTAGCTTTGCTTTACTTCACCTAGAGAGACTACTCAGGAGAACAAAACAAAACAAAAAAACCAGAACACCGACTCTTAAATTGTTTAACTAGCAGAGTCATGCTCAACTTCCTGGGTCTGTTAAATCTAGAGATAACCAGTATGTTTGCCTAAGTTGTGAACTTTATGCTTTAGACATTTTCTTTCTGGAGCTATAATCTTTCAAAACAGGTGCACTATCAAGAAGGCACTTGTCATTTCACCACAATCATTTTATGAACACTTTTATTACTATTTGGGTAGATCTTGCTTCCCCAGACTTTTCAATCAAAAAAAAAAAGTTCTGTTGAAGGAGTTAAAAGAAATAAAGCATTGTTCATAAAGGGCTCTGCCACTCAGTTCAAGTGGAGTAAAATGGGCATACCTTCCATACCAAGAATATAAGTCACTGTTGTTTAAGATGTGGAGTGCGTAGAAAGGGCAAGCAAGACTAGCAGAAGAAGGGAGATAGGGTGAAGGATGTTGAAGCAGCGCAATAGTAAGAATAAAGAAGCAAAATGACATGGGCTGCAAGTTTCTCTGAGGTCTAAGAATGGTCCACTCACTTGAAACTTTAAAATTGGTAGAGACAGGTGACAGGACACTGGGGAAAGCCCTGTTCTCAACCAAATATCAATTCCATTTTAAAGATGCCTACTTGTTAAGCTTGACCATCTGAGGCACAGGTACTATCACTCCCAATTCGGTCAAACTCTCCTTATCTTAGGGTCCTGCGCAAGATACGTCGCTTGAAGCACAGCAACATTTCATTACTTGTCCTTAGGGTTTCTGGATTAAGTGGACCTTCTCCAAGAGGCCTTCCCAGGCTGAGCACCCTTTCCCTCTTCCCCCTTACTGAGACCCCTTACTCTTCCCCCTTCCCCTCCCCGCAGCACTGTGCTCATTTGTATATATTATTGCCCTATTTATTTTGTTAATGAGGTGTACATCCCCTTGATTCTATTTATCTTGATAATGTCTTGTTTTTGTTTTGTTCTGTTTTGCTCTGCTGTCTGTCTCCCCCTATTAGCCAGTGAGCCCGTCATCGGGCAGGGATTGTCTCTATCTGTTGCCGTATTGTACATTCCAAGCGCTTAGTACAGTGCTCTGCACATAGTAAGCACTCAATAAATACTACTGAATGAATGAGGTGCTTTGAAATTAAATATAAAATCTGGTGAATATCTGAAGAGGAACAGTATGCAATGGAAAGATTACTTTTACATCCTCCAACAACGGAACATTTTAAAACCTTTTTCTTAGGCAACACAGAAATATCTGAAGTTAATACTTCCTGGCTAATATCCGTAAAGGAATGGGTCTCAAAAGCCCTTATAAACAGGACTACTTTGTCTTTCACATACTTTCTGTGGGCAAAGGGAAGTCTCATGGAAAGAACACAGGCAGGGCAATCAGAGGACTTGGGATCTAATCCTGACTCTGCCACTTGCCTGCCGTGTAACCTGGGGCAAGTCATTTGACTTCTCTGGGCCTGTTACCTCACCTGTAAAATGGGGATTAATGCTGTGAGCTCCACGTGGGACATGGACTGTATCCAACTTGATTACCTTGTATCTACCCCAGCACTTAGTACAGCGGCTGGCACACAATACGCACGTCAACACTCTCAAAAATAAGAAAAGCCCGAACCTATGACCCTAGAGGAAATCCTCGCCTCCAAAATTAATTATATTTATAAGATTTCAATGTATAATACTCCAAGTACTTCCAAGTTGCTGAAACCACTGTTGAAAATTTCGGAATTAATCAACGGGTTCAAAGACACACTAATATTGATTGTGATGTTCATTTCACAAAGACTCTAATACAAGCCTTTCATTTTATCCAGCTTTACAAAGAGCTCTGTGCCATGACATCCACTCCAGGCAATGCATTTATTGAGCACTTACTGTGTGCAGAGCACTGTACTACACACTTTGGAGAGTTCAATACAAGAGAGAAGGTAGACATAGTCCCTGCCCAGCAGGAGGTTAGAGTCTAGAGGGGGAAGCAGACATTTAGATAAATTAAGGAAATGTAAGTGCTTTGGGGTGAATATCAAGTGCTTTGGGCTGGGGGGAGCAATATGGATTTGTACATAAGTGCTGCGGGGTGAATATCAAGTGCTTTAAGGAGGGGTGGAGGAAGCAAAAAGGAAAATTAAAAAAAAAATTGACACAGACATTAGAACTGCCTGTCTTCCCCCACACCTCCCAAGCCTCTTTGCCATTATACTACTGTCCTTCTCTGGACCCTGCCAGTGATGGCAAATAACGTCTAGATATTTCTTAGGGGGAGATAAATCCTCCTGCCCACCCTTCCGGTGCGTGACCCGGGAGGCCTCAAAGGTACCCACAGCAACACGGATGAGTGAGTGCAAGTTCACAGAAGGAAGAGGTGGCGTTGTAAATGTTTTTGCATGCCTCTCCCCAATTACAGTATAAACTCCTCGTGGTCCGGGGACATGTCATTTCCTTATTCTGTACTCCCCAAGCACCTAATACAGTGTACCATACCAAGTGGGCACTCGAATGCATTTACGACTAGTCAATAACCCGTGTGACTGTTCAACCTCCACCTCTGGCACCGGGCAGGGGTTAAAGAAGCAGCATGGCTCAGTGGCAGAGCACAGGCTTAGGTGTCAGAGGTCATGGGTTCTAATCCCGGCTCCGCCACCTGTCAGCTGTGTGACTTTGGGCAAGTCACTTAATTTCTCAGTGCCTCAGTTCTCTCATCTGTAAAATGGGGATGAAGACTGTGAGCCTCATGTGGGGCAACCTGATTACCCTGTATCTACCCCAGCGCTTAGAAAAGTACTTGGCACACAGTAAGCACTTAAATACCAACATTATTACTATTATTATTAAAGCCTAGGGGGTCTGGCCGAACCAAGGCTTCCTTTTGCACCTGACTCCAAGATCTGCCTTGCAGCTCCACGATCGGGGAGGCGATGACAGCAAAAGCCTCCTAACAGATTTTTCCCAGGGTCAAAACCAAGTTGGAAAAATCTTCGAATGGAATACCAGGACCACATTTCTTTGTAATTTACGACCTTCTGGTTACATATGAATCTGCGGGTACCGAACCTAATGGATCATCTCATCCTCCTGGAAAAGGGCTAATTGAAGTGGGAAGCGCTGGCGAGGGACAGCTCTTATAGCCAGACAAAAGGGCATGGCGACGAGGGGGGGGGTGGCGGCAAGGTTTCCCCAAAAGAGACTCAATAAAGAAAAGCACGGGAGGCGTCGGGTGGGGGGCATCGGGAAGATGCCGGAGCAGGGACTGGCCTCAGACACTTGGCTGCTCCGGAGCTGTGTCGACGGCCACCTTCCAAATGGAACCGGACGGCATCAGTCAATCAGTGCCTAGTGGAATTTCAAAGGAGAAGTGGCTTGGGAGTCAGAGGTCGTGGGTTCTAATCCCGCCTCCACCACTTGTCAGCGGTGTGACTTTGGGCAAATCACCTCTCCGCACCTGTTTCCTCACCTGTCAAATGGGGATTAAGACTGTGAGCCCCACGTGGGACAACCTGATTCATTCAATAGTATTTATTGAGCACTTACTATGTGCAGAGCACTGTCCTAAGTGCTTGGAATCTACAATTAGGCAACAGTTAGAGACAATCCCTGCCCAATGACGGGCTCACAGTCTAAACGAGCCTAAACAGTCTGATCACCTTGTATCTATCCCAGCGCTTAGAAGAGTGCTTGGCACATAGTGAGTGCTTAACAAATGCCATCATCATTATTATTAAATGGCCCCCGTGCCACCTGCGGGCGGCAGTTCCAGGTGGCCCGTGGAAAGGAGGGGCTGCCAGGGCTAGCCAACGGAGAGCCCCAAAGGTTTCCCGGAGACAATCTCGGGGCAGCGGCTTCGGTTGCTGGGGTGGGATGGGGGCGGGGGGAAGACGCCGGGTCCCTGGGCTAACTGCCCTGGGGGCTAGTTCATTCAATAGTATTTATTGAGTGCTTACTTTGTGCAGAGCACTGTACTAAGCGCATGGAATGTACACTTTGGCAACAGATAGAGACTATCCCTACCCAATAATGGGCTCATCACAGTCTAAACATCACCCCAAGAATGGATCCATCCCTCTTTGCCCCCCGCGCGGTGGGGCAGGAACGATGGTCTCCCGCTGCGGCCGCAGCGTGACACCAAGAGAAGCAGCGTGGCTCAGTGGAAAGAGCATGTGTTTGGGAGTCAGAGGTCATGGGTTCTAATCCCAGCTCCACCCCTTGTCAGCCGTGTGACTTTGGGCAAGACACTTCATTTCTCTGCCACTCAGTTCCCTCATCTGTAAAATGGGGATGAAGACTGTGAGCCCCACGTGGGACAACCTGATCACCCTGTATCCCTCCCAGCGCTGAGAACAGCGCTTTGCATATAGTAAGCGCTTAACAAATGTCATCATTATCATTAGAAGAGTTCTTGGTACATAATAAGCGCTTAACAAATGCCATCATCATTATTATTATTAGAAGAGTGCTTGGCACAAAATAAGCAATTAACAAATGCCAACATTATTACTAGAAGAGTGCTTGGCACATAGTAAGGGCTTAACAAATGCCATCATTATTATTATTAGAAGAGTGCTTGCACATAGAAAGCGCTTAACAAATGTCATCATTATTATTATCATTAGAAGAGTGCTTGGCACATAGTAAGCGCTTAACAAATGCCATCATTATTATTATTAGAAGAGTGCTTAGCACATAGTGCTTAAGTGCCATCATTATTCTCATTAGAAGAATGCGTAGCATATAGGAAGCGCTTAACAAATGCCATCATTATTATTATCATTAGAAAAGTGCTTGGCACATAGTAAGTGCTTAACAAATTCTATCATTAATATCATTGTGGTTAGTGCTTGGCACATAGTGAGCGCTTAACAAATGCCATCATCATTATCATTGTGGTTAGTGCTTGGCATCAATTAGACTGTAAGTCTGATTAGATTGTGAGCCCGTCAATGGGCAGGGATGGTCTCTATCTGTTGCCGAACTGTCCATTCCAAGCACTTAGTCCAGTGCTCTGCACATAAGTGCTCAATAAATGCTATTGAATGAATGTCCAGTGCTCTGCACATCATAAGCGCTCAATAAATGCTACTGAATGAATTGTCCATTCCAAGCGCTTAGTCCAGTGCTCTGCACATCGTAAGCGCTCAATAAATGCTATTGAATGAATGAACTGTCCATTCCAAGCGCTTAGTTCACTGCTCTGCACATCATAAGCGCTCAATAAATGCTATTGAATGAATTGTCCATTCCAAGCGCTTAATGCTGTTCACATCGTAAGCGCTCAATCACTACTATTGAATGAATGAATGAATGAACATAGTAAGCGCAACATCGTAAGCGCTCAATCAATACTACTGAATGAATGAATGATCATAGTAAGTGTTTAAGAAATACCAACATGGGATTATTATTAGGTGCGGGGTTATTCCGAGGGGCAGGGTTGGCTGCGATCGAAGATCAACCAGCCCCAGAAAAGAAAAGGTTTGGGGGCCTCAGCGGCCATGGTGGGGGTCGGGGGGGCAGCGGGGCCTCCGAGCTTCCCCGTGGGGGCGAGGGCCGGGCAGCGGGGTGGTTAGCGAAGGGGACCGGACCCGACCGGACCGGACCGGAGGGTCTTTGTCCCCGGGCCGGGGCTCGCTGAGCCACATGGCGCGGAGGACGGGAGGGAGGGAGGGAGAGGCACAGGCCGCACAAACAATGTGGCCGCAGGCACCGAGAGGAGGGAGCAGACAGGAGGGGAGCCAGGGGAGGAGAGAGGAGGACAGGGGAGGACAGGGGAGGGGAGAGGAGGGAAAAAGAGGGGAGAGGAGGGGGAAAGAGAGAGGAGAGGAGGGGAAAAGAGAGAGGAGAGGAGGGGAAAAGGGGGGGGAGGAAGAGAGAGGAGAAGAGAGGAGGAGAAGAGAGGAGGAGAAGAGAGGAGGAAAGAGGAAGAGGGAGGAGGAGAGAGAAGGAGAAGGAGAGGGAGGGCGAGGGGGCCGAGGGGCCGGTCATTTATTCATTCATTAGCCCGAGCACCGCTTACTTTCATTCATTCATTCATTCATTCAATAGCCCAAGCGGCGCTTACCTTCATTCATTCATTCAATAGTCCGAGGGGCGCTTACTTTCATTCATTCATTCAATAGCCTGAGCGGCGCTTACTTTCATTCATTCACTCGTATTGATTGGGCGCTTACTATGTGCAGAGCCCTGGACTGAGCGCTTGAAATGGACAATTCGGCAACAATCATTCTTTCGATAATAATAATGTTGGTGTTTGTTAAGCGTTTACTATGTGCAGAACACTGTTCATAATAATAATAATAATGTTGGTATGTGTTAAGCACTTACTATGTGCAGGACATTGTTCATTCATTCATTCATTCGTATTGATTGAGCGCTTACTATGTGCAGAACACTGTTCATAATAATAAGGTTGGTATTTGTTAAGCACTTACTAAGTGCAGGATACTGTTCATTCATTCATTCAATCGTATTGATTGAGCACTTACTATGTGCAGAGCACTGGACTAAGCGCTTGGAACGGACAATTTGGTATCATTCATTCAATAATAATAATGTTGATATTAAGTGCTTATTACGTGCAGAACACTGTTCATTCATTCATTCGTATTGATTGAGCGCTTACTATGTGCAGAGCACTGGACTAAGCGCTTGGAATGGACAATTTGGCAACAATCATTCATTCGGTAATAATAATGTTGGTATTTGTTAAGCGCTTACTATGTGCAGAACACTGTTCATAATAATAATAATAATGTTGGTATGTGTTAAGCGCTTACTATGTGCAGAGCACTGTTCTTAATAATAATAATAATGTTGGTATGTGTTAAGCGCTTATTATGTGCAGAACACTGTTCATTCATCCATTCAATAGTACTGATTGAGCACTTACTATGTGCAGAGCACTGGACTGAGCGCTTGAAATGGACAATGCGGCAACAATCATTCATTTGATAATAATAATGTTGGTATTTGTTACGTGCTTACTATGTGCAGAGCACTGTTCTAAGCACTGGAGTAGATATAGGGTCATCAGGTTGTCCCTGGTGAGGCTCACAGTCTTCATCCCCATTTTACAGATGAGATAACTGAGGCACAGAGAAGTTAAGTGACTTGCCCAGTCACACAGCTAAGTGGCAGAGCTTCATTCAATAGTATTTATTGAGCACTTACTATGTGCAGAACACTGGACTAAGCGCTTGGAATGGACAATTTGGCAACAATCTTTCATTTGATGATAATAACAATAATGTTGGTATTTGTTAAGCGCTTAGTATGTGCAGAACACTGTTCATTCATTCATTCATTCAATAGTATTGATTGGGCACTTACTATGTGCAGAGCACTGGACTAAACGCTTGGAATGGCCAATTCGGCAACAATCATTCATTTGATGATAATAATGTTGGTATGTGTGTTAAGCGCTTACTATGTGCAGAACACTGTTCATTCAACAGTATTGACTGAGCGCTTACTATGTGCAGAGCACTGTCCTAAGCGCTCGGAATGAACAATTCAGCAACAATCATTCGACAGTAATAATGTTGGTATGTATTAAGCGCTTACTATGTGCAGAGCACTGTTCATTCATTCAATCATATTGATTGAGCGCTTACTCTGTGCAGAACACTGTCCTAAGCGCTTGGAATGGACAATTGGGCAACTGAGACCATCCCTGCCCACTGATGGGCTCACAGTCTAATCGGGGGAGACAGGCAGACAAAAACAATAGCAATAAATAGAACCACGGGGATGTCCATCTCATTAAAACCATAGCAATAAATAATAATGTTGGTATTTGTTAAGCACTTACTATGCGCAGAGCACTGTTCTAAGCGCTGGGGGACATACAGGGTCATCAGGTTGTCCCACGCGAGGCTCACCGTCTTCACCCCCATTTTACAGATGAGGGAACTGAGGCCCAGAGAAGTGACTTGCCCACAGTCACACAGCTGACGAGTGGCAGAGGCGGCATTCGAACCCATGACCTCTGACTCCCAAGCCCGGGCTCTTTCCACTGAGCCACGCTGCTTCTTATAGAATGAAGGGGATGTACACCTCATTAAAACAACAGCAATAAATAGAGTGAAGGGGATGTTCACCTCATTAAAATCATAGCAACAGACAGAATGGAGGGGATGAACATCTCATTAAAACAATAGCAATACTAAACTTCTCTGTGCCTCAGTTACCTCACCTGTAAAATGGGGATTAACTGTGAGCCTCACTTGGGACAACCTGATTACACTGTATCTCCCTGAGCGCTAAACAGTGCTCGGCACATAGTAAGCACTTAACAAATACCAACATTCTTATAAGAATCAAGGGGATGAACATCTCATTAAAAAAACTGCAATAAATAGAATGAAGGAGATGGGCATTTCATTAAAACAAGAGCAATAAATAGAGTGAAGGGGATGAACATCTCATTAAAACAAGAGCAGTAAATAGGGTGAAGAGGATGGACATCTCACTAAAAAATAGCAACAGAGTGAAGGGGATGGACATCTTATTAAAAAATAGCAATAGAGTGAAGGGGATGAACATCTCATGAAAACAATAGCAATAAATAGAGTGAAGGGGATGAACATCTCATGAAAACAATAGCAATAATTAGAGTGAAGGGGATGAACATCTCATGAAAACAAGAGCAATAAATAGAGTGAAGGGGATGAACATCTCAATAAAACAATAGTGCTAAATAGAATCAAGGGGATGAACAGCTCATTAAAACAATAGCGCTAAATAGAAAGAAGGGGATGAACACTTCATTAAAAAAATAGCAATAAATAGAATGAAGGGGATGAACATCTCAAGAAAACAAGAGCAATAAATAGAGTGAAGGGGATGGACATCTCATTAAAAAATAGAAATAGAGTGAAGGGGATGGACATCTTATTAAAAAATAGTAATAAATAGAACGAAGGGGATGAACATCTCATGAAAACAATAGCAATAGAGTGAAGGGGATGGACATCTCATTAAAACAAGAGCAATAAATAGAATGAAGGGGATGGACACCTCATTAACAAAATAAATAGGGTAATGAAAATATACAAATGAGCAGAGTGCTGAGGGGAAGGGAGAGGGGGAGGAGCTGAGGGGAGGTGAAGGGGGGACAGAGAGGGAGCAGCGGGCAGAGGGGAAGGTCAGTCCAGGAAGGCCTCCTGGAGGAGGTGAGGTGAGAATCCCCTTGATTCTATTTATTGCTATTGTTTTATTGAGATGTCCATCCCTTTCACTCTATTTATTGCTATTGTTATAATGAGATGTCCATCCCCTTCACTCTATTTATTGCTATTGTTTTCATGAGATGCCCATCCCCTTCATTTTATTTAGCGCTACTGTTTTAATGAGATGTCCATCCCCTTCCCTCTATTTATTGCTCTTGTTTTAATGAGATGTCCATCCCCTTCACTCTATTTATTGCTATTGTTTTAATGAGATGTCCATCCCCTTCATTGCTATAGTTTTAATGAGAGGTTCATCCCCTTCATTCTATTTATTGCTGTTTTTTAATAAGATGTCCATCCCCTTCATTCTATTTATTGCTCTTGTTTTAATGAGATGTTCATCCCCTTGATTCTATTTATTGCTATTTTTTAATGAGATGTCCATCCCCTTCACTCTATTTATGGCTATTGTTTTCATGAGATGTTCATCCCCTTCACTGCTATTGTTTTAATGAGATGTTCATCCCCTTCATTCTATTTCTTGCTATTTTTTAATAAGATGTCCATCCCCTTCACTCTATTTACTGCTGTTGTTTTCATGAGATGTCCATCCCCTTCACATTGCTATTGTTTTCATGAGATGTTCATCCCCTTGATTCTATTTATTGCTATTTTTTAATAAGATGTCCATCCCCTTCACTCTATTTATTGCTGTTGTTTTCATGAGATGTCCATCCCCTTCACATTGTTATTGTTTTCATGAGATGTTCATCCCCTTTACTGGTATTGTTTTCATGAGATGTTCATCCCCTTCACTGCTATAGTTTTAATGAGAGGTTCATCCCCTTCATTCTATTTCTTGCTACTTTTTAATAAGATGTCCATCCCCTTCACTCTATTTATTGCTGTCGTTTTAATGAGACGTCCATCCCCTTGATTCTATCTATTGCTATTTTTTAATGAGCTGTCCATCCCCTTCACTCTCTTGATTGCTATTGTTAATTGCTATTGTTATTTGTTAATGAATGGTACATTGCCTCGATTCTATTTAGTTGCCATTGTTTTTACGAGATGTTCTTCCCCTCGACTCTATTTATTGCCATTGTTCTCGCCTGTCCGTCTCCCCCGATTAGACTGTAAGCCCGTCAAAGGGCAGGGACCGTCTCTATCTGTTGCCGACTTGTTCATCCCAAGCGCTTAGTCCAGTGCTCTGCACCTGGTAAGCGCTCAATAAATACTACTGAAGGAATGCATGGAGAAGCAGCGTGGCTCAGTGGAAAGAGCCCGGGCTTTGGAGTCAGGGCTCATGAGTTCGAATCCCAGCTCTGCCACTTGTCGGCTGTGTGACTGTGGGCAAGTCACTTCACTTCTCGGTGCCTCAGTTCCCTCCTCTGTAAAATGGGGATGAAGACTGTGAGCCCCACGTGGGACAACCCGATTCCCCTGTGTCTACCCCAGCGCTTAGAACAGTGCTCGGCACATAGTAAGCGCTTAATAAATACCAACACTATTATATTGTTTTCCTGAGCTGTTCATCCCCTTGATTCTCTTTATTGCTACGGTTTACTGAGATGTCCCTCCCCTTCACTGTCCGCAGGGCGGTGAGGAGGGGAGGGAGAGGGAGGGAGGGAGTCGGGGTGGCCGCTTACCGCCTTCAGGTCGAGGACCCCGTCCTTGGCCTCCTGCAGCAGCGACACGAACTTGGCGGTGAGGAGCCCCAGGCTCTTTTCGTGCCGCCCGCGGGCCTGGCCGGAGGGGGGGACGGCGGAGGAGGGGGCGACGGCGGAGGAGGGGTTGGGGTCCGGCGGGGGCTGCGGGGCCCCGGAGCCCGACGAGTCGGCCAACGCCGCCATGGGCCGCGCAGGCGGGGCGGGGCGGCGAGGCCGGGGCGGGGCCCACCACGACGGCCTTCCCTCCCACGGCCCGGCCGACGATGAGGAGGCGATGAAGAAGAGATGAAGAAGAGGAGGAGGAGGAGACGGGCCGACCACGACGGCCTTCCCTCCCACCGGCGGACGGTGAGGAGGAGATGAAGAGGAGGAGGCGACGGGCCGACGACGGCCTTCCCTCCCAGGGGCGGACGATGAGGAGACGATAATGAGGCGATGAAGAGGAGGTGGAGAGGAGGAGGCGATGAAGGGGAGGTGGGGAGGAGGAGGCGATGAAGAGGAGGTGGAGAGGAGGAGGAGGAGGAGGAGATGGGCCGACGACGGCCTCCCCTCCCACGGGCGGACGATGAGGAGGCGATGAGGAGGAGATGAAGAGAAGGAGGCGACGGGCCGACGACGACGACGGCCTCCCCTCCCACGGGCGGACGACGAGGAGACGATAACGAGGCGATGAAGAGGAGGCGGCGACGGGTCGACGACGACGGCCTCCCCTCCCACGGGCGGACGATGAGGAGGAGATGAAGTGGAGATGAAGAGAAGGAGGCGACGGGCCGACGACGACGACGACGACGGCCTCCCCTCCCACGGGCGGACGACGAGGAGACGATAACGAGGCGATGAAGAGACGATGAAGAGGAGGGGGCGATGGGCCGACGACCACGGCCTTCCCTCCCCCGGCCGGGCGGACGATGAGGAGACGATAATGAGGCGATGAAGAGGAGGGCCGACGACCACGGCCTTCCCTCCCGCGGGCGGACGACGAGGAGGAGATGAAGAGGCGGAGGGTCGGCCGCGGCCTCCCGCCGCTCCCCCCTCAGCCTCCGCCGGCCACGGGGGACGACCGGGGGGCGGGACTTGCCATCGCCGGAAGTGACGTCACCTCCCCCTCCCTCCACCCCTCCCCGCCGCCGTTGCCGGGCAACCGATCGCTCCTTCCGCGGGGCGGAGCGAGCCCTCACCCTAGTGAGGGTGGTACATTGTTAAGCGCGGCCTCTGTGCCGAGCGCTTACTATTCGCAGAGCACTGTACTAAGCACTTGACCGCTGGTGTGAGTGTGGGCAGGCCACTTCACTTCTCAGGGGAAAGAGCCCGGGCTTGGGACTCAGAGGTCATGGGTTCGAATCCCAGCTCTGCCACTTGTCAGCTGTGTGAGTGTGGGCAAGTCACTTCACTTCTCTGGGCCTCAGTTCCCTCATCTGTAAAATGGGGATTAACTGGGAGCCTCAAGTGGGACCACCCGATTACCCTGTATCTACCCCAGCGCTTAGAACAGTGCTCGGCACATAGTAAGCGCTTAACGAATACCAACATTATTACTCACCTACCCCTGCGGGACTTTGAGCCATATCCCTATACTCCCTGAGATTTATTTTAATATCTTTCTCCCCCACTAGATTATAAAAGATCTTTGAGGCCAAGGATCATGTCTACCAAGTCCGTTGTCCTGTACTCTCCCAAGATGTTGGTATTTGTTAAGCGCTTACTATGTGCCGAGCACTGTTCTAAGCGCTGGGGTAGACACAGGGGAATCAGGATGTCCCTCGTGGGGCTCACAGTCTTAATCCCCATTTTATAGATGAGGTAACTGAGGCACAGAGAAGTTAAGTGACTTGCCCACAGTCACACAGCTGACAAGTGGCAGAGCCGGGATTCAAACTCATGACCTCTGACTCCAAAGCCCGTGCTCTTTCCACTGAGCCACGCTGCTTCTGCTTCCCAAGCTCTTCCTACAGTGCTCTGTATCCAGTAAGTGCTCAGTGAGTATCACTGACATTGATTGAGCCTTACAGACATGTGGGAGATGTTTATTCATTCATTCAATAGTATTTATTGAGTGCTTACCATGTGGAGGGCACTGTACTAAGCACTTGGAATGTGCAATTCAGCAACAGATAGAGACAATCTCTGCCCAGTGACGGGCTTATCTAAAACTGCCTTTCTGCTATGCTTCCCTGTGGCAGTTTGGGGAGCTGACTTCACCGTTAGGTATTTATCTACCTGTTGCATTTTCATCATAGCAAGTCTTGCCTTCCACATTAGACTCTGCTTTTTGAGGGCAGGGCCCGCTTCTTTTACTTCTGGCGGTTCCCCAAATCCTAGCCAGTGCTTTACACCTCTTAGATGTCCCATTATCCTTATTGGAAAATGAAGTGAGGGAAGAACTCAGGCAGGAATTCCTAGGAAATAGCTTTGGCATTTCCCAAGAGCAGGTGGAAAACCCTGGCTCAATTTCCTTGAGTTAGAACAGTAACATTATTTTGGCACTTTTTTCTTCCTTGCTGTTCCTGTGGTTTTTGTACTCTCTCAAGCCCTGCCCTTAGTACAGTGCTCTGCATTTAGCAGGCACCCAGTAAATATCACCGACTGATTACCGTTTACCTCAAGTGGATCCCATTTCTGTGGATGTGGATGCCATCTCTTGCCCGGATTGCCGCAGCAGGCTTAGGGCGTCTGGGAGAACAGTTCGCTGCCCGTCTCTATGCCAGAGCTAAGAGAGACCTTCATATCTAAAATGGATCACAGCTTCCAGAGAAAAGTTACTTAAGAGCATTGCTAAAAGCAACAAATAAAAAGATTCTAAGCAGAATGCTAGCAGCTCTCACCACCCCAAACCCGGCTGGTGAGCAGGGCTTTCACTTGGGCTGGGGGAGAGAGATGTTGTCGACAGTGGCACGACTCTTCTCCAACCTGGCCCCACATGGGCAGGGAAGACATCCCCTGCCACCCAGTAAAGCCCCTTTTGGGGTTACTTCAATCGGAACCGCATTCCGACTGGTTCTGACATTACAAGCACAGCTTTAGGGCTTGGGGAGCCTGGTTGTTTTCCCAGTTCAGGGGAAATCCAAGCGGTTGCAACTCTTCCTGGGATGATCACTATTAGATCCCTATCACAACTGAGCAAACACATAAACAATGGTTAAATAACTATTAAAAGCTTATAGCACAGCTGAGTCAGGGACTCATGCTGACTCCCATTACCCATTAATAACCTCCTAAATGGTAAAGAATTCTGTTGGTTAAAATAACCCTGCCTTTCTAACCTTCTCCCCCAGTGCGAGTGAGAGAAAGAGAGTGAATGTATATATATATGAATGAGTGAAAGAGCTAGAAATAGAGAAGATTCTGCTGGGGTTAGGTTATCAGTAGTGAAGCTTTTAGCACTCACGCTCTTGACTGCCTGCCCAATGTGTGTCCTACAATATACTGAGTACCCAGGAAAGTAAATAGATGCACCAGATATGACCTCTGCCCACAAGGAGCTTACACTCTAATGGGGGAGACAGACATTGACCAAACAAGTAATCATCAATTGATTGGGCATATTTTTAACAAGCGTTGCTTGAAGGAGAATATAAATGAACAAATACGCACCTTAGAGGTGATTCTTGGACTGATGAGAATCGAGGAGTTGGGAGCTCAGGGGGAAGATTTTTTGAAGGTGGTGGTGTTTTAGAAGGGCTTATATTTGTGGAGAGCTGCAGGATGGCAGATTTGTAAGAGGATGAAGATGGAAGTCTCAGACCGGAGAAGCTTGAGTGAGGAATCACCCACAGTATTTCACAAAATGGAAGCAGTGCAGCCTAATGGATAGAGCATGGGCCCGGGAGTCACAAGGACCTGGGTTCTAATCCCAGCTCTGCCCCTTGTCTACGTGACCTTGGCCAAGTCACTTAATTTCTCTGGACCTAAGTTACCTCATCTGTAAAATGGGGGTTCGGTACCTGTTCCCACTCCTACTTTGCCTGTCAGCCTCAAGTTGGACCTGAGGATCTTCTAGCTACCCCAGCACTTAGTCTAGTGCTTGGCACACATGAAATGCTAAAATACCACAATTATTTGGAATGTTACATCACTTTCCAACTAATTCACTTGGGAAATTTTTACAAATCAATCGCTGACTGAGCACTTACTATGTACAGAGTATTAAGTGCTTGGGAGAGTACAAAACAACAAAATTAGCAGATAATTGTTCCAAAGTACATGGAAGATCTTGGAATAATTTTCTAACTTTACCTAGTGATAACATTAGGATTAACTAAATCCTGTTCTTAAATACTCATATATAGATTTATGCTCATGCTCACCACTACTTGTAAAAGTTTGACTTATCTAATTGCCTAATTTTGTTTCTTTCTCACTCACAGGCTTACTCTGGCATGTAGGAGAAGCATCATGGCATATGAGAAGCAGAGTGCCATAGTGGACAGAGCACAGGCCTGGTCCTGGGTTTTTATCCTGGCTCTGCCACGTGTCTGCTGTGTGACCTTGGGCAAGTCACATCACTCTCTGGACCTGAGTTACCTCATCTATAAGATGGAATTGAGACTGTGAGCCCCATAAGCGACAGGGACTGTGAGCCCCATATGGGACAGGGACTGTGAGCCCCATATGGGACAGGGACTGTGTCCAACCCAATTTGCTTGTATCCACCCCAGTTTTTAGTAAAGTGCCTGGCACACAGTAAGAGCTTAACAAACACCACAATTATTTATTATTATTATGTTTGCAATTTGGATCCAGTTGTCTCACCCCATTAAATTGTAGGCTCCTCAAAGGCCCAGCCAAATATTTTTTTTTATCTCTATTGCATGCTCCCAAGGACCTCGTTCAGTTATCTACACAGACTACGTACTCAAAAATGTTGCTAATTGATCAAGAGAAATCAGACAAATAGAAATTAAGTTACAAAATTTAATTTATACGGCGGAAACATTACAAGTGCCTTTTCTTAAATATTTTTGATAATTTATTCTATTACATAAGGATAAATAAATTAAGAAAATACTGTACACATCTTTAATCCTTGATTAATACATGATAAACTCCATACAATATATTCACACTAAGAGAAGATGTATTTTAATATCCACGAAAATACATAGCAATACTGGTTAAAATTATAACAGAGTGGCTGACACAGAATTTTCCATCAAGTTGCCTCACTATCCTTATAAGAGGACTATTGTGCCCTCAGAACTCTTGCTGAATGTCATTTAAAGCACAAGTAAGTCGCTTCATTTTTTCCTCCATGGCTCTTTTATTGTTGGCTGTTTCTTGTAGAAGCTGCCTCATTTCTTCTTCAACCTCGTAAACCTGAAATAACATTTGAATTTCAAACGTCTTAGAAATATCTTTGAATTTTAAATCCCATTTTAAAAATGCTTGCCAAAGAAGGAAAAATCAGCCATGAGGGGTGTTCTTGTGAAAGACTTTGTGATATCTCACTGAACTATTGATCAAGTCAATCAAGGGGGTTGTGGTCCTGAAGAACCTAGAGTGGTCCTCACTCTAGGCTTCAAGGCTCTACATCACCTTGCCCCTTCCTACCTCTCCTCCCTTCTCTCTTTCTACCGCCCACCCCGCACGCTCCGCTCCTCTGCCGCCCACCTCCTCACCGTCCCTCGGTCTCGCCTATCCCGCCGTCGACCCCTGGGCCACGTCCTCCCGCGGTCCCGGAACGCCCTCCCTCCTCACCTCCGCCAAACTAATTCTCTTCCCCTCTTCAAAACCCTACTTAAAACTCACCTCCTCCAAGAGGCCTTCCCAGACTGAGCTCCCCTTCTCCCTCTACTCCGTCTACCGCCCCCCCCTTCACCTCTCCACAGCTTAACCCTCTTTTCCCCCCATTTCCCTCTGCTCCTCCCCCTCTCCCTTCCCATCCCCTCAGCACTGTACTCGTCCGCTCAACTGTATATATTTTCATTACCCTATTCATTTTGTTAATGAAATGTACATCGCCTCGATTCTATTTAGTTGCCATTGTTTTTACGAGATGTTCTTCCCCTTGACTCTATTTATTGCCATTGTTCTCGTCTGTCCGTCTCCCCCGATTAGACCGTAAGCCCGTCAAACGGCAGGGACCGTCTCTATCTGTTGCCGACTTGTTCATTCCAAGCGCTTAGTACAGTGCTCTGCACATAGTAAGCGCTCAATAAATACTATTGAATGAATGAAAGAACTGTGAACTAAAGAAAACTCATGCTACACTATTCACTCCTTTATTGCCACCCTGCACTTGTGCAAACTTATCACCACCCACATCCACAAAATAATTTCTTCCAACACATTGTGTTGTATCTAAACAGATGTGCACTGTGGGAAGAATATTCCCTATCTCCTAGTAGTGTTCTAGCCAACATACATACCGAAAAAGAACAATCAAAAAACACTACATAAAAATTTCACTTTTTAAAAGAGACCCAACGGGAAACAAAGACAAGCAAAGAATTAAAAATGCTAAGCTCCAGGCCTCAGAGCAAACAGCAAAGAAAAGGATTTGCTTAGTTTTGTGAAGTAATGAGCCTCAACTTCACTGCTGCCTATAAGATGACTGGTAGCCCCTTTCCACATTTTCAAAGTGCTGCCACGTCTACCCTCTGGCCTGGAACTCTTTCCTCTTTCGTATCTGATAGACCACCACTCTCCCCATCTTTAAAATCCTACTAGAATATCTTCTCCCAGAGGCTTTCCTTGACTAACCCCTTGTTTTCCCACCTTATCCATCCTTCCTTCTGTATCTTTTACGCACTTGCGTCTGTACTCCTTAAGCACTCTGACACTGACCTCATCCCTAGCCTCACCACACTTATGTACATATCCCTGTACTCTGCCAATTCTGCTATTTACCTCCCCCGCCAGACTGTCAGCTCCTTGGAGGCAGGAATTACATCAACCAAGTCTATTTTACTGTATTCTACCACGTGATTACTACAATGCTCTGCACATGATTATCACTCAAATTGATTATCTTGCCTTAGTTGTCCATGCCAAATCAGAAAAAGAGGAGAAAAATAAACTACAAAAAGGAATCAAACATTTATCTAATGTTTTTATGGGATGGAAGTTCAATGCAGGATATATGTGATTAAGCATAAAACACTCACCTCATGTTTGCTCTATACAGAGCTCAGTATACTGTGAAAAATATTAATAACAATTCTATTCACCAACTGTGACTTCCCCCAGGTGTTTAGGCTATTGATGTAATAGCATTTGCTTTGGAAGTTCAAAGGCTATCAGGTAGTTTCATAGATTACCTTTTCATTTGCAGCTTCAATTTGCTTTTGCTTTTCACTTGCAAGTTGTACAAGTTCTACTTGATGAGCTGTAACCATTGAGTCTAGCTGCCTTCTAAAAGCATTGTCCATAGAATGAAGTTTTTCCAGTGTGACTCTAAAACAGGACATAAAATTCATGGCTTTTTTTTTATTCCTCTGAAAACCTCTTTCTCCTATAACTAATAAGCAGGCATGCTATCCATTTAAGATTGCAAAGAACCACTGCAACAAGCACCAGTTAACCAACTGAATGACCCATCTCCCAGGAATTCTTTCAGAAAAATCATGTTCAATTTGAGGAACACTTGGACAGCCAGAGAAGTAGAGACCTGAGAAAAAAAGCAGCAGCATAGCCTAGTGGATAAACCGTAGGCTTGGGGGTCTTATCCTGACACCCTGGTGTCTAATCCCAGCTCTGCCACTTGTCTCATGTGTGACTTTGGGCAAGTCACTTCCCTTTACCTCACTTCAGTTACCTTATCTGTAAAATGGGGATTACGATTGTGAGCCCCATCTGGGACACGGACTGTGTCCAACCTGATTATCTTGTTATCTATCCCAGTGCATCATACAGCATCTGGCTTAATACCAAAAACTCCACCCCAAAATACATAAAAAGCAGGCTTCTGCAACTAAACCCCCATTTCCTCTAATCCCTCTCCCTTCTGTGTTGGATCTGTACCTCTTTAAGCACTCCATATTCACCCCACCCTCTGCCCCACAGCCCTTATAACAGGACCATAATTTATTTTAATGTTTGCCCTTCTAAACGGTTATGCTCCTGGTCGAAAGGTGATGAGTTTACTAGCAGGTAGTATATCAAGTGCTCAAATATCACACACTGCCTTTTCATTTCTTATTAATTTTAGTCCTTTCACTGGAGATCTTCAGATGGTTGAAAGCAATTCTCCCTTCCCACTGTCTCCATTTACAAACCACCACCTAACCTGGTTTCCTGCAGTAACACTGCCCTGGCTCCCCAAGAACAGCTGGTAGCACCACCAGCTCCTCCCATCCTTGAATGAGGCTTGAGGGTGGATGGGGAGTTTTACTCTCTGATATAAGAGATGCCTGGCACAGAGTAAGCACTTAACAAATGCCACTAAAAACAACCAAGCAAAAAAAAAAAAAAGGCTAGAAAGAAATGCAGATGGGACTGAGCTTATATAAAAACCATGTGTGCATTTTCCTTTAAGCAGACCCAGAACATTGATAGCCAGGTTTAACATTTAGAAAAATAATTCTTAAACTTGTACTCAGATTTACTTTTGAGCTTGAAGATTTTTGTCTCTTTCTTCAATGAGTTTTTTTTCCTTAGTATCAAACTTTTCTTTCATTTGTTTAACTTGTGCCTCAAGCTGATTTAGCAGGTCTCCTTTCTCTTGCCACTTCTTATTCATTGCACTAAAATGGAAATACAAGGGTTAGAATGAAATGCTCAAATGCTAACTCATTAAGCTTTTAAAGTATCAGTTGTGACTGCAGGCATGCTTTTTGAAGGGTTTTGAGTAGAAAAATCTGCTCCTGACTTGCCTGAATTTGCAGGGGGCAAGTCTCATGTTAAAGCACTAAACTCTGGGGAATTCCCCTGAGAACCAACAACATGAGGGAGCCACACACCTGGGTTCTAATCCCATCTCTGCCATTTATCTGCAGTGTGACCTTGGATAAGTCACTTAACTTCTCTATGCCTCAATTACCTCATCTGTAAAACGGCGATTACGACTGTACACACTGTGTGGGACTGGGACTGTGTCTGCTTTAGAAAAAAAAAACAAAAAACAATAAAAGCACACCACTAATTCCCACCTTTCACCGAGGACCCTGAGAATAGCACTCCAACCAAGCCTTTCCTGCAGTCGCCCACTCCAGACACCCACTCATATCTCCTGCTCCCTGCTGTCGCTCTTGGAGGCTTCTGTCCCCACAGTCCAGACACACCCACCACCAGGAAGCAGCCATCAACGGACTGATTTCTGATCAGTACAGAGGCACACATAAAGATAGACTCCACAACCAAAGATGCCCAGTCACATGGCCACAAATGATCATTTTTCAGTCTTAGACTGAGACATGAGTACTACTAGCTGGCTGGGGAGGTAGGTACCATTAATGCCTCTGATATAGGAAGAATCTGAAAGAGATTTTCAACTTGTCCTTAAGTTTGCCTTGTGCAATTCCAGCTGTATATTGTGCAGGTCACCTGTATGATTTTGTAATTTCTTCAAGTTCTTCTTCCTTCTCTTGCAACTGTTGTTTCAGTTCCTCTTTCCTTTCTCGGTGCCTTTCCAGTTTCTCCATCAGTTCTTCCAGTTCTGCGGTCTTTCCATCAAGTTGCTCTTGAGCAGCTTTCTGAGTCCTGTTGATTTCATCCTGGAGTCTTCTGAGACGTTCATCTCTGTCCTGTAAGCCCTTCAGAGACAACTTGTATTTTATTAGCTGCATTATTTTTGTTTGGTTTTTACAAGGCAGGAGGTTTAAAAAAATATAAACCCCCAGATTCTCTGAGAGAATAAGGTAAAATCTTTATGCATTTATGAAAAAGGTTAACTGTAATTTATTTCCCACAAAACATAAAATACATATTCATTAATTTCTACGATATGGGGCAAAGAATGATAATTGATTTTAAGCCCTTATTGTGTGCCAAGCAGCATACTAAGCATTGGGGTAGATAGAAGAAAAATAGGCCCGACACAGGGCTCACAGTCTAAATACTACTACTACTACTACTACTAACAAGAACAACAACAATAATAATAATAATGATAAAAAATCTAAACAGGAGGGAGAATAGGAATTGAATTCCCATTTTGTAGTTGAGGGAACTGAGGTACAGAGAAGTTAAGTGCTGCATGCACATGGTCACACAGCAGGTAAGTGGCAGAGCTGGGAGTAGAACACTGGTCCTCTAACTCCCAGGCCCACGCTCTTTCCACCAGGCCATGCTGCTTCCCTAGATAAAGAAATTTCAATTCATTATTTACAAGTAAGCCTACATGATCACTTAGAACTGTGACTTCTTTTAAAGGTTGAGATAAAATTTACTAAGTCATTTTGCCTCGAGAGTGCAATGTGAGTTGCAACTTTGGGCTAGTTTACCACAGAAATGAGGACACTTTGCTCTATCTTTCTGTAGTTTAAGTGAGAAAATGGAAGTCTGTCCTTTTTACTTAAAAAAGCTGTGATATCACAACAATGACAGATTCAAAACACTACCATGGCTTTTTGGGAGAAAAATGTTTTGTGCCCAACAGGCAAATTGTAATTAGCAAACCACAAACCATCAATGTGCCTGGGAGAGGGTACAATAAAACAGAGTTGGTAGACCTATTCCCTGTCCACAATAAACATATTTAAAAATTAATGAAATAATACTGATAGGCAGAAAGATATAGTTTTGGGGGCGTTTAGTTAGACACCTTCTCAACCTAGGCCCTAACAGAGTAGAGTCTACCTTCGTGACTTTCAGACTGTAAAATTGTTAGATTATGAAAGCCCTATCCGTGTATCAGACAAAGACTGGGGCTCAAAAGTTGTATCACTGAACTGATAAGGTACATTATTCCAGTAATCCCTGTGAGATGCAGAGTGGCCTAGGGGATAGAACCCAGGGCTGGGACTCAGAAGGACCTAGGTTCTAATCCCAACTCCGCCACTTGTCTGTGACCTTGGGCAAGTCATTTCACTTCTCTGTGCCTCAGTTACCTCATCTGTAAAATTGCATTAAGGCTGTGAGCCCAGTGTAGGACAGGGTCCATATCCAACCCGATTATCTTGTATCTAACCCAATGCTTAGAATGGTGCTTGTGGTAACCAATACAATTACTTGAGCTGCAAGGTCTGTAAAACAGGGTTCCACATTAAGACACCTATGTACAACATTACTAATAAATACATTTGGGTCAAAGAATTGCGATCCCTTGGGAAAATCACTTAATTTCTCTTTTTCTTGGTTTCCTCATCTGTAAAATGGGGATTAAATCCTACACCCTCTTACTTAGAATGTGAACCTGGGTGGGACAGGGAAGCAAAGTGGCTCAGTGGAAAGATCAAGGGCATAGGAATCAAAGGTCAAGGGTTCTAATCCCGGCTCCACCACCTGTCAGCTGTGTGACTTTGGACAAATCACTTCACTGTGCCTCAGTTACCTCATCTGTAAAATGGGGGATTAAGACTGTGAGCCTCACCTAGGACAACCTGACTAACCTGTATCTACCCCCGTATCTACCCCAGTGCTTAGAACAGTGCTTGACACAAAGTTAGCACTTAGCAAATACCAACATTATTATTATTATTATTATTATTACCTAATCCAGTGCTTAGAACAGTGCCTGGCACAGAGTAAGCACTTAAGTACAAGTACCATTATTATTATTATTTTTCCATCTCATAATGGGAAAGCTACAAGATCAAAGAAAATACAAAACTTACTTCTTTTAGTTTCCTAATAGTTTCAGTTTGATCATCTACAATTTTGGTTTTAATTCTTAAAGCATCACTGTCCCTTTCATTTTGCTTTCGTAGAGACTCATTATCCATAGATAAAACTTCAATCTTGGCCTCTAGTTTTCCACGATCTTGAGCTAGAGAAGCACCTAAATAGGATGTTAAGAAATTTCTACTTGATCACCTGTTATATTTTTTAAGTGAGCAAATACGTTTATTGCTCTACTACTAGTTTAACATAAAAAGTACTTACATTGCATGTTAGTGACTGAATGCACAAAAATGGCTTCTAATATACAGCCAGTATCGGCAATTAGGCTTAGCTATTATAAGCATTTTGCACACAGACTTCTAAAAAATCCCACAAGATGGTGCTACATGAGTATTTACTATTTACAATGCCTGCTAGTTAATGTGGGAAGAAGCAATTTTGTTGATAAAAAACATTGTTTTGGCTCTTTCAATAATACACTGCTACTTTTTTATGTTTCTCGAGATACAGGCAGTGTTTATCAGTGTTGCAAGGAAAAGTAATGCAAAGGGCTGCATGGGATAAGGTTTGTATTTTAAGAGTATTCTAGTGGAAAATTCCCGATGGGCACAGAGCACATTTCACTTTCCATACCAACCTAACTCCTGTATAGACCACGTGATGAAGAGTAAGGTGATAATGAGTCTACATCCTCACCCCACTGATTCTGCCCCACAGTCCCTCTTCACAATTCATGACGAAGTCAGGCCTGCCTGATCCAAAGTAGCATGCATTTTCACATTTTTCCTCAGCTCTGTACCACAGGGGGAAGATGGGAGAAAAAACCATGCTGGGAGATCTTCAAGCAGTGCTCGGATTCCAGGCAGGCCTGAAGCAGAGAGGGGGTCAGAGTGGAATCTCCGAGACAAGCCAAGACAGCAGCTGCCCAGAGGGTAGATTTCAGGCCAGCTACAAGGCATGCAGGGGAACACAATCCCATAGGCAAATCTCCAAGTGTACACAGGCTGACTCCAAAGGCGTTGCACTGACTGCAAAATATTATGTCAGAATTTATTTTTGGCCAATCTCCTGTTGCTGTGAGTGTAAATGGAGAAAGACACGTTCGTGCCATTAATAAGAATTTCTTTTTTTTAAATGAGCACGGGTTCTGACATGCAAAAGAAGGGTTATCTCTAAAGAAACCCACAAGTCTTGGCTCACCTGCAATCTTCTCTTGGGGGAGTCAACCTGACAAGGGAACTGAATAATAATCATAATTCCAAAACCAGGGATAGTTCTTTTGAGCTAAGCCAATATACTGAACTCTTCAGTGAGCTGGCTAAATAACAAAAGCCTTATGCCTCCATCTGGCTTTCTTCTATGGGGGTTAAATAGTATGTCCAGACCATTTAAATTACTGTCAAACACTGATTTCCTGTAACCACTGGAAAAGCAAAATTTAATCAACTTCAAAGAGGGTTTGTTTATACCCTGTTGTGCCAGCTCCTGACCCCATAGCTTTCTTTCTGCTCTTAAACCATCGATTATCGACTCTTGAGCTGTCAGTTGTGAGATAAGTTGTGATTTTTCTTGCTTAAGAAGTTCTACTTGAATAGTTTTCTCCTTGTCCTCCTCAACCATAGTTTCAAGGGTTTGAATTCGTTTCTGTAGCCGCAAAGGAAAAAAAAAAGGTGAAAATACCCAAATTTCCCCAGCCATAGCTATTTTAAGTTGAAAAATTATTAAGAATGATAAATAAGTCTTCCTCGGGGCCAGTGGATTTTGCCCTATCCAGGACAAATTCACCTTCAAAACTACTTCAGAAGAAATTTATTCTTCTTCCTGGAGTTGGCTCATGTTAAGTTCAACTTCAAGAAAGTATACTGAATAAATGACTATGTAAAGTTAAAGTGAAGACAAAGGTTCAGATGCAGTGGGAATTTTAGAATGACTGAACACAAGTTTTTTAAAAATAAATTTTAAATACATTACTATGATAATCAGTTTGTCCCAAACAAAAATCAAAGGAAAGTCAAATATACCTTGCACTTTCTTACCTTTAAATTTGATGTAGCTTCCAGTTTTGACTGGGAAACTTCGGCAATCTTTGCTTTTTGTTCTTTCACTATAGAGGTCAGATCTTGAATTAAAGTAGAGGTCTGCTTTTCTTTTTGCTGGGCCTGGGCAAGAGCATGTTTATTCTTTGCTAACTCAGTCGCAACATTTTCAAAACCATCCTTAACCTACATTTTCAAAAACCAGACAAAATCCTTTTATAAAGGAATGGAAGGAAAACCACCAAGGTGAACACAAAAACCACAAAACCTGGAACATGAGCCTGAGATGAAGGCGTGGACCATGGATTGGCAGAACAAAGACAGTGAGGCCTGAGTAACTGAAGGGGCAGCCCTGGGTCAATGGGTCTTGGAGTCAAGTGCTTAGTACACTGCTCTGCACACAGAAAGCGCTTTATAAATACAGTTGAATGAGTCACACACAGTGGGAGGGGGAAACCTAAGAGGAAGCAGGCAGGTTCACAGGTGGAGAAAGCTTAAATCCACTCATGCTATGAAAGCCATTTGGAGATAATCAAGAGCTGATGGTACTGGTTCTCTCAATATTTTGAGAGTCAATACAAGCATTCAGTCCATGTTACCCAACCACCTTCGTATCAAACAGAAACACCTTACCTTACGATTTAAGGCACTCAATCGCCATACCTTCTTCTACCTCACCTCGCTACTCTCCTGCTACAGCCCAGCCCACATACGTAGCTCCTCTAATGCCAACCTATTCATTGTACCTCAATTTTGTCTATCTCACTGCCAACCCCTTATCCAGATCCTCCTTCTGGCCGGGAACTCCCTCAATCAAGTCGTATTTATTGAGATGTTACTGTGTGCAGAGCACTGTATTAAGTGCTTGGGAGAGTACAATAAAAAAGAGTTGGTAAACACTTTTTCTGCCCACAACTAATTTACCGTTTCTCTCCTCCTTCATCATGAAAAAACACCATTCTCCCTACCTTCAAATTCTCATTAAAACCACTTCTCCTCCAAGAGGCCTTTCCCAACTAAGCTCTCATTTCCCTTAATACCTTATCCCTTCTGCATCACCCTTACACTTGAATTTGTACCCTTTTAGCCCCTGATATTCACCCCACCTTCAGGCCCATAGCACTTATGAACCTATCTGTAACATCCCGCTCTAAACTGCAAACTCCATGTGGGCAGGTATATAACAAAACTCTGGCTATTGGTTTTAGTAATTTTAAAGTTTACTTAATTCAAGTGAAGATCAAGTAGCAAGCATTTTTCCATTTCCTGGATTATTCTCTCCCTTATCTTAACTGCTGTTAGTTTTATTTATTAAAATCACAATTGCTTCTTATGCTATTTGAACTCATCTTCAATGAGTGTTCTCTGAAAATACAGATGAAACAGTTTAAAAAGAAAATATTTAATTTAATCTCACTTATCTCACCAGTGACCTCTTTCCAAGCCCTCTTCCTAGCCTGGAACTCCCTCCCTCTCTATATATACCAGACCACCACTCCTTCCACCTTCAAAGTACAATTACGGTTCCCCATGAGGCTTTCTTTGATTAAGCCCTCTTTTCCCTGGCTCACTCTCCCTTCTGCAACACCTATACACTTGGATCTGTGTCCTTTGGACATTTGATATTCTTCCTATACCCATCCCCACAGCACTTATGTACATATGTTTACTTATTATAAATTATTTATTCATATTAATGTCTGTTTCCCCTTCTAGACTGTAAGCTCGTAATGGGCAGAGAATGTGTCTACTAATTCTGTTGCACTGTACTCTCCCAAGCGCTGAGAACAGTGCTCTGCACAGAGTAAGCATGCAATAATTACCACTGATTGATTGAAAATATTCTTAATATCGTAAAAGGCTATAAAACCTACTCCTACCTTGGATTTTACATTGCCCCAAAGGTGAGGATGGTGAAGGAAGGAGATTTCTGTGGGTGAGGGTCAAAGGGAGTAAGTCACAGAATAAATTACACTTTTCCATGAAGGCTTGAAAGACTTTAAACTGTTTCCTCCATTAGAAAGGAGCAGCTATCGTTAAAAACAACTGTTTTAGCCACATTTTTCACTTCCCTTAGACTGTGAACTCCATGTGGGACAGGGACTCTATCCAACTTGATTACCTTGTATCTCTCTCACCAGTTCTTAGTACAGTGCTTGGCACCTAGTAAGCATTTAATATCACAATTATTACTAGTCAAATATCAATTCTGTTATACTGTATTCTCCCAAGCACTAAGTATAGTTGTTCTACACACAGTAAGCTCTTAACATGCACCACTGATTGACTGATAGTGAATAAGAAG
Organism: Ornithorhynchus anatinus; assembly: GCF_004115215.2. Classification (NCBI taxonomy): domain Eukaryota; kingdom Metazoa; phylum Chordata; class Mammalia; order Monotremata; family Ornithorhynchidae; genus Ornithorhynchus; species Ornithorhynchus anatinus. The sequence continues at coordinate 50,806,706 of NC_041731.1, read as the reverse complement.
CCCCAAGTCTGGAGAAAATTTGTTTCCTTGCCACTTTCAGGGTTCATTATTAGAATGACCAATAACACTACTTTAACCATCTGTTAAAAAAGACAGCCTCTACAGTAAGTTCTTTCCAGTAAGACACTTACTGGAATTATAACCTTGCTGGGAAAGGTCCTTTCTTTCTATTCTCTTTTTTTTATGAAGATATCACTGCTGGTAAAGAGGTCAGAGTGGGCAGATTGGTTGTTTGTTGCCACTCTGATCCAAGAAAGGAGGAACTACACATGGGGAGTTGAGGCTGCAGCCAAAGATGTAGCCAGGAGAAAACTGTGCCATTCAGGCAGGACCCTCATCAGCCCTCAGTCCAAGGAATGGCTAAGAATAGAGTTTGGACATCTAGATACAGGGAAATCACTGAGCGCAGGAAATATGTCTACCATCTCTGTACTCTCTCGAGGCACTTAATACAATGCTCTGCACAAAGAAAGCACTCAATAAATATGGGAAAGCACTCAATAAATACCACTGATTAACTATATTCTAAATGAATCTCATGTTCCTTTTACTTATGAACCAAGATAGTTGGAGAGATGATCTAAAGTCTCCCATGGAAAGGGCTTATGTCCTATAACTTTCTGGGTTTTAGTTATCAAACTTTACACAGCTGTTAATACTTTCAAGAGAATAAAGTGTGTGAACAGGGACTCCGTTTTCCTCTATTTTATTCTGGGCAGAATTACCTGCTGGTGCTTAACCTTCCAAATGATGTTTTCCAATGCATTTTTCAAAAAAAAAAAAAAAAAAAGTAAAAATAACATCATTTGAATTTCAGCCAACAAATGGTGGAAGTACCATGTTCTCATGCTTAGGAACTACCCAGTTTTGCAATTAGGTAAGAAAACAAAGCCATGTATTTCTACTTCTGAACATTTTCTTAAGGAACACAAAGTTTATTTTCTAAAAAATTCACCAGAAATTCATAAAATATTACTTCAGTTTTTCTCCATGCGGACATACTAAATCTGCTATGCAATAAGTGAAAGATAAAAAATACACTCAAATAAAAAGGAATATTGATGCTGTTTTCATTTCCATGATAATCTGCCACTCTTACCTCTTTAAATCTTTTAGCTTCAATAGTTAAGGCAATACGAAATTCATTTTCCAGTTCCAGGTACTGCTGATTCAAAGTATTAATCTTCTGTTGAAATTCTTTCACATGTTGCTCATGCCTTTTCTCTTCTTTAGCAATTTCTTTTGCCAAAGCATCCTTGAAATCAGATCCATTCAAAGTCACTCTTGATTCAAGTTCTTTCCTGAAATAAATAAGATTTCCTGTTCACAAAGAGTTGCACCTTCTACAAGTTAATGCTATTTTTCACTTGATTTTATCAAAAAAGGTTTTACACATTATTAAAAGTGCCTGAATACCATTCCTGGTTCCTCTCCCCTTTCTTAGGCTTTCTAAATTAACTCAGTCCCTTCTCAAATAGTCTCCTTCTTGCCAAATATAATCTCTTACTCTCCTATTACACATTGGTTTTATAGTAACAGTACTTCAATGCTTGCAGGATGCAAAACCCTGTACTAAGGGCTTATTTAGCCTTTTAATGGTGACACAATCATTCCATAAGGATATTTTATTGAGTTACAAGTCCTCTTGTCCCACGATTCAACTCAAGATTGCTTTTGAGTTTAGTATATGTCACAGTGTTATTTTAGGGAGAAGAAATGAACCTAAGTTAAATGGCACTGGGGGGAGCCTAAAGATGTTCACAGTAACACTAAAGAACAGTTTCCTTCCACTTAAGGTATTTATTGAGCACCTACTCTGGGTAGAGGATTGTAATAGACCTCATTGGGATCAAAGACTAGAAGTAGATGTCACAGTCCCTGACTTTGAAATTTTACAATGAAACAGGGGAGTCAGGCAGGCAGAGATAGTACACAAAAAGTGAAACTTTTCCATTACAGACTTCTCATCCAAGAATTTAGCCAAGTTCCCACCTGCTTTTCTTCAATGGTGCTTGTTAAGCACATATTATGGGCCAAGCTCTATACTAAGCACTGAGATAGATACACGATAATCAGATTGGACACAGTGCCTGTCCCAGTTTAGCTCCAAGTCTAAAATGAAGGGAGGATGACTTAATCCTCATTTTACAGATTAGGTAACACAGCAGTTAAGTGACCTGCCCTAGGTCACACAGCAGACAAGTGTCAAATCTGGGATTAGAACCCAAATCCTCTGGCTCCCACACCTATGCTCCTTCCACTAAACCACACTGCTTCCCTTTAAACCTGTATATATTTTTCTCTTGTACTATTTCTATTTGTAATCAATTCTATAATATGTGGTGAGAAGTGATTCCTTCTGATGTTTTGAACCTACCAAGCTCCAATTAGAACTCCCTACCGTGCTTTGGTGGGATTTGTTGAACAACAATTCTATGTTTGTCCTGTTTGCACTCTTCAGGATTTTGAAAACTTAAAATCTCCTCTTGGACTTTTTCTTTCAGGGCTGAAGTGTTCTAGTCTTCATAGAGTATTTTGATCTGGAAGGTACTCCTTCCTCCTCATTTTAGTTGCCTTTCTCTGGACCTAGTCCAGCTTTTTGGGGGCCTTCCTAAGATGTAGCAACAAGAACTACACTCAGTATTTGAGACACAAAAGTATCATGACTTTTTATAATAGCAGAACTAAGATTCTTCTTACGTTTTCTAGGGTCTTCCTGTTGACACTCTCCAGGACCTTTCCTTCCTGTCCATCTTGATCCTATGACATGAGGCTCCTATGACATGAGGTTTATTCTCCCCAACCCCCAGATTTTCCTTCAAAGGCCTTAAGGTCCCCAACTCTCTGTTTTCACCCCTATTTCCTGACCTCAGGAGAACCACTCTTTCCTGGGATTAGCTACTGTAAAAATGCTTTGGGAAAATCCACAATTTTTCAAACATGACTATTGCTTGGCCTATCTTTTTAACCTATATCTCCCAAGGTTTTCCGACAATGGTCCTCTTTCTGCCACCAGAATAAAAGCACTTCTGAGAACCTGGCACAAGACCTGCTTTGACTTTTCATTTTATGGACTCTGCTGCCCAATACTCCGAAGTAACACTAATAGAAAAAATTATTTTATAAATCTGAAGTAATTTTATTTTCCACCTCGGAGCTTCAAAATACAATAGCCCTCCCATTTCTCTCCAAATCTCTTCCATTTTGCCCATACCTTTACTGACGCGTGAGTGGGGCAGCAATGTCACACTGCTTCACAGCTAGGGAAACAAAGATCTAAAGCAATAGGACTAGAGATATTGGTATTGCAAGTCATGCTGCACACAGCCTTTGCAGAATGGTGTGTGGGACTTGGCTCGTTTCTACTCGGGTGCAATTCTCAATCTCAGTAAGTGCCAACAGGAAATTCACTCTAGAGTGTAAACTCCTTGTGGGAAGGGAACATGTCTACCAAGTCTGTACTACCGTACTCTCCCAAGCACTTAAGCGCTCAGCACACAGTAGGTGCTCAACAAATCCGATTGATTCTAGCTAACTACTTAAGTGGGACCCTCTCAGGGCCGCACCTGGAGAATTTCCAGTACTCCACCAGTCATGACTACAGGAGGGAGAGTCAAGCAGAGGCCTACCCATTCCATTCCTAGCTTGGCCAGTGGCAAGCGAGTGGAAAGCAATCTGCTACAAGTCAAAACTCACCCATGCTGCGCAACAGCGGCATGGGAGAGATTCGAGGGCAGAGACTCGTTTACTGTGCGGAAGGCGGCAATGGTAAACCACTTTCGTATTTTTACCAAGAAAACTCTGTGGATACATTACCAAAGCGATTGCAGATGGAAGTGGGGCGCTCTGGGAGAGATGTGTCCATGGCATCACTATGGTTCAGACACGATTAGACAGGATAAGACAAGAACAACTATTTAAATGGGGCTGCCTATTTGAAGACAGGGTCTGCAGGGATATTTAGTACTTGACTTTCTTCATGGAGCTCAATCAGTGATATTTTCTGAGTGCTTACTGTAAGCAGAGCACTGTGTAAAGCTAAACCTGGCTGCCACAGGCATCCCCCACAGGTAACTTGGACCTTATTTTAAGATGCCTGGGTAACCCCACATATTTCCCCAACTGATTTAGTTTTCTAATGTAGAAATACGTACCTGTGTTGTTGTTCTTTTAACGCTAGAATTTCATGAAGCTGTTGCACTTTCTCTTTCTGTTGACGGAGGGATACTCTAAGAATCTGCAATTCTCTTTCAGTAGCTGAAGTTTTAAGCTCCAATTCTTGAACCCGTTTCATCTGTGTAAAGTTTAGGGATTTACTGAGGTCTCATGATAAAATTTCCCAATTCAGTCCCAGAATGATAATAAAAAGTCCTCTAAATGTCTAGGACTAACATTAAGAAAACACTGGTAGGAGATGGGAGAGTAATGTTACCACCCTAACACAACTGGTATTAAAAACAACTTTCTTATCCAGAGGGCTGACAGTACCCTATCCCAGATCTGGTGGTAATAATAAATAAATAATAATGATGGTATTTGTTAAGCACTAACTCTATGCCAAGAACTGTTCTAAGCACTGGGGTAGATACAAGGTAAGGAGGTTGTCCCACGTGGGGCTCACAGTCTTCATCCCCATTTTACAGTTGAGGGAATTGAGGCACAGAGAAGTTAAGTGACTTGCCCTAAGTCACACGGCTGATAAGTGGTGGAGCCAGGATTAGAATCCACTACCTCTAATTCCCAAGCCAAAGATTTTTCCACTAAGCCACCTGCCCTTCAGCTTCAGGTAACTAAAACAGCACCCAGGTGGATGAGAGCTCTACTGCCTCATCAGTTCCACCCTGATTTTTTCCTTTTTTAAAAATTTTAGAGCAAAAAGATACCAGCAGTGCCACACACACTGGGTCAGACTCATGGTTCACACGTCTGACAACAGCACTATAAAATATCTTGAAATAACAGGGTGTTGGTAATCCTGTTTACCATCTAAACCCCGCCCCCACCATTTCTCTCCAGAATTTGATCCCCCTGGTCTGAATAATGATTTAACCAAACTGCAAACATTTCCCCAACTATTTCCACAATTTCGATTTTCACAGTAATGATGATATTTTGTTTTGTTAAGTGCTTACTATGTGCAGAGCACTGTTCTAAGCGCTGGGGTAGATACAGGGTAATCAGATTGTCCCACGTGAGGCTCACAGTTAATCCCCATTTTCCAGATGAGGTAACTGAGGCACAGAGAAGTTAAGTGACTTGCCTACAGTCACACACCTGACAGGTGACAGAGCTGAGATTCGAACCCATGACCTCTGACTCCCAAGCCCGGGCTCTTTCCACTGAGCCTTAATCTTAAATGTGGTGGTCATATTTTCCACTATCGTACAAATATGTACTTCTAGAGGATTTATTTTTTTGTTTGTGGCGACTTGTGTGGCTATTACAATAAAGAGAAATACCTCAGAAGCTTGTTGCTGTACTCTCTGTGTCTCCATCTTTGACAGTTTTTCTTCCAAATCCCTTAGGATTCTCTGTTGCTCCTCCTCTTTCAGCCTTGATTGATTTAACTCATTAGTAAGTTTCTCAGATGCATTTTGGAATTTTTGGATGATGGCTTGCAATTTCATTTTGGCATTTCTTTCCTTAAAAACCAATTCCTTTAACCTAAACATTTAGAAAAATGATTGGATTCAATTTTATCAGATCTAAAACTCCCACCCAGCAAATCTGGCTTTAAACAAAATTCCAATCCCACCAGGCTTATTTCAAAGGGAAGCTTTAGAGGCATCTCTTTCACTCATAGTGCCTTCCAGCCTGAGTCCAGGCAGTTACTGCCGACTCTTTTTTTTTTTTCAAATAGTATTTGTTAAGAGCTTATTATGTACTAAGCACTGGGGTAGACACAAGTTAATCAGGTTGGATGCAGTCCCTGTCCCATGTGGGATTCACAGTCTCAATCTCCATATTACAGATGAGGGAACTGAGGCCCAGACAAGTAAAGTGACTTGTCCAAGGTAACACAGCAGACAAGGGGCAGAGCCAGAATTAGAACCCAATGACCTTCTGGCTCCTAGGCCCGTATTCTACCCACTATGCCATGCTGCTTCCCAAATTACGCCACAAGGCCCACCTTTACTATTTTATTACTCTCTACATAAAGGAGAAGGTCTTTGCTTTAAATTTCCCCCTATATAAAATGCTGAACTTCTTGGAAAAATGAAAGAATGTTGATTTGCTAGAATCTGAACTCACAGATTCTTGCAGTTAAAATTAATACTTTTGGTTGGAGGCTGCCCCTGACTCACCAGTTGATTCAATCCAGCCAGCCGCCACAACCAGCAGAAGTCAAAAAATATCAGACAGTATCACTGCACATGAAAATTCTGGATTCAAATTTTTTTTTAAAAGACCCCAACAATTTTCAAGGCAGATGTGAGTGTCTCATTTACCAATAGCATAAACAGGAGAAGAGGGCAACAGAAATATTCTGCCCCTTGGCCACAGACTGTTTCCCTAACCCTAATCAGCTGATTTGCAAATCCTGTTGAAGGACTAAGTCGGACAGTGTGAACGGTTTGGTACCAATCCCCACAAATATTGGAAAGACAACTCAAGTGTATGTTCTACTGACAGTGGAAAATCCCCTTTACCACCCTAAATACCAATCCTCCACACATAAGCAGTCCAGGACTCTAGGATATTGATCATTTAGTTTTCTGATAAGGCAGCAGCGGAGTTCTCTTAGTGTCTGTTGGCTCTATTTCACAATGTGAAACACAGCCCCAAGGGGAAAGTGTCCTAAACATTGATCGTTTCAGGGAACTCTGACCTGGCCAGAGGACTACATCTGGTGAACTTTATTCTTGAGGTGTGGTGACAAATCAGCCACGCTTGTATGCGTGGGTGGGCTCTTGCTGTCAACAGAACTATCTTCATTAACAAAGGATGGCTATTTTTACACACACACACACACACAAATATAAATTTAACTACACACTCATGTGGAAACAACAGGAAGGGGTCTTCATATAATCAATCTAAACAATCTTGATCGGTGTTGCAAACACCAAATACTTCATGTGCAGCCCTCAACAGCTTTGAGTTCCATGCTCTTTCACCCAAATAACTGCCACCTTTGTTTTAAGACAACTAACTTATCCCTTCTTATTGAGTCTTGCTCAAGGACAAAATAGCTGAACAATGATGCTCAATTCAACTCTGCCAGGAGAAACAGTACCAGTTCTAAAGCAGAATGTTGAAGATCACTGTTTACTACTCTTAGTATCAGTACAGAAATATCAGTTGTGCACTTTGAAATATCAATGTAGTTTCTCACACCTATCTGTGGTGGTCACGGTGATACTGTGAAGATCCTTTTCTTCTCTTGCTTGTTTCTGCAGTTCTTTGATCTGATCAGAGAGTCTCTTCTCAGTTTGTTCAGCTTTCCACCTCCTCTCCCTTTCTTGATCCAGTTCCTGAACAAGTGCCTGAAAACCACCACGTTGATTCAAATAAATATTTCAATGCAAGGGATTCTAAGGGTGCACAGGTATTAGAACTTCTTTGAAAGTCTTAAGGAAACACAAGATGGAGTCTCCCGTTGAGAGCTCCGGACAGGCTCCAGTCCTGCAACTTCAGGACAGAGTACCGGCGCAGAGGAGTTGATTAGAGCGCTATATCGATTATAGTACTAGTAATTACTGTCTCATCCCCATCAGTCCTGGTCCCTCTGGGGCATGACGAGCAAGAACAAGTACAACTGCAATGGCATAGAATTACAATGCTAGCTTAAAAACAGAAGGTGAACTCTTGCCTCTAGTAAACTCAGTTCAGTTTCTAGCTGTTCCAGACCCAATCTTCCTAACATGCTGCATGGACTACCATACAGCAGGGAACCCAAAACCGAACCAAAATTCAAGAGCTATTTAACTTGATTCTCCCCAAGGAGCTCCAACAAGGCACAGCACACCACCTTCCTCCCACTATGTTGGGATTATGGAAAGAAGGGCAACACAGGCATGAGTTTGGCTAAAACTGGCTTAAAAACAAACCAGCATAATTTTCTTGCATAGATTACCTTGACAGATGATAAATTCATAAGTGAAGTTATATTTATTCATCTTCTCATATTAAGATTCAGAAGTCTTACCTTGTAAGTTGACTCTTCTGCCTCTCTTGAGGTTGTATTTTCCATTTTATTTATTTTAGCCTTTTGTACTCCTGATTTTCTAAATGATTTTCCTGTCACCCTTAAATCAGAATTTCCAGAAGATGATTTTAAATCCTCCTTAAAGTGTGGATGTTTAGGGTTTTTTGAGTTATTCTGCTCTGTACCACTGAAAAGAAATAAGAATTAGAAATGGAGTAAATTTCTTATCTGAGTTATCATTCCAAAATTCATCTTAGACCAAAACATCTTTGAAAAAAAATATTAAAAAAAAGTATTTAGGAATTATAATAATAATGTTAATAATGTTGGTATTTGTTAAGCGCTTACTATGTGCCGAGCACTGTTCTAAGCGCTGGGATAGACACAGGGGAATCAGGTTGTCCCACGTGGGGCTCACAGTCTTAGTCCCCATTTTACAGATGAGGGAACTGAGGGACAGAGAAGTTAAGTGACTTGCCCACAGTCACACAGCTGACAAGTGGCAGAGCTGGGATTCGAACTCATGAGCCCTGACTCCAAAGCCCGTGCTCTTTCCACTGAGCCATGCTGCTTCTCGATTATACTGATCGATGTTTTAGATACTGGTCAATATTTTAGATATACACCCCTAAAGTCACAAAAACATTCTTAAACTATTAAAATCTTTATATGATAAAGCAAAATTTGACTTGTCCCAACTATAACTGGAACTATTAGCTGGGGTGGACGGGGATGCGTATTTAAAACAAAACAAAAAAACAGAGGACAGGGAAGAAAGGGAGGCAATGTTTACATCTCCAAGTAGAATGGGGTTTAAAAAAAAATCTTCCATAGTGAAATTATCCTCCACAGGCCTATCCATCATCACTACCAAATTCTCTGTGAACTGCAATTTCCCCAAGAGTATAATTTGAATTTAAATGCATGCTACAACAGCAGTGAAAATAGTATTTATTGAGCTCTTACTATATACAGAGCTATATATATTACATTATGTATTTGTCAAGTGCTTAGTATGTGTCATGCACTGCTCTAAGCTCTGAGGTAGATACAAGTTAATCAGGCCCAATAAGGTCCCTGCCTCACATGGGCCTCACAGTCTGAATAATAACAGTAATAATAATAATAATAATATACTAGCCACTTGGGGAACATATAGAGGAACACAAAAAAAGCAAAAGAAATATGACTCTTGACTTGGAGGAGACGGTAAATTGACAAATATAAAATTAATAAGAGTTGAGAGCAGATATCTATCAATTGGTAGTATTTGAGCATTTAGTACAGAGCACTGTACCACGTGCTTGGGAGAGTAGAATAGTTAATAGAGCCGATCCTTGCCTTCAAGGAATTTACAATCTAGTGGGGAGGTAGGCACTCAAATAGATTACAGGTAGTGGAGAGCAATTAAGATTAAGGACATCTACCTAAGTGCTGTGTGGGGAGGAGGATTGTGTGAGTACCCACCTAAATGCTTAGGGGCTGATGAGTCAAGTGAGATGAGATTATTAGTTAGAGAAGGCTTCTGGAGGAGTTGTGATTTTCTAGTAGGGTCTTGAAGATTAGGAGAGTAAGTGAAAAACAAACAAACATAAATACATGAGTGCTGAGGTGGCTGATGGGAAGGCATGATTGGAAAGAAGAGCGAAACTAATCAAGATTTGCCTCCTGGAAGAGAAGGCTTTAAAGGGAGTAGGGATGTGCTTTGGTAAAGCTGACGGGAAAGCGTTTCAGATATGAGCAGCTCACCAGAAACTGGACAACTGAGAGTGGAGGAAGGCTGAGAGCTTTGCTTGAGGTGTGATGATTGCGAGTTTAGGTGTAGACGGAGAAGAGAGCAGAACTAAGAGGGAACACCTTGAAGATGATGGTCAGGAGGTTTTGTTTCAAGTAAAAATAAAATGGGGAATAATGGAGAGTTTTGAGGCCAGTGGTTTCAACTGGTACTTTAGTAAAATGTTGCATTTAGTCTGGAAGGGAGAAGAGATTGGAGGTAGTGAGATTAATATTTAGGCTGACTGATCAATCTAATATGGAGGTGGTGGTTGTGAGGAGGACAGGAAGGGTGGAACTTACACAGAAAGTGTGGTAAGCACAGCTCCATGCAATAAGTGCACCAGAGTTTTCATTAGTCAGGTCAAGGTTAAAAAGATAAGCTGCTGTAAAAGGACAGCATCCATCTTGGGCACAGTCACACACACCATTTTTCATAATAAATAACACATTTGGGAGGCGGGAGGGGCAAAGTTTCCTGTAATAAACAGATGCCAACTGTTCAGATGCCCTTATTACCTTTCATTATTTGTGTGAAGTACCATGGCATAGTGGCTAGAGCACAGGCCTGGGAGTCAGAGGGTCATGGGTTCTAATCCCCGCTCTGACACTTGCCTGCTGCGTGACCTTGGGCAAGTCACCTTACTACTCTGTCCCTCAGTTACCTCACCTGGAAACTCAATTCCTAATGTAGGGATTGAGACTGTGAGCCCCATGTAGGTCAGGGACTGTGTCCAACTCGATTTGCTTATATCCACCCCAGCGCTTAGTACAGTGCCTGACACATTTTCGTTTCGTATATATTTTCGTTACCCTATTTATTTTGTTAATGAATTGTACATCGCCTTGATTCTATTTAGTTGCCATTGTTTTTACGAGATGTTCTTCCCCTTGACGCTGTTTAGTGCCATTGTTCTTGTCTGTCCGTCTCCCCCGATTAGACTGTAAGCCCGTCAAACGGCAGGGACTGTCTCTATCTGTTGCCGACTTGTTCATCCCAAGCGCTTAGTACAGTGCTCTGCACATAGTAAGCGCTCAATAAATACTATTGAATGAATGAATGAATGAATTGCAAGAACTTAACAAATATCACAATTATTACTATCACAATTATCAACAAAACATCAACTGTTTTTAAGCAGGAGTGTACGAACCAAAACAAATTATGAAATCAAAGGTACCTGTCAGAAAGTTTGCCTTTACCATGATGCTTGACACATGGGGTGCCTTTTTTATAATTTGTAATCTTAGTTCTTCTAGACGTTTTACGGTGGTTCTCTTTTCCACTTTCACAGTCACTCTCAGAAGACGTATCTGTTTCTCTTTTTCCTTTCAGGACATTTAAAGGACATTCGCCAATCGAAGAATTGGTTGTCTAAGAGAGATGTGTGGTAAGAATCTATATAACTGAGTACGACCGGCTTACTTTCAAACAAGTTTCAGTATATTTCTTTTCAAAATAATTGTTATGATCATGAGGGTTTGTCAAATGATGGACATTTAACTAAAATTACAGATAATAAGAGTACTCAGAGAAGGATGATAAATCTCAAAATCCAAGAAAATTAAAATTCCACATAAACCCAAGTTTTCTAGCTAAACTTAGAGTTAGTTAATGGTATTTTGTTGAGTGTTCTCTGTGTATATAGTACTGTCCTAAGCACTTGGGTAAGCGGAATATAACAGAGTTGGTTAGGAGCATACTCTTTCCTAAAGTAGGGTTGATAAATTAGACTTGTATGAAATAAAGTGCCACTGACAACATTTTGTTAGGCATCAAGGTCACAGGCCCGGAAAGAGCATAGCAGGAAAGGAAGCACATATCTGCCCCTTCCCCAAATAAAAACCTATTGGGATACTCTGGGGGAGCTGGCTCTTCACTGAATAAGGAAGTGGAGCATCCCCCTTCCCTGCTCCTCCCAATCTCGGCCCTAGCCAAGCTACTGGCACACTCTGGGAGGAAGCTTTCTGTTGATAGTGGGGAAGGCCCACTGCCCACCTCCCACTCTCCTGAGGCAGAAGCAGGGAAAATTCAGGCAGACGAAGCTCCCTGTGATGACGTGCTAAGAGCTTGGAGATCAGCTCTTGGCTGACACCACACCAGATGATTTCTACATAACTTCTCCATGATAAAATGTTTATCTTGAGGTAAACTAAAGCTAGGTGAAAAGGAAGCTTTGGCAAGTTTATTTGGGGGCTACCACAGACTACACCTTTTCTCCAGCTATTTCCTCATGCAGAGCGCCTTTGGATAGCCAGGCTGCCTGATTCCTGGCAAGATGATCTCATTCACTCAGTGCCTAAGGTCTACCCAAACTTACCCTAATGGGTTTGATAAAAACCCCGCCACACACACACACAAACACACCTCCACCCCACTTTAAAGATTGGATTAGCCCCTACAGATGCCCAGCTCCTTGGAATTGGGCCGCCAGCATTGCCATTTCAGGTAACGTGACAGGACTGAGGGTAACTGGACACTGACCAGAGTGAGCTCATTTGGGCACAGGTCCAGTACCAAAAGCCAGCCTTGTTGCCCAGGGCCAACCCGACAGTGTAAAGGCCACTAAACCAGGCTGGGGACTAAGCAGCCAATTTGGGATTGGGAAAAATGAGACAGAGGGATGGAGAGAGGGAGGGAAAAAAAGAGGGAGGGGACACACCCTCAGAATTGGTGCTAGGATCCAGCCCAAATGGAATAGAGCCCAAAACTGTGGCAGAAGAACTGCCTCTAACTACGTCATGTGAAGACTCCCCTTTGAGCAACAGTTCCACATATTTACCGGAGTAGAGGAACAGCATGCCTGATGCATGAATGCAATGCAGGGTATAACCCATGGTCATACCGAGGACAACAGGGCCAGCACAGCCTACTGGCATCTAAAATCAGGCTCCTTGGCAACACTTCTCTCCACGAGCTCTGAGAACCACCCGGGAAAGATAATAATCGTGGTATTTGTTAAGCGCTGACTGTGTGCAAAGCACTGTTCTAAGCGCTGGGGGGATACAAGGTGATCAGGTTGTCCCACGTGGGGCTCACAGTTTTTAATCCCCATTTTATAGATGAGGTAACTGAGGCACAGAAGGGAAGTGACTTGCCCAAAGTCACACAGCCGGCAAGCGGCGGAGCGGGATTAGAACCTATGCCCTCTGACTCCCAAGCCCGGGCTCTTTCCACTGAGCCACGCTGCTTCTCAGGCCTGTGAGCATACAGTGCTCTGCCCAGCTGGTGATAAAAGAACAGGTGAGAAAAGCTTGTTCTGTAAGCTTACTGTGGGCAGGGAATGTGTCTGTTATACTGTTAATAATAATAATAATGTTGGCATTTGTTAAGCGCTTACTATGTGCAGAGCACCGTTTTAAGCGCTGGGGGAGATACAGGGTAATCAGGTTGTCCCACGTGAGGCTCACAGTCTTCATCCTCATTTTACAGATGAGGGAACTGAGGTCCAGAGAAGTTAAGTGACTCGCCCACAGTCACACAGCAGACAAGAGGCGGAGCCAGGATTCGAACCCATGACCTCTGTCTCCCAAGCCCGTGCTCTTTCCACTGAGCCAAGCTGCTTCTCTGTTATATATATTGTACTCTCCCAAGAACTCAGTACAGTGCCTCTGCACACAGTAAGCACTCAATCAATATGACTGACCAACTGATTTCCATCGTCCTTGGTGTGGCGAAGGGTATTGCTGCACTGGGTAAAATAGATTACGCTGTTGAGCTGAGCAGTCACTGGCTGAAGGAAGCTGTCTTGGTGTAAGACATGTTCGATAGAAGAATCAAGGTAGTGGTGGAAGGGGCTAGCCCTCCCTTAGGCTGTACCCCTGGGAGTCATGATCCGGGCAGCCAGGTTCACTACTGGCTACTAATATCACAGCAATATTAGAATTATTAAGTCAGATGAGAAGCACTAGGCCTAATGAAAACAGCAGAGTCAGTGGACCTGCGTGCTAATCCCGGCTCTGCCAATTGTCTGCTGTGGGCAGGACACTTAGCTTCTCTGTGCCTTGGTTCTCATCTGCAAAAATGGGGATTAAATGCCTACTTGCCCTTCTTTCTTCCCTGTAGACTGGGGGACTGTCCAACCTAATTAACTTGTAGCTACCCTGATGCTTAGAAGAGTGCTCCAAGAGCTTAAATACTACAAATTATTAGATGCTACACTATCACTGGAAAGAAAGTAGGGTAAGCTCATCCCATAAAAGGCAAAGATAATTTGAAATACAATTAAGCTCCGATATTTAACCGCTTCTGAGGAGTGGTAGGGAAAATGTCTTCGCTGTACCTTAAGTAACTGTGAAATCTGATCTTCTAATTTCTTAATTCGCATCTCACTGTTCATATCATTTTCATCCAGTTTCCTGCTCTGTGGCTCCGAAGCGGGGAGGTCATTCACAGGAGGAGAACAAAGAGTGTCACCTGCTAGAGCATTTGCAGGCTTTTGGCATTTTGGCACGTGGTCCACGTGTGGAGTCATCAGTGGACACGTAACATCGCACTTTGGGAAAACAAACAAATCAGATTGTTTTCAATGTCCAGAATCAAAAAACTACTTCCACACAAGAAAATGAAAAAGATCCATACCATACCTCTTCTTCAGGTAACTGAGAATCAGAAGAAACTAAATAATCCAAAAGGTCTTCTAAATATTGTAGATCTGAAGAATTTCCTTCCAACAAATTTATCGGCTCACCAAAAACATCCATTCCATCCAGGACTTTTAGTTGGGGCAAAGTCTGAAGAATGATTCCCCTGTATCCTTGAATAATAAATTATTCAAAACACTGAAACACTCTTGCCACATATTTTTTTCCAGATTAACATAAAAGACATTACGATTCTACTGGCCTTCCTAAATACCCAGCACTATTTTGCTGTAACGGAAATTTGTACGTTAGATCTGAAACCTATGTCTCAGATTTACGCTTTTGCTACTGTTGTTTGGCTAAGGGAGAAGTGAAAAGAGGTTCAAATAAGGCCCGAGAGTCTCCTGATGTCCTGTTGCGTGTAGCTCTGAAAGGAAATCTGGGGGTGGGAATTTCAGCTCCAGTTGTAGCCTTTTTCAAGCCCTGACACTTGGAACAAATATGAAGCTACTCGTGTAGGCGGGAGGTTGGAGTGTGTGCAGTTGTTGCAAACAGATCGAAAAGGAGGATACTGGGGGACGGGGACGGAACGCTGCCTTGGAAGCTTCCCCAGCACAGGGGAGCTTTCTAGGAGCCAAGCTAGGGACAATGTGAAACAAGCTGTGGGGAAAGGGGCAGGGGGGCACAAGCAGTGAGGCTGGGACTGGTAGGAGCAATTAATCAGAAGTATTTATCGAGGGCTTCCTGTGTGCAGGGCATCTGAATGCTTGGGGAGTGTTCAATATCATCGGTAAACACGATCCCTGCCCTCAAAGAGCTTGGCTATTGTAAGTAGCAGCAACTGAAACAGGAAACAAGCAGTGGTAGGTAAGGTCTGGATGTCCCGGGCAGCAGCAGTGAAGCACAACCGGCGGGTCAGGCAGCAAGCAGTAAGGAGCCAGAGGAGGTACAGGGTGGCAGTTGATGTCAGGGTTGCTGCTGGGGTGTGGCCAGAGAGGTCAAATATCTCCAAGGGGAACCCCTCAACTCCAAAAGAACAATGGGAGGGAGGATGCCAAGAGCTGCGTTGGGATGTGGCCAATGAAGGTGAAAACCTCTCTGAGGAGAACTGCAGGCAGAAAATAATCCCTGCCTGAGCCTCCCGGATCTAGAGGTTGGGCTGTTCTGATGTAATGGGATTCAAAAGCTGGGATTTTACCTTTTAGGTGACTTCTCAAATACATCTGTTTGGCATATCAAAGGGTCTATGATCCTTTGGTAAAGTGACAAAACCAGCATTCACCAAAATAGTGTTCCTTGGCTTTACATTGGTTCACTTTGGTGTTTTAAAGGGCTTGGGGATCTAGGACCTACCAGCCCTTTATTCTGTGTTAAAAAAGTGCGTGAGTAGGTTCATTTTCTATGATTGCCAAATCTACTTCTTCAGCCCTGACCTCTCTCCTTCCTGCAATCTTGAATCTCCTCCTGCTTTCAGGACACATCCACCTGGATGTCCTGCCGATACCTCAAATAAAACATGTCCGAAACTGAACTCCTTATCTTCCCATCCAAACCCTGTCCTCCCTCTGTCTTTCCCATCACAGTAGATAACACCACTATCCCCCCATCTCACAAGCTGGTAACCTTGGTGTTGTCCTCGACTCATCTCTCTCATTCAATGCACACATTCAGTCTGTCACCAAATCCTCCCAGTTAAAATCTGCCCATCGCTAAAATCTGCCCTTTTTTCTCGATCCAAACCGCAACCATGCTGATCCAAGCACTTATCCTGTACCAACTTGATGACTCCATCTGCCTACTCTCTCTCCCCACTCCAGTCCATACTTCACCCTGCTGCACAGATCATTTATCAACAAAAATGTTCAGTCCATGTCTCCCCACTCCTGCCCATCCACATCAAACAGAAACGTCTTACCGTTGGCTTTAAAGCACTCAGTCATCTTGCCCCATTTTACCTCATCTCACTGACCTCCTACTACAGCCCAGTCCACACAGTCTGCTCCTCTAGCGCTGGCTTACTCACCCGGACCCAAACTCAACCATCTCACTTCCGACCCATTTCCCACAGTCTCCCCTTAGCCTAGAACTCTCTCCCCACCCACATACATCACATCAACCATGCTCTCTCCACTTTCAAAGCATCATTAAGGTCACATCTCCTCCAAGAGGCTTTCCCTGATTAAGCTCTCTTTTCTCCAGGGTGGGGGGGAGGAGGAAAGGCAATAGGTGGCTAACACTATTAAGGAATATTCCCTCATGCCCCGTCCCAGTTTAACAGCAAGCTTAATTTCAGGACCATTTGCCACAGAAAAAAGGTCCCACATTTTATGACACTGCTCATATTACTGCTCATATTAAAAAAAAAAAGTTCAAACCTGGTATATCACAGAGTGGGTTATTTTTTCCATTTTTTTCTAATGTAAGATTAGTCAAAGAATGTAATCCTGTCATACATTTCACTAAATGATTTATGCTGTCAAGACAGTTGCCATGCAAGTCAATGTGACTAATTTTATGATTGGTCCCATGAAGGCCAAGAAATCCTGTAACATAAAAAAGCAACAGGAATAGATCATAACAAGGGAGTTGGATTGGGACAGGCAAGGCATTACCCAAGAAGAGTTGAGATTTTGTTCCCCCTCTAACTCCCGGCAGTTGGAGTAGTTGGCAGCCTATGAACAAGCTGGCAGTGCACGGCAGCCTAGATGGCAAGTTCTTGGCATGTGCTGCCTTGGCAAATAACCTGGATTCTGGCTTCTCCTATATATATATGCAAAATTCAGACACAGCAGACTGAGCGCATGGAACCTTGAAGCCCGGTTCATGAACTATTCGGGCAGGGATAGGCTTTTTCAAAATGTGCCTTCTTATTGCCAAGCAGGATTACCTAAGTGAGGCTGCATTTGCCATCACGTCTCAGGTCACAGACGCCGAGGAATGCACAAAAATGTGACCTCTTTGGCACTGTCAGGCTACTCGAAATTTATGGCAGTCAGAAGAAATCTAGCAAACCACAATAAATTCCAAACCACAGTGATAGGCAAGATCCATCAGTAATAATCCAACAGCATAATCTACCTCTGAGTAAAGACAGACTCAAAGGTTTTATTTTCCTTCAACATATTAACTCCAGATTTTATATACTACCTCATTTTAAAAGGTGTATTTCACTGAAAAAATGTGTATATCGCACAAGAGAAAAAAATAAAAGTGTAACTTTCTTTTTAAACATAATGATGCAGTATTCTTGATGAAATATTGAGCAATTAATAGCTTGTTTACCATGAAGATCATGTATGCGATTAAAGGATAAATTCAGTCTAGTTAGATTAAATAGTTTTTCAAGTCCTAAACAAGAGACAAAAAAAAAAGAAAAGAAAGGTCAACATAGAAATTACATAGGGCTGTTGCTTAATGTTTCAGTAATAAATTAATGCAGAACAATCAGGGCAATAAAACTGGCATTTAACTTTCCCTAGAGATAATTATTTTTAATAAATTATGACAAAATTGGGCTTTCCCCTGTATTTAAAATAGGGTGAACTCAAAAGCCATTCTGCCTAATTGAAGTAATACACAAAAAACAGCCACTAACCTTCTACTTTTGTAATCAAGTTACAAGACAAATTTAATGTCCGTAGGTTTGTCAGGGTACTTAATCCTTCGATCTGACTTATCTGATTAGACGACAGATCTAGATGCTGTAAATTCCATACATGATCCAGGCTTTCAATCTTCGATATATGATTACAGTGCAGATTGATAGTGTGAAGGCTTGAACTGAAAGATACCTCTAATAAGCTACAAAAGAAAATACGTTTTTAAAAGACATAAAATGAATCCTATTTAACAAGTATAGTATCAGTAGAAACATATTCCCTAAATACATAAATTTGAGGCCTCTAAATTTCAGTGACCCACAATTCAAGTCACACAGGAAAGTAAACTAGCTTATCTCACCACTTCAGCTAAAGAAATGTGATCTCCTGCCCATCCACTGGGCTTCCTATTCAGCAGACTACTAGGGTCCCTTTTCTCAGAGCCCTACTAAAAAACCCCTCACATCTCCTGGAAGTCTTGCTCAATTACAAACCCATCCCTCAACATCCTACCCCCGTCCCTGCCTCCGTCCCCTCTGCCTGCAAATAATAATAATAATGAAAATAATAATAATAACTGTGGTAAGTGCATACTGTGAGCCAAGCTCTGTACTAAGTGTTGGGATAGACAGAGAAGCAGCGTGGCTCGGTGGAAAGAGCACAGGCTTGGGAGTCAGAGGTCAGGGGTTCGAAACACGGCTCTGCCACTTGGCAGCTGTGTGACTGTGGGCAAGTCACTTAACTTCTCTGTGCCTCAGTTACGTCATCTGTAAAATGGGGATTAAGACTGTGAGCCTCACGTGGGACAACCTGATTACCCTGACTCCTACCCAGCGCTTAGAACAGTGCTCTGCACATAGTAAGTGCTTAATAAATACCACTATTATATACGCAAAATAGGTCTCAAATGGGGCTCATGGTCTAAGTATGAGGAAGAGGAGGCACTGAATTCTCATTTTGCAGATGAGGGAACTGAGCCCCAGATATGTGAAATGACTCACCCAAGGTCACAGAATAGGTAAGTGGCGGAGCTGAGAATAGAACCCAAGTCCTCTGACTCCCAGGCCCATGCGCTTTCCACTAGACCGCACTGCTTCTGTTGCCCCCAGGCCATCACCCATCATGGCTCAGTGGAAAGAGCCTGGGCTTGGGAGTCAGAGGTCATGGGTTCAAATCCCGGCTCTGCCGCTTGCCAGCTGTGTGACTTTGGGCAAGTCACTTCACTTCTCTGTGCCTCAGATACCTCATCTGTAAAATTGGGATTAAAGCTGTGGGCCCAAGTGGGACAATCTAATCACCCTGTATCCTCCCAGCGCTTAGAACAGTGCTTTGCACGTAGTAAGCGCTTAACAAATACCACCATTATTATCACCCATGCATTTGAGCTCTTAACCACTCTTCCTACCACTCACCGCTTTTCGCCTTTTCTTTAAACTCTGTCGCACCTCCTACCTGTGATTTATTTTAGCGTCAGTCTGTCCGGCTGGCTGGTAAACTCTTTTAAGGCTCAACAGAGTGCTCTGCACAGTGCAAGGGCCTCAACAATTCATGGCGAGGTGGACAGAACACGGGCCTGGGAGTCAGGTCATGGGTTCTAATCCCTGATAACGCCACTTGTCTAACGGGTGACTTAATGATAATAATAATAATAATAATAATAATGTTGGTATTTGTTAAACACTTACTATGTGCCAAGCACTGTTTTAAGCGCTGACCTAGGGCAAGCCACTTTCCTTCTCTAAACCTCAGTTCCCTCATCTGTAAAATGGGGATTGAGATCGTGAGCCCCATGTGGGACGGGGACTGTGTCCAACTCAATTTGCTTGGATCTACCCCAGCTCTTGGTACAGTAATCATCTAACAAATGTCACAATTATGACTACTGCTTGTTGACAACTGACAGTTCATTCATTCAATCGTATTGACTGAGCACTTACTGGGTGCAGAGCACTGGACTAAGCGCTTGGAATGGACAATTGGGCAACAGATGGGGACCAACCCTGCCCAACAACGGACTCACAGTCTAGAAGAGACGAGACAGACAGCAACACAAGTAAACATCTATACCATCAAGATAAATAGAATTATAGATCTATTCATTCATTGAATAGTATTTATTGAGAGCTTACTATGTGCAGAGCACTGGACTAAGTGCTTGGAATGGACAATTCGGCAGCAGATAGAGACCATCCCTGCCCAACAACGGGCTCAGTCTTAAACGGGGGAGACAGACAGCAAAGCAAAACAGAATAAAACAACATCATCAAGATACATAGAATCAAGGAGTTGTACATCTCATTAACAAAATAAATAAGGTAATAAATAATATATACACACTAACCCTGCCTTCCCAGTGCTGCAGCCACCAATATTCATTCAGTTCGTTCCATCGTACTGATTGAGCACTTACTGTGTGCAGAGCACTGGACTAAGCACTTGGAATCCATTCATTCATTCAATAGTATTGATTGAGCGCTTACTATGTGCAGAGCACTGTCCTAAGCACTTGGAATGGGCAATTCAGCAGCAGATAGAGACCATCCCTGACCAACAACGGGCTCACAGTCTAAAAGAGGGAAGACAGGCAGCAACACAAGTAGGCATCAATACATTCAAGATAAATAGAATTATAGATCTATTCATTCATTCAATCATATTGATTGAGCGCTTCCTATGTGCAGAGCACTGGACTAAGCGCTTGGAGTGGACAATTGGGCAACAGATAGAGACCATCCCTGCCCCATGACAGGCTCACAGTCTAAGCAGGGGAGATGGACAGCAAAGCAAAACAGAACAAAACAAGTAGGCATCAATACCATCAAGATAAGTACAATTTTAGATCTATTCATTCAATAGTATTGATTGAGCGCTTATTATGTGCGGAGCACTGGACTAAGTGTTTGGAATGGACAACTGGGCAACAGATAGAGACCATCCTTGCCCACTGACGGGCTCACAGTCTAAACGGGGGAGACAGCAACACAAGTAGGCATCAATACCATCAAGAAAAGTAGAATTACAGATCTATTCATTCATTCAACTGTATTGATTGAGTGCTTACTATGTGCAGAGCACTGTCCTAAGTGCTTGAAATGCACAACTGGGCAACAGATAGAGACTATCCCTGCCCATTGATGGGCTCACAGTCTAAAAGAGGGGAGACAGACAGCAACACAAGTAGACATCAATACATTCAAGATAAGTAGAATTATAGATCTATTCATTCATTCCATCGTATTGATTGAGCGCTTACTATGTGCAGAGCACTGGACTAAGCGCTTGGAATGGATAATTGGGCAACAGATAGAGACCATCCCTGCCCACTGACAGGCTCACTGTCTAAGTGGGGGAGATGGACAGCAAAGCAAAACAGAACAAAACAAGCAGGCATCAATACCATCAAGATAAGTAGAATTATAGATCTATTCATTCAATAGTATTGATTGAGTGCTGACTGTGTGCAGAGCACTGTGCTAAGCGCTTGGAATGGACAACTGGGCAACAGATAGAGACAATCCCTGCCCACTGATGGGCTCACAGTCTAAAAGAGGGGAGACAGACAGCAACACAAATAGGCATCAATGCTACCAAGTAGAATTATAGATCTATTCATTCAATCATATTGATTGAGCGCTTACTATGTGCAGAGCACTGTCCTAAGTGCTTGGAATGGACAACTGGGCAACAGATAGAGACCATCCCTGCCCATTGACGGGCTCATAGTCTAATAAGGGGAGACAGACAGCACCACAAGTAGGCATCAATACCATCAAGATAAATAGAATTATAGATCTATTCATTCAATCGTATTGATTGAGCGATTCAGTCGTATTGCTGAGCTGGGAATGGACTAAGCGCTGGGAATGGCCAATTGGGCAACAGATAGAGACCATGCCTGCCCAGGGACGGGCTCACAGTCTAAACGGGGGAGACAGACAGCACCACAAGTAGGCATCAATACCATCAAGATAAATAGAATTATAGATCTCTTCATTCAATCGTTTTGATTGAGCGCTTACTCTGTGCAGAGCACTGTCCTAAGCGCTGGGAATGGACAACGGGGCAACAGAGAGAGACCATCCCGGGCCCAAGGACCGGCTCGCAGTCTAATCGGGGGAGACAGACAGCAACCACAACAAAGCCACATCCTCAAGATAAATAGGATCAAGGGGATGTACACCTCATTAAGAAAATAAATAGGGTGGTAAATAATCTATACAAATGAGCGCGGTGCTTAGGGGAGGGGAAAGGGGAGGAGCAGGGGGAGGAATGGGGAGGAGGAGCAGGGGGAAAGAGGGTGCGGGGGTCCGGAGGGGGAAGAGGCCGGTCAGCTGGAAATCGACAGCCTCCCCGGACCCCCAGGACCGCCATCGCCCGGGCCTGGCGCCCCTCACCTGCGGAGATGGCGGTCGATGAGGCAGAGATCACCAGGCCCCAGGCCCGCCGCCATGAACCCAGGCCTCCTCGTTCCCCCTCCTCCCTGCTGCCTTTTACGACGGGAAGGTGCGACACCCGCCCGCGGCCGTAAAGCGCGGCCAGGACAACCCCGCCACCGCCCCCGTCTCCATAACGACCCGCCCCCTGCCGGCCGGCCGCGCCTACTACAGCCACACTGATACTAATAATAATGTTGGGATTTGTGAAGCCCTTGCTATGGGCCGAGCACTGTTCTAAGCGCTGGGGGGAGGTACAGGGTGATCAGGTGGTCCCACATCATCATCATAATGTTGGTATTTGTGAAGCCCTTACTATGGGCCGAGCACTGTTCTAAGCGCTGGGGGGAGGTACAGGGTGATCAGGTGGTCCCACATCATCATCATAATGTTGGTATTTGTGAAGCCCTTACTATGGGTCGAGCACTGTTCTAAGCACTGGGGGGAGGTACAGGGTGATCAGGTGGTCCCACATCATCATCATCATCATAATCATGTTGGTATTTGTTAAGCCCTTACTGTGTGCAGAGCACTGTTCTAAGCGCCGGAGGAGGTACAGGGTGATCAGGTGGTCCCACATCATCATCATAATGTTGGTATTTGTGAAGCCCTTACTATGGGTCGAGCACTGTTCTAAGTGCTGGGGGAGCTACAGGGTGATCAGGTGGTCCCACATCGTCATCATCATCATAATCATGTTGGTATTTGTTAAGCACTTACTATGTGCAGAGCACTGTTCTAAGCGCCGGAGGAGGTACAGGGTGATCAGGTGGTCCCACATCATCATAATAATGTTAATAATAATAATGTTGGTATTTGTTAAGCGCTTACTATGTGCCGAGCACTGTTCTAAGCGCTGGGGTAGACACAGGGGAATCAGGTTGTCCCTCGTGGGGCTCACAGTCTTCATCCCCATTTTACAGATGAGGTAACTGAGGCCCAGAGAAGTGAAGTGACTTGCCCACAGTCACACAGCTGACAAGTGGCAGAGCTGGGATTCAAACTCATGACCTCTGACTCCAAAGCCCATGCTCTTTCCACTGAGCCACGCTGCTTCTCTGCTTCATCATCATAATGTTGGTATTTGTGAAGCCCTTATTATGGGCCAAGCACTGTTCTAAGCACTGGGGGACATACAGGTTGATCTGGTGGTCCCACATCATCATCATCATAATAATCATGTTGGTATTTGTTAAGCACTTACTATGTGCAGAGCACTGTTCTAACCGCTGGGGGAGGTACAGGGTAATCAGGTGGTCCCACATCATCATCATAATGTTGGTATTTGTGAAGCCCTTACTATGGGTCGAGCACTGTTCTAAGTGCTGGGGGAGATACAGGGTGATCAGATGGTCCCACATCATCATCATCATAATAATCATGTTGGTATTTGTTAAGCGCTTACTATGTGCAGAGCACTGTTCTAAGCGCCGGGGGAGGTACAGGGTAATCAGGTGGTCCCACATCATCATCATAATGTTGGTATTTGTGAAGCCCTTATTATGGGCCAAGCACTGTTCTAAGCGCTGGGGGAGATACAGGGTGATCAGGTGGTCCCACATCATCATCATCATAATAATCATGTTGGTATTTGTTAAGCACTTACTATGTGCAGAGCACTGTTCTAAGCGCTGGGGGAGATACAAGGTAATCAGGTGATCCCACGTGAGGTTCACAGTCTTCATCCTCACTGGACAGATGAGGTCACTGAGGCCCAGAGAAGTGAAGTGAGTTGCCCAAAGTCACACAATTTATTCATTCATTCATTCAATAGTATTTATTGAGCTCTTACTATGTGCAGAGCACTGGACTAAGTGCTTGGAATGGACAATTCATTCATTCAATAGTATTAATTGAGCGCTTACAATGTGCAGAGCACTGGACCGTGTGCTTGGAATGGACAATTGAGCAACGGATAGAGACCATCCCTGCCCCATGACGGGCTCACAGTCTAAACGGGGGAGACAGCAAAGCACAGCAGAACAAAACAAAACAAGACAACATCATCAAGATAACTGATAAGTGGCAGAGCCGGGATTAGAACCCATGACCTCTAACTCCTGAGCCCAGGCTCTTTCCTCTGAGTCACGCTGCTTCTCAGCTGTTAAGTACTTACTATGTGCCAAGCACCGTTAATAATAATAATAATAATAATGTTGGTATTTGTTAAGCACTTACTATGTGTCGAGCACTGTTCTAAGCACTGGGGTAGACATAGGGGAATCAGGTTGTCCCACGTGGGGCTCACAGTCTTAATCCCCATTTTACAGATGAGGGAACTGAGACACAGAGAAGTTAAGTGACTTGCCCACAGTCACACAGCCGACAAGTGGCAGAGCTGGGATTCGAACTCATGAGCCCTGACTCCAAAGCCCATGCTCTTTCCACTGAGCCACGTTGCTTCTCTGTCCCACTGCAGAGGAGATGTAAGGTCATCAGGTTGTCCCACGGGGGCTCACACTGTTAATCTCCATTTTACGGATGAGGGAACTGAGGCCCAGAGAAGTTAGCAGAGTGCTCTGTACATTGTAAACGCTTAGTAGAGTGCTCTGCACACAGTAAGTGCCTAATAAATATGACTGAACAAAGTAAGCGCTCGATAAATACGATTGCTTGGTGCAGGGTCCCCGGTGGGGTGAAGCCCTCCCGGTCCCCGCCCCACCCTTTCATCCATTTATTCATTTGATCGTGTTTATTATTTGTTCCCAGGGGCGGTAACAACAACAACAATAATAATAATGGTATTTGTTAAGCGCTTACTATGTGCCAAGCATTGTTCTAAGCACTAGGGTAGCTACAAAGTCATCAGATTGTCCCACGTGGGACCCACATTGTTAATCCCCATTTTACAGATGAGGTAACCAAGGCCCAAAGAAATTAAGTGGCTTGCCCAAGGCGACAGAGCAGAGTCGGGACTAGAACCCACATCCTCTGACTCCCAAGCCCGGGCTCTTTCCATTAAACCACACTGCTTCTCTATGGCATTTGTTAAGCACTTACTATGTGCCAGGCACTGTACTAAGCTCTGGGGTGGATACAAGCAAATCGAATTAGACGCAGTTCCCTGTACCACGTGGAGCTCACAGTCTCAATCCCCATTTAAAGATGAGGGAACTGAGGCCCAGAGAAGTGAAGTGATTTACCCCAGGTGACACAGCAGACAAATGGCAGATCGGGGATTAGAACCCATGTCCTTCTGAGTTCCAGGCCCATGCTCTATCCACTACACCATCCTTATTGCCCCAAGAGGATTGCAGCACACAATCAATCAATCAATCATGTACATTGAGCACGTACCATGGGCTGAGTACTGTACATAATTCTTGGGAGAGGACATTACAACAGAGTGGGCAGACCCAAAGAGGGGAATGATCCAAGGACATAAAAGTGGGGGAATTACACATAAAAGTTTTTATAAATAATTGAAATAACATAGGTATATAAGTGCAGAAGATGGGCAGAAATGAGTACATGTATGTTAAAAATATCTGGGTTTTATTTTTCTGACTTGGTTTGGAGGGAATTAATCAGGAAAAGCCCTTGGGAGATGGTGGGCTTTCAGGAGGGCTTTGAATAATAATAATAATCATAATAATAACTGTGGTATTTGTTAAGCACTGACTATATGTCAGTAACTGTACTAAGTGCAGGGGTGGATATAAGCAAATCGGGTCGGACACAGTCTCTGTCCCAGGTGGGTCTCGGAGCATCAATCCCCAGTTCACAGACGAGGTAACTGAGGCAAAGAGAAGTAAAGTGACTTGCCCGAGATCACAGAACAGACAAGTTGCAGAGCCGGAATTAGAACCCACAACCTTCTGACTTCTGGGCTCATGCTCTATCCACCTCACCATGCTGCTTCTCTAACAGGGAGGGTGGCAGTTTGGGGATAGAGGGCATCCCAAGCCAGATATGTCTGGGTGAACAAAGGGACAGAGACAGGAGGTTTGAAACCTAAAAGAAAATTGCTTTAATCAACCAATCAATCAATCGATCACTGCGCTAAGCACTTGGGAGAGTAAAATATGATAAAGTTGGTAGATGTGATCCTTGATGTTCACCATTAGTATTCACTGAACAGTGATAGTCTTTGTTCAGAAGTACTTCAGTGCATCTTCACAGAGATGTTGCTTCTCTGGTTTTAGAGCCATCAGTCCCATGAGGGGGTGAAACATTCATTAACAACTGCAAATGGCAAGTGATTTTGTCAAACCAAGCAAAACGAATTTTAAAATGTACAAAAGGTAGGTACAGGAGCAGTCCCCCCAGAATAAATAGGAACACATAGACATAATGCATCTTAGGTGCCAGGACCATTGGTGTCAAAATCAAGAATAAAGAAATAGCCACTGTTCCAAATGCAAAGGGCAGAAACACCTGAAAAAGGAAATTTTAAGGAAAGGTTAGATATGGTTCTTAAGAATCAGTGAAAACACGATTGGAATTAGCTCTGTTTTGTGGTATTTGTTAAGTGCTTACTACGGGTCAAGTGCTGTTCTAAGTGCTGGCATAAATACGAGTTCATCGAGTTGAACACAGTCCCTGTTCCCCTGGCCAGGAGGGTGGGATTTTCCCACTATTGGCTGGTCTCCTCCCTGAGTGTCCCAGTAATGCCTAGAAAACGTTCTTGAAACCAGTCCCAAGTCATAGTCTGTGCTCCAGTCCCTAAAATCAGCTCGCTGTCAATTTTAAAACACTGGTTCTGGCTGTGGCCTTGCCCTCTAACTTCCTCTCCATCCAATCCCATCTCGACCTTCTGCTTTCTGGATTTCATCCCGCCTCTTAACTCTATGGAAACCACATTCATCATGGTCTCCAACAACCCCTTTCTGGTGAAATTTAATAGATTCTCTTCTGCCTTCTCTAACAGCCACTCTTTTGCCATACCACACCCTAGTACTTGCCGTACCCTTTACCGTTCCCAAGCTAACCCAACCCTCTTGCTCATGTTTCTTCCACTTCTAACTCATTGCTTATACTCTTTCCCCTGTATGGAACTCCCCCCACAGTCTTACCTTTAAAACCCTCCTTTCAAACATTCAAAAGGCATTCCCCAATTAATTCCCATCTTTCCGGGCATTTCCCCCACTAGACTGTAAACTTGTTGTGGGCAGGGAACGTGTCTACCAATTCTACTACATTATACTCTCCCAACTGCTTAGTACAGTGCTCTGCACATGGTAGGCACTCAAAAGATTTGATTGATTGACTGTTGTCACCCCACCAACGCCCTTAACACTGACTCTTCATATCCATTTATTTTATTTCTTATTTTTGTTCTAATTATTTGCATTTATGTTCTTATACTTTGACCTACTGTAGACTTTGAAATTTGATTCTGCTTGTCTACTCTTAGATTGTAAACTGAGTGTGGGAATCCCGCCTTTTACTCCTACTGCATTTTCCTAAGCTCTCAGTACAGTCTTTTGCACACAGTCGGTGCTGTAGTTGGTGTTGGCCATCCTTTCTTCCCAAGTGTGGCTCAGTGGAAAGAGCATGGGCTTGGGAGTCAGAGGTCATGGGTTCGAATCCCAGCTCTGCAACTTGTCATCTGTGTGACTGTGGGCAAGTCACTTAACTTCTCTGTGCCTCAGTTACCTCATCTGTAAAATGGGGATTAAGACTGCGAGCCTTATGTGGGACAACCTGATTACCCTGTATATTCCAGCGCTTAGAACAATGCTCTGCACATAGTAAGCGCTTAACAAATACCAACATTATTATTATTATTATTTCTTGATAATGAATTTAATTAATCTAACTCCAGCTGTCCCTCAGCATTCATGGATTTTTTTTTTTGTTCACGGGTTCACCTAATTGCAGTTGGCTGTACTTCAATTCATAGCTGCAGCTATCATTCAATCAGTCGATCCATGGTATTTGCTGAGTGCTTACTGTGTGCAGAGCACTGTACTAAGCATACTAAGTGCTTGGGAAAGTACAACGTAGTAAGAACCGATAGACGTGATCCCTGTCCATGAGGAGTTTACAGTCTACTGGGGAAGAGAGGAATTGAAAGAAAATAAATTAAGGGATGCTATGGTATCTCTGTCCCTGAAGATTTTTAAAGAAAGAAGAAGATATGTGTTTGTCATGAATGATTTAGTCAGTCTCCTGCCTGGAGGCAGGGGGCTAGACCAGGTGATCTCTTGAGGCTGTTCAAGCAGTGTTATTCTATTCATTTATAGGAAACTGCTAGAAAAATCAAGAAGGGAGAATTATGAAATCAAAGTTAACCTTTCCCTTTTCATTTACCTTATAAGGTCTGGGTAGGTGGGGCTCCCGGTATCTCAGTATAATCAGTCCCGTCATCATTAGTCCAATCTGGATCCAGTTTGTGAAGCCCAGGTAGTTTATCAAAGAGATTAGATCTGAGGGGATAATCAAAATGGATGCCAGCGTGATGACCTGCACCACTGCTGGAGCAGGACTGGAGTGGACGTTAAGCATGGAGAATAGTAAGGGTAAATGTCCCTCTTGACTCGCCGCGTAGTTCAGTCTGGATGCTGAAAATAAGCTGCAGAGAAGGGAGCCGAAGATCGATGCAGAAACACCAACGGGGATGACCCAAGCGACGGCAGGGATCACTCTATCAGCCCAAGTGACTGCAACGGCAGCTGCAAAGAGAAATAAAGCTCCTTTAGAAACAAATTCCTAAGGGCGTCACATTTTCATTCAACTGAACCAAAGCGACACAGGAAACCTTTAAAAGAGCAAACCCGCCCAACACTCAGTATGTGACTAGGAAGCTGAATACTTCCCTTTTCTGCCAAGGAGTTGGTAAACCGGTAGGAAATCTTTTTTATGGCATTTGTTCAACGCTAACTATGTGCCAGGCACTGGGGTAGATATAAGCTGATAAGGTTGGAGACATTCCATGTCCCCCTTGGAGCTCACGGCCCTAATCTCCATTCTACAGATGAGGTAACTGAAGCCCAGAGAAGTGAAATGACTTGCCCAAGGTCACACAGCAGACGTGACAGGGCCAAAATTAGAACACAGGTCCTTCTGACTCCCTTGCCTGTGATCTACCCACTAGGCCATGCTGCTTGATTGTGAGCCTCCAGCATAAGCGCTTAGTACAGTGCTTTGCGTACAGTAAGCATTCAATAAATATGACAATGAATGAATTTAGTACTTAGTAGTCATTTAGCTCTACTTGAATAAAAATGACCTCTGCCCTCAAGTTGTTTAAGGAATAATAAGTAAGAAAAGATAGAAAAACACACTTTTGTAAGTGAACATAGAAACTCAGGTAATTTGAAAAATGGATTGAGGGGGAGGTGTTTGCCTTAGTGTGTTAGAGAACGGATGGGTCAATTGGAGAAAGTTTCCTGGGGAAGATCTTGGAGCTCTAATTTAAATAATAAGAAGAATTTGAATTGGCAGATAGGAGGAGAGAGGTCATCTGAGGCAAAAGGGACAGAGCGGACCTAGATCCATGCTGGGAGAAAGATAGCGTTAACTGAATCCAGAGAAATTGGAGAGTAGCCTGGCAGACTGATGGTAGCAGGTAGAAATTTGTGAAGGTTTTGTATTTAACCTGGAGAGGGAACGGGGCTGCCAACAGCTGCAGGGAGTGGAACGGAGGGATCAAAGTGAGAGACGAGCGAGAGATGGTTTTGCCTGTAATGGGTCAACTGTTTGGAAGTGGGAGAAAGTTGCAAGCTAGGAGTTCAAGAAAGAAAATTTAAAAATCTAGAGGAAGGCACTTAGGTATACATCTTTAAATTATATATTATAAATTTTTTATTTATTTATATTAATGTCTGTCTCCCCCTCTAGACTGCAAGTTCATTCTGGGCAGGGAACATATCTGCTAATTCTGTTGTATTGTACTCTCCCAAGCGCTTAGTACAGTGCTCTGTGTATAGTAAGCATTCAGTAAATACCACTGATAAATTGGTTGACTGGTTGAGAAGCAGCGTGGTTTAGTGGAAAGAGCACGGGCTTGCAAATCAGAGGTTGTGGGTTCTAATCCCAGGTCTGCCACATCAGCTGTGTGACTTTGGGTAAGTCACTTAAATTCTCTGTGCCTCATCTGTAAAATGAGGATTGAGGCTGTGAGTCCCACATGGGACAACCTCATTACCTTGTGTCTACCCCAGTGCTTAGAAAAGTGCTAGGCACATAGAAAGTGCTTAACAAATACCATTATTATTATTACTATTGATGGATTGAAGGATGTCCAAGGATCCAGAGATAGGATTATCAGCTCCTTGATGTCAGCAACCGTATCTAATTCTAGTCTACTCTCCCTCAAGTACCTAATTCAGTACTGTACTCTCCCCAGCGCTTAGTATAGTGCTCTGCCCAGAGTAAATGCTCAATAAATGTGATCAATTGATACGTTGGTTATGCACACAGTCAGAACTCAATAAATACTATTGATTGATTTTGAAGACATGAATAGGTGGAACAGGACTTGAACAATGTTGCGGTAGCCTCTACCTTCCTTGTTAGTCAATGAGAATGTGCTATGGGGAAGAATCAAAACCCACAATGAAAAGCAGAGGTGATCGATAGTATCAGAGGCTTAGTCGAGGCCAAGAAGGTTAAGATCGGGCTATCGGTCCCTGGTTTTATCTGTGAGAAAGCCATTGATTCTTTGGTGAAGTCAAATAGCAAAGGCAGAAAAATGGAAAAAAATCAGAGAAGCAGAAACGGGAAACGGGAAGACTAAAACTACAAGAAGGGATGAATATATGTTGCATCTTTGGAATTAAATTAGGACTTATACTGTTCTATAAAAAGCTTGATCTCAAAACATCATGAAAGTCCAGCCACTCTGGTGAATGTGAGGGTGAAGTAGTAAGAGCTAGAATTCAGTACAGGGTCAATTTACCTTGATGGAAGACCAGAGAATCAACATATCTAGCCTGGATGTATAGAAGATGTGCTTTTCTGTATCCTTAAGATGAAAGCTGCAAGAGGGCTGGGACTAGGTCATGGGTTTGTCCAATAGGACACAGCATACTGTAGCATTCATCAAATTATTTCACTTTTAATCTGAAGTCTGATGGGTGAAAAACAACGTGTTGCGAGTTTGACTGAGAAGAGCAGCATCATTCGTTGTGAGCAAAGGGAACAGTGCCACCAGGGACACCTCTTTACAGAGAACATAAATAAAATTCAAGTCAATCTTATTAATTTAGCACTTAATGTGTGCAGAGTCCTGGACTATAAACTTGTGTTTTCAACTGGTTTTGTAGGCTTAGAGAAAATCACGAAAGACTAAAACCTGCAGTGACTGATTCTGTAATCAGTCTATCAATGGTATACATTTAGTGATTATCATGCGCAGAGCACTGTTCTAAGTGCTAGGGAGAGTATCAATCAACTAATTGTATTTATTGAGCACTTACTGTGTGAAATTCCAAGGACTTTGTAGATCTATTCCCTGCCTACTAATCATCAGAAAAAGACAGAATCTACAAACTCTCCATTTCTTTTCCACTCCATGCTGCTTCTTCCCCAGACAAATGTCAAATTCTTCTTTCACCTTAATTCGTCCCATGACCTGCCTCAGTTGCTAGGTATTCCCCTGCTTGTTCTTCAGTTTTCCTTCTCTCCTCTCCTACGTCACCATGGGGTATACGCCAATGAAGCCCTGCCCTCTTACGCCAAGGTCCTGGTATCGCCCCAAGAGACAGACCAGTTTAATGGCAGCCAAATGGGTCTTCCTACTCCCCCATAATAATAATAATAATGACGTTGGTATTTGTTAAGCGCTTACTATGTGCAGAGCACTGTTCTAAGCGCTGGGGTAGACACAAGGGAATCAGGTTGTCCCACGTGGGGCTCACAGTTTTAATCCCATTTTACAGATGAGGTAACTGAGGCACAGAGAAGTGAAGTGACTTGCCCACAGTCACACAGCTGACAAGTGGCAGAGCCGGCATTCGAACCCATGACCTCTGACTCCAAAGCCCGTGCTCTTAAGCCCACTCAGTTTGTTTCAATCGGTAATGGCAGTCTACAGGCACCCAGCCATGGGTAGGCTCCCTGGGGAACCGGTTTGAATCAGGGTGGCCTTACTGGAAAGAGTCCAAGCCTGGGAGTCAAGGAACCTGTGTTCTAATCCCTTCTCTGCCACTTGCCTGCTGTGTGTGACCTTGGGTAAATCATTTCACTTCTTACTGCCTCTACTTCCTCATCTGAAAGATGGGGATAAAATACCTGTTCACTCTCTTTCTTAAAATGTGAATTCCATGTGTAACAGGGACTGTGTCTGACCTCATTATTTTTTATCTACCCCAGTACATAGTACAGTGCTTGACACATAGTAACAGATTATTATTATTATTATTCTGTACTAGAAGTATTAGATGGGCTTTCCTGGCTATGGTGATTCTCAAATATGGAACTGAGATTTATTGATCTATTTATATTAAACATTTATTATTATGGTAATTAATTTATATTCATGTCTATCTCCCCCTTTGGACTATAAACTGGTTATGGGTAGGAAATATGTCTACCGACTCTGTTATATTGTATTCTCCCAAGTGCCTAGTACAGTGATATCTGCACAGAATGAAATGCTTAATAAATAGGATTGCTTGATTGATTGGAAGCTACAATTTGGCATAAAACTATGGTCACTTCTGTGGAAGATAAACTTGAATTTGTCTACAAAATACAGATGGACAGAAGGCTTTACTACACGGGCCTGGAAGTCAGAAGGTCATGGGTTATAATCCTGGCTCCACTACTTGTCTGCTGTGTGACCTTGGGAAAGTCACTTTACTTCTCTGTGCCTCGGTTACCTCATCTGTACAATGGGGATTGAGACTGTGAGCCCCACGTGGGACAGGGACTGTGTCCAACCCGATTTGCTTGTATCCACCCTAGAGCTTAGTACACATGTCTGGCACATAGTAAGAGCTTAACAAATATCATAACTATCAATATCTTGTAGGGATCTACGGTGTCAGCGGTGAGTGCTTCTGAATCTTGGTGGTGGTTGTGCTCCTTGGGGAAGATTTGGTTTGCTACTGGGTGTGGAGGAGAGAGGAAAACAGGAAAGAGAAGAGAGCAGAATGGCTTGGGGTATAAGAGGGGCCAGTTTGCAGGAGCATCCCACCTATATACAAATTTATACTTTTAACACTTGTGTACTTACCTTCATTTTGTTTCCTTTCTTCTCTTTTTTCTTTTTGTCCTTTGGCTCACCTTTCAAATTTTCCAGATAACTCCAAATACATCTGTAAGGCATCTCAATCTCTGTGGCCTGGTACACCTACTTGGTCTGTTTAATTACTCAAGTCTAATGAATTTTATCCCCTTTCAGGATCACATCTGGAGAGTTTCCAGTACCCTATCAGTCTTGGCTACGGGGAGGAGAGTCAAGAAGAGGCCTACACATTCCATTCCTAGCTTGGGCAGTAGCTAGTGAGTGGAAGGTAATCCGCTACAAGTCAAAACTCACCTGTGCTGGGCAGCATTGGCATGGGAGAGAGTTAAAGGCGGAGACTCAAGTTTACTGCGTGGAAGAAGGCAATGGTAAACTGCTTCTGTATTTTTAACCAAGAAAACTCTACGGATACACTACCAGAACAATTTCAGATAGAGAGTGGGGCATTCTGGGAGAGATGTGTCCATGGAGTTGCTATGGATTGGAGACGACTGACAGCATAAGACAAGACAAGAGCGAATTTTATAAAAATCAAAGGCCTCAACCTATAAACCACACCAAACAATGGCTTTGAGAATGGTTCAGGACACAGAAGTGTGCTGTTGAGGAGCCTCACAGGGATTTTCAGTTTCCTTGGCAACAGATGCAGGCATAGCCCCTGCCAGAGAGTGCACATTGTGTGCACTGATGACTAACTAGCTACATCTCCATTATTATCATCATCAACAGCTCTTATTTATTGTGTGTAGAGTGCTGTACTAGGCTCCCTGGGGGCTAGGAAAAAAAGGCTGGATGGTTCCAGTCATCTCTTCACCATGATTGGAAAAACAATCTAAGTGCATGCCCTGTTGATGGAAGGGTCTCTTTTTTTTTTCCAGGTCCTCCCAGAATTAAATGGAAATCTCTTGTTAGTAGCTAACTCCACTTTGGTCTGTCATTTGCTGGAGAGGCAGCAATAACTTAGGGCATCTCACTGAGACCTGAGCAGATCTTCTAGACTGTAAGCTCATTGCAGGCAGGGAATGTATCTATTGTTATTTCTGTTATATTGTACTCTACCAAGCATTTAGTACAGTGCTCTGTGCACAGTAAGGGCTGAATAAATACAGTTGAATAAACGAATGAATGAACGCGTTGACCAATTCTCTTATATTGTACTCTCTCCAAGTGCTTAGTCCAGTGCTCTGCACACAGTAAGCACTCAATAAAAGCTCTCTATCACCTTGCCCCCTCCTACCTTACCTCCCTTCTCTCTTTCTACTGCCCACCCTGTGACT
This sequence comes from Ornithorhynchus anatinus, assembly GCF_004115215.2. NCBI lineage: Eukaryota > Metazoa > Chordata > Mammalia > Monotremata > Ornithorhynchidae > Ornithorhynchus > Ornithorhynchus anatinus. Next base: position 50,771,754 of record NC_041731.1, on the reverse strand, counting down.
GTGCTCCTCTGCCGCTCACCTCCTCACAATCTCCCCTTCACCCCGTACTTCTGTCGACCCCTGGCCCATGTCCTACCACTGTCCTGGAATACCCTCCCTCCTCACATCCGCCAAACTAATTCTCTTCCTCTCTTTAAAGCCCTACTGAGAGCTCACCTCCTCCAGGAGGCCTTCCCACACTGAGCCCCTCCTTTCCCTCTTCTCCTCCTCTTCTCCCGCCCTCCGCTCTCCCCCCTCCCCTCAGCACTGTGCTCATTTGTATATATTATTTATTGCCTTATTTATTTTGTTAATGAGGTGTATATCTCCATGATTCTATTTGTCTTGATGATGTTGTCTGGTTTTGTTTTGTTCTGTTTAGCTTTGCTCTATGTCTCCCCCGTTTATACTGTGAGCCCGTTATTGGGCAGGGATGGTCTCTATCTGTTGCCGAATTGTACATTCCAAGTGCTTAGGACAGTGCTCTGCCCATAGTAAACGCTCAATAAAGACTACTGAATGAATGAATAAATATGATTGATTGATGAGAATTCTAACTAGAAACAGGTTGCTCACTGCCTTTGAGCATGAGGGCTGTATTGGATGCTCCCCTATCCTTTCCCCTGCTCCGGATGACAAAGACAACCTTTTCAACCAACAATACGTTGGGGAGGAAATCTCATATGAGCTGTGTTGTCTTCAAACAGAAAGAATGTAAAGCCTCAGCTCATAAGTTGCAGTTCCCTGGGAAGATACAGGAATAGCAAGCCCTGTTGGGCTCTACCATAAGGAACAAATGCTGCATGTTTATAAGGCAGCAGGTTGACTGGTAACATCGTTCCCCACCATAAATACCCCCTTTTTTTGAATGCAGAGGAATGAAGGTGGAGACAACACAGGCTCCAAATAGCTAATAATCCAGAAAGCCATCATTTGGCATCTTTTGAGCCCTGCCTAGAAATTCTCATCTCTTGTCAGATACCTTGAATGAGTAAATCTGGATGCCCAGCTCAAATTGCCCTTCTTAGAGTAGACACTTATGCTCCCCACTGCTTCTCAACCCTTTGTCCTTTGCCTTCTGCCCTTTATCCTATACTGACTCCATCCAGTGGGGGAATAGGTATAAGATAAAGCAGTCCACTTTCCTGAGGGATCTTCATGACTGATAGAAAATCAAATAGAGAAACAGAAAGTGTTGAAAATTGTTTCCCATCATCAGAGAGAAAAAGAAATAATGCTTTATTCTCCACCCAAGAACCCAGTCAAAGAATAATTATGGTATGTATTAAGCCCTTATTAGGGACTAAGCACTGAACTGAGCTCTGGTGTAGATAAGATTGAGGCTGGTCCTTGCCCCACATGGGGTTTACAAACTAAGAAAAAGTGAAAGAATAAAGAAATATCCTGGTTACCCACTCAGCTGAGCCCAGTGGCCAATCCATTTGGTTTTGAATGGGACAGTCTGAGTCCAGCTGGTCTGCCCTCTATCTGGTACAGATACGACACCGGACCCCCTTACATCCAGTATTTTTCTTTTCATTCCCAGTATCCCTACTCTGAGACTACCGGTGCTGAGTTCCAGGGTTTTGAAGCCCAGTCACTCTTTAAAGGTACCTTGGAGGGGAACACATGGTTCTGGAGTAAGTGGGAGGGTTAATAACAACAATAATAATAATGATAATAATGGCATTTGTTAAGCACTTACTATGTGTCGAGCACTGTTCTAAGCAGTGGGGTAAGTACAAGCTAATCAGGTTGGACACAGTCCCTGTCCCACATGGGGCTCACAGACTTAATCCCCATGTTACAGATGAGGGAACTGAGCCACAGAGAAGTTAAATGCCTTGTCCGAGGTCACAGAGCAGACAGTGGTGGAGCGAGAGTTAGAACTCAGGTCCTTCTGACTCCGAGGCTTGTGCTTTATTCACTAAGCCATGTTGCTTCCAATGTAATGCATGTGACACTACTTGCATCTCCATGTGCAGTATTTATGAGTAAACACATATATGGTATGAAATGAATGGCCACTCTATGAGAAAACCTTGATCTATGTCTGTATATGTCTGTATAGAACTAGATCTACACATGTTGAACCTTGATCTATGTCTGTATTGAGCATATAGTACAGGTCTATGCACACAGAAAGTGCTCAATAAATACAATTGACTGATTGATGGATTGGTACATCAACATTCTCCCACAGAGTGGCCATTCATTCTGTTTTATACCATGCAGTCTAGTTTTCAGCTGTTCCCTCCCGTCTGGGATTGATATGGCAAGATCAACTTTATGCCCCATATTTGTATTTTAAAGGCCCCCTATGAATTGGGGGGAAGGTGGTGTGAGGGAGGATGGTGTCAAGGAGAGTGGTATTAGGGAGAGTGATGTCCAGGGTGGTGGTAACAGGGAGGATGATGCCAGGAAGATTAGTATCAGGGAGGGAACTGCCATGGAGGGTAGTGTCAGAGAAGGTAGTGACAAGGAGGGTGGTGTGAGGGAGGGTCATGTCGGAGGCCAGTGGAGGGATAATGTTCAGGGAGTGTAGTGTCGGGGAAAGAGGTGTCAAGGTGGAGCAGCATGGTGTAGTGGATAAAGCACAGACCTGGGAGTCAGAAAGTCATGAGTTCTAATTCAGGTTCTGCCACTTGTCTGCAGTGTGACCTTGGGCAAGTCATTGTGCTTCCCTGTGCCTCAGTTACTTCATCTGTAAAATGGGGATTGAGACTTTGAGCACCACATGGGACAGGTACTGTGTCCATCATGATTTGCTTATATCCACCTCAGCGCTTCGTAATAATAATAATCTTGGTATTTGTTAAGCGCTTACTATGTGCAGAGCACTGTTCTAAGCACTGGGGTAGATACAGGTAATCAGGTTGTCCCACGTGAGGCTCACAGTTAATCCCCATTTTACAGATGAGGTAACTGAGGTACAGAGAAGTGAAGTGACTTGCCCACTGTCACACAGCTGACAAGTGGCCGAGCTGGGATTCGAACCTATAACCTCTAACTCCCAAGCCCGGCTTCTTTCCATTGAGCCAAGCTGCTTGGTGGTACAGTGCTCGGTATATTCATTCATTCATTCATTCATTCATTCATCTGTATTTTTTGAGCAGTTACTGTGTGCAGAGCACTGTACTAAGCACTTGGATAGTACAATTTGGCAACAGATAGAGACAATCCTTATGCAACAATGGGCTCACAGTCTAGAAGGGGGAGACAAGTAACAAAACAAAACAGTAGACAGGCATCAATAGCTTCAAAATAGATAAATAGAATTATAGATATATACACATCATTAATAAAATAAATAGAATAATAAATATGTACAAATATACATATTTGTAATAATAATAATAATCTTGGTATTTGTTAAGCGCTTACTATGTGCAGAGCACTGTTCTAAGCGCTGGGGTAGACACAAGGGAATCAGGTTGTCCCACGTGGGGCTCACAGTCTTAATCCCCATTTTACAGATGAGGTAACTGAGGCACAGAGAAGTTAAGTGACTTGCCCAAAGTCACACAGCTGACAAGTGGCAGAGCTGGGATTCGAGCCCATGATCTCTGACTCCAAAGCCCATGCTCTTTCCACTGAGCCACGCTGTATAGGCATTAGTATATTAGTACAGGGCTTTGAAGAGGGGAAGAGAGTTAGTTTGGTGGATGTGAGGAGGGAGAGCATTTCAGGCCAGAGGTAAGACGTGGGCCAGGGGTCGATGGTGGTATAGGCAAGAACGAGACACAGTGAGGAGGTGAGCGGCAGAGGAGCGGAGTGTACGGGGTGGGATGTAGAAGTAGACAAGGGAGGTGAGGTAGGAGGGGGCAAGGTGATGGAGAGCTTTGAAGCCAAGAGTGAGGAGTTTTTGCTTCATGCAAAGGTTGATAGGCAACCACTGTAAGCGCTTTACAAATACCACAATTTTTAAGGTGGGTAGTATTCAAGGAAGCATGGTGTCAGGGAGAGTGGTGTAAGGGAAAACGGTGTTAGGGAGAGTGGTATCAGGGAGGATGGTGTTAGGGAGGATGGTGTCAGGGAGACTGGTTTCAAGGAAGATGGTGTTAGGGGCCTCCTGGATAAACATTCTAGGTTCGAATGGATTGCCACATTGCTTGACTCTGCCTGCTTGGCATAACCCCGTGGCTTAGTGGAAAGAGCTCGGGCTTGGGAGTCAGAGGTCATGGGTTCTAATCTCGCCTCAGCTAACTGTCCGCCGTGTGACCTTGGGCAAGTCACTTCACTTTTCTGGGCCTCAGTTACCTCATCTGTAAAATAGGGATTGAGTCTGTGATCCCCACCTGGGATAGGGACTGTGTCCAACCTAATATGCTGTATCTACCCCAGCGCTTAGTGCAGTGCTTGGCACATGGCAAGCACTTAACAAATGCCACAATTATTATTATAATTATAACTTACGTAACATCAAATCAACCAGTCAATCCATGGTATGTGCTGAGCACTGTACTATGTGCAGAGCACTATACTAAGTGTTTGGGTGAGTATAAAACAACAGAATTAGCAGACACCAACCCTGTCCATAACGAGCTTACATGGGAACCTGCATATCTGATATCCACAGGTGCCATCAGTGGCCACCCTATTCTTGCAAGAGACGCATCCCTCCCCCCAGGGACACTAAGCTTTCGGTACAACTGCCTAAGTGCGTTTCCAGTCAGAACCCAATTTCCTAAGTGGATTTTCCTGAGGAGGGGCTGAAAATGACAGAATAGGTAGACAGAACTGTCCACTTGGGTAGGGAACATGTCTATCAACTCTGTCATATTGTATTGTCCCAAGTGCATAGTACAGAGCTCTACGCACAGTAAGTGCTCTATACATACCACTAAGCGATTGACTGATTCAGTGGCCCCAAGATTCACTAAAGATCCTGGTCAGTTTTCTCCTTCATCCAAACCAGCTATGAACCATACCTGAAGAGACAATTTCCTTAGGAGTCAGGACCGTCAGATAGGAGATGTTAACAAGGAGGTAAATCACAGTCACTATGGGGAAAGCAGTCAGCACACACCGGGGAATATTCACACCAGGGTTTCTCAGCTCTCCTAAAAAATACAAAGACAACATGATGAGCAGGTGAATTATTTATAAAACAAGATCATCAACAGGAGTTTGGTTATAAAATACATTCAGGAACAGGAAGAGCTGGATTATTCTCCTCTAAGAATTGTTTTTTTTCTCCTGAAGACAACAGTAACTGATCCTTCAACTGGCTTGCTGCCAGTAGTGAATAAGCACTAAATGCAACTCCCATCTTGGTTCAAGTGGATTCTTCATTCATTCATACATTCAATCATATTTATTGAACACTTACTGTGTGCAGAGCACTGTACTAAGCACTTGGAAAAGTACAATACAGCAATAATGAGAGACAAACCCTGTCTGCAACAAGCTCACACAGACAGGGTCATCCTGGAATAGAGAGTAGAGCTCTGAGGATGCACAGAGGGAATGGCTAATCAGCCTCCCCCTCTAGCCTCACCCTCTCTTCCTTTCTCTCTCAAGTGTCCATTATGGCAGGTGGGAGGGGACAGCTGAATACTTCTGGGTGGGACATGGGACTTTTCTGGAAGAGCAGAAAGGAATTTCCCTTGTGTGACATGCTGGGGCCTGAGATTGAAAGAAGCCATGTGGTCTAGTTGATAGAACACAGACCTGGGAGTCAGAAGGACCTGTGTTCTAAGCCCAGGTCTGCCACTTGTTTGCTGTGTGACTTTGGACAGTCACTTAACTTCTCTGTGCCTCAGTTGCCTCACCTGCAAAATGGGTATTAAGACTGTGAGCCCCATGTGGGAAAGGAACTGTGTCCAGTCTTATTTGACTGTATCCACCCCAGCGCTTAGTACAATGTGTGGCACATAATAAGTGCTTAACAAATACAACAATTATTATTATTATCTCCCCCTCCCTTCTGCATCATCTATGCACTTGGATCTACACTCTTTGGGTACTTGGTATTCAACCCACCCTCAACTCCCGAGCACTTAAGCACATATCCGTAATTTATTTATATAAATGTCTGTCTCCCCCTCTAAACTGCAAGCTCCTTATGGGTAGGGAATGTTTCTAGCAACTCGGTTGTATTGGAATCACCCAAGCATTTAGAACAGTCCTCTGAACATAGTAAGCACCCAATAAACACCACTGATTGATTATTTGATTGATAATGAAAGGTTAATAGGGCTAGCGAAATTAGCTCGAATCATGAAAGAAATTTAGCTGCCCATCCAAAATCAGGCTGTGGGTGAGTAAAAGTTTAAATCACAACTAAAACTATTGCTCAGAATGCAGCTACTGCAATAGTTCCAGCTGCTCCTGGCTACCAATCTTGAAGGAGTGGGAATGGCTGGAGGTGAAGAATTGGTTTCCTAGTAGGTTGGGGGAGATCTGTCTTTTGAGATCTTTAATAGCAGATTAGCTTGTTCTCTGGCTGGTATGGCTTAGGTAAATTCACTTGAGGCAGAAGGATAATAACAATAACAATAATGATGGGATCTGTTAAGCGCTTACTATGTGCAGAGCACCGTTAACTGTTCTAAGTGCTAAGAATTCCCTTCACTTCTCTGGGCCTCAGTTACTTCATCTGTAAAATAAGGATTAGGACTAGGAGCCCCATGTGGGACAGGGACTGTGCCCAACCTAATTAGCTTGAATCTGGCCCAATGCTTAGAAAAATGTATTGCATATTGCATATAGTATGTGCTTAACAAATACCATAAAAAAAAAAAACCCAAACAGGGACAGAGAGAGAGAGAGAGTGTGTGTGTGTGTGTGTGTGTTGGGTGTGGCCTAGTGGAGAGACCGGCTAATAGGAGTCAAGAGATCTGGGCTCTAATCCCAGATCCTGCACTTGCAACTTCTCTGTGTTTTAGTTTCCTCATCTGTAAAATAAGAATGAAATACCTGCTTGTCCTGCCCCTTAGATTATGATCCCCTTGTGGGCCAGGGACTGAGTCTGATCTGACTGTATCTACCCCAGCATTTAGCACCATGATTGGAACCTAATAAATGCTTAATAAATACCATATCATGATAATTATATTCACTCTGCAAAGGGGGGCTTGTGTTACATAATCGGGTGGGAACAGAGGCGGGTTCTTCCTGTGAAACACTGAGACGGCGGGGATTCAGTTTCTAAAAACAGATGAAAAACTCTTCTGCGGAGTAGACGATGTGTGAGCAAAAGTCTCACTTCCAAGGAAGAGAATCAAAATGCAAAATTTCAATTTAAAGAATGCCTTTTTTTGCACATTGTAAAAATTATATTTCTGTATTCAATCAATCGGTAGTATTTCCTGAGCACTTACTGTGAGCAGAGCACTGTATTAACTAGGGAAGCAGCGTGGCTTAGTGGAAAGAGCATGGGTTTGGGAGTTAGAGGTCATGGGTTCTAATCCCCACTCGGCCACTTATCATCTCTGTGACTTTGGGCAAGTCACTTCATTTCTCTATGCCGCAGTTACCTCTTCTGTAAAATGGGGATGAAGACTGTTGTATCTATCCCAGAGCTTAGAACAGTGCTAAACTCTGCACATAGTAAGCGCTTAAATACCATCATTATTGTCATTATTATTACTTGGGAGAGTACACTATAATAGAGTTGGTAGACAGGTTCCCTGCCCACATCGACCTTACAATCGAGAGGGGGAGAAGTATTGATGGAAAGCTCTATTTTACCTGCCATATGAACGAGGATCCCCCAGCCTGAATACGCAAATAATCCTTGGAAAAAGGCTTCCGTCCACTGCACGGCGCCAGGCAGCTCCGTGCCGAAAGCGTTCTCGAACCTTGCCGTGTTCTCCTTTCTTCCTCTGCCTAAGAGGACGAGGCCGCTCAGGGCAATCAGGCCAAGGACCGCCAGCTTCAACCCCGTGATGGCCACCTGCACACCGCTCACCCTCTTCACACTGCGTGCATTCAGGATCCCCAGAGACCAGAGGATGGCCAAGGCCAAGCATTTCTTGGATAGCTCTGGCACCGAGCACCCCCGGTAGAAGGGCTGGGTCATGTACTCTGCCAACAGTAAGGTGCGAGCGGCTGTGGTTGCCGATGAAGTAAACTGTCTGTCCCAGGTGTAGATGAAAGCGAAAGGGGAGCCCAGAGACCTTTTGAGGAAAACGTACTGGGCTCCGCTACAAGAGAAAGTGGTCCCCAGCTCTGCATAACAGAGGGCAGCCATCATAGATGCCAGAGCAGAAAGCCCCCAAATGAGCAGCGTGACTCCCACATTGAGAGAGGAGTATTTCAATACCCCTTTTGGGGTCACGAAGATCCCCGCGCCTATCATACTTCCTATTAAAAAACTAACTCCGTGGAAGTAGCCTAAAGCTCTTTGGAGCTGGATACTCTTCCCCATCCCTTAATCGTCCGCTGGCTTTAACAGGTTCAGAAGCAATCGGAGGCAATTATACTTTTCATTATCCTTACCTGAGGCTTTCAAAGAATTCCCACAAACACCCTTCGGTGAAACCCTGGAGCCACCTTTTGTTTAGACTTTTCTAATTAATGTGCTTTATTTTAAAACGTGTAATGTTTTTAATGTTTAACACATGAAATGTTAACTAAGGTACTTTTGTACCACCCGAGTTCAAATATTGACACATTACCTTACCTAAGGTATTTCATGTGTTAAACATTAAAACTGTCACATAAATTAAGCATTGAGTACAGTGCTCGGCACAGAGTGATTGATGATTGATTGATTGATTGATTGATTATCTGAAAATGAGGATTTTCTTTGGAGGGTGAGATTTTCGGTAAGTAGTCACTGTATCTGATTTTCTCTTCCTGGAGGGAATTGAGGGCTGCTGCAAATCTAGGAAGGGATGTTCTCTGTGGAATTACCTAGAGAGGGAAGAAATTCCCTCCCCATGATACCCCAGTGCTTTTCTTCCTGAGAACACCTGAATTTACTACACTGATTTTTATGTATATTTATATGAACCAAGTGGAGCTGTCCTTTGCATTCAAACCTGATGTCAAACGGATATAAGATCCAAGTGTCTTCCACATGAAAACGTTTTCATTTGGCATTTGCCCAAACTGTAAGGGCAATGACCAAGGATAGGGGAGGCTAAGGAGAAGTCTGGGGGGATGGGGAGGTGGGCTGCTTCAGCATTTTAGAAGAAGTATCCCTAGTTCCCTCTGGAAAGCCCCAGAGACAGGAGGCTGAGCACTGAGTTTTCGCTGTGGGTATCCAAGGAAGGCTAAGTTGACCCCGGCTGCCTCAGATAATCACGAAGGAGGTTGGAGAATGGTTTTGCTTCTCAGCTCAACAGGTTGAAAGCAGAACTCCTCACCTCCTCATTTCCCCTTCTAAATCCACTCTTCCCCTATCTTTTAATAATAATGTTGGTATCTGTTAAGCGCTTACTATGTGCAGAGCACTGTTCTAAGCGCTGGGGTAAACACAGGGGAATCAGGTTGTCCCACGTGGGGCTCACAGTCTTAATCCCCATTTTACAGATGAGGGAACTGAGGCACAGAGAAGTTAAGTGACTTGCCCACAGTCACACAGCTGACAAGTGGCAGAGCTGGGATTTGAACTCACGAGCCCTGACTCCAAAGCCCGTGCTCTTTCCACTGTGCCACGCTGCTTCTATCTTTTCCATTTCAGTCCCCAGCCTCACCTCTTTCCCATCCCTAAAACCTAGGATCTTAGTGTCTTCCCTGATTCTTAGCTATCGTTCAACTCACCTTCAATCAACTGCCAAATCCCAACAGTTTTTCCTGCACGTTTCCTGGAAACCTCTTCCTCTCCACCCAAACTGGTTACCATCCTGGTACTCCTTATCTTAGAACTCCTTATCTTCTCCTACTACAGACCAGCTCACAGACTCTGCTCCTCTGGAGCCAGGTTACCACTGTGCCCTGATCTCGTCTATCTCGCCACCGACCCGTTTCCCACATTCTCCCCCTAGCCGGGAACTCCCTCCCACTCCATAAACGCCAGACCACCACTGACTCTACCTTCAAAACATTACTAAGGTCGCATGTCCTCCAAGGGGGCTTAATTGGGGAATTGAGGTCACACCTTCTCCAAGAGGCCTTCCCCAATTAAGCCCTCTTTTCCCCTGCTGGCTCTCCCTTCCGTGTCAACTGTGCACTTCGATCTGTGACCTTTGGACATTTGATATTTATTCCACAACACTTATGTACATATCTTTATATATTATAAATTACTTATTTATTTATATTATTGTCTCTCTCCCCCTCTAGACTATAAACTCATTATGGGCAGGCGATGTGTCTGCTAATTCTGTTTTATTGTACTCTCCCAAGAGCTCAGAACAGTGCTCGTGCTCTGAATATAGTAAGTACTCAGTAAATACCACTGATTGGCTGGTTGATTCCCAATCAAACCCTGTCTTCTCCATTGCTTTCTCGTCACTGTAGATAGCACCATCATCCTCCCTGTCTCACAAGTCTGTAACCAGGGACTGTATCTGTTTATTGCTATACTGTATTCTCACAAGCACTTAGTACAGTGTTCTTAACACAGTAATCGCTCAATAAATATGATTGAATGAATGAACCTTGGCATTATCCTTGACTCATTTCTCTCATTCAACCCATATATTCAATCTGTCACCAAATCTTGTAGGTTCAACCTTCACAACATCGCTAAAATCTGCCCTTTCCTCTCCAACCAAACTTCTACTGTGCTGATCCAATTGCTGCCTGACAACTGCATCTGTCTCCTTGCTGATGTACCTGCCTCCTATCTCCGCTTACTCCAGTCCATACTTCACTCTGTTGCCCAGATCATTTTCTACAAAATGATTCATTACATGTATCCCCATTCCTCAAGAACCTCCAGTGGGTGTCCATCCATCTCAGAACAACCAGAAACTCTTTGCCTTCTGCTTTACAATACTCAGTTACCTTGCCCCCTCCTACTTTGCCTCGCTGCTTTCCTCCTACAACCCTACCTGCACACTTCACACCTCTAATACCAACCTACTCACTGTACCCTGATCTCATCTATTTCACCATCAATTTTAAGGCCAAATCCTGCCTTTGGCTTGGAATGCCCTCCTTTTTCATATCTAAGGGATGCTCATTCTACCCACCTTCAAAACATTATTAAAAGCACATCTCCTCCAAGGGGCCTTCCATAACTAAGCCCTCAATTCCTCTTCTCCCACTTCCTTCTGTGTCACTCTTGCACTTGGATTTGCACCCTTTATTCATGCCCCCCTCCCAGCTCCACAGCACCTATTCATTCACTCATTCAATCACATTTATTGAGAGCTTACCGTGTGCAGAGCACTGTACTAAGCGCTTGCAAAGTACAATTCAGCAATAAAGAGAGGCGATGCCTGCTCACAGTGGGCCTATGTAGATATGCATAATTTAGTGAATTATATTAATACCTGTCTACCCCTCTAGTCTGTAAGCTCATCGTGGGCAGAAAACATAACTACCAACTCTCTTGTATCATATTCTCGCAAGTGCCTAGTACAGTGCTCTGCACACAGTAAGCACTCAATAAATAGGATTGATTGTTTGATTGAATGCTAAATTACACACTGCTTCTTGGATCATCTTCCTGAAGCATCACTTGGTCCACAGTTCTCTCTTCAAAACTCTCCATTGAGGCCCTGATGTCTTTCACCACATCACACACAAACTCCTCACTGTCATCTTTAAGACTTCCCACTATTCGGCTCCACTTTTCCTATTTGCTCCCTTTGCCCACTATTCTCCCATTCTGTTGTCTTTGTTCCTTCCAAGCCAACTTCCTAGTTATATCTCACTCTCAACTCTCTCGCCACCACCATTTCACTCACTCTGTTCCCATGGCTTGGAGCTATTCACCTCAGACAGACCACAGCTCTCTCCACAATCAAATCCCTCCTTAAATCTTATCTCCTTCAACAAGATTTTCCTGAGTATTTTCCCAACACTCTGAGTCATATTATCCCTTTAGCTGTTTATGGCACTTATGAATTTATTTACACCCTCTTTAGGACTCCTGTGTACATGTTCACTCAGTTTATTTATTTTGGTAATTCTGTAAATATTTTTGTTTGTTTTCACCACTGGAGTTAAGCTACTTGTGGGGAGGGAATGCGTCACTTGGTTATTTTAGAATTACCAAATGATTAGTACAGTGCACCATATTTGGTGGATTCTCAGTAAAAATTACTAAAATTATTACTACTAGTTGGTGCTTTGGGAAACTACTAGTTATGTAGGATCTATAGTCTTTTTTCTCAAGCAGCTCATAGGCTACGTAGAGACACAAGATTTGTTCACACATTCATTGAAAAAAATGAACTTGTAGAAGATACAGAAAGAAATGGTTCTTCTCAAGCCAACTCACTCATTGTGCATTGTTCTTGCTGACCTCTTGCTCACACCCTCCCTCCTGCCTGGAACTTCTTCCCACTTCACAGCTGACAGATCATAGCTCTCCTCATCATCATAACCCTTCACACCTCCTCCAGGGTCTTTCTCCGATTGACTGCTAATCTTCCAGTTTATAATCCGAACTGCCAAGTCTGCACTTTTAAAGTGGTATTTGTTAAGCACTTACTATGTGCCAGGCACTGCACTAAGTCCTAGGGTAGATATAAGATAATCAGGTTGGACACAGTCCATGTCCCATATGGGATTCACTATCTTAATCTACATTTTACAGATGAGGTAACTGAGGCACAGAGAAGTGAAGTGACTTGCCCAAGGTCACAGAGCAGACAAGTGGCAGAACAGGGATTAGAACCAAGGTCTTTTGACTCTGAGGCCCATGCTACTAGACCACACTGATCCACCTTGCACTTATGTACTCTTAATTCCCTGTAGCACCTAGGTACCTACTTTAGGCTCTGTTACTTCCTCTTATCTGTATATGTCTGTCTCCTCCACTAGATTGTCAGCTTCCTGGAGGCAGGGATCATGTCTACTAATTCCATTTTAATCTCCCAAGTGCTTAGTTTGGTGCTCTGAACAGAGTCATCACTCAACAAATACTACTAATTGATTAAGTGATTGTAGTAGGGACAAGTGATGATGAAGCTCATTTGTGAATGATAAATCCAGTTGGTGCTGCCAAGGGCAAATTCTTCTACTATGGCCACCTCCAAAATGCTTCCTTTGGGAGGAAAAAGGACTCAGTCTTCTCATACAAAGATTTCTCGTGGGGTCCCTAAGTCTGGAATGACTTTTGACTCTAATTTCTTTTTAGCTGCTGTTTACTTGAATGGCGAAGCAGAGAGGTGCACTAGGCAGAGGGCAGGTGCTGAGAAAGGGGCAGGTCTTAGGCAGTTTTTCATGTGGTAACTCTTTGATGAGGACCCTGACCAGCATCTTAAAGTTGCATCCCCTCAAATAGTTTCCAGGTCACCACAGTGTGGAAGGCCTCAGAGAGGGCAGAGGCATCACAGCTATGATCGAAGAAGCATGACCCAGAGAACGGAAGACTCTGGAAGCATACAAAATGTGACCTTCTTGTCGGTCATTTGTTAGTCTTTTCATCCATGTTGGGCCATGTAAAACACTGTCCTCGGATCAGTGCTCGTGAGACAAAACACGTTGAACTCTCCCCACCTGCAAAGCCTTATTGAAAGGCACATCTCCTCCAAGAGGCCTTCCCCGAGTAAACCCTCCTTTCTTCTTCTTCTACTCTTTTGTGCGTCACCCTAACTTGGTCCCTTTATTCATCCCCCTCCCAGACCCACAGCATTTATGTACATATCTGTAATTTATTTATGTATATTAATGTCTGTCTCCCCCTCTAGACTGTAAGCTCGTTGTGGGCAGGGAATATGTGTTTACTGTTATACTGTACTCTCCCTAGTGCATAGTACAGTGCTCTGCACATAGTAAGTACTCAATAAATACAATTGAATGAATGACTGAATCAACTCTAGGGTCTCTCCTAAACTAGTACACTGTCAATCAATCAATTTACCGTGTGCTGAGCACACTGAACTAAGCATTTAAACATTAATTAATAATTATGGTACTTGTTAAGTGCTTACTGTGTGCCAAATATGTTCTAAGCACTGGGCTAGATAAAAGTTTATCAGGTTGAACACAGTCCCTGTACCACTTTGGGCTCACAGTCTAAGTGAGAGGGAGTAGGATTTAATCCCCATTTTACAGTTGAGGTAACTGAGGAACAGAGAAGATAAGTGACCTGCAGAGCCAGGATTAAGAACACAGGTCCTCTGACTCCCAAACTTATGCTCTTTCCACTAGGCCATGTTGTCTCGACTGTACTTGGGAAAGTACAGTACAATAATAATAATAATAATGTTGGTATTTGTTAAGCACTTACTATGTGCAGAGCACTGTTCTAAGCGCTGGGGGAGATACAGGGTGATCAGGTTGTCCCACGTGGGGCTCACAGTTTTAATCCCCATTTTACAGATGAGGTAACTGAGGTACAGAGAAGTTAAGTGACTTGCCCAAAGTCACACAGCTGACAAGCAGCGGAGCCAGGATTTGAACCCATGATCTCTGACTCCCAAGCCCGTGCTCTTTCCACTGAGCCACACTGCTTCTCCTGTTCTCAAGAAGCTTATAATATAGAGGAAACTGGAAAACATTATCAGAATCTCTGCTGTTCTAACAATTAATTATTCAAAACAAGGCAGGTTTGGAGTATCAAAACAAAAGTTTGGATAACTGAATCAAGTTGAGTTGGGTATGTACCTGTCTGTATTAGGTAAAAAATTTTGTTTGATTTCCAAAGATTCAAAGATCTGAATAACCCTTGGTTCCAATTAGTTAATAAAATCAAATTTCTACTGTGTTAGGAGTTAGGTAAATACCCCTTATTTTCAATGGTTAACATTTGTGATTTTAAAAGACTCTTAATAAGTGATGTATTTTAACCAAGGAATTTGAGAGACAGATGCTCACACAGTATAGTTTACACATTTTAGGTTGTTAAAAGCTTTTGAAATGTCTTAAATGTTAACAGAGCAAATGCAGTCTTTGGACAATTGTGGGAGCTATTAGCTGAATAGATCATCTAATAAGTGCATTGTTTCTCAAATGTCTAAATTATGTGGCAGCAATGCTTAATGTCTATCAAACTCTTTCTAATAACATTTAGGGCAAACGCGTTTTACATTCTTTATATGGGAGTTCTTGAAATGTATATTTTTTAGAAGAGTAAGTAACAGTGTTGTTGGGAACATAGGGAAAACTAATTACCGGAAGGTTTCTGTTAAAACAGAGTCCATTACACTGAAGTTTTATAGTCATGGAAATATCATCACAGTTGCAGAATTTGTTTTGTGCTCCCGTAGTAATCACAAAATATATTTCTGTATTGTTGGATCAGGATATTTCCACAGGGATGTCCCTCCAGGCACTTCAAACTCACCATGTCCACAACTGAACTCTTTATCTTCTTTCCCAAATCCTCTCCTTGACCTGACTTTCCCTTCACAGTTGACCACACCACAGTCACCCCTGTCTCTCAAGCACATAACTAGGGCATTATCCTTGACTTTTTCCTCTCTTTCAAACCCAGTATTTAGTTTGTTGCCAAATCCTAGAATTCAAGAAACAGTTTTGCCTAGTGGATAGAGCATGGGCCTGAGAGTCAGAATGACCTGGGTTCTAATGCTGCCTCTACCACTTGTCTGCTGGGAGACCTTAGACAAGTCATTTAACTTCTCTGTGGCTCAGTTATCTCATCTGGAAAGTGGGGACTTCAGACTGTGAGCCTCACGTGGGAGAAAGGCTGTGTCCAACCCAATTCACTTGTAGATACCTCAGAACTGAGTACAGTGTCTGGCACATAGTAAATTCTTAACAAATACCATTTTAAGAGTTCTGTTAATTCTTCCTCCACAACATTTCCAGAATCAACTCAACTAAACCTCCTTGCCTCCAGTCTCTCTCCTCTCCATTCCTTCTTCACTATGCTGCCTAGATCACTTTCTAAAGCATCATTCTATGCACATCTCCTTACTCCTCAAGAAATGCCAATGTTTGTTTGTTTTGATATTTGATAAGTGCTTACTATGTTCCAAGTGATGTACTAAGCATGGGGGTGGATTGAAGCTAATCAGGTTGGACACAGTTCCTGTCCCACATGGGGTTCATAGTCTAAGTAGAAGAGAGTAGGATTTAATCTCTATTTTACAGATGAGGTAACTGAGGCACAGAGAAGATAAGTGACTTGCCCAAAGTCACCCAGCAGACAATTGGCAGAGGTGGGATTAGAATCCAGTTTCTTTTGACTCCCAGGCCAGTGCTCTATCCACTAGTCCATGTTGCTCCTCCAATCAAACATAAAGCCAGGCTGAGTAACTTTTCAATTTTCAGCTTTGAGGGATGGAACATTTTTTTCCCCCTATTGTTCCTTCTTTTCTTCAAACTCCTTTTTCTCCCCTTTGCTCCAAAGCAAGTCCGGCTTAACTCCGTGGAAAGAGGGATGGAGGCATGGGTGGGACAGGGAGGCTGATTCGAGGAGGGGGTCATTACTGGAGGGATTTATGAGGAGTGAATACAATGCGGGGAAGCGGCTGGATTCCTGGGGTGCAGAACTGTTTGAGGAGTGCACGTTTGGGCCAAATTTGGGCCATGAGACCCCATTACAGTCCCACCTGGTCTAATCCAGCACCTTAGTTGTTGCCTCATCATTCACTAGGCTCTTTGGCTACCAAGCCCATTGCTGCTCCCTGACCCCCACTCGCCTCAAATCTGGCAACCGTGCTGTTTCAGGGGCGACAGAGGGGCCGCTGGCCTGCCGGCTCCTCCCTCCTCTTCTTCTCTCCTTCTCCCTTGCTTCCTGCTGCCACACTGCTGCCTCTGCTGATGTTAATAATAATAATAATGATGGTATTTGTTAAGCACTTACTATGTGCCAACCACTGTTCTAAGCACTGGGTTAGATACAAGGTAATCAGGCTGTCCCACGTGGGACAGGGATTAAGATTGTGAGCCTCACATGGGACAACCTGATTACCCTGTATCTACCCCAGTGCTTAGAACAGTGCTCTGCACATAGTAAGTGCTTAACAAATACCAACATTATTATTAATCCCCATTTTACAGATGAGGTGATTAAGGCAAAGAGAAGTTAAGTGACTTGCCCAAAGCCACACAGCTGATGTGGCAGAGCTGGGAATAGAACCCATGACTTCTGACTCCCAAGCCTGTGCTCTTTCCACTAAGCCAAGCTGTTTCTCCAAGCTGTGGGTGGCAAGGGAGCAGGGGGTGGCCTGTTTTTTCTAAGTAGGCCAGAGTAGGATTTAATCCCCATTTAATAATAATGTTGGTATTTGTTAAGTGCTTACTATGTGCCGAGCACTGTTCTAAGCGCTGGGGTAGACACAGGGCATTCAGGTTGTCCCACGTGGGGCTCACAGTCTTAATCCCCATTTTACAGATGAGGTAACTGAGGCAGCGAGAAGTCAAGTGACCTGCCCAAAGTCACATAGCTGACAAGTGGCCGAGCCGGGATTCGAACCCATGACCTCTGACTCCAAAGCCCGTGCTCTTTCCACTGAGCCACGCTGCAAACTGAGGCATAGAGAAGCTAAGTGACTTGTCCAAGTCAAACAGGAGACAGATAGTGGAGCTGGGATTAGAACCCAGGTCCTCTGATTCCAGGCCTGTGCTCTTTCCGTTAGGTCATACTGCTCTCCACAGTTGCCCATTCCTCTCTGTACTGAACTGAAACTCCCATTTCCCATGTTTAAGACTTTCAGTCAGCTCTCTCTCCATGATTTCTCTTTGGTCTTTTCCCACTACATTCTAGCTTGCATACTCGATTCTTTTGAAGTTAACCTCCGCCCTGAGCCTCATCTCATCTCTCCTGCTTCAAATTCTTGGACACAGCCTTCCTCTGCCTGGAACTCCTTCCCCCTTCACATCCTTTCCCTTTCACAGATTGTGGCTCTTCCATCTTCAAAGCCCTTCTGAAATCACATTTTTCTAGGAGCCCTGCCCTGATTAATGTCTCATCTTTCTACCTTATACCTCCCCTACTGTGACTTCAATACTTCCGCATCATTCAACCACTTGCATACTCAACTCCCTGTAGTATATATGTGCATATTTTTATTCTCCATTTCTTCTTCCTGCCTGTAAATTATTTTAGTGTTTGATCTCCTCCCCTAGATTATAAACTTTTTGGGGATTGGGATCATCCCCATGAATTCTACTGCATTTTTCTTAAGTGTTTAATGCAGTATTCTGCACTCATTAGGGTCTCAATAAATTCTGTGGATTGTTTGACTGATTTTTAGAAAATCGGAATGTGTCTGTTTATTGTTATATTGTACTCTCCCAAGCATTTAATACAGTGCTTTGCACACAGTAAACACTCAATAAATATGAATGAATGAACATAACTTAATAAATTCAAGTGTTTTTAAAGTCTTATTTAAAAAAAGTTGTCTACCTATATATGCATATAGTATGGAGAAATCAGCCAGTGGTATTTATTGAGCACTTACTGTGTGAAGAACACTGTACTAAGAACTTGGAAGAGTACAATATACAGAATTAGTAGACACTTTCCCTGCCCACAACGGGCTTATGGTTTACAGGAAGCAAGATGTAGTGCAACAGGCACATTACTGCGAGTCAGAGAATGCAGTTTCTTGCTCTCCCTCTGCCACGGGTCTTCTGGCAAAACTTCTTTGTGCCTCAGTTTTCTCATCTGTAAAATGGAAATAATAAATAACCCAACTAGCTTTCAAGTTTGAGAGCCTCAAAATGCAGGTCAAGAAAACTGTTGATTCCAAAGTGGGAGGAAAAGCAAGTGACTCAGAAGATTCTTTGAAATATTAGTTCTGGACTCCAGAAACTTGGAAACCTGCCCTAATCTTGGCTGTATAACAGGGAGCAGTCATTATGGATGAATGTCCCAAAGAAGTTCTTGGGCTTAGCGTAACACCAGCACTCAATCACTCAATGGCATTTATTGAGTGCTTACTGTTTGCAGAGCACTGTACTGAGCACCTGGGAGAGTACAATATAACAGAATTAGTAGACACTTTCCCTGCCCACAATGAGCTTAAGATCTACAGGAAGCAAGATGTAGTACAACAAGCACATTATTGAGACAACAATTTAGCAGAGTAAAATTAGACTAATAGAAATTAAATCAGACTCAAATTTGACTATTAGATTATTTCATACATCTGTGAAAGTCATAGACATTACTGAAATGACTATAACAACTCAGAACTAAGTAGATAAGGGTAAGCTCGTTGTGGGCAGGAAATGTGTCTACTAACTCTGTAATATTGTACTCTCCCAACTGCTCAGTATGCACAGTAAGCACTCAATAAATATGATTGATTGATTGATTGAGAGGATACTTTCTGCCCCTCTCAGTGGTCCAGCAAAGGCATGTCTTAGCCTCAATATGATGAGGAAACTGGCCTGATTTTTGCCCAATCATCAACAAATCTGCTTTTGACTTGAGAGGGTGACAGATAATAATAATGGTGGTATTTGTTACACGCTTACTATGTGCCAAGCACTGTTCTAAGCGCTGGGGTAGATACAGGGGGTGTCCCACGGGGGGCTCACAGTCATAATCCCCATTTTACAGATGAGGTAACTGAGACACAGAGAAGTTAAGTGACTTGCCCAGAGTCACACAGCTGATGAGTGGCAGAGCCAGGATTAGAACTCACGACCTCTGACTCCCAAGTCTGTGCTCTTTCTACTAAGCCAAGCTGCTTCTCTAGATCTGACAGATCTGTTCAGATTCAGGAGAAGGGACTCAGATCTACCTCTTGGAAATGGGGTTGAAGATGACCCAGGACCGATATGGGTCATTCAGCTCATCATCCTGGTGTCTTGCACTAGAAAGATGGGAGATGAATTATACTGAGCTTTAAAGATGATCACGGGGACTTGCAAGTAAATACAGCTTTAATTGTCTGAGCAATATAACTGAAAAGCAGAATGGCTTAGTGAGTGGAGCATGGGCCTGGGAGTCAGAAGCTCCACCGCTTGCACGCTCTGTGACTTTGGCAAATCACTTAACCTCTTTGTGCCTCAGTTACCTAATATGTAAAATGAGAATTAAGACTGCAATCTTCATATGGGACAGGAATTATGTCCAACTTGAATAGCTTTTATCCACCCAGCACCCAGTATCTGGCATAAAGTAAGCATTTAACAAATAACCACAATTATTGTTATTATTATTATTGGGAATCAGAGCAATTAAAATGCTTTAACTTTGAAAAAATAATTTGTTTATCTCTAATTACAAGTAGTTCTTAATGATGTCAAAGCCAGAAATAGGCTCAACCTTTTTTTCTCCCAGGAAATATCTGTGAGAGAAGGCTTAGCATCAGTGACTGAGAGAAGGCTTAGCGCCTCTAGAAAAGGATCACTTGTCGCCCCGAGGGAAAGAGAAATGGCAGTAGCTTCAACTCAAGCTATCAAAGAGATGACAACGATGATGGTGATGATTATGGAGTCTCCTGTTGAAAAACGAGACAAACACTTCTAATGTCTTGCCAAATGTGTGCAATGGAGTTTCCTGTTGAGTTTAAGGCAGAGAATCACCTGCACAGAAGAACTAGTTATAATGCTTGTGGTTTCCATGAAGCCACTCACCCTTCCCTCATCCCCAATGGTCACATTCTCACTGAAGCATGGAGTGCAGCAAGTAAACAGGAGGATGGGGGCACGTAGGCGTGGCTCAGTGGAAAGAGCATGGGCTTTGGAGTCAGAGGTCATGAGTTCGAATCCCAGCTCCGCCACTTGTCAGCTGTGTGACTGTGAGCAAGTCACTTCACTTCTCTGTGTCTCAGTTCCCTCATCTATAAAATGGGGATGAAGACTGTGAGCCCCACGTGGGACAAGCTGATTCCCCTGTGTCTACCCCAGCGCTTAGAACAGTGCTCTGCACATAGTAAGCGCTTAACAAATACCAACATTATTACGTAGAGGCGCAGGCTGGAAGAGCATGGCTGGCAGCACATGGGCCACGTGAAGGGCAGAACGGGGTTATCATGCAGCACCTAAAGCTGCCTTGCGTCTCGTCTGCAACTCCTTTGCTGCAGTAGTGTGATGCAGCCACGCACTCTTCAGTCTTTTAAGGACAAGCACCTCAAAAGAAGGAGTTGGCAAGTTAGGTATCTCCAAGTTAATGTGTATGGGGGGAAATATGTTGGAGTGATTGTACTTGGCTTATAAAGATATGTTGGTGTTTACTAAGCCAGAAACCTGGAGCCTTGGACTATTCACCCTGAAAGTGATGCTTTCCCCTCTTAATCAACAACATTTTCTCTTTTGTCTCCTTGCGGACAAGTGCCCCTCTGTATAGATGAACAGCCCTGAAATCAGGGCTCAGAAATAATAGTGCAGATTCCAAGCTAATTAGACTTCTAAAGAAAAGGGACTTTTCATCCATATTATATTTCTGTGGGTGTTTTCAGCATATAAAATTGTTCAGACAGTGATTTGAAACATTAATCTTCATCCATTGATTTTTTCTGGTTCAGCATTAAGAGAGGAAACAAATATAATATTTTGGTACATTGGGTTTTATGTTTCCAGAGGCAGGGAAAGCTATTTATGGTCTTACTGTTGCATTTCCCTCATGCATAATGCTTTTTTTAAAGAGGACTGTGACCTTTTCTTTCCTTGGACCTTTAAGCACACAGCCAAGTTCATGGTTTAGTATGTGATTTCTTCTTTTAAGTTTCTTAAGAAAATATCCACTAGATGGCCCTATGTTACATGGGTCCAGGTTGCTTAACAAACTATTCTTTTTTTAAGATTTAAACATATTTGGTAATAGATGACTCTCAGTGTGTAGAAAATGAAGATTAAAAATGAATCTATCAGCAACAATTTCAGGGAGATTTCACATCCCGGTGAATCTTCATCACTAAGTCCACCTAGCTGTAGAAATGTTTTTCGTAGAACTGTGCCTCTCAATTTTTGTGTGATTTACACCTTCCTTGTAGATTTTGTCTTTCATCCCACTCCTGTATTTTTGCTAGTCCTTCTCACAGGGACAGAGCCAAATGATCCCACATGCCAAAATCATTTATTTATGACCTATGACTCATTTCCATGATTAATCTTGGGGAGAAAAAAGCCCCAGAAAATTCTGGCCTCCAAAAAAGAGCTCTGTTTCCAAGGCGAAGCACTAATTTGTTGTGCAAAGTAATAATGATGGAGAAGGGATCTGGATGCACTTTGTAGGTGCTGAGACTAATAATAATTATGGTACTTGTTAAGCCCTTACTATGTGCCAAGCAGTGTTCTAAGTACTGGGATAGATACGAGTTAATCAGGTTGGACACAGTCCCTGTCCCATATGGGTGGGGGGGGGTCATACTCTTGTCCCCATTTTACAGATGAGGTAACTGAGGCACAGAGAAGTTAAGTGACTTGCCCAAGGTCACACAGCAGACACGTGGCAGGACCTGGGATTAGAGCCCAGGTCTTTCTGACTCCCAGGCCTGTGCTTTATTCACTAAGACACTCAGTTTCTCAACACTTTTCATGAATGGAAGGAATGAAAATGACTGATTTTCTACCTTTTATACTGACAGATCAAGAATGGCGGAGAGCAGACTTTAAAGAGCTGTTGGGATGGTAATTTTTTCATGGAAGTAGCAGGTGGGACTCATGACAAGTTCTTTAGCCAGAGAGTGGCTGCTTTAAATGAGGAGGTGGAGGCCAAAGGGGTGGTGGCTGTGTGGGACTGTGGGCAGCGACAATGTCCCCAAGGATTACTCTTGTCACTAGCCGATGTGGTGCTCACTTCAATTACAGCCATCTAAAATCATTAAGGGAGTAAAAACCACTTTTGTCTGGCTTTAAATGATCTTTGGAGATGCAGTGTAGCCTAGTGGAAAAAGCACAGGCCTGGGAGTCAGAGGAACTACGTTCAAGACCTGTTTTCCCTTCTACTTAGGCTGTGAACCTTATATGGAACAGGTATGGTGTCCAACCTGATTAACCTGCATGTTATCTCAGTGCTTAAAATGGCACTTGACACACAGTAAACGCTTAACAAATACCTACATTGCTATTTATGGACAGTTGCAACTCTGCTACCTTATTTTGGAGGCATTTTTCCTCAGGAAGTGGTGTCTGGTAATGCTGTGTTGCCTTCTGACTCAACTGCCTTTGCCTTCACCTGCTCTGATCTGATGCTCTTGTTATTTTCCGTTCATTCTACTGTATTTATTGAGCGCTTACTGTGTGCAGAGCATTGTACTAAGTGCTTGGAAAGTACAGTTCAGCAATAAAGAGAGACAATCCCTGCCCACACCCAGCTTACAGTCTAGAAGAGGTGAGACAGATATCAAAACAAGTAAACAGGCATCACTATAAATAAATAGAATTATAGATATATACACATCAAAACAAGTAAACAGGCAATAATATAGTTTATAGATATGTACATATATACACAAATGCTATGGGGCGAGGGGTCGTAAAGGGAGTGAGTCGGGGCAATTGGGAGGGGACAGGGATCTGAAGAAAAGGGGGGTCTAGTCTGGGAAGGCCCCCGGGCCTGGGAGTCAGAGATTTTGGGTTCGAATCCCTCCTCTGCCACTTGTCAGCTGTGTGACTGTGGGCAAGTCACTTCACTTCTCTGTGCCTCAGTTACCTCATCTGTAAAATGGGGATTAACTGTGAGCCAGCCTCACGTGGAACAACCTGATTACCCTGTATCTCCCCCAGCGCTTAGAACAGTGCTCAGCACATAGTAAGCACTTAACAAATGTCAACATTATTATTATTAGCTTAACAGTGGCAGTTGCTAAACAACTACTCTCTGCCAAGAACTGTGTTAAGCACTGGGATAGACTTAGTCAGTATATGCAGATCAGACACGGTCCTTGTCCCATATTGAGCTCATAGTCTAAGTAGCAAGGAAATAGGTACTTTACAGATGAGGAAGCTGAGGCTCAAAGAAGTTAAGTGACTTGCCCAAGGTCAAACAGCAGGCTGGTGGCAGAACTAGAATTAGAACTCAGGATCTCTGCCTCCCAAAAGCATGTTTTTCCACTAGACCAGTTATACAAATGTCGTTTTTTGTATGTTGTTCTTCGTTTATTTTTTTCTGCTTTTCAGGTTGTTGCTTTTTCCCTTTCTTAGTGTGGAAAAGGCACCTCTCTCTCCTTACTAAGTCTCTCTAACTATTATATCCAACAAGAGCTTCCCAAATGTGTGTGGGCACAGACCACACACAGACAGATGGGTGTGATTTCAGAAATATTCGACTCTGTGATGACAGACTGCTCCTTTTTTCTTTTCTTTTTTTTTAAATGGCATTAATTAAGCGTTTACTATGTGCCAGGCACTGTATTAAGTGCTGGAGTAGATACAAGCTAATCAGGTTGGACATAGTCCCTGTCCCAGGAGCTCACAGTTGTAATACTCATTTTACAGATGAGGTAACAGAGGCACAGAGAAGTTAACGACTTGCCCACGGTCACACAGCAGACAAGTGGCAGAGCTGGGATTAGAGCCCAGGTCCTTCTGATACCTAGGCCTGTACTCCCTCCACTGGGTGACACCGCTTCTCCTTATCTCCCAAATAATACTTTGCAATGTGTGCTGAGGGGCAAACAGATACTTAGACAAGAGAGTGTGGATGTGCAAACCATCACCACTAGTACAAAATGATTTAAAGTGCACATTCTGCTAGAGATAAGGCATAACTTTTTTTAACCTTAACCATTGGTATCTAAGCCACACTTGCCCAAATAGTAGTAAAGATTTACTATGTAATTTCAGAGACAAAGCCTCTTCTTCAGACTGATTCTATTACTGTAATTCTGGACTGTCTTGAGTTGGTCCTGCATCCAGTTCCTTGAGAGAAGCAGCATGATGTAGTGCATAGAGCACAGGCCTGGGAGTCAGAAGGTTATGGGTTCTAATTCCAGCTCTTCCACTTATCAACTGTGTGAACTTGGGCAAGTCACTTCACTTCTCTGTGCTTCAGTTATCTCATCTGTAAAATGAAGATTGAGACCGTGAGCCCCTCGTGGGACAGGGACTGTATCTAACCCAATTTGCTTGTATCCGCTCCAGCGCTTAAAACAGTGCCCGAAACATAGTAAGTGCTTAGTAAATAGCATAATTATTAGGGCTCCTTAGAGAGTCAGTCTGAGAAGCAAAGGGATCCCCAGTTTAGAGAGAGGGAAAGAAAGATGCACAAACACAATATCTTTGAGAATGAAGGATGGGGACTAGAGAGGCAAACTGAACTCAGAGCCTTAGCAGCACTTGGGACATTGTGCAACCAGAAAATACATTTCTGAAGGGGGAATAATTTCCCTAGTGTTTTTAATCTTTTTAGGCATTATTCTAGTTGGATCAAACTATGCAGATTTTAGCTATTTTCACAAAAAGTAATTCAAGGACAAAATGATTTTTAGTTCTGCAACTTTGGAATCTCTGCAGAAGTGGCATTTTCCAGTTGCTGTTAAAAAAGGGGAGCTTTTGTGAAGTTTGTCTTATCAGTATCTAAGAGTTTTCCTTCCTTAATCGCTTCTTGACAGTCTGTCCTTTTTAAACTAGCCTAATCATTTAATACAGAGAGACTGAGCACTTTCTAAGCCGCAAATGTCTGAGGCTTCATTTTACAATGAGCTCTATAGAAATAGGGGTCTTTCAGGACACGTCAGTTAAATTCCCTCAAATTTGTTCCACATATTGTAGCATTCTTGGCTTTTTTATCTACCGCCTGTTCTTGTTCCATCATCGAATGCTGGATTAAGTTGGCAAAACATTCTCCTTGTATCCCTGAAACCAGGCATACACAGGTAAGGCAAACACACCACCAAGCACTGAACTATTGGTTTATTTTTTGATGGGGTTTTTTAAAATATGGTATTTGTTAGCACTTACTTTGTGCCAGGCACTCTACTAAATGCTCGGGTAGATATAGCAAATCAGGTTGCACACAGTCTATGGCCCACATGGGGCTCACAGTCTTAATCCTAATAATACAGATGAGGTAACTGAGGCACAGTGAAATGAAGTGACTTGACCAAGGTTACAAGGCAGACAAGTGGCAGAGCTGGGATTAGAATCCAGGTCTTTTGACTCCCAGGCCAGTGCTCTATCCACTAAGCCATGCTACTTCTCTTGATCACCTTAATCATCTTGATCATCATCTAGCTATTGAGATAGAAACCCATGCTTTCTCTGAGTGCATCCCCAGGAAAAAAATAGATCTAGTTTTACAAATGGATGGACCTACAGGAAGAAGTTTATTCATGTTGCGGCAGCTAAAAGAGTTGCTAAGCAAACTAGGTAAAAGGTAAACGTGGTTGTTGGTCACTAACTCTCAGAGGTATCCCCAAAATACTGACTTGGCCCTGGGTAAAATGAGGGCAGATAACAAGAAGTCAGTGCAACTTCACCTGTGATCCACAGCCATAGTCATATTCATTTCCATAATGCCCATAACCTTGGCATTATCCTCATCTCTCTCATTCAACCCACATATTCTAAGTCACCAAATCCTGTCAATTCTACCTTCCAATATCACTAAAATCCAGTCTTTCGACCCACATATCTCTCATTCAGCCCACATATTCTAAGTCACCAAGTCTTGTCAGTTCTACCTTCCAACATCACTAAATCCTCTCTTTTCTCTCCATCCAAATTTCTACCACGTTAATCCAAGCACTTTCCTCATGTATGTCACTACAGCCCCCTTTCCCACGTCCTCCCTGTGGCCTGGAACTCCCTCCTCATCCATATAAGCCATACCACCACTCTCTCTACCTTCAAATCATTATTAAAATCACATCTTCTCCAGGAGGCCTTACCAGGTTAAGCTTTCTTTTTCCAGGCTCACTCTCTCTTCTGCATCATCCATGCATTTCAATCTGTGACCTTTGGACATTTGATTTTACCCCTCACCCAACCCCACAGTACTTATGTACATATCTTTAAACTATATATTACAAATTTCTTATTTATTCAGATTAATATCTGTCTCCTCTCTAGACTGTAAGCTCGTTATGGGCAGGGAACATGTCTGCTAATTCTGTTGTATTGTCCTCTCCCAAGAGCTTACTATGCTCTGCAGTATTAGCTTACAGTCTAATAATGATAATAATTGTGTATTTGTTAAGCATTTACTATGTGGCAGGTACTGTACTAAGTGATAGGATAGATACAAGATAATTAGGTTGGACACAGTTCCTGTCCCACACAGGGCTCAGTCTTAATCCCCATTTTACAGATGAAGAAACTGAGGTCCAGAGAAGTGAAGTGACTTGTCCAGGGACATAGAGCAGACAAGTGGTAGAGCTGGGATTAGAGCCCAGGTCCTTCTGACTTCTAGACCTGTGCTCTTTCCACTAGATCACACTGCTTCTCTGAGGGGGGGTCTAGAGGGAAGAAAGACATATTTATAATAATAATAATAATGTTGGTATTTGTTAAGCGCTTACTATGTGCAGAGCACTGTTCTAAGCACTGGGGTAAACACAGGGGAATCAGGTTGTCCCACGTGGGGCTCACAGTCTTAATCCCCATTTTACAGATGAGGGAACTGAGGCACAGAGAAGTTAAGTGACTTGCCCCCAGTCACACAGCTGACAATATGTTATATTTTACATATTATATATTGTACTCTCCCAAACACTTAGTAAAGTGCTCTGCACCAAGTAAACACCCAATAAATACGATTGATTGATTGATTGATATAACCATTACCATTCCAGCCTCTCTATAGCACCCGTTAATTTCACACTGTTAATGATTCAGAACAGTCCTTTAAATCAACTGGGATATAAGAATCTACCCTTCAGGCCTCCCTTCCTAATGGAGCAGCAGATGGACAAGAAACAATTCTCCATGGACCCAGGGGCAATCCCTGGAACTCAAGATTCAGAGGGACCAGAGAACCTTGAAGATTTGAGATTCTCCCCTGCCCTCCACTCTTGCCTTGGCTCAAGAAGTGGAAGGCCAAAGCCCCATTTTTCCTTTTTTTTAAATGGAATTAGTTAAGTGCTTACTATGTGACAGGTACTGTACTAAGTGCTGGGATAGATACAAGCTAATCCGGTTGGACACAGTTCATGTCCTACTTGGGGCTCACAGTCTTAATCCCCATTATACACATGAGGTGACTGAGGCACAGAGAAGTGAAGTGACTTGCCCAAAGTCACACAGCAGAGAAGTGGGAGGAGTCAGGACTAGAACCCAAGTCCTCCTGGCTTCCAGCCCTGTGCTCTGCCACACTGCTTCTCAGGAGGTGCTTTGCAGTTCAACATTTGAAATGTAAATACTAGTTTTGATCTTGATTGTGCTAAGATTGCTAATGATGTCCTTTTCACCTGGACATTCTATTGCAAACATCGTATATCAGGTCAGAGATAGTATATTGATTTTTCCCAAAGTGGGAAAAATTTGCTAACTTGGAAATAGTAGTATAAAGCCAATGGGTCAGTGCCTGAGTAGGCCTCTTCCCCCTCAAAATGGTGTGGCATACTTCCTTGGAACTCAACCAATCGCTCAATCAATGGTGCTTACTATGTGCAGAGCACTGGACTTAGTGCTAGGGAGAGTACAGTCATTAGTCGGGAAAGGCCTCCTGGAGGAGTAAAGAAGAACAGAGATGGGCCTTCAGTGGAGAATGACAAGTGGAGAGGCAGCTGCTCCTCAATCCTCGAACCCACCATTACAATCTCAAGCTTTCTCAGAGCCTCATCAACTCGATATGGTCCTGCCTGGGACCAGTAGGATACCAGGGCTGGAATTTCCCATAATTTACCTAGGTCAATTGGGATGATCATGGACTGTATAGTTTTGAGCCATTACATTTTTTAATTGCTTTGATTTTAAACTATATAATTCCCTCCGACTTTGGTTGTGGGCCTCTTGAAGCTCAGGGGTTCATATACAATATTCTGGCCAACATAAACATTTAAGAGTGGCTGGGATGAGGTTGATAAACACCAAAACAGCCTTGAAAACCCCCCAAATGCCCATAATTTAATCCTTCCCTATCCATTTCCTTGTTTGGTAAATTGTGATGGATTGTTTGGTTTATCTCAAACAACCCCTTTTTCACAGCTCTGATGCTTCTTTCACTAAATTCCATATCTGTTTTTCTCTCACCATCTTTTGCCTAGCTGTACTGCTTGAAACTTGCTTTTCTTCCTTTCATTAATATGTGTAAGAGTCCTCCCCTGTGCTCTTGTAGCGAATGTTCCCTACAGCACTTATCAGCTCTAATGTAATTTACTAGAAGCGTTAATCATTGTTTGGATTTTTTTCTCCCACTTCAACGTGTTTGCTATTTGAATAAGCAATGAGAATTGTTAAATCTTTGAATGAGAAAACTGGAGGTACAGAAAAAAAAGCATTAATAGTAATAATAAATGAGTGCTCTTTTCCTAGGGCTAGGGTAGGTTAACTGTCAGTTAATCAATTAATCAGTGGTATGTATTGAGTACTATGTGCAGAGCACTGTTCTCAGCACTCGGGAGAGTACAACAGAATTAGGAGACACATTCCATACCAGTAATGTTGTATTCAAAGATGATACTGGTCTTGATGAGATTTCAATCCTGAGTATGGTTGAAAAGATCATCTCTTCCACACTGTTTGCATACTAATGACAGAGGGGATGCCACCCAGCCCTTTCATTAATCAGAGATTGCAGTGTTTTCCTAAATAGAGTTTCTTAAACAAAAGGGACCGCTGCCTCCCAACCACAAACCACAACCACAAACTGACCACTGACTTCAAGACTGTGAGCCTGGTGTGGCAGGGATTGTCTCTATCTGGTGCTGAATTGTACTTTCCAAGGTCTTAGAACAGTGCTCTGTACACAGTAAGCGCTCAGTAAATATGATTGAATGAATAAATGAATGAATGAATGACCCTGAACTTCAGGGTTGAGAAGGGAAAAAGACATCCTTCAGTTAGAGGGGCACATGCTTGACTTGATTTTCCAGTTATGCCCTGAACCATTCATCTTCTTTACTATTCCACATGTGGCCATGTTTGTTGCAGCGTGGCTGGCTAAATTAGCGGTTGGGGCCTTTGCTTCTTACTAAAGCTAGTGAAACAGTACTTCAAATAAACCAGGAGAGTAAATTGTTTATTCTATGTGAGAAAATTCTCATCTAAGCTCAGGAATGACAATGATGCTGACGATGGTGATGGAGACTTCTGTCAAGATCATTTTTTTTTAGTTTGGCATTTGTTAAGCGCTATTATGTGCCAGGCACTATATTAGGTGCTGGGGTAGATACAACCTAATCAGGTTGGACACGGTTCCTGTTCCACAGAGAGCTCTCAGTCTCAATCCCCATTTTCTGGATGAGGTAACTGAGGCCCAGAGAAGTGAAGTTACTTTCCCACGGTCACGAGGTCGACAAGTGGAGGATTCAGGATTAGAACCCAAGTCCTTCTGACTCCCAGGTCCCTGCTTTGGCCATGCTGCTTCTTGATGGATCTTGATGGATGAGTCTCAGTTCTGAGATTTTATAACCGAGAACTCGGGCAGAGGAATTGCCTGTAGTGAGGCGGCTTGCGCTGCCAGCATCACTTGCACTCTCTTGTCCCTGCCAGACATGTTCCGTTAGGGTCCAGAGTGCAAACAAGTTGGGAGTGCTGGCCACTCGATCTGGGGTGTAGAGTGAAAAGGACAGGGTGAATACTTAATTATGAAGATGATGAAGGTAATGCCGTAAAGGGTCATCTCATTTCCGGAAGAGAAGTTTTGTTGGTGAGTGACTGCTCATCAGGAAAGCTAAAGCTTTACGTTTAAGGAACGTGATTTTCAAAGCCCGAACGGGCTTTTCAAATCTGAGTAGAGGGAGAAGTTATTTAGAAATTGGGGCTAAGGTTAGTGCTCTTGTTTAAAGGGGAAATGACCATGATCAGTTTTTTTACAACCTGAAGAGCACTGAAAAAATCTTAAACATCAAAATAATGCTGGTTATTTCATCTGAAATGAAATAGGTCTATAATTTTTGGATTATTACAAGGAATGATGAAAGGACTAGCCTGCTCAGGAAGAAAATGTGGGAATATATCTTGGTGCAGTCCATACCATATGGAGCTTCCTAAGAGATTTTGATGCTTAGGGGTTTCCTGGCACCCATTTGGCCAGTGACTTTGGTTCTGGATAGTTCTACGAGCATCTGAGAGATTGAGAACTTTTTTCAGTAACTTTACTCTCAGAATTTACTCATTAGTTTGCAAGCTGGTGATTTACACCACTCAGGATTGACCTGTAGAGGGCAAATTCTAACAGATCTATTGTGAAAAGTGAGTTTTTGCAAAGAGATTTTTCAGCTGGGTAATGCCAAAGCTCTCTGTATGTCGACTGGGCCTGAATATTTACACTTCATTAAATCCAAGCAATGCCATTGCTTGAGATCAGAGAGGCAGTGGGGCTTAGTGGAAAGATCGTGGGATTGGGAGGCTAGTAAACTGGATTGTAGACCACCTCATCCACAAGCTTACTGAACAGCTTGGGCAGTTCTATTGATGAGTACTTTTTTCAAAGCCAAAGCAGGGTTTCCACTCAGAGGACCCCTGCTCTATTTCTAATTTCCAAACCCCGTGTGTTTCAGTCTTATTGGCTTGGTGCCAATCAACAGAATATCCCAGCTTTTAAGTGGAGATCTGTTCTGAGATTGTTGTGGGAAGGGAACATATTTACTAACTCTATTATATTTTACTCTTCCAAGTGTTTCGTGCAGTGCTCTTGATGAACTTGATCAGTACTGGTAAGCACTCGATAAATACAATTGACTGATCGATTGCTTAAAGCTGATGGATACCCCAAATCATTGTTACTATGAATGACACAATTTGCCTGAATATGTAAACCAAATTCACGGAGCATACACCAATTCATCACTTCCTTATGAACTGACTACACCTGAATCTAAGTCTCATCTGAACAAGGCACACCTAATCTCTTCTTTATCCCAGACCATCTTTTTACTCAAAATGGAAGAAAGGGCAAACGCTAATGGGCAGAGTCAAATCTCTGACATTCCATAAAATATTACTTGGTAGTGAATATTGAATGATGGTCCTAAGTGCCAACTCAAAGCTCCCCACAGTTCTTTGAGCTAGATTCCTTGCTACATGTATCCCAGGCCACTGACAGGACCAGAGAGTTTCCAAAATATTATTAACTATGATGGCTTTTTGGTCTGTTAACTCTGAAGTCTGTCCCCACCCAGTCTTCAAAATTCCCACCCACTAAAATCCTGGCTCTGCCACTTGTCAGCTGTGTGACTTTGGGCAAGTCACTTAATCCCCATTTTACAGATGAGATGACTGAGGCAAAGAAAAGTTAAGACTGTGAGCCCCACGTGGGACAACCTGATAACCTTGTTTCTCCCCCAGTGCTTAGAACAGTGCTTGGCACATAGTAAGCACTTAACAAATACCGTTATTATTATTTGCCATTTTGCTTCCTTCACACTCAAAGTTGGGACCTTTGCTAGTGGTATGAAATTTCCACAAATTTACGTTTGAAATTTAAATTACTAAAAAGTTTAAACAAAAATCTATAAAATTTTTTTGGCCTGAGAAATAAGGAAGATGATTTCTTCCTTACTAACAAAGAAGTCAAAATAAGTCCACATTAATCATATATTAATATTAGAGCATGAGCTTTTTGCCACGGGTTTATTATTCATGGTGAACAAAACGATCATTTTAAAAGCTGGATACTCTGCAACAATTATGTTGGATTTCAATCTGGACTACTGATGCTCTTTTTTTGAAAAATAATCAATACCTGGGGATGTGCTTGACAGTAAAACAGCTGCTGTCATACCTTTATAGTGACTTAATACTCTGGTTCTGTGATCATCTAAGAAGAAGGTGATTAATGATACATTCAGCAGTTCTACCTGTGACACTGAAGCTGTAAATCTTTTTGGAATGCATTGGGCCTCCTCTTCATGGAAGTTTATGGTTACTGCCAATGTTAGCTGGGACTGAGAATGCCAGGAGCTGAACGGTGAATTAAGAGACTGCAAGAATGAGGTGTAGTACGTTTCTTAGAAGATGAATGTATCATACTTTGGAAAGTAACAGCAATCCACTTCTCCTAGCTTTATGTGTTTCAAAAATGCCTTGGGCTCACAGTGTCCCATGAATCAGTGGGCTCTTATATACCCACAGACAATGCTTATGGTTTGGGCTTGGGATTCTAAGAGGTGAAATTGACAGTGTTTAGCTTCAGGTCTGCAATTTTAGTAGTAAGCATAGATACTGTGCTAGTGGGGTTGTCTCACACTGTACCTGTCTCTGTTTACCATTTTGGCTCCTTATGTCTTATCCCTTTGAAACCATTGTTCCAAGAGAGCCCACTGGATTTGTGTGAGCCTGTTTTCAACTCTCCAAACCAGCAGATGGTTGGGTATCCTATTATCAACCATTTTCCTCACATGGTAGCACCTCCTTGGATAGCCTACCATCATCTATTCTCCTCACATGGCACTGCTCCTTGTATAGCCTACTATCATCCATTCTCTTCTCATGGCAGCAACTTCTTGGATAGCCTACTATCATCCATTCCCCTCACATGGCAGCTGCTACTCGGATAGCCTAATATAATCCATTCTACTCACGCGGCAGCTGCTCCTTGGATAGCCTAAACTCATCCATTTTCCTCACGTGGCAGTGGCTCCTTGGATAGTCTACTATCTTCCATTCTCCTCACAAGGCAGCGGCTCCTTGGATAGTCAGAAGCAGCATGGCTCAGTGGAAAAGAGCACGGGCTTTGGAGTCAGAGGTCATGAGTTCGAATCTCTGCTCTGCCACTTGTCAGCTGTGTGACTGTGGGCAAGTCACTTAACTTCTCTGTGCCTCAGTTATCTCATCTGCAAAATGGGGATTAAGACTGTGAGCCCCACGTGGGACAACCTGATTCCCCGTGTCTACCCCAGCGCTTTAGAACAGTGCTCTGCACATAGTAAGTGCTTAACAAATACCAACATTATTATCTATTCTGCTCACATGGCAGCAGCTCCTTGGATAGCTTTCTTTCATCCATTCTCCTCATATGGCAGCTGCTCCTTGGATAGACCCCTATCATCCATCCTCCTCACATGGCATTCGCGGGGGAGTATTGCTTCAGTACTGGTGAGCTGATTGTGTTTCAGCATCTGGTATTATTGTCCTGGCAATTGACTTTGAGGTTGGGTTGGTATTTGTTAAGCGCTTACTATGTGCCGAGCACTGTTCTAAGCGCTGGGGGAGATACAGGGTAATCAGGTTGTCCCACGTGAGGCTCACAGTCGTAATCCCCATTTTACAGATGAGGGAACTGAGGCACAGGGAAGTGAAGTGACTTGCCCACAGTCACACAGCTGACAAGTGGCAGAGCTGGGATTCGAACCCATGACCTCTGAGTCCCAAGCCCGGGCTCTTTCCACTGGGAAGAGTCATAGGTTGGGTCATAGACGATGCTGATGAAACTGGTCCAGGAGCTGGATACGTCTTCTTTAGTAGGTCCAGGTCTCTCACCCATATAGAAGGTTGGACACTATAAAAGGCTTGAAGACAGACCTACAACTTGGACTGGAGCTTGGTGCCCTGTTTTGTGGGGAGGAGAATGTGCCTACCAATTCTTTTATATTGTACTCTCCCAAGCACTTAGTACAGTGCTCTGCATTCAGTAAGTGCTCAATAAATATGATTGATTGCTTTCAATGCACTCTGTTTTGCAGTTTTCAAAGACCATACTGGTCTTTTTCATTCTGTTTGCTATCCCTTTGTCTAGGCAGCATGGCCTAAGTAAAGATCTCAGGATGAGGAGTGGTAGGCATAGTAATAATAGTATTTATTAAGTGCTCTCTGGGTAAGAACACCATACTGAGCACTGAGAATTAGATAGCCCCTGGCCCTCAAGGGCTCATAATCTAAAACAACAGCATAATAATAATAATAACTGTGGTGTTTAAGTGCTTGCTATATGCCAAGCCCCGTGGTAGATACAAGATATGAAGAATGGGTACAGTCCCTATCCCACATGGGGCTCAAAGTCTAAAGGAGTCAGAAAACCTGGTTCTAGTTCCAGCTCTCCCATAGCTGTTGGCTGGTTGACCTTAGGTCGGCCACTTAATTTCTCTGTTACTCAGCTTCCTCTTCTGTAAAATGGAGATAAAATACCTGTTTTCCCTACCTCTTATACTGTGAACTCCATATGGGTCAGGGACTGTATCTGATCTGATTATCTTGAGCCTACCCCAACACTTAGCACAAGGCTTGTTACATAGTAAGGACTTAATAAAGTGACTCTCTCTAGTTTACACAGAAAACAAGTTTCAGAGCCAGAATTAGAGCTCAGGTCCTTCAGTCTCCCATGCTCTCACCAATAGGCACACTGCTTCTCCAGATCTTCGTATGTATGCCTAAAGCATAGGCAGATGCATATATTACTTAACTACTATGGCAAAGACTTTTGATGATGCTTTTAGCCTGCTGAGCAGGAAGAGTTTCCATGTGGATCAGAAGCACTGTCTGATACCAGCTTGCAGATTTCCTGTTCATTCATGCATTCAGTCTTATTTATTGAGTGCTTACTGTGGGCAAAGCTTTGTATTTAGCACTTGGGAGAGTACAATATAACAATAAACAGATTCCCTGTCCACAACAAGCTCACAGTCTAGAGGGGGAGATAGACATTAATATAAATAAACAACAGACATATACATTAGTGCCGTGGGACGGGGAGGGGAGATGAATGAAGGGAGCCAATCAGAGTGATGGAAGGAGGGAGTGAAAGAAGGAGAGAGGAGGGCTTAGTCAGGGAAGGCTTCTTGGAGGAGATGTGCCTTCAATAAGACTTTGAAGGGAAGGAGAACAAATGTCTGTCTGATATTAGGAGACAGACAGACATCCTCTAAAATGGCAGCATTGACTAGAACAGGATTGGACTCCACCCTGATTTACTGTGACATTCACAGGAGAAAGATCAGAGAGGGTTTCTTCACCTCTAACTTGACCAACAATCCAATCATGAAGAAAACTAAATTTCTTTTTGCCTCAGTTCCTTCTTCTGCCAAATGGAGATTCAGTATATGTTCTCCCTCCCTACTTAGACTGTGAGCCTCATGTGAGAACAGATTATCTTGTATCTACCCCAGTTTAGAGTGTATGGCACATGGTAAGCTCTTAACAAATAACACAGTTATTATTATTAAGTCACTGATCTGTCAGACAAATTCTTCACTAAAGTTGAAAAATCACTATGATAATTAACACAGTATGCTTCTCCTACTACAGCCTCCTGCAAAGACTCATAATTATATTACCTATCACACCATTTATTTGATATGAATGAGCTTATGATATAAATGAATATAATTTAAGCAGTGTGGCTTAGTGGAAGAGCATAGGCTTAGGAGTCAGAGGACCTGGGTTCTAAATTATGGCTCTGACGCTTGCCTGCTATGTGACCTTGGACAAGTCACTTAATTTCTCTTTGCCTCAGTTTCCTCATCTGTAAAATGGGGATTTGATATCGGGTCTCCCTCCTCCTTCGACTATTAGGCTGATGTGAGATAGGGACTGTGTCCAATCTGATTATCTTTTATCTATACCAGTGCTTAGTTCAGTGCTTAGCACAAAGTAAGCACCTCACACATACAAAGCTGAGAAGGATCTCTGCCACATCACCAAAGCTCTGGAGAGCTGACCTCGAAGGTGCGGGCAGCGTTCTAGCGCCTGCATAGGATCCTGGAGGCCCAAGAGAAAGAAGTTTCTAACACATACTATCATTATTATTATTATTATTATACTCTGCTTTGAATTACTTTAACAACAACTTAATGAAAGTCTAGCAATATTTATTATTACAATGTCTGGCCCATAAATGAGTTTTATACTATTCTACCAGAGGTTTGGGAATGCATCTATAACGTCAACTATTTGGGGAAATAAACTCCACAGTACAACCACACTTTCAAAGAACATAAACTTGCTATCAATCAATCAATCAATCAATTGTATTTATTGAGCACTTACTGCGTGCAGAGTACTGTACTAAGTACTTGAGAGAGTTCAACACAACAGAGCTTGTAGACACATTCCCTTCCCACAAAGAGATTACAGTCTAGAGGGGAAGACAGACATTAAAGCAAATAACAGATAAGTGTATAAGTGTTGTGGCTTGAGTGGGGTGAATCGCAAGTTCTTGAAGGATACAGATCAAGTGTCTAAGTGATACAGAAGGAAGAGGGAGTAGGGAAATGAGAGCTTACTCTGGGAAAACCTCTTGAAGACGAAATTTTAGTAGGGCTTTGATGGTGGGGAGAGTGATAGTCTGTTGTATATGAAGCAGGAGGGAGTTCCAGTCCAGAGGGAGGATATGAGCAAGGGGTCAATGGTGAGATAGAAAAGAACGAGGTGCAGGGAATAGGTTGGCAGTGGAGGAGTGAAACACGAGGGCTGGGTTGTAGTAGGAAATGAGCGAGGTACAATAGGAAGGGGTGACTTAATTGAATGCTTTAAAGATGAGGGTAAGGAATTTCTGTTAGATGTGGAGGTGAATGGGCAACCACTGGAGGTTCTTGAGGAATGGGGAGACATGGACTGAACATTTTTTTTTAAGAAAAAATGATCCTGGCAGTGGATTGAAATAAGACCTCAAGTGGAGAGAGACAGAAGGGTGGGAAATCAGCAAAGAGGCTGATGCTATATTGTGGGGTGT
Source organism: Ornithorhynchus anatinus (assembly GCF_004115215.2). Taxonomy (NCBI): domain Eukaryota; kingdom Metazoa; phylum Chordata; class Mammalia; order Monotremata; family Ornithorhynchidae; genus Ornithorhynchus; species Ornithorhynchus anatinus. The sequence goes on along the minus strand of NC_041731.1, from coordinate 50,734,124 downwards.
GACTATATGACCAAGGCCATGTATTATGACCAAGACCATGTACTGTCAACCACATTTGTTGAGTAAACTAACTATAGTTGTGCCAGCTACAGATACTCAGGAAACAAACTCCAGAGGTTGGCAAGGGAAAGCTCTAATTAATCAGGTTTCATTCTTTATAACTTGGGGGCATCCAAGATGTCTTTCTCTTATTTAGTAAGTGGACTATCACATTGGTGGTTACACTTTTACAGTGTAAAATGCTGTGTTGTTGACCATTGATTTTTCTCCGTGCTTCAGTATCATTTGCTTGTATGTGCCTTGAAAGCACTCTCCTTTGATTATAATTTTGGAAGCTTGCATTTTTATGTTGGGGACTGCAGTTGTCATTTGAAATCTCATTGAAGTGAAAAGAGACATTTCTTAACACAGTGGGTGGTAAGCATTCGGCATTCATTAGCATTCTGAAAAATAGTAAGTTCAAGAAGAGCCACTGAGAAGCAGAGTGGCCTAGGAGAAGCAGTGTAGCCTAGTGGATACAGCACAGGACTGAGTGTCAGAAAGGCCTACGTTCTAAACCTGGCTCCATGACTTGTCTACTGGGTGACCTTGAGGAAGTCACTTCATTTATCTGTGCTTCAGTCACCTCATCTCTAAAGTGGGGATTAATATTGAGCCCCATGTGGGACATGGACCTTGTCCAATCTGATTATCTGTATCTACCCCAGCATTTAGGACAGTTTCCGGCACGTAGTAAGCTCTTAGCAAATACCATTAAAAAAACAAAAAAAAACTTAGACAGCAATCTCATCATTTTCATACTCATCAGTGGAGAAAAGCACACATCCAGGCACAATTTAGCTGGGCTGCAGGAACAAAACCCGGGGGCCCGGGTGGCCTGGGTTCCCTCTGGAGCATCTCCCTCGCTACCAATGCTAAGAGGATGATGTTATGGTTCCTGTCCTTGAGAAGCTTCCAAGTGGGGGAGGCAGACAATCACTCAACTATAGGAGTAAGATCAGATAGAAAGGGCAAGGCCAAGGAGTACAAACAACATAAAACATTGCTCAAGATGAACATCAATATTGAAAAGTGGCTTTCAGCTGAGAACTCCATATAACTATGAAGCAGGTAGAAAAGCTGCAATAAAATCAGTCTGGTAAATTAACTGGAGTTCTCAAATTTAGGACTGAAAAGGAACTGGGATAGGTCTTCAACAGCATCATTGGAAAGCAGGCAAGAATCAATCAATTGTATTTACTGAGCATTCATCGGGGTCAAGAGCACCCTAACAAGCATTTGGGGGAGTACCATATAACAGAGTTAGTAAACACTTTCCCTCCCCACAGTGAGTTTACAGTCCAGAGATCTACTAAAAATGGAACAAGTAACTTGTGGCCAAACTGCTTTAAACTGTTGCCCACTGTACTTGGGTGGAACCATCTTGTATAGTTAAATGTTCTTGTTTTCAAGGTTAGCTTGATATAATCTCTCCACTCCTTTAGCTGGGAATTGATACATGCAAATACTGTTCTTGCATCAAAAAACTGAATAAAATAATGGATTGGTAAAAAGGCCCACATTTAGTTAAAACTTTAATTTGCCTTAACTTTTGAAAGATTTGGTAGTTGGAGGATTTTATAATGAGATTCTTTTTCTTCAAGTGGCTGAGTTTCATTTTCATAAATGCTGTTTTAATAACACATATGGGTTATTTCCTTCTCGGGTATTTTATTTCTACTATCTAGCAAATTATAATCCTCTTTCCAAGCTACACAAGTGTCTGCATAATATATTGATAAATGTATTGTGCCCTTTATATTATGTCAGGCCATCACATATAAATAATTCAAACATCTTCTCTCCTCAGTGAGACACCATGGTATGATTAGGTCATTAACTAGAGTAAATTGGCTATATTTACATGAATTCCCCACCCCCCAATAACATGACCTAATTTGTCACCATGAAGTCCCTGATCAATTTTTACACTTAAACAGAACATTGTCATCACAATTTCCCTGAAATTCTGGTGAGATTTTCTATTTCTCCAATGTGGATCTAGCTGTTTTTATTCAAATCTCTCAAGGTATATGTAAAATATGTCTAAATATAATTTTCACATGGAGCAGAACAGTTTGTGTTACATTTTCCTTGTTTCTTATACATTTCACATCAGTCTTAGGTGATTGCTTACTGTGATGACTTTTGAACACTGATTTCCCTCCACCCTCTTGAAATGAGCTGTAAGTTTCTTCAACATTTTATATGGGCAACAGCCAACTGGTAACAGTGATCCCACTCAGAAATTTTTCCCAGGCATTTCTGGCAAAAGACTAAGCCTTTTCAGCTACTAGGGTTCCACTGATGTGATTGCTCACTTGATGACTTCTGGCAGGAGTCCTCCCCATTGGTTGCTCTTGTGCTCCCTAATTAGAGTTCCTTCAAGAGCAAGAATCCTTTTTTCTTCTGAGCCATCCATTTTAGCTGGGACTCATTTTTAACTCACCAGATCATTTTTAGCCCTCCATTTTATTCTGTGGTAGATAGACTTGATTTTAAAATCATGCCACCAGAGCTAGGGAGAACCATGGTTTCCTGTTTATCTCCATTTTATTCCACCGTTATGGACTACTGGTTGATGCTTTAACACTTAGACTAGGCCCTAGGATGAAATAGAAGGACCCAGATAAGGATGTTTAATTTGAGGAATCCCCATTCCTTAGAGCCACACTTTGTTTTAAAAGTTGCTGGACAGAGGTTGGGGTGAATTGACGTTTTTAACTGTAAGAAAAAGAAAACTGGGAATTTGAGTGTTTATAAAATAGAAGTAGTATTTATTAAGTTTTTACTATGTAGCAAGTACTGGGGAATCAACTAATCAATCATATTAGAGAGAAGCAGCATGGCATACTGGATAGAGTACTGGCCTGGGAGTCAGAAGGTCATAAGTGGTTGCACTGCATTTTGTTTAGACTGTGAGCCCATCGTTGGGCAGGATTGCCTCTATCTGTTGCCGAATTGTACATTCCAAGTGCTTAGTCCAGTGCTCTGCACATAGTAAGGGCTCAATAAATACTATTGAATGAATGAATGAATGAATGCTATGTGACCTTGGCAAGTCACTTCATTGCTCTGTGCCTCCGTTACTTCATCTAGAAAATGGGGATTGAGACTGTGAGCCCCACATGAGACAGGGACTGTGACCAATCTGATTTGCTTGTTTCCAGCCCAGAGCTTAGTACAGTACTTGGCACATAGTAAGTGCTTAACAAATACCATAATTATTGTTATTTTTACATTTATTTAGTGCTTACTGTGTGCAGAGCACTGTACTAAGTACTTGGGAGAGTACAGTATAACAGAGTTGGTAGACACAAACGCTGCCTGGAGTGAGTTTACAGTCTAGAGGATAGGGATAGATACAAGATGATTAGGTACTCTTACTCCTACTCCTCCTACTTCTCCTATTACTGTCCAGCCCCCACACTTTGTCCCTCTAGCACCAGTTTACTCACTGTGCCCCTATCTCTTTTATCTCATCGCCAGCGCCTTTCCCATATTCTCCCCCTAGCCTGGAACTTTTTCCTCTCCAATATATGCCAAACCACCACTCTCTCGACATTCAAAGCATTGTTAAGGTCATATCTCCTCCAAGAAGCCTTCCCCAATTCAGCCTTTTTTTCCTAGGCTCCCTCTCATTCATTCAATAGTATTTATTGAGCGCTTACTATGTGCAGAGCACTGTACTATGCGCTTGGAATATACAATTCGGCAACAGAGACAATCCCTGTCCAATGATGGGCTCACTTTCTAAACGGGGGAGACAGACAGCAAAGCAAAGCAAAACAGAACAAAACAAAACAAGACAACATCATCAAGATAAATAGAATCAAGGAGATATACACTTCATTAACAAAATAAATAGGGTAATAAATAATATATGCAAATGAGCTCAATGTTGAGGGGAGGGGAAGGGGGAAGAGCAGAGGGTGGGAGGGGGGGAGGGGACGGGTAGTAGAGGAAAAGGGGCTCAGTCTGGGAAGGCCTCCTGGAGGAGGTGAGCTCCCTTCTGTGTCATCTATATACTTGGATCTGTGAACTTTGGATATTTAATATTCACCCCACCCTCAGCCCCATGACACTTACATACCTATCTCTTCATATTATATATTATAAATTATTTATATTAATGTCTGTCAGTCCCTATAGACTGTAAGCTCAGTGTGGGCACGGAATGTGTCTGCCAATTCTGTTGCATTGTACTCTCCCAAAGTACAGTATGGGCTCACAATAAATGCTCAATAAATATCATTGATGATGATAAACAGGTCAGATACGGTCCCTGTCCCACATGGGGCTCATAGTCTAAATAAGAGGGTGAACAGATATTGAATCCTCACTTTACAGATGAAGAAACTGAGGCACAGGGAAGTTAAATGATTTGCCTAAGGTAACACAACAGGCAAGTGGCAGAGCTGGGATTAGAACCCAGGCCTGTGGTCTTTCCCCTAGGCCACACTCCTTTCAAATATCTAGCAGATGGGCTCAGCCAAATGACCTGGAGGCCTTGGTTGGTGATGGAGAGGGAACGAGGAGCTGAAGTTGAAGTATTGTAGGGACCACAGTAAGAGGAATCAGTCAGATAGGTAATGGAGGACAGCCACAGAGGCAAGTTTCAGGGAGCTGGTAGAGGGGCTAGGAAGAGGCTCTGGCTGAAGAAAGTCAGCATCTTTCCCTCTTGTTGATTCTCTAAACTCCCCTAGACAACTCTCTTTCTGGCTTATTTGGCCAAAAACTTTAGATACATACTCCTCACTACATTAACAGAATAAATATCCCAGGATGTAATTTGGCTGCACTAGATAAGTTTAAAGGGACAATTCTGAAGGTGAATTTTTCAAACTGACAGTGAAATGCAGGCAAGGCTTGGCAAACTGTAAGTCTTCATGATTAAAATCAGAAAGAAATTGGCTTCAAATATGTTTCCTTGGATCTTAGTAAGCAGCTACATAGCTGTCCTTCAAAGTCAAATTTGAAGCTGCTGACGGTTAGATTCTATCTGTGTGCATGGTGTGGCCGAAAAGATCTGTCTTGTAGTGGGAGTATTGTGACATCTATTATTATGTCTCCCAGAAAATTCCAGGGACAAAAATGTCACCTCAAGTCCCTGGATTAGTGCAGGGTGAACTTGTTTCAAACTCTCCTTCAATTTTTCTGAGTTCCAGTTCAGCATACTGAAAGGTACTATTTATAGGGCAATACATACACCAAGAGGTGCTATCGGGACATGGCCTTCAAATGAAATTCAAGAAGAAACTACTTTGAAAGCAGTTGAACTGGAAGTTATCTGACTTTTGCAAATTGCTCATTTCATCATGAAGCTGCCCAAACCAGGGCCTCTGGGAGGGAGAGCATGGGCCCTGGATCCCCATTGTAAGATGAACCCAAGAGTACTTAATTTGGCAAGAAGCAAAGTGAGAAGCAGCGTGGCCTAGTGGATAGAGCATGGGCCTGGGAGTCAGAAGGACATGGGCTCTAATCCTGGACCCTCTGCTTGTCTGCTGTGTGACCTTGGACAAGTCTCTTCACTTCTCTGTGTCTCGGTTCACTCATCTGTAAAATGGGTATTGAGTGTGAACCCTATATAGGACATGGACAGTGTCTAACCTGATTAACTTGCATCTAGCCCTGCAATTAGAACAGTGCTTGATATATAGTAAGTGATTAACAAACACCATATTAAAAAAAAAGGAAAAGCTTTGTTCTGCCTATCATTGAGTTACATATGTATTCTGGGTTCTTGCGCTGTCTGTTAGGTTTTTTGTTGTGCTTTACAGGCTATTTTTTTTTTTAAATTAAAAATTGCTTTGCAGTTTGTGTTCCCAAGGCTATATAATAATGTTGGTATTTGTATTTGTTAAGCACTTACTATGTGCAGAGCACTGTTCTAAGCGCTGGGGTAGACACAAGGGAATCAGGTTGTCCCACGTGGGGCTCACAATCTTAATCCCCATTTTACAGATGAGGTAACTGAGGCACTGAGAAGTTAAGTGACTTGCCCACAGTCACACAGCTGAGAAGTGTTGGAGCTGGGATTTGAACCCATGACCTCTGACTCCCAAGCCCGTGCTCTTTCCACTGAGCCACACTGCTTCACCATTCATTCATTCATTCAATTGTATTTATTGAGCTCTTACTGTGTGCAGAGCACACTAAGTGCTTGGAAAGTACAATGCAGCAACACATAGAGACAATAATAATAATGTTGGTATTTGTCAAGCGCTTACTATGTGCAGAGCACTGTTCTAAGCGCTGGGGTAAATACAGGGTCATCAGGTTGTCCCACGTGAGGCTCACAGTCTTCATCCCCATTTTCCAGATGAGGTCACTGAGGCACAGAGAAGTGAAGTGACTTGCCCACAGTCACACAGCAATCCCTACCCAACAATGGGCTCAGAGTCGAGAAGCAACATGGCTCAGTGGACAGAGCCCGGGCTTGGGAGTCAGAGGTCATGGGTTCGAATCCAGCTCCAACACTTCTCAGCTGTGTGACTGTGGGCAAGTCACTTCACTTCTCTGTGCCTCAGTTCCCTTATCTGTAAAATGGGGATTAAGATTGTGAGCCTCCCGTGGGACAAACTGACTACCCTGTATCTACCCCAGCGTTTAGAACAGTGCTCTGCATATAGTAATCGCTTAACAAATACCAACATTATTAGAAGAGGGAGACAGACAACAAAACAAAACAGACAGGCATCAATAGCATCAAAATACATAAATATAATTATAGATAGATACACATCATTAATAAAATAGAATAATAAATATATACAAATATACCCAAGTGCTGTAGGGCAGGGAAGGGGGTAGAGCAGAGGCGGGGAGTAGGGGCAATGGGGAGAGGAGGAGGAGCAGAAGAAAAGGGGCTCAGTCTGGGAAGGCCTCCTGGAGGAGGTGAGCTCTCAGTAGGGCCTCGAAGTCGGGGGAGAGAGTTAGTTTGGCAGATGTGAGGAGGGAGGGCATTCCAGGCCAGAGGTAGAATGTGGGCCAGGGGCTGAAGGCAGGACAGGCGAGAATGAGGCACAGTGAGGAAGTTAGAAGCAGAGGAGCGGAGTGTACATGTTGGGCTGTAGAAGGAGAGAAGGGAGGTAAGGTAGGAGGGGGGCCAGGTGATGGAGAGCTTTGAAGCCAATAGTGAAGAGTTTTTTCTTCATGTGAAGGTTGATAGGCAACCCTTGGAGATTTTTGAGGAGGGGAGTGACATGCCCAGAGGTTCCTGTAGAAAGATAATCCAGGCTGCAGAGTGAAGTATTCTCATATTCTGACACTGTGCTTGTTCAGTAATTGTCTACGGAATCTTTCAAAAGAAGGTACTTAAGTTAATTTATTGATCCTCATAGTATCTTTGTCTGCAAGCAGTGATTGGTCATAGGTTGCCGCATTCTGACAGTTCTAAGTCACCAGTGGCTAAATTCTGAACTAATCATCAGCAAGAAAAAATTGGTGTCACCTTCAAGTAAGTCTAACAGTCCTCGCCTCTCCCTTCTCTGAGCATAGGGGCAGCATAGATAAAAAGGGTTGTGGTAGGAGAGCAATGAGGTGAGGGAGGTGGGGATAAGGTGATTGAGTGCTTTAAAGCTGATGGTAAGGAGTTTCTATTTGATGTGGAGGTGGATGGGCAAACACTGGAGGTTCTTGAGGAATGGGGAAACACAGACTGACCATTTTTATAGAAAAATGATCTGGGCAGAGTAAAGTATAGACTGGAGTAGGGAGAGACTGGAGGCAGGGAGTCAGCAAGGAGGCTGATACAGTAATCGAGACAGGTTAGGATAAGGGCTTGGATTAACACTGTAGCAGTTTGAAAGGAGATGGATTTTAAGCACTGCTAGGAAAGTTGAATTGACTGGATTTAGTGATTGAATGAGAGAGAGACGTCAAGGATAACACCAAGTTTACTGGCTTGTGAGGCAAGAAGGATGGTGGTGCTCTCCTCAGTGATGGGAAAGTCACAGCAAGGAAAGGGTTTGGGTGGGAAGTTGAGGAATTCTGTTTTGGACATATTAAGTATGAGGTGATGGCAGGACATCCAAGTAAAGATGTCTTGAAAACAGGCGGAAATGCAAGACCGCAGAGAATGAGAGAGGTCAGGGCTGGAGATGTAGATTTAGTAGTTGTCACAAGCCACCAGTTCATACCAACCAGGACCTTCCTGGACCAGGGGAGCCTTGGTGACATGTAGTAGAAGCCAAACCATACCTCTGATCACCAAGGTTAACATGTGAAGTTTTTTACTTAGTTTTACCAAAGTGCAAGGGAGTGACATATACATAAGCACACACACTCACTCACTCCACCAAGGGTCCAGGATCAGTCTGTGGTGAAAGCAGCCTGTTCTGCCATTGCTTCTTCCTTCTCCTTCCAAGTGATGCTGCTCTACTGCTGCTTCTGCTGCTCCAATGCTTACTTCTCTCTGCATCTCAACATGCCCCCCCCCCCCCCCCCTTTCTGCATGCCTTTGCCCCCCTGGTAACCCTATACTGCCTCCAGGTACAACATGCCACAAAACAACTGCCTTTTATCTGCCCCAGGTAAGGCAGCTGTGGCCTACATGACAGTAATTGATTGGTCCAGGCCCACTACTGGGTAGAACAAGGAGAGAAAGTCCCGCCTCCCTCCATGATCCACCCCCACGGGGCTGAAATCACCTGCCTCCAGTAAAGCCTATCAGTGTCTTTGCAAAGTCTCTTCCTTGTTGTTGTTCATGGGATCGCAGTCAGTCTCTAAAAAGGCAGCTTACTGTGGGCTCATCACAGAAATCACCTGCAGAGAGATGGTAGTTGAAGCCATGGGAGCAAATGAGTTCTCCAAGGGAGTGGGTTAGATGGAGAATAGAAGGGGACCCTGAACTGAACCTTCAGGGACCTCCACAGTTAGGGGGTGGGAGGCAGAGTAGGAGCCTACAAAAGAGACAGAACGAGTGGCCAGAGAAATAGGAGAAGAACCAGGACAGGACATTGTGAGTGAAGCCGAGGTTGAATAACGTTTCCAGGGAAAGGAGGTGGTTGAGAGTGTTGAAGGAAGCAGAGAGGTCGAGGAGGAATAGGATGGAATAGAGGCCATTAGATTTGGCAAGAAGGAGATCATTGGTGACCTTTGAGAGGGAAGTTTCTGTAGAGTGAAGAGGACGGAAACCAGATTGGAAAGGGTCAAGGAGAGAACTGGAGGAGAGAAACTTGAGACAGCAGGAGTAGATAACTGGCTCAAGGAGTTTGGAGAAGAATGGAAGGAGTGAGTTGGAGTGATAACTGGAGGGAACTGTGGGGTCAAGGGAGGGTTTTTTTTAAGGTTGGGGTGACATGAGAAGCAGCATGACAGTGGATAGAGCATGGGCCTGGGAGTCAGAAGGTCATGGGTTCTAATCCAGATTGCCTCATGTCTGCTGAGTGACCTTGAGCAAGTCACTTCACTTCTCTGCACCTCAGTTACCTCATCTGTAAAATGGGGACTTGAGAGTATGAGCTGCATGTAGACCAGGGACTGTCCCACCTGATTTGCTTGTATTCACCCCAGTGCTTAGTACATTATTTGGCACAAAGTAAATGCTTAACAAGTACCATTCATCGTTATTATTATTATTATAAGCATGTTTGAAAGCATTGGGTAAAAAGCCATTGGAGAACAGTCAGGGAGGGAAGAAGAGAGGAGGTAAATGTTTTGATAAGGTGTGAAGGGATGAGGTCAGATGCGCAGGTGGAGAGGGTAGATTTTGAGAGAAGGTAGGAGATCTCTTTTTGAGATACTGCTGTGAAGGATGCGAGAGTTGAAGATGGGGCAGGAGGATGGAGGGACTGAAGAAGAGCAGGGGAGATTTTAGGGACACCACTCCTTATAGTTTCAATTTTCTTAATAAAGTAGGTAGCCAGGTCATTAGGAGAAAGAGATGGGGGAAGCAGGGGAACAGGGAGTTTGAGGAGGGCGTTAAATGCCTAGATCAACTGGTGAGGGCAATAGGCATGGGTGTCAATAGAGTGGAGAGGAGAGGGCAGAGTTAAAGCACGCAAAGATGAGCCTGAGGTTGATGAGGTAGGCCTGAAATCTAGATTTCTGCTTGCAGCGCTCTGCCACTCATGCACAGGAGCGAAGGAAATGGACTGTGGAAGTGATCCAGGTCTGAGGGTTAATGGTACAAAATCAATGAAGGGATTGGGGAATGAGTGAGTTGAGTTAAGGACTTCAATTTGTTCATCAAGGGAAGCCAATTTGGGTGTGGAGGCTAAATGGGGCATGACAACATGAGAAAATTGGATGGGGTCGAAAGATCAGAGATCTCTGGGGGACAAGACAGATTTGCGGGGAGGAGGTGTGTGGGCGAGAAAGGTGAGGAGGTTGTGGTCAGAGAAATTTCAGAGTTGGTGAGGACAGAGATTGTGCAGTGCCTAGAGATGATGGGATCAAGGGTGTGTCCAAATTGGTGAGAGGGAAAGATGTGGTGGAGCAGGAGGTCTGTGGAATTAAAGAGTGAAGGAAAGCAGGTATGGAAGGATCGTCAGGAACATCAGCGTGGATACTGAAGTCCTCAAGGATCAATGTAGGGATGGGGAAAGAGAGAAGGAAAGTGAGAAAGGGATCAAAATGGTTCAAAAAGTTGGAGGTGGGGTCTGGAGAGTGGTAGATTACTGTGACTAGAATCTGGAGTGGATGGTAGAGGAGGATGACAGGGCCTCCAAAGGAAGGGAAAGAGGGGGATGGGGAAGGTGGGATGGTGTGAAAACAGTATGGCGAGCAATAAGAAACCCAACTCCTCCCCCTTTCCTAGTGAGTCTTGGGGAATGGGTGAAGATGAAGCCCCTCTAAAGAGAGCAGCAGTGGAGACCATGTCATTTCATGAGAGCCAGGTTTCAGTGATGGTGGGGAGGAGCAGTGATTGGGTCAGTAACAGGTCAAGAAGGAAGGGAAGTTTCCCCATAATGGAGTGGTGGTTCCACAGGTCATATGTGGCTGAGGCTGCAGGGAGGAGGGTGTCAAGGGAGAGGGGATGACACAAGGGGTGAGAAAGGGTTGGATGGGAGTGAGCTGATGGGCTGGTGCTGGGGGAGAGGGATAAGGGGAGGCCCTGGGACAGGATACCAGAGATGGGGGTGGGGGCTCACCTTCTCTTTTCATATTTTATAAAATTGTTGTAAACTCCATGAAAACAATTTAAGGAAATCTGAAGGGCCAGATCATTTCAGAAGCAAGTTTGCTTACTTAGACCGTGAACCCCAAGTAGGACAGAGACTATGTCCTAATCGATTATCTTGTATCTACTCCAGGGTTTAATACAGTCACACATAGTAAGCGCTTAATAGGTACTATTATTATCATTAATACTATTATCATTATTATTACTTCATCCTTTCAAGAAAGCAGGGATGGCTATAAAATACACTTACAGAAAATGTTGGCTTGTGAATGCATTTTCTCACCTGATCGCAGAATGGTTTATACCTCCGCGTATTTTCTAACCAGTAGTTCTAATTGACAAAAAGCTCTGAATGAAAATGAATAATGATTGCACTGGAATTCTATCTCATCCATCTGAGAAGTGAGTCCAAGAAGTGAGTCCAAGACATTCAACTGAAGACTCAAACACATTTCTAGAATATGCCTATGGTAGCACCTTGTTTATATTGCTTGGAAATGTAATATCTATATTTCTTCAGGGTCTTAAAAGGCTAATTTCTTCCTTTTAGTGTAAATTTATTGTTCATAAAAGTACCATTTTGATAGGATAGAAAGATGAAGTTCTCTAGCCACCGGATAGACACATTCAGTTGTCTTTTAATGTTAATGTTGGTATTTGTTAAGCGCTTACTATGTGCCGAGCACTGTTCTAAGCGCTGGGGTAGACACAGGGGAATCAGGTTGTCCCACGTGGGGCTCACAGTCTTAATCCCCATTTTACAGATGAGGGAACTGAGGCACAGAGAAGTTAAGTGACTTGCCCACAGTCACACAGCTGACAAGTGGCAGAGCTGGGATTCGAACTCATGGGCCCTGACTCCAAAGCCCGTGCTCTTTCCACTGAGCCACGCTGCTTCTCTATATTGTCTTTTATATTCAAAGATGACACCACTGATGTTCAGTGTTGTTGAGCCTGAAAAGGCCAGCGCTTGATGGATTGCCCTGATGCTCTGTCAGTCTCACAAAGGACGTGGTGACTGCCTTGCTTTGGGTTTTTTCTTGCTTGTCTTTCTGTGAAGCATTCATCTCTATATTGCCAAAGATATTTGTATGTAGGATTCTCCTAGTGAAGGGACACACATTATCTCAGTTTTTATGACATCTTTGTATAAGACTTATCAGCTCATACTACAGAGCTGGCCCTACCATATAATAATAATTGCTAATTGTGGTATTTGTTAAGTGCTTACTATATGCCAGGCACTGTTCTAAGCTCTGGGATGGATACAGGCTAATCACGTTGAACACAGTCTCTTTCCCTACATGGAGCTCACCATCTTAATCCCCACTGTAAACCCACTGTGGGCAGGGAATGTGTCTGTTTATTGTTATATTATACTCTCCCAAGCTCTTAGTACAATGGTTTGCACACAATAAATGCTCAATAAATATGGTTGAATTAATGAATTTTACAGGTGAGGTAACTGAAGCACAAAGAAGTTAAGTGACTTGCCCAAGGTCACACAGCAGACCTGGCAGAGCCAGGATTATAACCCAGACCCTTCTGACTCCCAGGCCTGTGCTCTATCACTAGGCCAAGGTACTTCTCTAAATCATATGGTTCACAATTAACTGTGTGTCTTTTTGCATCCGTGTTTATGTGTTTTGAGGTTTGTCTTTTGCTTTACCCATTGGTAGTGACAGTGGTAGTAATAATAATAAAAATGCTGGTATCTGTTAAGCGCTTACTATTTGCAAAGCACTGTTCTAAGCGCTGGTGGGGATACAAGGTCATCAGGTTGTCCCAAGTGGGGCTCACATTCTTAATCTCCATTTTACAGACGAGGGAACTGAGGCCCAGAGAATTGAAGTGACCTGCCCAAAGTCACACAGCTCACAGGTGGCAGAGCCGGGATTAGAAACCATGACCTCTGACTCCCAAGCCCGGGGTCTTTCCACTAAACCACGCTGTAGTAATGGTATTTATTGAGCATCTACTAAACGCTATGCATTGTAATATGTGTTTGGGAAGTTCAGTAGAAACATAAGGCAGATGCCCTACCCACTAGGCACTTACCATCTAATGATGGTGGTGGGATGGGGCATGGGGGAGGGGTCAGGGCAGACACTGAAATGATCAAAGTAGTAAAATCATAATAAATAAAATTGAATGTTTAATGGCCAAATCCACATTAACAAAGTTGCTGAAGACAAGCATAAGTAAAAAAATGACTAATTATATGACACTGATACAAGCCTCTGCTCTATCCTCTATACCATGCTGCTTCTTTCTTTATTCTAGGCTTTCCACCTAGATTGGATTGCATGTTTCTCTGGAAACTGAGAATCTCCTGAATAAGGTTCCAGCTGGTTCCATCAAGAGGGATCTTACTTTTGCACCACCCTATAATAGTAATTATTTTAGAGGATGTATAATGCTAACTTTTCCATAGCATTCTAAGCATTTTCATGGTACAGTGAACTAATCATGCTTATTGTGAATAATTACAGTGAAATAATCATGGTTATTGTGATTATATCTGAAGTTATGCTGGACGGTGCCCATTTTAAAATTGATTCATACTCCAGCTTTTAAAAAATCTAGTCTTCAATGTGTTAGAAAATATATCTTATCAGAAGGCGAATGAAAACATGATGAAAAGCAATCGTGTTTCAGAAGATCGAACTATGTTCAAAAAACATTCAATTTCCAAGAATGCCTTGTGCTCGAGTGTCAATATTAAAGCAATCATGGTGATTGCATCAGATGTAATCATTTTTTGATAAAATGAAACAGTAAAATTGTTCTACTCCAGGAAATAAGGTGAATTGTATTCCACTCAAGGAGGAATGTTATTGAAACAGTATCTTGTTTCCCCTTTGGAAAACTGAAGGCTAGGTGAATCACATCAACTTTTCTTCTATTTCTTTCTGGTCAATTCAGACTACTTAGAAGCATCAAAAATAAAATATGAAAATCTATAAATTCTTTGAAATGCCCAAGGTCTCATGAGATTTTGTAGCTATGTGTGTCTTCATTCTTAGGATAATCTTGGCATTTATACTTATGTCCCATGATGTAAAATTATAGGTCACATATAATGGGATCTGGGTATTCCTTAGGACACATTTTGACATAAAAATGAAAGATAGAATTTTGTACTGCTGGATTGAAATTTTTTACCATATCAAATTTTTACCACATCAAAGGTGAGGAATGATAAATGGGAATATAGATGGAGCACGTTTCAACTTGGTAATTTGGGAATTCCCAGTCATCAGATAGGGCAACAGGAGAAAAATCTCTGTTTCAGTTCAGTGTTTGATAAGATGAAGGGGAAAGGTACTTTGTTTCCAGAAAGTCAGAGAAGGAAAACACAAGGCAGTGTGTAGCTCAATAGCTTTGAAGAGAGAAACACCGTAGCATAGTGAAGAGGAGGGTGAGACTGGGAAATGCATCATTTGACCGGGGAGAAAGTTAATAGAAAAAATACCACTCCGTCACTTTGTCCCCTCCTACCTCACCTTGCTACTCTCTTACTGCAACCCAGCCCGCACATTTCCCTCCTCTAATGACAAACTACTCAATGTATCTCGATCTCATGTGTCTTACTACGGACCTTTAGCCCATGTCCTGTTTCTGGCCTGGAATGCCCTCCCTCTTCATACCCACAGACAATTACTTTCCCCTCCTTCAAAGTCTTATTGAAGGCACGTCTCCTCCAAAAGTTCTTTCTTGACTTGGCTTTCTTTTCATTTTCAATTCCCTTCTGTGTGGCTCTGACTTGCTCCCTTTATTCATCCTCCCAGCCCCACACCACTTATGTATATATCTGTATTTTATTCATTTATATTAAATGAGGGGGAAACAGATTTTAATTTGTGCTGTGGGGCTGTGGGGTGAATATCTAGTGCTAAAAGGGTACAGATCCAAGTGCATAGACAACACAGAATGGAGAGGGAGTTGGTGAAAAGAGGACTTAATTGAGGAAGGTATCATGAAGCAATTGTGATTTTAGTAAGCGTTTGAAAAGAAAATCATGGTATTAGTTAAGCACTTACTTTGTGCCAAGCACTGTTCTAAGCACTGGGGTAGATACAAGGTAATCAGGTTGTCCCATGTGGGGCTCCCAGTCTTAATTCCCATTTTACAGATGAGGTAATTGAGGCACAGAGAAGTTAAGTGGCTTGCCTAAGGTCACACAGCAGACAAGTGGAAGAGCTGAGATTAAAACCCACGTCCTCTGACTCCCAAGCCTGTGCTCTTTCCACTAAGCCCAGTGCTTCTCTAAGGTTGAAGGTGAGGAGAGTGGTGGTCTGGCATATATGGAGGAGGAGGAGAGAGTTCCAGGTGGTGGTGGGATTAGATGAGATTGGGGCAGAGTGAGTAAAATGGTAATAAAAGAGTGAAGCGTGCGGAGAGGGTTGTAGAAGGAAATCAGTAAGGAAAAGTCGGAAGGAGCAAGCTTAATTGAGAGCTTTAAAGTTTACTTACAACAGAGCTAAAATTCTGTTAACACAAAGTGATAATTGACTTATTGTTTTATTAACCATGTCTATAATCATGCCTATAACTCTAATGTACTCTCCCAAATGCTTAGTACAGTGATCTGCACACAGATGCTATTCAGGGGATACTATTTATTGATATTGGGTGGTTTGGACAAACAAATTGGGATATTTTGAACATCTCCGGCTTTAGTGTATTACATATCAGATTCCCCTCACCCTGCCGCCCCAGCCACCTGTAGAAAAGACTAAAAATAAAAACAGGGATTTTTCTTAAAGCTAAACTCCACCTTACCGGTTTAATTGATACCACAACCACTTTGTCTTTCTATTCAGATGGAGCATGAGGGGAATGAATGAGGGAAATGATGCTGAATGATCATCATTTCCAGGTAGTAGTGTGGTATATTGGATAGCGCACAGTCCTAGGGCTCAGAAGGCCCTGGGTTCTAATCCCCACTCTACCCCTGTCTGCTGAGTGACCTTGGGCAAGTTACTTAACCACTCTGTGCCTCTGTTACTGCATCTAGAAAATGGTGATTAAGACTGTGAGCCCCATGAGGGCCATGGACTGTGTCCTACCTGCTTAGCTTGTAGTTACCCCATTGCTTTAGTACAATGCTTTGCACACAATAAGTGCTTAACAAAGACCATTAAAAAATACTGCACTTTATTCCTGGCAATAAAATTTGGTTCTGAAGACAACTAATGCACTTCAAGGGAAAATGCCATTTTTTCTCCATGTTTAAATCATAGTTTTTAAACATTTTATTGATATATAATCAAACCCATGTCATTACTTAAAATCCCATTAAAATTCAAAAACCTGAATTGACCCCTATGATAGAGACACTGAAAAGTCTCTTAAATACCAACCTGGAATGCTTTCTCTGCCATGTAGAGAGTGTACCAAGTAGAGTTACTCTGTGCTATTCATGACACAACATCTGATAGGTCTCCAGTTTGGCATCTCAGTAGATTTCATGGTTTATTCTGCTTTGGTTTCTGGTGGGCTGCCAAGCTGGTAGCCTTTGTCCCCTAAAAGTTCAATCTGCTGGTGATACCCGCTGTGAAGTCACTCATGCCTAAAAAGTGATGCAACATGCAACACTTGCTGCTGACCTTTGCTGACAATGTTACTGAGAAGTCAGAGGAGGCTCTTCAGGTGTGGAAGTCACCATCCGACTCAGGCTACCAAGTTCCCCATTTCTAAGAAGCCCAAAAAATCCAGTCGAAGAAAGCCCAAGCAGATAAGAAGAAGCATGGCCAAGTGAGAAACAGCATGGCCTAGTGGGAAGACCACTGAGATGGGAGTCAGAGGAACTGGGTTCTAATCTCAGCTCTTCCACTTGCTTACTGTGTAATCTTAGGAAAGTCACTTAACTTCTCTGTGCCTCAGTGTTCTCAATGTAAAATGGGCATTAAAGATCTGTTCTCCCTCTTACTTAGATTGAAGCCATGTGGAACAGGGACTATGTCCAACCTGATTAACTTGAACCTACCCCAGCCCTTAGAACACTGCTTGACACATAGTAAGGGCATTACAAATATAATGTCTTACGCCGTCGAGTCGTCTCCAACCCATAGGGACTCCATGGATACATTTCTCCCGGAATGCCTCATCTCCATCTTCAATCGTTCTGGTAGGGGATGCATAGAGTTTTCTTGGTAAAAATACAGAAGTGGTTTACCATTGCCGCCTTCTGCTCAGTAAACTTGAGTCTCCACCCTTCACTCTCTCATGCCACTGCTGCCCAGCCCAGATGAGTTTTGACTTGTAGCAGATTGCCTTCCACTCGATAACCCCTGTTCAAGCTAGGAATGGAATGGGTAGGACTCTGCTTGATTCTCTCTTCCATAGTCAAGACTGGTAGAGTCCTGGAAACTCTCCAGGTGCAACCCTGAGAGGGGACAAAAAGCAGCATGGCTCAATGGAAAGAGCATGGGTCATGGGTTCTAATCCTGACTCTGCCACTTGTCAGCTGTGTGACTTTGGGCAAGTTACTTAACTTCTCTGTGCCTCAGTTACCTCATCCAGCACTTAGAACAGTGCTTGGTACATAGCAAGTGCTTAACAAGAGAAGCAGCGTGGCTCAGTGGAAAGAGCATGGGCTTTGGAGTCAGGACTCATGAGTTCCAATCCCAGCTCTGCCACTTGTCGGCTGTGTGACTGTGGGCAAGTCACTTAACTTCCCGGTGCCTCAGTTCCCTCATCTGTAAAATGGGGATTAAGAGTGTGAGCCCCACGTGGGACAACCTGATTCCCCTATGTCTACCCCAGTGCTTAGAACAGTGCTCGGCACATAGTAAGCACTTAACAAATACCAACATATATAACATATAAGAAATGCCATTATTATTATTATCATTATCATTACATAATAATATAAATATAATATTAACAATCAAATATATCAATAATAATAATAATAATGAAAATAATAATAATAATGCTCCAGTTCATTCAGAGCCCAATCCATATGAACCCTATTGATATTACTTCCCAGCCTGGAGTGACCTTTTCCCAGTCATGCCACTGTTGGTGTTCAGAAAGTGGGTGTCACATTACTGATCTTTAGGCCCCACTGGGGTGAGCGTGGAAGCCCATCCTCCCTTGTCAACTGAAAATGCTGGAAGCCTGGCCTTGATCCGAAGGGTATTAGAGTTTGCTTTCTCCTATTCCTTCCCAAACCTTTCATAGGGTAGGCTTGCATCTTCTCTAATCAAGGTAAAAATTGACTTTTAAAATTTTTAATGGTACTTGTTAAGTGCTTACTATGTGCCAGGCACTTTACTAAGCACTGGAGAAGTAGTTACAGGCAAATCAGGTTGGACACAGTCCATGTCCCACATTGGACTCACAGTTCTTAATCTCCATTTTACAGATGAGGTACCACGGAGGAGTTAAGTGGCTTGTCTAAGATCACACAGCAAACAAGTGATGGACCTGAGATTAGAACCCAGGTTCTTTTGACTCCCTGGCCCAAGCGATATCCATTAGTCCATGCTACTTCTCTTCCAAAACCTGTGTCAGGATAGATTTTTGAAATGCTGAACCTATCGACCTATTTACTTTAAAGCACATTAAAGTTTGCCTTTAAAGCACTCAATCACCTTGCCCCCTCTTACCTCACCTCACTACTCTCCTACTACAACCTACCCCACATTCTTCGTTCCTCTAATGCTAACCTTCTCGCTGTACCTCCATCTCTTCTATCTCACTGCCGACCTCTGGCCCACATCCTGCCTCTGGAGTGGAAGGTCCTCCCTCCTCATATCAGTTAGATTATTTCTCTCCCCCATTTCAAAGTCTTATTGATGGCACATCTCCTCCAAGAAGCCTTTCCAGACTAAACTCTCCTCTTCTCTCACTCCCTTCTCCCGCCTTAGCTTGTTCTCTCATTCATCCTCCCGCCCAGCCCCATGGCACATATGTACATTTCTGTTATTTATTTATTAATTAATTTATGTATATTAATGTCTGTCTCCCCCTCTAGACTGCCAGCTCATTGTGGACTGGGAATGTGTCTATTGTTGTTCTACTGTACTCTCCCAAGTGCTTAGTACAGTGCTTTGCACACAGTAAGTGCTCAATAAATACAGTCGAATGAATAAATTTACAGTTTCATAAAAAAGACATTTAAATAGACAGAATTAATTTAAATTTAAATTAGAATAGAATTTTAAAGACATTTAAATTATGAATATTGAATTTAGAAGTGGGAATTTGGAAGTTTATTAGTAACTCGATGTGAACAAGCAAACACTTGAACTAGTGAACTGGGAGTAATGACTAAAGTATGGTGCCTCCCAGGCCAATAGAGAGAGACAATAAATTCAACTGTCTTTCTTCCTCTTTAGGTGGCCAGTTAAGGGTTTGGTAGAATACTTTGAGAATATTATATTCAAAAAAGAGATTTATTTCAGCCAGGTAAAGCATTAAATTAATGCTGTTAAATATAAAGAGCAGTAAACATGTTTTCACACGGAGACATTGAGAATAATAGTAATTGTATCAGCGTGGCCTAGTAGATAGAGAATGGACCTGGGAGTCAGAAGGATCTGGGTTCTAGTCCCGGCTCCGCTACTTGCCTTCTGGGTGACCATGAGCATGTCATTTTACTTCTCTGTGCCTCAGTTATCTCATCTGTAAAATGGGGATTAAAAATGTGGGCTCCATGTGGGATAGGGACTGTGTCCAACCTGATTAGCTCATTTCCACCCCAGTGCTTGACACATAGTAAGCACTTATGGCATAGGGGGTAGAGCACAGGCCTGGGAATCAGAAGGTCATGGGTTCTTATCCCAGCCCAGCCAGTTGTCTGCTATGTGACCTTGGCAAGTCACTTCCCTTCTCTGTGCCTCAGTTACCTCATCTGTAAAATAGGGATTGTGAGCCCCATGTGGGACAGAGACTGTGTCCAACCTAATTTGCTTATTTGTGTCCACCCCAGTGCTTAGTACAGGGCCTGACACATACTAAGCACTTACCAAATACCACAAAGATTATTATTATTAAATACCATTATTATTATTATTTAAGTGCATACTATGCAGCAAGCACTGAACTAAACACTACGGCAAATACAAAATAATAATAATAACCGTGGTATTTGTGAAGCACTTTCTATGTGCCAAGGACTGTACTAAGCACTGGAGTAGGTATGAGATATTCAGGTCCCACATGGGGCTCACAATCTAAGCAGGAGGGAAAACAGGTATTGAATCCCCATTTTGCAAATGAGGGAACTGAGGCACAGAGAAGTCAAGTGACTTGCACAAGGTCACATATGTGGCAGAGCAAGGATTAGAACCCAGATCTTCTGACTCCCAGGTCCATGCTGTTTCCACTAGGCTACACTGCTTCCCTCAGGATCTGATACTAAACACCACTTAATCGGGATATTTTCCTAAATATTAAGAGAAAACCTGAATGAAATACTGAATTGGCTGGAACACTTGAGGTTTCTTTTGGTGTATTTTTCTAGTCAGCTAATCATCTCACTCACTAAACCACTGACATGAGCCTATGGATAGAGAGTCAAGAGTAAAGCCTTTTTGGGCAACACCAGCAGGTGAATGATCCTCACATGCAGAGTTCTCAGAGAAGTTATAATACCAAGCTTTGCTAGGAACAGTTTTCTCACTGCCATCCTAGCCATAAGGGATTCGATTTCCCCAGGGTAGCCTTCATTAGGGTGACCAGAAAGTAAAATGGTAAAATCAAAGTTGCAAATCCTCCTTCCCTGTTCTTATGATTACAGACTGAAATCCAGCCACCCCCACTAACCTTCCCCTAAAAGAGCCAATCTGGGTCCATATTTATAATAATAATAATGTTGGTATTTGTTAAGCGTTTACTATGTGCAGAGCACTGTTCTAAGCGCTGGGGTAAACACAGGGGAATCAGGTTGTCCCACGTGGGGCTCACAGTCTTAATCCCCATTTTACAGATGAGGGAACTGAGGCACAGAGAAGTTAAGTGACTTGCCCACAGTCACACAGCTGACAAGTGGCAGAGCTGGGATTCAAACTCATGAACCCTGACTCCAAAGCCCGTGCTCTTTCCACTGCGCCACGCTGCTTCTCTATTTATCTTCCTTAAGCACTTAGTACAGTGCTCTGCACACAGTAAGTGCTCAATAAGTACGATTGAATGAATCTTCCTTGCACCTATATCTCAGATTCCTCCTTCCCTTAAATGCCGATGGATTGTCAAAGGCAGGGAAAGGGAATGCACAAATATGGTCTTAGGGACAAGGTGGGATTCTGGGGAATGGCATTCTCAAAGGATCAGGGTTCATTGTGGGCCATAAGAGGAGGAGGGATCGAGAAACTGGATATATCTTCTGAAGAAAATCCAGGTCTCATAGGCATAAAGAGGATCAGATACCAATCAATCAATCAACCAACGATATTTACTGAGAGCTTACTGTGTGCAAAGCACTGTACTAAACGCTTGAGAGAGTACAATACAACAGAGTTAGTAGACATGTTTCATGTCCATGGACTTTAAACGGTCATTAAATTTAGGTTTGATGACTGCAGGTCACCAAACTACCTATCAATCTCCCAAAGGCCATGCTGACCTTTTTGATTCAGTTTTTTACCTCTTTGTCTATCTGGGTGCCACTGGATATGGTCTTGCCCAGAAAGCAAAGTGGAGAGAGCATGGACTTGGGAGTCAGAGGACCTGGGTTCTAATCCCAGCTCTGCAAATTGCCTGCTGCGTGACTTTGGACAAGTTGCTTCACTTTTCTGGTCCTCAGTTACCTCATCTGTATAATAGGAATTAAATCCACATCTCTCCAACTTCAACTGTAAACCCCCCATGTGGGATAGGGAGAGAAGCAGCATGGCCTAGTGGCAAGAGCACAGGCTTGGGAGTCAGCAGTCGTGAGTTCTAATCCCATCTCCACCACTTGTCTGCTGTGTGACCTTGGGCAAATCACTTCACTTCTCCAGGCCTCAGTTACCTCATCTGCAAAATGTGGATTGGTAGTGTGAGCCCCATGTGGGATAGGGACTGTTTCTAACCTGATTGTCTTTATATCTTCTCCAGAGTTTATTCATTCAATAGTATTTATTGAGCGCTTACTATGTGCAGAGCACTGTACTAAGAGCTTGGGATGAACAAGTCGGCAACAGATAAGAGACAGTCCCTGCCGTTTGACGGGCTTACAGTCTAATCGGGGGAGACGGACAGACAAGAACAATGGCAATAAATGGAATCGAAGGGAAGAACATCTCGTAAAAACAATGGCAACTAAATAGAATCAAGGCGATGTACAATTCATTAACAAAATAAATAGGGTAACGAAAATATATACAGTTGAGCGGACGAGTACAGTGCTGTGGGGATGGGAAGGGAGAGGTGGAGGAGGAGAGGGAAAAGGGGAAAAAGGGGGTTTAGCTGCGGAGAGGTAAAGGGGGGTGGCAGAGGGAGTAGAGGGAGAAGAGGAGCTCAGTCTGGGAAGGCCTCTTGGAGGAGGTGAGTTTTAAGTAGGGTTTGGAAGAGGGGAAGAGAATCAGTTTGGCGGAGGTGAGGAGGGAGGGCGTTCCAGGACCGCGGGAGGACGTGGCCCAGGGGTCGACGGCGGGATAGGCGAGACCGAGGGACGGTAAGGAGGTGGGCGGCGGAGGAGCGGAGCGTGCGGGGTGGGCAGTAGAAAGATAGAAGGGAGGAGAGGTAGGAAGGGGCAAGGTGATGTAGAGCCTTGAAGCTCAGAGTGAGGAGTTTTTGTTTGGAGCGGAGGTTGATAGGCAACCACTGGAGTTGTTTAAGAAGGGGAGTGACATGCCCAGATCGTTTCTGCAGGAAGATGAGCCGGGCAGCAGAGTGAAGAATAGACCGGAGCAGGGCGAGAGAGGAGGAAGGGAGTTCAGAGAGAAGGCTGACACAGTAGTCTAGCCGGGATATAACGAGACCCTGTAACAGTAAGGTAGCCGTTTGGGTGGAGAGGAAAGGGCGGATCTTGGCGATATTGTAGAGGTGAAACCGGCAGGTCTCGGTAACGGATAGGATGCGTGGGGTGAACGAGAGAGACGAGTCAAGGATGACACCGAGATTGCGGGCCCGAGAGACGGGAAGGATGGTCGTGCCATCCACGGTGATAGAGAAGTCTGGGAGAGGACTGGGTTTGGGAGGGAAGATGAGAAGCTCAGTCTTGCTCATGTTGAGTTTTAGGTGGCGGGCAGACATCCAGGTGGAGACGTCCTGGAGGCAGGAGGAGATGCGAACAGTAAGCGCTTAACAAGTACCATAGTTATTATTATTTATGATCTGATTACCTGGGATCTACCCCAGCATTTAGATAAGTGCTTGGCACATAATAAGCTTTTAGAAAATGCCATAAAGAAAACAACAACAACCAAGAAACACAATTCAGTGACAGCGTCAAGTTCTGTTTTGCTGATGATAATCTTTGGTTATGGGTAGGTTTACTCCAGTGCAGGCTGATATCTAACTTTGGTTTTCTTCAGGCCCCATGACAATCCATACTGCTGTGCTGACTCTGCAAGATGATTCATAATTATTGGCTAGCAAAGTAGTCAGTATACAACCACTCTTGGATGACTATCTGAAAGACGTTCAATGCTTGTGGCTTATTGAATTGATAGAGATTCCATTGTATTCTGATTTGTTCTCCCAGATCTTCCATGTTGCAGCCTCAAGCATGATGGCACAAAATCATTTCAACTGGATTGAAACCTTCCTTTCCCCCCCAGTTATTCTGCTTTATTCCAAACATGATGGGGGAAAGATTCAAGGCACCTCCAGCTTTGACACAACTGATCATATGGGTTAAACAAAACAATTTAAATGAAAAAGTAACTTTAAAAACAGGTCACTGTGTGATTTATGCTTATTTGCAAATCTCCATTCCATACAGTTATTCAATCAAGAACATTTTTATTAGAGTTGCCAAAAATATAATGAATCTTTTCCATGATTTGTACATTTGCCTCCCTCTAGACTGCAAGTTCCTTGTGGGTAGGGAGGAGGATGTCTACCAACTCTGCTATATTGGACTCTCCCATGTGCTTAGTTCAGTGCTCTGCACACAGTAAGCACTCACTAAATACCACTGAACAATCCTTAGTCTTTTTTATAAATTTCACCTGGGCTCTGGAGAGGCTCTTCTGATCCAAGCAAACAGAGCAGCTAGGAGGAATCTGAAGGTTCTCCAGTGTGACAGCATATGATCCATGCCCGGTCAGTAGGGATTGATGTCTTCTGCTAATTAGTTGTTAGCAGCTACCAGTAGTATTGGGACTAGAATCAAGTCACCTGATTCCCGGGTATTGCTCTTTCCTCTGGATCATCAGCAGGACTTCCTCTAAAGTAAAGCTGGTGCAGATTTAAGTCAAAGTAATATTTTTCTATTAAATAAAACCCCAACCACAAACTTAATTGCCCCATTGAAGATGTGACCACTTCAGAGTAATCCTAACAATAGAACATTAAATAACAAAGGGCAAAGTTTTACTGTGAGGGAACATTGACATAAGAAAAATTGACCTATCACATCAAAATGGGTTTTTTTTGTTTTTGTTTTTTGTTTACATCCAGGACCAAATGACTCCTACTTCCACAGAGCATAATCTCACTTGTAGTTTGGATAGTGCTACTCAGACTGAGCAGATGTATTTTTTCCAATTCTTCATGACACAGGATTGCTTTTCCTAGTGGGCTTGATGCACTCTATTTACTCCATGCATTTAGTGTTAAATATCAGGACAGAAGAAATTTGAGAGAGTAAGAAGTGAAACAGTCACTCTGAAAAGAAAAACAGGATTTATTAAGAAATTATATACTGAATTCTTCTACGGCCTCTGTGAAGACAGACTTTTTTCCGTTTTCACAGCACAAGACAACAGCTACAGCATTTGGAGACCATGCTCAGGACTGGGGGCTTCTTGTAGTCTGAAGAACAAATGAAGTAATTTGTAATCAAATTTAAATTGGTGTTGGGCAAAGAGAAATCATTTTATCTGAAATACAATCTGGAGGTCATCCTCACTGCTAATGGGAAATTGTCAACATGATTCTGTCACTTACAGAGTTTCATTCATCAGTATGCTTTGGAATAAATGGGATGTTCCTCAGGAGCAGTACTGAGTTTGCTTATTTGAAAATCATAGGCCGGACTGACAGATGTTCTGCATGTCTGAAATGTTTGCACTTTTCATCAGTACCAACGGTGAAGATAGAGCAGAAATGTAATGCTGCACTTCAGATTATCCCTAAAAACTGAACCTTAAACTATGAGTTTAATAAGCAAAGGTAATGAGAAATACCATACTTGTTTGATCATAGCATGATACTGTTGGAATTAAGCTGTGTAAACATAAGTGTGATATCACCTGACTTTAAATATGATAAACAGTCAAACATGCTAATCATAAAAATAGCTTTTACAAATATACATTTGTATACAGTGTCTCCCTCACCTTGTACATATGTCCTTCACATTATCATACAGTACACTGGCTTTTAAAACATCAAAAAAAATCAATAGCCAGGAAAAAAAAACACACATTTACAATCTAAACCATAAAAATCTGACAATCAAAAAGCTCAGAACATAGAAGAATGTCTAAGATTGAACAATACTGTCCTTATGATTTACTTGGGATTTTAAACAAATTGAATCAAGGATGATACTATCCATTTGGAAACTGCAGTTCACATTTCGGGGGTTGTCACAGTTTCGCTTTGCATCTTACACAGGCATCACACGTGACTTCGGATCACTTTATCTGTAGAAACTGAGAGAAGAAATGCTTATTCAGTACTCAACCATGAGACTCATTTCAATAGCATACATATAAGGACTTAAGACAAAGTAAGGGGAAATGTGAAGAAGGCACAGCCACCGATTTCTAGAATGGAGAACATAAACGCCTCCAGATATCAAATATATGGTGTGTTAGTTGAAAATTAATTGGTGAAAGGAAAACTTTAGGCTCAATAATAGTCAACTGTTTGTGCCTCAGCTTTCCTGGCTATAAAAGAGAGAAATTATTTCAATGTCTAACCTCACTGGGGAAGGGAGGAGGAAAGAAGAGGATAAGGGTAGCAGGATGAGAAATCAGCCCTTGAAACATGCTCAGACGCCTGAGAATTAAAAGTGTTTTGGAATATTTAGGGCACACACTTGCTCTTCTGAGAGCTTATATGTTTATTTGCCTTGTTGCCTCCTATTTTCTTTCTGTGGACATTCTACAAAGCTGGGCACTCTCCCTCTCCTCCCTTGGGAGGCTCATCTGCTCACTTGGCTTCAGCTACCATCTCTATGCAGATACCCCTCAAAATACACTGCTCTAGCACTGACCTCTCATCCAACCTTCAAACTCATTCATTCATTCATTCATTCATTCATTCAATTGTATTTATTGAGCACTTACTATGGGCTAAGCACTGTACTAACCGCTTGGGAGAGTACACTATACAAACCCACATCTTCACTTGCCTCCAGACAACTCAAACCCAATATATCTAAAGTGAATCCCTCATCTTCTCCATTAAACCCATTAACTCATTCCTCCACCTATCATTCCCATCTCTGTTGATAGCACTATCATCTTCCCCATTCCAGAAGCCTGTAACCTCACTGTCATGTCCAAAACAGAACTTTCTATCTTCCCACCCAAATGCTGTCCTCCCCGAGAATTACCCATTGCCATGGATAACACTACCATCATCCTTGTTTCACAAGGCCACAACCATGGAATTATCCTCAACTCATCTTTATCATTCATCCCATATATTAAGTCACCAAATCCTATCGGTTTCACCTTCTCTAGAACTTGCCCTTTCCTCTCCACCCAAACTCCTACCACACTGATCCAAGCACTTATCTTTTTCTTCCTTGACTACTGCATCAGCCTTTTCATTAACCTCCATGCCTTCAGCCTCTCCCCTCTTGATTCAATACTTCACTATGCTGCTTGGGACATTTTCCTAGAACAGTATTCAGTCCATGTCTCTCTTCTCCTCAAAAACCTCTAATCACTGTCCATCCACTTATGGATCAAACAGAAACTCCTTACCATCAACTTCAAGGCACTCAATCAACTCTTCCCTTCCTAACTTACCCTCTCCTACTACAACTCAGCCCCAAAACTTCACTCTAATGCCAATCTGCTCACTTTATCTCAGTCTCATCTGTCTCAACGCTGACCCCTTGCTTACATCCTCCCTCTGGCCTAGAAGTTCTGCCTTATTCAAATACAACAGACCATCACTGGTCCCACCTTCAAAGTCTTATAAACAATCATATCTCCTCCAAGAGGCCTTTCCTGACTAACCCCTCATTTCCTCACCCTATTCACCCTCCCTTCTGTGTTGCTTATACATTTGGATCTCTTAAGCACTTAATACTTATCCGACCCTCAGCCCCATATTATTTATAAGCCATATCCTTGTATGCAGCCATTTCCCCTATCTGTAATTTAATGTCTGCCTCCCCCGCTAGACTGAAAGCCCCCTGAGGTCCGATATTGCGTCTACCAGTTTTATTGTACTGTCCTCTTCCCAAATGTCTACAACAGTGCTCCGCACAGAGTAAGCACTCAGTATACATTATTGATTGATTACTTGGTTGATCCTAGAAATGTCCTGGACTCCTCACTGTCTTTCAATTCATACATTGAATCTACTGCCAAATCCTGCCAAGGAAGCAGCGAAGCCTAATGAAAGATCACAGGACTGGGAATCCAGACACCCGGGTTCCAGTTTACATCTCTGCCTCTGGCCTGTTGTGTGACCTTAGGCAAGTCACCTAACTTCTCTGTATCTGTTTCCTCATCTGTAAAATGGGGAGAAGATAATATTGTGAGTCCCCTAGAGGACAAAGAGTATGACCCATTTGATAAACTTGTATCTGAGGTTGCCCAGTGTTTAGTGTCTATTTAGAACTTAATACAATTATAATAATAATAATGACAGTAATGATGATGGTGATGATGATGATGATGATGATTCTATTACCCAAGTCAACCCCTTCCTTTTCATTCAAATACCTAAAATACTCTGCTCTTGCCTCAGACTAGTACATCAGCTTCCTTGCTAGTCCCACTGCCACAAGCCTCTTCTCCCGCCACTCTATATTACACATTGCTGCAGGGATCTTCACCTTGGAACGTTACTTTGCACACATCTGTCCATGATTCAAAACCCAACTGGCTTCCTGAATTTCACTGGATCAAACATAAACTCCTCGCATTCAGCATCAAGGCTCTCAACTAACTCACTCCATTTTACATATCTGTTCTCTTCACCTATTACTCCACAGACTGCACTCTTCACTCCTTTCATGCTAACCTTGTAATTGTACAGAAACTCCTTACCATCAGCATTAAAGTACTAACTCACCTTTCCTCCTCCTTCCTTATCTCACTAATCTCCTAACACAGCCCAGCCCGCACACTTCACTCCTGTAGGACCTGGTTGCTCACTGTACCTCAATCCCTTCTACCTCTCGGCCGACACCGTGCCCATATCCTCCCTCTGGCCTGGAACGCCCTCCCCATCCATATATGCCAAATCACCACTTTCCCCATCTTCAAAGTCTTATTAAGGTCACAGATCCTCTAAAAGGCCTTTCCCAATTAAGCCCTCTTTCCCCTGGCTACCTCTCCCTTCTGTGGCATATTTAAAAAAATTGGTATTTATTAAGCATTAAGCACTTACTATGTGACAGACACTGTACTAAGCACTGGGGTAGATACAAGCAAATCAGGTTGGATATAGTTCATGTCCCACGTCCTAAGCCCCATTTTACAAGATGAGATTAATGAGGCACAGAGAAGTTAAGCAACTTGCCCAAGGTCATAAAGCAGACAAGTGGCAGAGCTGGGATTAGAACCCAGTTCCTCTGACTCCCAGGCTGGTTCTCATTCCACTAGGCCATGGTGCTTCTCTGCACTTGGATCTGTACCCCTGAAGGACTTGACATTCACTCCACCCTCAGTACCACAACACTTTCTGTACATATCCATAATTTTTTTAACTTTAATATTTGTCTCCCCTCTATACTTGGAGTAAGGAAATGTGTCTACCAACTCAGTTGTACAGTACTCTCCCAAGCGCTTAGTAAATGCTCTATAAATACCATTGATTGATTATACCTCTCGCTTGTCTCTCCCACCTCTGTTCGCTCACCTCTACTGTTTCCCCAGCCTGGAATTCCCTCTCAATACAAATCTGACTGAGCTTTCCACATTCAGTGTCCTCCTAAAATACCACCTCCTACAACAAGCCTTCCCCAATTAGTTCCCAGCACCCTAAGTCACGCAAACCTGCCAACAATCTCCAGTAGTTTTCTAAATATTACTGAATTATGCATTCAATTCAATTTGTAAATATTTCCATGTTTGTCTCCTCCTTTAAAGTGTGAGCTCTTTGTGGGCAGGGACTGTGTTACTATCTTGTTTTGAAACTCCCCAGGACTTAGTACAGTGCACTGCACCCAGTAGTGTTCAATAAATACTATTACAATAACTACTATTATTACTACTACAAAGTGCAGATGAGATCATGAAAATAAATTTGGATGCAATCTAATTCAATCTGTAAGCAATATTATTTCATCAAAACTTCTGTGTTGCAATTGTCATGGCTATGAAAAATACACATTTACAACCATGGTTTAATATGATTTCAGTCAATCCACTAATAGTATTCATTAAGCACTTACAATGTGCAGAGCACCATACAGAGTAGTTGGGAGAGTATAGTGGAGATGAAAGACAAGATTTCTACTCTCAAAGAGCTTCCAAACTAGTGGGAAAGACAGGCACAAAACAAATTATTTGCAAGTAGCATGGAAAACATACAAGAGAAAATTAAGATGGATAAGTAAATAGTAGAATATGTATTTTGACATGTACACTTCTGCTATGGATGGATGTAAATACAAAAAAACTGTTGGCCATAGGATGACCTGGCCTTTGTGATGCCATGGAGGATAAGCCCAGGAAGTATGTTTGGATCTTGGATTATTGGAGAAGGGGAGGTTTCTTCTGCAGGGTTCTCTCTCCTATTTTATTGTTTTTACAATCCAGTTAAAGTCTCCAGAAGTACTGGCATATGTGTATAACAAGTTTCTTACAGCTCAACGGTTCCCCATTTTATCAATTTAATTTATTAATTTAACAGATTCTGATTCTTCCCTCTGTGCCTCACAGAGAAGCGGTGTGGCTCAGTGGAAAGACCACGGGCTTGGGAGTCAGAGGGCATGGGCTCGAATCCCGGCCCCACCACTTGTCAGCTGCGTGACTGTGGGCAAGTCACTTAATTTCTCTGTGCCTCAGTTACCTCATCTGTAAAATAGGGATGAAGATTGTGAGCCTCATGTGGGACAACCTGATTACCCTGTATCTACCCCAGTGTTTAGAATAGTGCTCTGCACATAGTAAGTGCTTAACAAATACCAACAAATACCAACATTAACTTTGTTTTAGGAAGAAAGTATATTTCCAGTTTTTTGAGAGATCCAGAGTCACCCCAAAGAGAATCTTTGCTCTAGCCTCTTTCTCAGCTTCTGGGCTACTGGGTTATATATGCATATAAAAGGCAACATTTACCCAGGGAAAAAGAGACAGATTTTAAAATTATTTATTGAAATGTTCTTTCCTGGTAATAACACTTTGAAGCTTTTATCTGTCCAGGGCACTAAAAAAGCTTCATTAAGTAAGTATTATGAAGTCTGAGCTACTAATCATTTGGAACTAAATCATGAATACTATCATCCTATCATTTAGAAACAATTGCAGAAGTGTACCATGCCAAATTCCCCAAATAGGCTCCATTGACCATTCTCTTTGAGACAAGACTTGTTTCCTACTGGATTTCTGAACCCAGGAGAAAAAGTAAAAATCACCTACAGTGATGTTTCTTTCTCTTCAAATGACAGTCCCCCAGGGGATGACTGGTTTAGGATAATATGAAACTAATTGTATCCTAATTTTCACTATTGAATGGTAGGTAATTTATCTCCTGCTTTAGAGTAGCTTGGCTTCCATTAAAGATCGTCCTAATGATTCATGTTTTTAATTCCCTGTCATTTGCATATTGGAAAAAAAACACATAAATCTACTCCAACTCAGGTACAACAAGGATGAAACTGAACTGCACAATACCCAGCAGGCTGCTTTTATTTGACAGAGATCAAAGGAAAAACCTCCATTTTAAAGTTAGAGATTTTTTCTAAATATATATAATTCTGCCACAACTTATCTGATGGACAAAAACAGTTTTCCCGGAATGTTTTTTTGACACTCGTGTTCAAAAGTAGTTCATATAGCGTTTTCTCTCTGCTGTTGGGGTTTAAGTCATTACATTTTTTGGTGACATCGATTGGTCATATGTAACACACTCCCATGGCCATGATCTCAGAAAATGATCTCAGAATTCAGATCAAAAATTTCTGAAGAAAAAGGAACCATGTCAGACATTGCTGTGTGCTGGGAGACAACAGCCTTGCCTGCAATAGTCTGGGGAAGGGGCGAGGCTTTTGAAGCAAAGGTCTCAGCTAGATTGAGAGACCTGAAAAGAAGCAGCACGGCTTGGTGTAAAGAGCATGGGCCTAGGAGTCAGAGGACCTGGGTTTCTAATCCAGACTCTGCCAGTTGTTTGCTCTGTGACCTTAACTTCTCTGTGCTCCAGTTTCTCAACTGTAAAATGGGGATTAAATACCTATTTATCCTCCTCCTTAGACTGTGAGCTCCATGCAGGACAGGGACTGTGTCCAACCTAAATAACTTGCACTTGCCCCAGCGCCTAGAACGTATTTGACACATAGTAAGTGCTTAACAAATATCATTAAAAAAAACCTCCAGTGATACAGAAGGCAGCTGACACAGCAGTCTAAAAGAATAACAGTAATAATTGTTGTACTTGTTAAGTGCTTACTATGTACCAACCATTGTACTAAGTGCTGGGGTGGATATAAGCAAATCAGGTTGGACACAGTCCCCATCCCACGTTGGGCTCCCAGTCTAATAATAATAATGTTGGTATTTGTTAAACTCTTACTATGTGCAGAGCACTGTTCTAAGCGCTGGAGTAGACACAGGGGAATCAGGTTGTCCCATGTGGGGCTCGCAGACTTAATCCCCATTTTACAGATGAGGTAACTGAGGCACAGAGAAGTTAAGTGACTTGCCCACAGTCACACAGCTGCCAAGTGGCAGAGCCGGGATTCGAACCCATGACTTCTGACTCCAAAGCCCGTGCTCTTTCCACTGAGCCACGCTGCTTCTCAATCCCCGTTTTATAGATGAGGTAACTGAGGCACAGATAAGTAAAGTGTTTTGCCCACGTTGACGCAGCAGACACGTGGCAGAGCTGGGAGTAGAGCCCCTGCCCTTCTGATTCCCAGACCTGTGCTCTATCCACTATGCCATGCTGCTCATTTTCTGGTCTCAGTCTGGCTGAGTGAGACCTTTGCAAAAGAACACTCTTGGCATGTATTTGGGGGAACTGGTAGACCCTCACTGTGGGAAGCAGCATGGCATAGCGGATAAAGCACGGGCCTGGGAGTCAGAAGGTATGGGTTCTAATCCTGGCTTTGCCACCTGTCTGCTGAGTGGCCTTGGGCAAGTCACCTCACTTTTCTGTATCTCAGCTACCTCATCTGTAAAAGGGAGATTGAGACTGAGTCCCACCGCGGGACAGGCACTGTGTCCACCCTGATTTGCTTGTATCCACCCAGTGCATAGTACAGTGCCTGGCACATAGTAAGCATTTAACAAATACCATTATTATTAACATTATCATTATTATTATTAGTAGTAGTGTTGTCTCCCAATCCTTGTCAGTCCAATGATCCATTAACTCCTTAACTGATCAAATCAACTATGTCTCAGCTATCACTTTCATTCCTTCAGTCATTTGTATTTATTGAGCACTTTACTGTGTGCAGAGCACTGTACAAGAACCTGGGAGAGTACAATAAACAGACACATTCCCTGCTCACAACCAGCCTACTGGCATTGACCTCTGTTCAAATGACTTTTGAGTAGGCATTGCTCATAACCCATTTCCCCACAGGTTAAACTTCCCTCAGGAATGTTACATAAAGATTCTGAGAATTTCTGAATATTAAATTGAACCCAACACCCATCCTTAGCACTCATGTATTTTATTCCTACTGTGAGCACTCATGTATACAGGCATATTTTTATATATTCATTTGCCATTTGATTATTTATTCAGCTATTTCATCCTAGTATTATTGTACTACTTTAGGCTATGTCCTTATACTTCCTTTTGCTTTAGCTATTTGTAAATCATTTTTATCATCTCCCTCATTATACCATAAGCTCCTTGAGGGCAAGGAAAATGTCTTGGTACTGTTCTAATTTCCCAAGGTTTCAGAATAATTCTTTACGCTCAATAGGTGTTCAGGATACATCATGGATAGGTTGATTGAGGCATTCAAGTTTTCAGGCTAAAAGAAATGCTTAAGACTTTTATGCTTTTATGCACACAATTACAGTACTGAGAGAAAAAATTGAAGATGGGGTGCACATCTGAAGAAATAGTTGGAAAGTGAGGCCCCAAGCACACAGATCCATTGGGAGGATGTTGGCCACCGACACATAAGGAAAGACAAGCAAAATTACAAAAGACAGGCAATACCAACCAAAGTGTCTTTCAAAGAAATTAATCATGGAACAAATTAGTTGTGCCAAGGAATAGGATGTTCTCAGACAGACAAACAAAGCATCTAAGGGCATTTTAAACAGTGTACTGTGTGTGTATAAATGATCCCTAAAATATTTTTTCTTTACTTGAGCACTTTAGTGAGGCACTGCTTTTTTAATGTTAAAGCAAGATTTTGAGCTTAGAGATTTACACAATACTGGATTTAATGGAAGACAGAATAAATGAATTGGCAGAGGAACCTCTAATGCTTTTGAGGTGAGTATAGGAAATGTGTCTTCCAAAGGAGATCATTACTTTTGTTAAATCCAAAAAGAAAGGGATTGCCTGCAGATACTTAATAGGTCAAAAAGTCAAACAACATCTGATATGATACTTCTTTCTCTTGCATTCATCCTTAATATTCTTAGCCCCTTTCAACTAGCACACAACAAGAGTTCTGAATTTAAAATTGGTACACAGAATTTCAGAAACTCTTGAAGAGCTAGAAATATATTTGAATTGAAATACCATTAACCATAGAGTTGAAATAATCTCATTAGGGCTAAGTAATTTTATTTAAATGGATGAGTAAAAGTTTAATTGGATGATTTAGTGTTCATAACCATTTAATTACATAGCTCAATTATAGTTGGTTAATCTGTGAAATATATATATAAACACTTTTTGTTATTTTTTCAACTGCTTTTTGATATATTCTCACTGCTAATTATGAATATGTTTGGAGTGTTCTGGTCC
Source organism: Ornithorhynchus anatinus (assembly GCF_004115215.2). Taxonomy (NCBI): domain Eukaryota; kingdom Metazoa; phylum Chordata; class Mammalia; order Monotremata; family Ornithorhynchidae; genus Ornithorhynchus; species Ornithorhynchus anatinus. Next base: position 50,699,554 of record NC_041731.1, on the reverse strand, counting down.
CTGTGACAATGATACCTGATTAGCTTAGTTGACAAACTGCAATGATTAGAACTGACAAGTAGCTTGTTGGATCCTGCCTTAATGCAACGTGGTTTCTAATAATGCTCCATAATTCTAACACTAGAAATTTAAAGTTTCAAAGATCATCAACCTTATTTCTAAGAGTTTAATGCTGATCCTGGTAAGGAATCCTCCATTTTTCATCCTGTTTCTTATATTCAAAGTGCTTAGTACAGTGTTTTCCATATAGGAAGTTCTCAATAAATACGATTGAAAGATTGAATATTCAGTTTTGCTAGAGTGCATGTTGCCCCTGGTTTATATCTAATGATTTCCTGGATAGTTAGTATTAATTTGGAATTGAACTGTAGATTATTTTGGCTTTGTCAATCAATCAATCAATCAATGGCACTCATTGAGTGCTGTATGCAAAGCACTGCACTAGGCACTGGGAGAGTTGATAGACATGATCCCGGCCCACAGGGCGCCTACTGTTTCTTGCCTCCTTTTAGACTACAGGTTCCTCAAGGACAGGAATTATCCCTTTTGCCCCATTAAGGAAATCTCCTAGGGCCAATGCTTAGCTCTGCTCACAGTGATGCTCCAGAAAGGTTCTGGATGGTTACATTATGTATGTTTTAGATGTAAGGTGCTTATAAACTCCTTGAGAATGGGGAACAGTTGATCTTTTTTGGTAATTTACCTCAGCACGTTAAAGACTGCTCAATGCTCAGTGGGCACTCAATAGAGTTGCTGATTCAAGAATGCCCCAAATTAAAAAAGGCTATTTTTTTTTTTTGTTGAGATGGAACAGACCTCTTTGATATTTGCTCTATTCTGGCCCCTCTAGACTGTAAGCTCACTGTGCTACCGTGTTCATCCAAGCACTTATCCTACCACATCTTGATTACTGTAATAGCCTCCTTGCTGACCTTCCTGCTTCCTGTCTCTTCCCACTTCAGCCCATATTTCACCCTGCACTCTGCTGCCTGGATTATTCTTCTATAAAAACGTTCCTGTTTCCCCATTCCTCAAGAACCACCAGTGGTTGCCCATCCACCTCCACATCAAACAGAAACTTCTCACAATTGGCTTTAAAGCACTCAATCGCTTTGTCCCCTCCTGTCTTACTCTCCTCCTACAACCGGGCCTTGCACACTTTGCTCCTCTAATGTTACCCTTCTCATGTACCTCGATCTCATCTATCTCATCACCGACCTCTCACCCACATCTTGCTTCTGGCCTGGAATGCCCTCCCTCTGCATATCGGACAATTACTCTCTCCACCTTCAAAGTCTTATTGAAGGCACCTCTGCTCTAAGAGGTCTTCTCTGACTATGCCCTCCTTTCCTTTTCATCCACTCCCTTCTGCGTCCCCTTGACTTGCTCACTTTATTCATCCCCCAGCCCAGCTCTATAGCACTTATGTACATATCTGTAATTACATTTATTTATTTTAATGCCTGTCTCCCCCTTTAGACTGTAAGCTCACTGTGGGTAGGGAATGCGTCTGTTACATTTTTATATTGTAAAAATAACAATAATTGTGATATTTGTTAAGCATCTACTATGTACCAGGCACTGTACTAAGCACTGGGTAGAATTGGGTTGGACATAGTCCCTGTCCCATATTGGGTTCACAATTTTCACCCTCATTTTACAGATAAGCTAACTGAGGCACAGAGAAATTATATGACTAGACCTAGGTCACAAAGAAGAAAAGTGGCAGAGCTGGGATTGGAACTCAGGACTTTATGCCTCCCAGGCCTGTGTTCTATCCACTAGACCATGCTGTTTCCACCCAAGTGCACAGTACAGTGCTCTAAACACAGTAAGTGCTCAATAAACACGATTGAGTGGCAGGGAATATGTCTTCCAACTCTGTTATATTTTATTCTCCTAAGCACTTAGTTTAGTGCTCTACACATAGTAAGAAATCAATAAGTACAACTGATTTAAGCTCTAAATCAGATGTGCTTTTAAAAAAAATTGTAACTGTCCTACATGAAAGGGGAGTTTGTTACATTTTAGCATTATGCCTTTTCTTTCACAGAGTCTTCCACAAATAACTAGAGAAGAATCCATTTATGAGCGATATCATTTTGGGACAAAATACATAGGCCTTCCCAGACTAAGCTCCCCTTTTCCTCTGCTCCTCCTCCCTTCCCCATTGCCCTGACTCCCTCCCTCTGCTCTCCCCTACTCCCCACCTCACAGCATTGAGAAGCAGTGTGGCTTAGTGGAAAGAGCACAGATATGGGAGTCAGAGGACGTGGGTTCTAATCCCGGCTCCGCCACTTGTCTGCTGTGTGACCTTGGGCAAGCCGCTTAACTTCTCTGTGCCTTAGTTATCTCACCTGTAAAATGGGGATTAAGACTGTGAGCCCCTCGTGGGACAACCTGATTACCTCGTATCCTCCCAGCGCTTAGAGCAGTGCCTGGTACATAGTAAGCACTTAAATAACAAATTATTATTATTTATTATTTTACTTATTTTATTGATGAGTATATATCTATAATCTTATTTATTTATATTGATGCTATTGATGCCTGTTTTTACTTGCTTTGTTTTATTTTGTTGTCTATCTCTCCACTTCTAGACTGTGAGGCCGTTGTTGGGTAGGGATTGTCTCTATTTGTTGCCAAATTGTACTTTCGAAGCAATTAGTACAGTGCTCTGCACACAGTAAAGCGCTCAATAAATACGACTGAATGAATGAATATTCCATGAGTCCAAGGAAATTACATTTTATGGATTCATTTTACACTGTCTCTGGCTCCAGGGAATAATGATAAAGTGGCACTGGTGTTCACTACAGCTGCTCTTAGAGAGAAGTTAACAAGAGTGTGGCATAGGGTGGCCAGTTTAAGAAGCTAGAAGAAATACATGTAGCTTCTTCCCCTTCTCAGTCTGACGACTGCTCTTTTACGCAGGGACACTATATCTCTGAACACCCCACACCAAATATCTGGTTTTCATAGGACCTTATCACCATTCTTCCAACTTTGTCCTACAGCCTGCTCTCAATTATTGAGTGTGGGCTTCATGATGGGGTAGTATCTTGCTAGTTTAGGGCAAAACTGCATGTCATTGCTGGTTTAAAAGTCTCATTTACTCGGATAAGAAAAGGTATTTCTAATTCTTTTAGAGTTGCTTGTCTTTCTAAGCAAATATACTTGGCATGGACCTCACACACAGGAAGCGCTCAATAAATACGATCAAATGAATGAATGAATGGTTTAGGCAGTTTACAGGACGCTGTGGAAGAACTATGATTTTTCCATGCCTTCAGACCTCCCCAAAATTTCAGCTTGTTCACCCCCGAGACCATCCTAAAAATCTTCTACCAAAAATCCTTGGGCCAAAGAGTGAATTTTAGAGAGAGGCTTGCAAGCAGATAGGACTTTTGCCTAAAGCATGGATCTTGGTCCTGAAGTTGAGGTGCTATGGGGTCACTTGCAGGTACGTGATGGGTGGGCATCAATGTACTATTTAATTTATTCATTCAATTGTATTTATTGAGCGCTTACTATATGCAGAGCACTGTACTAAATGCTTGGAATGTACAAATCTGTAACAGATACAGTCCCTGCCCTTTGATGGGTTTACAGTCTAATCTGAAGATGAGTTTCCTTTGGAAAATGGTCTGATTATTTTCTTGCTTCATCTCTCTGAACACCACGTAGACAAGAAAACAGAGTAGGAGAATAATATTTTGTGCCAAATAAAGCACTACTCTTGTAAATCCTGGCCTATGTACCCAGAAACTCAATCAATTTGGGCAAGGTAACTAGATTTCTACTTCCATGTTAATCATTTCTCTTCTCTGAATCTTAGAAATGTCTGAATGTGATAAATGAAATCTGTCTCATATAATGGGGTTAGCTTTGTAGACAACCTGTATAAACAACTCTGGTGTTTCACATCACTGAGCCTTTTCAATGTAATTGGGTCATGAACTGCAGGTGCTTTGGGAGTGGAAAACTCCAATTAGAATTTTTGGATTTGCATTGTAGGGGAAATTGAGTCACTTAAAGGGGAACCCTGGAGGTTCATTGAGGAGTGAGGTGATATTTACTCTATCTCAGGGAATAGTGGAGTTGGGACACAACTTTTGGTGGGTTCTGTATAGTTAAAATTGATTTTCAGGAATGTTTGTTTGGTACCACTACCCTGGGGAAAAATTCCTGACAAGCAATTTCAATTCACAAAAAAAACTTGGAAATCAGTGCTCTATCCTCCTAAATTTGTCATTGTTCATGGATGACAGCAGGTCATTGCTCAGCAGAAGACAGACAGGGACAGTTTCCCTAAAGAACTATTCTTGTGAAAGGAAAAAAATGTTCTATTTGATATCTAAAAATTCTTAATGACACAACTTTTTGAATCAGGTGTATAAAAGGGATATTCTTTGGAATTTTAGCACCTTTGCAAATGTAAACTAAAACTTATCAACAGTTGGATCACAGTAATGTTCACTGCAGTGTCTGGACTTCATACAAATATCTGGAAACTTCATATAATTTAGATTCACATTATTATTTTTTTCCAAAGCAAAGACAAACAACATCTTTAAATTCAGATAATCACTTCAAATGTGTTTCACAGGAGCCAAACCATATTCTAAATGTAGTGTTCAAAGACCAACATTACAGGAACAATGTGTAATCAAGTTGCTCAATTAACAGAGATTAAATGAACATTATAGAACCAAGAGAGCACTTCAAAATCAAGTTAAACATACTTTAAATTTCTATCACACAGAATTCAAACTTTTCTTTCATATCACTTTTCACGAAACAAAACATTTGAGCTGTTAATGCCCACCCAACATATGATTGGTGGTCGTGTTTGCCTAAAGGATACTCCATATGGCTGTTCAGAGACCCTTGAATATTGATCGGGCAACAGGTAAAACACAAAAACCCAAGACTCTGTCTACGCAGGCAGAGTGAAGTGGAGAACTGAAGGAGAGAGCATTTTCAGTCAGTCCAGGTCTCTAAAATCCACTTTGGCAATTTCAATCTACTTTTTCCTCAACAACACACTTCGACTTGAATTCTTTGGGCAATTATCCAAATTCCCTACTTCACTCTGAATCTTTGGACATGGTCTTTGAGTGTCTGGAAAAATTTCTTTTTTCTTGTTTCATCATCATGGAATCTTGCATGGAACCCCTTGTATAAGATGCCCATGTCCACTTTGAGAATTTCTAGGTCAGAAGTGTTTTTTTAACTTGTTTTTACATTTTGGGTATGTTGTCCTCCAGGAACAGACAGGTTTTCCAAAGACCCTTGTTTTCTAATTCGGAGCAATGTATGCTCTTTCTAACTTGGAATGCTTTACTCCTAAAAATGAAATAATGTGATTCTAATTCAGAAATCTGCTGAATAATGCCAAAGGCATTTGTGAACAAGTGGGAAAAAGCTGACAGCTGGGTTATGGTGCATTAAGCAAATGGACCAATTGGCTTTACAGAAATAAATGTGGACATGTTGTTTAGTCCTGGATTTTTTATGTTTCTTTCTCATAATGTCATAAAAATTCCTTATTGAAAATTCTGGTGTTGGAAAACTTGACATTCTATTTCAGAGGGAGGAAACTTTCAGCATTTCTTGAAAGCTTAAGGGAAAAGTTTATTAGAAGTAAGAGCTGGTTCCGGTAAAGACATTGCAAGGGAATGATTTTCATTTTTATTCATTTTTGAGGGGTTGTAATTTGCAAATTTAAAATTGGATTCAAACTCACTCATAGATGCCTCTGACTTCCAATGAAAGCCAGTGAGTGGATGGTCACTTATTCATTTTTGAGGTGTGGTAATTCATCACTTGCAAATTTAAAATCAGATTCCAACTCACTCAGAGATGCCTTTGACTTCAAATGAAAGCCAGTGAGTGTATGGTCTCTGCAGTGGTGCAGAGCCTAATAGTAATTTGATCCAAAATTAGAAATGATGTTGTGACTTTTCTCATCATCCACTGGAAAAGTCTTCTATGTCTGACAGTACATTCATTTTAAATTAGTTCTCCTCTCAAATTCTCTCCTTCCTTTAGAGATGAGAAAAGCAAAATTAAAAGAGTGCTCTATCCATTAAGCAATGCTGCTTTCCTTATACAGGTAGACATGTATATATTTATCCTTTTTGTGTGTGAGTAGGTGTCTGAAAAGATCCATCCATAATTTAGAAGTCCTTTCCTTTCTGTCTGTATACATATTCTCTCCCTCAGTTTCTGGCTGCAATAGCTAAAGTTGCTTTCTTCTCTTGTCTTTTTAAACTCCAGGCCATTGAAGAGCCTTTTTCCAAGATGTCCTTTCAGCTGAGTGCCAGCCCAATCTGGCCACTGCTCCAGGTAGTCCACATCTAAGTTTCACTGTGAAGTAGCTTGGCTTAATGGAAAGAGCACGAGCTTGGGAGACAGAGGTCACGGGTTCTAATCCCGGCTCTGCCACTTGTCAGCTGTGTGACTTTGGGCAAGTCACTTAACTTCTCTGTACCTCAGTTACCTCATCTGAAAAAGGGAATTGAGACTGTGAGCCCCACTTGGGACAATGTGATTACCTTGTATCTACCCCAGTGCTTAGAACAGTGCTTGGCACATAGTAAGCGCTTAACAAATACCATCATTATTATTATTATTGTGTGAAGTAGATCGTCATTGTATATTTAAAGCATTTCTTCTCCCACGCTGCTTTTAATTCACCCAAATGCAGGCCACCAGGCAGCGTCTGCTTGGATGTTCCACTGTCATTTATTCTCTTCACAAGCTGACCAGGAATGGTGTCTAGGAGACTGGCTTCATCCTGTAGTTTGATGGTTTTGCTGTCTTCGCCTGATCCCCCACAGTGCAGTCTGGGATTTAACTGCTCTAAAATTCAAATCAGCTGGGTTGGGGAGTAGCTCAACTGTACTTTAGATAGAATGGTATCACAGTGTGGCCAGAGAATTGAGCTACTTGCTGCAATCCAAGTGCCAAACCACTTTTTTCTTGAACAGAAATTTTTATTTTATTTTTTGTTTTTATTTTTAGTTTTAGGCCCAAACTCTCTCCACTTCACTTTGCTCACAGGGCGTGCCCCAAACGTAAATTTTTTGGTCTATGGTTTGAAAACTACATTTAAAGAATTCTCATAAAGCCCACAAGATAAAGAATATAATATATTGGTAAATAAAAACATATATCAGTACATCGGATAGTTTGGGTTTACTCACATCTTCTCTTCTATCTCTTGATAGAATGATTGATTGACCGAATGAGTGATTCCTCTGTTTCACCTTCAGACCCACTTTGGCTTTGATGGCTGTCTGCACAGCAGAATTAATTTCTATTTCCAAAGAAAATCCCCTTTCCACATATTTCTGAACATTACAGATGCACACAACTCTTCTTCCAAAGAGTTTGAGATTGTCTTAAAGCTGTTCATTCATTCAATTCATTCAATAGTATTTATTTAGTGCTTACTATGTGCAGAGCACTGTACTAAGCGCTTGGAATGTATAAATCGGCAACAGATAGAGACAGTCCCTGCCCATTGACGGGCTTACAGTCTAATCGGGGGAAACTCAACCCTGGCAATTGGGGTGTGGGATGGAATTTTCCTGAATTCCTCCCAACCAACCTGGAGGTCACTTGATTGTCAGGTGTCATCTCCCAGGGGGGCATGGGGCCTCTGTATTGCCCCCACCTCAATATGCTTCCTGAACTGAGCATGTCCACCAGGCTCCTTGAGTGGCAGTGAAGTGGGGAAGACATGGACTGGGACGGGAATCAATCGATCAGTCAGTTATATTTATTGAGCACTAACTGTGTGCACAGCACTGTACTAAGCGCTTGGAAGAATGCAAGGCAATAGAGGTGGTAGACACAGTCCCTGTCCACAATGGGAAAAGTTCTGAATGCTACCTGTCAATTATGCAGTTGTGCTCAGGTCTGGATTCCTGGATCTAATCCCGGGTATGGTACTAAAAGTCCATGGATCCTCAGCTGTTTACCTGACTGCCCAGCTTCCTCCCTACCAGCATGATGGTGTGGTTTAGAGCTAGACTTGGCCCACATAGCTTTAAGGCAGGAAGGAGAAGGTTTAATTCGACCCTAATCACCGAAGCGTACCTCAATGCGCAGAAGTGCAGATGAATTGATTCAACCTTTGTGAAATGATAGATCCCACTAAAGGCTTTAAGTGGCCAACTACAATCTTGCTTAATTCCATGAATTAAACCTTCTCCTTCCTGGAGGTAGTAAAAGGTCAAGTCTTTTGGCTAATTAATTTCTCTACCACTGTGATCTAGTCTCCTGTGATTTTTATGCATAAAATTTAAAAAGGGACATGCATTTTTTCCAATTCCCCACTTAAATATTTTTATGACTTTTTCCATTTCTTTCGTTACAGATTATTAAATTCAGTAAAGCCACAGCAGGTAAAACACATTAGTAACTGTCAGACACTCTGCTGCTAATGACATCCTTACTTTGCTCAAGTACAAACTTTTTGCACTGATATTCATCAAGCGAATCCAGCCTGATATCTATTCATTTACCTCTGGCCTGAAGAGCTTTTAAAGTTCATTGTACCCAATATTTCCATTTTAGAGAGAAAAAGTTCAATCAGGTCTGATGTATGCAGTACACTGGGGAAATTGACCATATGAAGTTTTCTGGCATTAAAAAAACCTAAATCCAGCAAAATACATTTTGATAGCAATTTATCAGATAAAATACTTAGACCAATAAGCACAACAATCTCTGAGAAAAGTAATTGAATGCAATCCATATGGAGGAGATTTGTCAGGTGAGGCTACTAAATCTTGTAATTTTTACAGCCAATGTCATCTAGGAAGTCCGGCTTGTGTGATTAGAATATGAAGTATCCGAGATAACATTTTACATGAATAAATGAGTTACATAATATATTTGAGCATAGTGGGATTTTATTCATTGTCTATGGTTGAATAACTATGGGCTATTCTTTCCCTACAGAAAAACTCGTACATATTGGAAATGCCCTCACCTAGTGTAGAACAAAACAAGAGTTCTCTACAATCTTGCTGCATGAACAGGGGACCTGGCTGTCAAGAAAGATTGAGTAAAAGTATATGTTGCACATAACCTGACTTTGTTCCAAGACACATCAGAGCTGTTCCAGCATATTGCCATGATGCAGTCTATGTCGTTGACTGAGTCCACACCACTTAATTATTTAGGATCCCCAAACACAATTTATCCTCCATTATTTGGATATTTTGGATGCAAGTGCTTTTGGAGCTTGAATTATCTGGAAACTTAAGTAGTAATAGTACTATTACTCAATAAATGCTACTATTACAACCAGCGTGAGAAGCAGAGTGGCCTAGTGGGTAGAGCACAGGTCTGGGTGTCAGAGGACTTGGGTTCTAACCCTGGCTCCACCACTTGTCTCCTGTGTGACCTGTGTGACTTGTCTCCTGTGTGAAGAAGTCACTTCACTTCTTTATGCCTCAGTTACCTCATCTGTAAAATGGGGACTAAGAATGTGAGCCCCATGTGTGAGAAGGACTCTGTCCAACCCCATTTGCTTGTATCCACCACAGGACATAGTTCAGTGCCTGGCACAGAGTTAAGCATTTAACAAATACCACAATTATTATTATTATTGGTAGTAGTAATAGTATTGATTGAGTCGCCTACTTGGTTCAGTGCACTGTCCTAGGTGCTTGGGAAGTACTGAATAAAGAAGTGACACATTCCCAGTCCCAAAGAGCTTACACTCTAATTAGGGAGACAAACATCAAAATATTTACAACTAGAGAGGCCAAAAATGAATAAAATGAATATATAGACATGGGTGTAAAGTAGGGTGTAAATCAAGTTAATAAGTGTTAGACTGGCTGAAGTGATGATTCGGCTCAGGGCACTGGAAAATTAATTGGGGAAAGCTTAATGGAAGAGATGGGATTTTAGGACAGCTTTGAATGTGGAAATGGAGTGCGTTTCAAGCCAGGCATGTGCAAGGGGACAGAAGCTGGAGCATTGAGAGCAAGGAACAGTTAGATGTATGGCATGGGACAACAAAGGCAACGAGTCAGGGAATAGGCCGAGAAGAGAGCAGACATGCAATGTGGGGGCAGGTGGTGGGGAGCTTTAAGTCGATTGTGAGAGGTATCTATTCGATGTAATGGGACACACAGTGAAGGGTTTTGAGAAGAGGGGGATACATGTACGGAGTGATGCTTCAGAAAGATGATCCGTGCAGCAAGAGGTAATATAGATTGGAGAATGGAGAGGCCGAAGCCTGGGAGACCAGCAAGGAGGCAAATGCATTAATCTATCCATGGCAAGATTAGAGTTTATTGCGGGCTGGTAGTAGTTTGGGCCAAGAAGAAGAGGCAGATCCAGGAAATGTCATGCACTAAAAACTGGCGAGATTTGGCAATGTACTGGTGTTTGAGATGAATGATAATGTAGTGTTGAGGATGGGAGCAAGGTTTTTGGTTTCTGGGACAAGGAGGATGGTGGCATTGTCAAAGGATACAGGAAAGTTGTAGGAGTGGGTTTAGGAGGAAATTAACCCACATATAAACAACTTAAATACACTATTCGATTCTGTAACCAAATGAACGGGTAGTCCGACAGGAAATAAGAAAATGAGTTCAAACCTTCATATTCTGAAGAGCCAGTAAGCTCGTGGATTTGTGTGGGTGAAGAAACTGTACATTCAAATGAAGATATGGTTACAACAACTTTACCCATGCAATCCCACCTACCCAAGTTTGCACAGCCTTAAAATGATCAAAGAATTGGACTGAAAATGCCCATATTTCTATTTGTGCTCTAAATGAAAATTGGGGGATTTTGATTAAGAAATAATTTGAGCCCAGTTAATTTTTCCCTTAATAAAAGCTTAGTAATACCTTTCCTTTAGTAAAATGAATGCAGAAGACTAACCTGAGCTCTGAGTATTTCAGTTACTGGTGTCCTCTATGTCTGACACATGGTTCTCCATCTAAAGACGGCAAAAACATGAAAAGTCTCAAGAAAATAGGATAGAATGGGTATAGGCAACTCAACAAAGTAAAAGCCAAGACAACGCTAGAAAAACTGAAGCAGATAAATGAAGAGGGTGGAACTAGATTTCAGGATTCTAAATGGACTTTCTAGTTAACATGTCATTTCTCAATGATTTTTTTGACAAATGCATTTTTTGCATAAACTGTACATAGTTTTGCTTAAAATGACTCTTATAAACCTCAGAAGTGGAAAAAGAGTAACTATATGGCTCCTGGACCATTCTTAAATGATTTATTTAGTATGAGTGGTTGAGAGGTTAATGGAAAATATTCCTCACAAAAATATGCATAATGCTTAGCTTCATGTGCACAGAACTTCAGAGAACTTTTATTAAGCATTGCCATAACAGTCTTTCTTTTAGCTCTGTAATTCAGCACATTATTAACACATTTCATCTGATTTTATGATATTAAGGTGCTTGAAATGGTTAATCATGACTCATTTAGATTTCACATTTCCTTGGGAATTGATTAGCATGTTTTTGATTCAAAGAAGTAATAGAAAATGGGATTTCATCTAGTGCTTTGTTGATCAAAAATTAAGATGCTTGTAGCACTCTGTGACTAATGACAGGGCTACAAAATAAAAATCACACACTCAATTGCTGTCTGCATTCCCCAGTGAACTTGAAGCAGGTCCTCTCCAAGGAAATGCAAGACTTGGAGGAGCTAAATTATTCCCCATCTCACTGAGGTCTGACTTCAAGTTCCAGTCCCAGTTGAATGGAGAATGCTGATGATACCATTCACTAGTTCCTGGCAAGAAAGGCTGTAAGGTTTAGAAGAGGTGTGGGAAACAACATTGCTAGAATAGGAGGAGAATCACACACAATTCCTGGAGAATAGCACAGAAGCATGTTTTTGGAACAATGCACCGAGAGCGTTCTTCCCTTTCTTCAGCCTGACTAATCATCCTCACCTTTGCATGGGGAAATCATGAAACAGAAATCAATTCTGTTTGAGAAGTTTGTTTGAGAAGTTTGAAAACTGCTCTCTCAAAGCTCATTAAATGATCTAATTGCCAAATTCAACAACTTCTACTCCATTTCAATCCTCCATGACCTTTCAGCTGCCTTTGACATTATGGATCAACCCCTTCTTCTGGAAACTTTATCTAACTTGGCTTCACTGACACTGTCCTTTCCTGGCTCACCTCCTAACTGGCTACTCCCTCTGGTTCTCTTTTGTGAGCTCCTCCTCTGCCTTTTAATTCATTTATTCAATTGTATTTATTGAGCGTTTACTGTGTGCAGAGCACTATACTAAGCACTTGGAAAGTACAATTCAGCAATAAGGGAGACAAACCCTGTCCACACCGGGCTTACAGTCTAGAAGTGGAGAGACAGACATCAAAACAAGTAAACAGGCATTAATATAAAAAAATAGAATTATGGATATGTACATATATACACAAGTGCTGTGGGGCGGGGGCGGGGTAGAGCAAAGGGAGTGAGTTGGAGTAATGCGGAGAGGAGGGGGAACTGAGGAAAAGGGGGTTTAGCCTTCCACCCTCTGAAAATAGGGGTCCCTCAAGGATCAGTTTTGGGTCCCCTTCTATTCTCCATCTACACCCACTCCTTGGAGAACTCATTCTCTCCCATGGCTTTTACCTACTACCCTTATGCAGGTGATTCCCAAATTTACCTCTCCAGTTCTGACCTCTCTCCTTTTTTGGCAGTCTCACATTTCCTCCTGCCTTCAGGATATCTCTACCTGAAGGTCCTACCGACACCTGAGATCTAACATATCCAAAGAAGAATCCTCATCTTCCCACCCTGTCCTCACCATGACTTTCCCATCGCTGTAGACATTACCAGCATCCTCTCTGGCCCACAAGTCCATATCCTCAGTATTATCCTCAAGTCATCTTTTTCAATCAACCCACATATTGGATGTGTCACCAAATCTTGTTGATTCTACCTTCACAACATCAGTAAAATCTGCCCTTTCCTCTTCATCCAAACTGCCACCACGTTAGTACAATCACTCATCCTGTCCTCCCTAGATTACTGCATCAGCCCCTTTCTGACCTTTTAGCCTGCCTCTCCCCACTCCAGTCCATCCTTTACTCCATTGCCCCACACAATGGATTGTGGAGCATTTAACCTAAACATTCAGGACATGTCATGCCCCTCCTCAAAAATTTCCATGTCAAACAAAAACTCCTCACCATTAGCTTTAAAGCTCTCCATCACCTTGCCCCCTTCTACCTTACCAACCTTCTCTCCTTCTACAATCCAGCCATACACTTCGCTCCTCTGGTGCTAACCTTCTCACTGTGCCTCAATCTCACCTGCCTCACCGCTGACCCCTGGCTCACATCCTACCTCTGGCCTGGAATGCCCTCCCCCTCCTCAAATCTGCCAGGCTAAATTACTCTCCCTTCACTTCAGAGCCTTACTGAAGGCACAGCTCCTCCGGGAGGCCCTCCCAGACTAAGCTCCATGTTTTCTCCTCTCCCACTCCCTCCTGCCTCACCCTGACTCGCTCCCTTTGCTTTCCCCCCATCTTCTCCCCAGAGCACTTATGTGCTATGTAATTTTATTTATTTATATTGATGTCTGTTTACTTGCATTGATGTCGGGCTCCTCCTCCGCCCCTCCCTCCAGTGTCCCAGACTGTGAACTGGGGTGTGGGCAGGGATTGTCTCAGTTTATTGCTGTATTGTACTTTCATTCATTCATTCAATCATATTTATTGAGCACTTACTAAGTGCAGAGCACTGTACTAAGCGATTGCACTATACTAAGCACTTACTCTACTAAGTGCTTTGCATACTTTCTCAAGTTTTTAGCACAGTGCTCTGGACACAGTAAGTACTCAAAAAATACAATCAAATTGAAATCAAATTGAATGAATGAATACTTCATCAGCCCTCTTGCTAACTTCTCAGCCTTCTACATCTCTCCACTCCAGTCCATACTTCATTCTGTTGCCTGGATCATTTTTCTAAAAAAATGTTCAGTTCATGTCATGCCACACCTTCAGTGATTTCCAGGCACTCTACTAAGTGGTTGGGTAGATATAAAGTAATCAGGTTGGACACAGTCCATGTCCAACATGGAGCGAACAGTCTTAATCGCCATTTTATAAACAAGGTAACTGAAGCAAGGAGAAGTTAAGTGATTTGACCAAGGTCCACAGAAGACAAGTGACAGAGCTGGGATCAGACATAAGTCCTCTGACTCTCAGGCCTGTGCTCTTTCCTCTAGTCCCCACTGCTTCCCATTGTAATGAGCACTACTTCAACGCTGAAGAGCTGATTGATAGCATTACATTCTGGGTTGTTGTTTACAATCAATTGCCAGGTGTGGGCTAGTGTGTAGTTTATACAGCTTCCTGGGTATGGGTTATTGTGAAACCTTGTTTTTCTTCAGTCTTACTGTCAATTCACATTACTAGGCTGGCTTTCCAAAGCACTTGAGAAGCAGCGTGGCTCAGTGGAAAGAGCACGGGCTGGGGAGTCAGAGATCAGGGGTTCAAATCCTGGCTCCGCCTCATGTCAGCTATGTGACTTTAGGCAAGTCACTTCACTTCACTGTGCCTCAGTTACCTCATCTGTAAAATGGGGATTAAGACTGTGAGCCCTACATGGGACAACCTGATAACCTTGTATCCTCCCCAGTGCTTAGAACAGTGCTTTGTACATAGTAAGCGCTTAACAAATGCCAACATTATTATTATTATTACTTTAGAATGATCCATTATCTACAATGTAACAATAAACAAAAAACAGACACATTCCCTGCCCACAATGAGTATGTCCGGTCAGTATACAGCAGTTTCTCTATGCCTGTCTCAATAACTTTCAGTGATGCTCAGAGTCGAACGGAAGCTCATCTTGACATCAGCTTTGAAGTGTCTGGTCACATCGTCAAGCATATTGGCTTAAAACAGATTGGGCATTACTGGGTCTATAACAACACCTTGCTTTACTCCAAACATGACGGTGAAATTATAAGGCGAAATCCCCAGAAATCCGACTCTGTTGACCTTGATATCTTAGAGCAGCCCAAGGATCTTTCAGAATGTGGTTCTACTGCTGTCAAATGATTTAGGATTCTTATCTATGCATGTGGAGGAGGCTGAATGTCGATGTGAGTATCTGGAAGTGCCGGGGAAAATCCGGAGAGGAGCTGCTTCTGGGGCAGAGGTTTTGGTAAATCGGGAGATAGAGAGGCACATGTATACAGGAAGCACAGCAAAGAAAAGCTATATTTACATGCATGCAGTGTTGCTTGTCCAGGAAGTCTTTTTAGTCATACTTTCACTTTCTTAATGTCATCTCCAAAGATGACAGCTAGCTAGACAGACATGTGTAGAATATTGTGACCATCTGTTTGTCATTTCAAGGGGAAGTACCAATTTTAAGCCCCTAATCTGCCACCCAAAAAGACTAATGGGAAACTTCCCTAAATTCCTCCTTTGACTGAAGTGGCCATAGGGACAGTGAAGTGCTCTGTGAATGTGCAAAGGAATTAAGAAGTAAGGAGCAGGAAAGGCTATACACAGTGCTAAACACAGTGCTATCAATGACAAATATAAAAGCAAAATCAACCCTCTAGGAGGAGCAGTGACATCAGAAGAGAAACCCCATATTTTTGGAAGATAGGGTAAGTTGAGTCAGAGTCACACAAACTGCTAGGGGCTTATCTTTTGGTGCATAGGAGGAGGAGGGGAAGGAGACTGGTCAGGAATACAGGAGATAAATGAAATTTGCTGAAAATTCTAAGACTCATTTTAGCCCATCATGATGATTTTCTCTTCCATGAAAACCATTTGTAGAGTTTCCTATAGGTCTCTGAAGATTATTAAATGGACAAAAGGAGGGTGGCATCATAAGGCAAGATAGAGAAGGGTAAGGACAACCCAAACCTGGGATGTTTGTAACACCACCCCTCTCTTAAGAGCAAGTGTAGCATTCCCTTTACCATGAGCTTAAAAGTCAAAATACCAGAAGGAAAATTAGGAATCCAGAGGGAGAAATGGAAGATGGGACTTCTCCATCATGGTATCAACTCCACAGGGACACTCATCCTCACAGACTCTTTAGCTGGACATTTCACCTGGATCATTCCAGTTCTTAGGGTGGTTTTCTAGCCTGTTATCTTTTAGAAATCTGTCCCCTTCTAAGTCCTCTCCCTCCTAAAACCCCTGCTCCCTTTACACTCCCCCACTCCAAATGAAATGTTGATACCCGTAGGCTACAAACACAGGATGGAAAAAATAACCACAGCCATCACAACTACACCAAGTTCTTTATTAATGGAAGGACTGAGTTCTTGTAAAACTCTTCTCTAGACTGTAAGCTCACTGTGGGTAGAGAATGTATCTACCAACTGTCTACACACAGTAAGCTCTCAATAGATACCATTGATTGATTGACTGATTCACTAGGAAAAGCTTTTGCTGTAGCGCTCTCTGGTTTTGATATTATGTACATATTTACAAGCCATTTCTTCCTACACTGCAGCAGGCTTCATCCAATCAGGCTCATGTTGTAGAATAATGACACCATAATTTCCTAACAGTGTTCTAGCCAGAATGCATACCAAAAACATTTATTATGCTAAACCTCAGTAAATCTGTTGCCACTGTCAGAGGCAGAAAGCTGGGTTCATTTGTACTCTCCCAATCACTTAGTACAGTGCCTGAAGTTCTCAATATATATTACTGAATGAATGAATGGACCATTGGTCTGAAACAGTAATGCTCTCAGGTAAGAGATATATGTTTCTTTTCAATTTCTATACTCATCCTTCTTCCTCTCTATTCAGTGTGGGCCTATTCTATCTCTGGTTATTTAATTCTATTCAAACTCAAAGATTCAACAGTTGACTAGATATGGATTATTGTGTGTCCTTCTTAACCCCTGAACTGGGGCCCTTTAAAATTGGACAGGAGAAGGGAGAGGTATGAAATTCAAATTAGTTAATATTGTCAATGGCTATAAATATTGTCAACTGCTGCAAAGGGTGAAGCTAAAGCCAAAGATTAAGTTTTCAGATTTTCATGGATTTCTTTATCCACACAGTCTCCCCAATTAGCATCAATCTCTGAGATTTCTATTAGCCTCCAATGAACTTCATGGGCAAGAGCTCATTATTCTCAGTCATGTACATTAGTGACCATTCATTGCTTAACATTAGAGAATACTTATGAGAGATGAACCCTGACTTTTGAAGAAAGGATTTCAACAACGCACAGCTCCCTATGTAAAGTAAATCTTCTTATACCCATGTCTAATTCCATACCAGCTCATTACTTCCATCTTCATCAAAATCCTCTTCTATCCCATCAGTCATTTCTTCTCCATCTGCATCTGCCCCTCCTTCGGCAGGCTCTTCTGTGGAGTTATCTGCATTCTCTGACACACATTCTTCCTGGATCAATTCTGCATTATCTTCCATTTGCTTCTTTTGAGCTTCTGTTAAAAAATCAAACGGAATTACCCATTAAAAAAAGCTTAATTTTAACCATTAATTTTTGGAACTATCAATGCTGAAATGCAGAGGGCAGTTCTGCATTGGCAGCAAACTTTTGAACTTGGCCTGGTGGAAAGAGCATAGGCCTGGGTTCTAATCCTGGTTTTGCCATTTGCCTGATGTATGTCCTTGGGCAAGTCACTTAACTTCCATGGGCCTCAGTTTCCTCAGATATAAAATAGGGATTCAACACCTATTCTCCCTCCTATCTAGATTGTAAGGTCCATATAAGTCCATCATGATTATCTTGCATCTCTGTTTAGTACAGTGCTTGTTTAACAGATAACACTATTAACATTAACTTTTTGGGTTTATATTCCAGAAGAATTAAGTTCATGAATTATGGCTTTTGAGTAAAGGAGATCAGCACAACTCCCCTAAATAGTACTGAATTAAAATTTTAGGGGAAATCATATGTTGTCTGATTCTGTCTCATGAAAAGATGGCTACATGAACTTGAAGGGTTTGGAGAGAGGCAGGGGAGAGGCAGGGGAGAGGCAGCACAAGGATGCTGAGCAGTGTCCTAGGGAGCTCCCTGAGATGACAGCTTCTTCTGCTTTTGGAATTTTCCAAAAAAAATGTTCAGTCCCTGTTTCCCCAAACCTCAAAAAACTCCATCCACTTCCTCATCAAAAAGAAACTGTATACCATGGCTTTAAAGTTTTCAATCAGGTTGCCCCCTCCTATCTTTCCTCACCTATTTCCTACTACGATCTAGCATGCTCACTTTGCTTCGCTCACTTTGCTTCTCTAATGCCAACATACTCAGGGTACTTGGGTCTGCCTATCTCACCGCTGAGTCCTCACCCCTGTCCTGCTTCTCGCCTGGAACTCTCTCCCCCTTCATATCTGACAGACCATCAGTCTCCCCACATTCAAACCCTTATTAAAATCTGATCTCCAAGAAGCCTTCCCCAACTAACCCCTAATTTCCCCAACTCCTTCTCTCTCTGCATCACCCTTGCACCTGGATTTGTACCTTTTATTGACCCCACCCTTAGCACAACAGAATTTATGATCATATCTGTCATTTACTTTAGTCTGTCTCCGCTTCTCTACTCTAAGTTCCATGTGGGCAGGGAACGTGTCTACCAACTCTGTTGTGTTGTACTCTCCTGAGTGCTTTCTAGTCAATAAGTGCTCAATACAGAGCATTGATTAATTGATTGATTGAGTGTGGTAGCAGATGGGGTGGGGTGGGGGGGAGGGTGGCTCCTGGACATTTTGCCACCCACTCCGCTTTATCAACATGTTCATAGAGTGGAAAAAAAGAGAGCAGGTAGAAAGAGGCTAATCCCCTGAAATAACTCTGGAGGATGACTTGTAGTTTCAAGTGGGAGAATAGAGACCTATGTCATGTGTCAAAAATACCTATATACATGTTCACAGACCATTCATAGCTCAAATCCTAAAATCCACTGAATGAAAGGATATCACCTAGAAGTTTTGCTTCCTACTAAATTCAGAAGAGGGATATTTCCTTAAATGCTATATTCCAAAGAAAGACACAATTTTCTCTGCCCTGAATAGTCTAACCCACCATTTGCTCTACATTTCATACCCTAACACTTCACCCCAATTAATGCCACCTTTTGAGATATAGTCGTCAGAAATTTGGCACAAAAGCTATTTTTCCTTTGAGTAAGTAGCACTGAGATTAGTTCTTCCTTCTCCTTGATTTTCTATATTAACCGATTTAAATAAACTTTATAGAGATTTTACACTTAATAATCGTCAAATACAAAATCATAGATAATTATTTTTATGGGGCTAATTTGTTATACATTTGCATAATAGGAAACTTTATGATTTTCTTCCTGGGGAAATCTGAACATGAAAGAAAACAATATCTAGAATAGTGGATGGATTCCAAGGAGGTTCAAATCTAGATTTTACAGACTTGAAGACCTAAAATGTCTAACAAAAATAAATGTGTAGCTGTTTGACTAGGCTGCTTTCTAGACTTGAAACTTTGAGGTCTCATGGAGGCAGTGAGTGGAAGAATCAACTCCAACACTTAACTTTTCTGTTCCTCAGTTACCTCATCTACAAAATAGGGATGAAGACTGTGAGCCTCACATGGGACAACCTGATTACCCTGTATCTATCCCAGCACTTAGAACAGTGTTCTGCACATAGTAAGCGCTTAACAAATACCAACATTATTATTATTATCCTCTCTGGGCATCTCTATTTCTTGGAAGAGTATTTAATGTTCTCTTCTATTTTATCACTGTGAGCATTCTTTTTCTGAAAAAGGATGTGAATAAAGCTGCAGGGGGGAGTGTGCCAATTAATCAATGGTATTATTGAATACTTTCTGTTTGCAGAGCACTGTGCAATTTAAAATAGAGCTGGTACACATGTTCCCTGCTCATATACAGCTTAGAGTATAGCTCAGGGAGACAGACACTAAAATAAATTACAGATATGTACATAAGTGCTGTGGGGCTGCGGGTGGGGTGACTATCAAGTGCTTAAAGGGTACAGAGCCAAGTGCATAGGCAGTGCAGAAGGGGAAGGGAGTAGGGGAAATGAGGAGTTAGCTAAGGAAGGCCTCTTGGAGGCGATGCAATTTTAATAAGCCTTTGAATGTGGAGAGAGTGATAGTCTGTTGGATATGAAGTGGGTGGTAGAGTTCCAGGCCAGAGGCAGGACATGGGTAATAATAATAATAATAATGATGGTATTTGTTAAGCGCATACTATGTGCAGAGCACTGTTCTAAGTGCTGGGGTAGACACAGGGGAATCAGGTTGTCCCACGTGGGGCTCACAGACTTCATCCCCATTTTACAGATGAGGTAACTGAGGCACAGAGAAGTGAAGCAACTTGCCCACAGTCACACAGCTGGCAAGTGGCAGAGCTGGGATTTGAACTCATGACCTCTGACTCCAAAGCCCGGGCTCTTTCCACTGAGCCACGCTGCGAGTTGTGGCAATATAGACGAGGTCAACATACAGTGAGTGGGTTGGCATTAGAGGAGCAAAGTGAGGTAAGATAGGAGGGGTCGAGGTTTTAAAACTGATGGTACGGAGTTTCTGTTTCATATAGAAGTGGATGGGCAACCACTGGAGGTTCTTGAGGAGTGGAGAAATGTGGGCTGAATGATTTTGTAGAGAAATGATCTGGGCAGCAGAGCAGTGTATGGACTGGAATGGGGAGAGACAGGTGACAGGAAGATCTGAGAGGAGGCTGATTGCAGTAGTTAAGGTGAGATATGTTAAGTCTGCTGGTCCCTATGGACAGGTCCTATGTCTCTTTTCTCTTCAGGCAAAATTTTTTCAAACTCAATTCTTGTGAAGTCTTTTTCTGTGGCTTCACACATTCTCATAGAGTCAGGTGGGTTTCCCTGGAGATTTTTCAAGACGAACAACTTCCTCCATCACTTCGGTAATATCAACTGGAACCGTCTGCTTTGGCAGGAAGGCCTGTGTATAATTTTAACTTCTTGAAGCACTATTCTGCTCTTTCTTCTGCTTTTGCAGTCTTAACAAGAAATAGGCAGAATCCAAGCAATGTGGGGGCAATTTTGGATAGCAACATCATTACAGCTCATTTCTTTTACTTTAATCTCTCTTGTGGCCCTTTGGGTTGCTGGAAACTTGCTGTCTTTTATTCTGAAGATGCTTCAAAATTCTGATAAAATACATATACACATACACACAAACACATATATATGCATATATATATGCTATTTGTTTAGTTATTTATGCTATATGTATATATATACACACATATACGCTCCTTGATGCTATTTGTTTAGTGTTTACTATGGGCCAGGCACTGAATTAGGCACTGGGATAGATACAAGGTAGTCAGGTTGGACACAGTCCATAACCTACTTAGGGATCACAGTCTTAATCCCCATTTTACAGATGAGGTAACTGAGTCACAGGCACAGAGAAGTTAAGTAACTTGTCCAAGGTCACACAGAAGACAAGTGGCAGAACTGGTATTAGACCTCAGGACCTTCTGACTCCCAGGCCTGTACTCTATCCACTAGGCCATAATGCTTCACACAGATTCTGAAAAGGATGCAGATTATAAATAAAAATGAAAAGAAATGCAGCCCACATAGGATGGGGAGAAGAAGTGTTCAATAATCTGAAACTTTAGGCTATGAAAGTATGTTTCCATCCTTTTCTCCCACAAAACCACAGCTGGCACTTTCTATTAAGATACAATTCAGTGTGCCTTGCTCTTGTTTCTCCTGCCTCTGACTCCTTACTATTCTGCTTCCTCTGGTCTGGATCATATACACCAGACCAAAGCTGTCCTATCAACTGACACCTTATTGTGGCAGGAGTTTGTATACACTGATGAAGCTCAGAGCTATTCCATATAGGGCTACCAACAATGGAAAGGTCTAAGCCAAAGCATCAAAGTCGATTCACCTGAGCTGGGCAGCAAAGGCATGGAAAAGAATCAAAGGCGAATGATCAAGTGATCAAAGCTCTGATCAAAGACAATTGCAGAGACTAAAATGTTTACTCTGTGGTAGAAGGCAATGGTAAACCACTTCCCTATCTTTAGTAGAAAACTCTAGGGGTACACATACTAGAATGACTTTATGACAGAAGATGGGATGTTCTGAAGAGGGTGTGTCAATGAAATCATTGGGGGTTGAAAAGAAAGCTCTCACCAGCTTCAAAGCCCTTCTGAAATCTCATCTCCTTCAGGAGGCAGTCCCCAACTAATTTCTTCTTTCCCAATTATCACTTGAGTACTTTGCACCAATCATGCAATTTCTTTGGGAATTTGTCCGTTTATTGGCATATTATACTGTCCCAATTGCTTAGTAAAGCGTTCTGCACACAGCAAGAACTCAACCAATTTAACTGACTGACATAGAAAGTGCTTAACAAATCTTATTATTATTATTGTTATTATTCTACAGGTAAGGCAACTCAGGCACAGAGAAGTTAACTGACTTGCCAGAGGTCACACAGCAGACAAGTGGTGGTGCTGGGATTAGAATCAAATTCCTTCTTTCTCCTTATCTATAATTGCTTAGTGTCTGTCTGTCTGTCTTCTCCTCTAGGTCATAAATCCTTTTTATAGTGCAGAGATCATGTCTACCTACTCTGTTGTATTTTCCCGAGCACTTAGTACAGCCCTTTGCTCACAGCAGGCACTCATTAAAGTCAATCCAGTGACTGGATTGAAATACCTTTGCCATGCATATAGTGCACTTCTCTTTGTGTATTTACTGATTAGTAGGATTGATTTGTTCTTTGACTCAATATTCAAATCCAAACGATTTGCATATCATTACACAAGCACATCCTTAATATAGAAGTCATGATTTTGGGTATGGAGGGAGAAGGATAAAAAAATGAAATAGGAGTTGGGGTAGAGTGGACCACAATAGAGGGAGCCTGAGGGAGGTACATGATAGGTTTGAGGCTTGTTAATCCAAGGTTCCCACAACAAATAAAAGTTTTCCAGAAAACCTCTATTGTTTACAATAATAATAATAATGTTGGTATTTGTTAAGCACTTACTGTGTGCAGAGCACTGTTCTAAGCACTGGGGTAGACACAGGGGAATCAGGTTGTCCCACGCGGGGCTCACAGCCTCTCCCAATCCTTCCTCTAATTTGTTCCCCCAGGCAGAACTGATGGGTGGGCAAATCTTCCTGTGGAGTTCTCCAAGCCAATAATAATAATGGTACTTGTTAAGTGCTCTGTGCCAAGCACTTACCTAAGTGCTAGGGTAGATACAAGCTAATCAGGTTGGTGACAGTCCCTGTCCCCATGGGGGCTCACACTCTTAATCCTCATTTTACAGATGAGGTAGCTGAGGCACAGAGAAGTTAAGTGATTGGCCACAGTCACAGAGCAGGCATGCGGCATCTGATTCCCAGGCCTGTGTTCTATTCACTAAGCAGTGCTGTTTCTCACAGCCAATGATGAAATCTCTGGCTATCTAAACCTGGGAGGGAAGGTACAGTGTATCCTCAGCACCCACTGTATCTTGCTTCTCACGGCAGCAGGCACTCTGCTTCCCAGGTCTCCTGACTACCAGTCTTGAGCTCTTCCCACAGCAAAAGCAAAAACAGTGGGAAATGGAATATCACACATGTAGTATCCTGTGGGAATTAATCAGATAGAGATCAAAGAGGGAAAAAGAGCAGGAGCTCTCTTGTTGTGATCACCCCCTTCTCCCCTGGCTCCATCTTGAGTTTTCCTTCCTCCTCCCACTGGTTGATTTCTCAGTCAAGGTCAGTGGGCTCAGGGCAGAAGTGAAAGATTTTACTTCCATCACTTCCTCTCATCTTTCCTCTACCTTGGATAGCTGAAATGTTTATTTCCCTTCAAAGACGTCTCCTTTTAATTACATCGGCTAATTAACAGGCATACAGCACAATTTCCTTGAATCCAATTAGGGGAAGCCAATTGATAACAGCTCTTCATATTTAAGAAGATGTTACTCATGGTGAGGGCATCATCACCAATAGTATTCATTGAGTACTTAATGTGTGCAGAGCACTGTACTAAGAGCTTGGGTGGGTAAAACAGGACAGAGATGGTAGACACATTCCCTGCCCACAATTAGTTCCTATTCACATGGCTGGAAATAACTACAGGGAAGTGGCTTGGCCTTGTGGAAAGAAAATGGGCCTGGGAGTCAGAAGGACTTGGGTTCTAATCCTGGCTCCACCACTTGTCTGCTGTGTGACCTGGGGCAAGTCATTTCACTTCTTTGTGCTTCAGTTACCTCATCTATAAAATGGGGATTAAGACTGTGAGCCCCATACATCTACCCCAGTCCTTAGAACAGTGCTTGATATATAGTAAACACTTAATGTTGGTGGTTGTTAAGTGCTTACTATGTGCAGAGCACTGTTCTAAGCACTGGGGTAGATACAGGGTAATCAGGTTTTCCCACGTGAGGCTCACAGTTAATCCTCATTTTACAGATGAGGTAACTGAGGCACAGAGAAGTTAAGTGACTTGCCCACAGTCACAAAGCTGACAAGTAGCAGAGCGGAATTCAAACTCATGACCTCGGACTCCCAAGTCCGTGCTCTTTAAACTGAGCCACACGGCTTCTCTGATCAGATACCATCATTATTATGTGACCGCTCCTCCATTCCACTTTGTGTACATAAAAAGATTATTTTTTCCATGCTGATGTACTTTCCATTTGCAATCTTTTCAAAGTCTTCGCTCAAGCCTCCTTTCTCTTGATAGACACGAAGCTGGCCTGTATGCTGCTGTTATCTCCCTGCAGTCTGCTGCCTTTACACATCCTTTGAGAGTGTTCTTCTCTACTTGGTGGTCTCCCATTTTGGCTCACCACACTCTAGTTGCTTGGACATCCTGTTATCAGTCATTCTCATCTCTTGCAATGAGCAACACCTCAATAATGGTGGGCTGACGGCACTCAAGGCCCTCATGTTCTTAATTTTGATTGCCATTTGAAGTGGAGGAAAACTCTCTGTACTGCTGAGGAAACTCCTTGAGAAGCTGGATTTGTGATATCAGAGTTATATATATATATGGTTGGAAGCCACCTTGCTTTACAAATTTTCAAACTGATATGTAGTTTAAAGTCTCCTTGCTTCCACACTCAGTCTTCCAGACCAACTGTTATGATTTGATTTTCTATTACTTTGTCTGTGCATTGTAGAATACAGTACTGCTTAGGGAACTAAATTTGAGGTGACATTCAACTCTGTGTTGTGAAGAGTTTTCTTGTTGCAGGCTGGGACGTATCCTCCTTAGACATATAGTCAGTACGTAAATGCTGTGCCTGTTCTGGCAACCAGCTCATAACCATGTGCATGTCTTCTTGAATATGCTTGATCCTGAGCACATCCAAAGCAGATTCCTCAGCATATTACAGTTCTGGGAGGGTTTCCTGGAAAACCTTTGCTCATGCTTTTTGCTTGTTGAGTTGACAGTTTCCTGGTGGATCACAACCACATTCTCATACTACCTCCTACATTCCCAATATGGACGCATACAACAGTTTCAAAAGAATTGGACCTATGATACACAATGCCTTACTCTGATGATCAATCAATCAATCATCAATATTATTTATTGAGTGCTTACTGTGCATTGAGTACATGGGAAAGTATAATAGAATTGGTACATGTAATCCCTACCCATGAGGAGCTTGAAGCGAAGGTAAGGAAGAGCACTTTCAACTCTGATTTTAACCAGCGACCACTATGGAATAGATCAAGGATTTTGAAGAACTTCCCGGGACACCGAAAATTGTTTTGTTGTTTCCAGTGTCCAAGTCTACTGGTACTAATAATTGTGGTATTTGTTAAGAGTTTACTGGGTGCCAAGCACTGTACTAGCACTGGGGTAGGTATATGATAACCAGGTCAGACATGGTCTGACACATTATCGATGATGTCAAATGCTTTTGCAAGATCTACAAAAGGAATGTGCTTTGGGGAGGATCGCTGCACCTCTCCAATAAAACCAGGTTATGCTGTCTCTTGGTCAAAAGCCAAATTGTAGCATTTCCTCTGGGTTCCTTATATAGAGGAAAAAACAGTGCAGGTGCCCAAGCAACAGCCCTTGCTTGGAAGTTGTCCTTCTCTAGCCAGAGTGAATAGCCAGAGGCCACTCTACACAACATATCTTTTATCCTTTCTGTGCTACTGTTTGTTGTGAACAGGAATGTGTCTGTTTGTTATAATAATAATAATGATGGTATTTTTAAGTGATTCTCTGTGCCAAGCATTGATCTAAGCACTGGGGTAGATACAAGGTAATCAGGTTGTCCCATGTGGGGCTCACAGTCTTAATCCCCATTTCACAGATGAGGTAACTAAGGCACAGAGAAGTTAAGTGACTCACCCAAAGTCACACAGCTGACAAGTGGTGGAGCTGGGATTAGAACCCACAACCTCTGACTCCCAAGCCTGTGCCCTTTCCACTAAGCCATGCTGCTTCTACTGTTATACTGTATTCTCCCAAGTGCTTCGTACAGTGTTTTGCACACAGAAAGCACTCAATAAATATGATTGAATGAATGAATGAATATTGGCCACACCAGAAAGAGTGCCATTACCTGGAAGGAGATGATGTGCCTTATGAATGAAGAGAAGATCCACCAAAGGAAATGAATGAAAACCAACAGAATTGCCTATTCCCTAAAATAATCTGGTTCACTGGAATAACTATTTGGGGGTTCATAAGTAGTTTCCTTAAGGTAGAAAAGGCAGCAAGGAACCATCTTATGTGCAAACAATGTAGAATGGATGAGCAGTGATGCATCAGCTCTTTTGGTCAAACATCCCACCCTTTCCTTACCAATCCTGTTTCTGACCACACACCTTTTCAAAGTCATGTGAGATTCACTCAGATTAATTTTGGTTTGTTGAAACTGCAGATGACACTCTTTGGTCTTTACTAATTCCAGCTCTGGATCTTTAGTCTAGCAATGTTGAAATCCCTTCAATATAAAATATTCTGTGACCTGAAGAACCGAAAAATCACTTGGTCTTGCCTAAAATATTATGCTTCTCCTATTTTTAGTTATACAGAATTAATCCTGTGACAAGACAAAGTGACACAACATGATCTTACTAAACAGTAGAAAAACATATGGTGGTGTGTCCCTACTTTCAGATATCTTAACTAGAAAAGTTTCTTGAAGTTTGGAGTAACTACAAGAAAAACTATAAGTACAAGTATTAACTAATCTCCCTAGTGAAGAAAACACATTCAAGCGAAACAGTAAGAATTAATAAACAAGTGGATAATAAGCAGGGAAGGTAAATTTTTTTTTGTTTTCTATAACACTGTGACTATTATTTTATAAAACTAAGCCAAGAAGTAGTTTGCAATTCAGCTTCAATACCCCTACTCAACTATTCACAACTAATT
This sequence comes from Ornithorhynchus anatinus, assembly GCF_004115215.2. NCBI lineage: Eukaryota > Metazoa > Chordata > Mammalia > Monotremata > Ornithorhynchidae > Ornithorhynchus > Ornithorhynchus anatinus. The sequence continues at coordinate 50,672,168 of NC_041731.1, read as the reverse complement.
ATAGCTTCGAAACACAATACACAGAATCTACTTTGGTGAGAGGTCTATAATTGGAGGCACTGAACTATACCTTGATTCTGGGAGATCTATATTCAGAGCACTTTTTTATTAAATTGAGTTTGTTGCTATGCCATTAACATTAATAGAATCTAGAAAACTGGTTGAGATAGCAGTAAACTTTTCTGACAGGCTTAATTGCTATTTAATCACTTGTGGAGGTGTATTGAGCAGATATTCGAAAAATTGCTGATAGAAAAGGAGGAACATTATTAAACAGAGCTAAGTAATTTCCTTGTGTAATGTTTATGAACACAGACTTCTACCTGAAACCATCTAGAGGGTTGGTTTTTCTCAAAATCTAATCAGATTCCTGAATCTTACTGAAATCTGAGAAATCAATTCCATCCACGAGAAGCAGCATGGTGTAGTGGATAGAGCACGGACCTGGGAGTCAGAGGACCTGGGTCCTAATCCTAGCTCTGCCACTTGTCTACTCTGTGTCCGTGGACAAGTCACTTGACTTCTCTGTGCCTCAGTTACCTCATCTGAAAAATGGGCATTGACAAGTATGACACTTCAAAAAAAGGACTGCCTCAATATATTTTCATCTTGTCAGCTACAAATGCACCCTTGGGTGAATTTCATCGTCAATGGTAGTCATCTTCTTAGTGTTCAAAGGACATCTCTCTCTACAGACAACTTTTGAGAAAGGGAGTGATGTGATTCAAAAGATACAAAACAAAAGCATGGGGAACAAAAACATACAACAGGAGTGCTATCTTTAAATAACGTATTTTAATCATGTTTGTTCTTAATACTAGCTCTGGCCCCTATAAAATGAACACAAGTAGCACCTTGTCTTTAATGAGAGTGTGGAAGTATTGAAACAACCATGAAGTTGGTCAATTTACATCAGGCTGGGTCAGTTCACAAACTTTCCTCTTCTAGACTGTAAACCCGGTGTAGGCAGGGATTGTCTCTCTTTATTGCTGAATTGTACTTTCCAAGCGCTTACTACAGTGCTCTGCATACAGTAAGTGCTCAATAAATACGACTGAATGAATGAAAATGTAGTTGGTGCTTTGGGGAGTTACTAAGGAGGATGGAGATTTGGCCCCTTTCCTGGGGAAGTTTCCAATATAAAGGGAAAAATGGAGAGGCACAAGACTGAACCGATCCATTTTTGGCATTTGCTATTAGAAAGAAAATGTAGAAAATGGCAAATCATCAAACAATTTAAAATTTACCAATGTCACAGTTCACAAATACACCCATTGAAAAGTCACCATTCACAAATGTCCCCTAGAAAATACTATGGGGAATTGCCACAAATATGTAGCAATGAGATGGAGCAGCCTCCAAGGGAGGTGACTTCAGGCTTCTGCTCCTTCCTCTGGCTGGAAAGTTTAAAGGAAAATAATACAGCAAATGACAACTTCTCACACAAAGAGAGGACAGAATTTGAATTTTACTATAGCATTTATATTGATTTATCATCCACAACTTTCCATTCTTAAAAGTAGTTACATGGAGTAAGATATAATAATGCCATTCAACAAGGATCACGGCTTTCTTTTTATTTATATTCAAATATGTTCATCAGAATCCTTTAAATTGAAGTGCAAATTGATTATCAAAGACTTCTACTCCAAAGGCTGTCATGACCTTTATGAGAGGTTTATCAAAAGGGAATATAAATTTATGCAACATCACATGATGTTTGCTGGAACAACCTTTTCATGTGACTGGTACTGTTGCCAGCATATATAAATACATGTATAGCTAAATTATTTAAACATGACATGGTAATGACATATGGCATATACCTGTAACTTATTTATTCATTTATTTATCAATTTATTTATATTAATGTCTGTCTCCCCCTCTAGACTGTGAGCTCACTGTGGGCAGGGAATGTGTCTGATGTTATACTGTAGTCTCCCAAGTACGTGATACAGTGCTTTGCACACAGTATGTGTTCAATAAATAAGACTGAATGAATGACATGAAAGAAATATGTCTTTATCCTTTGGGGACTAGAACAACTTCACTTTTAACTTTATCCTGAGACAGGAAAGAACTACATTTTCTGCTTGGAATAAGTCCAACAATCAAGGGCTCACATGCTCCAGATCTTAAAGTTAGTAGTAAGTTGGCAAAAATATAGCTATTGGGTACGGAGAAATCCTATCCTAAAACTCGAATTTGATTTACTGAGCTGCCAATGTGCTATTCAGCTCCTTCTAGATCCCTGCTCTTTCCTCACCGTGTGCCAGCCGAAGCAGTAAAGTGGCAAACAGTCTCATGCACTGCTGTTTGCTGCAGTCCTGACACACCGGACCCCAGGAATCCCAGGCAGGGTCCATCAGAAGTCCCTCAGAAGGGGCTGGGGGAAGGCGGTGTCTCATGGGTAGGGGGCTGAGTATGCTCTAGGAAGAAACTGGATTGACGAATAAAATCCAGGGTCCAGTGGTAAGTAATGCAAGCCCACATATTACGCAGCCCAGGGGAACAAGGAGTGATCAGCTGCCACTTAAACACTGTTAGAGAAGGTGCAAAAGTCCCTCTCTGTATCCTGGGGAGATTTGGGGAGATGAGTCAGAGCTCCAGCTCAGCTCCTTCTGCCATATTCCCAGGCTATCTGGGGAACTTTAGAATCACTGAGTTGGTTGGTACCATCTTGCCAGTCTGAAGTGAATGTTGCCTGACCTGTATGGTTTTGGGAACCTAGGCTGAGTGGTCTTGCCCAGGGATTTAATAATAATAATAATAATAATTATAGTATTTGTTCAGCACTTTCAATGCGCCAAGCACTGTTCAAAGTGCTGGGATAGATGCAAAGTAATCAGGTAGCCCCACGCGAGGCTCACAGTCTTAATCCCCATTTTACAGCTGAGATGACTGGGGTCCAGAGAAGTTAAGTGACTTGTTCAAGGTCACACATCAGACAAGTGGGGGAGCCAGGATTAGAAGGCAGGTCCTCTGACTCTCAAGCCCCTGCTCTTGCCATGAGGCTACACTACTTCTCAGGGATTTGATTTCCCTTCATTTGATTATGGGACATCTAGTCTCCCAATCTTTTCTCCTTGTAATAATAATAATAATTATGGTATCTGTTAAGCACTTACTATGTGCCAAGCAATGTTCTATGCACTGGGGTAGATACAAGGTAATCTGGTTGTCTCACATGGGGCTCACAGTCTTTATCCCAATTTTATAGATGAGATAACTGAGGCAGAGAGAAGTTGAGTGGCTTGCTTAAGGTCCCACAGCAGACAAGTGGCGGAGCCAGGATTAGAACCCACGCCCTCTGACTCCCAAGCCTGTGCTCTTGCCACTAAGCCATACTGCTTTTCATATAGTGTCCCTTTGTATAGTCAAAGGGTGCTGCTCTGGTCCTAACTCAATACCCAGAGCCTGGAGCTGGGGGCAGGGGGAGGAGAGAGAGAGAGAGAGAGAGAGAGAGAGAGAGAGAGAGAGAGAGAGAGAGAGAGAGAGTGTGTGTGTGTGTGTTGGGTTGGGGGGAGGGAGGGAGGAAAAGGGGAGATGGATGTGACTGCAGACTTGTTCCAAGGCAAATATTCCCTGAGCTCGCTGTGGCCAGGGAATGAGTCTGTTTGCTGTTGTATTGTACTCACTCAAGTGCTTAGTCCAGTGCTATGTATAACTGCTCAATAAATACGACTGAATGATTGACTATGAACAGTGGTTTCGTTTTCCCATCTAGATTATAAGGTCCCTGTGGGTAGGGAACATATCTGTAGAATTGTACTCTCAATACATCTGTTAATCAATGGTATTTGTTGAGCACTTACTGTGTGCAGAGCACTGTACTAAGCACTTGGGAAAGAACAATACAGTTGAGTTGGTAGACACAATTCCTTCCCAAGCTTAGTACAATGCAGATGGTGAGCACCCAGCAAATATCACTGATTAATTAGGTGGCGTTAGATCACCATGGAGTAAAGATTTGGTCTAAGGAGAGAGGTGAAAGAGGGTTCTTGAATTAGGGAAAAGGAGTCAAGTTAGATAGAGGCAATAGATGGAAAAATCACAGTAGAGAAAGAGACTTATTGGAATCTGAACTATACCTGAGGGTGCCCCTGCCATGATGCTGTTCTTGTCTGTCCGTCTCCCCCGATCAGATTGTAAGCCCATCAAAGGGCAGGGATTGTCTCTATCTGTTACCTATTTGTACATTCCAAGCGCTTAGTACAGTGCTCTGCACATAGAAAGCGCGCAATAAATACTATTGAATGAATGAATGAATGTATGATGCATTTCCTCTGACTAATGGGAAGAAGGGAGCATTTAATTTATTGGTCCTGATCTAAAAATTCTGCTCCTAAAACTCCCCTCTCTCCTTTGACCAAAATGCACAGGTACCCCTTGGCTGGTGATGCACAAAGTAATTCTTTTTTTAGAGTACTGCTACATTTGTTCTGTTGCATGAAGTTGCATGAATTGTCTATCTATATCAATGGAGTCTGTTTTAGACCGTAAACATCGAATGGTAGGAAGGACTGTGCTTTCTTAACTTGCTTTGGAAAGGTCCTAGTGCAGCACCACCCCAGGCAAGACTTCATACAGTGTGTTTGATGCTGAACTTAATTATGATTCTGAAACAATAACTTAGAAGATCCTTACTGCAGAATTTATAATGAAATTGCCTGAAGACTAGTTCAGTTAATGGTGTGTATCTTTTCATCTAAAAGTTCTGTTCCATGAAATGTTATTTCTAAAATTCTAGCTAATAAAGGTGAGAGTTGGAGGTAGTTCGGAAACTTTTTCAGGTTTTGATACTCGGAGGAGGAGAAACCAGCTTCACCTAAATTCTGGGCTCATTACCAAGAATTCCACAGTGTACAGTAAAATCTCTGCAAAGTTTCAAGTCTTAGCCTGGGTAGTCAGTTTGACTGATAGTACTGTCCTGCTCTAATTTACCTTATAATAACCTGTCTATGAGAGCAGATCATTGCCACCTACCTGAATCAGCTTTCTGCTGCTTTTCAATCTTCTCCAGTCTCCCTAGCAAGGAATCAATTTTCGTTTTGATTTGGGTTAATTCTTTCTTGATTGTCTGTAACTCATCTGATTTCACTAGAAGGGGATAAAGTAAAAAAAAAAACAACAAACTCATCATGCATGAAGAGGTGGTAAACTCAAGAACAGTCCCCAAACAGCACACAAGCCCCTCAAATCACACAATGTAATTTTCAGTACCATCAGCTTTTCATTTCCCTTGAACCCTTTTGAAAGAAACACTTAAAAAGACTTTCTCTGCAAAAATGCCACATTCCTGCAGTATGCATGAAATACTAAATCTTAGTGACAGCAGGTTTACGTTTAGTAAGTATGAGATTTAAAACTACTTAAAGTCATAATATTCCATATGAACCAATCTCACTGATGCTTAGTGACAATGAACCACTAATGTAAATTGATTCAAAGAAGTGATTTGATCCTGATATTCAATCCTAATATTATTCTGTATCACACTTTTGGCAGCAACAAGTATTTTTCAACCAGCTTAACAAGAGTATATGGAAACTCATAAATAACATTATAACATTTATCCTTTAAAGACATGATTTATGGTTCCCAGCAAGAGATCACATACCTATTCCTCCTCCTTTTAAAAAATGATAGAGGGTTTGATAATTTTTAAATGTATAAAAGACTAAGATCCATACAGCATTATGCCCAAGAGTGAGGATGAATGAGTCCCTCTGAAAACCTTGCCCATTGGTAAACCAGGAGGATTGTGTTATGAGATAGGCACAAGTTGGGGCTAGAAAGGCAGAGTTCTCCCCCAGCTATAGCACAACATGGTTTTATTTGGAGAGTTTACCTTCCATCAAGAATGTGAGTGTGTACGCGAGTCTTTCTGATAGAAGGCAACTGATACAAACACTGGAGTCTGTGACTGACCTTAGATTAGCATATGAAGCATTTGGTTGGCTCATGAATTTGTCTGAGCGGCTAAGCAACTCTACCAATCCCAGGAAGAAGAGGCTGAACTATGGTCCAGTATAACACTGCCAACCCCTCACTCCAGTCAAATGACGCAATCTTATGCCAGTCTAGTGCCTGCAACCTGTGCTTGGCCTTACTAGACCATGCAAAGGCTGCAGTGCTCTCCTCACCCCTGCCTCAGACCACTGCTGGCCCTGCACTGTTTTTGTTGCTTTTTTTTTTTAATAAAAAGAAAACAAACTCAAGGCTTCTCACTTTGTCTCCTCCACCCACCCTATAGGAAGACACACCTTGGGCAGAACAAACCTTCCCAAGCTCTCCATGCCCTAGGGAGTAAGCCCAGGCAGCTCCCTGTCCTCCTGAAGTCCTCCTGACCACCACAGTGACGAGAACCTGACCACTGCAGTGATGAGAACAGCAGCTCTTCCTATTCTGCTGTGGGGATCAGCTCAGGAAAATGGGTCAGGGCAGTGGAGGGAAACACATTTTTCTGCTTTTCCCGCTGTAGCCACCATTCTGAGGCCCAGGAAAATTAGCCTGTACAGCAGAGGAAAACATATTTTCCTGCCCGCTCTGGAGCTTGAGAAAATGAGCCAGAACAGTGGAGGTAAATGTGTTTTCCTGCCTGCTTTGGAACCCGGGAATATGTGTCGGGGCAGTAGAGGAAAATGCATTTTCTTGGTTCCCCTGCTACAGACGCAGGGTAAAGGAGCTGGGACAGCACAGTCAGTCTCGGTTCCTTACTCCTGAGCTTCATGGAAAGTCCCACCACCCTCTTCCCCAGTTCCACCCCCTGCTCCGAAGATTTGTCAATTTTGTAATTTAAATTATGTACACAGTCGGCCAAGAGGCTGCATAAAGCGTTGCTTTATGGGTTCATCTCGAAGGATTTCACTTAACATTTCGTAGAGCAAAATTGGCCAAACTGTCATGAAATCAACATTGTATACAGGTTCCTGGGAAGGGTGGTTGATGGGTCAACTGTGTTTTAACATAACAAAAGCAGATCTGACTAGCAGACCCATAATGGGCTTGATTTCGAGAACTTGTTCAAGATGAATGAATTATTCCAAGGGAAACTGCACAATCAACCTTCACTTCTCTCTAAACCAAAGGTGTGAGCTGCAGAAAAATATTAATTAAGCAAATTCCCCAAAAGTCCAAGTTAATCAATCCATCAATTAATCAATGATAGTTATTGAGCACTTACAGTGTGCTTGGCACTGAACCAAACCCTTGGGGCAGTACACTAGAGTGGCTCTCAGGGAATTTATATCAAATTTACTCTTTGGCTCTAAAGATAAATAACTGCTGATGGTGAAACCTTGTCTTGCCTTATGCTGTCGAGTTGTCTCTGACCCATAATGACTCCATGGCCACACCTCTCCCAGAACACTCCACCTCCATCTGCAATCATTCTGGTAACATATCCAGAAAGTTTTCTTGGTAAAAATACAGAAGTGGTTTACCTTTGCCTTCTTCCACACAGTAAACCTGAGTGTCCATTCTCGACTCTTTCCCATACCACTGCTGTCCAGCACAGGTGAGATTTGACTCATAGAAGATTGCTTTCCACTTGCTAGTCAATGCCCAAGCAAGGAATGGAATGGGTATGCCTCTGCTTGATTTTCCCTCCTGTAGCCAAGACTGGTAGAGTACTAGAAACTCTCCAAGTGCGACCCTGAGATGGGGGGGGGGGGGTGAAATCTAATCCATGTCTATAACTGACCCTCCATTCCACATAGAGTGCAGGCAAAGATGTCCTTTTGCTGTATTGATGCATTTGCTAATTTGGAGTAGCCTATTTTATGTTTATAAATCTACCTCAGAATCACCCCACTCTTTCCAACAATCAATCATTATTATTTTTTGAGTGTTTACTGTGTTCAGACCACTGTACTTGAGAGCATTTGAGAGAGTACACTATAACAGAGATGGTAGACATGTTCCTTGCCCACTTTTGCATATAGAAAGCAATATATTTCAGTTTGCTGAAGACAAGGTTGGCCTGTGTGCTATGGCTGTCCTTCACAGATAATTGTGTTGGGGAATTGCTTGGGCTTTTAAATAATCTGTTCTGTCCTCCTTACTTAATAATAATAATGTTGGTATTTGTTAAGCGCTTACTATGTGCCGAGCACTGTTCTAAGCGCTGGGGTAGACACAGGGGAATCAGGTTGTCCCACGTGGGGCTCACAGTCTTAATCCCCATTTTACAGATGAGGGAACTGAGGCACCGAGAAGTTAAGTGACTTGTCCAAAGTCACACAGCTGGAAAGTGGCAGAGCCGGGGTTTGAACCCATGACCTCTGACTCCAAAGCCCGTGCTCTTTCCAGTGAGCCACGCTGCTTCTTACTTGGTGTGACCCATTTGATATTTCACATGACTGTCTGTCTACCCCTCTAGACTGTAAGCTTGTTATGAGCAGGGAACTTGTCTGTTAATTCTCTTATATTGTAATAATAATAATAATGATGGTATTTGTTAAGCGCTTACTATGTGCCAACCACCGTTCTAAGTGCTGGGGTAGACACAAGTTAATGAGGTTGACCCACTTGGGGCTCACAGTTTTAATCCCTCATTACAGATGACGTAACTGAGGCACAGAGAAATGAAGTGACTTGCCCAAAGTCACACAATTGACAAGTGGTAGAACCGGGATTAGAACCCACGACCTCTGAGTCCCAAGCCTGTGCTTTTTCCTCTAAGCCATGCTGCTTCTCCAAAGCATTTAAAACAGTGTTCTGCACATAGTAAGAACTCAATAAATATGATTTATTGATTTCAGTTCATCAAAGTGCAGGTTTTGGAAATCCTGCTAGGGTCTACTCTTCTCCCATGTCTCACAACAAGTTTTATTCAGAAAGACAGCTGGACTAACAGCCTCCAAGACTTCATTCTCTTTTGATTTGCACAAAGTTAAATCTTCAAAAATTAGGGGCTAATTATATAGGCTATAATTTCTTTTCCCCACTTTCTGCCTGTTCACAGCACTTCCACTAAAGGCTGTACCAGGGGAAATGGGAGCTGCGACCTGAACAATTCCATTTTGTTACTGGTTAGCAGTTGAAATAAAAGGTCTAATGAAGCGGGAAATTGAGCCTGTCAGGAAATGGTAGGCCTTTTCATTATCCATGATTACCAGCGAGGCCTAGTGGATAGAGCACAGGCCTGGGAGTCAGAAGGACCTGGGTTCTAATTCCAGCTCAGCCACTTGTCCGCTGTATGACACTGCACAAGTCACTTCTTTATGCTTCAGTTCCCTCATCTGTAAAATAGGGATGAAGACTGTGAGCCGTATGTGAGACGGGATATGTTCAACTCAATTATGTTCTACCCCAGTGCTTAGTACAGTGCCTGGCACATAGTGCCTGGCACACTTAACAAATACCATTGTTATCTGGGTCTCTTATGAACATAGGAAACTAATGGAGGGTTATGTGGGTGGATGCACAGATACTTGAATGATAAAAATCTGCATTCAGACAATAATTACGTCTCAATTATAACACCTAAATGTCATGTACATTCATTCAACCTAGACTGCAAATTCCTTGATGGCAAGGCTTTTTGTCTTATCTATTTAGTACTCTCCCAAGCACTTAGTACAGTGCTCAGACAGTCAGTGCTCAATAAATACCACTGAGCGATTGATTTGAGGATATTTATTGAGCATCTCCTGGGTGCAAAGCAATCAGATGGTGTCCCCACCTCTCGGGGGGCTCCCGGTCTAAAAGAGGGGCTGGGAGGTTGGTGATGGAAACATGAGAAACTGGATTCCCCATGCTGCTTCCCCCTTCCCCCACCTTTCAGTTTATAATGATTTCTGAATATTCATTTCCTGAGGATTAATTCATTCACTGTTGAATTGCAGCCAAATTTGTAAAACATTATCTGCCATAACTTCAAATTGATTCTCCTTCAAAATGATTCACATTTCTTTTTATAGAAACATGTCATAGAGTTTTGCTTAAACCTCTCACTTCTAATTGCAAACATTTCTCCCACTAGAACACAGCAGCAGAAGCAGAAAGGGGCAAGAACACCAGCCTAGCAAAAGACAATCTTTATGCACATGCCTCTCAAGGGGAAATGGTGTTAGCCACTCATTGATTTTTTGGGTCATACCTGCAAACTTAATTGTCATAGATGAAACTACCAAAGGTATGGAGCCCCTTTTCAGTTCACCATACAGTGGTTGTAAAGACCCTTCTAATTGTCTATGCTCTTGGCTGTGGATCCTGTAGGTCCTTCAATACTCACCCCAGCCCCAGAGCACTTATGTATCTATCCTTACATTCTACTGTTCCCCCATCTGTAATTTATTTTAATGTCTGCCTCCCCCTCTAGACTGCAAGCTCCTTGTGTGCAAGAAACGTGCCTACCAACTCTGTAATATTGTATTCATTTATTTATTCAATCGTATTCATTGAGGGCTTTTACTGTGTGCAAAGCCCTGTACTAAGTGCTTGGGAGAGTAGGATATAACAATAAACACATTTCCTGCCCACAACGAGCTTACAGTCTAGAGAGGGAGACAGACATTAATATAAATAAATAAATTACAGATATGTACATAAGTGCTGTGCTCTGCACACAGTAAATGCTCAATAAATACGATTGATTGGTCATATCTACCAACTCTGTTATATTGTACTATCCAAAGTGCTTAGTACAGTGCTCTGGACACAGTAAATGCTCAATAAAATGCAACTGATTGATTGCTTGCTATCATCGATTCTCTCATGCAGCCTGCTGAGGGATGAGCGTTGACCCTCTGCTGGTGAGCTGCCCTGCCATTTGGTGCTAATTATGGTTCGTAAGTAAAGTTGATGAAACTTCTGGAAAAGCTTAGATGTGATTTCTATGGCAGGACCAGTATTCACAGGTTTAGAGAAGGTTGAGCAAGTGCACGACTTAATACATTTTCAGTTTGGTTTAAAATTTTATGCCTCAAACTTGTATATCACAATATAGAGCGGGACACAATCATTTCTCTCACTTGAAAATATTGTGTGTGGCAGGGAAGTGATCATTTCTGATTTTTCTTCAGAAAGAAAGGTTCAATACTCAGTATTCATTGAAGAGTTTGATTCTAGTACCACTGACTTGGAAAACCAGGATGCATGCCATCAGCTTTATTGCATGCCCTTACTAGAATGATACCACACAGGGAAAGACTAGGTTTTCCAGCCCCCGGGTTTTAAAGCTGGCCAGTAAATTGGGTCAGTTGGATTCAGAAATGCAAATCCACCTACTTAATCTGGACCCTGGAAATGGACTGAAAACTTATGCCTCTAATTCATATTTCTGCAGATTTCTGCAGATTGAAATACATCTTGACCCTTATCCCATTTTTCTTCCCACTTCTCTGCAATCTTCCCAGTCTCTCTAAGCTATATTATTATCGAGACAATGTAGTTTGTCTAAATTGGATGACAGTTCACCAATATCTGCCATAAGAAGCCCAGATGCTTCTTCTTCTTCTTCAACCGTAGTTATTGAGAGCTTACTGTGTGAAAACCACCATACTAAGCACTTGGGAGAGTACAATACAGCAACAAGCAGACACATTTCCTGCGCACAGTGAGCTCACAAGTCTGTGCTCTATTCACTAGGCCACAGTGCCTCTCCAGGCCAAGGAATTGCTTCTCCAGATACAGATTTAAGAGCCAAGGTAACTACAGGGGTCACATACAGGGGAAGCATGGATATAGTGACAGGCGTTTTAAATTCAACCACACTCCCATAGGAGGTGGAACATGATCCTACAGACCTACTCCAATTTGGTTTGCTCTGCTGCTTCTTCCAAGGAAGCAGCATGGCCTTGTTGCAAGAGCACGGGCTTGGGCATCAGAAGACCTGGGTTCAAATCCTGCTGCCACCAACTGCCTATGTGACCATGACATCTCTGTGCCTGTTTCCTCAATTGTGAAATGGGGACTAATACCTGATCTTCCTCCCCATTAGACTATGAGTCACATGTGGAACAGGGACTGGGTTACACCCAATTATCTTGTATCTATCCTAGGGCCTAGTACAATGTAAGGCACATAATAAGTACTTAACTATTATTACTACTATTATTTCAAGAGCTGTCCTCCCCAGGTACTCTCCCTGCTTCTGTCAAGTGGGGTATTTTCCCTTTTCCAATTCCTATGCTCTCTAGGGGATTTTTTCTTCTTCTGCCATCGCTGCTCAAAACCTAAGTCGTTTCCCCCATGTTCGGGTATTTCTGTCTGCTTGCACAGGAATATCTGAGCATGAAGAGTTGGGGCAAGACCAGAGGAAGGAATATGCAGTCAATCAATAATCTTTATAGAGCATTTATTCTCTGCAGAGCATTATACTAAGTATTTGGAGGAGTCCAATAGAGTCAGTAGACATGATCCTTGCCTTCAAGAAGCTTACAATCTAGTTTTCAATTGCATGTGTGTGTGTGCATGTATAAGTGAACTCAGTTTGACCCAATTTTACAGTGCAAAATTTTACAGTCCGGTGACAAGACTGATATTAGATCTACAAACCTTGAACCTGGAGTCAGTTTGAGGTTTAAAGAGTGAAAGAAAGCTGTAGCATACAAAATAGAGAGAATTTTCCATATGTGAAACAGTCAAATGATTTCCGTTAGACTTGCCTAGGCTCTACATTCCCCTTTAAAAAATGGATACAAGACTGCAATATTTTTCAAGCCTTCTCTCTGAAGGAACTTGGCTATTTTTCTGATAAATGTGCTACAGTATAAGCTGATTACATGCCGATCTGAGCCAACAAAATGGTATTTTTTTTTTTGTGCTGAAATGAGATGAATTCCTAAAGGGAAATTGAGCACAAAGCACGATATTGCATATGTTGGCTTGCTTTTTCAAAAATATTTACTTTTTGGATAATTTTATGGTGGGCTGCTTTGTAGCCATTTCTCTTCAGTGCATTCTAACCCATTAAAAACCCAATTCTCACCTGCAGAGGGAAATGCAGATTTGAGACAAATATCCATACATATTCAGGATAAATAATATTTTCCTTTGAAATATCCAGATAACAACATAGATGTCTGAATAACTGAATTTTCAATCAATTGTATTTATTGAGTACTCAATGTACAGAGCACTGTTCTAACCACTTAGGAGAATACAGTATAACAGAGTACAAGATCTCGGCCCATAACGATCTTACAGTCTTACAGAAGTTACCTTGGTAGTTGACTCAATGACATTAAATGACCTGGTCAGCTCCCTTTAGTTTGACAGTTCTTTGAGTGCAGGAACTAAAAATAGTGTTTTAACATAGCACTTATTTAATAAATACTACTGAATGTAAGCTCGCTGTGCGCAGGGGATGTGTCTAACCATTCTGTTATATTGTACTCTCCCATGCACTTAATACAGTGCTCTACAAAATAAATATTCAATAAATTTGTTTGATCCACTGACTGAATGAATGCCCTATCTTACTGTGGGGATGCACTATTAGTGGCACTTGTTGGCATAGTGGATAAAGCACGGGCCTGGGAGTCAGAAGGTCATGGGTTCTAATCCTAAGATCTGCCATTTGTCTGCTGTGTGACCTTGGGCAAGTCACTTCACTTATCTGGACCTCAGTTACCTCATCTGTTAAAATGGGGATTGAGACTGTGAGCCCATGTGGGACAGAGATTAAGTCCAACTAGGTTTACTTGTATCCACCCCAGCGCTCAGTAGATTGCCAGGTACATAGTGAGGGCTTAACAAATACTGTAATTCTTCTTCTTTCCATTTGAGCATGAGCTGTCATGATAGAGGCCACACTTTCTACTTCTGTGGGACATCTGTCTGATGCCAGTTCCGCCTAGCCTAGTCCAGACATGGGGCAAAAAGCCAACCCTGGAACAGGTCTGAGAAATTACTCCTAAACTTCTCACTCCCCATCCAGACATGCCTCAGTTACAGTTGCTTCTGGCAGTACTGCTCAAATTATGTTTGAGTGTGGAGGTCTTCTGTGGAGACAGAGGGCTCAAGTAAATAATAATAATAATAATGATAATATTAGAGACAACAATAATTGTGGTATTTGTTAAGTGATTACTATTGCCATGCAATGTGCTAAGCACTGGGGTAGAGTCAATGTAGGCTGATTTAACCCAGTCCCTGCCCGACATGGGGCTCACAATCTAAGGGGAAGGGAACAAGAACAATATAACTCCCTGTGTGATAGTTTCATCTCTTTCTCCCCTCTCTAACTACCCTAATGCACTGCTCAAAAATTGCATCAGGTAGGGATTTTCATCTCTTTGCTGTTGCTCCTCTTCTCCCCCTATGTTTTCATATTCTGGATCTGTTTTTGATACATGAACTACATTACACTGATGACAGAGGCAAATACAGTCTGGAGAAAGAACAAAGTGGAGAGACCATAAAGCATAACAATAAGCTAATGACTCATTTGTGGTGAATGTGCTGGGATTGTTTTGGTTGGGTTACCCTGTATCTACATTCTTACTCTATTGTTATTTTAACAACTATTGATTTCTCTTCCCAGAACATCTTCTCTGGTAGGTACATTGGAATAATCAAATTGGAGGATTTGGAATGGAAAAAGGAGGGAGGAGGAAGATAGAAAAAGATGCCTCAGTATTGAAGGAAGTGGCAAGAAGGGATAGAAGCATTTCCTACCCAAAAGTCTGAGGGGAATTTTCAGTTTGAGTGACTCCAATCATCCTACTTAATGTGACCTCAAATGTCCATGTCCCTTTCAAAAAGAGAGACATGAGGGATGACACTGATGATAGGAGGGTACTGATTTAACCAGGAGGATGGTTAACAACTTGGATTGTCTCTTTAATTTGGTGCATCTGAGGAGATCACTTGTCTTTAAGTTTTCCTCTATATTCCTCATTTACAAATAGTCTATCTAACCCCTCTAGACTGTGAGCTTGTTGTGGCAGGGAATGTGTCTGATGTTATATTATACTCTCCCAAGCACTTAGTACAGTGCTTTGCACCCAGTAAACACTCAATAAAAACAATTGATGAATGAATAATGCTTGAGTAAGTACTAATTTACCATTTGGCCTGGAAACATCTGACAGAATTCAGAGAAGCACTAAATAGAAAGAGCATAGGCCTGGGAGTCAGAAGGCCTGGCTAAGCCACTTGTCTGCCCTGAGACCTAGGGCAACTCATTTAACTCTTCTGTACCTCAATTTCTTCATCTACAAAATGGTGATTCAATACCTATCTCCCTCCTACTTAGACTGTGAGCCCCATGTGGCTCCTGATTATCTTGTACCTACTCCAGAGCTTAGCATGGTGCTAGGAATATAGTAAGTGCTTAACAAATACTACTATTATTATTATTACATTGGGGAATACTTCTCAGACTTGAACTCCCCAAAGACCATCATCTCTTCACCATGCTATTATCCTCCTTCCCAGCTATTACTCAAATAGATGACTCCCATCTGCTGTCTTAAATCTACCTCTTCTATCCATATCTCTCCCATCTCTTGAAAACAACTGCTCCTCCCTTCCCTTCCCTCAATCAATCATATTTATTGAGTGCTTACCGTGTGCTGAGCCCTGCACTAAGCACTTGGGAGAATACAATATAACAATACAGCATACACATTTCCTGGCCACAATGAGCTCACAGTCTAGAAGGGGAGATAGATATTAATATAAAAAATAAATATAAATATATATGTATTGATTTGTATTTATAATATACAATGCAAATATAAATAAATATTAATCCCTCATTGCTATTTCCAACCTCTTAATGTAAGGAGGCTGCTTTTCCTCTGCTGTCAAACTTTCTACAGTCTTCTTTATAGTAAAATAGCTTAGCCACAGCCATCTGTAGTTATTGTCCCATTTCCTTGTTACTATTTCTGTTTAAACCCTTCATATGGGTTGTATTACCTGCTGTCTTCACTTTCCATGCAATAACCCTCTTCTCAATCCACCAAAATCAGATTTGGAGCGCCTTCACTCCTCTGAGAGAGCATTATCCAAGATCATCTGTGATCTCTCATAGCCAAGTACAGCAAGCTCTATTTCAGCCTAATCCTCCATTTTTTCAGCTGCTTTGACACTCTGGAACATTCTCTTCTGGGTCTTGGTTTCACCAGCACAGGAATCCCCTGGTTCTCCTCCTAAATCTCAGGCAGCTCCTTCAGTTTCATTTTCTGACTTCTCTTCCAACCCCTAACCTCTCAGCTTTCTTCCATCTGATATAATCCCCAAAGCCAATGCAAGAGTGGACTAATGAGTCCTAAGCCCTTGGTTTTACCTTTCTAGGGATGGGTGAGTTTTGTGAACCTCCACAAACAAACCCCCAAATTTCAGCCTGCATGTCGCTAGTACTACCCCTTGATTTTCAGAAAATCATCCAGAATGCCAAGGGAATCATGTGGATTCATGTGTCTAGTCAGCCAACTTTCCTTCTGAGGCTGGCTACAGGAAGATTTGAGGTGTCTTTTCTCTCCCTCTAAAGCTACTCTTATCACTTATAGATTTTATTCAAACTCCCATACTTGTGAACGTACGTATGTTTGTGTATATCTATTGCTATATCTTCATATTATCATCATCAATGGTATTTATTGAGCATTTACTATGTCGAGAGCACTGTAATAAGAACTTGGGAGAGTACAACAGAGTTGGTGGACATGTTCTCTGTCCACAGTGAACTTATAGTCTAGACAGGGAGACAGACATCAATATCTGTAAATAGGCTATAATGTATAATTTATAAATATGTACAATAGTGCAGTGGGGTTGAAGGTCGTGCGGGCAGAGAACAATGCTATGTGCTTGGGAGAGTACAATATAACAGAATTGGTAGGCACATTTCCTCTCCATAATGACATTACAGGCTTGAGGGGCAAGAGGGAGATTAACAATTACTTGAATTCTGGTTCTGTTTAAATCTGGATTTCTGGCAATGGGAAATGCATTTCATATCCAGTGGCTGAAACTGTTAGATTACTCCTTGGCCTAGTGGCTAAAACAAAAGCCTGGGAGTCAGAAAGTCATGGGTTCTAATCTCAGCTCCGCCATTTGTCTGCTATGTGATCTTGGGCAAGTCACTTAATTTCGTGTACCTCAGTTCCCTCATCTGTAAAATGGGGATTAGGACTCTGAGCCCTATATGGGATAGAGACTGTGTCCAACCTAATAATCTTGTATCTACCCCAGCACTTAGAACACTGTCTGGCACATAGTAAGCACTTAACAAATACCCTAATTATTAATTGCTATTATTATTCTTTGCTAATTGAATCAGTAGACACAGACACATAGCTGTTCATATACTTTCTGCTCTTCAAGATAGCCCTGCTAGGACTTTTGGAGAAATCTTGTGTGCCTCTTCCCACTATCCAAGGAGGACTCAAAACATATCCAAGTTAAAATACACTCCCTCAGATGCTGGCCTGAGCTTGCTGTTCCATATAAAGAGCCCTCATGTTACTGTTTTCCTCACATGACACACATTAAATACACCAAAATGAAAGAGATAAATGTGCAGGAAACAGATTCTGCTATTTTTTAGTGTAACCATTTGAAAATACATTACATCTTGAGGAGCTACCTTCTGTTCCTCAAGACAGCCCTGCTAGGACTTCCAGATAAACCTTGTGTGCTTCTTCCCACTAACCAAGGAGGACTCAAAACATATCCAAGTTAAAATACACTCCCTCAGAAGCTGGACTGAGGTTCCCACACAACATACAAATTAGTCAATCAATAGTATTTTAAAAAAAATTGTGGTCTCTGCTAAGCACTTACTCTGTGGCAAGACTGTTCTAAGCACTAACTGTGTGAAGACCACTGTACTAAACATCTGGGAGAGTACAATACAACATTGTTGGTAGTCCTGTCCCTGGAATAGGGAAATCTCAGAAATATCTGTTTTTAGGGCTTTTCAACAGGTTAAATGCCAGAGAAGGCAACTTTAAATATAATGTGATAATTTAATCTTTTCTTTATGTAGATTCTTTTCTGAATAATTCATATACCTAAATTGATATATTTTGCAAGGAACAACATGAATTTCTCATTCTAAACTTAATGGAAGAATGAAATCTGGGAAACAGCCAAAAATAAACCAAACTGACACCCGAGTCAAATTAAACTAAATGGAGTCAAATCACTGAACAGCTTACATTTACAATAGTGAACCCAAAGTTAATTGTTTAGCAGTTGAACTGGAATAAGCTTGTTTAAACTTAAACTACCTTGGTAGTGATGTGAATTTTGAAGTCATTACATTCAGAAAACAGGGAAATGATAAAGTATTGTTAAATAGCACTTGCAGTATGCATTAGGGAACTGGAATTCTGTTTTGTAAATGAATGTGAAATAATTTTGCTACTGCTGTGCTCATCATGGTGAGAATTTATAAAAATCTTGTTTAGCTCGCTGTTTTATGTAAAGAGCACTCAAGTTATTGTTTTACTGACAAAATGAAAGAGATAAATGTGCAGGAGACAGTATCTGCTATTCTTTAGTGTAACCATTTGAAAATACATTAAATATTAACAGACTAAACTTGATTAAAGAATTACAGTGCCTGTAATTACAGTAAGAATTTCAAGGACTGTTTATCATTAAAATAATCTCTTTGTTGTCATTTCCCATTTCCTACCCTTTGATAATATGAAGTCCTTCTGAATGCCTGGCCCACATCTCACTACAGGAAGAGGCAAAAGGGGATGATGATACAACCTGAAGAAAGGGAATACCTGCTGAGGCTATGCTATCAGTGATGAAGATTTCTGACAAAAAGGATCACCTAAGGTGTCTTATGCGGTGGACAGACTCAGCAGGAATCCTGAAAAATAGCTGGTTTCCATGGAACCGTGACAACCAGTTTCACTGGCTCCCACATTTACTAGAAGGAGGAGAAAGCCAGGAGAGTCACTTGGTGGTACCCCTCACTGAGGTCTGTGGACTCTGGACAGACACAGGGCTTGGGGAAGGATAGGAGGGGTTTCCTAGAAGTTTGGAATCCAGCAGCTAGGATTCTGGAGGAAGGAGGCTTATGCCTCCAAGGGGGAGAAGAATGTGAGCCATGAGCTTCCTGTAGCCTGCCTGCCCTGGCAGGTGGGTGTTGGGTTACCCCAGATGACTTCTGGGTGACACCTGGACTTTAGCCATAGAATAATGGCAGTGATAGAGGTGCAGGGACTTGGGGAGCAGTGGATAGGACACCTCAAAACCAATGTTAGAAGAATAGGGGAACTGGAGAGCAGAATGGTGTAGTGGATAGCGTACTGCTGTGTGATCTTGGGCAAGTCGCTTCACTTCTCTGTGTCTCAATTACCTCATCTGTACAAAATTGGGATTGAAGCTGTGAGCCTTACCTGGGACAGGAATTGTGTCCAACTCAATTTGCTTGTATCCATCCCAGAGCTTAGTACAATGCTTGGTGCTAAACAAGTACCATATTTTTTTATTTGATTACATTTCTTTAGGACCCAGTGGAGGCTGACTTGTGTCAAGGCACTCATAAAGTGACACTGGGGGTTCTTTTACCCTGGTTTTAGGACTGAAAACCCCTGGTAATGTCACAGGTCATCAAAGACTGCAGCGGTTACTGAGGTCTCTACCCCGAAAACAGCTTATTGGTAAATGGGGCTATGCTGCATATCTTTCCTCGGCACACATCTTTCCATTCCTCAAATATGTCCATGGCTTTCAATATCCATCTTCCCCCACCATCTTGTCCCAGTGTCAAGCAAAAAGTCTTCGCAATCAATTTCAAAACTCCCCACCAACTCTCCCCTTCTTACATACACTACTCCTCAACTCATTCTTTTCCTTCCTTAAAACTGACTTTATAACTATAATTTGATCTTGACTTTCCTTCCTCTATCCCCTTGCTCATGCAATTCCCCTAGCCTGGAACTACTTCCTCCCTTCCCTATTCTTATACAACACTCCATGTGTATAAAGCCTTTCCCAAATCCTACCTTTCCAGCAACCCTTTTCCCAATTAATCCCTAACACCTTAAATTGTATCAACTTGAAAACCACCTCTAGCACATTTATTTACACATTCTCAGCACTTGTGTATATATGTTCAGTTGAGTGTACATTCAATTATTTATTCCTTATTTGTAAATATCTTTCATGGCTGTTTCTTCCCTTAGAGTACAAGCTCCTGGTGGAGAGGGGACAGACCACCTGCTCCCGGGGTACTTCCCAAGTGCTTATAGTGAAGAGGACTGAATTGAATGGGAGCTCCAGGGCTGTTTCTACTACAGCACTGACATTAGAGTGAGGTAAATTTCATGGTTGTTTTTTATGGAAAACTCTTGCATGCACATTCATTCATTCATTCAATCGAATTTACTGAGCGCTTACTGTGTGCAAAGCACTGTACTCAGCACTTGGGAGTGTACAGTGCAACAATAAGCAGACAGGTTCCCTGCCCACAACAAGCTCATAGTAATAATAGTATTCTGCCCCAGAGGGAATCACTGCAACCAATTCTTTTGTGCAGGTTATCGATCTAGGCTGAGAATCACAAATTGTTATGCTGGGAGATGCCATCATTATCATTAGCATCATAATCATCATCATCACAATTTGTTTAATAGAATAAGGGCTGACCACTCAGAATAGCATCAGGGAAATATTATTATTATCATATTTGTAAACGTTTACTATGTGTTGTCAATCATATTTATTGAGCACTTACTGGGTGAAGAGCACTGTACTAAGTGCTAGGGAGAACATAATATGATGGACACATTCCCTGCCCACAGTGATCTTACAGTATATAGGGGGAGACAGACATTAAGATAAATAAATAAATTACAGGCATGCACCTAAGTGCTGTGGGGTTGGGATGGGGGAATGAATAAAGGGATCAAGTTAGAGTGATGCAGAAGGGAGTTGAAGGAAAGAAAAAGAAGGCTTAGTCAGGGAAGGCCTCTTGGAGATGATGTGCCTTCAATAAGGCCCTGAAGATGGGGAGAGTAATTGTCTGTTGGATATGAGGAGGGAGATCGTTCCCGGCCAGAGTCAGGATGTGGATGAGAGGTCGGCAGTGAGATAGACAAGATCAAGTAGTGCTGGGGTAGATACAAGTGAATCAGGCAGGATGCAGTCCTTTTTTATAGTATTTGTTAAGCATTTACTACATGCCAAGCACCATCCTAAGTACTGGGGTAAATACAGGCCAATTGGATTGGACACAGTCCATGTCCCACATAGGGCTCACAGTCTTAATGCCCATTTTACAGATGAGGTAACTAAGTCAAAGAGAGATTAAGTGACTTGCCCAAGTGAAGACAAAGAGCAGAGCCAGGTTTAGAACCCAGGTACTCTGACTCCCAGAACTGAGCTCTTTCCACTAGGGAACACTGCCCAATCCCTGTTCCATATGGGGCTCACAGTCTAAGTAGGAAGGAGAACAGGTATTAATGAATCCCATTTTGCAGATGAGGAAACTGAGACACAGAGAAGTTATGTGACTTGCCCAAGGGCATACAGCAGGCAACTGGTAAAGTTGGAATTAGAACCCAGGTCCTTCCTTTAGGCCTGTGTCCTTTCCACTAGAGCCATGATGTTTTTCTATTGATAGAAATGTTCCAGTGAGACATATACTAACTCAGGTAACTACTCGGGAGGCATTACTGATTAGTAATTAACCAGAAACATTCTATATGTTGCTAAAGAACACTGGTTCAGTATGGATCTGTGGCGGTAACATCCTTCTAGCCTTGGTTCTCATTTCAGTACATGCTATAAGGGATGTAGAGGAACCTGTCAAACTCTTGCATGACCTGTATTTGAAACTGAGTCCAGCCACTGAGTCCAGACAGCTTAAAAACTCCAGACAGCTTAAAAACACAGTGTAAAATCATCTTGAACTGTACAATTTTCCAAGTGATTACTTCCAAGTTTTAGCCTAATCTGGAAATTTATCTACTTATGATTTCATGACTTTTCTTTTCCTCTGAGGAATTATTTATTAAGGCACTGTGAGGAAGATGCATTATCCTATCAATCAATTTTTACTAAGCACTTCCTGTTTGCAGAGCATTGTACTAAGTACCTAGGAGTGTACAATATAACAATGTAACAGAGATGGTAGACACAATTTCTGCTCACAACAAGCTTACAGTTTAGAGGGGGAGATAGACATTAATATATATAAATTACAGATATGTATATAGAAGTGTTGTGGGGCTGAGGGGGCATGAATAAAGGGAGCAAATCCAAGCGCAAGCATAATGCAGAAGGGAGTGGGAGAAGAAGAAATGAGGCCTTTAGTCAGGGAAAACCTCTTGAAGGAGATGTGCCTTCAATAAGATTTTAAAAGTGGGGAGAGTGATTGTCTGTTGGACATGAAGAGGGAGGGCGAGCCAGGCCTGAGGCAGGATGGGAGCAAGAAGTTGGTGGAGAGAAAAATGAGATTTAGGTACAGTGAGTTGATTGGCATTAGAGGAGCGAAATGTGCGGACTGGGTTGTAGTAGGACAGCAGTGCGGTGAGATAGGAGGGGGTAAGATGATTGACTGCTTTAAAGTCGATAATAAGCACTAGTGACACCAATATAAATTCACTGCATTCTCTAACTACAAGAAGCTCATATTGATACAACTATAGCTGGGAAATGGGCAGGTTCATGAGTAACTGCTTCCTTGTAAGATTTTGGGGTATTCAGACTCGTTCCATTTCTTTGCAGAACATGAAAAAGATATCTTTCCTTGGGCCACAGTTCTGGCATGGCTACCTTTAGGAGCAACTTACTCTGTGCCTGGCATGGGGTAAGTGATTAACATAACTTAACATAAAAAAACCCCCCAAAAAACCACAACAACAGCTTTTCGGAAACTTGAATTACTGTTTAGTATTTAGACAAAATCCTACTGTGTGCGACATAGGAAATTTTTCCTGTAGCAGAGTTACATTTTATACACTTTGGGTCTTTAGTTAAAAGAAAAAGTTTAGGAAAGACCCTTCTAGAAAATTTGATGCAGGCTCTGTCGAGATCATCCCTCTGGCTTATCCTTTACCTAAGCCACAATGACCTGTGGCATTATTTCATTTTTCCATAGCAATATTATGATCTGACAAAGAATGATTACTGCTCATGCCTGCAGGTAAATCAGGTGGTCAGCCAGTTAGTCAACTGTAATTACTGAGCACTTACTGCATGCAGGGTACTGTACTAAGCACTTGGGAGAGTACAATATAACAATATAACAGACCCATTCACTGCCCACAATGAGCTTATAGTCTAGAGGGGGAGACAGACATTAATATAAATACAACTACATATATGCACATAGGTTCTGTAGGGCTGGGAGGGCAGGGGATGAATAAAGCCCGCCACTTGACTGCTGTGTGACCTTGAGCAAGTTACTTTAACTTCTTTGTGCCTCAGTTACCTCATCTGTAAAAATGGGGATTAAAAAATGTGAGCCCCATGTGGGACAATCTGATTACCCTGTATCTATCCCAGTGCTTAGAACAGTGCTCTGCACATAGTAAGTGCTTAATAAATACAATAATAATAATAATAATAATTATTATTACAGGGAACAAGCAGGGCAATGCAGAAGAGAGCGGGAGAAGAAGATAGGCAGGCTTAATCATGGAAGGCCTCTTGGCGGAGATTTGCCTTCCATAAGGCTTTGAGGTTGGGGAAAGTAATTGTCTGTGTGAAGTGGGAGGGCATTCCAGGCCAGAGGCAGGATGTGGGCTAGAGGTTGTCGGTGAGATAGACGAGATCGAGGTACACTGGGGAGTTTAGTATTAGAGGAATGAAGAGTGTGTTGTGGTAGGAGAGTAGCAAGGTGAGATAGGAGGGGGCAAGGTAATTGAGTGCTTTAAAGTCGATGGGAAGGAGTTTCTGTTTGATGCAGAGGTGGATGGGCAACCACTGGAGGTTCTTGAGGAGTGAAGAGACATGGACTGAATGTTTTTGTAGAAAAATGATTACAAGCAAGGAATGAGGTCTCCATACATCACATGCCCATTGAACCAGATTCTCCCAGTGTAGCAACGGTGTGAGAATGCAGATGGACACATTTTATTCTTTCAGACATTCATGGACAGCAAGATCGAAAGCCCCCAAACAGGTCCAAAATGGCCCTCCATCCCTCCCACTTTCTTCTTTTTCTCTGTCCCTTCTACCTGCCTTCTTTTTTTCTCTCCTTTCCTCCCTCCCTCCTTCCCCCCTTCCTTCCCTCATTAATCAGTGTTTAATGAACATCTAAGGAGTTCTCTCTAAGGAACTCCAGGTATTTATTTAATGCACTGGGAAAGTCTGATAATCTATAAAGAAAGTCAAATTGAAAAATGAGTTTAGGTCTCAGTACCTCCATCACCAATCCTGAATCTTTCACCAACAGAATCTGCTTCACAAACTCTTACTCTCTATCCTTTTCTACTTTAAGAAGACACTCTCTTATCAAGACCTCAATCTGTGGAAATGCTTTGCCTCATGTTTGCATGTCAACTTTGATAAATCAAACTTCCAAGCAGATGTAAATCCTCCTGGAGAGAATTATTTGGCATGCAGAACTTTGATGCAACATAAATAGCTCAAGAATGTAAAAAGATGAAAATAACCTAATCTTTAACTTTCCTTTAGACACTCATTCTCTAGGGACAAACAATACCAAACTTGAAAGGAGAATAATCTCTAGAAGAAACAAAAAAGATTTAAAAAAAAATTTTCTGACTTTTCATCTTATTATTCCTGAAGCTTTAATTAGTAATTTTACCCTTCAATCATTAGCTCCTTCTCCTCCTTCAGTGAAGATAAAAGACTATGTTTATGGTGTCATGGAAACATACTGTGAAAATTGGATATGACCCAGTAACCATAAATTCTATGCAGAAGTCATAGATAAGAAAGATGAGCAAGTGAGGAGTATGTTTCATATAAAGAATGGCAACTGCATTTAGAGAGGCCTGAAAATCCAAGACTCAATAGTGAAGCATAAGGGAATCTCTGATGGTTTAAGTGAGCAAATTATAAAGTATCAATCCATCAGTGACATTTATTGAATACTTATTGTGTGCAGTGCAATCTAGTAAGTGCTTGGGAGAGTACAATACAGTTGGTAGACACAATCCCTGCCCATAAAAACTTATAATATGGGGGTAAAGGGGTGGGGAGATGACAGACAATCAAATTATGGATAGGGGAAGCAACAGAATTTAAGGATAAGTATATAAGTGCTTTGGGGGTGAAAATGGGGTGAATATAACGAGCTGGGGGTATGAACCCAAGAGCACAGGCAATGTAGAAGGAAGGGAGAATTAGATGCAGAAATAAGAGGTGAATCAGGGAAAGCATACTGGAGGAGATGATTTTTAAAAGGGGTTTTGAAGTTGGGGAGAGTGATGGTTTGTTAGATATGAAGTGGGATCGATTTCTAAGCAGGAATATCTGTTTGCAGGTCAATGTGAATAGTTGCGGTGCACTTGTTTGCAGACTTGTTCCCCTCTCTACTGCCTCCTCTTCCTTCTAATGTTCTTCTGTGTTCTTAGTCTCCTTTTGCTCCTCAGCTCTCCCTAGATCTTAGTACAGTGCTCTACACATAGTAAGCACTCAACAAATACCAGTGATTGATCAACCACTTAACATCTCTGGGCCTCAGTGATCTCATCTGTAAAATGGGGATTAAGACTCTGAGATCCATGTGGGATTTATCAACCAGGATGAGGAGAATGGCCATGGGAGCTTTGGGACAAAGGAAAGCCAGTCAATACATTTTTCAGCAATCTATGTGATATGCTCTATGTTCAGGAAATTGGGAGGGAATGTCATCTGGAGATGGACAAATATATTTCATATATAATTGCAACTTTCTACGAACTAATTCAGCCTCTAGAAAATATGGTAATGAAATGTAATCAAATATAGAGTTCTAATCTTCATTATGATTGAGTTATTCATGGAAAAAATATTATACATGTTTTAGAGACAAAAAACCTTAAGAAACGAAAAATACCACCCTGAGAAAACTACAAGGAGATTTCAGTTGTAAGATTGCTGTAAGAATGGATAACCATAACCACATTTCTTCTTAGCACTCCAATTCTGTGCTAAAAGGGTAGTTCTAGTCCATTATTTCTTTTTCCTCTTATACACTTTTGACAGAATTAACAGTGAAACACAGATACTGGCAATGAACCTTTCCAATAATCTTGGGAACATATCACAGAAAGAGTATTTTGTTTTAGCTTCTTGAAAACTAATATTCTCACAACTTTGGATTTCTTTATTACCCTTAAAATCTTTATATCAAAATTCAGAAAGAGCCTTGGTTTGGGAAATGGGGAAAATCTCTTCCCCTATCTGATTTGGAGTTGAGGTCGCAAATCGGGATTAGCACATATAGCATTTTCAGAAAAGTAACTTATACTGTCTTAACCATAATGATTTGCATTAGCATTCAAGTTCACTTTCTGAGACCCTTTGTTCTTTTAACTGAATATGTACAATTAATTTGCTGCCTGGAAAATATTAACATTTATATGCAATGTCCCCAGGGGGCTATGAACATTGTCTCTTGGAGGTGAAAACCAGAGGGCAAACATTATGGCTTTCTGTGCTTTTTAAAAATCTAAAGACTTTTCTTGGGAATGTTCCCCAGAGATCTGCCATCCTTGGGGAAAAATTCCTGAGAAGCCACTTTTTTTAGGAAGTAAAACAATGGAAAGCAAATTCTCTCCCGCTCCCTTTTCCTTTCTCTTTCTTCTCCCTCCCCTCCATATAGCTTTGACTTTCGAAGAACCTCTTAATCTAGACTATCGTTTGTGGACTTTGTTATTTTTATATAAGGACTTCTTATTTTTATATAATGGCTTTTCAATCCTCAAAGCAGGAATCCAACTTCCGGGTCCTAATATATTTGGTTTCATAAAGGCAATCCCAATTCAGCCCATAGGTTTAAACTCTTTTGCAAAGAGTAATCCAATCACGAAAGAGACTCACATTTAGAACCAGAAGAAGAGGCTCCACTGGATGTAGATCTCGAACCACCTTTCATGGAAAAAATGCCCTTTCCTCGACGAGTTGCTGTCACAGTCACACGGGGGCGCTTCAGTGGTATCACTGCCCGGGGTGGTGGGGGCACACGGCCATGATAATCAAACAACCTTTAAAATACAAAAAGGGGTTAGGTTTGCGGTGCTTAGCGTTGGTTTCACAAAATAACGAGCTATTAAAGCATCTTTCCCATCGCACTATTAACCCAGAGAGTTCATTTGGTTCATAGATGCTTGGTGACTCTCACACCACTCTACATATTGGTGGGGTGTGATTTTTTCATTTGGAAAGGGACCCAAAGTGCCTGATGCTTCCGGTCATCACGGACCAGATTCTGAAAATGTTCCGCGTATCCTTGTCTAGATGGGATGAGCAAGTGGATGTCGTTCTGTGCAGGATCTCATGGGCTCAGGTCAGCCTGAGGTCAGGGCCTGCCAGGTCCCCTTAAAAGAAGATGGGGAAGGCTTGAACTCGTCACAAAAATTCCCTCTCCCAAGAATCTCTATCTCCCCGTCCTCTTAATCAAAATGTCTGCCCCTCAGTTCGGGGCCTTAAAGAGTTAAGAGGTGTGTTGTTGGAACCGCCAGCCCCACACTTCATAAATTGATTAACCAATCTATCAATGGTATTTAGAGAGTGCTCACTGTGTACAGAGCACTATAGTAAGCACTTAGGAGACTGCTATAAATCCAGCCTCACACAAGGCAGCAACATGCCAACAGTTGCACATGGATGCTTCTTAGCTCTGTCAGGGCCAACTGGGGTAGAGCAGCGATCAACACTTTGGCTAGTGCAGAACTCCACTGCAGTGGCTGAGTGCACTGGTGCTTGGACCAAAAGCTTTTACTTATGTATACCCTTCTGACAGATTTAGATGTTTCAGGATCTGGATATACTTCAATATCCAGTACATATACACATACATACATATATCCCAGTATCCAGTATATCCAGTAGACAAAATCAGACAAGCCTGTCATCAGAGGATATTTCAAGGCATAATTGGGAAGTGAGACCAAAATACAGAAAAATACCATCAGACAACACAGGTATAAAAACTAAACAGCAGTGGTCCACTGCTCAATAGGTAGCTTGTTGTGGGCAGGGAACCTGTCTACCAATTCTGTTGTGTTGTACTACTCCAAGCACTTAGTACAGTGTTCCATACACAGTAAGCACTCAATAAATAGCATTGATTTTCCTAAACATTAGCTAGAAAATCATCAACATCATCTTCCAACTCTGTTAAGAGGAAGATTACTTAGAATTTTTAAAAATGGTATTGGTTAAGTGCTTACTTTGTGCCAGGTACTGTACTAACTGCTAGGACAGATACAAGACAATCTGGTAGGACACAGTCCCTGTCTCACATAGGGCTCACAGTCTTAATCCCCATTTTACAGATGAGGCCACTGAGGCCCAGAAAAGTTAAGTGATTTGCCCAAGATCACAGAGCAGACAAGTGGTGGACTGGATTTAGAACTCAGGCCCGTGCTATATCCACTAGGCCTCGTTGATCCCAAAGTCTCAACAATGGCACTTCATTGATTATATTGCTGTCTCACTGGGACTTGAAAGATATATAAATCATTGAGAGGTGCTGAGTTCTGGGCTGACCACTGGCTCAAATGTTCCAAACATGAAATGTAAATAAAACTAATGTATCAAAAAGCAGCATCCAAACAAATGCAGTGGTTAAAAATGAAGAAAACAAAGAAATCCACAATATGATCTTTGAGAGCATTCTTTTGGAGCAAGGAACTGAGCTATAACTACTGACTGGACCAGCAGTTATGTGTTTCTCCCAAACATTTCCTAGCAGGCAGCTACTACGATTGTGTTTGGCTGGAAGCCATCCCAAGACTGGCTCTATGAAAATGCCTCAGATTTAAAAACACACACATACACATATATATATATTTGCGGAAAAAAGAGTAATTGTAACACAACACTGTCATAGGGCAGTGTCGGGGCAACACTAAGGCTCTAAGCTGTTTCAGCAGACCTTAGGAAAAGCATTCGACACCATCAACGAGGAGCTGGGCAATTACCATACAAATTTAGCTGTGTTGAGAAGCCCACCAACATCCTTAGATTTGTCCATAATGTACCAGTAGGCTAAATTAGGATCGAAGGCTCTTTGAATGACCCTTTCCCATAGTCAACATCAAAAAATGGGATATGACTATCAACAATTGGCAGGGGATGTGTCTGTTATATTGTTACACTGTACTCTCCGAAGCACTTTAGTGTTATGCACACAGTAAGGGCTCAGTAAATACAACTGACAAATGCTGCAATACCAGCAGCTCAGTAGCACTGAGGCAATGCCATTGCCACATAACTTTCCTAGGTAGGTATGCTCCTATTTAGTAATACAGGTGGGTTCCCAAGCAGCAACTGCATGTCGAACTGAAGGGGGACACAATGCTGGCAAGGTTGGCAGAGCAAACACTTTAAGGCCGAGTGAAACACCATGTCATGTTAATCAGAGAGCCGCCGGGAGACTATTTGCAGTTGACAGACCGATCTGGAGGGCAGGAACCAGGAGAGGAATTTGTCTCCTTGATCAGAGGAAATGTGAAGATTAAGAGGCAGTTGGGAATATAATGGTAGGCTCTGCAAGGGATGATCTTTACAGTAAGGCATCATTTGGGGGTGTTTTGAATTGCATAAAACTTGGGTTTAACATTTCAAAATTTAAGGCTTACTTTTGAGGTTCACATGCAGTAACATCCACACAGGAAATGTTTCTTCAGCAATATTACTCTTTTCTGTAAATGGCTGAGGATTAAATATTATGATTACCTTATCTCATTTAGACTGGTGGACTTCAGAGTTAATTGAAAATTTATGAAATCCTGATTTTGATTTTGAGGTGAGGGCCCTATTTCTATTATTATTTTATTATCATTATTATCGTATTGCATAGTACATAACATTTGCATAGTATTTATTAGGTGCCAAGCACTGTGTTAAGCGCTGGGGAGGGTACAAGATAACCACAATAAATATAATACCTGTCCCACAGTGGGTTCACAAACAGACAGGTAGGAAGAGCAGCTTATTCCAATTTTACAGAAGAAGAAACTGAGGTCCAGAGAGATTTAAGCGACTTGCCTAGTGTCACATAGTGGCTTGGTGGCAGAGCTTGGGTTAGAACTTGGATGTGCTGATCCCCACTTCTCTGCTCTTGCCACTGGCAGCCGATGTTGGAGTGAGAATGATAATACTCACATAACGGATAAGGAAGAATCTATCACGGTACTATGATACTTGATCTTGGATTTGCACCCTTTATTCATCCCTCCTTCAGCCTCATAGCACTTACATTCATATCAATACTTTATTTGCATCAATGTCTGTCTTCCCCTCTAGACAGTAAGTGATCTCATTGTGGACAGGGGATGTGTCTATCTACTCTGTTATACTGTTAAATTGTACTCTCCCAAATGCTAAGTACAGGGCTCCGCAAACAGCAAGCATTCAATAGATATGACTGATTTATTAATAGTTACACAGGGAAATTCCAGAGAATTCCTCAGAAAAAGTATGACAATTTAGAAATGACCAAATCCTCCAGATAGCATATTCCAAAATACATGTCAATTTAATTGAGGGCAGTGGAGAGCTTTATAGTTCATTTCACATATGCACGAAATCAACTTATATCAACCTGGCAGAATTAAGATGGATTTGCAATTTACTTAAATTTACTCTAGCAATAAAAACGTTAAGACAAAAGATTAAAAAGTTGGTGGTGTTCAATCCTAATTTTTTTAAAAAACAAACATTTGGGAGCTAGGAATTAGGCTTAATTGGGTACAACTCTAAAACATCTAGTGTGGTTTATATTAAACTGTGGAATGGATTGTCAGTGGCACATTTTTTTTCCAGTGGTATTTGTTAGGTGCTATACATATTGATTATATACATTATACACATTATATAATATGTATATATATGTACACATTGATTATACACATTGATCTTTTGAGTCACACCCTCAATTACCAATGATATTTATTCATTTAGCACTTACTGTGTGCAGAGCACTGAACTAAGCACTTGGGAGAGTACAATACAACTGAGTTGGTAGACACATTCCCTGCTCATAACAAGCTTAAAGTCTAGAGTCTCACTCATGGAGAGGATTTGACTATCAACAGTGACACTTCTAAAAATGGAGAACTTTATATATTTGCATTGAAATTTTGAAATGGGGATTTAATAAGGCGTAAGAAGGGACTCTTTAAAAGTTGTAAGAGTTGCTAGAGTGTAGTGTCAGAGAAGCCTTAAGAGCTTCCTTCTCTGAAGGTTCAAAAGGAAAGGTTAGGTTGATCCATCTGGGATTGAGGTGACATCTTGAGTTCCCTTTCCCCTTTCAGAATTAATTTCTAATGAAACAGTGGAGAATATCTCAGGACCAAGGGCTTTACAAATACTTCTATGAAAATGACTGACTCCTGTTATCTCTTCTCATACCCATTTCTTCTGAATGCACAGACAAGGTTCACCAGCTAAACACACACCTACCAGCTTCAAAGTGGGTGAACAAATTTGTACAGTGGAGTGTCAGCTCTCATTCAGAGTATTAACTGAGTGTCCATGGAAGCACCTTACTTAGTGTTGAGGGGAATTGCAAAGAAACTACAGGAAGTGGTTTCTTCCTTCAGAGTATTTTTAGGAACATAATTTCAATGTCTTAGTGAAACTGGCAATTATTTAATAATCCAGAATGCCTAATTCTCCCCATATTTAATTAGATAATCAATTCTAAAGGTACTAACAGCATTGATTTCAGTGGTACAGTTGCTACATATGACACTGTAATTCTATTATATAATTGAATACTTGCATTTGCTTAGCAAAACCTCCAATCAATAGCAATAACCCAGTTTGAAGGGTAGAGATGAGAAAGGCGGGGGATAGGAGGGGAGAAAAGATATCGCAACCATTTAATACTGATAATTGGACATTTAATATGAAAACATAATTCTCTGGGACAGAGAAATAATGAGTATTAATTCAATTTTGGAAACAATCTTCAATGAGAAGGCATTTGGTCCTATGTCATTGTTCAGGTAAAATTTTCAAATTTCCTCACAGAATTGAAGACAAAACAAAACAGAAAGCCATCTTAAGCCTGTCAGGCAGATTCCCAGGGGACAGTCTCTCACATTTGAGGGAAAGTGCTCCAAAGTGGTATAAATGCCAAGGTTTAATACCAAATGACTTCTGGGGAAAAAGGTGTTAGGAGTTTGGCAAGGAGGAAAGATGAAATGAGACAGAGTTCAGGAGGGGTGAGCTTCACTATGAGAACATACGGTCCATTACGACTAAGATGTTGCTAACCTAAGATGTGACCTGGGTAGCAATGTAGTGTGAGCTTTCGCAGAGCAGGTTGCCGGAGGTAGACTGGACAGAGCAGTCAGTGTATATGTAGCTATCCTTAGCGCTGTATATATCGATATTTGAACTCCACTGCTCATTTGTTTATCCATTTATTCATTCTTTTGCAACTGCAAGAGAAAGCGTCTGTGTTATCCCTCCTGCTCCTACATTTTGTCTCTCTGTCAGCCTGTTTGTCCCACCCTCCTTGATGGCAGGGTCCAACTGCTTAGTCCACAACTCTGCACTTTTTAGGCTCCACTAAGTACCACTGGTTGATTGATTGGATTGATTGGTATAGACTATGTGTTCAGAGTCTCAAAGATCAACAGATTCAGCTAATCCTGCAGCTAACAAAAAATAGATTAATCATTAAATTGTTATATTTCCAGACCAGTCAAAATAAATGAACACATAGAATACATTTTTCGTAGGTTGGGATAGCAGTGATGAGATTATGGCTATTAATCCTTTCAAGTACTCCCAGGGCTAATAAGCAATCAGATGAGCACTTACAAGGCAATGTTTTTTCTTATTTGAACATTACTAGGTTACCCCTAAATAAGGATGGAGTCTGGCTGTCTTGGAAAACTAATTAAAAATGGGTGCCTTTTAGCACACCTGATGGTTCCTTTGTTATAAATGAAGTGCAAAGCCCAAAAGGC
Source organism: Ornithorhynchus anatinus (assembly GCF_004115215.2). NCBI lineage: Eukaryota > Metazoa > Chordata > Mammalia > Monotremata > Ornithorhynchidae > Ornithorhynchus > Ornithorhynchus anatinus. The sequence continues at coordinate 50,639,133 of NC_041731.1, read as the reverse complement.
TTACATGATACAGGTATAAATTACCTAAGGTATGTTTGATTGGCTTAAGGCTAACCTGGGTGCCCATAGTCTGATTTTTTTCCACCCTGTTAAAGGGTCCGTTTTATGACAAGCTCATGAGCCGCATCCTCTAATGGTCCCTGCTGTCGGGATCTGATTGACTGTAAGATGTGCCAATGTTTAGACCCTGTGAAATCATAGTGGGGCACAGAGTCTGAGAGAGAGATAGACAGAACGCTTCAGAAAAATCTAAATCTGTATCTTTCCCCATCCCCATCATATTGGGACATGGAGATCATGAGAGAAACTGAGAGAATGTTTCAGGAAAATCTAAATCAGTAACCTCCCCAGGCCCCCTTATAGCATGGCACAGAGACCAAGATACAGACAGAAAGCATGTTTCTGAAAATTCAAAATCAGTATCCGTTTCCGTGAACCTCACAACATTGTGCACTGGCTCCTCAGGGGTGGGGAGGGATCTGAGACGAACTGGGGCCCCCTGGCTCAGCTGTGAGGACCCTCAGGATGGTAGTCCCCTGGCACCAGGTGGGCCAGCCAGAGACCTGCGTTCTGGATTCCTTGTCCCTATCCCTGTGGGACCATGAGTGAAAAGAGTACCTCAAGCGTTCCATGGCCTACCTTAGTTTCCGCCCTGTGCCCTCTCTCAGTCAGCACTGAGAGTCAGAAACTAAGTCCTGAGGGCTCTGGCTAGGGAGAACAGGGCCACCATCAATACCCAGGTGCCTACTGGAGTTAGGATAGAGACTGTGTTTTCCCACTGTTTCCCCTTTCAGTTATCCCTCATCACCCCATCAGCCTATCAGTGCTGCATCTGAGCAGCTCCTTGGATTGTGGAGAAGGGGAGAACCACGTTTGGCTCTGTCATGGCTCTCAGGAGGGGTTGTGCCTACTTCCCCTCTATATCCCCAGGACATCATGGCTGCCACACTTCTGGGGGACTGATTAGACTGTAAGCCCGTGATTAGACTGTAAGCCCGTCAAACGGCAGGGACTGTCTCTGTTGCCGACTTGTTCATTCCAAGCGCTTAGTACAGTGCTCTGCACATAGTAAGTGCTCAATAAATACTATTGAATGAATGAATGGGACAGAGAGGAGATGGAGGGGGGGCTTTGGGAGGGATGGTGTCAGTGGAGAGAGAAAGAGAGGCTCCTGTTGGAGGGATAGAAGCCAGGCTAACTGTAATATTCCAACTTCCTCTTTCTCCACTCTATCCCACTGTTGCCAGACCAGTGATGTAGTTTAAATCACTTAGACATTTGATGAGATGGTGAGAATCTATAACTGTTTATCTGCTCATCTTGGAGGATTTCACCAGATATGAAGGGTCATAGTTCAAAATGACGATAACCCTTCAAGGAACCCTCATAAGCAATTATTGCTGCAATAGTGATTTTAAACAGAAACGAAAATAACCATCCATACTTCCACCTGCTCTCCTCCATTCAGTGCCTGGCTGAAATTGAGAAAGGCCCTGAGCCCATAATTTGAGAGCTCAGCTTGTGCAAGAAACAGCTTCTACCAAAATGCTCTTGGCATGTCACGCCCCTCTTCAAAAACCTCCAGTGGTTGCCTATCAACCTTCGCATGAGCAAAAACTCCTCACTCTTGGCTTCAAAACTCTCCATCACCTTGCCTCCTCCTACCGCACCTTCCTTCTCTCCTTCTACCGCCCACCCCATACACCCTGCTCTTCTGCCTCTCAACTCCTCACTGTGCCTCGTTCTCGCCTGTCCTGCCGCCGACCGCTGGCCCACGTCCTACCACTGACCTAGAATGCCCTCCCTCCTCCCATATGACAAACTAACTCTCTTGCCCTCTTCAAAGCCCTACTGAGAGCTCACCTCCTCCAGGAGGCCTTCTCAGACTGAGCCCTCCCTTTCCCTCTGCCCCTCCTCCCTTCCCCATTCCCCCTACTCACTCCCTCTGCTCTATCCCTTTCCCCTCCCACAGCACTTGTGTATATTTGTGTATATTATTTATTATTCTATTTTATTAATGATGTGTATATATCTATGATTCTATTCATCTATTTTGATGGTATTGATGCCTGACTACTTGTTTTGTTTTGCTGTCTGTCTCCCCCTTTAAGACTGTGAGCCTGTTGTTGGGCAGGGATTGTCTCTATCTGTGGCCGAATTGTACATTCCAAGCTCTTAGTACAGTGCTCTGCACACAGTAAGCGCTCAATAAACATGATTGAATGAATGAATGAATACAAGCCCAAGTCAGACATGGCTGCAACTCTCCTTCCCATGCACCTTCTACTAAAAGTGACTTCAGCTATCTTGATGTGCTAGAGCACCTCTGAAATGAGAAGGTCGAGCACCTCTCAAATGAGAAGGTTGGGCATTGACCTTGCTTAGTCTTATCTTAATGTGCCTGGAGGGAATGAGTCGGCTGCGGATTAGCCTGGAGGGAAGACAGTCACAGAAAAAAAACCATGGCAGAAGTAGCTTGGTTTTAGTGGGAAGGAGTAATAGTAGTCATAGTATTTGCTGAGTGCTTACTATGTACCAAGCTCTGTACTAAGAGCTGGGAAAGAAACACATGGATGAGACAGAAGTGTGCCAGGGATTCACAATCCAAGAATAAGGGAGGTAGGGGGTTGATGACAAGCACCTACAGAAAGGCAACAAAAATATAAAAGATAACACTGATCATAAAAGGATTTCAGGGTCCTCATCGCTCAGACCAGCAGTCACAGAAGTCAAAATCAGGCTACGATCGTGGCCTGATCAACATTCTTGAGGTTGAGAAGTTATGCTGCCACTTTCTGAGTTCTTTTTGGACTGAAGCGAGGATCATAAGGAGCGAGGGCTGATAAGGCTACGCTGATGACAGAGCCAAATTCATATGAACTAGCCTGACCAATCACCACAGTGGCTGTTGGAAATAATCCCCTCCCCCCCACCAACCCCCTCCCCTACTTTCCCATCCTTCCCTGCAGTATCCTCAGAGGAGATGTCCTTCCTCCTCGCAAGTGCCACCCCCTCCACCTGCGTCTCAGACCCCATTCCCTCTCACCTTATTAAAACCATCGCCCCTGCCCTCCTACCTTCCTTAACTTCTATTTTTAACCACTCAATCTCCAAGGGCTCCTTCCCCTCTGCCTTCAAACATGCCCACATCTCCCCCATCCTAAAAAAACCCGCTCTTGACCCCACTTCCCCCTCCAGTTATCACCCTATCTCCCTACTACCCTTCCTTTAAAAAATCCTAGAACGAGTCGTCTACAATCGATGCTTAGAATTCCTTAACTCCCATTCTCTCCTAGACCCCCTCCAATCTGGATTCCATCCCCTCCACTCTACCGAGACTGCTCTCTCTAAGGTCACCCGTGACCTCCTTCTTGCCAAATCCAATGGCTCCTACTCCATTCTGATCCTCCTTGACCTCTCTGCTGCCTTTGACACTGTCGACCATCCCCTCCTCCTCCATACCTTATCTCACCTTGGCTTCACGGACTCTGTCCTCTCCCGGTTCTCCTCTTACCTCTCTGGCCGGTCATTCTCGGTCTCCTTCGCTGGAGCCTCCTCCCCCTCCCATCCTTTAACTGTTGGAGTTCCTCAAGGGTCAGTTCTTGGCCCTCTTCTGTTCTCCATTTACACTCACTCCCTCGGTGAACTCATTCGCTCTCACGGCTTTGACTACCATCTCTACACAGATGACACGCAGATCTACATCTCCGCCCCTGTCCTCTCCCCCTCCCTTCAGGCTCGCATCTCCTCCTGCCTCCGGGACGTCTCCACCTGGATGTCGGCCCGCCACCTAAAACTCAACATGAGCAAGACTGAGCTCCTCATCTTCCCTCCCAAACCCGGTCCTCTCCCAGACTTCTCTATCACCGTGGATGGCACGACCATCCTTCCCGTCTCTCGGGCCCGCAATCTCGGTGTCATCCTTGACTCGTCTCTCTCGTTCACCCCACACATCCTATCCGTTACCAAGACCTGCCGGTTTCACCTCTACAATATCGCCAATATCCGCCCTTTCCTCTCCACCCAAACGGCTACCTTACTGTTGCGGGCTCTCGTTATATCCCGGCTAGACTACTGTGTCAGCCTTCTCTCTGACCTCCCTTCCTCCTCTCTCGCCCCGCTCCGGTCTATTCTTCACTCCGCTGCCCAGCTCATCTTCCTGCAGAAACGATCTGGGCATGTCACTCCCCTTCTTAAACAACTCCAGTGGTTGCCTATCAACCTCCGCTCCAAACAAAAACTCCTCACTCTAGGCTTCAAGGCTCTCCATCACCTTGCCCCTTCCTACCTCTCCTCCCTTCTCTCTTTCTACCACCCACCCCGCACGCTCCGCTCCTCTGCCGCCCACCTCCTCACCGTCCCTCGGTCTCGCCTATCCCGCTGTCGACCCCTGGGTCACGTCCTCCCGCGATCCTGGAACGCCCTCCCTCCTCACCTCCGCCAAACTGATTCTCTTTCCCTCTTCAAAACCTTACTTAAAACTCACCTCCTCCAAGAGGCATTCCCAGACTGAGCTCCTCTTCTCCCTCTACTCCCTCTGCCATCCCCCCTTTACCTCTCCGCAGCTTAACCCTCTTTTTCCTTTTCCCTCTGCTCCTCCACCTCTCCCTTCCCATCCCCACAGCACTGTACTCATCCGCTCAACTGTATATATTTTCGTTACCCTATTTATTTTGTTAATGAATTGTACATCGCCTTGATTCTATTTAGTTGCCATTGTTTTTACGAGATGTTCTTCCCCTTGACTCTGTTTATTGCCATTGTTCTCGTCTGTCCGTCTCCCCCGATTAGACTGTAAGCCCGTCAAACGGCAGTAGTATTTGGGATGAACAAGTCGGCAGTCTCTATCTGTTGCCGACTTGTTCATCCCAAGCGCTCAGTACAGTGCTCTGCACATAGTAAGCGCTCAATAAATACTATTGAATGAAATAATGCTTGTTTATACTTTACCCAGTGTAAAATCATCCTTTAGAATAGTACTGAGATAACAGTCTCTGATCTAATGCCCATATACTGAGGCTGCTAAAAGTTCAAGATAACATGACAGCTGCCCAAACTATAAGGAAGTCCCTAAAATTCAGAAGAGATCAGGTTTCAGAAATTATTGTTCCACTTTTATTCTCCCTCACACCCTAAAACTTCTTTCACTCTGTTCATTTATTGTACATTCTCCTTCCTTTCTGTTCCTTTCCCCACCCCTAATATTACTTCAGCAGAGAAATCCTACTCATGCTTCTTACTGGTTCATGTGAGAGGCTCTCTGGCTCCAAAATGAAAGAAACGGTAAATGGTCCAAGTAAAAGGTTGGAAATGAGCCAAAAAGGCTCATGAGGCTGGAGTTCTATTCATTTTTTCAGATCATCCCCTTTCTTGAAGACACTCTGGAAAATGGTTTCTGGAATAACCCATATTTCTGGATTTCTGTTTCTCATTCATAATTTTGCTTCAAGGATTTTGTTTACTAGTTCAATTACACTCCCCCAAAATGCTCATTAAAGTGCTCTGCATAGAGTAAGCATTCAAAAAAACACGATTGATTGATCAAATCTTTCTAAAAGCATAAAATCAAATAATGGGATCATCGGAGAACAGGATCACTGAATTGTCTTGGTAACAACACACAGGGACATTTGTATACTTTTACGTCCCCAGCAATAGGTAAGCAGCATGACCTAGTGGAAACAGCATGGGCCTGGGAGTCAGAAGACCTGGGTTCTAACCCCTGCTCTGCCACTTGTCTGTTGTGTGACTTGGGGCAAGTCACTTAACTTTGCTGTGCCTCAGTTTCCTCATTTGTAAAATGGGGATGAAATCCTACTCCCTCCTATTTAAACTGCGAGCCCCATAGGGACAAGGACTATGTCCAACCTGATTATCTTGTATCTCCCTCAGAGCTCAGTACAGTGCTTGGCACAAAGCACCATGAAAAACAAACAAAAAACCCAGGATAAGTGCTTTTGAAGAATTCTATTGCTTAAATGTTTGTGAAAACATTTCAAAATTAAGATAATGACATTTTTAAGTGATTGGGTTTTTTTAACTAACGGTTCAATCTGATGCTAATTTAAGTGTGTAAAAAAAGATATGACAGTTCCTAAAATGCTTTTCTGAAAATGCATGTACATTCACATTCATTTTCCTTAATCAGTGATCTGAAACAACTTCAACTTGACTTGCAGTTTTTCATTAACTGGAACTCTACCAGTTTTTCTTCTTCTTTTAATTAACTCAAGAACAAAATGGTTCCACCACTGAGTAAATACTTATTTTATTCAATCTAGAGCAATTTGCTTTCTATTTAGAAAATCTCCTCAGGCATTTTTTTTCTGTTAACAAAACAATCTACTGATCACTGGGAGGTTACAGACTATTTGGTGGTATTCTTGATACCAGTGAAAGACATTGGCCTGAAACTTGTAATGTCTCTGAAATTGAAAATATGCCCTGGGGCTAAATGCTCTTCAGCCCAAATCTAATTTCTCTTTACTTGAGACATCAAGGACTTTAATTCATTAATTTATTTTTATATTTCACTTGAAACTTTGGTATTTTTGGTTGGGTCTCAGGCAGAAAATTCCCATTAAAGGTTCCCAATTTATCCTGTAACAGTAACAGTGACATGAGTTTGAGAAGAAAAGGGTAGGCAGCCCATTGTCATTATTCGATGAAAATGTTCAGAACCCTAAAGACATCGCTGGGACGATCGGCTAGGTTATAAAACATTTACTGCTAAAAAAGGTCTTGGGGAAGCAGCATGGTCTGGTGGAAAGAGCATGGATAAGGGAATCAGAAATCCTGGGTTCAAAGCCTGTCTCTGCCATTGCCTGCTGTGTGACCATGTTGCAAGACACGTGATTTCTCTGAGTCTCCGTTTCCTCAACTATAAAATGGGATTCAATACTTATATATTTGTTTAGCGTTTATTATGTGCCAGGTGCTATACTAAGCGCTGGGGAAGATAAAAGATAATCAGTTTGGACAGAGTTCCTGTCCCACATAGGGATCCCAATCTGAATCCCCATTTTACAGATGAGGTAACTGAGGCCCAGAGAGGTTAAGTGACTTGCCCAAGGTCACACAGCAGACAAATGGCAGACCTGGGATTAGAACTCATGACCTTCTGACTCCCAGGCCTATGTTCTATCCATTAGGCCATGGAGTAGTCTGACAGTTTCAATCACTGAAAGTGAAATGCAATTCCCATTGCCAAAATCCAGATTTAAGTAAAACCAGAGTTCAAGTAATCGTAATCTCCCTCTTGCTCCTCCAGCCTGTAAGCTCAGTGTGGGCAGGTCCTCTGCCTCCAGGGCCTGTGCTCTGTACACTGGCCCACACCATTCTCTCATACTTAGACTCTGTCTGACTTGATTAATTAGTATCTACCCTAATTCTGAGTACAGTGCCTGGCACATAGTAAGTAACCAGTAAAAAATTAATGACATGCAATTTTGCCTTTGGGATTTTTCTGAGTTAGCTTGGACGTCCAATAAATCCAATGGAAAAGTACTAAACCTGAAGTCATGAACACATTTGGACTGGACAAGTGTGTTTTTGGAAAAAAAATAATATATCTTTTCAGGTATAAAATCCATTTTGGACCCAAATCTGGGTGAGGCCAGCCTCCTGCTAAACTTCAGTGGGGAGTTTGAAGGGCAAATGTGAGTGGTGCCTTTTGGGACTTGAGCTTGGGGCTTCCCCCTGAACCTATTACAGGAAGGCTGGTACCCACCCATCCAACTGGAGCACTGTATTTCAGGCATTCCTAATCCTTTTTGTCCCATTCCCCAACCCTGTTGGCATAGTCGGAGGTGATAGGGCAGGTCTGGGAGTCCAGGACAGTTGGCAGTTGAGTGGGAGGGGATGGCAGACAACAGGGATGGTCCATTGAGCAATCCCCTGGACCCATCTGGAAGCACATATAAGAGGACCAAACCTGACCAATTTCCTTTGGCCTAGTGGATATAGCAGGGGCCTGGGAGTTAGAATGTCATGGGTTCTAATCCTGGTTCTGCCATATGTCTGCTGTGTGACCTTGGGCAAGTCACTTCACTCCTCTGTGCCTCAGTTACCTTATATGTTAAAAAGGGATTGAGACTGTGAGGCCCACATGGGAACGGGACTGTATCCAACTTGATTTGCTTCTATTTATCCCAGCGGTTAGTACAGTACCTGGAACACAGTATGTGCTTTACAAATGCCATCATCATTATTATTATTATTTTGCAAGAAAAATTTCCAGATCAAATCCCCCTAAAGAATCAGCTCATTTTAGCACCTTTAGAAATATGTGGATTTTGGGACCTATTTTTAGCATGGCATAAAACATGGGCAATATGACGTAAAGCAGTGTTGCCTAGTGGAAAGAGCATGGGCCCGGGAGTGATGGGGACCTGGGTTCTAATCCCAGCTCTGCCACTTGCCTACTCTGTGACCTCAGGCATGTCACTAAATGTCTCTGTGACTCAGTTTCCTCATTTGCAAAATGGGAATTTAATAATCTCTCTTCCTTTTAGATTGTGAGTCATTTATGGGGCAGGGATTGCATCCATTATTCATTCAATAGTATTTATTGAGCGCTTACTATGTGCAGAGCACTGTACTAAGCGCTTGGGATGAACAAGTCGGCAACAGATAGAGACAGTCCCTGCCGTTTGACGGGCTTACAGTCTAATCGGGGGAGATGGACAGACAAGAACAATGGCAATAAACAGCGTCAAGGGGAAGAACATCTCGTAAAAACAATGGCAACTAAATAGAATCAAGGCGATGTACAATTCATTAACAAAATAAATAGGGTAACGAAAATATATACAGTTGAGCGGACGAGTACAGTGCTGTGGGGATGGGAAGGGAGAGGTGGAGGAGCAGAGGGAAAAGGGGAAAATGAGGCTTTAGCTGCGGAGAGGTAAAGGGGGGATGGCAGAGGGAGTAGAGGGGGAAGAGGAGCTCAGTCTGGGAACGCCTCTTGGAGGAGGTGATTTTTAAGTAGGGTTTTGAAGAGGGAAAGAGAATCAGTTTGGCGGAGGTGAGGAGGGAGGGCGTTCCAGGACCGCGGGAGGACGTGACCCAGGGGTTGACGGCGGGATTATCTATCCTAATGCTTACTGCAGTGTTTGGCACATATTAAGTGCTTAATAAATATCACCATTACTGTTATTTCAGAGAAATGAACAAAAAGCTGGAAAATGTTGCTAATAGAAAACCTTCCCTCAAGAATAGTCCTGTGAGGGAAGGAGAGAATATAGTTTGAACTGTAATCAGGTGGAAATCTGGATAAAAGACTAAAAGCCTTGAAGTCCTCTAAGGCAAGTTCTACAAGTGGCCTAAGGTAAAACAGAAATGGCAGTCAAGTGTGAATTTACTGCATTTTTCTGTCAGGTGAAAACATACAGGAGGGATGTAAGCATCAGCCTCAAAACTGAAAATTAGCATTGGCTAGTGGATCCAAAACGATAGGCAATTAGGCCAGGACTAATGAAAAACAAGAAGGCTCCATTGGAGCTTAATTTGCTCTGCTTTTCCTTTTGGTCTAATTTTAGTGGGAATCAATGTGTGTACTGATGTAGCTGATGTAGTTCTCTCCCTGTTGCGAGGTGGAGGAAGAGGAGGAGGAGGATGAGGACAAGATGGTAGTGGAGGAGGAGGAGGAAGAGGAGAAGAAAATGGAAGTGGTGATGACAGATGGGACTGTAGACAGTATGAAATGGCAGGAGCCACGATAATCATTTCAAGAACACATCTATGGGAAGATTGTAGCAGATCCACAGGTAGCCTGTCAAGTAAAGAGAGGGGTGAGGCGAGGGCAGTAATCAACTGTTACATATTTTTAACAACTCATTTATTTTTGAATTGTTAACTTTAGTCTCTTATTTTGAGAGCCCTTACTGTTGGTATTTGTTAAGCGCTTACTATGTGCCGAGCACTGTTCTAAGCGCTGGGGTAGACATAGGGGAATCAGGTTGTCCCACGTGGGGCTCACAGTCTTAATCCCCATTTTACAGATGAGGGAACTGAGGCACAGAGAGGTTAAGTGACTTGCCCACAGTCACACAGCTGACAAGTGGCAGAACTGGGATTCGAACTCATGAGCCCTGACTCCAAAGCCCGTGCTCTTTCCACTGAGCCACGCTGCTTCTCAGCGTGTTCTCTGGGTCAGTAATCCTCTCCTCCCATGCAGACTGTGGGCCTCTTGTGGGCCAAGCCCAGAACACATATTATTTCAGGAGTTTTGCATACTGTAATCACTTATAGATGTTATTACTGATTATTAGTTACCACAGGGTGAACCTATCTAGGCAATGCAACTTGATAGCCCTCCTTATGTCCATGAAGTGTTATGTCAATCAGACTCTCAATCAATGGTATTCATCAAGCCCTTATTGTGTGTACAGCACAATACTAAGAACTTGGGAGAATACTTTCATTCATTCATTCAATAGTATTTATTGAGCGCTTACTATGTGCAGAGCACTGTAATACTTCAGAGTTGGTAGTCATATTTCCTGCCCTTGAGGAGATTACAGTTTAGATATGCATATATGTACATATCTTTAATTCTATTTATTTATATTAATGCCTGTTTTACTTGTTCTGATGCAGAAATGTATCTCTAATTCTATTTATTTATATTGATGCTATTGATTATTGCTTGCTTGTTTTGATGTCTGCCTCTCCCTTCCTAGACTGTGAACCCACTGTGGGAAGGGATTGTCTCTCTTTGTTGCTGAATTGTACTTTCCAAGGATGTACTTTCTAAGGACAAGGGTTTGTATCCAGTGCCTAAAGTTCATTCATTCATTCATTCATTCAATAGTATTTATTGAGCGCTTACTATGTGCAGAGCACTGTACTAAGCGCTTGGGATGAACAAGTCGGCAACAGATAGAGACAGTCCCTGCCGTTTGACGGGCTTACAGTCTAATCACGGGAGACGGACAGACAAGAACAATGGCACTAAACAGCGTCAAGGCGAAGAACATCTCGTAAAAACAATGGCAACTAAATAGAATCAAGGCGATGTACAATTCATTAACAAAATAAATAGGGTAACGAAAATATATACAGTTGAGCGGACGAGTACAGTGCTGTGGGGATGGGAAGGGAGAGGTGGAGGAGCAGAGGGAAAAGGGGAAAATGAGGCTTTAGCTGCGGAGAGGTAAAGGGGGATGGCAGAGGGAGTAGAGGGGGAAGAGGAGCTCAGTCTGGGAACGCCTCTTGGAGGAGGTGATTTTTAAGTAAGGTTTTGAAGAGGGAAAGAGAATCAGTTTGGCGGAGGTGAGGAGGGAGGGCGTTCCAGGACCGCGGGAGGACGTGACCCAGGGGTCGACGGCGGGATAGGCGAGACCGAGGGACGGCGAGGAGGTGGGCGGCAGAGGAGCGGAGCGTGCGGGGTGGGCGGTAGAAAGAGAGAAGGGAGGAGAGGTAGGAAGGGGCAAGGTGATGGAGAGCCTTGAAGCCTAGAGTGAGGAGTTTTTGTTTGGAGCGGAGGTCGATAGGCAACCACTGGAGTTGTTTAAGAAGGGGAGTGACATGCCCAGATCGTTTCTGCAGGAAGGTGAGCCGGGCAGCGGAGTGAAGAATAGACCGGAGCGGGGCGAGAGAGGAGGAAGGGAGGTCAGAGAGAAGGCTGACACAGTAGTCTAGCCGGGTACAGATCCTAAAGTCCTCTAGTCCTAAAGGGTACAGATCCAAGAGCACAGGTGATGCAAAAGGTATAGAAAATGAGGGCTTAGTCAGGGATGGCTTCTTGGAGGAAATGGGATATTTAGTAAGGCTTTGAAAGTGGGGAGAGTGATGGTCCTGCACATATGGAGGAGGAGGGAGTTCCCAGACAAAGGGAGATGTGGGCAAGGGGTCAGTGGTGAGATCAATGAGATTGAGGAACAGTGAGTAGAGTGGCATTAGAGGAGCCAAGTGTATGGGCTGGGTTGTAGTAAGAAAGCAGCAAGGTAAGGTAGGAAAGAAATTCATTGAGCACTTTTTTGCATTACCTAAGCACTTAACACACTCATGACCTCACATAGTATTTATGTATGTATTTTCTATAGACTAAAACAAATACTACTAATTGATAGATAACTGTATCACTAGCTTTTCATTACTGGAAAAACCTAAAGAAAGTTATATGAAGAAAATTTAGGTAGAAAATCCAGTCCATAATGAGTTAAAAAGGAGAAGATAATGGTTTAGTTTAAAATAATGTGAAATTTTCTGAAAAGGACCGATGAATATTCAGAGGCAAATTCTCTACAGATTCTAGCTAATTTTTTAAGGCAATCTGTAAATGCAAATCTGTAATTTAAGACTATGTGATATTGAATTCCTTTATTTAAAAAAATTCTAATCTTCAGGGTTAATGCAACTGACTCCTTGAAATTGATCCTCAAGGAAGCTGATACATTCATCAAATGCAAATATTTCTTGGGATAGATAAGCTATCCAAAGGTCTTTCTGGGAAAAAGAAAAGAAAAGCTATAAGGCCTTTCTTTAGCAAACAAACCAGAATTTGATCAGAAAGACTAAAGCTGAGTATCAAATAATCTGTGTGTTCCCTGAACTGGAAAAATCCTTGGGTCCCCAAACGGGGGTTGCATGGCTTTTTGCCATGGAATTCTGACATATTTCAGACTTCAAGGAGAAGTGGCTGGGGGAATCACTGACTGGCAGAGCAAGAACTAGGATAGAGAGAAAGATAAGGGCCAAGTATACCTAGTTCTCTAATAATATGGGACTTACATTCTTGCAAAATCCCTATTAGAGAAACATACGCTGTACCAAATTTGTTGTTTGGATTCATTCATTCATTCAATAGTATTTATTGAGCGCTTACTATGTGCAGAGTACTGTACGAAGTGCTTGGAATGTACAATTCGGCAACAGATAGAGACAATCCCTGCCCAGTGATGGGCTCACAGACTAATCGGGGGTGACTGACAGCAAAGCAAAACAGAACAAAACAAAAACAAGACAACATTAACACGATAAATAGAATCAAGGGGATGTACATCTGATTAACAGAATAAATAGGGTAATAAAAATATATACAAATGAGGACAGTGCTGAGGGGAGGGGAAGGGGGGATATACATAAATCTTTCCTTCTGACACTGTATCCAAACAGGCTCACATTAGAGATGAATGTTCTTTAATTTCCTAGCAGCATTTTAGCCAAATACATAGTTTAAACCCACATGACTGTGGTTTTTGTTATGTGCTTTCTATGTGCAAGGCACTGTATGAGCACTTGGGAGAATATAAGCAAATCGAGTTGGATACAGTCCCTGTCCCACATGGGGGTCACAGTCTGAGGCCCAGAGAATTCAAGTGATTTGCCCAATGTCACATAGCAGACAAGCGGCAGAGATGGGATTAAAACACAGGGTCTTCTGATGCCCAAGCCAATGCTCTATCCACTAGACCACACTGCTTCTCATCATGGCAAAGCTGATTCTGAACGGTGAAGCTCAGCAGAATGGCTAAAGTGGGAATGGTAATGCAATAGTTTTCAATTATTGCCATTTGCAAAGTTAACTGCCAAAGGAGTTTTTATTTTGTTGATTTACAGTCATCCAACTGTGACTGTATCCATCACCCCTCCTTAGCTTTCAGGGACAGCTTTAAAAGCCACTGCAAACTGAAGGAGAGGATTGACAAAGATGATGGGGGAAAGTGATCAGTCTATCACTGGTGGAATGGTAGATCAGAGAAATAATCTTCAAAAGATCCAGAACTTAAATTCTCTTTGGCTACCTGTAATCTGCATGCTTTATCAGCTAAAATGCAGAGGTGATCCTGTGTTAAGGAAAATAAGTGCTGTAGAATTCACGGTGTTTGAGGCCACCTGCATCTACAATATGCATAAGTCATTTTTTTCCAGCACTGCAGTGTCCTGTATTCAAACAGCCTCAAGTTGTAGGATGAACACTAATTTCTCAACAACATCCTAGCCAAAAGATACAGTGAAGAAAGGTGTTCTGGAGTAACTCGGTATATTTGCAACTAGATGTAAGATATTTATAAGGTGAAAGAAGTATTTTGGGAGTGGGTAAACACATTTCCTCCATTTCCCTTTAAATGTCAAGATGAACATTCAGCTGAATCATTATACCATTGAAAAATTCTCCAGGTCATACTATTATCATCATGACTGGGAGAAGTATATTAGAAATCTAAAACCCTTTAATCTGAAAGAGACCATGGGAAAAAAAAAATTCAAAGTGTTTGCCTAAATATTCTACATTAGATTCAAGTAGATACTGTAAAATACTTTCTTGTTTTAAATTTTCTTTGAAAAGACTATATCATATAAAACACCAATCACAGGAGAAAAACCCTGAAGGGCTTTGAGGTAAACAAGGTACACAATAGCTTTTTGCTTTTCAGATGAAATGACTCCTTTTCAAATGGAAGGCCTGTTGTCCAGATTTAAATTGTGTAGGTCGATTACAGAAAAGATGACTTTTCTGTCCCAGTACTAACACTTCAAATCAAATGGAAGCCAAGAAACAAAACACCACATACCGGTTGTAGAAATCATCCCTGTAGTAATCATAATCAAAAACATAACCACTGTAGAAAGAAAACAAAAAGCAATGATGAGCTGGCATATAGAAAATTACATTAATTAAATGCACTGTAGTATTTCGAGTCATAATTTTGTTTCATAGTTCAAAGATTGCATTCTCTATTCACTTATGCACTTGGAGAGCTTTGCTAGGTAGTGTCTAAGTCTGATCTAATGTCATAACCGTCTACTATTTTATGCTTGAGAAAGTGAACTAATGATAGCTGTCTCAGGCAAGAATGGAAGACAGTAATGATAGTTTAAGAAGAGAATGCCACATAACAGTAGTCATTAGATGCTAACGGGTTCATTTCATTCAATCGTATTTATTAAGCATTTACTGTGTACAGAGCACTGTACTAAGTGCTTATGTTCAGTGGTTTCCTCTATTCTTCTCATGGTGGACCAAGAAGGGAAGAAAAAGCAGAAAATGGATGGCAAAACCATTAAAGATGAATTGTACTGGTTGAGGGTACTAGACAAATGAGACCTATAGTGAGTGCTTATTTTGTCTTCTAGTGAGTGCTGGAGAGCCAGATACCTGTACCTCTTCCTGCTTCCAATTGCCCTAAAAGAAATCATCTGTGGCCTAGCGGAAAGAGCACGGGCCTGGGAGTCAGAAGGACATGGATTCTCATCCCGGCTCCGCCACTTGTCTGCTGTATTATCTTGAGCAACTTCTCTCTGACTCGGTTACCTCATCTGTGAAATGGGGATTAAGACTGTGAGCCCCACGTGGGACAACTTGATAACCTTGTATCTATCCCAGCGCTTAAAACAGTGCTTGGCACATAGTAACCACTTATCAAATACCATTATTATTATTGCCATTATTATTATACCCCACCCGGAAGTCTACAAACTCCCACCCAAAAATGAACATTCACTAATCCACCCTCCCTCTGTCCATTACAGCAGGGATTATGAGGGATCAGGCGAGCCACAGCCAGGAAATTTACTGCCCACCCACTCAATATGAAGGCAGTTATGGGGGGCAATACAACCAAAGAAACACTGAGAATCTCAGACAAATCAGGTTATCTTCCTGGATCCAAGAATACAGTAAAAAGAAATCACATGCCTCAATTTTGGGAAAGGACCTATCAATTTTCATGAAATGCCTTTTAAAAGTTTAATACCATATTATTAAAACAACAATTTGATTTGGTCAGTTATTTGGCAATAAGCGGATAAGCCCTGCGTCCACTGGACCAAGGGTAAATATATATTGGATGGAAA
Source organism: Ornithorhynchus anatinus (assembly GCF_004115215.2). Lineage (NCBI taxonomy): Eukaryota > Metazoa > Chordata > Mammalia > Monotremata > Ornithorhynchidae > Ornithorhynchus > Ornithorhynchus anatinus. The sequence goes on along the minus strand of NC_041731.1, from coordinate 50,623,332 downwards.
GATCGATCATTCAATTTCTGCTCTTCCTATACAGTATTTCTCCTTACAATGTAGCAATGAAGAGGAAGGGCCTGGGAGTCAGAGGACCTGGTTTCTAATTCTGGCTCTCACATGACTGCTATGTGATCTTGGACAAGACTCTTAATTTCTCTGTGCCTCAGTTACCTCATCTGTAAAATGGGGATTCAATCCCCATTCTCTCTCCTACTTAGACTGTGAACCCTGTGTGGGACAGGTATTATGCCTGACCTGATTCCAAATGCTTAGTACAGTGCTCTGCACATAGTAAGCACTCAATAAATACTACTGAATGAATTACCTTGCATCTTTCTCTGTGCTTAGGACACATGGTAATCAGTTAACAAATACCACATTTTTTAATACTGCACTTTCTCCTGCCTAATCTAGTCTGGGTCTCAGATAGAGTCAGGTACATTCCAATACTTTTTACTTCTTTTCTTTCCTGTCTTCAGTTGAGGCTACAAGAATCCATCTCTCTCTATTATAATGAACAACCCTTCCCCTTTTCCTCAGGCTTGTCAAATATCTGTTGGCAATCAGGTCTCTTCCCCATCTGTCTAATAGTTAATCTTGGCAGATTTATCTTTGTAGTCCTTCTCCTCACCTGTCAGTCTTCAATTCCATTAATCATTGTTGTCTATCTCCTATGGACTTACCCCAGTTTGTCTACAATTTTCTGCCATGTGGCTCAGTGGAAAGAGCACGGGCTTGGGAGTCAGAGGTCATGGATTCAAATCCCGGATCAGCCACTTGTCAGCTGTGAGACTTTGGGCAAGACACTTAACTTCTCTGTGCTTCAGTTAGCCCATCTCTAAAATGGGGATTAAGACTGTGAGCCCCATGTGGGATAACCTCATCAACTTGTATACTCCCCAGCACTTAGAACAGTGCTTTGCACATAGTAAGCGCTTAATAAATGCCATTATTATTATTATTATTATTACTCACTAAAATGCTAAAAATGGCTATCCTCCAATGTCCTGAAAAGAGCACCCCCATTTCCATAGTTCAAGTCGAAGGCAATCCAAAATGATAGTATGTAATTTACTTCTGAGCCACTTGGCTAAACCATCTTACTTATTTTTATCTCTCCCTGTTTTTGACCATTTGGACATTACTCTTTCCTCAACAACCAGATGTCTTTGCTAAGACTATTTTCTCCAGGAACATTTTCCCTCTCCCAGAATCATTCTGTCCCAGTCACTGATGCCTGCCAAGCTGTTCAACTCGGGCCGATATTTGCAAAGTGAAGTGGAAAAACAAGACAACCCAGATCATTCGGGCTAAAAATAACCTAAAAGTCTTTTGCTGTAGACATTTGAGGCAAAAGTTGTTATCTAGAATTTTCTGGATATCTGCCTCAGTTTTCCACAATATACTGTTTGCACCTTAGTATCCTTAGAAAGTTGCACCCTGACACTAGAAACAGTTGTTGAATTTGGAGGGCTTAAAATAAGATAAAACCTTACAGGAGCTACTGCCCCTCTCTCCCCGCTACAGCACTTAAGTATATATATGTATATATCTTTAATTATATTTTTTATACTGATGCCTCTTTATTATTGATGTCTTTGTCATGATTAAATGTCATAATAATGTCGAGAAGCAGCATGGCTCAGTGGAAAGAGCAAGGGCTTTGGAGTCAGAGGTCATGGGTTCGAATTCCGGCTCGTCCACTTGTCAGCTGTGTGACTTTGGGCAAGTCACTTAACTTCTCATTGCCTCAGTTACTTCATCTGTAAAATGGGGATTGTGAGCCCCACGTGGGACAACCTGATTCCCCTGTGTCTACCCTAGTGCTTAGAACAGTGCTTGGCACATAGTAAGCACTTAAATACCAACATTATTATTATTATTATTATAATAATATCGGTCTTACAATATCCACAAATCAGAGTGACCTGCTAGAGAAACACAGTTGAATAAACTGCTTGAGAACTACTGGGTTCCATGGCAAACCAGGTCAAAAATGTTTCTTGTTCATTTTCCCCCACTGCTTCAACTACCACCTACTTATATGTGAGTGACTTCCAAATCTATCTCACTGCCTCCCACTTCCCTCCCTCTCTGCAATCCCTTGTTTCCTTCTCCAGAACACTGTTACATGGATGTCCTGCTGGCACATCAAGTTCAAAATGTCCCAAATCAAACACATCTTTTCCCTTAAAATCCTCTCCTCCATTTAGTTTCACAGTTAACAATGCCACCATCTTCCCCATCTCTCTTTCAGATTCCATATTCAATCTGTTGCCAAAGCGTGTCCATTTTTCCTCCATAATATTTCCAGGATCCAACCCTTCCATCCATCTAAATAGCTTGATACGCTTGTCCTGTTACTTATTTTATACTGGACTGATTACTGTAGCAGCGTGGCTCAGTGGAAAGAGCCCGGGCTTGGGAGTCAGAGGTCAAGGGTTCTAATCCCGACTCCACCACTTGTCAGCTGTGTGACTTTGGCCAAGTCACTTCACTTCTCTGTGCCTCAGTTACCTCATCTGTAAAATGGGGATGAAGACTGGGCGCCCCACGTGGGACAACCTGATCATCTTGTCTCCCCCCAGTGCTTAGAACAGTGATTTGCACATAGTAAGCACTTAACAAATACCATTATTATTATTACTATTATTATTATCAGCCTCCTAACAGATGTCCCTGACTCCAGTCGCTCTCCTCTTCTGACAATATTTCACTCCACTGTCTGCATCAGAACTGTGTGTACGCATCTCCCCACTCCTAAAAGACCTACAGTGGTTACCTATTCTTTTTTGCATCAATCAATCAATCATATTTATTGAGTGCTTACTGTGTTTATAGACATACTTCCTGCCCACAATGATATTACAGACTGAAACTCCTGACTACTGGCTTTAAGGCACTCAGTCTGTTCTCCCTTTACTACTTCTCAGTTCTCTTCTCCCACTTCACCCCAGTTCACACTCCTCACTTCTCTTAAACTAACCTACTTAATACTGTGTCTTGTTCTCATCTTTCCTTTTGCCAACCTCTTGATCATACCTTTCCCCCTCCTCTCCTCTCTAGTCTGTAAGTTTGCTGTAGGCAGGGGATGTGTCTACCAACTCAGTTTTATTATATTTTCCCAAGTACAGTGCTCTGAGCACAGTAAGTGCTCAATACAACTGATTGATTCAAAGCTCTTCTGAAATCACAGCTCCTCCCAATTAATCTCTGATCTTCTCTGTATCCCCCCCTCAAATACCACTTCAACAATTCTTTGAGCACTAAACTTTAGTGTATTAATAAATGACCAAAGCATTTTTTTAAACATCTTGCATACCCTAATACTTAAGCACAAACTCATGAGCATTCACTCTATTTTTCTCTCCCAAGTGTTTGAATGCATATTCTGCAGAGAATAGAGGTTCAGTGAATTCAGTTGATGGATAGATGTTGATATTCAGATATGAGGGTGATAATATTTCTGCTTGAGAGGATCCACCTACTAGTTGTTTGGTATTATTCCTAATAGATACATTCCATTTCAGTGTTTCTATGTTTCTTTAGCCTATATTTGCTTCAGAATTTCTGCATTTAGAATTTCTTCCTTCTTTCCCCCTTCTTTGTCATCCTCTTTAGTTTTGTCCAATATACATTTTATTACCCCAGTTTATAGCTCTAGATTCTAACTCCAGCTAATAGCAAATTCCCATTTTTACTCATTTTATTCACTTTCACTCTCTGGCTGCTTTGAACTCATTAGAGTTAAACTATTACCTATGAGTCTATCTTCTTTGGTGCTCAAACTGTCTGCAAAAGCATTTTGAAAATCAATATTTTTTAAATCTATCTATAGCCTAAATTGTTTCCATAATAACTTGCTGTCTGTCTTCCATCTTAGTTCTATATAATTATACTTTTTAAGTGAAGTCCATATTAATGGAATGAAGACAATAGGACTGAATATTACCATCCAGCAATATTAAAGTCAGCTTATTTAGTCAGCCTAAGGAAAGGTTTTGCAATATAAAGTGAAATTCTTTTAAACAACTTTTTAGTAGGAATTTGCCAATGTGAAAAGTAAGCACTTTCCTTTCTTCTCAACCTTTGCAAACTGGAATGGATATGAGATTCAGGTTATGCTGTTCCAAATGCACCCAAATCAAGACTATTAATGGAACCTAGTTAAGGTAAATCTCTTTGGGAGCTGCTGTTTAGAACTATAAGTCTGATGCATCTTTCCCAGGTCCAAGAAGAAGAGTTCTGGAAATGGTCACATGGGCAAGAAGAAGGGCCAGGGACCTACTCTGCACTCTTATTTGAAACCCAGGGATCTAGGGAAGCAGCATGGCCCAGTGGTAAGAGCACAACCTTGGGAGTCAGAGGACCTGGGTTCTAATCCTAGCTCTGCCAATTATCTGCTGTGTGACCTTGGGCAAGTCATTCCCTGTGGGTCAGTTACCACATCTGTAAAATGGGGATTAAGACTCTGAGCCCTATGTGGGACAGGGACTGTGTCTGACCCGATTATCTTGTAGCTAATCTACCCCAGTACTTAGTACAGTGCCTGGCACATGGTAAGTACTTAACAAGTACCACAATTATTATTATATATATGATACTCCCAGCAAAATAATTTTTCCAAATCTAAGTTGTCATTATGGCCAAGCATGATGGAAATGTTTGACCACACAGTACTTCACTTGATATCCAGGGGCCCCTGAAGAGCACATCAATGAGCTGGCATTTGTATAATAAATGGCTGCTCTACATTCAACATCTTCCTTCAGAATCTTGTACAAAAAGTCAGGTACTAAAATGCCTGGAAACTAGAGAAGTAGTACACTTTCCAACTAAAAGATGGTGCCTTCATTTTATTATATATGGCTATGCTATTGGAGTAACTTGGAGACATCAGAACTCCCACAGATTGGAATTGGGATTGCTGCAGTTCTTTGCGGGGTCTGATATCCAGAGATGTATAATGACAGCATGATGCTGTATAGAGTTCATATTTTTATGATACTTCATAAATAGAGGAAATCCATGCTACTGTTCCAATCTTTTGAAATCGTATGAATCCTTCTAGGGCAACTTATCCTTTTTGAAAAACTATAAAATATTTTAAGAATTGGATGAGTCTGGGTATTAGTGTTTAAAATCTATTGTCTGGTCCAATCTATAATTGTACTTAAACTCCAGTTTCACGATAAACTAATGATACTTTGTGAGGTGCAAAGGTGACTTATAGTAGGGGTCAAAGGCAGAGCTACAGCTATTTCAATTTTGAGAGTTGAAAGGGAGCATGTTCCTAGAGACCATGCCCGATTTTCGTAGGAAATGCTATGGTATTTAAAAAATGGAACACCTTGATACCCTGCCTTCTCTGTATTGTGAAAGAAAATTATTTGCTTACTCCCAACAACCATCTCTGTTGCTATTTGGTTTCTTTTAAGTAAGAGTAATAACTGTCAATACATTATTTTTCCTTATACATACAGTTGGAGTCAATGATGCATGAATTTAATAATGAGTTAATTTTACCCTAGGTCTGGCAGATATTGATTGTCCTATGATAGATGAGCTGCTTTGGAGAATCCAATGGGAATTTTTATGAATCAAAAAGCATTTTCTATGTTGAAAATATAATCAAAGAAATTTAGTGTCAAAATTTGTACAGATGATACTTAGGGATCAGTCATAAAATGTTGGGTAAGAAAAATGTAGTTTTAATATAAAGAGTTAAAATTCTTAGAAGACTTTAAAAGGTATTCAATCAAAATAATAGCCCTTCTGACATTGAAGTATATGATCATTCAAATGATCGCAGAGTTTCAATCACTTTAAAATCTCCCTTAAGTTTTAACTTCCCTTAAGAAATGGTCCTAATTCATGATGAAGGAAACTGTGATTCTATTTCTGGAATGGCCATCAAACTGGGATGACTCAGAGAAGTCACTTCTAATTTGGGGGCCTTGGTTGCCCCATCCTAAACCTCTGTAAAAGGGACTAACTAAATATAAAGAACTGCTTTAGGACCCAAGATGTTACTTAATTGGAAATATGACTTTTATAGATTCACATTCCAAATCCAAACTTAATAATAATTATTATTTTAGTATTTGTAAAGTGCTTACTATGTTCCAAGCACTGTTCTAAGTGCTGGGGTAAATATGAGATAATCAGGTTGGACACAGTCCTTGTCCCACATGGGGCTCATAATCCCAATTCTCCATTTTACAGATGAAGTATCTGAGGCCCAGAGAAGTGAAGCAATTTGCCCAAGGTCACACAGCAGACAAGTGGCAGAGCTGGGCTTAGAACCCATGACCTTCTGACTCCCAGGCCCGTGCTCTATCCACTACACCATGCACACTAACATTTAGTTTAAATTCTTGGGAAAGTTCTATAGAAACAAAAACATACACCCTACCCACAAGGAGTTAATGGTCTAATGGCTTCACTCACAATTTTCTTTGTCCTGTTGTTATTTTTCTCCTTGCAGTCACTATAGTTCTGATTGGGTGTCTGCAAAACCCCAGACAGCTTTTGACAGAAAATATGAGTGATGCCAACATTTTTGTTCTACTTTTCTCTCACTCAATGAATGAAATTTATTGAGTGTTTATAGTGTGTTCTGTGCACAGTAAGTGCTTTATAAAAGCCACTGATTGATCGATTACAGATACTGTATTAAGTGCTTGGGAGAGTGTAATAAAGTAATAATAATAACAACAATAATACTAATAACTGTGGTATTTTTTAAGTGCTTACTATTCATTCAATTGTATTTATTGAGTGCTTACTGTGTGCAGAGCTCTGTACTAAGTGCTTGGGAGAGTACAATACAATAATAAACAGACACATTCCCTGTTCACAATGAGCTTCTGCCAGGCACTGTAGTAAACACTGGAGTGGATACAAGCAAATTGGGTTAGACACAGTTCTTGTCCCACAGGGGGATCACAATTTTATTCCCGATTTTACAGAGGAGTTAAGTGACTTGCCCAAGCCATGTAGCAGATAAGTGGCAGAAATGGGATTAGAACCCAGGTCCTTCTAAGCACTAAGCCATTCTGATCCCTGCCCTCAGTTAATTTATAACCTAGTTGTGGAGATGGACCTTAAAATAAATTACAGGTAGAAGAAGCAACAGCCTAAGACTATAATAATTGTTACATTTGTTATGTGTTTACTATGTGCCAAACACTGTACTAAGTGCTGGGGTAGATACAAGATACCTGGGTTGGATACAGTCCAATATATAAATAAATGCTGGGGGGATGGGGCATGCAGGGTTCTTGGTGGGGTTAGCTTTAGATTCAATTTGCTTGGACCTCTGTCTTTACAAGGATGCCAAATCCCTCTAATTTCAGAGGGGGACTCCATGGGATTTCAAACACTGAACCTTCTTTGTAGTTAGGGGAGAGACAAATTCTTAGAATAGTTGTTGGGGAGTTTGGGTACAACAATCCTGGACATGTGAAGATGGCACTGTCATTCCAGATAAAGCCTTTGGGGAAATGTGGTCTTGAATTGGCCCAAAGTTGTACCTGCATCAGACCTGTATTTGCGGGTGGAGGTGAGTGGGGCATTTGTTACTGGGGGCACACCCTTCCAGTGTACATTATTCAAAGATGTGATCCAAGGTGACATTTAGATGGAAAATTATCATTTATTTTTAATTTAAATAATTGTATCAATACTCGGTGCAAAATCGATGCAAATGGTGACATTTTATTCCAGACAATGTTTCATTTTGAACTGTGAAGCAGAGCGGAGTGGAAAGCAACCATTTAAAAAAATTCTGCCTTCCTATCTTGATATCATTAGAAAAAAATCACTGCATCACTGCTTCCCTTCTATATGAGGCCAAAATAAATCTAGGTAATGGCTCTATGTCTTTATTTCCCTCCATGTTAAACTACATTTCTGCCTAATGTAATCTGCAATTACTTACTTTTCCCAGTGGAGAACATTAAAGTGAAGAAATGAAAACCATTTCCTGGCACATTCACCATCTCTTTCTCCCAGGGCATTCTTCCTTTGGAAAAACTGAGAAACTCTGTCTTGATGGTGTGACAATATTTTCTTGCTGATGAATAATGACCTACCACTTCTTAAAATGTGCTCTGAATATCATGCATTCAAGATACTACTGTCAGAATGCACATATGATGACTGATTACCTAATTTATTGGTGAAAGTGTAGTTTTACTGGTTTTGACAAGTGTATGAGTATCATTGACAGGTACAGCAATCAGTGAAGGGTTAAACCTTCCAGATGTTTTACATCATTTCATTGAGGGACCTGGCTAATAACTAAAATTACATTTGTAGCATCAGGCCTGTAAGAATAACCACTTCGGATTAAAGAATCATGCTCTGGAAACAGTTTGAACTCTCTAAAAGGGAATCCAAAGAGCAGTGAAAGGAAATGAATGTGTGTTCTTTTTAAGAAAATCACTGTTGTTAAGATAATGTTGTCTCAGCTTAGAAAAAACACAAAAAAATAAACTCCCAAAACAAAACAAAAAAACATTTCCACACCAGATATTGGCTTTGTCTCAAATCTGCTTTCCTCTAGAGCTCAGAGTAAGTTGAAACTCTATCAAATGATAGATTTTACTGTGGTCAATTTGTTTTTCTAGCTTACGCATTGTAAGCTGAAGGTCACTTTTTCTCCAGGGTCTGACATTTTTGCAACTTCTGAATATTCTCCACACTCTCAGATTCTATTCTCTCAGGAGAGACAACTATAATGACATAGTATTCTTTGCTTCTCAAATGTAGGTGCTCAAAAAAGCTTATCATTCATCTGTCCCTCCAACCAGACCCTCCCTTCCCTCCCAAATCCTGTCCTCCCACTGACTTTCCCATCACTGTAGACAACCCTGCCATCCTCTATGTTTCACAAGCCTGTACTTTTGGCATTATCTTCAACTCATCTATCTCATTCAATCCACATATTCAGTCTGTCCCAAATCTTACCAGTTCTTCTTTCACAACATCTCAAGAATCCATCCTTTCTTCTCCATCCAACTTGCTACCATATTAGTTCAAGCACTTATCCTATCCCATGCTTAGAAAAATGCTCAGTGCATAGAATAGTGTTTGGCACATTGTAAGTGCTTAAGAAATACCATTATTATTATTATTATTATCTCACCTTGACTACTGCATCAGCCTCCTTTCTGATTTATAGGCCTCCAGTCTCTCTCCACTCCAATCCATACTTCACTGGTGTCTAGATCATTTTTCTAAAGAACTGTTCAGTCTATGTCTCCCCATTCCTCAAAAATCTCCAATGGTTCTTCATCCATCTCTCCATCAAACAGAAACTCCTTACCATTGGCTTTAAGGCACTTGATAGGCTCTCTCTTTCAATCAATCAATTATATTTATTGAGCCTTTACTGTATGCAGAGCACTATATTAAGCACTTGGGAGAGAGACTATAATAATAATGTTGGTATTTTTAAGCGTTTACTATATGCAGAGCACTGTTCTAAGCGCTGGGGTAGATGCAGGGTAATCAGGTTGTCTCACGTGAGGCTCACAGTCCTAATCCCTATTTTACAGATGAGGTCACTGAGGCATGGAGAAGTTAAGTGACTTGCCCACAGTCACACAGCTGACAAGTGGCGGAGTCAGAATTTGAACCCATGACCTCTGACTCCCAAGCCCGTGCTCTTTCCAATGAGCCACGCTGCTTCTCTAACCGAGTTGGTATACATGTTCCCTGTCCATGAATTCCTTCCTAACTTTCCTAATCCCCCACTACAACCCTGCCTATCCACTTCATTCCTCTAATGCTAGCCTGCTCACTGTATCTCATTCTCCTCTGTCTTGCTGCTGTCCCCTTGCTCACATCCTCTCTCTGGCCTGGAATTCCCTTCCCTTCATATCTGACACATCACTACTCTTTCTATCTTCAAAGGCTTACTAAATTCTTCAGAGGGGCCTTTCCCAACTAACTCCTTTTATTTAATTTATTTGCCCTTCCTTCTGCATTGCCTGCATCTTAGGATCAATACCCCTTAAGCACTCTGATACCCTCCTCACCCTAGTCCAATATCATCCTTAAGCACTTTGATATTATGACATTCACCCCTTCCCAGCCCCACTGTACTTATATACCAACCCTTACATTCTCCTGTTTCCTTTATCTGTAATTTAATTTAATGTCTGTCTTCCCAACTAGACTGGATGCTCCTTTTTTTTAAAAATGGTATTTGTTAAGCATTTACCATGTACCAGGCACTGTACTAAACACTGGGATAGGTACAAGCTAATCAGGTTGGTCACAGTCCCTACTCCATGTGGGGTTCACAGTCTTAATCTCCATTTTACAGATAAGGAAATTGAGGCAATGAGAAGTGAAGTGACTTCTCGAAGATCACAAAACAGATAAGTGGTGGAGTCAGAATTAGAACCTAGGTTTTTTCTGATTTACAAGTCTATGCTCTATTCACTAGGCCACACTGCTTCTTGTGGCCTTGTGGGCACAAATCATGTCTACCAAACATACTGTACTGCACTCTCCCAAGCATGTAATACAGTGCTCTGTATAAAGTCAGCACTCAATAAATATCCTTGGTTGATTGATGCCCTCTAGCCAAATACTTAACCCAGACCCTGATCACCTTCCACCTGGACTACGTGAATTGTCCTTCCTAGTTACTTTGTCTCCAATTCACTCTCCTAAAGCCTATTTGATTGCAGCAAAGTTGCTAGGCATTGCTTGTCTCTTCTGCTGACATTCTTAGTAAGCGCTCAATAAATACTATTGAATGAATGAATTCTTAAAATCCTACGAGCCTATTCCCAGTCTTCATTCATTCATTCAATAGTATTTATTGAGTGCTCACTGTGTGCAAAGCACTGTGTTAAGAGCTGTCTGCTTTCTGCTTGGCCATACTAATCCTCTTGGCTAGGTCAAGTTCTATCATACCTCCCCTTCCAAGGTTCCTGTTCCCTCTGGGCTGTATTCTCAGGCACTCCAGTCCCTCTTAAACTCTTCTACCCTTTTCTTCCCACCTCTCCTTTAGTTCCATTCCTATTCCAGGACTAAAAGCTCCTCAGTACATAGGAGCCTTGAACAAAATGAAAAAAAAAAAAGATGAGAAAAAACATTCAGATCATTTCAAACTATAAGGCTGCAACCATTTTGATGGTTAATTTATTAAACCTAGGCCTACAATTTAAAAGTTAATAAAAATGTAAATTGCGATCAACAAGTTTATATTACAGCCATATAACTAATAGATTGCAGGGGCAAAAACACATTTATCATCAGTCATAAAGTCTCAAAATGGCACATAAGTATGGTTTCCTAGCATATTATCAACCATTTCTATTATTTGCCCTAATGAATGGAAGTTTGTGAAACAGTTAATTCTCTGGGGAAATAAGAGACAAAGAATGCTGCAGTTAATTTACTCTTGCTGTCTGCCTCTCAGAGGTCAAGACTGAATGCAATTGATGCTAGGTGGGAAAATACAGAAAGGAGAAACTAAGAAAGAATCATCAGATTTTGAAGAAAGGAGAAAGGAAGAGGAAACCCTGAATGAGAAGGGAATGCAGGAAGGAGAAAGAAGAGGCTGGGGAGAAAGATGAAAAGAAGAGTGGACAAGCACTCTCCATTTGGGTCATGAAAAGTCAGGGATACACTTACCTAATGGTTGGCATTTCTCACTAGATATAACATTTCCCATTCTTTTGCCAGCTGAATTACTCACATTGGAGACTAAGTGTGCATCTCAGATAACAGGCTTTCATAAACTGATTTCCAAAACAGTATAAACATCTCTATGAATGTAGGGACTAGACACGCTATGACATGGTATGACACCAAACATGGATTTCCATGAGTGAGCCTCCAATGGTCGAATGGGTTAATAGAGAAAGGAAAAAATGTACATACTCACCCTACTGACAGGAAGGGCTCCTTGGATTCAAGTCTGTTAAGCAAAAAAACCACACTTCAATACACATATACTGAAAATATACAGCATACTACAGATTTAAATGGTGCCTATGGTTGACTCTGGTGGAATTGTTATACATATTATCTGTGAGAATGCCCAACGTAATAGCAATAAAAAGCTAAAAATGTTTAGAAAGAACTAACATTAGGAGGCTAATTTTAGTAAACCAGGCTAAATGAACACTTGGAAGCAATGTCAACTGTCACCTGATGTGTAGCTTCCTGCATGCTGATCAATCACTCAATCAATCAAGAGCATTTATTGAATGTGGAAAGCACTTTCTAAGTGCTTGGGAGCATACAATAGAATTAGTAGACATAATTCCTGCCCTCAAGGAGTTCACAATCTAGCAGAGGAGACTAATCCTAAAATTACAAACAGATGGGAGCAAGAAGGAAAGAGTATATATATATATATGAGTTATTGCTCAAGTTAGGGTACGTAAGGTATGCACAGAAATGCTCCAGAAGGTTGTGAGAAGTTAAGTGTGTGTCCAATTAATCAGTGGTATTTATTGAGCATTTACGACCATATTAAGTGCTTGGGAGAGTATAACAGACTTGAGAGACACAATTCCTGCCTCTTAGTAACTTACAATTTTATGGGGAAGGCAGGTATTAAAATATATTACAGCTAAGTGAAGCAAGAGAATAGAAAGGTATGTACATGACGTGCTGAAAAGGCAGTTTGGGGTATACAAGAAGGGAGATCCAGAAATTAATTGAGGATGGGAGATCACTCCAGGCATGGGAGAAAGGAACTGTAATTTATGAACAAAATCCTACTGGGATCATTAGCTCAATGGGTCTGTCATAATGGGTAAAGTAATTGTGCTCGGACAGGTAGGGCATGGAGGTGGACCCCAACGGCAGTTGCAATAATAAGGATAATAATAATAATTGTGGTTTTTATTTAGCAGTTACTATGTGCCAATTCATATTTATTGAGCACTTACAATATGCAGAGCACTGTACTAACTATTGGGAGAGTACAGTACAATAAAATTAGCAGACACCTTCCCCCTGCCCATAACAAGCCTCATACTAAGCACCGGAGTAGATGCAAAGTATTAAGGTCAGACACCGCCCTGCCCCAACCATGCTTCACAGTCTAAATATGAAAGAAAACAAGCAATGAATCCCCATTTTACGGGTGAGGAAACTCTGGGACCTAGAGAAGTTAAGGGAGTTGCCCAGGGTCGCAAATCAGGAAAGTGGCGGAGCCGGTATTAGAACCCAGGCCCCCTGACTCCCAGGCCTCTGCTCTTTTCACTAGGCCCCGCTGCTTCTTTACGGTGGTGGCAATGGCAGGGAGAGGCCATGGTTTGTAGTCTTACCTGCTTCTTTAGCAGCTGATCTGTGAGCTAGGACAGAACTCCAGGGAACACAGCAGAAGGTAGGCGGCAGCACCAAGAGCAAGGAAAGGACACAGCAGGGATTGATACTGCTGCTGCCTCACTTTGTGCAGCCCATCAAGAGAAGCAGCATGACCTAGTGGATAAAGCAGGGGCCTGGGAGTCAGAAGAACCTGGGTTCTAAAGGTGGCTCCACGCTTGTCTGTTGTGTGACCTTGGGGAAATCACTTAACTTCTCTGGGCCTCAGATACCTCATCTAGAAAATGGGTATTAATGCTATGAGCCCCATGTGGGACATGGACTGTGTCCAACCTGATTAGCTTGTATCTACCCCAGCGCTTACTACGGTTCCTGGAATGATGCAAGCACTTAACAAATGCCATTTGAAAAATTGATTGATTTTTAAATTATTTATTTAATTATTTAATTATTGAGTCTTGCTGTGAGTAGGGCATTGAACTAAATGCTTGGGATTGTACAGTATGACAGAGTTGGTAGAAATGTTCCCTATCCACAAGGAGCTCAGCCATTTCTGGCTCTCTCAGTACTCGATCCCACTGGGAGCCCATCAAGCAGCAATGGAGCAGAGGGAGAAGCTTATAGGAATGGAAACTAATAGCTGCCATCTCCTCTAGATTGTAAACTCATTGTGGTCAGGGAATATGTCTGTTATTTTGTTAAATTATACTCTCCCAAGTGCTTACTGCAGTGCTATTGCACACAGTAAGCACTCAATAAATATGATTGACTAACACCACCATTGTGACAGGCGCAGCAGAGGGTTGGAAATTGGACTGATGGTGGTGGCAAACTGTACTCTCCCAAGTATTTAGTCAGGATTCTACACATAGTAAGCGCTCAACAAATACCACTGACTGATGGATTGATTGGTCAGTAATAGATTGTATTTTTGCCTGGTGCTGAACCATTGCTCAGGGAATATGTTGTTTTCCATGAATGCATGTGTGTGTGTATTCAGGATGTTTATATTCCCAAAACATTTCATTATTTCATCATGTCTGCTCATTTATACTTCTTGAAAGAGTGATATGATATACATAATTTGTATATGATGAGGTCTGGAAGGAATATAACTTGATCAATCAGTGGTATACAATCATTAATTAATTGCAATTTTTAGCATTTATTGTGTGCAGAGCACTGTACTAAGTACTTGGGAAAGTACATTATAACAGAGCTGGTAGACACTTTCCCTATCCACAATGAACTTATAGTCTAGAGAGGTAACCAGGCATTCATGTAAATGAATATATTATGGATATGTATGTAAATGCTGTATAAATTCAAGTGCAAGGGCGACAAAGAAGGGAATGGAAGAAAAGGAAATGAGGGCTTAGCCAGGGAAGGCCTCTTGGAGAAGATGTGCTTTTAGTGGAAAGAGCCTGGGCTTGGGAGTTGGAGGCCATGGGTTCTAATCCCGGCTCCACCACTTGTCAGCTGTGTGACTTTGGGCAAGTAACTTAACTTCTCTGTGCCTCAGTTACCTCATCGGTAAAATGGGGATTAAGACGTGAACCCCACCTGGGAAAACCTAATAACCTTCTATCTACCCCACTGCTTAGAACAGTGCTTGGCACATAGTAAAAGCTTAACAAATACCATCATTATTGAGAAGCAGCATGGCCTAGTGGATAAAGCATAGGCCTGGGAGTCAGAAGGTCATGGGTTCTAATCCTGGCTCCCCCACTTGTCAGCTGTGTGACCTTGGGTAAGCCACTTCTCTCCCAGTACAGTGCCTGGCACATAGTAAGTGCTTAACAAATACCATAATTAGCTCTGCCACTTGTCAGCTGTGTGACTTTGGGCAAGTCACTTAACTTCTCTGTGCCTCAGTTACCTCATCTGTAAAATGGGGATTAAGATTGTGAGCCCCACGTGGGACAACCTGATTCCCCTATGTCTACCCCAGCGCTTAGAACAGTGCTCGGCACATAGTAAGCGCTTAACAAATACCAACATTATTAATTAGTATTATTAAGGCTTTGAAGGTGGGGAGAGTTATAGCCTGTCAAATAAGAGGAGGGAGGTCATTCCAGGCCAGAGGCAGGACTTGGAAGAGAGGTCAGCAGCCAGACAGATGAGATTGAGGTACAGTGAATAAACTGGCATTAAAAGAGCAAAGTGTGCAGGCTGGGTTGTAGTAGAAAATCAGAGAGGTAAGGTAGAAGGGGGCAAGGTGATGAGTGCTTTAAAGCCTACGATAAGGAGTTTATGTTTGATGTGGAGGTGGCTAGGCAACCACAGGAGGTTCTTGAAAAGTGTGGAAACATGGACTGAATGGTTTCATAGAAAAATGATCTGAGCAGCAGAATGAAGTTTCGACTGGAATAGGGAGACACAGGAGGCAGGGAGGTCAGCAAGGAGGCTGATATAGTAATCAAGAAGAAATAGGATAAGTGATTGGATTAACATGGTAGAGTGTAGATGGAAAAGAAAGGATAGATTTTAGAGATGTTGTGAAGGTTGAATTGACAGGATTTGGTGACAGATTGATAACGTGGGTTGAATGAGATGAGATTAGAGATGAGTCGAGGATTATGCCAAGGTTATGGGCTTGTGATACAGGAAGGATGGTGGTGCTGTTTACAGTGATGGGAAAGTTGGGGAGGGCAGAGTTTGGGTGGGAAGATAATGAGTTCTGTTTTGGACATGTTAAGGTTGAGGTGTCGGTGGGACATCCAAGTAGCCATGTCCTAAAGGCAGGAGGAAATGGGAGAGTGCAGAGGAGGAGAGAGATCAGGGCTGTAGATATAGATTTGGGAATCATCTGCATAGATAGGGTAGTTGAAGCCATGTGAGCTAATGAGTTCTCCGAGGGAGTGGGTGTAGATGGAAAATAGGAAGGGACCCAAAACCTAGCCTTGAGTGACTCCTACAGTTATGGAGGGGAGGCCAAGAAAGAGCCTGTGAAAGAGACTGAGAATGAGTGGTCAGAGATAGGAGAACTAGGAGAGAACAATTTCAGCGAAGCCAAGATTGGATAATGTTTACAGGAGAAGGGGTTGGTTGACAGGGTTCAAGGCAGCCGAAAGGTAAAGGAGCATTAGGAGGCCATTGGATTTATTTATGGAGCACTTACTTTGTGCAGAGAACTCTACTAAGTGCTTGACAGAATGCAATACAATGGAGTTGGTAGAAATGTTCCCTGTTTTCAAGGATTTTACAATCCCTCCTGTGTACTAAATGGGCCCAATGGAAGGCATGACAAATCCTTTAGGCCTTAAGAGTATTATCAAGCCCACTTTTCCTTTACTGCCCTCAGACCACCTTTGTGCTGGAAGGTAATTCACATGTGGGCAGAATATGGCTGTGAAAAATGAAGTGAACTCTTTTGAGGCCAATTCTAAGTCTTGCCTTGTCTTCTGCTGTCGAGTCCTTTCCGACCCATAGTGACTCCATGGACACATCTCTCCCAGAACGCCCTACTCTCCTCCTGCAACCGTTTTGGTAGCACATCCATAGAATTTTTTTGGTAAAAATACAAATAAAAATAGACAAAAATAAACAGAAGTGGTTTACCAATGCCCTCTTCCACACAGTAAATTTGAGTCTCTGCCCTCAACTCTCTCCTGCCACTGTGGTCCAGCACAGCTGAGTTTTGACTTGTAGCAGATTGCCTTCCTTCCACTCACAAGACACTGCCCATGCTAGGAATGGAAGGGGTAGGCCTCTGCTTGACTCTCCCTCCCATAGCCAAGACTGGTAGAGAACTGTAAATTCTCCAAGTGTGATCCTGAGAGGGGCAATTCTAAGTACCTACAAGTAATCCTTCTGAAACAAACCTACATTCTGAAGGATTCTATCTCTTTTTCAGGCTGAATTATAACAATTTTATGACAATTTATCTGGAGTGTATCTCTAACCATTACAGGCAGTTTCTTCATTACATAACCCTGATATATCACATTGAAAATACCCCAGAGCAGAGGCAAGAGCTAGGGCTGTCACTCCATGGCCAGTTTTGCTCAGCACTGTAGAGAATGAGAATAAAGCAAAATAATTTGGAATTTACCCCTCCTACACAAGAACTCATGAGGCAGGTACTAGGTACACTTACTCTTCCAAACCTTTAGTCCGGTGCTCTGCACACAGTGAATACTCAACAAATATGACTGGCTGATGATAAAGGTATGGGGAGTTAAGTTATTGGACCTGAAAATGGGAAACATTTAAGTTGTTTCTCTTTATCTCTGCTCTTCTTTAATCACACTTCCTGTAGAGCAGAATAAGATATACTTTCCATTTTTGTTCAAATCCTTTTCAGGGTGGTAGTAGTATTTGTATTTCCTTAACACGTCCCATGTGAAATAGAAATTGCATTCTCAATCTGCAGTGAACTGATAAATACTAAGATCACACCCGCAACAGGTTATCTTACAGAATGGCAGTTTAAATGATTAATCCCCTCACCTTCCCAATCAAGTCCTGCTCTCAGCCACCTCAGTGCTCCTGTAATGTCTGTTTGCTACTGATTTATTTACCCACTCCTGTTCATTTTTAATATCTACTCTCATGCTCTTTTGACTCTTGTATTCTTATCACTTTATGTCTTCTTGCCTTCTCTTTTAGATAGTAAAGACGGGAATTATGTCCTTTCCTTCTCTCCCACGTTCCCCAAGCATGTAGTGTAGTGCTTGCTAACAATGGTGGCATTTGTTAAGCGTTTACTACGTGCAAAGCACTGTTCTAAGCGCTGGGGGGATACAAGGTGATCAGCTTGTCCCATGTGGGGCTCACAGTCTTCATCCCCATTTTACAGATGACGGAACTGAGGCACATTGAAGTGACTTGCCCAAAGTCACACAGCTGGCAAGTGGCGGAATTGGGATTCGAACCCATGACCTCTGTTTCCCAAGCCCGGGTTCTTTCCACTGAACCACGCTGCTTCACCTTGCTGCAGGCCCTCAGCCAGTACTGTTGGGGATGACGATGGCGACGGTCCCTTGTGTGGAGCAGGCAACCTACCGAGGTCTCCCGGTTGACCTGAGGCACCCAGGGTTTGCCGTGTTTGCTCAAGGGGCTGGCAGCATTAGCCATCTGTCCATTAGCCATCTATTCCCTCTTCTCCTAACAGCTCTGAGCCATGGGTAAGGGTACCCAGGATGGCGGCCCATGGGAGACAGAACCATGGCAACCTAGAAAAGTCTGGAATGCCCAGGTGCCTTGGTTTCTGTAGTGAACTAGGGGTGGGCATAATCAAGTGGTCTCGGTAACAGACGGTGGTATGTACAGTGCTCTGCATATAGTAAACACTCAATGATCGACCGATGTTGCATTTTCCCATATCAAGTGGTAGGAGAGCTGAATTCATCCCTGGGCATCAGTCTTGTCTGGATCCCAATCCTAGCTGATGTAGATCATTCTATTAAAAAATTCAGTTCAGACTAGCAATAATAACAATAGTAATTATTATTGTCTTTACTTAAGTGCTAACTATGTGCTAAACACCGCACTAAGCACTGGGGTAGATACGAGATAATTTGGTGAGACACTAGCCCTTTCCCACATGGGGATCACACTCTAAGTGGGAGGAAGAACAGGCTATAAATTCCTATTTTACAGATGAGGAAACTGAGGCACTGAGAAGTTAAGCAGTGAGAGAAGCAGCTTGGCTCAGTGGAAAGAGCACAGGCTTGAGAGTCATAGGTCATGGGTTCTAATCCTGGCTCTGCCGCTTGTCAGCTGTGTGACTTTGGGCAAGTCACTTAACTTCTCTGAGCCTCAGTTACCTCATCTGTAAAATGGGGATTCACTCATTCAATAGTATTTATTGAGCACTTACTATGTGCAGAGCACTGTACTAAGCACTTGGAATGAACAAGTCGGCAACAGATAGAGACAGTCCCTGCCATTTGACGGGCTTACAGTCTAATCGGGGGAGACAGGCAGACAAGAACAATGGCAATAAATAGAGTCAAGGGGAAGAACATCTCATAAAAACAATGGCAACTAAATAGAATCGAGGCGATGTACATTTCATTAACAAAATAAATAGGGTAATGAAAATATATACAGTTGAGCAGACGAGTACAGTGCTGAGGGGATGGGAAGGGAGAGGGGGAGGAGCAGAGGGAAATTAGAGGGAGTAGAGGGAGAAGGGGAGCTCAGTCTGGGAAGGCCTCTTGGAGGAGGTGAGTTTTAAGTAGGGTATTAAGTTTTAAGTGGGGATTAAGACTGTGAGCTCCACGTGGGACAACCTGATCACTTTAAGAGAAGCGGCGTGGCTCAGTGGAAAGAGCATGGGCTTGGGAGTCAGAGGACGTGGGTTCTAATCCCTGTTCTGCCACTTGTCAGCTGTGTGACCTTGGGTAAATCACTTAACCTCTCTGTGCCTCAGTTACCTCGTCAGTAAAATGGGGATGAAGACTGTGAGCCCTTTGTGGGACAACCAGATTACCTTGTATCTCCCTCAGTGCTTAGAAGAGTGCTTGGCACATAGTAAGCGATTAACAAATACCAACATTATTATTATTATTATTATTGTTAAGTGATTGGCCCAGGGTCACACAGCAGGCCAGTGGCAGAGCTGGGATTAGAACCTGGTTTCTCTGACCTTCGTGCTGGTGCTCCTTCCTTTAGACTACATTAACACCACTTCCTGTCACGTTGACATAACTTTGTGTTTCTAGGCCCCATAGAGTTGTCTAAAATTTCAATGGAGGGCAGTGTATGCAGTGGGAGTTCTTCTGTAGGATAAAGCATGGTGAAGCTTAAAATACAAGGATTACCTTCACACACATAAAATTCTCTAAAATACATCCATTTATCCAATAGGACAGCAACAGCTGAAAAATAAATGGCAGTTCTGAAAGCTTAGGATTTTTACAAATGTAGAAATTTGAGAAACACAAACACTGAATAAAATATTTGAATTCTAAAGTTGTATTGGAGCAGTTTCAAAAAGGATCCCATTTCCAGCCAATTTTTTCCATAATCTTGCTCCCACCCTAGAAACAAATCCAAAGATGAATGAAACCATTAAAATTTTCCTTCTCTAATTTAAAAGGGATCTGTATAAAGACCATCTAGCTTTCTAATAACTCTGGACAGTAATGGTTAGGTGGAAGACCCCAAATCTCTGCCCCAGTGGGGTGAATCTCTCCTGGGGAACAAATAGAGGCTGGACTTTATATTTGGAGGGGAGACTGGATTCTCTCCCACCCACAAAAACTTTACCTATATTGGGAGCCACTGGGATCAGAGACTGGACACCTTCCATTGGTTCTGTAGGCCTGTTCCTTGCTGCTTAAGCCAATTAGATGCTGGGGATGGAGTTAGGTGTCCCACCCCTTCCTTGGTGAATAATAATAATAATAATGATGATTATGGTACTTGTTAGGCACTTTATTATGTGACAAACACTGTTCTAAGAGAAGCAGTGTGGCTTAGTGGATAGAGCATGGGCTTGGGAGTCAGAAGATGTGGGTTCTAATCCCAGCTCTGCCACTTGTTGCTGTGTGACCCTGGGCAAGCCACTTAACTTTTCTGTGCCTCAGTTACCTCATCTGTAAAATGGGGATTAAGACTGTGAGCCCCATGTGGGACAACCTGATTACCCTGTATCTACCCCAGCACTTAGAACTGTGCTTGGCACATAGCAAGTGCTTAACAAATGCCAAAATTAATATTATAATTGGAAGGTTGTGGGTTCTAATCCCAGCTCCACCACTTTTCTGTGTGACTTGGGCAAGTCACTTCAAGTCTCTGTGCCTCAGTTATCTCATCTGTAAAATGGGGATTGAGACTGTGAACCCCAGGTGGGGCAGGGACTGTGTCCAACCTGATTTTATTTGCTTGTATCCACCGCACGCTTAGAACAGTGCTCTGCACATAGTAAGCGCTTAACAAATACCAACATTATTATAGTGCCTGGCACACGGTAAGTGCTTAATAAATACCACAATTATTATTATTAAGTTCTGGGGTAGATCCATGTTAATCCGGTTAGACATAGTCCTTGCCCCACATGGGGGTCACAGACTTAATCCCCATTTTACAATGGAGTAACTGAGGCACAGATAAGTTAAGTGACTTGCCCAAGCTCACCCAGAAGACAAGTGGCAGAGCCCAATTAGAACCCAGGTCCTTCTGACTCCCAGGCCCATGCTCTAACCACTGAAGACACTACTTCTGAAGCTCTGAGAGATGGGCCAGGCAGCTCAGCAATGGTACCATCCGAGCAGCAAGAGCTCCACTTGAGCCCACTCTGCCACCTGAATTGGACCACTGGACTCAGGATGAGTTTGTTCTCCATTAAGAACAGGCAATCAACCACTGAGACTGTAAGCTCGTTGTGAGCAGGGAATGTGTCAATTCATTATTATATTGTACTCTCCAAAGCATTTAGTACAATGCTCTGCACAGGGTAAGTGCTCAATAAATATGAATGACTGACTATTGAGCAACCGGGTGCAAACCTTGGTACTAAGTACTTCCAAGAGCACTTGGAAGAGCACTTCATTGGTAATCAATGCTATTTATTGAACACTTACTCTGTGCAGGGTGCTGTACTAAGTGCTTGAGAAAGTACAATACAATAGAGTAGGGGGACACGCTCTCTGGCCTCAAGGAGCTTACAATCCAGGAGAATGTGTATCGTGACTCTTTTGGTTCTCTCCCAAGCAATAAGTAAAGTGCTTCAGGCTGAATTGTGCCATGCATGGAGGACTATAGCAGTGTCTGTATAACTAAGGACAACAGTCAGTCCTGAATGAGGCTGGACAGAAGTCCCTGAATGGACTAGATTGTTTTTGGAGTTCAAAGGATCGTCTCCAGACTGTAAGGTCCTTGAGGGCAGGTATCATGTACCTACTGTACTGTATTGTACTCTTTCAAGCACTTAGTTCAGTGTTCTGTATAGTAGGCACTCAATAAATACTACTACTGATTGATTGACTCAGGTGGCTAGGAAAGGAGAAAAGGTGGCGCCAATGTTTCAAACATGGCAGGGAAGTGGGATAGGAAGAGAAAGGGAGACGGAGGGACTCCCAGAGAGACAGAAATGAGAAAGCTATATAAAGCCAAAGATAAAAACTTGGGCAATAATTAAAACCACAGGCAGGAGGGACATTTACTGACATAGGGAGAAGACTGACATGCTCCACAGACATTTCTTTTCCAGGCACTGGGCAACATAGTTTACTTTATGTGAAGTTGAATTTCAGAAAAACAACACTATTTTCTGAGAGACTACTGTGTGTCCTGGGTTCAGAGCTTTCAATCAAACGGGGGGGATATAAGGGTTTCTTGGAATTTGGAAGCTTTGGGGAGATGGGGACAGGGGATTGTAGCGAGAGACTAGGGTCCCAGGAGAAGCAGGCTGGGAAGAGACAAGAAAAGAAAGAAGAGACAGGGCAGGGTGTGTGTGAAAGTTTATGCATCTGGTGCTGAAATGTTGGTTTATGTGAAGCGACTTGTTGATTTTTCCGCAAGGAAGGTGGTGCCAGCATTAGCATGGGATTTAGGGTGACCTGGGTTCCACCTCTTGTTCTGCCTTTGGAAAATTCTGCCACAGGCACAACCTGGCCAGCTTTGCCCCTCAGAAACTCATAACTGCCTTTTGCCCCTTGCCCTAGGCACTTAACCGATTCCTTTGACTACTACAGACACCCAAAGAACTGGAAGCAGCTTTGACTGAGGAGTGGCAGGCAAATAGAGAAGGTAGGAGGTAAGAAAGCAGGCTTGGGAAGGGAGTAGGAGAGAAGCCTGCCTCCCTACACCCTCTCCATTAAGCTCCAGCCCTTTAAAGTTCCATCCTTTAGCTCTGCCCGATGGTCCGGCACTAGAAATGTTTTCTGAACCTGGTGCAAGAAAACAGTCCACCCTGTCCACTTCTTTCATTCATTCATTCAATCATATTTATTAAGCACTTACTATGTGCAGAGCACTGTACTAAGTGCTTGGGAAAGTACAATGCAGTTTCAACCCAACCTGCAATAGTGCCCAGGCACCAGAAGCCATCCTTGATCCAAGGAGGTATGGCAACATGAGAAGCAGTGTGGTTTAGTGGATAAAGCATGGGCCTGGGAGCCAGAGGACCTGGGCTCTGATCCCGCCTCTACCACCTGACTGCTGTGTGGCCTTGGGCAAGTCACCTAACTTCCCTGTGCCTCAGTTTCCTCAACTTCAAAATGGGGATTCAGTGTCTGTACTCCTCCTAACTTGACTCTGAGCCCCAGGTGGCACAGGAACTAAGTCCGACCTGATTAACTTGTACCTATCCCAGTGCTTGGGTCAGTGCTTGACACACATTAAGCACTTAACAAATACCATAAAAACAACAAAAAAAATGGGAGTGGAAGGGGAAGGACAGAGCAGCAGTGAGCAGAGAGTTCAATAAATACAGTGATTAATTTATTGATTTACAGAGGAGGCCCACGTACCCAGGGCAGCTTGGCATGAGGAAAGCATATTATTTGTAAAAGGGGAACAGTCAATAGGGGGAGATTAATCATTTTTATTCCTAAGGCATTTAAAAAAGACAGATATTCTCTGGGAGTTCTGCTGTATGGACCCAGGAAGGTGGAGGTCTCTTCTAGTTCCATGATTCTATTTGAAATTCTTTCTTGATAGGAAATTTAATTTGATTTTATAGGGCACTGCCCCAAATTTGACCCTCTCCTGTGTATCCAAATTATTTCATGAGCTTGTGGCATTATTGAAAATTAGTTTTCAAAATAGTTCAAACAATAGGGAAATGCAATTACCCAAAAGACTGAACTCTTTAATTCATCATTCTAGGTCTTCATTGTTGGTAATCTTGCCCCCTCACTGAATATTAACTATGGCTTGGAGGTGACATTGATAAAACCACTGAGTTTATGGTAGGTCAAGGCATCACTGACAAATAGAAGATTGAAAACTATTATTACAGTACTGGAAACCTTCATTCTGGAATGGATTTTGATGCCCTCTGATGCCAGATTCAGGCAGCCTTTCAAAAGCCTACTTTTTTTAATGGTGCTTGTTAAGTGCTTACTATGTGCCAGGCATTGTACTAAGTGCTGGGGTATATACAGGCTAATCAGGATGGACAGTCCCTGTCCCTCACAGAGTTCACAGTCTTAATCCCATTTTACAGATGAGTTAACTGAGGCTCAGAGAAGCTAAATCACTTGCCCAAGGTCATACAGCACCAAGTGGCGGAGCTGCAATTAGAATCTACATTTGCTGACTCCTGGGTTTGTGCTCTTTACACTAGACCATGCTGCTTCTTCTGGATTCTGCTTTTTACTTTATCAAGACATCACTGAATGAAGCAGCTGAATTTGGTGAAAGCATTAAGATCTTGTTGCTGATGAAAAGCTTTGGTTGTGGGTAGGATTTTCTGGATGTAGGTTTCTTGTTTTCTTCAGGCTTATGCTGCTCTATTGACTGACTCGTTCACAACTAGTTCACAATCCTGGCCCCGCCTCTTATCTTCTACATGGCAAGCTACTTTACTTCTCTGTGCCTCAGTTAACTCACTATAAAATGCGATTAAGACTGTGGGTTGTGGGCCTTATGTGGGTCAGGGACTATGTCCAACCCGATTAGCTTTTATATACTCCAGTGCTTAGTACAGGACCTGGCACATAGTAAGTACTAAACAAATACCATTAAAAAAATATACATTTTCATCTGTGCTAAAGAGCACAGACATCATCACACAGCAGTTCCTGGCTAATTGTGTCAAAGGAATGATTCTCATTTGTTGAGTTGGAAGAGCTCCTCACTGAGTTGGAAGCATATTCTGACACTCGCTACCAGGTCTCCCATTACATTCTCAAGCACAGCAACCTCAAGGGAAGGCCAACAGTTTGGGATCAACAATAATGCCATATTCCAATGTGACTGACACAAGCCCCCTTCAATTCTGACTTTATCGGGCGAATGTACTGTTGTGGTGATCTCAGAATTTTGGCAAATGTCTCAGGGCAGCTAGATTTGCTGAGGGTTTGTCAAAGCCCAGATATGTTAATGTATCACATGTTTATGTCAGACGTACAAATACACCACTGAGGTCTTTAAGTTATTCTCAGCAATCCCTCTGTATCTATCAGGCTACAAAGGTAATGTCTGTGGCAGATTTTGTTCTGAAATCACATTGTGATTCAGGTAAAACATGGTTTACCGCATTGCTCAGTAACTAATTTGTCCAAAGGATCCTGGCTGGGGTCTAACCAATAATGGAAAGAAGTGAGGTACTACAGTAATTTTCACAAATCAGAAGCAGAGTGGCATAGTGGAAAGAGCACGGGCTTGGGAGTCAGAGGTTGTGGATTCTAATCCCAGCTCCTCCACTTGTCAATTGTGTGACTTTGGGCAAGTCACTTAACTTCTCGGTGCATCAGTTACCTCATCTGTAAAATGGGGATTAAAACTGTGAGCCCCTCTTGGGACAACCTGATAACCCTGTATCTACCTCAGTGCTTAGAACAGTTCTTGGCACACAGTAAGCACTTAACAAGTATCATTGTCATCATTATCATCATCATCTTCATGAAGATAGTGATTATAATAGTATTTTGAAGTCCTAGATTTCTGCAGAAATGTCATCAGGTTTCAGTACTTCACCATAGTTTATGGCTTTGATGGCCATAATGACGTTTCTTAAACATTAAGTGGACATTTTGAGTTGCTCCTTATACTTCGTAGGGCCTCATCTTCGATGGTGGAAAAGGAGTTGAGAAGGTCATTATAGTGTTGTTATTAGCTCTACAGGATTCCTTCTTCATCTTTATTTTATGGTATTTAGGTGCTTATTATGTGGCAGGCAGTATACTAAACACTGGGACAGACACAAGATAATTAAGATGGACACATGGACACACTCCCTATCCCACAGGGGACTCAGTGTCTTAATCCCCATTTTACAGATGAGGTAGCTGCGGTACAGAGATGTTAAGTGACTTGTCTAAGGTTACATCACAGGCAAGTGGCAGAGCTGGGATTAGAATGCAGGTCCTCTAACTCTCAGGGCCATGCTCTTTCCACTAGGCCACACTGCTTCTCTAATCTCTCTAAACTCTCTTAGCTGGGATAAGGCATTAGAATGGAGATGAAGAGGCTGATTCTAGAAACGTTGGAGAGGAAGAAATGTAGGGATTTGGTAACAGACTAAATACAGTAGTTTAAAGAGAGGGAAGAGTCAAGGATAATACCAAGTTTATGGGCTTTATGGCAAGAGATGATTATTGATGCCCTTGGAGGCAGCTGTCTCAGTGGAGAGAAGGAGATGGAAACTTAATTGTAAAAGATCAAGAAGGGAGTTAGTGGAGAGGAAGTAGAGAAAGCAGAAAGAGAAAGTAGGAGAAGCAGCATGGCTCAGTGGAACGAGCTCGGGCTTGGGAGTCAAAGGTCGTGGGTTCTAATCCCGGATCTGCCACTTGTCAGCTCTGCAACCTTGGGCAAATCACTTCACTTCTCTGTGCCTCAGTTACCTCATCTGGAAAATAGGGATTGAGACTGTGAGCCCCACGTGGGACAACCAGATGATCTTGTATCTACCCCAGCTCTTAGAACAGTGCTTGGCTCATAGTAAACGATTAACAAAAAATACCACGATTAAAGCATATGCACACAACCCTTAGAAGAGTTTGGACAGGAATAGAAAAATGAAAATTGGGTGATAGTTGAATAGCACACAGGAGTTGAAAGATTTTTTTAAAATCAAAGAAGACAGGTATTTTTGATGCCAAAGGAGAGAGGAGAGGGAGCCATTAAAGGATGAATGGTTAAAGATGGTAACCATTAAAAGATGAATGGTTAAAGGATGTTTTTAGAAAGTGAGAAAGGATGGCTGGTAGGTGAAGTGGATGGGATATATTTTGAAAACAGGCAGGAGATCACCTCTTGAGGAATGGTAAGGAGGAGCAGAAACTAGATTTGGGCATGGGAGAGAGCTTAGGGAAGTGAGGGAAAGATTTTGGAGAGCTCATGCCTGATGATTTAGATTTTGTCAACAAAGTAGTTGGCAAGGTTATTGGGGTTAAAGAAGGGGGAGTTGAAGGCATTGGGAGTTACAAGGAGGGAATGCGAAGTGTGGAATAATAGGTGGGGGCACTGGGCATGGGAAACAATGAGGGATGAGAAGGAGTGTTGGCTGAGTGGAATAGAGGACAGAGTTGGCAAGATGGATGAATTTGAAGTGGCCAAAGCATCAGAGGCTTTTGAAGACTCATTTCAGTTATAATTAGCAAGAGTTACAACATGTTACTGGTGCATATACCAAAGGCATATTAAATCAAAATGAACCACATGAATCTAGATACAGGCTTGATAAATGGGGTTATAATGTAAACAATTTTCCTGGAATGAATCTAGGGAGAATTTCTTCTTAGTTCACATTTGCAGAATAAATTTGCACATTCCTGTGGGTAAAGGAATATAATTGATTTTTGGTCTTTTATCAATTCTTGAATTTGATATTGGTGTAACTGACAATAGTAATACTCAATAGGAACTTTTAGGGAAAACACCAGGAGACATTTTTCTGTGCTTAGTTAAATTAGTTTTCTAGGTAAGTGCTTTTATGATATCCTGTCCTGTAAATATGTATCTTTCCTATTTCATTTTCCTGATGAATACCAAAAAGACATTTTTTGATATATGAAACTTGATTAGCAATACATTATCAATTGCTCTTTTTCCAAATGCTCTCCTCCTCCATGACATTCAGTCAGATCTTTGATAGGGTTACTGCTTTATAAGTATTTGACTTGAGCAGGTTTTCTTTCAAAGTAAGTGATTAGGGAAGAATACAAGTTCAATGCTATGATTGAGCATCTGTGCTGAAGGAAAAGACAGAAGCTAATTCTGGGTTGTTTTAAAGTGACACTTTCCCTCACAGGAGGTTCAGCACATTTATATATGGCTCTATTCTCTGGATACTTTTGAAGCCCCATTTATCACTTAGAAAGAAAATCTCTTTCCCATCCCAGCCAGGAAACCACAATTGACCTCTTTCCCACCCACCCTGTAACCACCATAGCTCAGGTACTGTTCATTTCACCTCCTGTCACGATTCCTGTGGCATTCTCCATCCTGGATTCATTGCCTCCAGCCTCTCCCCTTCCCAGTTTCTCTTGTGTGCAGTTGTGTAAATCAGCTTTCTAAAATGTCAACTGGAGCAGGTGACTGAATTGCATGGGAAAGTTAGGTTGGATTTATAAGGAAGATTATCTCTATAGGAATGATTGCTGAGCCCTGGAATAAGTTCTTGAAGGAGGCTTGAAAATCTTTCTGAAATCTAAAAGCAATAGACAAAATGCCAATCTGACCAGAGTGGTTGAGATATGGGATGGGGGGGAGGGTGTGTGTGCGTGGGTGTGTGTGCGTGCGTGCATGCTTGTCTAAGGGTGTGGGTGTGGCTGAAAGGACCAATGTGGACAGTCCCATAAGAAAGGCTCTTCTCTATTTAGACTTTAACCCTACCATGGAATCAATTTTTGACAGGCCATCCACCTTACCTATCACAGGGAATTCCTAATAGAGGCTACATGGCTCAGGGGAAAGACACAGGCTTGGGAGTCAGCTGGGTTTTAAGCCCAGTTCTACCACTTGTTTATTTAGGAGAGTCCATTAACTTCTCTGTGCCTTAGCTTCTTCATCTATAAAATGGGTTGATCAAGAAGGGAGTTAGTGGAGAGGAAGTAGAGAAAGCAGAAAGAGAAAGTAGGAGAAGCAGCATGGCTCAGTAGAACGAGCCCGGGCTTGGGAATCAGATTGTAAGCTCCATGTGGGGCAGAAACTGTCCAATAAGATCATTTTATATCTCCCCCATGATATATTACATGGGGGAGATAGCGTACAAATATCCCGTACCATTTACTAGGGAGGAGTTGGGTAAAAAATCCCCTCTCAATGGATTACCTCAAGCACATTCTGGACCCACAAAGATGATCCTTTGTTGTGATTGTGTGCAGTACTCAGTGCTGTTTTTGCTCTCGTCTCCTGATCATCTTGAAGTTTTCACTCACTAACAACTGCTTCCTTCTCATCTTCAGTGCACCATGCTGGTCTATCAACCCAGGGTTCACCTTGCTTTCTGATGAAATGATATTTGTACTTGAGTTCACTTTATTGAGTCACTAAATGATTCTGCTGTCCCCCTTGTTTCTACTTGTGGCCCTCGCCAACCCCTGTGTGAAATGTGGACTTTGCCTAATCTGATTACCTGGCATTTACTTTATAATAATAATGATAATATTGGTATTTGTTAAGTGCTTACTATGTGCCAAGCATTGTTCTAAGCACTGGGGCAGATATAAGGTGATCAAGTTGTCCCAAGTGGGGCTCCCAGTCTTACTTCTCATTTTCCAGATGAAGTAACTGAGGCACAGAGAAGTTAAGTGACGTGCCCAGAGTCACAAAGCTGATAAATGGTGAAGCCGAGATGAGAACCCACAACCTCTGACTCCCAACCCTGTGCTCTTTCTACTAAGCCACGCTGCTTCTTATGCTTTTATGGTTCATTACATAGTGTTGTGCACATAATAAGAGCTTAATATGTGCCACCATTATTTTTAGCTCACCAGAATAGGCACTGTTTAAGGCCAGGCATCAAGTGGAAGATTAAAGTGTGTGTGTGTGTGTGTGTGTGCGCGCACACGCGCGCCAGTGTGTATATATGTGTGACTTGGAGGTTGAGATTGAGCCTTTCCAAGTCTCTTCCATCCTATAAAGTTAGCAACTCTTCTGTTGCCCTTCCCGTTATGCTGTTACTTTACTTTGCAAACCAAGCAACACTGTTCTCTAATGAGATCTGACACTTTCAAATTCAATTGCGGTTCCACTGAAAATTGTGCAGTTTTGAATGTGTGTCATCTGAGAAAGTGAAGCCCAGGAAAGAGAGTAAGCAGACACCCCAGCTGTCTCTGTCTATCTGTGTATCTCGTTGCTTCTGAAGGGTTGTTAAATCTTCCCTAGAAACAGCGCTTCTGCCAAGAGCTTAGGGTGCAAAGAGGTGTAATCAGGGGCTGAGTTATCATCTTCGGGAACTCACCCTCAGATAACTCACTCTGTGGATATTTTCAATGCCACCTAACCCATTTCTATTCTGTTTTAAGGAGAAACTACCAGATTTAGTACATATTGGGCTGCTGAATTTTTGACTGTCATCTTGGAAACAGTTTAAATGAAATGCTAATAGTGCCAATCTGGATAAATTCATTCATTCATTCAATTGTATTTATTGAGCGCTTACTGTGTGCAAAGTGCTTGGAAGAAAACAATATAACAACAGACCCCCAGTAACACAAGAGAAAAATAAAACTTGCTCTTCATTCTTCCTAGTTAAAAATTACAGCATGCTGATCTGACAGTTCATTCTTCAGTGCCCGACAAACTTCTCTGTTTAAAATATAGCAAGTTTTCAGTGGTTGCATTATACAGAATATATTTGACCACTTTCATAATTTACACTTTCTTTCCTCAATTTTCTGAGCAATAATCATTTTTTCCCCCTCTCTATTGGGATGAAGTTACCATCTACACTACAAAGAGGCAATCTCTTCCCTTTTCTCTCTCAATTAAAAAAATTAAACAAATACAAACTAGTTCTCATATACTATATGGTTGTAGTTCTGGAATGGTCTGAATTTCTGGTAATAGAGATGACAGTATAATACATAGGTATTGGCAGAAGTATCATTTTTGTCAATGTGCTGACCATTTCCCAGAAACCCAGCAACCATTACTGTCATTCCAAAAGGATGAAATGAGGATGGATATGTGAATTTGCCAAATGACAATTTCTTAACACCTCACAAAAAAGTGCACTGCTTCGGCAAAGCCAAAAAGTTAAAATGAAATAATCTTTCCATTCCATTCCATCGAAAATGGTGATAATGCCTATATTCCCCTGTAATATGCTAACTACAGAATATGGTATGGATAAGAGCAGGATCCTGAAAAGCCTACAACAGTCACCAAGCAATACAACTTAAAATGCTATTTCACACACAATTATCCACAGTTCACAATCGTTCCCTTTTACAGCTGCCGCTACTGGTGTGTATTACATTCGATAAGAGAATCCTTAAGAACTTCCAACACTTCCTCTTCCACCATTAATTTTGCTATGTTAGTTCATTCTTATTGCTAAGAGTCATAACCTCATCACTTACCTCTTGCAATTTTTTCTTATCACATTCTCTGCTCTGAATCCTAAGACTGTAGTCCACACTCATAAATCTGATACTGTTGTGGACTATTTCAACCGCGCTCTAATAATGCAGCATCAGCAGCCCCCAAACTGAATAAAACCTGTTATATTCAATTACTAGCAGCTATGGTTCTTCCATATCCATTCTCTAATTATTGGTTCTTAGATCTAGAATCAGAAGTTTGCATTTCCCATGCATCCTTAATCACTGATTTCCTGCACCACTCAATCATTCAATTGATCAATGGCATTTAATGGCTCTTGGATTTGGATTTATCCACTTTACACAAGGTGAGTCCAAAGGCCCCTTTTGACTCCTCTTTCTGTTGTTACCACAGGTGGGCACTCTTTCTTTTCTCAGGCTGGCCATCATGCTAAACTCTCTGTAGAACTGGGGTCTGGATAGTAACACCCCCCTTTTTTTTGGCATTTTGTCTCACTAGCAATTCTAGCAGCTGGGGGAATATTCGAATTTGAATTCCTAGAGGGCTGGAACTATGTCCACTCCAAAAGCAGACTGCAGCCGCATGAATAAAAGCCCAGGACTTGATTCTTCTACATTCAGTGAAGGACTCTGTCACCATCACATCCATTATAAAACTTCCAATCACCCTTCAAATGCTTGAAAAGAAGCTGCATTTACAAGTTCTATCCCTCACCCTAGCAAACTGAAAAGAGGTCATTGTATAGCACACCAGAAATCCCCCCAGCAGAGCTAATTTAGTGGATACTAAGTCAGCACTTATGGTGCATTTCTTTAAGTTTGGCTTGCAACATTTACCTGAGGTTGAAACAAGGTTCAGAGACTGGGGCAAAAGGTTTTTGGACTACTATTCTGGTTTGTGAATGCCGTCTTTCTCTCAAGTGCTGAGCTGCAAAACTGGCAAGGTGAAATCTAGCAATCAAAAAACCTTAGAGAATGTCTTTAAGACTTTGTATTTTCTATTGGAAACCCTTCCTGCCATCGTATGGATCAAAGACAGCATCAATTCAAATGTGTTGCTTGCAAACTCAGAGACACAGAGAGACACAGAGACACACAGAAAGGGAGTGTCAGAGAATGAGAAATCTGTTCATGTGCCCCTAAATATCAGTTGTTCTACTGTGAATTGAAGCCAGAACTTGCCATGGTTCATCATGATTGTGGGTACCTGTTAAAGGAGTTTCAAACACACACACACACACACGCACACACACATGTGAATTTCAGCCTTGGTAGACTTCTTCAAGAATGAAAGCTGCGAATATGTGTCTGTAATAGTTGGGACATCTATTTTTCTCCAGAAGATAGATCTTGAACTTAGGGATCTGTTTTTAAGGCACCTATGAGGACATCACATTTTTAGCAAGGCCTTTCAGCTTTCTCTTAAATGAGGTGGTACACAATTTTCCAGAGTTTCCTTTTCTAAAATTTAATATCCGTGTGTATGTGTGTGGCTTTTCTGGGGCCTTATCTCTTCACCAAGAATGTCCAATTTTGTTGACTTCTGATTGTTATCGCTGAGAGGTTTTTGCACATATCTTTCCTACCCTAGTTTCTGTCCACTAATCAGAATGAAATCCAAGTTGTTATCTCTCCCAATGGATTCTAGGACTAGTTATCACTCATGGTATTTATTTAGCACTTATCACAAGCAAAGGACCATTTGTGCTCAGCATTGGGGTAGATAATAATAATAATAATAATGTTGGTATTTGTTAAGCGCTTACTACGTGCCGAGCACTGTTCTAAGCGCTGGGGTAGACATAGGGGAATCAGGTTGTCCCACGTGGGGCTCACAGTCTTAATCCCCATTTTACAGATGAGGGAACTGAGGCACAGAGAAGTTAAGTGACTCGCCCACAGTCACACAGTAGATACAATATAATCACAACAGACATGATCCTGGTCTGACATAGGCCTCAATCAATCAATCAATTGTATTTATTGAGTGCTTACTGTGTGCAGAACACTGTATTAAGTGCTTGGAAAAGTATAATAACAATATTACAGACATATTCCCTGACCACAATGAATGAACAATAGCCTAGAGGGGAGACAAATATTAATATAAATACATTCCAGATATGTACATAAGTGCTATAAGTCTGGGGGTGGGAGGGTGAATAAAGGGAGCAAGTCAGGGTGATGCAGAAGGTATTGGGGAAAAAAGGAAATAAGGATTTAGGGAAGAGCTCTTGGAGGAGATGTGCCTTCAATAAGGCTTTCAAGGGTGGGGAGAGTAACTGTCAGATATGACAAGGGAAGGCATTCCAAGCCAGAGGCTGGATGTGGGCAAGAGGATGGTGATGAGATAAATGGGATGTAAGTACAATGAGCAGGCTGGTTTTAGAGGAGCGAAATTTGTGGGCTGGGCTGTAGAAGGAGAAAAAAGAGGTGAGGTAGGAAGGGGCATGGAAATTGAGTGCTTTATAGCTGATGGTAAGGTGTTTCTGTTTGATGAGGAGGTGGATAGGCAACCATTGGAGGTTCTTGAAAATGTAGGAAAACATGATCTGAAAGTTTTTGTAAAAAAAAGGATCCTTGCAGCAGATGCACGGGTGTAGGGAGAGTCAGGAGGCGGGGGGGTCATCAAGGAGGCGAGGCTGATGCAGTAATAATAATAATGTTAGTATTTGTTAAGCGCTTACTATGTGCAAAGCACTGTTCTAAGCACTGGGGTAGATACAGGGTAATCAGGTTGTCCCACGTGAGGCTCACAATCTTCATCCCCATTTTACAGATGGGGTAACTGAGGCACAGAGAAGTGAAGTGACTTGTCCACAGTCACACAGCTGACAAGTGGCAGAGCCGGGATTCAAACCCATGGCCTCTGACTCCCAAGCCCGAGCTCTTTCCATTGAGCCACGCTGGTTCTCTGTAATCAAGGCAGGATAGGATAAGTGCTTGGATTAACATGGTAATAGTTTGGATGGAAAGGAAAGGGTGGATTTTAGTGATGCTGTGAAGGTTGAAGAGACAGGATTTACTGATAGATTGAATTGAATGAGAAAAAGGAGTCAAGGATAACTCAAAAGTAATGAGTTTATGAGACAGAAAGGGTGGAGTTGCCCTTTACAGTGATGGGAAAGTCAGCAGGAGGACAGGGTTTGGGTGGGAAGATAAGTTCTGTTTTGGATATGTTAAGTTTGAGGTGACGAGAGGACATCCAAGTAGAGATATCTTGAAGACAGGGAGTAATGGGAAACTGAAGAGAGGGAGAGAGATCAGGACTGAAGTTGCAGATTTGGTTAACATCTGCATGGAGGTGATAATGAAAGTCATGGGAGCGAATGAGTTCTCCAAGGGAGTGGGTGAAGATGGAGAATAGAGGGGGACCCAGAACTGAACCTTGAGGGACCCCCACAGTGAGGCGGGTGGGGCAGGGAAGGCAGAGAAAGAACACGTGAAAGAGATTGAGAATAAGCAGCCAGAGACATAGGAAGAGAACCAGCAGAGGACAGTGTTAGTGAAGCTGAGGTTGGAAAATGTTTCCAGGAGAAAGGGGTGGTCGACAGTGTCAAAGGAAATTGAGAGGTCGAGGAGGATTAGGATGGTGTAGAGGTCATTAAATTTGGTAAGGAGATCATCTGTGACCTTTGAGAGGGCAATTTCTGCAGAAGGATGCAATCTGGATGGAAGCCAGATTGGAGTAGGTCAAGGAGACAATTGGAGGAGAGGAAACTGAGGCAGTGAGTATAGACAACTCACTTGAGGAGTTTGGAGAGGAATGGTAAGAGGGAGATGGGGCGATTCCTGGAGGGAGATGTGTGGTCAAGGGAGGGATTTTTTTAGGATGGGGAGACCTGGGATTGTTTGAAAGCAGTAGGGAAAAAAGCCATTGGAGAGCAAACAGTTGAAGATGTCTGCCAGGGAGGGAAGAAGGGAGGGGGCAAGTGTTTTGATAAAGTGCAAAGGAATGGGGTAGGATGTGCAGGTGGAGGGGGTGGATTTTGAGAGATGACAGGAGGTCTCCTTTTGAGATACTTCTCGGAAGGAAGGGAAAGTTGAAGAAGGGGCAGGAGGAGGGAGGAACTGGAGAGAAGCAGGGAAGATTTTAGGGAGATCATATCTGATAGATTCAATTTTCTCAATAAAGTTGGTAGTCAGGTCATTAGGGACAAGGAATGGGGGTGTAGGGGGTGTAGATAATTGTTATTATCGGGAACAACTGGCGAGCCCAATGGGCATGGGTGTTGATACTATCCAAGAAGTATAATCGATCGATCAGTGGCATTCACTGAGCGCTTATTGTGTGGGAGGGTACAATATAACAAAGTTGGTAGACCCGTTCCCTTGCCCATAACAGAGAGCAGATGTCTTATTCCCATTTTTCAGAGGTGACTGAGGCTCACTGAGGTTGAATGATTTGTCTTAAATTAACAAAGTAAGCAAGTGGCAGATTCTGGATCTCCTGAGTGCTGATCTTCTGCTCCACCCACTTGACTCACTTCCTCTCAAGGAGTGCCACAAAACATTCATTTATTCTCTTCCAAACTCCTATCTTCACATCTCATCTTGATGGATTATGTAGCCTATGCCTGGGAAGATAACTGAAGTCTCTCACTATTGCTACTTGTCCTGATTTTAGCACTTCCTCAGAGTCAGCTAACATTTTCTGATCACTAGCCTTATTCTGGTCAGGTAATCCCTCTCTCTCTGACTCTCAAATATCTCAATATATAATTTCTCACTTTCTCTCTATATATCATTCCTTGTTTTAAAATCTCTCTATATATTCTCTCTCTATATATACATATATATTATATTCGACCCAGTTGAACTCTACATACAGTACTTTATTGCTTACTTCTATCTTGCTTTTCAAGAGAAATAGGCAAAGTCATTCCAGCTTTACAGTTTGTTCTGAATGATGAAGAACAAAAATGAGGCCAATCCTCAAGTGGATAAGACATTTTTGCCTTGTCCCCTACACAGGCTCAGTGGAAAGCTGTGGTTCTTGAGGTGAGAGGGCCCGAACAGGGTGGTACAGTGAGATTGTCTTCTGACATCCTTCCATCCTGCTGCACAAGTGTTCCCAACAGATCACAGAGTCTGTAGTTTTTTCCAATTCACATGAATAACACAAACACCAAAATGGTTCATTTCATTGCTGTGTCTCGCGATGAAGATTAGCCTACCTGTAGAGAGCTGAAAGGGGCCTCTTGTTCCCAGGTTTAGGTCTGTAAGGTTTCGGTTCTCCAGCCATGTTGATATCTGAAATAGAGCATGAGATACAGATGAAAGAGGGACATGGGTCTACACATCAGAGAATGGTATTGATGAATAATTCAGCAGGAGAAACTTCAACTGGAAATAAGGAAGAACTTCTGGATTGTCAGGGAGATAAAACATTGGAATAGGATATGAGATAGGGGGCACGGAGACTCCATTCCTGGAGATCTTTGAAATAGCAAATATTCATTGGTTGGAGGCAGGGGGTTGGATTGGATGACTTCTCATAGTCTCCTCTATGAATGTGTATTCCATTATTATTAATCAGTATCAATCCCTGGAAGCATCAATTATGTGACTTCCCAAGAAATGACTTAGGGCAACAGGAACACTAGGGTCCCCAAGGCTTTTGTGAAGTGCCTGTTTTCAAGGAACCCAATTCAGTGGTTGCAAATTCAGTAAGTTCAGCTGGACATCCACTTCCCTTTAGCTGTGGAGAGAGAGCCAACCAAAGTGGGACCAATGAAGACCGTGGTCATGGCTGTTCCCCAAACCGCTATAATTGGTAGCCCCTATCCCTTATTCCCAGCAAGGCACCCAAGGAAGACATGTGGGAATGGAGTGGACACATCCAATCAGATCTCAGGTCTGCACCAGATAATGCAGTAATGTTACAGGAGCAAGTGGCAGAGTACCACCAAGGATAAAGACTATTCAGTATCCTCCCAAGATCCACAGGTAGGACCTAATTCTTTCTCTTTGTTCAAAAAGCTGGGGAAGGCAGGCTTTTGGGGACTTGCCCCATCTGACTTCCCCCTTTCCCAGTGTACAATCAGGTTCCCGGTACACTCGGTGGCCCCAACTCTCACGTTTACTCCTGGAATAAACTAAGCCATCCCAGTGTAAGCAGTCCAGAAAAAGAAGATGGAGTCACGTTGAGCAAGAGGAGCTCTCACTAGGAACCAGAGTGAATGTCCGGGGATCACATTTTCAGAAACTGAGCGTGGTCTATCTGGGCGTCAAACCTGGCCTTGACCACTTTTAAACTGATGACATAAAATTGTATCTAATAAGTAAAAAAAAAAAATTTGAGGCTTAAGGCTGTCAAAGATAATATCTCAGCATTCATTTTCAATAATGTACCATTGACGCTCCTGAAGAAATTGCTACGGTTCTGACAGGATTTTCATTATGTGGAATGACTTGCATGGGAAGAATTTTGAGCTCAATATAGCTAGGTCTCTGTCCTCCTCCCCAGAGAGAGATGAAAAGGAAGCAGAAGAATAAACAGGGCTCCCCAAAACAATGGTTGTTTGGAACCGGTGTGGACAATTGGCTAGTTCAGCTGTTTGATAGGTTTATTTTGGTCTTGTTGAGCCATAATCTCTGCTCCAAGGCTTCCAAGGGGGCAGCCAGCCCCCTACTCCTGAGGTCCATGGAAAGGAGAGCAAGCGGCGTTTCAGGAACATCTGACGATGGGAAGTAAGAGAGGCAGCTACTAACTTGGCCTAGTAGATAGAGCACAAGCCTGGGAGTCAGAAGGATCTGGGTTCTAATCCCACTCCACCACTTGTCTACTGTTGTGTCCTTGGGTAAATCACTTAATTTCTCTGTGTCTCACTTAGCTCATCTGTAAAATGGGGATTAATACTGTGATCTCCAATGTGGGACAGGGTCTGTGTCCAAACTGGTTAGCGTGGATCTATACCAGCACCTAGTACAGTGCCTGGCACATAGTAAGCACTTAAAAACTATTTTTTAAAAACGGCAGTTGCCTCAGGTTGTGGTGAGAAGGGTTGGAACAGCTCTGGGGCATTGTGGGGTTAAAAATTTGACAGCACCTAGTCTTCCTCCTGCTGGGGTGGAAGGGGTGCCTATGTGAACAGGGACCTGAGAGGGGAATGCATTGACTACGGGGTAAGGAGGGTGGGGAGCACGGATCCCCAAAGAAAGATTTTAGGTTTGGTGGTTCAGTGAGGGTTTCATATGACATCATTAGTTACACACACACCCAGCATGAACACACTAGCATAACATAACCCTTGAGTACAGGAATTGTATTTACCAACTCTATCGTCCTGTACTCTCTCCCAATTGGTTTGTACAGTGCTCTGCACACAGTAAGCACTCATTAAATACCATTGATTGATTGATATAGAACAAGAGGAGGTAGTAAATTTTTCCCCATCATGGGGTGGCCAAATGTCACTCTCCCTTCCCTCATTGTCCCCTCTACAATCGCCCCACCTGAAGCTAGCTTATCCCCATGTGGGCCTGCTTCATAAGGAGCTGGGCTTGTTGGTCAGTTGGCTGCTGCTTGCTTTCCCTGCTCCATTTTCACCTCTGCTTCACCAACTCAAGGCTGTTTCAGGGGCACTGAAGAATAGGGATAGAGGTTGCTCACTCAATTCCCAATGACACATTCAATCTCCCCGGTCTTACTTTCCTTTAGAAATGGTATATTTCTTCCAAAAGTTAGTTCAAAGAAAACCTCCTATCTTTACTATGTGCATTTGTTCAGCTTTAAATGGCGGCCCACAGAGATCAGCCATAGGATATAAACATCAATCTAACACTGATCTGATCCCCACAGGATTGAAAATTCTTTCATGTTCCCATTTTGAAGACTTGAGATCTATTTAATGCTCAAATGGGTGAGTTCAGACGATAAGGGAAACTGCACACTAGGCTCAGTAAATATATGGAGATTTATTCCACGACCTCAATCGCTTTTCAAGACCAGATTTTAAATGTTATAGTATTTTTATCAGAAATAATTTGACTTGGTTTCAGGATAAATTGGTACTCTAAAATAGGTATTTGCAAGTCCAATGTGGCCAAGGTGCATGCTGAGGTGGGTGGGGGTATGTGAAGAGGAAAGAGGAGCTGAAAAGCTTGGGGAGGAAGAAAAGTGGATAGGTTTTATGCCTGGTCTGTATGGCCAGTCCTCCCTCCCACTGGGCTTGACTGCATTATGAGACTGAAAGGATTAGAGAGCTGGACTGCTGGGCACCTTTAAGCTTCTTTGCTAGCTACAATGAGTTTCTGTGCTGTGCTATGCTGTCGGGGAGAGGCAAACTCCACAGAGATGCTATTATTATTATTATCGTCATTATTATTATTATCGTATTATCTCATGGGCAAAGAGAGTGGGGTCAGGGATGGGAAGGAACAAGGGCAAAAGAGAGGAAGGAAATAGACTGGCACCAAGGAAGCAGAAGTGAGTAGGAATCTGCAGTGAAGACTGAATAAAAGGAAAGGGGAAGAAGAAGGGGATGATGAGAAGCAGGAAGAAGCAGGAATAGGCTATGGTTTTTCTCACGGAGGAGAAACCTGAGTGGCAGGTTGGACAAAAGGTGAAGGGGAAAAGTGCAGGGAGTTGTGGAAAGTTAGCCTGGAGGAAAGAAAAGTGAGGACCTCAGTTACCAGGACTGGAAGGGATCACTCAATCAATCCCCCTAACCCTGTGACCCAGAAAGATGTTTCAGGTGATTCTCTCAGCTTCTTTTCACCAGGCACCCCCAAACACTGAAGACCACTTGTCTTCTAGTAGAGGTGAATTGCAACTAGACTGCAAGCTCCTTGTGGGCAGGGAATGGGTCTGCTAATTCTGTTGTATTGCACTCTCCCAAGTGTTTAGAACAGTGCTCTGCACACAGTAAGTGCTCAATAAAATAAATACCATTGATGGATTGGTAATTTCTTTTAATGTCTGATTCCCCCTCTAGACTGTAAGCTCAATGTGGGCAGGGAATGTATCGGCTAATTCCATTGTACTGTACTCTCCCAAGTGCTTAATAAAGCACTCTGCATATTGTAAGTGCTCAATAAATGCCACTGATTGATTGATTGCATTTAAGTGCTTACTATGTGCCAAGCATTGTACTAAGCAGTGGAATAGATACAAGATAATCAGGATGGACACAGCCCCTGTGCCACATGGAGCTTAAGTCCATTAGTAGGGAGAATAGGGATGGAATCCCCATTTTACAGATGAGGAAACTGAGACACAGAGAAGTTAAGTGACTTGTCCAAGATCACACAGCAGGTAAGTGACAGAAGTCCTCTGATTCCCAGGTCTGTGGTTTTTTTTTTTACCAGGCCATGCTGCTTCTATTGTTCTGAGAGGAAAATTGCACTTAATAATAATAATAATAATAATGTTGGTATTTGTTAAATGCTTACTATGTGCCAAGCACCATTCTAAGTGCTGGGATAGATACAAGGTAATCAGGGTGTCCCATGTGGGGCTCTAAGTCTTAATCCCCATTTTACAGATGAGGGAACTGAGGCACAGAGAAGTTAAATGACTTGCCCAAAGTCACACAGCTGACAGGTTGAGGGATCCAGGATTAGAACCCATGACCTCTGACTCCCAAGCCCGTGCTCTTACCACTAAGCCACCCTGCACTTGACTTCACAGTGTGTGCCAGCACCTCATCAATCAATCAATCAATGGTGTTTTTCTATAGTATTTAAGCACTTACTATGTGTCAAACACTGTTCTAAGCACTGGGATAGGTACAAGTTAATTACATTAGACATAGTCCCTGTCCTTCATGGGGCTCACAGTCTAAGTAAGAGGGACAACAGGTATTCCCATTTTATAGCTGAGGCAAAGAGAAGTTAAATGACTTGCCCAAGATCACACAACAAGCAATTGACAGAGTTGGGAGTAGAACCCAGTGCTTCTGACTCCCAGACCTGTGCTCTCTCCACTACGTCATGCTGTTCTTGCTATTTGAAGAACACTGTAATAAGGGTTTAGGAGAGTACAGTACAATAGAGTTGGTAGACGTGTTCCCTGCCCCCAAGGAGTTTACAGTCTAGGGAAGGAGACACACCTCAGAATAATTTACAAATACATACTTAAGTGCTGTGGGGCTGCGGGTGGGGTGAATATCAAGTGCTTGAAGGATATAATAATAATAATAATAAGAGCAGTGCTTGGCACACAGTAAGTGCTTGGCATTTGTTAAGCACTTACTATGTGCCAAGAACTGCTCTAAGCGCTGGGGGAGCGGGATGCAAGGTAATCAGGTTGTCCCATATGGGCTCACAGTCTTAATCCCCATTTTACAGATGAGGGAACTGAAGCCCAGAGAAGCTAAGTGACTTGCCCGAAGTCACATAGCTGCCAAGTGGCAGAGTCGGGATTAGAACATATGACCTCTGATCCCAAGCCTGGGCTCTTTCCACTGAGCCACACTGCTTCTCAACTCCAATAGCAATGAAGAAGAGAGCGGGAAGAGGCTTAATCAGGGAAGGCCTCTTGGAGCAGATGTGATTTTATAAAGGTTCTGAAGGTGTAGAGAGTGGTGTTCTGTTGGATATGAAGGGGAAGGGAGTTCCAGAAGCCAGAGGGAACACATGGGTAAGAGGCTGATGGTGAGATAGATGAAACCAAGGTTCATTGAGGAGGCTAGCCTTAGAAGAACCTCATGCATTTCATGGCCCATTTTAATCCAAAAGGGCAAAATAGAGTCAATTTCACATCCAAATACAGGACAATCAAATATCTCTCCACCATAAAAACAGTAGTTTTAAACTGAAAACACATTTTCATCGCCACTCTGAAGCATTCACTCTCATTAAAGAGAAACATCAGTCTAAATTTCTATATTCTGTAATTGAATTGTTAAAAGGGTAATGACAAGTGTTTTGAGGAGTGCCTGCATCCACTGAAGTGGATTCGTTCTAATATTTTTGTCTGAATCTTTTCTAGTGCTTGATGAGAATATGAGAATAGGATGCGTTTCTCGAGGATAAGAGATTAATTATTCTTTGAACCCGATCAACACTTACAACCAGTTTGTATATTTCAGGCAGCTACTCGCTACTCTGTAACCCCAAAAGTTACATAATGGACCTCTTTCATGTTGATTTATGGAAATAAAGCTCCACTTCAACCCCTGTAAAAGATGCGGCCGCCTCCAGTCTCCCAACATTCCACTGCTAGACCACTGGGAAGGGGCAGACTCCCCTTCCATTTTTATTCCACTGCTGTCACTACCCACCAGGAAGAGCAGGAACCCCTCAAGCCTCCTACTGTCATCCAGAAACAATATGGCCTAGTAGAAATATGGCTCAGAACTCAGACTCAGTGGTGGTAGTAATAATATTTATTAAGTGCTTACTGTGTGCAGAGCACTGTACTAAGCTCTCGGGAAAGTAGAAATAACAGAATTGGTAGACATGTTCCCTGCCCAAAATGAGCTTACAGTCTAGAGGGGGAGACAGACAATAAAATAAATTATGGATAAGTACATGCATGCTGAGGGAGGTGGGGTGAGCAAGGGATACAAATGGAAGTGCAAGGGTGACACGGAGGAAGGAGTAGAGGAAATGAGTGAGGCTAAAGAAGGTTTTGAAGGTGGCGAGAGATGGACTGTTGGATATGAAAGAGGAGGGAGTTCCAGGCCAGAGGCAGGACGTAGGCAA
This sequence comes from Ornithorhynchus anatinus, assembly GCF_004115215.2. Taxonomy (NCBI): domain Eukaryota; kingdom Metazoa; phylum Chordata; class Mammalia; order Monotremata; family Ornithorhynchidae; genus Ornithorhynchus; species Ornithorhynchus anatinus. Next base: position 50,580,250 of record NC_041731.1, on the reverse strand, counting down.
GGGTCGACGGTGAGATAGATGAGATGAAGGCCCAGTAAGTATGTTGATGTTAGAGGAGTGACGTGAATGGAACCAGAAAGATAAGATGCAACAAAGCAACTCCTCTGGCAAATTTGCTAAGGTGGAGATCTATACTTTCTCTTCCAGAAGTTATTTCTGCTTGGCTGACTTTGGCCCAATCAAGCTCTTAACCTTGCCTTTTCCCTCAGTATCAGCATTTTCAGAATTACTGCCTTTACTCTGCCTTTCACTTTTCTTGTGAACCCAGATGTAGTTCATGGGAACAGTTAGGCAAGCACCCATAGTTATTCTTGCAGCAAAGGTAAACTTAGCTTAAATCCTGTCATTCACTTTTACCCTTTTGTGACCTGTCCTTTAATAAGCCAGACAGAGTTTTCATTTTTATTTTGATGTATTTGGTATGTCATAAGGCTCAGAAGAATAATTATTGCAAATAGGCAAAATAAAATCAGAACTTTTCTTTCTATACAAAAAATAGAAAAAATGACATAAAAAGGATGATAGATGTTTATACATTTTGCCTCATTAGGAGTCAATGGTCTAGGAACTCTTTCAAGACAGGTGTTATGTCTTTGTATTTTCTGTATAATGCCTACCATATTAAAAGACTCATATATACATTTATGCTGATATTGATGGAGAGGGTGAAAGAGTCATGTAATTAAATTCCATGTAATAGCCTGCAAGTTTTCTGGGTAATTTATATCTGATTTCTTATATGAGTTTCATTTGGTTTGATATTGCTCTGATAGATGGAGTTTATATTTTATAGTTCTCTTTTGAGAGCCCAATGAAAAACATTTTTCATGTCTTCTTCGTTGCTTTATTTTATACATGCCTTTCAGTGTCTTAAAATCCACTGTGAAATAAGGGTTCTATTCAGTTCTTGAAGATGAGGGATACCTCAAACATAACAATTTGAATGGATTAGCTGTTGTTCTAAGGCTGTTCAGCAATTTAGGTGTAATCATGGTATTTAGCGAATAATGCATCAGGTGCAATGCACAGAACTGACTGCTTGGGAAAGTACAATAGAAACACCAGACAGGTCCCCTGCCCTAAAGAAGTTTGCACCCTTGAAGAAATAGGAGAGTGTTTCCTCCTCCCACCTCTTAGTCTGCTGATCTTGGAAAAAATTGCCCCTACACTTTGTCCTTATTGGGTCGATTGGAAACAAGGTTGGGTTCTATCAAAATTAGGGGCGGTCAGTAGGTTGGAAAATGACAAATTGAAAAGCTGCCAACATATTTGGACTTCATGAATCCTGCGTGGGGTAGCAAATCCCATCATTCCACTAAACAAACAGCTACTATCAGACAGAATTACAACAATGCGAGATGGGATACAAAATCCTGAAAGAATGGACATACAGTATCTATGATTTATTGGTGACCAACAGAATGCAGAATCCTTAAGATATAACTAGATGGAATCTATAATATGTGGAAGAAACGACAACATGGAACTGAGAATCAGGAGACTCAGGCTCCAGTGCCAATCTGCCATAACTCTGCCGTGTGATTTTGGGCAGGTCACTTTTCCATTTTGGGCCTCAGTTTCTTTATCTGTAATGTGGGGATGAAATAGAAGCTGAGCTCCTGTGGGACAGAAACTGTGACTTATCTCAATTAATCATATTTACTGAGTGCTTACTGCATGCTGCATTAATCCCTTGGAAGGGTATAATATAACAAAACTGATAAGACACATATCTTGCCCATGATGAGTTTACAGTTTAAGGGATGGACAGAAATAGATTTAAATGAATTAAGGAAGGATATGTACATAAATGTTGTGGGACTGAGGGAGAGTGAATAAAGGGTGCAAATCTAAGTGCAAGGATGACACAGAGGCACTTTGTATTTTCCCAAGTGCTTAGTACAGTGCTCTGCACACAGTAAGCACTTAATAAATATGATTGAATTAATGAATAAACGAGTGAAAGAAGAGGAAATGAGGACTTAATCCAGGAAGCCCTCTTGGAGGAAATGTGCCTTCAATAAGTCTTTGAAGGTGGGGATAGTGATCATCCATCACATAGGAAGTGGGCGGGCATTCCAGGCCAGAGGCAAGATGTGGGTGAGAGGTCAGCAGTGAGATAGGTGAGATCCATGTACAGTGAGTAGGCTAGCATTAGAAGAGAGGAGTGTGTGGGCTGAATTGAATAGTAGGAAAGCAGTGAGGTAAGGTAGGAAGAGGGAGCAAGGTGATGAAGTCCTTTAAAGCCAATGGTAAGGAATTTCTGTTTGATGTGGAGGTGGATGAGGAACCACTGGAGGCTCTTGAGGAGTGGGGAACTATGGACAAAATTTTTTTTAGAAAAATAATCTGGGCAGCAGGATGACGTATGGGCTGGAGTGAGGAGAGGCAAGAGGCAAGGAGATCAGTAAGGAGACTGATGCAATAATCAAGGTGGAATAAGAAAAGTGCTTGAATTAATATGGGAGCAGTTTGGATGGAGTTATCAGTTTGATTTGATAAACTTACAATAATAATAATTATATTTGAGTGCTTACTATGTGTCAAGCACTGTTCTAAGTGCTGGGGTAGATGCAAGGTGATCAGGTGGGGCTCTCAGTCTCAATTCCTATTTTTATTCATTCATTCAATAGTATTTATTGAGTGCTTACTATGTGCAGAGCACTGTACTAAGCGCTTGGGATGAACAAGTCGGCAACAGATAGAGACAGTCCCTGCCGTTTGACGGGCTTACAGTCTAATCGGGGGAGACGGACAGACAAGAACAATGGCACTAAACAGCGTCAAGGGGAAGAACATCTCGTAAAAACAATGGCAACTAAATAGAATCAAGGCGATGTACAATTCATTAACAAAATAAATAGGGTAACGAAAATATATACAGTTGAGCGGACAAGTACAGTGCTGTGGGGATGGGAAGGGAGAGGTGGAGGAGCAGAGGGAAAAGGGGAAAATGAGGCTTTAGCTGCGGAGAGGTAAAGGGGGGATGGCAGAGGGAGTAGAGGGGGAAGAGGAGCTCAGTCTGGGAATGCCTCTTGGAGGAGGTGATTTTTAAGTAGGGTTTTGAAGAGGGAAAGAGAATCAGTTTGGCGGAGGTGAGGAGGGAGGGCGTTCCAGGACCGCGGGAGGACGTGACCCAGGGGTCGACGGCGGGATAGGCGAGACCGAGGGACGGTGAGGAGGTGGGCGGCAGAGGAGCGGAGCGTGCGGGGTGGGCGGTAGAAAGAGAGAAGGGAGGAGAGGTAGGAAGGGGCAAGGTGATGGAGAGCCTTGAAGCCTAGAGAGAGGAGTTTTTGTTTGGAGCGGAGGTCGATAGGCAACCACTGGAGTTGTTTAAGAAGGGGAGTGACATGCCCAGATCGCTTCTGCAGGAAGATGAGCCGGGCAGCGGAGTGAAGAATAGACCGGAGCGGGGCGAGAGAGGAGGAAGGGAGGTCAGAGAGAAGGCTGACACAGTAGTCTAGCCGGGATATAACGAGAGCCCGTAATAGTAAGGTAGCCGTTTGGGTGGAGAGGAAAGGGCGGATGTTGGCGATATTGTAGAGGTGAAACCGGCAGGTCTTGGTAACGGATAGGATGTGTGGGGTGAACGAGAGGGACGAGTCAAGGATGACACCGAGATTGCGGGCCTGCGGGACAGGAAGGATGGTCGTGCCATCCACGGTGATAGAGAAGTCTGGGAGAGGACCGGGTTTGGGAGGGAAGATGAGGAGCTCAGTCTTGCTCATGTTGAGTTTTAGGTGGCGGGCCAACATCCAGGTGGAGACGTCCCGGAGGCAGGAGGAGATGCGAGCCTGAAGGGAGGGGGAGAGGACAGGGGCAGAGATGTAGATCTGCGTGTCATCTGCGTAGAGATGGTAGTCAAAGCCGTGAGAGCGGATGAGTTCACCGAGGGAGTGAGTGTAAATGGAGAACAGAAGAGGGCCAAGAACTGACCCTTGAGGAACTCCAACAGTTAAAGGATGGGAGGGGGAGGAGGCTCCAGCGTAGGAGACCGAGAATGATCGGCCAGAGAGGTAAGAGGAGAACCAGGAGAGGACAGAGTCCGTGAAGCCAAGGTGAGATAAGGTATGGAGGAGGAGGGGATGGTCGACAGTGTCAAAGGCAGCAGAGAGGTCAAGGAGGATCAGAATGGAGTAGGAGCCATTGGATTTGGCAAGAAGGAGGTCATGGGTGACCTTAGAGAGAGTAGTCTCGGTAGAGTGGAGGGGACGGAAGCCAGATTGGAGGGGGTCTAGGAGAGAATGGGAGATTCTCTTTTCTCAGTTCAATTTTACAGAATTGAACTGACTTGCCCAAGGTCACACAGCAGACAAGTGGCGGAGGTGGGATTAGAACCCACCACCTCTGACTCCCAAGCCCATGGTTTTGCCATTAGACCATGTCACAGCACTTAGCAGGATAGTAAGCACATGATAAATGCCACAATTACCATTTTAACTTTCCAAATTAGGTACTAATGTTCAAAATTTTCCCAATTTTATTATAAAGCAACAGTTATATAATGATAATAATAATGGTATTTGTTAAGTGCTCACTTTGGCCAGGCACTATATTAAGCACTAGAGTGGATATAAGCAAATCAAGTAGGACACAGTCCCTGTCCCATGTGGGGCTCACAGTCTCAATCTCCATTTTACAGACAAGGTAACTGAGACACAGAGAAGTGAAGTGACTTGCCCAAGGTCATGCAATAGACAAGTGGTGGAGCCGGGATTAGAACCTATGACCTTCTGACTCACAGGCCCGTGCTCGATCCAATACACCACACTGCTTTTCTACATGCAAGCAGACCTATCTTTCCACTGAATGAAGTTCTCTGGTCTGTTACTGAGAGCTCCTTTGTAGCCCTCTGTGCTCTGACCTTTCAGCCTCAGCAATAACTTTTCTCTGGGGAGACCCTCGCTTCCCAATGGGGAGGGGTCACTGCCAGCTGAGTTCCCCATCTTTCCATTGAGTTTCCAACTGAGAAATGAAGAAACTCTTCTGTTGACCTGCTGAGGAGGTCAGTCTTTAGAGATTTACCTTTACTGGGAATGTAACTGTGTGGACAGGGGGACTACTCCAAGGGGAAAATTAGCCCAGGACAAGAAAATGACAATTATCCAGGGGTAACGTGCACAAAAATCTTCTGCCCAGTACTGGAGATTCCTTCCTAATGCAATTCTCTGGCTTCTCTCACTTCTCCTAAGAGGGTCTAACCTTTCCTTTCCCTTCCTTCCACTCTTGTGTAGCTGATTCATAAAATGATGGCATTTGTCAAGTGCGTACTATGCATCAAGCACTCTGCTAAATGCTGAGGTAGATTTAAATTAATCACCTTGAACATGGACCCTCTCCCATATAGGGCTCACAGTCTACGTAGGAGGATGAACAGGTGTTGAATCTCAATTTTACAGATGAGGAAAGTGAGGAACAGAGAAGTTAAGTGACTTGACCTAGGTCACACAGCAGGCAATTGGCAGAGCTGAGAATAGAACCTAGGTCCTTTGACTTCCAGGCCCATGCTCTTTCCACTAGAAATAGTGGAATTCCAAATAGTGGAATACCAAAGAGCAACAGTATTCAATGCCAGCTAATCACATATATAGTGAAATGACAAAAGTGCTTTAGGGAACTTGACCTGTCTCTGTTTGGAGCAGTGGACAACACATTAGCTTAACTCCCCTTTATATTACTCTAAAAGATTGTATCACCTTTTATAATTTTGAAAAGAAAGGAGTAGGAATACACAGTAGCAATAACTGTAATAAAAAATAGATCTCCTGAGAATTTCATTAATGTTCTTCCAGAGGCTTAGAATCAAATTATCCTGCCTCTTAAAATCTTCTCTAATGGTTTGTGTAGCCAAAACCATATTGTTCAATGCAATTTTCAAGTTAAACAATCTATTATTGTAGTGAGGCTCAAATCATCAGCTCATTGGTACCACACCAGAAATATTTATTTCTTGGAGCTATTTAAAATGGAGTAATTCCTCAGGGGCTTCTGAGAAATGTTCAGAATGTGAATACAACAAATGCATTAAATCCAACATCTCAAATTCCCCACAAAAATTAAGCTCCAGAGGGCTACGTAGTTAAGACTGCAAGCTCAAAAGTTGTCTTGAATTTTGTTGAGACAATGCCCCAAACCAGAACCCAGGTTGAGCAGGAAATCCTTGGAGTCACAGAGAACAAAAGGAAATAACTCTCATGGTTATCTCCATTTTCCATTGAAGAGATATTCCAACTTCCTATCAAACTCCTACTTTACCCCCAAACCAAGATCGACTGATGTAGTAAAGGAGATGCCAGAGACAGACAATTTGAGAGTCATGAATTTGGGCAGGACTGACAACACTACATTCTTCTCTGATCAAGGATGAGAGGACCTAGGTTTGGTTGAGAAAACACACTTCCTGTTCAGTAGCCTTAGATTTTTAAACCAGCTTTGGGTGCCTCAAAATTTTCTCTTTTGGTGATCATCCATTTGGATGGACTTTTACCCTGCTTAATCTCTCAATTTCCCATCCTAAATGTCCTTCAAATGCCATTTCAGAATATCTGCCTCACCCAAGAATTTGGGTGTTCACATTCAACCAATCAATCATACTTACTGAGTGCTTACTATTTGCAGAGCACTGTACTAAGCACTTGGGAGAATACAACAGAATTAGCAGTCACATTCCCTGTCCATAATGAGTTTATAGTCTAGCAGGTCTAGTACTAATAACAATAATGGTATTTTTAAGCACTTACTACATGCCAAGCACTGCTCTAAGCACTGAAGGGTCCTCCCCTCATAGAACATAAGTTCATATCTTTAGAGTCCATTCCTTCCTCCTATATGTTATTCATAGTAGTGCCTGCCTCCTCTGATGGACTGAAAAAGCTTTGTGGGCGGGGATCAAATCTTTCAAGTCTATTGTACTCTTCCAAGTGATTAATACAGTGGTCAGGAATCAATCAATCAATAGTATTTATTGAGCACTTACTGTGTGCCAAGCACGTACCAGGCATTCAGGAGAGAACAGTACATCAGAGTTGTTAGGCACCATTCCTTGCCCACAAGGACATTGGTTTAGATGGGGAGGCAGGGGTTAAGATGGATTGCTGATAAGGGAATGGGAAAGTAGAAGGATATGTACCTAAGTGCTGGGGGGTTAGAGGTGGGATGAGTATCTAGTGCATGAGTGATATAGATCTATAGGAAATGAAGAAGGGAGGGAGAATAGAAGAAATGAGAGTCTTATCAGGGAAGGCCTCTTGGAGGAGATGCAATTTTAATAGGGCTTTGAAGTTGGGGATAGAGATGTTCTATCAGATACTAAGGGGGAGAGCATTCTGGGCCAGAGGCAGGATCTAAGCAAGGAGTTGGTGGTGAGACAGATGAGACTGAGGTAGTGAGAGTAGGTTGGCCCTAGAGGAGCAAAGCGTGCAGGTTGGGTTGTACTTGGAGATCAGCAAGGTTAAGTAGGAGGGAAAGAGCTGATTGAATGTCTTAAAGGAGCAAGGAGTTTTTGTTTATTGTGGAAGTGGATAGGTAGTTGTTGAAGTTTTTGAGGCATGGGGAGATATGAATGTAATGGTTTTCAAGGAAAACATTAAAAAAAGGTATTTAATACCCATTCTGCAATTGAGAAAATTGAGGCAAGAGAAGTTAACTGACTTGCCTAAGGACACACAGCAAGTAAGTGGCTGAGCCGGGGTTAGACTGTGACCTCGTTGTGGGCAGGAATGTGTCTGTTGTTATACTGTACTCTCCCAAGCACTTAGAACAGTGTTTACACACAGTAAGCATTCAATAAATACAAATAAATGAATTAGAATCCAGAGGCCCTGGCTCCCAGGCCCATGCTGGCTCCCAGGCCCAAGCTTTATCCAATAGGCCACATTGTTTCCCATCATCTTCCCTGGGTTGAGTTGCTAATAGCTATCCTCTGAAATGATGCAATTGAGTCAATGTCACCCAATTTAGACAAACTGCCTTTTTTAGATAAGAATAAAGCCTTGAGAGACTGGGAGGACTGCGGAGAATTGGGAAAGAAAATGGGAGAAAGGACAGCAAAGTTGGTAGACCTGAGCACCGTACTTCATTCATTCAATCATATTTATTGAACACTTACTGTGTGCAGAGCACTGTACTAAGCTCTTGGAAAGGACAACTCGGCAACAGATAGAGACAATCCCTACCCAACAACGGGCTCACAGTCTAGAAGTGGGAGACGGACAACAAAACAAAACGAGTTGATAGGCATGGCAGAGTATTATTCAACAAAGTTGGTAGACATATTTCCTGTCCACAAGGAACTTAAAGTTTAGATGAGGAGGCAGATATTAATATAAATAAATTACAGATATATACATAAATGCTATGAAGTTGAGGGTGGACTGAATATTAAATCCTTAAGAGGTACAGATCCAAGTGCATTGGTGAGGTAGAAGGGAGAGGGAGTGGGAAAAAAGAGGGCTTAATTGAGGAAGGCATCTTGTAGGAGGTGTGAGTTTATATCTTTCCTATCCTAAAAAAAACCTCCCTTGACTCCCTGGTTCCCTCTGGTTATCGCCCCATCCCCCTGCTACCATTCCTCTGCAAACTCCTTGAGAGAGTTGTCTATAACCATCGACTCCATTTCCTCTCCTCCAATTCTCTCCTAGATCCCCTCCAATCTGGTTTCCACCTTCTTCACTCCTCAGAAACTGGCCCCCTAAGGTCACCAATGACTTTTTTCTTGATAAATCCGACAGCCTAATCTTCTTTCATTCATTCAATAGTATTTATTGAGTGCTTACAATGTGCAGGGCCCTGTACTAAGCACCTCTTATACCTCTCAGCTGCCTTTGACACTGTCGACCATTCCCTTCTCCTGGAAACATTATCCAACCTCGGCTTCACTGACACTATTCGTTCCCAGTTCTTCTCATATCTCTCTGGCTGCTTATTCTCAGTCTCTTTGGCAGGCTCCTTTTCTGCTGCCCACCTACTGAGAGTGGGAGGTCAACCAGGGGTCAGTTCTGGGTCCCTTTCTATTTTCCATCTACACCCACTCCCCCCAGAACTCATTTGTTCCCATGGCTTCAACTACCACTTTTACACAGATGACTCTCAAATCTACACCTCCAGGCCATACATCTCTCCTTCTCTGCAATCTCCTAATTCCTCCTGCCTTCAGGAAATCCCTATTTAGATATCTCATTGAAACTTCAAACTTAACATGTCCAAAACAGAATTCCTTACCTTTCTACCCAAACCCTGTCCTCCCACTATCTTTCCCATCACTGTAGGCAATACCACTATCCTCCCAATCTCATAAACTCAAAACCTTGTGATTATCCGTGACTCATTTTTCTCATACAATCTATATAATTAATCTGTCACTAAATCCTGTCACTCCTACCTTTACAATACTGTGGGCAGAAATGTGTCCACCAACTCTGTCTGTTGTACTCTTCTTTATCAAGCACTTAATACAGTGTTTTACCCTCAATAAATAACCATTAATTGATTTAAGGGATAGAATCTAAATAAGGGTCACATCATAAGAATCTTTTATAGTTCATTAATGATCTCAAAGAAAAATACTGTTTCAGGAGAGGGAGGGCCAATACTCTGTAGGTTAAAGCAAGATATTAAATGAAAAATGCAGAATGTTAAATAATAGGTTTTTTACTTTGTATTTATTTTCAATAAATAGGCAGATTATGGGAAAAATAGAAAGGTCACAAAGTCATTCTTTCCTTCCTCCATCCCTAAAAGGTAGGTTGGAAATGTGCATATGGAACTGGAAGATAAAGAGATAATATGCTCTTGTGAAGCAGTCTGGCTTTGTTGAAAGAGCACAGGAATGGGAATCAGGAGACCCAGGTTCTATTCTCAGTTCTGTCACATACCTGCTGGGTGGTCTTGGGAAAGTCATTTAACTTCTCCTTATCTTTAAAATAGGAATTAAATACCTACTTTCTCTCCCCCTTGGACTGAGAGCCCCCTCTGGGAGATGGACTGTGTCTAATCTGATTGTACCGCTTAGTACAGTGCTTGGGGCATAGTAGGCACTTAAAGGTAATACACTATAAAATAATATTAATGTTGGTATTTGTTAAGCGCTTACTATGTGCAGAGCATTGTTCTAACCACCGGGGTAGATACAGTGTAATCTGGTTTTCCCACGTGAGGCTCACAGTCTTAACTCCCATTTTACATATGAGGTAACTGAGGCACAGAGAAGTTAAGTGACTTGCCCACAGTCACACAACTGACAAGTGGCAGAGCTGGGATATTACATTACATATTTTAATAATAATATAATAATAGTTGTGGCACTTATGATGATGTTAATATTAATAATGTGAAACCACAATTTACTGTCTTCAGATACACTTGCTAATGTTACAGGAAGGTATTTCTATAAATAATTCACTATTACTTATGTATACATATATATCTTTATAACACAGTGTTGAGACTGCAATTCTAAAGGGCAAACCAAAATAAAAACATATTAATCTACTCAAGTTCACTTTTACTTACTTTACCCTAATTGGTGAGTGTGGGTATAACTACTAGCAAATCCAAATGGTAATTACCCTCTCATTTGTTTTTCTAACTGTTTCTCATTTATTTTCTTGCTCCCCTGAAGCCTGGGTTTAATGGAAAAAAGCATGTGAGAGACTGAGATTAATTAATGAGATCACCCCCTACCTTAGATAATTATTCTAGTTACCTTGAAGTGGAAAAAAAGTTGGCATGCTATTCCATGTAACCCACTTCAGTTAGTTAAAGAAAACACACATTCCCTTTAGGAGGGTTTCATGTTAAAATTGCAAAACATCCTTCAATTACTGAAATAAAGATGTTTTGCTTTATTCCTGTAATTTATCTTGGTTGAAAGAGAATGTATACTAGGGGTATGCCTTTGGATGTGGCTGGAGTCGAGTTTTCTTCCTCCTTATTTTACTTACATTCAGCTCACATACATGGTCCTCATAACTTCTTGGAAATGGAAGTGTTAGTTAATCAAACCTACTGCTCTTTCAGAGCAGAAATATAATTCTCCAAACTCAGTTTAAATATTGAATAAGTATAAATCTTTTTTTTTCCCTCTGCAGGAGCACAGAAGACACATACAGATTGTTTTTTTTCCCTAGAAGTTGATTGAATTTTGGAAGCTAAGCAGCAATTTAGACAATTACTTTATGTAAATTTTGGCCATTATTGTCTTAACTTATACACGTTGCATATGCATGATTCAAGTCTGTTAGATAGTGATTAGTTTTTCTTGGGATGCTCTGTGTAGTTAGAGTTTTTGATTAGCATATTTTTTGAATGCTTTTGCTTAAGTGCTATGAAGTAATAAATAAATGGAAAATATAATATCAGCATAAATTACAACATATGAGTGCATACTCTTATTTTAAATATGTAGGTGAGAGTAACTCTACTTGGAGTAGGTATTAGAATGTATTTATGATTTTTAGAACTGCCGCAATCTGTTCTATTACTATCCAAAGAACACAGACTGCGGGTTTGCTCTTTGTTCCCTAGACTGGGAAACGTTGAAGTAGTGAGTGCTCATTAGACACTGAGGGAGTTTTGAGGGCAATTGTGGAATCTCCTGTTTAGACTCTACAAATTTGATCAATTCCAATCTGTCTGTGAAGGCTTCGGTGTGCACTGCCTCGAGAGAAATAGATTAGATGAATTTAAGGTCTCTTCCAGCCACACAATTCTTTGATTTCCAAACTCAGAACCCATGGTTCCAAGTAAAGTACATGTGAGTCCATGTAACTACCCTGCTTCTGTGAAGCTAACCTAGTCACTGTGTCTCATCCCCATCAACCCACCGCTAACCTCCTGTTCATGCCTTTCCTCTACCTAAAACTACTTCTCACTTCAAATTTGACAAATGACTGCTTTCTCCATCTTCCATATCCTTCTGAAATTACATTTCCTCCAAGCAGCCTTCCCGGATTATTTTCTAATCTCCCCAGTACTCATTTTTCCAAATGCAGTATTTCTGCTCCACCTAAACATTGATGTCCTGACAATTACTCGGAACAATTATGTACTTAGCTTACATACCCTATTACCTAAGCACTAACTCATGAATATATCCCCTTTTGTTTCTTCCTCCTGCCTGTAAATGATTTTAGTATCTGTAGCCCTGTCAAGATTGTAAACTCCTTGAGAACAGGGATAATTTATTGTAGTTTCCCAAGTGCTTAGTGCTCTGCTCACAGTAGGTGATTAGTAAATACTACTGATTGATTGATTGAATCAATTTGGGGAAAATCATTAACAGTTTTTCCTTAGACTTCAAAGTTAGCAATATCGCTTTAGAAAACTAATATTCAGAGAGACTATAAAACTGTTCAACACATACACTTGTCATTTTGCTAAGTGATCAAGGAATTTAAATTCCTTAATAAATAATACCTATTTCAGCCATAGTTAAATACTACATATACAAAGCTTACCTCATAGACTGAAAATTGCACTGCACGAGGCATTTTCCTCCAAATATACATTTCAATTTGCCATGTAGAGAAGCAGCAAGATCTAGTGGAAAGAGCCAGGGCCTGGGAGTCGGAGGTCATGGGTCCTAATTCTGACTCCGCCACTTATGTGCTGTGTGACCTTGAGTAAGTCACTTAACTTCTTTGTGCCTCAATTACCTCATCTGTAAAATGGGGATTAAATCCTCCTCCCTCCAATTTAGAGCCATGTGAGAGGTGGCCTGTGTCCAACCTGATTATCTTGGTTCTATCCCAGTAAATAGTACAGCGTGTGGTACATCACTTTGGAAGCAGCATAGCCTAGTGGAGAGAGCATGGGCCTAGGAGTCAGGACCTAGGTTCTAATCCCGGCTCCACCATTTGCCTTTCGTTTGACTTTGGTCAAGTCATTTATCTTTTCTGTGCTTCAGTTTCCTCAACTGCAAAGTAGAGAGTCCACGCCTGTTCTCCCTCCTAATTACACTACGAGCCCCACGTTTTACAGGGACTTAAGGCCTGATTAACTTGTATCAACACAGGGCTACAAACAGGGTTTGATATAGAGTACGCCCTTAACAAATACCTTTTTTAAAAAATGTCATCCCCAAGAGCATCTCTTACTGCAAAGCATGACTCTTTTGAAGGCACTAGTGTTCTCTGAATTTCCCATTCTATTTCTCTTTGGAAATGATATTCACTGAATAAGCTTTTTCCTTTTTAAGTGAAAATTTCCTGGAAATGTGTTCTTTGGAACAAATAAACTTGTTGAAAATTATTGTTTTCTCAGAAAAATCAATGTCCTTATTCTTATTTATCAGCCATTCTGGGGAAAAAAGATTTGTCCAAGAAAATAGGATATTTATTTACCTTGTTATATGTTTTTCCTTCCCTTCTTAGATTGCGAGCACCATGTGGGAAAGGGACTATGAACTTTTTTTTAATGATATATCTTAAATAACTACTACGTGCCAGGCACTGTCCTAAGCACTGGGGTAGACACAAGATAAACATGTTGGACATAGTCTATGTTCCATATGCGGCTCAGAGTCTTAATCCCCATTTTACAGATAAGGGAACTGAGGCACAGAGAGGTGAAGTACCTTGTCCAAGCAGACAAGTGTCAGACAAATGAATAACTTGTATTCACCTCACCACATAGCTCAGCATCTGGCAGATAGTAAGCTCTTACTAACTGCCTAACTAATAACCAACTAACCAACCAACCCTGGAACAAAATGTAGAAGTGAAGTAAAACAAGAGGTTCACTAATTTCTGACAGACACATTCCAGTCGCAGGTACGGCTGAGCATGACCTAGCGGAAAGAGCCCGGGCTTGGGAGACAGAGGTCATGGGTTAATAATGTTGGTATTTGTTAAGCGCTTACTATGTGCCAAGCACTGTTCTAAGCTCTGGGGTAGACATAGAGGAATCAGGTTGTCCCACGTGGGGCTCACAGTCTTAATCCCCATTTTACAGATGAGGGAACTGAGGCACAGAGAAGTTAAGTGACTTGCCCACAGTCACACAGCCGACAAGTGGCAGAGCTTCTAATCCCAGCCCCGCCACTTGTCAGTTGTGTGACTTTGGGCAAGTCACTTCACTTCTCTGTGCCTCAGTTACCTCATCTGTAAAATGGGGATTAAGACTGTGAGCCCCATGTTGGACAACTTAATTACCTTGTAGCTACCCCAGCACATAGAGCAGTGCTTGGCACATAGTAAGCACTTAAAAAATACCAGCATTATTATTATCTTCACATTAGGAATGTGAGTCAGGGGCAGAACTACAGAGGCTTGAATCTCATCCCTCCTTGAAGCGTAGAATTCTGGGACGTACTTGGACAGACATATCTATTCTGGGACATATATGGTAAAAATTCTCATGCCATCCGTCCTCCACCATGACTCCTGCTGCTCAGTTATACACCTTGGGCAAAGCATCAGGGTTCACCCAGACTTTGGAGGGTACCAAAAGGGTCTGGAATGAGTGGAGAGTTTCAGGTTCATGCTTCTGGAAAGAGGCATATGTAATTTCATCACATTAGACTGCGAATGCAGCATGGCAAGGGAAAAGTCCTATGAGTTTCACCTCCTGGTATCCAAGAGGGCCATTGGCAGTGACTTTCATGCTGCCTGTGGGAGCTCTGCTGGTTCTGTAGTCCCAAGACAATATTCCCTGCCAGATGGCTGCTACTTCTGCGAAGCAGCATGGCATGGTGGATACAGCATGGACCTAGGAGTCAGGAGGTAATGGGTTCTAATCCCGACTCTGTCACCTGTCCGCTGCGTGGCCTTAGGCAAGTTCTCTAGGCCTCATTTACGTCATCTGTAAAATGGGGATTGAGCCTATGAACCCCATGTAGGATATGGACTGTGTGCAACCTGATTCACTTGGATCCACCCCAGCGCTCAGTACAGAGTCTGGCACAAAGTAAGTGCTTAACAAATACCACAGTTATTATTCTGCAGAACTTGGGATCCCTAAAGGCCCAGACTGGTGAGAAACCACTGGACGGAGGCTGAGGGCATCTGTAGAATCATGCTGTCATTTCTGGGAATGGAACTGGGGAACTGCTTTCTGTTCTAGGTTATTTTTGGAGGTGTGGAGTAGGCATATTAGCCAATCCATTCATCAATAATGCACTTCTCATATTTCATGCCATATGTTAAATTTGCCTGCTGAGGAATCCTAGCACCGACTATATTCCAGGTTTGGGGATGAGTACTTGAGCACCAAACACTATCAATCTATCAATGGTATTTATTAAGCACTTATTGTATGCAGTACACTGTAATAATAATAACTGTGGTATTTGGTAAGAGATATGTGCCAGGCACTGTACTAAGCACTGGGGTGGATAAAAGCAAATCAGGTTGGACATAGTCCCTGTCCCACATGGGGTTCACCGTCTAAATTACCATTTTACAGATGAGGCAGCTGAAGTCTAGAGAAGTAAAGTGACTTGCCCAAGGTCACACAGAGGACAAGAGGTGGATCTGGGATTAGAAGCCATGACCTTCTGACTCCCAGACACATGCTCTATCCACTTTGCCATGCTGCTTCCCCAAGTACATACATGGGAAAGTACAGTAGAGTACAATAATAATAACAATTGTGGTATTTGTTAAGTGCTTACTACGTGCCAAGTACTGTTCTAAGTGCTGGAGTAGATACAAAATAATCAGGCACCACATGGGGTTTACTGTCTAAGGAGGAGTAAGCCAGGTCCTGAATCCCCATTTTGCAGATGGGGAAACTGAAGCAGAGAGAAGTTAAGTGGCTTGCCCAAGGTCACATAGCAGACAAGTGGAGAATCCAGGGTTTGAACCCTGGTTCTCTAATTCTCAGACCCCTGCTCTAACCACTAAGCCATGGTGCTTCTCTGAGAAGCAAACACTACCCCAGCCCTCAAGGAGTTTACAGTCTAGGGGAGGAGACCAAATGGTGGGAGGCTCTGGATGATATACAAACTGTAGTATTAAGCTGTAGGAAATGATCAAGGTTGGTGTGGTGACTTCTACTCTCGTTAAAGCAAGATTAGCAAAATTTGTTGATAAATAAAAATAATACATCTGGTCTTCTAAGAGGATAATAATTATGGTTTATTCATGGAGCAATCAAAAACTATGTTTCAATTATATAAAGGAAAATGTGCTAATCTCCAAACCAATTAGTTCTGTTAATAAAAAAAATGGATCAGGCCTTGAAAATGTATCTCCTTGCAATGACTTTGTATGGTCTCCCTTGTTAAGATAATAAATCCTGACAAGGCAATAGCTTTAGCAATTTGAATACTAAAAATAAAAATAAAGTCAATTATGCATATTTTCAACCATTCTCCTGGCAGGGCTATTTTATCCACAAGAGATGCAAAGCAACTAAATGTGTGGGTTCTCGGGCGGTTAAGAAGATGTTGCTAAAACACTAATGGGACTCTTAAACATGGATGTAAATGGAAGAACATTTTGTTTGCAAGAGCTGCTCCCCACCAAATTGGGACGATAAGCCCAGCCAAAGCCCCTCATTCAGATAATTAGCTGGGAGATTATTGATGGGCATTATCTTTAAATCAGACTCAGTACATCACCACCCAACAGTCATTTTTCACCTCAGATTATACTCTCAAAGTCAGAGGAAGAGTGTGCTGACTTGACTGTGATTCCTGGGCTGCCTGAGGGCCAGAGATTGGACCAGACTTCAGGAGGGCTGGCCTATGCTCCCAATTTTGATTCTTGGCCACTCAAGGCCTCAGTTTCCCTCTCTGAAAATTAGACTGGTACGGTCATTCCTGTCTTTTCTCTTGCAAGAGACACCGTGAGATGAAGAAAAAGCCCAGTGTGAAAACACTGAGAAAAATATAAAGCACTCCATAAACTCAAGTCATAGTTATTTTTCACCAATTTAGGGATAAATCCCCCCATATGTGAATCTTTGAACTTTCGTGCCCCAGTTTTATGGATAAAAAAGCACTTTTACTGGCAAATGTACACTTACCTCATCCCCTATGTATCCCTTTCAGCTCTTTCAGACCTCTGCCTCCAGGAAGTCTTCCCTGAATAACCCTGTCCATTTTCCAACATGCCATCATTATCTGAGAACCTCACATCTGCTTTAACCCATTCTGGTAAACCCTGTGTCAGACTGTTTTTCTTTTTTCCCCATTTTCCCCATCTTCTTCATATGTAAAATGGGGATAAAATGCCTTTTTCTCTCCCTCTTAGACTTTAACCGCATGTGGAGCTTACAATGTATCTATCACAGGGCTCAGTAGAATGCTTGATTCATAGTAAGCGTCTCACAAATACCACAGTTATCATTCGTGGCTCAGTGGAAAGAACCTGGGCTTCGGAGTCAGAGGTCATGGGTTCGACTCCTGGCTCTGCCACTTGTCAGCTGTGTGACTATGGGCAAGTCACTTCACTTCTCTGTGCCTCAGTTACCTCATCTGTAAAATGGGGATTGTGTGAGCCTCATGTGGGACAACGTGATTACCCTGTATCTAACCCAGCGCTTAGAACAGTGCTCTGCATATAGTAAGCGCTTAACAAATACCAACATTATTATTATTAGTAGTATTATTGGACTTTCAGCTCTTTGAAGTTAGGAATTTCATTTATTCTTTAACATGTAGGCCAAGCATGGTTTAAGAAATATTTGTTCATTGGTGTTTTCTTTGAATACAAAGAACAACTATATATGTTTGCTGAATATGCCATATTCACATTCAAAGGATGATACTATATAAAATACAAACTCTGTCATATGGCATTCTGAAGGAAATAGAAGGTGATAGTAAAAGCTTCCTGTAAACTGAGAGTCAGAGCTGAAAAATCAAGACTGCATGGGAAGCTACTCCCATAAGAAAACTTTGCATAATCATACAGAAGATAAAGAACTGATGGTTGAGTTCTGATCATGCTTAGGTTCAGACATTTACTGGGCATGCGGTCTCTGGAAATCCATTTTTAAAGGAAACACTCTTTGCTAATCAAATTTTAAGACACCTAGCAGTTTCTCTATCCCTGACTACCCAAGACTGTCTTGACAGGGCTTCCCAGTCTCAGGAAACTTGATATAGCCTGATTTTCCCAGCTCCTCCTTAGTATAGAGGAGAATTCAAATATATCCTGGTCTCTGGTCTCTATTAATGCCTCCTGCTTTAGTAGAGCTTTCTGGTTAGAACAGTTCTGAATATCACAGCCTTCTCTAGGCATGTAAGTGTTTAGTTCTGCCTCTTCCATTTTTAATGACACCCTTCATAATTTTTTTAAAAAATCCATCTTGACTGATATAATATTTTAATAGTCATTCCTATAATTAAACACAAAAATGTACCTTCTACACATTGGAAATTTGTCCCATACTGGCAGGGAAAATTCCAATCTGGGGAACTTTCAGACTGTTTCATCTGGTTGCTGATAAACATCAGCTAAGTTCAGGATGGGGTGGCAGAACTTGGCACAGTGGGCAGGTTATTTTTCACTTGTCCTTTCCTCTGACTACTTCTCTGCTGGGAAAGTAGGGGGCCCCTGAGTTTACTTTTCACCCAGGGTCAGAAAGGGAGTCCAGAGTCACCTCTACCCAGAGGAATAGCTCAGAGTTAAAAATGAGAAAACTCAACCACCCCCCGCCCCATCCCCGAAATAGTGATGTTGTGTCAAGCTGGGGATTATAAAATAATTTAGGGCTAATCTCATCTTGATCTCTCATGCCAGGGGGGGTCTGACAGGTTTTTGGCTGAACTAAGGCCACTTAAACATACAGGAGGAGGCAGGGAGAAGAGAGGAAATATAACTGTGATCACGCAAGCTTAAGCCAGAATTTAGGGTAGAGCCAAGAGAGGAGGCTCAGAGCAATTGAAACAGCTGAGGAAAGGACTTCAGCTGGATGAGTAAGCCAAGAGAGCAGGAAAGATAGGGAGATCAGGTTAGTGAACAAGAGCATATGGGGAAAAGGCTGAGCAGAAACAGAAAATAGACAGAGGTGCAAACAGACTTGTAGTACAGAGAAAAATCCAATTATTAAATTCCAGTAGATTCTTCGGGGATTTTAGCTTTTGCAACAGTAATAATAGGACTTTATGAGCACAGTTAAAATTCTAAATGCACCCTGAAACCTAGAATATCTAGCTTTAAATCATTTTTTATGGACTATCCTGAAATCCTCTTTGTTTAATCACTCATGATTGTAAACATTTTATGACAGTCGCTGCAAACTCAGGAAAAGAGGATTCCCTCTGTAGAGAAGAGGAACACTGGTGGAACACCAACACAGCTGGTGGACCACTGACTACAAAAGGTGTGTTACTGATCAGAGCCCAGCTCAGAATGGCGTGGAGAATTTGGTCAGACTTTGGTCATTGGACCAAGTCCAGTGACATCCTACCTATGATTCATAGCCACATGGTATGAATGATATTGCCCAGTCCTGCTGAAATGGGAGCGATTAATCTTCCCAGATTATAGTAATAAAAATAAGTGTGGTACCGATACACAGGATTGCACAAATAAGTTATGTGATTTGCCCACGGTCACAAAGCAGACTAGTGGAGGAGCTGGGATAAGAAGCCAGGTCCACAGACTCCCATCCCATGTTCTTTCCATTAGGCCATGCATTATACTTCAGGCACTGTCCCGATAACCAGAGATTGACTGGTGCCCAGACTGGTTGTACTATCATACTAGTTCAGTGAAGACACCTGGGGGCCACTGGGTCCAAGGTAGCTCGTCACTGTAACCATGCTGATGGGCAGGGATAGGTATGACCTCTGATATATGGTTAGGTAGCCTATAAAGTGGTGAGTGTTTGACAGCAAAGTCACAGGCCTGGCAGAAGCGCTGTAAAAACAGTATTAATATCCACTGGGCATCCACTTGATGTAATGCACTGTACAAGGTGGAGGAACATACCCTCATTCCTTCTTACTCCCAACTCCTCCGGCTCCCAGAAGCTATGGGAACATTCTGTAAGATGGGTAAGTTCTCTACCAAAAAGGGGAAAGCATCTGATCCCTACAGGGATGGAACGGAGTTCTCCTGAGGAGAGTGTG
Organism: Ornithorhynchus anatinus; assembly: GCF_004115215.2. Lineage (NCBI taxonomy): Eukaryota > Metazoa > Chordata > Mammalia > Monotremata > Ornithorhynchidae > Ornithorhynchus > Ornithorhynchus anatinus. Next base: position 50,560,227 of record NC_041731.1, on the reverse strand, counting down.
GAGATGAAGGCAGGCAGTTGGATTTTCCCCGACTACTGAGCTGGGTGCTTGGAGATAAGCTCCTGGTTGAGACCTCACTGGAAGCAATTTCCCGGTGGTAAACTACTTCCCTTGGGCTAAATTATACCTGGAGTAAAAAAGGAAGCTAGGGTGAGCTAATTTGGGGTGGTTTTTAGGCTGAACCTTTTGGCCCCGCATTACTGATCAGTTGATCAATGGTATCTATTGAGCACTTCCTGTGTGCAGAGCACTGTACTAAGAGCTTGGAAAAGTAGAATACAACAGAGTTGGTAGATGTCATCCCTGCCCACAAGAAGCTTGCAGTTCACAAGGGAAGAAATATGTTAAAATAGATTAGGGATAGGAGAAGTAATAGAGTCTAAAAATATTCACATAACTACTGTGGGACTGGGGTGAATTTCAAAGTGCTTAAGGGGAGCATAGCTAAATTTATAGTTGACTCAGAGGGGAAGGCAGCAGGGGAAATGAACAATTTAATTTCAGAAGAGCTCTTGGAGATGTGGTTTTAGGAGGGTTTTGGAGGTAGGGAGAGTGGTGGACTGTCACATGTGGGAGGGAGGGAGTTCAAGGCCTGAGGGAGAATGTGGGCAAAGGGGTTGGTGATAGAATAGATGACACTGAGGTACAAAGAGCAGGTTGGTGTTAGAGGAGCAGAGTGTGCAGGTTGGATTGTAATAGATCAGTGAGATTAGGTAGGAGGGAGAGAGATGATTGAGTGCCTTAAAGTGAAGAGTTTCTGTTTAATACAGAGGTGGGTGGGCACTCATTTGAAGTTTTGAGGAGTGTGGAGATAGGGATTTAGAGGGTTTTTTTTTAAATGATCCAAGCAGTAAAGTATGGGCTGGAGTGGGTAGAGACAGAAGGCAGGGATGTCAAGGAGGAGGTTGACGCAATAGTGATGGTGGGAAATCATGAGTGCTTGCATCAGGGTGATAGCAGTTTGGATGGAGGAAAAAAGGGTGGATTCTAGAGATGTTGTGAAGGTAGAACCAACAAAATTCTGGGACAGATTAAATGTGTGGGTTGAATGAGAGAGATAAATTAAGGATTATGCTACGGTTACAGGCTTATGAGACGGGGAGGATAGTGGTGCAGTCTTCAGTGATAGGAAAGTCATGGACAGGACAGAGTTTGGGGGGGAAATAAGGAATTCTCTTTTAGACATGAGCTCTGTTTTGGACACGTTGGACATTATTTAAGCAAAGCCTTCAGGCATACATAGTGGTAACCTGGTGCCTGATTCCAGGAAAGCTGATCCTCAAACTTAGCTTCTGCAGTTTCAGATCTCATTGTCTCTAGACTCTAAGCTCACTTTGGGCAGGGAATGTGTCTGTCAACTCTGTTGTACTGTACTCTCCCAAATGCTTAGTATGAGTATAACTTAGCTTTGGTATTTTTTGTGGTGATTCTTTCCCATATGGACTACAGATGAAATTCCAATTTTGAGCATTTATCTCGTTTGGGAATCCAGCCATGGTCTCAAAGTCCTTCACAGAACTCTCTACTGGGTCCTGGCTGGAGTTTTAAATCCATATTTTTTGAGGATCACTTCAAACATAAGATAGCTAATTTTGATCTTCGTTTGGGGGATTTGACAGCTAAGTAGCCCCAAACCCATGAAGCAAGAGCCTCTGAGTCTAATAATATGCAAGTATTTTTCAAAGAGGTAAAGTCAATGATTTGCTTGGAAAAAATGGTTCCCTGTTTACTGTACTCAAAATCGTAAGGAAAGAGAAGGGAAAATTCAGCCAGAAAAAAGAAAATTACTTTTAGGAAGGCATTTATGGGTTGGGCCACTTGAAGGAAGAATCCATGAAAATATAGCTTAAAAGGAAGAATTCCCAAAAAGCTGACTGCTTTAAAAAAGACAGTTTTGCAGAAATAGGATATGCTATACTCATATTCAGCTTCAAATCACCTATGGGCACGAGTATTTTTTTTCCTTAATCAAATTTCCCCACTCTGTATTGGTGTTTATTTTTTATAGCTAAATAATCATCCTTTGCACTGATCCTTAATGGATTTCATCCCTTTTTGTCAGGCTGTTCCAAATTATCTAAGTCATGTTGAATTCTATTTCTGCCTTCCAAAGAGTTAGCAACCCTGTCTGATTTAATATGATCCATGAATTTGATGATCTTGTATTTGATTGTTTCAGGAAGATTGTCGGTAGAGATAGGACTTTTTCTCCATCCTTCCTAGACTGTGAGCCCCATGTGGGACAGGGACTAGGTCCAATTTGCTTATATTGTATCTCTCTCAGGGCTCAATATGGTGCTTGGCACAATAGTTAGCATTTAACAAATTTAATAATAATGATAATAGCAATAATAATAATAATAAAAGGTGAGGGTATTTGTCTTAAGCACTTACTTTATGTTAAGCACTGCACTAAATGCTGGGCCAAATACAGGATAATCAGCTATTGCCTAGAACTGACCCCAAGACTTTTCTCTCTGGGATATCACCGTGGATGGCATGACCATCCTTCCCGTCTCTCAGGCCCGCAATCTCGGTGTCATACTTGACTCGTCTCTCTCGTTCACCCCACACATCCTATCCGTTACCGAGACCTGCCAGTTTCACCTCTACAATATCACCAAGATCCACCCTTTCCTCTCCACCCAAACGGCTACCTTACTGTTACGGGCTCTCGTTATATCCTGGCTAGACTACTGTGTCAGCCTTCTCTCTGACCTCCCTTCCTCCTCTCTCGCCCCGCTCCAGTCTATTCTTCACTCCGCTGCCCGGCTCATCTTCCTGCAGAAACGATCTGGGCATGTCACTCCCCTTCTTAAACAACTCCAGTGGTTACCTATCAACCTCCGCTCCAAACAAAAACTCCTCACTCTAGGCTTCGAGGCTCTCCATCACCTTGCCCCTTCCTACCTCTCCTCCCTTCTCTCTTTCTACCACCCACCCCTCACGCTCCGCTCCTCCGCCGCCCACCTCCTCACCGTCCCTCGGTCTCGCCTATCCCGCCGTCGACCCCTGGGTCACGTCCTCCCGCGGTCCTGGAACGCCCTCCCTCCTCACCTCCGCCAAACTGATTCTCTTTCCCTCTTCAAAACCCTACTTAAAACTCACCTCCTCCAAGAGGCGTTCCCAGACTGAGCTCCTCTTCTCCCTCTACTCCCTCTGCCATCCCCCCTTTACCTCTCCGCAGCTTAACCCTCTTTTTCCCCTTTTCCCTCTGCTCCTCCACCTCTCCCTTCCCATCCCCACAGCACTGTACTCGTCCGCTCAACTGTATATATTTTCGTTACCCTATTTATTTTGTTAATGAATTGTACATCGCCTTGATTCTATTTAGTTGCCATTGTTTTTACGAGATGTTCTTCCCCTTGACGCTGTTTATTGCCATTGTTCTTGTCTGTCCGTCTCCCCCGATTAGACTGTAAGCCCATCAAACGTCAGGGACTGTCTCTATTTGTTGCCGACTTGTTCATCCCAAGCGCTTAGTACACTGCTCTGCACATAGTAAGTGCTCAATAAATACTATTGAATGAATGAATGAATATCACTCTCTCGATTCCCCCAGGTTGATATTGAGTCACTGATGATTGCCTTTTGGGAAAATGCTCAATGTCCCTGCTGTTGGTCTAGTAGAAACAGCACTGCTCTGGGATTCTGCGTTCTAGTTCGGGTTCTGTCTGTAGCTGACATACATGGGTAAAGACCTCATGCTTTTGAATGTGCTGCACATCTGCCCACAGACTTGTTCTTTGTGCGAAGCCCGGTGAGAACCTGCTTGGCATGGACGAGAAAGTGTCAGTTGCCACTGCACAAGCCACTAGCACTATAATCAACTCCTCTATTCAAATCCTCGGTCCTAAAGTCTCAGGATCATGGCTCCTTTGCTTTTCCTGGTGGGAGATTTCATCAAATGGTTAATCTTCAAACTGGTAGAAGTCCCACTTGCATGACAATCCACATGACTCTAAGTTATGGGAAGGCTAGTCAGAACCAAAAAGACTGTAAGCTTGTTGTAGACAGGGAATGCGTCTACCAACTCATTTGTAGTGTACGCACCCAAGCACTTAGTACAGTGCTCTGCACACAGTAAAAGTTCTTACTGTGCTCAATAAATATGATTGATTGATTGATAGGCCCAATTTATGAATTAAGTCAATTCACCCCATTTGAATGGTTAATGTAGACACACTGTATGATGTATGATGGAATTTCTTTAAATAATCATTTCAGTGACTTCCTACCAGTCCTGAGCAGCTCAGGCCCAAACTATTTTTAATTAGATGATAAAACTGTGCCTTTCTCTTCAAACCCTTAGGGAGCAGGTATAATAAAAATGAAACAAGTAGAATAATGTCTCATTGTATCACTCTATATGGTATGCCATTAAAAAGGTACAGTGGTTTATCAATGTTGACACCATCTTCATCATAATCATTATCATCCTTGTCACTGTTTTCTTGTGAGCAGACTTTGGGCAGAGTAATGTACTAATTGCTGGGAAATTTGCAGCAAGATAAATTAGAAATCATTTCTGCCTTCAAAATTGTATGCTCTAAGGAGGAAGACAAAGTAACAGTTGAAATTTAATGACAAGAAAATGGCTGGAAAGAGAAGGAAGCAGCCAGAGCCCCAACCAGAGAGCCAAAAAAAAAAAAAGCTACGGAAGTAGTCACATAGTACAAAGAGGCAGTCACTACAAATTACTGAAATGCAGCTATCAAACAGTGTGGCAACCTGAATGGCAGGGTAAAAAATAAGGTGGTCCCATCTGAGGTCCAGAGGGCCTACCATCCCCAAGACCCTCATGGAGTAGGCAGCACTTTTTGTATCACCATTCTATACAACTCCTAGGCGTAGCACTATTGGGCTGGGCTTGACTCTGATGCTGAAGTAAAACAAACTTTTTTTCTAATTGTTTTTCAATGTAATATATTCTGTAGCACTCCTTTCCTCTAAGTGTTGACTTCTTCATTTGCAGTCGGGGTTGCTTTAGAACCTGGTTTATTTAAAATTGCATTTGGACCTTTTATGAAAACAGGTTTAACAGTGATGGGAATTGGGCCTCAATAAACTAATCTCAGTAAAGACTACTTTCTGGCCAGAGCTATAGAGTAAAACTCACCTTATGCTGTGAATATTCAAAGTGGCTTGGATGTGAATTGAGACATGCACCCCTGTTTATAATAGAAAACTTAATATTTCAGAAAAAAGTTTTTGTCATGTGTATCACATTTAACCACAGAGTTTTAGATGCTAGAGGGGCTCTCAACATTCATTTGTTCAGTCATATTCCCCTGGTTCTATTACCTTACCATACTGAAATAACAGGTAACTCACCCAGAGTTTCCCAAATTGGAGGTCAAAACATTACAGAAATCACCGCGGAGTTTCAAGGACCCATGGAGCTGGGTATATTTTTTAATGGTATTTGTTAAGCTCTTTTTATATGCCGGACACTGCACTAAGTACTGGAGTAGATAGAAGCTAATCAGGTTGGGCACAGTCCTTGTCCCACATGGGATTCACAGTCTTAATTCTCATTTTACAGCTGAGTCAACTGAGGCGCTGAGAAATTATGTGGTTTGCCCAAGGTCAAATGGCAGACAAGAGGCAGAGCAGGGATTAGAACCCAGATCCTACTGGCTTCCAGGCCCATCCTCTATCCACGAGGCCATGCCGCTCCATTTGGCAGCACAACCTCCTCCCTGAAACTATATTCTTTCTGGCTATCCTACCTTGTTTCCCGTACCCTTTGGGCATTTGGTCGTATTTGTTGAGCACTTACTTTGTGCATAGCACTGAACTAAGTGCTTGGGAGTGTACAATGCAACTGAGTTGGTAGACCCGTTCCCTGCTCACAAAAAACGTATAGTCTTTTTGGTTCTGACTAGCCTTCTCCATAGCTTGGAGTCATATCTCTTATATTCATTTATTCATATTTATTGAGCGCTTACTGTGTGCAGAGCACTGAACTAAGCGCTTGGAATGTACAATTCAGCAATAGAGACAATCCCTGCCCACAATGGGCTTACAGTCAGGAGGAATAATTACGATATGGTGTCAAGAACTTTTCTAAGCACTGGAGTAGATACATGATAATCAGATTGTCCCATGTGGGGTTCACAATCTTAATCTCCATTTTATAGATGCGGTAACTGAGACACAGAGAAGTTAAGTGGCTTGCCCAAGGTCAAACAGCAGACAAGTGGTGGAGCCAGGATTAGAATGCACATCCTCTGACTCTCAAGCCCATGCTCTTTCCACTAAATCATGCTACTTCTCAATACATATTAGTAAATTATTTATTTATACTAATGTCTTTCTCCCCCTCTGGACTGTAAACTCACTTTGAGTAGGGAACCTGTTTACCAACTCTGGTGCACTGTACTCTCCCAAGTGCTTCGTACAATGCTCTGCTCACAGTAAGAGCATTGGATGCCCAGGTTAATTGACTGATGATCCTGAAGCTACCTGTCTAAGCAACACACACACACTCATCCTGTACTTTTGGCCTTCTGCTCCTTCTCCACCTCGAGTGAAGCTGAACAGACTTAGCTGCCCTGGAAACACTGGATAATTTTTTACTGTTCAAGGGTGGTGGTGTATTTGTTGGAGTTGAGGAGTAAGGGAAGAAATCTATGGCTTTCCAGGAGTTTAAGTTCGTTCTCACAGACATGAACGTCTCAGAGATTTTATGCATGGAGTGATGGTTTGTAGGGAAAATCCCCAAGGATTAATTTGGAATTAATCCTATCCAAGTTAGCCACAACCAGAGATGACGGACTGCAATCCACTGTCCCTAGGAGACAGAATTTGTATGCTACTCAAGGGTAGGGATGACAACCATGTCTTTTACTTTTATTGTCCTCTCTCTAGTGCTCAGAATCCTCAATAAATAATGATGAATGAATAATGTGACAAACCCAGCTGGACATCTTGATTTGAGTCAGACTTGCTTGACAACAATCTATCTTGAAAAGCGGAATGGCCTGATGGATAGAGCATGGGCCTGGGAGTCAGGAAGACCTGGGTTCTAATCCTGCCTCTACTACTTGTCTGCTCTGTCACCTTGGACAAGTTACTTGACTCCTCTGTGCTTCAGCTCCCTCATCTGTAATATAGGGATTAATACTGTGAGTCCCATGTAGGACATGGATTGTGTCTGACCAGTTTAGCTTGTGTGTACTCCACCGTTTAGTAGGACCTGGCATACAACAAATGCTTAACAAATACCATAGAAAAAAATCTTGGTATACCGGGGGGACCCAGAAGTGCCTTCTTAACTGTTCACTCATTGCCTTGCCTTTATGCCTCCATCAACACTGGTGAGCTGCTACTGCCCTTCTAGGATTCCACACTCCATTGAGGGAAGGAGAAAAGGAAGAGGCTGAATTGACATTGCAGGGAAAATGTTTTCCCACCCATTTCCCAGTCCTTGCTTGCAGGGCAGAATAGAGCTCTGATACAGGGACTCAATGGCAGGACAAACCAGAGATGGGTATTGGGAGCCAGAGAAGCAGGCTAAACAGAGTCAATTCTGGGAACCCAATATTAACATATCCCCTGGATTAACAGTCTGTATTTTCCTGGCTCATGCATCTCCCAATCCTGCATAGGCAGGGCCTCACTGTTTAGTGAAGATGTGGGGGAAGGGTTTTAACCCACTGATGTTCTTGGCAGCAGCTGCTAAACTGGAAGACTCTTAGGTCAATCAGGAAGCAGCAAGAGAATGAAGTCACCTAAAAAAGATGTTGTCCACACCAGCACAATTCATTGTTTGTCAGCCCTTCATGCTGAACTAATTCCAATAATACATCCCATGATAATACATCCTTTCTAACACCAGTGTACTCACTGTACCTCCCCATCTCTTCTATCCCAATGACAACCCCTTGCCCGTGTATTCCCTCTGGTCTGGGACTCCTCCCCAGCTCGTATATGACAGATCACCAGTCTCCCCACCTTCAAAGCCTTACTAAGAATCACCTCTCCTCCAGGAAGCCTTCCCAGACTAAGCCCTCATTTCCCCTCCTCCCCCTCCCTTCTGTGTCACCTATGCTCTTGGATCTATACCCTTTTAGTACTTGATATTCACCACATCTTCATCCCCACAGCACTTATGATCATATCCATACTTTATTTCAATGTCTGCCTCCCCCTCAATAACTATAAGGTCCTTATCGACAGGGAATGTGTCTACTGACTCTGTTGTATCATTTTCTTTCAAGTATTTAATACAGTGCTCTGCACACAGTAAGTGCTCAATAAATACCATTTATTGATTGATTGACCCCCTTCCTACCCTCCCCACTCCTCCATCCACAGGTAGCTGTCTAAGGAAGTCAGATATCCTTAGTAGTGCTGAGACTTACGGGAAAATCCATGACAATGTTTGTGAATTGGGTTTTCTCCATGGAGATTTGCATAGTGAGTTGGCTCCAGGTTTTCTGGCTCAAAATTACTCAGTTCTGTGGGAGATCTGCCTTCTTTAATAGCTTCTCACTAACCCAGATTCAGGATAAATGAGAGCTGTTGTGCAGTGACTATTAGCACTATCTCACTGATCCCCATGCCATTTATCATAGTTCTCCAAGTATTTGTAAGATTTTAACCACAGAAATGTCAGGATAGTCAAACTGATGGTTCCCACTGCGCCCATAGGAGATCCATGCTACCCGAGAGTACCATCTTAATCATCCTCTCCATGGCTGGAACTTCAGACGCAACCTGGTTGTGGCTGAGCCGAAGTTGTTGAGGGAGTTATAATTTCTATTTTCAAGGCCTCTGGGAGTTCATATACAATGAAAGTCATGCCAGACAATCTGTAAATCTCCAAAATTCAGAAAGGAAGGTAAAAAAATCAAGATGAATTCACAGAGAAAGAAGGTCAGTATGAAAACGGTAGGAGGGGTGAACATTCTAATCAGAGTCCAGTAGAAACATGAGTATGTCCAAAGATTGTAACCATGTGCCTGAATACAGGTCCCAAGGTTCTGGATCCAGTAAGGAGGCTGCTACCTCACAGATATTGAGGGCTGAGAGGAGGCTGAGGGGTTATCGAGCTGATCCTTCCACAGAAGACTCAGCAATGATGAACAAAACAATGCCTAGGAGCACCAGGGGCCAGGGTGGACTCAGGGATGGATATGCTGGTTTATCCTTAAGGGTGTTGTGGAAAACTCCCTTCCTACTCTGACATTGGCCTGGTGATGGAGAAATACTGTGCCTGTGGAATAGCTAAATGATGCCCGGTGGAGCTAAAAGATGCACAAAGGAATGGGCTGGATGCTTCCAGGGCTGAGACGACTCCTTACTCCTACCTAGAGTTCACCAGTCTTAGGCTACATGGCGGCCAATGAACGCAGTGCAAGACATACAGTGAATTCCCAGGGCCTAAGGAGAATCTTGCTTATATTTGGATGGGGTTCATTGTAGCTAAAGAGAGTTCAACCCTTCTGAGCAATCCTGGCCAGGATCCTGATAAAACCTACTGTTAACAACTTAATGTTAACTTGGGATCATAAAGAGCTCCTTAGAGCACCAAAAGCATGCATCTCTAATCACTCCTTTCAAGTCAGTGGCAAGGGAAAACCCTACACTGACCTAACCAAGGTAAATTCTTTGTTTTCCTATGCTAGGAGCTAGAGTTCTCCTCTTTGAGGGTCAGAACAGAATAGCATTTTATGTGTTCCCCTCCCAGGAGTGCCATCCACTCAGGAATGTGTCTAAGCACTCTGTTATATTGTACTCTCCCAAGCCCTTGGTACAGTGCCCTGCAAACAGTAAGTGCTCAGTATATACAATTGATTTGGGTGCATCTGGACAAATCATAGGAAGCAGAGGGAAAAGGCTTTTCTCGGAGTTTGAACTGGACTTTGTTTCCAAGATCTTGTTCAACAGAGAGGTCTCTACTGAAGGCCTCTTGTGGGCAGGGATTGTCTCCAATTTATGTGTTTGTGCAGATGAGTGAGAAGATGTAAACCTTACACATGACAACACAACAAAGGACAGCCTTTTTGGGTGCCCAGTGGGGCTGGGATTGTGGATTCTACCTTGGCCTTTTCAGCCACCCAAACACTCACTGGAACTTCACTGACAGTGGTGTCTTCTTTGAATTAGAAGGATTAGCTAACAGATCACTGTGAACATAACAGGTGAGCAGAAAATATTAGCAATAAATAAATGAAAAGACAAGGCTGTTTTATGAGCACCAAAGATGTCCTTGTTTTTTCACTAAGCCAATGCTTGTTCCAGTAAAGATGTTACCCTACACGGCACATGTTGGCTCATCTATTATTCCTCGCATTGGCAGTATCTTGGTTCTAGGCATTAAAATTTGAGAACTAATTTGTTTTTGATTCCTGATTTCAATTTTCATGTATATTTCAAAAGTCCAGAAGGTTAAAGAAGTTTCATTTCACTAACATCGTTTTGCACATCACGCCTGCTTGCTCATACATCTGGTATTCTGAGGCTTCATATAATTTTCAAGTAAAATTCTTGCATCAGCTTTGCAATCAGCTGTACCCAAGCCCACCTACTTGCTTGTGCACATATTGCCCTAATTGGAACATGATTGGAAAGGAGAGAGAGTAGGAGTGGCACTAAACAAATACCGTGCTCTATCATAGATGTCTTTCCAGAGTTTTAGGACCCAAAGTTTTCAGGATTGGAATGAAGCTTGTCTATTAAGCCTCCATCTCCACAGGAGGCTCCATGTTCATAACATGAATTAAAGAGGGTTGGAATTGTTATTCAAGGATGTTGGCTTCCCACGACCTGACTCTCCACATGACATAGTGGATAGAGCACGGGCCTGAGAGTCAGAAGGTGTTGGGTTTTAATCCCGGCTCTGCCACTTGTCTGCTGGGTGACCTTGGGCAAGTCACTACACTGTGCCACAGTTACCTCATCTGTAAAATGGGGATCGAGACTGTGAGCCCCATTTGTCCAACTTGATCGGTTTGAATCCACCCCAGAGCTTAGTACAGTGCCTGGCACATAAAGCACTTAACAAATATCATAATTATTATCTCTGGCCTTTTGTCCAGTGGAAAGAGTAAGGGACTGGGAATCAAGAGACCCATGTTCCAGTCCAAATTCTGCAAGTAGCGGAATTTTTGACATCAGTGGTGAAGGTTTACGACTGCAGAACCGCTTAGGGCATTCTGTCACGTGGATAATCCCAGCAGGAATCAGGAAAAATAGCTGGCAAAATGGACAACAAAGACCACAGCAATTTCCAAGGCAACCATCCCCAAGTCAAGTACTGATGATTTAGTGATTGGCACTACTGCTGATCATTTCAGCGTAAATGGGTCCTGCTCACAGTGATGATAATAATAATGACAATAATAATTAAGCACTTACTATATGCCAAGTACTAAACATTGGGGCAGATACAAGATAATCAGGTCCCACAAGGGGATCACAGATTAAGTAGGATGAAGAAGAGGTATTGAATTTCCATTTTGCAGATGAGGAAACTGAGGCACAGAGAAGTTAAGTGATTTACACAAGGTCACACAGCAGGTAAGTGGCAGAGCTGGATTAGAGCTCAGTTTCTCTGACCCTTAGGCCATGCTCTTTCCACTAGGCCATGCTGCTTCTCACTTTCACATGCATTTTGCTGCCTCTCTGGCCCCAACTTTCTCTCTGCACCCTGGCCCCAGCAGGAACATGTCTGGCACTATACAAACCACAGGCATTGCCATCATTCCTTCATCCCCTCCTGCAGGTTCTCAGTCCTGAGGTTTTACGACTAAATCATCATTCTTGTCAAGAGACTCCATCACCACCATCACGTACCTGGGGTTCCCTTCCCAGAGGACCAGAAGCCTCAAAGCCACAGTGAAGACCACATGAAAATATGCAACCCCACCCCAGACTCTACACAGGGTCTCCCTGCAGCACCATAGACAGATGTCTGAGAACGTTTAAAGTGATCAGTACATGTGTAGGTGCTTCTCAATCACTCAATCATTATTAACGGTATTTATTTAGCATTTATTGGGTGCAGATCACTATACTAACTCCTTGGGAGAGCATGATATGGCAGTGTCATTAGAACTGGGCTTTTGCCCTAATTTTCTTCTATTTCTGTGGAGCCTGTGAGTTTTCAAATTATTTGACAAACTCATTCAGTGATTTTAGGAGTAGAAAAACAAAAGTCAGAGCTCCACCTGCAATATTACTTTTCTGTAGTGAGGAATTAGAACTGCCCTTTTTATATTTCTGGTTAATACTTGGCCAGTCCAGTGTGATCCGGTCATTCATTCATTCAATAGTATTTATTGAGTGCTTACTATGTGCAGAGCACTGTACTAAGCGCTTGGGATGAACAAGTCGGCAACAGACAGAGACAGTCCCTGCCGTTTGACGGGCTTACAGTCTAATCGGGGGAGACGGACAGACAAGAACAATGGCAATAAATAGAGTCAAGGGGAAGAACATCTCGTAAAAACAATGGCAACTAAACAGAATCAAGGCGATGTACAATTCATTAACAAAATAAATAGGTAACGAAAATATATACAGTTGAGCGGACGAGTACAGTGCTGTGGGGATGCGAAGGGAGAGGTGGAGGAGCAGAGGGAAAAGGGGAAAAAGAGGGTTAAGCTGTGGAGAGGTAAAGGGGGGATGGCAGAGGGAGTAGAGGGAGAAGAGGAGCTCAGTCTGGGAACGCCTCTTGGAGGAGGTGAGTTTTAAGTAGGGTTTTGAAGAGGGAAAGAGAATCAGTTTGGCGGAGGTGAGGAGGGAGGGCGTTCCAGGACCGTGGGAGGACGTGACCCAGGGGTCGACGGCGGGATAGGCGAGACCGAGGGACGGTGAGGAGGTGGGCGGCGGAGGAGCGGAGCGTGAGGGGTGGGTGGTAGAAAGAGAGAAGGGAGGAGAGGTAGGAAGGGGCAAGGTGATGGAGAGCCTTGAAGCCTAGAGTGAGGAGTTTTTGTTTGGAGCGGAGACTGATAGGTAACCACTGGAGTTGTTTAAGAAGGGGAGTGACATGCCCAGATCGTTTCTGCAGGAAGATGAGCCAGGCAGCGGAGTGAAGAATAGTGAAGAAGAGTGAAGAAGAGTGAAGAATCTGGTCCAATGGGCAGTGGCCAGTAGCCTGCAGACTCATGGGATTCTGGGAATGCAGCAGTGGCTTATGAGCTGCCATTTCATCTGCTTCCCACCTGACTGATTGGGAGGCACATGAAGGACTAAAAGATAACGGGGGTATGAGATGGCAAGGAATTTAGTTAGGGAAAATGCATCATAGTTCTCTCTGGATCCAAAAGAAGAGAATTAATCTAATTTACTTTTTTACAAGTGGATTGCTAACAAATACTGTCTAATGTCTTTTAGTCCTGAATTTAGGGTTGGGGGTAGGCGTGTCTACTTATTTACACGGTCGTTTTCTGTACTTAAACACTCCTCAGATTTACATTTATTAGTTACATCTTTTGTGGCAGCCATGTAGTAATAAAAATGGTAATTACAGAGTGCCCACCAAATGCAAGGTACTGTATTAAGCACTTGAGATGGTCAACAGAAGCACAGGACAGGGAACAGACACTCTGACGGAATGTTAAGTGAGTCCCCGATCAATCAATCAATGGTATTTATTGAGTGCTTACTGTGTGCACAGTACTGTACTAAGTGTTTGGGAGAGTACAATACAATAGAACTGGTAGATGCAATCCCTGCTCACAGGGAGCTTACAGTCTACAGGAGCCCTCTAAGGGTGGTGGGTTGGGGGAGTTTGTCCCTTTTGTCACAGTCACTAGGGTAGCCCTGTGACACAGAATTGATGCAATTGTCAGTGATCATTGCCATCATCAATGTTATTTATTGAGCCCTTACTGTATGTAGAACACTGTGTTTAGCACTTGGGAGAATATACTACAATGAATGGAGAACACTAGGATCAGAATCATTCTTTACCCTGTACCTACAGGGATGACTGGCACATGATAAAAAAGGATGCCCAAAGTCCTAAATTTCAACTTCAGATGCTTGTTACCCAATGCGGGAATAAACCAGGTCACAGATCCCCAACCACAGAACACAATAATCTCATTTATGTTGCTAAAAGTTTTTGAATCATGCAATTTATTGTTTTTAGAACCAGAAAAGCCTAAAGATGTATTTGTGGGTGGTTTATCAACCGGATTAGGCTTTTCATCACAATTTATGCTTATGGGAACCACACGCCGGGATCTGGATCATTCAGTATGAGCTGCACATACTCACTTCCTGACAGTTTTACAATCTGTCACAGTGACTCATATTTTAAATCCAGGCACCTAATAGCCATATATTTCATAATGGTCACACTCATCTGGATTACAGTGAATATAAAAATTACCTTTATTAGAGGAATTGGAAATTGAAATTGTTGAGGAAACATAATTCTTTTCTGCATGAGTGGTTATATTATCTGGTAAAGGACACGAGTGTACAGCTTTGATTAAAGCATGCATCAAACTAATTACTCTCTCTCAAAGGAAGAATCTAACCTTATCAATGTCGTTGCTCAACACCTTCCCTCTTCCTTAACTGGCCAGATTGAGTTAAGCTACAAGATATTGGTAGGAGACCCCAAAATAAGTCAAGAACCACATGGGGTGTCGTCTTGGAGTGGACTGCATAGTGGGGATGAATTGAATAGTGCAGCTGCAGTGAGGAGGGGAGTTTGCAGTGGCTGATGAAGATGAAGAAGGGAAGTGGGGAGAACCAAAAAGCTCTGGATATGCCCGGCTAGGGGAGGAAGTGGTAGAGATTGAGTAGATTTGCTGGTCAAAGTAATTCACACAGCATGGCCTAGTGGATAGAGTACAGGCCTGAGAGTCAGAAGGACCTGGGCCCTAATCCTGGTTTCCCCACTTGTCTGCTATGTGACCTTGGGCAAGTCACTTAACTTCTCTGTGCCTCAGTTATCTCATCAGTAAAATGGGGATGAAGACTGTGAACCTATGTGGCACAGGGACTGTGTCCAAACTGATTACCTTGTATCTACCCCAGTGCTTAATACAGTGCCTGGCACATAGTAAGCACTTAAAAAAGGCCACAGTTGTTATCATCATTATTATTATCATCATTACGCCAACCAGATTTACACAGTTCTAGAAAAGAAACACACTTGACCTGCCTCTCTCTTCATTCTTGGGAATGTCCAGTTGGAACTGCAGCTCCTGCCTTATGCAACAACCTCTGAATACAAGACTAAGAGGTTTAAACCGATTTCTGGGAGGGAGGAGGAGGTGCTGAGGTTGGGGGGAGCCATTTATATGATGTTCTGCACCTGAACACCATTCGTGCCCAGAAAATAAAAGGAGAGCACTGGGGATAACTAACTAGATTCTGGGCCAGGATGAAAGTAGGAACATTCATTAGACACACACAATTTAAGAGTAGACAACAGCTTAACATGCCATAAAATTAAGGGCATGATAAACAGCAGGGAGATGGAACAGCAGGAAAAATGGGTGAAGTCATGCTTCATAATTAACGGCTGCTTACAAATGAAAACACTCTTAGAGCACATGATGCCATGAAAAACAGCTTAGTGGATAGAGCACAGGCCTGGGAGTCAGAAATGTGTGCTCTAATTCCAGCTCCGCTGTTTGCCTGGTTTATGACCTTGGGCAAGACACTTAAATTCTCTGTGCCTCAATTTCATCAACTGAAAATTGAGGATTTAATACCTTTTTGTCCCTTCCCTTTAGACTGTCAGCCTCATGTGGGTCAGGGATTGTGTCTGACCTAATTGTATCAAATATACCCCAGTACTTAGCAAAGCGCTTGAAGCATAGTAAGGGCTTACCAAATACTATACTTCTTCTTATTAATATTAGTCACACAATAATAATAATAATGTTGGTATTTGTTAAGCGCTTACTATGTGCAGAGCACTGTTCTAAGCACTGGGGGAGATACAGGGTAATTGGGTTGCCCCACGTGAGGCTCACAGTTAATTCCCATTTTACAGATGAGGTAACTGAAGTGCAGAGAAGTTAAGTGACTTGCCCAAGGTCACACAGCTGCCAAGTGGCAGAGCTGGGATTCAAACCCATGACCTGACTCCCAAGCCCGGGCTCTTGCCACTGAGCCACGCTGCTTCACAAAAGAAATGGCTGTGAATGAATCCATTGGGAAGATCCAGTAAACATGAGGACAAAGTACTTATTAGAAGTCTACTGATACAGTGACCATCTTTGGAACCCCAGAATAGCGGAGCCAGTGAAATAATCCTACTGTTTTATTGCTAAGATCTAGTACAAAGGAATGAGATTCTAAAGAGGGACCTAATAATACGATCTGCCTGATGGGGTTTCTGGCTTCCTTAAGGAGGACTGTGGGCAGAGAAATTTTTCTTGCTCTATTTTACAATGAGCCAGAAAACAACAACTCATAGAGACAAAAAGATGTTTTCACATTCTCTAAAGCAAAGCTCGCACTGAGCCTGAGAAACTTTATGATTGAGAAAGACTAAAAGTGTTTATGACCTTCCTTTGGAAGGGTACGCGGGGCAGAAGTGGGGAGTCCGATGGCCACCTCCTATGTGCTGCCATGCCCACATCACTACCCCTGGACAGGGCCCCACTCTGACTGGCATCTCAGCTGGCTCAGTCTCTGCTGAGGGGAACTGGGGAGGTAAGTAAGCCATACACCTGGGGCAGGTTCCCCTCTTGCGGGACATCAGAGGAAACATTTTCGATGGGCTCCCGCTTTACCACTTCAAGCCTCGAGCTCTTCGAATGATGCATACAGTCTGGACTAATTGCTCATGGTAATTTAAGGATTATTCTGGCCTTTGCCTACATCGAAAGACATGAAGCCATGATTTGGTGCATCATTAAAAGAAGAACTTTATAAAGAGGTAAAATTGACAATAAAAATGCAATGTATCAATAATAGACTTTAGGAGTATAAGGGGCAATGCAAAACTTTAAAATCTTGAGGTACTAGAGGCAAAAAATGAATCCCTAAGGTATTTTATAATAATAATGGATAAGTGTGGTATTTGTTAGGCGTTTACTATGTGTCAAGCATACTATTCAGGATGGACACAGACCCTGTCCCAACCAGGGCTCGCATTCTAAATATGAATGAGGACAGGTAATGAATCCCCATTCTACAGATGAGGAACCTGAGACCCAGAAAATTGAAGTGACTTGCCCAGGGGCAGGTGGCAAGTGGCAGAACCAGGATTAAAAGGCAGGTCCTCTGACTCCCAGGTCCATACTCTTTCCACTAGCCACTCTGCTTCTCTATTTTCAATTGATGATTACAATGATTGGATGATGAATCAATCGATCCACCAATAGCATTTCCTGAATGCGTACTCTGTTTGGAGCACTGTACTCAGAACTTTGGAGAGGCCAATAGAGTTGAGGGCAGGAACTGGTGGGGGGAATCTTTTACTGCTGTTGTGCTTTCCCATGTTCCAAGACAGAGCTGGCCCTCAGTGAAGGCTGCTGCTGCTGAGGAAGATAAAGCACGGTGAACATATACATTGAATACTCCTGTTTTATTATTGAGCTTAATGATGGGAAACTGAAATGCATACTAACACTAGAGCAGGCTGAGGATGGCCATCTGGGTTGCTGGCTCCTCGCCAGTCTCCTGGTGGCATCCAGCCCGGTGATCGGTTGGAGGGAGTGGGGTTACTCTGGAAGGCACGGTCCTAAGCCCCAGGGGAAAGGAAGGGACACCTGCCAGGGTAGGTGGTCTCTTCAGATCCCTCGATGGAGTGCCCCGATGGGGACTGGAGATTCCTCCAAGAGGCAGGAGGGATGAGTGTTCCTCAGACTGAGCAGATTGGGGTTGGGGAGATGATAATGCGACTCTTCTTGCACTGAGGCTAGGCTTGTGAGACACGCGTCCCACAGGGTGACTTTCCTCTTTCCCGGATGGAGGTCTGGTGCACCGGCTGGGTAGGGGGATCAATTATCTACTGTCCTCAGGAACCCATCCTCTCATCTGGAACCCCAATCCCTGGAATGTCCAATCCCTAACCCCTCTGGACTATCTACTTTCCTGCCTAGCTGGAGCTCAAGGACCACAGGCTTTAAAGTCATCTTGTCCCTTCCTATCTTATCTTGTTGTTCTCCTATTACAATTCAACCTGCACACTTCACTCTAGTCAACCCATTATCTTGTCTATCTCATTGCTGACCTCACTCCCTCTCCCTACTTCTGGCCTGGAATGCTCTCCCTCAGCGCTTAGAACAGTGCTTGGCACACAGTAAGCGCTTAACAAATACCATCATTATTATCTCTGATAATCACTCTTCCCATCTTCAAAGCCTTATTGATAGCACATCTCCTCCAAGACGACTTACCCATTTACTCTTCTCCCACTCCCTTTTGCATCACCCTTGCACTAGGATCTGCACCCTTTATTTACCCCTCCCTCCATCCCAAAGCACTTATGTACACATCTATAATTTATTCATTTATATTAATGTCTGTCTTTACCTCTAGAATGTAAGCTCATACTAGGCAGGAATGTGTCTACCAACTCTTTAATATTGTACTCTGCCAAGCACTAAGTACAGTGTTCACATAGTAAGTGCTCAATCAATAATAATAATAATAATTATGGTATTTGTTAAGCACTTACTATGCCAGGTACTGTACTAAGCACTGGGGTGGATACAAGCAAATCAGGTTGGGCACAGTCCCTAACCCACATGGGACTCACAGTATCAATCCCTATTTTACAGATGAGATAACTGAGGCCCAGAGAAGTGAAGTGACTTGCCCAAGGTCATGCAGCAGACAAGTGACGGAGCTGGGATAAGAGCCCATGACCTTCTGACTCCCAGGCCTGTGCTCTATCCACTCTCCATGCTCTATCTATCCTGCTTCACTATGACTATTCATATCAATCAATATGACTGATTGATTGTCCATCAGGGAATTCTCCCTCTCCTCAATTCCCACTCTTCTGCAAAGAGGCAGGAATTCTTGACATATTACCTGCGTCCACCACATCCACACTCCCCCTTACACATCCCCACTGTGGGGGAGCTAGGCCCGCCTGTTCTGTGCCTATTGACCTTACAGCAGAAAGATGAATGGGTGCTTTTGGATCTGGTGGGAAAATGGGTTATTGGCCAGTGACTAAGGAATGGAGAATTCCCTCCTGCTCAAGAACTGGGGAACAGACAATATTTATCCCGCTCATGCTCACACAAGCAAAACACACAGACACACATCTGTATACATTCACACATATTTACATTGTCACTACGCGGTCATACACACATTCCCAAATGTATACATAACCCCCTCACATTGAAAAAAACACACAAATATCAACCATCTTCTCTCTTTCCACACATCACACTCAGGACTCACAGATATGTACAGGCCTACACATTCACACAACTCACACACTTAACAGAACAGCCCAACACTCATCGGGGTACACATAGAGAGATGTCAGATCCTAGTCCTGCACGAGTGTTACACGCATAGAAAACAACTTAAAGCAGAAACCCTGAAACATGCTTAAATATACACACACAGAGACAGATTCATACACAGTGGAGGTCACGCACAGGCTCATTCATTTATTTATTCATTCAATCATATTTATTGAGCACTTACTGGGTGCAGAACACTGTACTAGATGCTTGGAAGAGTGTGATACAACAATAAACAGGCACATTCCCTGACCATAACAAGCTTACACAAACTCTACAAGAACATACAAGGTCCAAATATATGTAGGTAAAGAACAGAGAAGCACTGGACCAGTAGAGAACAGTGGCAGAAGAAGAGACAGGTGAAAAATGGACAGAAAAAATGAAAACACAAAGGGAGAGAATGAGAAATGGCTTGTCTATCCAACCATGGTACAGGATGTGCACTTCGGTTAGGGTGTGATAAAAACAAGATTGGAAAGCTGGAGAGCAGCTTGCCAGTCCATTTATAACAACTTTCTACATCCCAAACTGTACTTGAATATCAAAAATCAAAGACAACTATCTAAATAGATCTGGAACAACATTTTTATGTTATTTGTTAAGTGCTTATTATGTGCACTAGGGTAGACATCAGCTAATCAAGTTGGAAACGTGGGGCTCACTGTCTTAATCCCCAATTTATAGATGCGGTAACTGAGGCATAGAGAAGTGAAGTGCTTGCCCAAGGTCACACAGCAGACAAGTGGCAGAGTCAGGACTACAGCCCAGGTCTTTCTAACTCCCAGGCCCATGCTTTACCCACTAGGCCTCGCTGCAGCTTGACATCCCAACATCTACCATGAGTGCAACCTCTAATTTGATGTCAGCATTCTAGATTAGAAATTTCCAGTCACCTTGATCATATGTTTCTTCCCGGCATATATAAGAAAAGCCATTACTGTCATTAGAGAAATTCCAATAGGGATTCCAACTCCATGGCACTAAATCTCCCTTAGAGAAGCAAGGCCTAGCTAGCACACTGGCAGGTATTCCTTTAGTCTATATTCTGAGCATTCTGAATGCCCTCAATAAGAATTTTTTGAGAGGGAAGTGAGCTTCTTGACTCTGATTCATTTGTATGGAGTTCTTTTAAATCTCAGGATTGTAATCAGGACAATTGATAAGAAATTGCAACTGTTTTTTTCACAGTAGTAGTTCGTTTTTTGAACTTCAATTTATTATTATTATTATCATCAATAATAATTATCAACACATATTAGTAGAGATACTAACAGTCTATTTGTCAAGAGCTTACTTGGTGCCATTCTGCTAAGTTTTGGGGTAGGCATAATCAGATCAGACGCACTCCTTTTCCCATATGGCAGTTTAATGGGGAGGCAGAACAGGAATTGAACCCCCAAGTTACAAATGAGGAAACAGAAGCACAGAGAAGTTAAGAGGCTTACCCATGGGCATACAGCAGGCAAATGACAGATGTGGGAATAGAACCCAGGTCTTTTGAATCCCAGTCTTGTGCTCTTTCTATTTAGTCAATGCTGTTTCTCAGACTGCACTGACTCAATAGACTTCTGATGCCCTGATGCCTGATCACCATGATTCACGTTATCTTCTGTTGCTATTTCCCAATAATTAGTACAATTTCAGTGCATATAAACTGTTCTTTCGTAAAAGGCACTTAGTATCATTATGGGATTTGTTAAGCACTTACTATGCTCCAGGCACTGTACTAAGCACAGGGGTAGATACAAACTAATCAGGTTGGACACAGTCCTTGTCCCACAAAGGGTGCTCAGTCTTAATCCCCATTTTGCAGATGAGCAAACTGAGACACAGAGAAGTGATTTGCCCAAGGTCACACAGCAGACAAATGGCAGAGCTGAGATTAGAACCCAGGTCCTTCTAATTCCACTAGGCCACGCCGCTTCTCAGTAGTACCTACCCAGTGCCCTCCTGCCATCTTCCCTGGCCACTCCATTTTTCTAAGCCTGAAACCTTGTGAATAGGCATCAATGCCTTAGCCTGTTGTGGGTAGGAAATGTGTCTACCAACTCTGTTATACTGTACTCTCTTAAGCGCTTAGTACAGTGCTTTGCCAACAGTAAGCACTCAATACATAAGACTGACTGATGGTACAACAAGGCAGGCTGTGGCTGAGACTGTGGGTCCTGCATTGATCTCCAAAGCCACACACACTCATAGAACTTCACCAACAGTGTTGTCTTCAAATACGAAGGACAGTGTTGTCCATAAGTCACAGCTAGCACGGTTCACAAGGTTGGAAATCTGCCCTTGACTTCCTAGGCATTGCGGACTGCTGTGTCAGGCAGGACCTCTGGGATCTTTCTCCATTAGGGAAAGATAATATTTACACAGACAGCTTTATGGGGAAGAATGCCTTGGGGTGGAAAAATATTTTATACAATAAATGTTTTCTTATTCATTTCCTTTGCTTAAATATTGACAACCTGAAGGGATCTTTGGCTTGGGGTATGATGATGAATTGAGACAGGGAGAGAGAGTGAAAGAGAAGCAGCAAGGCTGCAGAATGGAAAGGGAGATTGGTGGGATGAAGTTAGCAGGCTGGTAAAAGGGGTGAGCTGAGGAGATGGGTGGCTAGTGCAGGGGAGTGAGGTGAAGAGATGTGGGGGTGAGGAGGCAGAGGGGTGAGGTGAGGAGGCTGGAGGGCGGTGAGGTGAGGAGACTCTTATGAGGGTGAAGTAAGTAGATGGAGGAGTGAAGTGAGGAGACTAGAGGTTGAGGTGTGGAGACTGGTGGGGGTTGAGGTGAGGTGAAGTGAGGACACTGGTGAGGGATAAAATGAGGAGACAGGGGGTGAGGTGAAGAGATTCAGTAGGTGAGGTGAGGAGATGGTGAGGTGAGGTGAGAAAATGGGAGACGGAGAGGTGAGAAGATGGGTGGTGAGGTGAGGAGACTGGGGAGTGAGGAGGGTTTTGGAAGCAGCAGGAGAAATAAAAAGAAACATCGACTCTTGCCTGCATAGTCAATGTGCCTTGCTGAAGTCTTTCTTCCTGTTGCTTCTATTACAGTTTACTAAGCTGCCTTGAGTGACCATGAACTGAACACAGAGTCTGAAAAAAGGAACAAGATCTTAACAAACAGTCTGGCCGTTGCACACTCTGGAAAGGTGAAAATTTGCAGGCAGACACTGAAAGGGCTACTGTTCCCAGCTCAAGGTGGAAGGAATGAAGCTAATCTCCAGAATAAAGGACAGATCAGGGAATGAAGCAGACCAAAGGAAAGAACTTGAAAATCATTTGTTCCTGAAACTTTTCTATAATCTCTGGGAAGACACTCAGGACTGGAGGAAGGTGGGAGAGGAGGAAGAGGAGAATGACAGAGGGAAGTTATGATTTGGAGCCATTTACCGCTGGCTCCATCCTAAGCATAGCTCCATGCTGGCCTTCTCTGGGCACTACAGCAGTACTCACTGACATTATCAGTCAGTTCTTCAGCCAGTCAAACTCATCATCATGATCATCAGGAGCAACAGCTTTCATAGAGCACCAATTTTTTGCAGTGTTGTACTAGATGCTTGGAAACTTTCAACAAAAGTCAAAAACCTATGGCTGCAGCTGCCTGGTCAACTAATCAACTTATCCATAAAAATAATAATAATGATGGCAATTGTTACGTGCTTACTATGTGCAAAGCACTGTTCTAAGTGTTGGATCTCACTTGGGTCTGATCCAGGACAGAGGAAACAGCAGGGGTCAGGGGGCTTTCAGAAAAAGGGGGTCATAGCAGCCGCCCCCACCAATTCCAGGTTGGAAAAGGGGTGATGGGGAGAGGGGGAGGGAGACTGGCAAGGCCAGCAATAAACCCTGCCCAGCACCTCTCCCATCCCAGGGCTTCCTCTGCCTAGAATAGCCCTATTGCTCAATAGCAAAGAAAAGAAATTACAGGAGCAGGTTGGAGTAACAAGCTCCATCCTGCCATTGTTTCTAAAGCAACAGGGCCCTTCACAGAGTATTTTCTTCCAATTTCCTCTGGGTTTAGTTAGAGGATGAAACATTCTGATCTTAATCATTGCCACTTAAAATTCAAGAGAACAGTGACTTCTAGTACTGTTGTATATCCTAATTTGCTCATATCATCTTCCTGAAGCACTGCTCAGCACACATCTCTCCACTCCTCAAAAACCTCCACTAATTTCTTTCCCTCCATATCAAACAATGAATCAATCCTATTTACTGAGCACTTACTATGTGCCGAGCACTCTACTAAGCACCTGGGAGAGTAAAAGTACAACAGAGTTGGCAGATATATTTCCTGCCCACAATGAACTTACAGTCTAGAGGGGGAGGCAGAAATTAATACTAATAATTTATAATATATAATTTAATGATATGTACATAAGTGCTAACAAAAACTCCTTACCTCTGACTTCGAGACATTCTACCATCTTTCTCCCTTTACCTAATTAGTTTTTCACTCTCCACTTCCCAGATTGCTCTCTTCATTCCTCCCAAGCTCACATTCTAATTGATCTCCCCTCTCAATTTTTCCACCACCACCCAAAATCCAACAGACCACAGCTCTCCCTATATGTACCCTCCTTGTGGGCAGAGAGCACTTCT
The DNA here is from genome assembly GCF_004115215.2 of Ornithorhynchus anatinus. NCBI lineage: Eukaryota > Metazoa > Chordata > Mammalia > Monotremata > Ornithorhynchidae > Ornithorhynchus > Ornithorhynchus anatinus. Next base: position 50,536,208 of record NC_041731.1, on the reverse strand, counting down.
ACCAACTCTGTTACACTGTACTCACCCAAGCACACAGTAAGCATTCAATAAAACCACTGATTAATTGATTAATCTAAAACCATACCTCCTCCAAAAAGCCTTCATTGATTAATTTCCAGCAACTCAATTTGTATCTATCCACCAACCATCTCTAACACTTAAGTTATATATACTCATCCTCAGCACCTGAATATATAGGACCATTCACTTTAATCTATTTTGATTCTTGTATCTGCCAATACTTTTACATCTCTATTGCCTGTTTAACTGAAACCTCACTTCTTTCTGTTGTACCTTCTCAAACATTTCAAATACTCGATTACTTCGAGTGGATGCCCAATGAAACACATTAGTATAATTTTTTTCAATGTTATTTGTTAAGTGCTTACTATGTGCCAGGAAGTGTTCTAAGAACGGGGATAGATATAAGTAAATCAGATTGGACACTGTCCCTGTCCCACATGGGGCACACAGTCTTAATCCCGATTATACAGATGAGGTAACAGAGGCACAGAGAAATAACTGGATTCGCCCAAGGTCAAGCAGCAGAAAAGCAATGGAGCCAGAATTAGAACCCAGGTCCTCTGACTCCCAGGCCCCATTCTCTTTTCCATTTGCCATGTGACTTCTCTATTGTTACTATGATATATTGCATCAAATTCTCCTAAAATGTTGTGGTTGCTTTTCTTCAGAACCCCACATTAAGGAAAACTTACACAGTAGAACTCATCCATATCCAATGCCATACTCACCTGCATAACTGTTTCTTTGGAGGCTGCTAAGTGCTGTATCTAGTGTGATGTTGTAAGAATGTTCCCTAATTTCACCAGTATATTTATCCAGCATACACGGTGAAAGTAGGTGTTTTAGTCCAATTGAGTGTATTTAGAAAAGACTACTCTTTCCCTCCTAAAAATGGAATATGAAAATGAACATAAAAGAAAAGCACTGACACTCCATTCAATCTTTTTAGAACAAAGTTAATTTAAAAGAAAATATGGCTCAAGTTATAAAAGGAAAACGGCCTCTCTTCATGGTTGAAATGGACAGTGACTCCAGGGCCAAGATTCCAATGGCCTATGGCATCTGTAAAGAAGATGGATCCCAGCAATTCAAAGAACAATGGGTTTTGATTTTAGGCACTGTATCTAAGCTTTCTCTTGGGCAGTTTCAAACCTCACAGGGCTCAAAAGAATCATATTATATGAAATGCATTTAATAAATGTTCCCAAGATAAGCAGCCCAAGATCTTCTCCGTCAAGGAAAATAAAGAGGAGAGTTAGCAGCGCTCACTAAAAGGGGAGGAAAAAAAGCAGATTTCATCTAGTTCTTAAATACAAATACCACCTGGGGTTGATGTAAGCTTGCTGACAAGAAAAACCCTTGACCCTGAACTACCCTGAACAAAAACATTACAGTCATCCATGCATGGGAGGGTTTACTAATAAAAGTGTCTGGAATTAGACAGTCAGAAGGAAAGGATACGGATAGAAATGGAATATGCAACCTCTGCAACACATCCAGGGGACTCTTTAAAGATATATCCCAAACCTAATGAAAATCAGTTTAGATGCTCAAGGCCAGGAGTAAGCTTGAAAACACTACTTGGGCAAAACATTTAGTAATCTTTGGTCTGAAAAATCGAAGGATGAGAAAAGGTGTAATTGAAGACTAGAAAACAAATCAAAAGGCATGACAGGAGAAACATGAAATGCTGTTCACCAAATACCAAAACAGCAAGACTAGGGGTCCCCTTTCAAGCTTGAATGCGGTAGATTGAAAAAAACCCAAAGGAGACACCACATAACAAGTGATGAGCATGTGGATTTCAAAACCACAGGATACTGCACTGGTAGAAAATACCAGTAGGAGGAACCTACTGGAAGGTGTGGAGCAAGTCATGGAAAAGTGGCCCATATATAATAGGTTATTAGGTGAAAAGCAAGGATTTAGATTGTAAACTCCTTCGCAGCAGATATATCTTATAATTTTTGTCTGTTCCCCCAGGCAATCCTGCAATCCTGCAATCCTGCAGACAGTTAGTGGTTCCAAAGCAGCATGCCCTAGTGGATAAATCTGGGTTCTAATTCTAGCTCTTCCACTTGCCTTGGGCATGTCACTTAACTTCTCTGTGGTTCAGGTTCCTCAAATACAAAATGGGGATTCAATACCCGTCTTCTTCCCACTTAGCCTGTGAGCCCTGTATGGGACAGAGATAGTCTCCAACCTGAAAAACCTATATCTACTCCAGTGCTTAGAAGAGTGCTTGACGCAGAATAAATTATTACCAAACACCACTGAAAAAAAAGCTGCTGCTGATGATGAGGGGGGCTGAAGACTGAAAAGGTGGAATTAATATACAGCCCCTAACTCTAATGATAGTTATCAAGGAAGGATCCTGTTGCCTCTTGTAGAGACAGAATACAGATGGACCACAAGTTTGAACTAGTAACTGCACTGATGATGATCAAATGATTTTATTCTTGACTGAGAAATGGGCTGGCATTGGAGAATAGTCCAGTTGCCTTTCAGCTAAGATGCAAAGGCTCAATTAGCAGAGAACAGCAAAAGATAGTTGCAACAGTGTGGATGTCCTGATAGTACCAGATATGGTCTGGTGAATCAATCAGTAGGATAGTAGCCAACAGTAGTTTGGATGAGTCAAGGATAATTGAACTCCATGATCTAGGCAAGACACCCAAAGAGACAGCAAAATCCACATCTGGTGCCTGGGGTGGACTGCGTAGTTGGTATGCACTGAATAGTTCAGCTGCAGTGGGGAGGGGATTATGTAGAGAATGATGAAAATTAGGAAGGCAAGGGGAAGAAACCAGAAACGAGGAGGGGAGGGAGAGGGAGAGAAAAAGATCGCATGTGTGTGTCAAAGACTGTAATTTGTAAACTCCTTGTGGGCAGGGAATGTGTTGACCAACTCTGTTGAAGTGTACTCCCCCAAGACCTTAGTATAGTTCTCTGCATATGGTAAGCATTCAATAATTCAAGCATTCAATAGGAGAAGCAGTATGGCTTAGTGGATAGAGCACGGGCTTGGGAGTCAGAGGTCATGGGTTCTCATCCCAGCTCTGTCACTTGTCAGCTGTGTGACTTTGGGCAAGTCACTTAACTTCCCTGTGCCTCAATTACCGCATCTGTAAAATGTGGATTAAGACTGTGAGCCCCACGTGGGACCATCTGATTACCTTGTATCTACCCAGCGCTTAGAACAGTTCTTGGCACATAATAAGTGCTTAACAATACCATCATTATTGTTATTATTATTATTATTACCACCATTGATTGATGGATTGAGGGACTAGCCTCTGGAACAATTCTGTGATTTCAATGAAAATCTTAGTCATGATTGGGATATTGGCTTAACTTTGGAGTTAGAAATTGAGCTCAATCAATTAATAATAATAACAATAATAATGGTATCTGTTAAGCACTTACTATGCTCCAGGCTGGGGTGGATACAAGCAAATTTGGTTGGACATAGTCCCTGTCCCCAGTGGGGCTCACAGTCTCAATCCCTGTTTGAGAAATGAGGTAACTGAGACACAGAGAAGTAAAGTGACTTGCCCAAGGTCACACAGCAGATAAATGGCCAATCTGGATTAGAACCCATTACCTCTGACTTCCAGGCCAGTGCTCTGTACACTACACTATGCTGCTTCTCCACTGTTGATCAATAGATCAACAGTATGTATTTAGCACTTATTGGGTGCAGAGCACTGTACTAAGTAGAGAGAGTACAATACTACAGAGTTGGTAGACACATTCCCTGCCCAAGAGGAGCTTACAATCTAGAGGAGATCAAAGCTGGCTGATGATCGATGAGGGATAAAAATTGGGGCCATGACCATATTAGAACCTGTAGATAGAATTTTGAATTATGTGCGATTTATTTGAATGTCTTTATCCTTGTGGGCAGGGAATGTCTACCAACTCAGTAGTATTATAAGTTCATCAAACACAATACAGTGCTCTTTCCACTGTTAGCATTCAATAAATGCCATTGATTGACTGATTGGTTAAGTTCTGGGTATGAAAATTCAGAGGATATTTAAATTACTTCTGGTTGAGAATTCCTTCAAATGGTTTTAATGTGCAATGATGAATTGATTTGGAAATCATTCTTATTCTACTCCGTTCTTCCTCCTCATCTCACAATTTCACCACTGAGCTGATACAAGCCAAGAGCTCCCAGTAACTTGAAGAAAAGTTGAAGAAAAGTTGAAAAGCTCTAGAGTGTGGAGACATCATTTGAATCCCTAGACTTACTAAAGGTTTTTAAAATCAATACTCTTAATTAGGTCTACAATGGGATACATTGTACCCGTTCCTGAGTACATTTTCCAACTTCCTTTGGGAGGAAAACTCTTCCATGATGTGTTTGCCGTATCACTCAGGGACCATTATTACCATGTTTGCCAACAATGATTTATTGAGCACTCCCAAGGAGCATCTGGAAGAATAACACATCACTTCAGATAATTCCAGTGGGGTTGCAAGCTGTAAGGGCCCAAAACTTAAGATAGATTTATGATTTAGGAATATAAGGATTTTTTTTCTTTCTATAAAAATATTACAACATTGATTCTAACTCACGCTTACAAAGCTCACAAAATGCTCCATTTCTTCACTTAGTACAGTACTTGCATGCAGTAAGTGCTCAATAAACACCACTGATCGATTGCTTTGGGAAAATAACCCTGGCAAATACCCCAGTTGTTCATTCTAGGTGGACCCAGACTCAGAGTAAATTAAAAGCATCATCCACTTCCTTGGCCTTTCTATTGCCATTTATACATTGCTTTATCTCTAGCAGAAAATACTGATGAGCAGGTAGCACTGTTTGAAGTGACAGTGATTAGAGTTGCGGAAAGGACAGTGGGAGAGGCCAACAGAAAGAATGGACCAAGGAGGAGCTGGATCTTGCTGCGGACAACCTGCTCCAGCCTCTGGCTCTCCAGAACTGGCCTTCTCTTCTGGAGTCTTCTGTTGCTCCTCCACTAAGCTTGTTTCTCAATACTGAGTAGCAGGATTCCTACCAGTCAGAAGCTCAGAGTTACTAACCCAATGTCAATATAGGGTGAACATGGACGGATCAGCTTGTTTTTAAGGAAGATGTGTTTTCTAAGGATAAGAAGAGAAAGAACTGACTTTTGATTAAAGGAGTACGAACATGGCCAACATCTGCCACACCCAGATGAAAAAAATCTCTATTCATTTGAGGTGTCTTTGCTAAGAACTTTTATAATCTTGCAAGTTTCAGGTTACTGGTTAACCCTTAAGGATCATTCTCAGCGGGCAAGTGTTTAACTGTATAGTACTTTCCCAAGTGCTTTGTATAGTGCTCTGCACAGAGAAAGTGCTCAATAATTATAATTGAATAAATGAATGCATGTATGAACTCCACCTCACAATGTAGAAGACAAGCCATCCTGTCCACCTGGGCAAACCCCACCTACCTCCTAGGGCTAATTTTTTGTGTGTGTGGCATTTGCTAAGCACTTACTGTGTGCCCCTCATTGTACTTAGCACTGGGGTAGATACAAACTAATCTGGTTGGACAGAGTCCATGTTCCACATGGGGCTCATAGTCTTAATCCCCGTTTTCAGATGAGGTAACTGGGGCACAGAGAAGTTAAGTGACTTGCCCAAGGTCATCCAGCAGACAAGTGGTGGAGCTGGAATTAGAACTCAGGTCTTCCTCCCCTCAAGCCTGTGCTCTTTCCACTAGGCCACTCTGCTTCACCAAAGTTGCCCTAAAGGGTTTCGATAACAACTTTGAAATCAATGTTGCACTAGCCTGAGAAGGCAAATGCCACAGGGCAGACAAATTCTGATAATATAAAAGGGTTGGAAGGTTCCAAGTCAAACATGAGTTTATAAACATTTATCTGAAGAAGTGACCTTCGCCTTTGTTATAGGGCACTGTTAAAAAAGCAGGACAGAGAAGTAAATTATCCCTGCAGGATGAATCAGTCACAGGCTGGAGTCTGAAAAAGCCCATTATTAAGGGAAGACCTAGCCCAATGTGGATTTCTGTTTAAGGCTGATCAGCCACAGGGGTGTGATCAGTTAGCCTTTCTTCCTCTGTGCTCCAAAGTTGATATTTTTGCTTCTGCTGAGGGTGTCCACACAGGTAATTCTTATCTCATTCAAAAGAAGCAATTCCATTACCAGAATGCTAAGTAGGCAATCCTCCTTCCACTCTCCCCAGACACTGGACACACACCACAGCCTTGGGCAGAGGGTGTTAGAGATACTTTTAAGGGTGAAGTAATAATAATAATAATAATAATGTTGTTTGTTAAGCACTTACTATGTGCCAAGTACTGTACTAAATCCTGGGGTGGATACAAGCAAATTGGGTTAGACACAGTCCTTGTCCTGAATAGGGCTCACAGTCTTACAGAATTAGTTTAAGGTGACCTTAGCCAGGAGAGGGGTAGAATCAAATGAGTCCAGATGCAGAGAATAAGAAGGAGAAAGGGAGAGAAGAGGAAGGCAGAAGAGACAGTAGGAAAGAAGAAAGGGAAACAAAGGAGAGGGAAAAGGAAAAGAGAAAAATGGTGGAGATGTGAAAGGTGGAATGATAAGTAATGTCAAGTGAGACAAAGCATGGCCTAGTGGATAGAGCATGGGCCTGGGAGTCAGAAAGACCTGGATTCTAAATGTGGCTCTGCCACTTCACTGCTGGGTGACTGGCGAAAATCACTTAACTTCTCTAGGCCTCAGTTACCTCATCTGTAAAATGGGGATTAATACTGTGAGACCCATGTGGGATATGGACTGTGAGCAACCTCTGATTATTTTGCATCTACCCCAGCACATAGTACAGAGCCCAGCACATCGTAAGAACTTAACAAAAAGCATAAACAACCCAAAATGGGTGAAATATGGGAGAGAGGGATTCTTACTGCTGCTTGGTCTCAGAGTCCTCAGCAGCTTAGTAATGGCAGCAACCCTATCTCGCAATCCAGAAGAGGAAACTCCTCCACTGAGCCCTGGGCAGAGGTAAAATCTCCACCACCTAGCTCAGGGTGGCGGGATCTCTGCCGTCCACTTAGGGAAGTGTCCCTTCCCCTTCAACCACCAGCCCTTTCAGTAAGGAGAGGTCTACCTGAGCAGCCATCTGAGTAACCGCTTCCATCAGCTGAGATGCACATGAATCTTAGCTGCCATTCCCTCCACCCCCTTAAGTTTTCCAGAACATGAACATGCCTCAATGATCATAAAGTGAGAAATGGTGCAGATTCTAAAAAATTGGCACTAACCCCCTAATCAATCAACAGAATTTAGTGGCTACTGTCAACAGAGAAGTGTACTAAGTGTTTGGGAACATTTCAAAGACTTAGAAGAAAGAATCCCTGCCTTCAAGGAGCAGAGTTTACTGGGGGAAAGATACGTGAATAAATTACAGACTGGGGAAATAATAGGGTATGTAAAATATGTACACTTTAAAGCATTCCATCACCTTGCCCTCTTTTACTTTACTTTGCTGCTCTCCTATTATAATCCAGCCCACATACTTCTCTCCAATAATGCCAACCTATTCACTATACCTCAATCTTATCTATCTCTCCACCGACCTCTCACACGTGTCATTCATTCATTCAAGTGTATTTACTTAGCACTTACTGTGAGCAAAGTGCTTGAGAGAGTACAATGTAACAACAAACAGATATATTCCTGCCCAAAATGAGTTCACAGTGTAGAGTCCTGCCTCTGGCCTGGAAATCCCTCCCTTTTCATATCCAACAATCACTCTCCCCACCTACAAAGTATTATTAAAAGCACATCTCCTCCAAGTGGACTTTTCTGAATAATCCCTTATTTCAGCTTTTCCCACTTCCTTTTGCATTGCCCTTGAACTTGGATTTGCTTTCTTTATTCACCTCTGCCTCTTCCACTGCCCCACAGCAATTATGTACATATCTGTAATTCACTTATTTACATTATTTCTGTATCTTCCCACTAGACTGTAAACTCACCGTGGGGAGGGAACTTGTCTACCAACTTTATTACACTGTACTCTCCAAAGCACTTAGTATAGTGCTCTGTGCACACTAAGTGCTCAATAAATATGATTGACTTTTAGTTTCCTTTATCATATTTGTTGAGCACTTACTGTGTGTGAAGGACTCTTCTAGGCACTAGGGTAGGTCCAACTTTATCAGATAGGACATAGTCCCTGTCACATAAGAGACCTACAGACTAAGCAGGAGGAAAAACAGATGTTTAATCTTCATTTTACAATTGAAGCAAGTGAAGCATAGAGAAGTTAAATGATCTCCGCAAGGTCACGCAGTAGGAATTTTTCAGAGCAGGGATTAGAACCCTGACTCTCAGACTTGTGCCCTTTCCACTAGGCCACACTGTTTGATAGGGTAATTTATGAGTTTAGTTGCACAGAATGGCTAAAATGTCAGTTGGGAGATACAAGATCAATTAATGGTATTTACTGAGCACTTACTCTGTGCTGAGCACTGCAGTAAGTGCTTGGGAGAGTAGAAAAGAGTAAATAGATGATCCCTGCCCTCAAGTTTAGTGGAGGAGACAGATATTCAAAAAATACATGTAGGGAAGCAACTGAGTATAAGGCTATGTACATAAATGCTTTGAGACTAGAGGGTGCGGTGAATACCAAGGTGCTTAGTGGGGGTGGACTCAGTTTGTATAACAATAAACAGACACAATCCCTGCCCACAACGAGCTTGCAGTCTAGAGGGGGAGATGGACATTATAATATAAATAAATAAATGACAGATATAGACTTAAGTGCAGTAGGGCTGGGAGGCAGGGGATGAATAAAGGGAGCAAGTCATGGTGACACAGGAATTGAAGAAAAGGAAAAGAGGGCTCCATCAGGGAAGGCCTCTTGGAGGAGATGTGCCTTCATTAAGCTCAAGCATTATACTGGGCACCTGAGTAGATTCACAATCAGTCAAAATGCAGCAAGAACAGAATGGGGATTAAGACTTTGAGTCCCATGTGGGACATGGACTGTGTCCAAACTGACTGACTTATATTTAATCCACCCCAGCACTTAGAACAGTGTCGGGCACATAGTAAGCGCTTAACAAATACCATAAAAAACACCAAGTATTGAATCCCCATTTTTCAGATGAGGGAACTGAGGCCCAGGGAACCCAAGTGACTTGCCCAGGATCACACAGCAGACAAGTGGCAGAGCCAGAATCAAAACCCAGGTCCTTTGATTCCCAGGCCTGTGCTCTTTCCACTAGGCTATGCTGCCTAGTGGAAAGTGGCATTCATCTTCACAACATCGCCAAGATCTTCCCTTTCCTCTCCACCCAAACTGCTACCTTGCTACCTTACAGTCTCTCATAATATCCCAAATGGATTACTGCATCAGCCTCCTTTCTGATCTCCCATCCTCCTATCTCTCCCCGCTTCTGTCTATACTTGACTCTGCTGCCCAGATTATCTTTCTGCAGAAACAGTCTGGGCATAGAGAAGCAGCATGGCTCAGTGGAAAGAGCACGGGCTTGGGAGTCAGAGGTCGTGGGTTCTAATCCTGGCTCTGCTGCTTGTCAGCCATGTGACTTGCCCAAAGACTTTGGGCAAGTCACTGAACTTCTCTGGGCCCCAGTTACCTCATCTGCAAAATGGGGATAAAGACTGTGAGCCCCACGTGGGACAACCTGATCACCTTGTATCCCCCCCAGCGCTTAGAACAGTGCTTTGCACATAGTAAGCGCTTAACAAATACGAACATTATTATTATGTCACTCCCCTCCTCAAAAATCTCTAGTGGTTGCCTATCAACCTTCGCATAAAGCAAAAACTCCTCACTTTTGACTTCAAAGTTCTCCACCACCTTGCTCCATCCTACCTCACCTCCCTTCTCTCTTTCTACTGCCCACCCTGTCCACTCCGCTCCTCTACCACTCACCTCCTCACAGTCACCCGTTCGTGCCTGTCCTGCCATCGACCCCTGGCCCATGTTTTACCACTGACCTGGAATGTCCTCCCTCCTCACATCCACCAAACTCTCTTCCCTCTTCAAAGCCCTACTGAGAGCTCACCTCCCCCAGGAGGCCTTCCCAGACTGAGCCCTCCCTTTCCCTCTGTTCCTCCTCCCCTCCCATTGCCCCTACTCCCTCCCTCTGCTCTATCCCCTTCTCCTCCCCACAGCACTTGTATATATTTGTACATATTTATCGCTCAATTTAGTTTATTAATGATGTGCATTTATCTATGGTTCTATTTATCTATTTTGATGGTAGTGATGCCTGTCTACTTATACCTGCCTACTTGTTTTGTTTTGTTGTCTGTCTCCCCCTTCTTGACTATGAATCCGTGTTGGGCAGGGATTGTCTCTATCTGTTGCCGAATTGTACATTCTAAGTGCTTAGTACAGTGCTCTGCACACAGTAGGTGCTCAATAAATACGACTGAATTAATGAATGAATACATAGGTGATACAGTAAGGAAGAAGAATTGAGTGGGCTGATGAACAATTAGTGAGGAAGACTTCCTGGAGGAAATGTGATTGGAGTAGAGCTTTGAAGATGGGGAAATTAGAGATCAGCGATTACTTGGGGAAGGCTCCTTGGAGGAGTTTGACCCCTGAAGTACTTTAAACTTGGAGAGAGCTGTGTCTGTTGGACATTCATTTATTCATTTATTCAATCGTATTTATTGAGTGCTTACTGTGTGCGGAGCACTGTACTAAGTGCTCGGAAAGTAGAATTTGGCAACAGATAGAGACAATCCCTATGCAAAGACAAGCTCACAGTCTAGAAGGGGGAGACAGACAACAAAACAAAGCAAGTAGACTGGCATCGATAGCATCAAATAGATAAACAGAATTATAGATATATACACACCATTAATAAAATAAATAGAATAATAAATATATACAAATATACACAGGTGCTGTGGGGCAGAGAAGAGGGTAGAGCAGAGGGAGGGAGTAGGGGTGATAGGGAGGGGAGGAGGAGCAGAGGAAAAGGGGGGCTCAGTCTGTGAAGGCCTCTTGGAGGAGGTGACCTCTCAGTAGGGCTTTGAAGAGGGGAAAAGAGCTAGTTTGGGAGGAGAGAAGGCATTCCAGGCCAGAGGTAGGACGTAGGCATGACAGGGCATGACAGTTCCAGTTAGGAAGGAAGGGAGTGAGAAAGATGTCAGAGGTGTGAAGAATTACCAAAAAGCACAATGCAATGATTACCTTGAAATGAGCAATTGGGAAAAGAGAGTGACCAAAGTAGGGAGAAGAGCAACTTAAATCGGTCAGTCAGTCAGTGGCATTTATTGAGGACTTATCATGTGCAGAGCACTTTACTAAGCTCTTGGGAGAATACAGTACAACAGAATTAGCAGACAAGTTCCTTGCCCACAGTCAATCAATCAATCATTCACTGTACTAAGTGCTTGGGAGTCTATAATACAATAGAATTGATAGACGTGTACCCAACCACAAGGAGTTTACAGTCTAGACGGCAGTTTACATTCTAGAGTCTACTAATGGAATGAAGTATTTTTCAGGAGAGAAGAAATACTGGAGGCAGGGAGATCATCGAAAAAGCTGATCAATAGTCAACCTGCGATAGGACAGGTGCCTAGCCCAACGTAATGACCCTTTGGTTGGAGAGAAAATGATGTATTTCAGAAATGTTGTATAGGACGGACGATACAACAGGATTTGGCAAGAGACTGAATGTGGGGGTTGAAAGAGAGAGAGAAGTCAAAGATGTGCATTTATCTTTGACTTATAATCATTTATCCCACAGCACTTAAGTACAGTGCTAAGCGCTTAGTACAGTGCTTTGCACACAGTAAATGCTCAATAAATATTACTGAATGGATAACTGAATCCTAATTTATTTATTTACTTTTATTGATGTCTGTCTTCCCCTCTAGACAGTAAGCTTCTTGTGGGCAGGGGATGTGTCTACCAACTCTGTTGTATTCTTCCAAGCTCTTAGTACAGTGCTTTGCACACAGTAAGCACTCAAAAAATATGCTTGATTGATTGATTAAGCTAGGGAAGCTGGAAGTGTTGTCGACTGCGATGGGAAAATGAGGTAGAAGGGAATATTTGGGAAGGAAAATGAGGAGGACAGTTTTAGAAATACTAAGCTTGAGCTTCTGGCAGGGCATCTGCATAGAGATGTTCTGGAAGGAGGAGTAAATGTGAGAGTGCTGAGGAGGAGGGTGATCAGGGTTAGCAATATAAATTTGGGAGCCATCTACATAGATGATGGATTTGGGACCATTGGAGTGGATTAGCTCCCCAAGGAAGTGAGTGTCAGTAAGAATGGGGGTGGGCAGAACAGATCCATAAAGGACACTCAGAGTTGGAGTGTGGGAGGCAGAAGAAAGACAGCCTGAAGACACTGAAAACAATTGGACAGAGAGAACGAAAAACCAAGAGAGGTAGGAAAATAGGTAGAGGTAGGGGAAACCAGGTGGCTTAGTGGAAAGAGCATGGGCTTGGGAGTCAGAGACTGTGGGTTCTAATCCCAATTCCACCACTTATCTGCTGTGTGACCTTGGGCAAGCCACTTCATTTCTTAGTGCCTCAGTTCCCTCATCAATAAAATGGGGATGAAGATTATGAGTCCCACATGGGACAACCTGATTACCTTGTATCTACCCCAGCACTCAGAACAGTGCTTGGCACATAGTAAGTGCCTAACAAAGAATATCATTAATTAATTAAAACCAAGAGATCTCTGTGTCAGAAAAACCAAGGTTAAAGAGTGTTTCCAGAAGAGAAAGGTGCCCAGTAATAATTTTGTTAAGCACTTACTATGTGCCAGGCACTGTACTAGTGATGGGGAGAATACAAGCAAATTGGGTGGGACACATTCCCTGCCCCACTTGGAGCTCACAGTCTCATTCCCCATTTTACAGATGAGGTGACTGAGGCACAGAAAAGTGAAGTGACTTTCCCAGTGTCATAGAACATCCAGGTAGTGGAGGCAGGATTAGAACCCATAACCTCCTGATTCCTAAGCCTAGGGTCTATCTACCATGCCATGCTGCTTCAATATGCTAGGTAACTCAGAGGTCGGAGAAGGTTAAGACAGAGTAGAATCTGTTAGATGAGGCAAGAAGGAGATCAATGGTGACATAAATTGGTAGTCTAGAAGCTGACTATGGGTGTTGAAAAAGGCATGCCCTATTGAAGGTCTCTCCAACCATGCCCAGGCCCAACAATATACAAAGGCAATTATGATTTGAACAGGGTCTTATAGAAGATGCAGCAAAGGGCACAAACTGATCTAATCTACAGTTTACACTTTTGGAAAGGAGTCTAATTTGGGTTCTAATCAATGTGGGATCAGGCTGATGTTCACTGAGCAACAACGAGTCCTGTGATTGCCTGTGGAATAATTCATGTAATTAACTATGGATCTACTCTGTGATTAACTAGGCAACTAGTTCATCATTCACTGTCATAACAATTGAGACAAGGGCATCTTCTGGGAATTTAAAACTAAAATTAAAACCGTTATCCTAATCATTTATTACTTTCTTAGAGACATGGGAACCACCAATACTGGTGGTACAGATATATTTCAAGGCCCTCCTATCCTATATTTGCATTAGCATGGGTATTTTTTCAAATCACGGAAGTTCTTAGGATAGGGTAAGGAGAGGTATCTTCCGTTTCTTCCCTTTCATTGTTCACCAAGTCCTCAGAACTCAAGATGACTACTGAATAATCTGGAGGTGGGGATGGAGATATCTGGACCAGGTGCATGGCCAGAGCTATGTCACAAAGTCCTGGGTTCTAATTCCAGCTCTGCCACTTTTCTGCTGTGTAACCTTGGGCAAGCTAATTAACTTCTCTGTGCCTCAGTTACCTCATCTGTAAAATGGGGATTAAGACTGGGAGCCCCATGTGGGGTATGGACTCTGTCCAACCAAATTAGCTTGTAACTACCCCAGAGCTTAATACAGTGACTGGCACATAGTATGCGCTTAACAAATACCATTAAAAAAAAGAAGAATTCATGATATTGAGTTTGTCCAGATCAGAATGACCTGTAGGCTTTGGGCCATCACTGCTAACTGTGGAGAGCATTTCTGATAGGTCCCATCTCCCTTGGGACAGAGGGGAGGACAATGGAGATGGAATCATTAATAATAATGTTGGTATTTGTTAAGTGCTTAATATGTGCAGAGCACTGTTCGAAGTGCTGGGGTAGATACAGGGTAATCAGGTTGTCCCACGTGAGGCTCACAGTTAATCCCCATTTGACAGATGAGGTAACTGAGGCACAGAGAAGTGAAGTGACTTGCCCACAGTCACACAGCTGACATATCCCAGCCCATGCTCTTTCCACTGAGCCATGCTGCTTCTCAGGAGCTGTCTGGGAGGGCTGGTAAAAAGGTAGCCTCCTCAAGTCCCACAGCAGGATTGCAACCTATCGGATCATTCAGAGCAAAGGTAGAACAGTAGAACAGCTCCGAGGATACTAGTGATATTGGTGCGCTGACACCATGCTGCCTTTCAGATTGGAGTCCTGCCCAGTGTGGAGGGATCTGTAGTAGCAGGTACAGAGGGAAGCCAGCAACACTCCCTCCCTCTGTTTCAATCAGTCAATTGTATTTATGAACACTTACCATGTGCAGAGCACTGTACTAACAGCTTGGGAGAGCACCATATAATAGATTTGGTAGACATGTTCCCTGCCCACCACGAGAAGCGATGTGGCCTGGTGGATAGAGCATAGGCCTGGGAGTCAGAAGGACCTGGGTTCTAATCCTGGCTCTGCCTAAGTGACCTTGGGCTTCACTTCTCTGGGCCTCAGTTACCTCATCTGTAAAATGGGGACTAAGATTGTGAGTCTCATGTGGGACATGGACTGTGTCCAACCTGACTCGCTTGTATCTACCCCAGAACTTAGTACAGTGTCTGGAGCATAGTAAGTGCTTAACAAATGCCATTAAAAAACAAATAAAAAAGAGCTATGGCATTCTCTGCTGATCCCCATACTTACTCACAAATCTCTGAGTAAATCCAGGTGCCTGGGATTGAACTGGTAGAGTCTGTTCTTTGGCCAGTGTTAATTTATCAATTATATTTGTCGAGCACTTACTGTGTGCAGAGCTTTGCACTAGGTACTTGGGAAGGTACAGTATAACAGAGTTAGTTGGTAGACACATTCTCTGCCCACAGCAGTAATGCAAGATAATTTGGGGTCAGGGAATAAAAGAGGGTCCCTCCTCAGAGCTCTCCCTGAGCTTGGGGCTGAAACTTTCTTCCACTGAAGATTCTATCTCTGGCCATAACAACTGTGATAACTGCAAATTATATTAATCATTATCATTTCCACAGTGTATTCCTTTCCAAAGTACCTCATGTTCTATCTACTCTACACTGTGCTGGTTATTACTTCTTAAAATCACCACGCTGAAATTGTCGTTAAAAACGAAACCAGTGAAAAACATAATATCAGTAGTTTAAATGTCACTCACTCCCATCGGGCGTTCATCTGCTCCCATAAACTACCAGACGGCTCCCAAATCTATCTCACCTTTCCTCTGGTGTCCAGGACAGCTCCAAGCATATGCCCCGCATGCAAATTAAACTCACTAGGTCTGAAACTGAACTCCTTATTTTCATCCTCAAAACACTCTTCCACTTAACTTCATCTCACTTAACATCACTACCATCCTTTCTTTATCACCCTTGACTCTGCACTGGCTTTTAATTCTGCTATTCAGTCTGTTTGCTAATTACCATTAGTTTTTCCTCCACAACATTTCCGAGATCCACCATTTCTTCTGCAATCAAATGGCCCCCATCTTGGTTCAGACACTTGCCATATCCCAACTTGACTTTTAGTCTCCTTACAGGTCTCCCTGACTACAGTCTCCCTCTAGTTCACAGTTCACTCCGCTGACTGGATCATTTTTCTAAATTGCATTGTCTAAATTGTAACTGTCATTCAGCTCCCCAGTCTTCAAAAACCTTCAAGGGTTATTCATTCCTCCCGACATCATGCAGAAACTTCTGACCACTGGCTCTAAGGCTTTTCATCTGCTCCTCTCCTTAGCTATCCACTCTCTCTTCCCACTCCACCCCAGCTCACACTCATCGATTCCCCTCTAGCTATTCTGCCTACTTATGATACCTTGTTCTTGGCTTTCAACCTCGCCTTTCTTCACATCTGGAACTTCCTTCCAGACCTCAGCTCTCCCCATCTTGAAAGCCTTTATAAAGCCCACCTCCCCTATGAAGCTTTCCCTTATTAATTTTTACTTCTCCTTTGGTATCATCCTCCCAACATCACTTCAGCACTTTTTTGGCCACCTCTGCACTTCTGCACTCCCAGCTACATACAACACTCACAAATGTTTTAAAAAGGTATTAAGTAGTCATCATGTGCCAAGCACTGTGCTAAGAGGTGGGGGAAGATACAAGACAATCAGCTTGGACACAGTCACTGTCCCACATCAGGCTCATAGTTTTAGAGGGAGGAAAATAGATACTTCTTCCCATTATATAGATGAGGAAATTGAGGTACAGAAAAGTTTAAGGATTTGTCTAATGTTCCAGAGCAAGCAAGTAGTAGAGCCAAACCTAGAATCAGAATCAGTTCGTCTAACTACCGTCCCGTGTTTTGTCCACTGGGCCAAACTGCCCCTTAAATGCTCCACTCACTCATCCACATATTCACCCATCCATTCCTATTTACTCCCATCTGAAAATTATGTTGTACCAGTCTCCGCTGCTAGATTTTAAGGACCTGGAGGGCAGGAATCGTGGCTTCAAGCTTTACTGTACTCTCAAGTTCTTAGTACAATGCTTTGCACAAAATACGTGCTTCATAAATACTACTGATTTATTGACCGATTAAAAGTGAACATTACTGAGTAAAATGAAATGGTTTATATTGAATTAGATCCACTTCCGTGTATTTTCATCAGTGGAATATTAATGTTAAAACCTTCAGTATGCCTGTTTGCTTTCAGCTGCATTGAATTACTTGGTTTCTCTTCTAGGTTGATATACATGAGCACATTCCCAACCTTTACCTGACCTCCAAGGAGTTGCACATAAAAACGATTTATAGAAATGTTTTGTCAAGATCACCCATACCTAAATGAGGGGGTTGCAGTTATTTGATACTACAAAATCAGCAAAGAATTTGCCATGAAAATATTTTTCTCTGTCAGTAAGCCAACAAATTCCACATTCGAAACTACGTTCTTGTGGACCCTGAATTTTCAGCCTTAAGGATTCAAGCAAAGAGCTCACAATAGCAGCCTCCCCATCAGAAAAGAGTCTTATTTGCTAAGGAGATTCCACCATTTGGTGAACTGCTGTAGAACCATAATAATAAAATAATAATAATGATGATATTTGTTAAGCGCTTACTATGTGCCAAGCAGAGTTCTAAGCAATGGGGTAGATATAAGGTAATCAGGTTGTCCCACGTGGGGCTCCCAATCTTAATTCCCATTTTACATATAAGGTAACTGAGGCACAGTGAAGTAAGCGACTTCCCCAGAGTCACACAGCTGACAAGTGGCAGAGCTGGGATTAGAACCCGTGATCTCTGAATCCCAAGCCTGTGCTCTTTCCACTAAGCCACGCTGCTTCTCATGAAAGAGGATTTTGTCCTAATAGAGTTTAAGGTTGCTGTGGGCAGGGAATGTGTCTGTTACATTGAACTCTCCCAAGTGCTC